>NC_136475.1:59763462-61187462 GCF_902686455.1 Sciurus vulgaris
TGTACGCCTGGCGCCTGGTCCCTGCTGTCTTTGAACAAACTGGACACATGATGGCAAGGGGTAGGTTAGGTTGGGGTGTCAGGACTACAGGAAGTCAGAGACGGCTGTGTGGAGGCAAAGAACCCATTTTGGCAGACCCTGGGCCCAGAGAACAGATGAAGGAATTGGGGACAGACACTTATTCTGAAGGGTAGGAGAGGTGGGATTGGAGCCAGCATGTGGGAGACACTTGCTCTGTCACTCCGAGGGTAGAAACAGGACCACCCCTGACATCAGGAGGCTAATGGGACTAAGGAAGGCTGAGACTGTCTGGAAGGGAGCTTCGAGTTAGAGCAGACATCCACGCAGAGGCTCGGCCCTAGAGGCAAGCAGCCTGGACGGGGGCTCCGGGATCCTGGCCCTGGACTCCCTCACTGCTCCAAGCTGCTGATTCCTGGGAGTCTTCGGGAGCTTATGGCAAAGCCACCACCTGGGGAGAGGGCACTTCTTGAGCTATAGCCTCTTAGCAGCTTAGCTGCCTCAGCAGAGGGCAGAGAACAGGTGGGCGAGCCGAGGCAGGGCCCACAGGCTGGAGCCAAGAGGACTGAGAGCCGCTGAGAGGGGCTGCCCTCCCTGGGGCCAGGGCTGACCACCCTCAGCATCACATAGGCCCTTGCCCTTTGGGTGTGAGGTCATCCAAGGCTTCTAAAATGACGGGTGGCTCCAGGCTCACTACTCCCACTGCTGGGCAGGTGGGGGGGACCTGTACTTTCCCTCCACTGAACTCTTGACCACATTTCAAGGTTCAACCACAAACCGAAGCCCATCCCGAGTAGGGGACGGCTGGGGGGGCCCAAAGCTGGTGGGTCCTCATGAGTCTTCCTCCAGCTCCACGCCCGCCTTCTATGCCAAGCCAGGCACAGCCACCTCATACCCACCTGCTGCTGCACTCCCCACAGGCTGCTGGGACCTGGGCCCTGCCTGCCCACGACCCAAGCTCACTTACCCAGTGCAGGGGCCCGATGCAGACCTTGGCAGCCATCAGGGGCACGGTGGGGTCTGAGGGCCGCAGCTTCATACACTCCCGTAGCAGTGACACTGCGTAGGCTGACTGCAGAAGAAAGAACAGGGGACATCATCGCTGGCCACCCTGGGTCTCCACAGATGGGGTGCCTGCTACCCATGGTGTGGGAGTCCCCCAGACAACCAGTCCTGGCTCGGTGCCCCTTTCTTCCCGAGAGCCAGGCAGAGGGCCTGCTGCAGGTCCTGGTGCTGCTGTCAGGTGAGTCCCTCCATGGGCCTCAGTTTCCTCATCTGAAGAATGGAGGTGAAGATGACCTTGTCCTTAGGGGACAAGACAACAGCTAACAAGACAACAGAGGGAAGCACTGCAAAAGGAATCCGAATTTGAATTACAGAAATTTCAGAGGTAGAAAGGGGCTCTCTAATGTTATGCTAAGTGAAATAAGCCAATTCCAAAGAGCCTAAGGCCAAATGTTTTCTCTGATGTGTGGATGCTAATTCACAATGGGGGGGAGGGGGAAGCGTAGAACAGAAGTATTTTGGATTAGACAGAGGGGAGTGGAGGGAGGGGAGGGGACATGGGGGTAGGAATGACAGTAAAATGAGTCGGACATTATTATTCCATGTGCATGTATGATTACATGACCTGTGTAGCTCTACATCATGTACAACCAGACAAATGAGAAGTTATGCTCCATTTATACATAATGTGTCAAAATGCATTCTACTGTCATGGATAACTAATTAGAACAAATTTTTAAAATATTATTAAAAAAATAGGGGGCTCTCTAAACAGTCTACAGTCGGAGGCAGGTTGGGTAGCAGGATGAGGGAGACACAGAGGCTGGCAGGAAAGGAGAGAAGCCAAGCCAACAGAGCTGGAGACAACCTGCAGACAGGAATGTGGGATTCCCCAGGGATCCAGGGATGCAGGCTGGACCTGCTGAGGATGGCGACGTGTGGAGGGAGGGCCAGGAGGGGAAAGCAGGATGTTACCATAATGATAAGTACGGCAGCTAACACCTCTCTAGAACTTACTCTGTGCCAGGCATTGTTCTGAGTCAGGGGTCAGAAGTCACAGCCTACAGGCCAACTCTGGCCCTCGGTCAATTTTTATAAAGTTTAATTGGTACTCAGTCATGCCTGTTCATTTAGGTACTGTGTGTGGCTATCTGCGTGATGGGGTGGCAGAATGGGATAGTCATGACAGATGGGCCTACAAAGTCAAAAATGGCCCTACCTGACCCTTTACAGAAAAAGTTTTCTGACACCCATTTTAAGTGCTTTATAAATATGAAGTCACTTAATTTTCACGACATTTCTCTGAGGCAGGTACTATGACCCTGCTTATAGAAAGTGAAATGCTGAGATGTTAAGGAGATGGCTTCCAGCCACACAGCCTGAGACTGAGCAGACTTTGCATAGAATCTGCACCAAACTCTGAACCATGACCTTACACAGGTTCTATGGGGTTGACCTCAGACTACTCAGACAACCACTACAGACCAGAGAGGAAGCCTGTCTCCCTAACATACAATCAACTTCTCTTTCTCCCTCTCTGAGAGATGGAATCTACTCAGTGAGTCCAACACTTCTCCAGGGAACTCAGCAGTTACCCTCCTGGTGTGTACACCCTTGTACATATGTGACCCCAGGTAGGTGGTGCATGGTTGGGTGACAATTCCCATGTACTGGGCCCTACTGTGGCCAAGCTCCCCACTGTCACTTAACTTCTCTCCCTTCCAAGCAACTCTGGGGATGCCACTGAAGAAAGGAGACTCTGGGACTGACCTGCTCAGAGCACAGTGTGACTGACTAGCAGATGCACAACTGGGACCCAACTGGCCTGTGCTCACAGCAGAACCCCCACCTCCCACGACTTAGCAAAGGAAGAGCTTTTCTCCACTTAGCAGTCACAGATTTCCTTGGGCTCTGGCCCAGTGCTCTGACTTGCATGTGGCTTGAGTGTGTCCTTAAGGGTTTATGTGCAGGAGGGACCGGGTCCTCAGGGTGGTGGCATTAAGATGGTGGAACCTTTAAGGAGTGGGGCTGAGTACATTAGGGCACTGGGGGCCATTCAGAAGGAATGGATGTAGTTTTCATAGAACCCTGGTTAGATCTCAGGAAAGGGTAGTTATAAAAAGAGTAAGGCTGGTCCCTTCCCTGTCAAGCTTCCTGTCTTGCCACGTGATTTCTCCCACATACACACATTTCTGCCATAATGACATCTACTATGAGGTCCTTATCAGAGCTGAGCCAATGCTGGCTTCATGTCCTTGAACTCCAAAATGAAGAGCTAAATAAACCTCTTTTCATTTTTCCCAGCCTCAGGTATTTCATTACAGTAACAGAAAACAGACAAATACACCCATACTTATAAGGTCAACTGCAGTGTCTTTGTTGAGGGCCTGCCCTGGGTCCAGCCCTGGGCTAGGGTTTCTGGAGTCACTGTGAAAAGGGACATGCATGGCTCTTGCCTCTAATGAGTTTACAAAAAGGCAGGGGAGAAGGCAAGAAGACAAATGCTACCCTCCCCTATTGTACTCTCAGGAAACAAGAGTGTAGGAAGCCAAGTTCAAGAAGGTACTGGCAAATGACTGGCTCCAGCAGACTGGGAACCCAATGTGGGCTGCAGCAAGGGAGGCTGTGTGAGGGGCCTGAAGGAGCTGTCAGGCCCCATGTCCTCTGCAGACCCTCTCCTAAGAATGCCACTCCAAGCCCCTCACACACCCAGCTAGCCTCAGGCTGCTGCTCAGTCTCCTCTGGGCTGCTGACCTTTGAATCCTTGAACTAGAGGACTCTCTAACACTGACCCTCCACATTCCACCCCACCCCTTCCCACCCCACCCCCTCACAGACCAAAAAACGCTGCTATTTAAGGAGCCATCCGAGGACTCGGCAGTAGAGCAGCCGGCTCTCTCTTTTTTTTTTTTCCTGTCATGCTGGTTACCTAGCAACGCAGCCAATGCAATTGCCGCACGGAGACCAAGAGGAGGAACGACCTAAATCATGCCACACAACTCATCTGTTATTCCTGAGGGTTCAAATGCCAGGTATATTTATATCTGCCCAGCTTCACCTTCTGGAAGGTACAGAACCTGGATTCCCACCTGAGGCTCTTTTGACAAAGGCAAACTCGGGTCACTCCTCTGAAAGCTGCCTGGGACAGTTGGGCTGACTGATTTGGTATCCAGGGTTCCCAAGGGGGTGGAGAATGCCTTCCAGAACAATCTCCTGCTGCACTGAGTGCACGGGTGGGGAGAGCCCAGTGTCTCTAAGCCAGTGGAGTCTCACACATGAGGAAATTAACTGGTCGCCCCAAGTCCCTGTCTGTACGCTCATTTCCTCCTGTGCCCACCATGCTGGTTTGTGAAGGGGCCAAGCTAGGAAAGCAGCTCAGGGTACTGGGAGGGTACCAGGCTGTGTCCATAGGAAGGTAGGAAGCCCCTTACCTCCCAGGCCATCATGACACCTTTCCCTGAGCCTGGGGGCCCCCAAGAGCTCCCCTAGAAATAAAGGCTAATTTCACATGCAATGCATTTCTCCAAGGAGGGGTCCCCAGCTTTCCTCAGTGCCTTCAAGGGGTTCAGGACCCACTACCCTGGCCCTGGTCCTTTCCCCTGTGGGTGCGATTAGATTAGAGGTGCTTTCTCTGTTTCCTGGAGGCTGCTCTATGCCACTGTGGCTATTTGCCTAGGTGCCACTTAAACCCCATCCTTCCATCCCCTCCAGGCCTGTTCCTTCTACCTTAGGCAGGGCCCTGGGTGTAATAAAGTACTTGCCTAGTATGCATGAGGCCCTGGTTTCCATCCCAGCCCCCCAAAACACAACAAAAACAAATCCCCCAAATCAAAAAATCTACTACCCCAAGTAGTCTGGTGTCTTCAGGACCTTCAGAGCCCCCCAGCCCCCAGGACTCATCTTTCCAGTCCCTCCGCCTTGGCTCACGCTGCTGTGACTTGTCTGTGCTCTGAATACTGCCTGAGCTTTGAGGAGATCCTGCTAAGCCATAGCCAAGAGACCATGTGACTTCAAGATGCTCTGGCCCACGTGGGGAGGGAGGGCTAGGAGGATAAACGTCCAGCCCTGATCCTGGGCTGTGCCCCCAGCCTCTCCCCGTGTGCCAGACCAGGAAGGTCTTCTTCCCCCTCCCTGCCAGGTCCTGGCGGCCTCTCTGCTGAGGCCCGGAGAGGCCTGGCACCCCTCCATTGGTGGAGGCGGCGCTGGCACGCTGGGAGGGCCCTCCTCAGAGACAGCTATGGGGCTAGAAATGGAACACGGCACAGATGGGCCAGGGGGCGCGGGATTCCCTCAGCCCCATGAAAGGGCTCTGGGTATTTACAGCTCTTGGAACCATCTGCAGCGCATGCCACCTTGCTTTCTGCATTCGTAGCATCCTCAGCCCCAACGCCCTCAGCGCCCACCTCCGGAAAGGTCTTCCTTTCATGTCACTGCTTAAAATAGAGGCTTATATAAGTGTGATTCTGATCTGAGGAAGAATCAGGAGCGCTGGCACCGGGCCGGGTGATGGAGGGCGGACGTCTGCCCCAGAGCCCCTCCCCCACCAGGCCCCCGGGCCACATCCACCCCTGCAGTTCTCCCTCCAAAGTCCCTACTGGGGCTGCTGCTCCACTCAGCCTCCCACCCTTCCCTCCTAGGCAGGCGCCCAACTCACAGGCAGGCCCTTACCCGACGCCTCGCCCAGGGGGCAGGAACAGGTCCCTCACCTGGAACCACACCCCATGCCCATCCCACGCAGCCGTGCCCAAGTCACCAGCAGAAGTGCCGCAATGCCCCGTACGCCGCACTCAGAAGAGCACCCGACTCACCCCACTGCGACTTGCATGTGGATGTGGGTGTCACTCGGGGTACCCCTCTGTCTGCCCCACCCACACTCCCGGAGATTCAGACAGTTGCTGGAGAACAGTTCCCAACCACCCACCTTCTCCCGGTGCACCTGGCTCCAGAGAAGCCCCCACCCTCCACCTCTGGCCACCTCTGGAACAGAGGAACGCATACATTCCTGGGCCTTACCTTCCCACAAGCCACCATGGAGAGGGCCACTTGGTACCAAAGGTGAAATTCTCCAAATGCAAACTTCATGGCTCGTTCCAGGCACTGGGGAGGGGGAGATGGTCAGCATTTCTTCATCAAGGATCCTCTCCCCTAGCCACGCCATCCCCTTCCAGAGTAACTACTACTCAAGTCACTGCCTTTGGGAGGCTGCAGGAGGCCTATACTTGGTTTTCCTGTTGGAAACCCAGGGGTAACTGGCATGCTGTGTGACCCTACACAAATATCTCAACCTCTCTGGTCCTTAGTTCCCATTTCCATAACATGTGAATGATTTCACAGGGCCATGATGAAGAGCAAATAAAATAACATTTGCAAAAAATGCTTTCAAAATGTACACATTCAGTAAAAATAAGACTTTTTATTATGTATGATAGTATTCATATCCTTTTACATATATGAACTTATTTATTCTTCCCAACAAACCTGAGGTGAGTTCCCTACCCCCATTTCACAGATGTGGAAGCTGGGGTTGGTATGACTTGCCAAGGTCACAGGGCCGAAAAAGGGCAGATCAGCCTGGCAGTAAAGTGACGAGCTGGGGTAGGGGTAGGGATAAACGGTGACATCACCAGATTTCCTTATGTACTGTCTGACTCCGGGGAGCAAAGTGGGCTGCAGGGCCAGCCATACCTCAGAGAGCATGACGTACTGCCCCCTCCTGCCCAGGGTGATGCTCAGGAGGTCATAGATGGCTGCCGCATTCTGTAGGCTCACCGCCCGGTCCTCTGCCTGCTCAGGAGCCCGGCTCAGCACCACGTCCCGAGTTGCCTGTGGACAGATGTAGTTTGGGAATGAGTGAGGACAGAAGATATGCAGGTGCTTGTCCCCACAGGTCCCCCACCTTGCTGGCCCAAGCACTACCACCTTTGTTACCACCCCAAGCTGAGCAAGTAGCCATACTCCCAGAAACAGCCTTTTGCCATTCCAAAGACAAAAAGAATAGGGCCACAAGCTGGGCATCATGGCACACGCCTGTGATCCCAGTGGCTCAGGAGGCTGAGGCAGGAGGATGGCGAGTTCAAAGCCAGCCTCAGCAAATTAGTGAGACCCTAAGCAATTAAGCAAGACCCTGTCTCTAAATAAAAAGTAAAAAGGCTCAGTGGTTAAGCACTCAGTGGCTCAGTGGTTAAGCACCCCTGGGTTCAATCCCTGGTACGACAAAACAAAACAACAAAAAAGTGCCACAACCATACAGCTGTCATCTAAATGCATCCACTGTTACCTTTAGCAACTGTCCTTTGTAGTAGTTTACTTTTTCTCAATGCAGGATCCAATCCTGGACCATGCCCATTAGTGTTTCATCTGGAAGAGACCCTCAGCCTCTCTTCCATGGCACTGGCATTGATAGCGGAGCTATTTTCTAGAATGCTCCTTGTGTGTTTGCAATTCTCCACAATCACAGCAAGAGCTTCAGATAACATGGGACTGCCTGGATCGGGTAGGGGGCTCTGCTGCTCCACTCCTGGGAGCGGAGTTAGGGCTGTGGCCTCTCAATGTCATCTTCTCCGTCCTCCATCCCACCTCTTCCTGGGTCTAGTCCAGAGGGGGCCTGGCTCCTCTCTGTCCCAGCCGAGTGAGCTTCCCCACACCTAAGGGCTCTGCCCCGGCCTCCAGCACGGCGGATTTCAGTGGCTCCCACAGTGGCCAGATGGCTGCCCATGAGGGGAGGAGAGGGAAAGTGTGTTTTGAATCCATGGTTCAGTGCAATGCAGAAGGCACTCCTTGTCACCAGGCCTGAAACCCCCATCAAGGATGGGGGACTCTTCTGTGGCCTGTGGCATGTGGTCCCACATCCTGCCCATCTCCACACCCTGGGGCAGAAGACAGGGTGGAAAGGGAACAGCTGACATTAGGGGCTCTGAGCAGCAACAGGGCAAGGACCAGGCTGAAGACACTGAAATGACAACTGGGTCTGAAAGCCCCCCCCCGACCTGTCCCCCCAATCATAGACACATGCGTGTGCAGTCCCAGGGCTGTGCCTGAGCTGAGGCAAAGCTGAGCTCCGGCCAGAAGCTCCTGCTGGCTGCTCCTAGTCACCCTCTCTGCCAAAGGGATCTCTGTCCTGTCCAGCATCTCTCTCCCTTTGTCTGCCCCTCCTCAAGAACAAGGACTCACCTTCCTGACAGGACAGGAAGCAGCTCCAGGCCCTGAAACCTTGGCCTCCCTCATCAGATCCACAGGACCCTCCCGCACCCAGGTGGTCCTGCCTCTCACTCCTCTGCTCCTCCAGCTCCTCCAGATCCGGGGCTGAGGCTCCCAGGAGCAAGTGGCTGGGGAGACAGAAGAGCCACGGCCTGCTGGTTCCGGCCCTGACGGGAACTGGTGTGCTCTCCAGGAGGCCTCTGGAAGCCAGCAACTCCCAGCCCCAAGGAGGCAGCTCATCCACTGGGGCATTTCAAACAGGGGGACAGACAAGTGGCCAGGGGGTGCTGACAGCTGCCCCTCGAGTCAAATTCAGTGAGAGCTGCCCATTTCCCCAGGGACATGGGGCCCAGCAGAAAATGCCTAGGAGAGTATGGGGTGCCAGGAATTCCCCAGAAAGCCTGGTCACTGGAGCCAACCTGGTTAACGAGAACTGATCGCGGCTCCACAGTGTTCAGGGAGATGGGGTGGGGAAGGAAAGGGCCAGGAACCCCGCTCCCTCCCAGTGAGACCCACCACGCAGCCACCAACAGCGATTCTGAGGAGAAGTTTTCCAGGAGCTGAGAAGAAACACAACCCTCCTCTCCTCCGCAGCCTGTGCCTCCTGCTCCTTCTCTAGCAGCTGGGGTGGAGCCCAGGGAGGGGGACTCTACCAGTGGGGGGGCAATGAGAAGAAGCGGAATAGAGGCCCTGCCCCAGGGAGATCCAGGGAGGGGGATACAGGTGCACATGCTGAGTGGAAGCTGACGTGGAATTTTGATGGGCTGGAGAAGTCAGGATGGTAGGGGCTTGCAGAGGTGGCTTTTCGCTTTCCTTTTTTTTTTTTTTTTTTTTTTTTTGATACAGGGGATTGAATCTAGGGGTGCTCAACCACTGAGCCACATCCCCAGCCCACTTTTGTGTTTTTACTTAGAGACAGGGTCTCATTGAATTGCTGGGGGCCTCACTTAGTTGCTGAGACTGGCTTGGAACTTTGATCCTCCTGCTTCAGCCTCCTGAGCGGCTGGGATTACACGGGTGTGCCACTGTGCTCAGCTTTGCTTTTCTCGTCATTCTTTTTCACCCCCAGTACTGGGGGCTGAAGCTGGGGCCTCATACATGCCAGATAAGCACTGCACCACTGAGCTACCTCCCAGCCCCACCCCCTTCTTTTATTTCCTTTTGAGACAGGGTCTTACTAAGTTGCTGAAGCTGGCCTTGAACTTGTGATCCTCCTGCCTCATGTCTTGAGAAGCTGGGATTACAGGCACTGCCACCATGCCTGACTAGGGGTGGCTTTTCTTGGGGTGGGGGCGAGAGGCCTGGCTGGGAACATCCAGAGCCTGTGCATCCACCTCTGCAGATCTGCCATGTTCAGGGGACAGTGAGCAGCCACCTGTCACTACTATCCTTGATATAAAATTTAAACCTCCTTCTGTGACTGCCCACTGGCCAGCTCCTCTTCTGCCACAGGAAACTCCTTAAAGCTCCCTGTCATCATCAAGGCCCTAATTTAGTCATGCTGCAGTTCCCTGTCAATCTGGATGCCTTCTGGTTCTTTAAAACGTAGTCAAAGTGGCCCCCTTCCTGCAAGCTGATGCATCTCACAGGCATCCCTGGCTGGTTCATCGGTTCTTGTGACAAGGCTGCGTCATCTCGAGACTGAGCCCCTAGCACAGCCTCCCACACAGAACTTCACTGATATACCTTTGTAGAGTGAGTAACGCCCCAGGGAGGAAGATTCAAACCCCATCCACCTAGACCTTGGCCTAGAGGAGAATGGGCCACTGAGGTTGAGCTGCTTGGAGGGAGGGGTAGATTTTCAGAACTGGGCATTAATTAGGTCAGAAGAATAGGAACAGAAGAGAGGACTACAGTGGAGTGAATCCTCCTCCTGGTTTCTGGGGCCAGCAGGAAAGGCATGCTCTTGGGAGTCCTTAGATCTTATGCAAAACAGCACCTGTGCCAAGAGGAAAGCATGCTTCCCCAGAGGATAGCCAGAAGCAGAGCTTCACCCCAGGTTACTATGGCTTTGGGGCAGGGCTGTCTTGAAACATGGTGGTTGCTGGGCAGCGACTGTGTATGTAACCATGGTAACAGGGTGGGGTGGGGGAAACTGGCAGAAAGAAGGAAGTTGTGGGGGCTGGCGGGTGAAGCCACAAGAGTAGGAATTCATGTGAGGCTCAGCAGCCCGAGCAAGACGCTGTGGCCAGGGCCCCAGACACTACAGGGCGTGCAGAGTCCCCGACTGTCCCACTTCCTCCTCCCCAGCTCACTGGCCTCAAGCACACACAGGCCCCAGGCTCCTGCAACTGCCTGCACAGAACCACCCTTCCACCATCTACAAGTCCTCAGATTCTGGCTTTCATCGGGAGATCCTCCAGATCAAATGCAATCACACGTGAAATGTGCCCGGCACCCTTAAGGCAACACACAGCCACTCAACTGCCTCCCCGCCATCCTCCTCCGTACTGCTCTCGGGAGAATGGCAGAATATTCTCCCAGGGTTTCTCCCTGGCTAGTACTCACTACCACGACCCCAGTGCCCAGACCCAGGCACCCTGTCTCTGGGAATGCTCTTGTTTAAAGCGGTGCATTTAATCCCAAGCAGACCTTCCATGGTTGTCCCTGCTTCTAGCCTTTGTCCCTTCGGCAGTTCTCCTAAAGCTTCTGGTGGCCCCAGAAGGGGAAGCCAATGCTCCTCCCCACAAACTCCTTCACCCAACAGCTTACACTGCCAGCTGGACACACTTCTGCTCTTTGGACAAGTATTCATGAGGCAAACGTGGGAATCTCCATTTCCCCAGGCTGGCCCACCTGAAAGCTAAGGCAGATGTGACTCGTGTTCCAATAACCGTCCCTAGGTGTGTGTTATGCATTACCCTTTCAGAAGCCGACTTCTCATGTCCATCATCTTATCTGGCCTCACAGTAACTCCATGAAGCAGGTAGTGATAAAGTCATGGATCCCCTATTCCCAGATGAGGATGCTGAGTTCCAATCTCCACTGGCCAGTCTGAGACCTGTTGCTTGCCCGAGCCCTAGCTGCCCCTTGTCTTTTGCCTGCTCCTTCTGACCTCGCAAGGTGCAAGCTCAGTTCCTAACCTCTGCTGGCTGCAGGATTCAGACGACACTGACCTTCACCCATGCCCAGCCCTGTTTCTCCTCTCTAATCTTAGACTGAGACAGGGCTCCAGTCTAAGAGAAAGGAAGGGGAGAACTTTGTAAATGACATCTTATCATTCTCAAAACAGCCTTCTTGGTTATTATCGTCCTATTTTACAGATGGGAAGACTGAGTAAAACCTAGGGGGCAAGTCAGCTGACCAACACATACAGATAGGTGGTGGAGACCTGGATTAGAACCCAGACATTCCCTGTTGCCAGGGGTCCCTGGGGAAGTGTCCAATAGCTTTATCCGTGTCACCAGAGAACCTGGGTTGGCTCTGGTTAAGAAAAAACAAAAGCAAGGTTGAGAAGGTAGCTCAGTGTAGTGGGCCTGCCTGGCCTGTGCAAGGGTCCAGGTTCCATCACTAGACTAGGGGTTGGGGTGGGGTGGGGACGAAAGCAAAACACAGGCCAGGCCAGGCTTCCCAGTCGGGCCTCAGGTGCTGCTTGTCTGCAAAGAACATGCTACTGGGGCAGTGTGTGGAAGGCCCTGCTTAGCCCTGTTCTCAGAGACAGCTTTCCACAGACCAAGGAGCGAGCCTCAGGACCCACTGCCGACACCCCCAACAATCACCCTAGAAAGAAGCCTCCCAGAAGCATCGTGCCCAGTGCCTCCCCCTCCCTGGAGGTTGCTGTCACATTCCGCTCCTGCTGTTGTCCCCCACTGGCAGACATAATTACCACCGGCTTTTGAGCTGCCAGTCCACAGAGCCAAGAAATAACATGTTCTGAGACAATGTTCCATCTACCCAGCGACCTGGGCCAGGCCCATGCCAGCCCCCGTGTGCCTGCCTCTGTGGGCTCCCATGACAGAAATCACAGCTCTTCTGGCAGCCGGCGAGAGCCTCTCCCACCACCAGTGGAGACAGGCTCCAAGCTGCCAGCGCTAACAGCCCCTTCACCATCACAGCTGCCAGCAGAGCAGGGCCCTGTGTCCCAGCAAACCAGACGCCAAAACTTAGAGCAATCTGTCTCATCTTCTGACTCCCAAATGGAACCAAGCCCAGGAAGTCCTTAAAAACACACACACACACACACACACACACACACACACACGCGCGCGCGCGCGCACGCGCGCACGCGCGCACATGGGCGAGGGTTGCAGCTCAGTGGTAGAGCACTTGGCTAGTCTGTGCAAGGCCCTGGGTTCAAACTCAGCAACACACACCAAACCCCCCCCCAAAACAACAAACAAACAAACAAAACAACCAAACAAAAAACCCCAAAACAACAAAGAAAACCCCACAAACTGAATGGTATCTTCAATATTTCAACCATATCAGAACCTACATGTTCTAAAAAAAAAAAATTGACTAATTGGAATCAAGTATTTTTCAGGACAAATATACATATCAAACAACTAAAATGGACTAGGCACCTTTGTGTCCATTTCCTAACTCGATCCCACCAAACTCTTGCTAGAAAAGGCCAATTAGCTCCATTTTATAAGTGAGAAAACTAAAGTTCAGAGAGGTAAGAAATTTTTCCCCAGGCTGCACAGGATATGAATGGCAAATTCAAGATTCAAATATCCAGACACCTAGCATTGGGTACGGCAAAAAGCTAGTTTGCTAGCTTGTCAGGACCCCAGTGCCCAGGGCTGTATCCCTCTACCTACCCTCACTCTGCAACAGGCTTCCATGCCCTTTCTATTTCTGAGAGAGTAAACCAGCAGTGACTTCTTCCCCAATTGAAAAAAACAAGGGCCTAAGGATTCAGTTTGTTTCTTCAGCACATATTTTTATGCTCTGGATCAAAATTCTGGAAAAGATGAAGATTGCCTATTTCCTGGTTCTTCAACTGTCTAAGAAAATCAGACTGGTTTGATATATAGATTCTTGCAAAAACTAGAATTTGGCTGGGTGTGGTGGTACATATCTATAATCCCAGCTACTCAGGAGGCTGAGGCAGGAGGATTGACAGTTAGGGGCCAGCCTGACGGATAGATGGATGGATGGATGGATGGATGGATGGATGGATGGTGGGTGGGTGTATATATGGAGGTATGAATGAGTGAGTAGATCAGTGGATGAATGGAGAGTGGGTGAATGAATTTTAAAATGTTCTTTTGGCCCAAAAGTCACAAAACTAAGTCCAAAACACAAACCTTGGGTGGGAGGGTGGGGGGGGGGAGGAAAAAGTAACAGAATGAATCAAACATCATTACCCTATGTAAATGTATGATTATGCAAATGGTATGCTGTTATTCCATGTACAACAAAAACAACATGTATCCCATTTGTTTACAATAAAAATAAATAAAAAAAAAACACAAACCTTGAATCCGTTATAACTCATATCCCTGCATTTCTGTGAAAGCATTGTAATTTCTTTCTTTCTTTTTTTGGTACTGGGGATTGAACCCAGGAACATTCAACCACTCAGCCACATCCCAGTCCTTTAAAGAAATATTTTATTTAGAAAAAGGGTCTCACTAAATTGCTTAGTGCCTCGATAAGTTGCTGAGGCTGGCTTTGAACTTGTGATCCTCCTGCCTCAGTCTCCCAAGCTGCTGGGATTACAGGCATGTGCCACTACATCTGTAGTTTCTATCTTCCTTGTCTTTCAAGAGCTTCCTCATTCATTCTGATCACACATTTATGTGTAACAAAATTCATAACAAAAACCATATCCAAGGCACCAGACTTATGTCCCTATCCCATGCAGCTACTCTTCTGAGTCCCAAACCACAAACTAGGGTGCTGTGCCCAGAAAGCTTACAAGCACCCTCCCCTGGACCGGCTGCTCTGGTCATCCTAGAAGAGGAGGAGTGAGAATGATTATGGGCTGGCTCTGCAGGAACAGCTTTCACTGCAGTGAAAGGAATTCTGCGTCACTGGCAGAACTCGAGTAGCAGCCAAGGATGCCAGCTGCTTTTCTAGACGTTTCTCCCCAAGACCGCCATCTGCAAACCAAACCCAGCCAGCATCAAAGAGAGATGAGGAAAATCCCACAGGCACATGAGGCCAGACTGAGGGTGCATGGAACCCTGGGGTTCACCTGAGGGGTCAGAGCAGGAGCTTGGGGAGGTGGGGCTGGTGGAGTGGAACTCACACCTAGCTCTCTGGCTGATCAAGAATGCAACTGGAGGGAAGGCAGATGCAAAAGAAAGGCAGGAGGGAAGGCAGGTCTGGTCTCTGAGATACAGCAACAAGCCACAGAGGCCAGATTTAGAATGAAGAAGGAAAGGTCTCTGTAGATGAGATACTAAAGCTAAGTCCATTGACGATGCTCCGCCCCCAAATCTCCACATGTCTGACAGGCTGGGTGTGGGCAAGAGGAAACAAACCAGACAACCCTGTGGCAGTACCTCTTCCCAGTACCCTGTAAATAACTGCAGCATTTTCCAGGACAGCACCAGGCCAGACAGCTAGGACCCCTGAGTCTCCCCGCCAGATCAGCCAGACGTGTTTTCCTTTGCAAAACTGGAAAGAGCACCTTGGAGGGAAGGCTCGTATTCAGAAGCATCACCTGGCTTCAAGTGTGGGCCACTCTACACTTGGAGATTTGAAGCAGCTTTAGGTAAGGGGGCAAAACAACCGTAAGGGATCTGGTCCTGGGAGCCCAGATCAAATCAAAGTTACAGAAAACGGGTCGGTGGGATGGAGCCCAGCCTCAAACCCTGCCTTGGAGAAAATGATAGCCATGGTTACACTAACAATGGCACGTCCCTGTTTGCAAAGCCTTCTCAAAGACTTCATGCGTTCAATTCTCAAAATCACCTCTCTGGATGGCCCTTTTATAGTTGAGAAAACCAAGGATCAGAGCTGGTAGCAAGGGATAGAATCAAGGTTGAAATCCAGGAGCTTACCTTGGGACCTGCACTTTTAGAAGCTATTTAAGGAGATGGATGTGGTTTGAATCATGACCACAAGGCTTATTAATATGTGACCTTGATCAAGAAATATACCTATCCAGGCACTTACTTTTCTCATCTGTAAAATTGGGAACCTGTTGGTATTAAACTGAACATTTCCTGTGAAAGGTCCACGGCCTTTTTTTTGGTACTGTGGATTGAACCCTGTGAACACTAGACCTGGCACTTAGCACCTCCATCCCCACATTTGGCTAACCAGCTAGGTTTCCTCCCCTAAGCAGCCCTTACCTACCTCACAAGCACACCTCCAGCACACCCTACAGGACGCCTGGCCAGCTGACACTCCACATCAAATACCCATCAAATGCCCAGACACGGGGACTTCTAGACCCAAAGTGACAGAGGAAGGAGTGTCTTTGCCCCATGGTCTGTCAGACCTCCTGCTGTCTACCTGCCAGGAGACCTGTGGAGCCAGTCACGACTCAACCATCAAAGTTCCCTGAACAAGCCCTGACACTGTCCCCACCAGATGTCCAAAGAAACATTCATTTCTAGTTGTTCAGGGACCCAGATCAAGGGGTCTTGGTTTCTTAACCTTTATTTCTCTTTTTTTGGTACTAGAGATTGAACCCAGGGGCACTTAACCACTGAGCCACATCCCCAGCCCTTTTTATTTTTATTCAGAGACAGGGTCTCAACTAAGTTGCTGAGGCTGGCTCTGAACTCTCGCAATCCTCCTGCCTCAGCCTCCAGAGCTGCTGGGATATCAGGCATGTGCCACTGTGCTCCGCTTAACCTCCACCTCTGCACACTGCTTTCAGGGGTACTGTCTTAGAAAACCTAATCTGGTGGTCCTGCCTTACCAGCTCAGACGGACACAGTTGGAGGACTTGGACCCAGCCATGGGGACATACACCTCTGTACTTGGTTTGGGGGTCCCAGTCGCATCCTTACCACGTCCTCCTCAGACCTGTCCAGTCCATCCTTTATCTCACCATCTCCTAATCATCCAACTATGATGCTCCTTCGTGGAGCTTTGAAAGCACTCTGGTGACAGGAAAACACTGCCTGCCTCATCTCCCTGGCCCAGGACATGGAAATGGGTCTCATGAGAAAGTCTAAACAGAACTTCCTGTGTAATTTGTCCAGGACTCCGCCTCTGCCTTATTTTTCCAGAGCATGCATACACGGATACCCTGGCTACTGGGATTATTAATGTATTGTCCCCTCCCTGACTAGAATGTAAGCTCCCATAGGGGCACTGACGTTTCTCTCCTTTGGTTGTTGCAGCAACTCTGGCATCTAGAACAGGGCCAAGCATAAGGCAAGTAATCAAGAACTGCTGTGGGAACACATTAGTTCCATCCACGCTTACCTGAGTTACCATCATCTCATAGGGAGGAAACTGAGAAAGAGACTGAGTGGTTTGCCCTTGGCCCTCAGTTAACAAGGACAGAGCTGGAACCTGAACCCAGGCCTCCTGTCTCCAAAGCACACGGTCCTCCTGCTCGCCCCCTGTATGCTCCTGTGTCGGTCACAGCACTCGGCACCATGCTGCTTGAGGCCAACTGTTGACTTGTAATAATCATCTTTTGCAACCCCAGAGGAGGAGAAGGGCACTCAGTCCCTACTCATTTGGGGACACAGACCAAGCCTCCCAATGCAGCCTGTGCTAAGCCTAAGAACTTGGACTCACCTTCCTTATGGGGGAGCAGGGCCAAGATGCTCCCTCATTAGGTGCATCCCTGGGAGGCAGAGCTTGGCCAGGAAATGGGCGGCCTTCGCCTAAGCTCTATAAGACCCGCCCCCCCGGGATCAGAGGCCCCAACAGGTGCCTGGGGCTTACCATGGACTCACTGATGAGCAGCAGCAGGAGGGCCTCCTCGATGTTATCCTTGGGGCAGTAGAGGCTGAAAGACAAACAGCAGCCCTGGCTCCAGCCCAGCCCTCACCAATGGTCTGGCCCACTGTGCAACCTTCTGCCCTGAGTGAGCACCAGCTTGGTAAGGTGATCCTCTTCTGCATAATTCACAGGCACCAGATACCACATGCAGCTCTTTAACATGCCCCAGAGTTATGGATCTGAAAGACTGCGGGTGGTCTTGGGTAAGACATGGCCCTCCCAGCCCCTGGCACTGCCTGAAGCCGCTGGGCAAGGAAGAAGTTCTTCCTGTTGGCCCCAGACCCCATCTTTGTTGGCACAAATAAGAAAGGGGTGTGTCAGACAAGAATATCAGGAAGGCAGGTAAGTCAGATAACGTGTTTGGCTTCTGGGTTTTACAGGATTCTCCCTGCACCCAATCCTTGTCTCTAAAGAGTCTGCCTGGCCCTGTGCAGGGGAGAGGCTGGGAGGGTGCAGGGCACAGTGAGGAGCTGCCAATGCAAACAGACCCTGTGCGCAACGGGAGACTGGTGTGGTCCAGCAGGGCAGGTGAACTCACTTGTCCCCTTCATACAGGTGAGGTTTCCGCAGGGCCTGTGTGACAAAGGAATTCTCCTCCTTGCTCATGAACTCCGGCAGAGGGTGGGACAGGGGGCTCCAGTAGCACTCCTCACTCAGGGAGTGCAGCAAGACCCCCGCCAGGTGCTTGGCCGCCATCTGGCAGAAAGGGAGGAACTCAGATCTGGGCACAAGGGCTCTTCCCTGGCTCACCCGGATGGCCCTCCGCCCACGGTCCAGCCAATCTGCCGGCCTTGCAGTGTGCTGCCTCTCTACTCCTAAGGGCCTCCTTGCTTCGGTCACTCCTCCAGCACTGAGGCTGCCCCACCCCTTCCTTTGGCCTTAGGTAGCTCTACTTCATCTTTTCTCTCCTCTCCTAGACTGGAGGTGCATTTCCTCCTTCTCCTGACCCCAGGGAAACCAGCACAGCTCTGAGCATCCTGCAAGCCCTTAAAAGAGGTGGAGAAGGGCAGGAGGCCACAGGTACAGGCAGCCCTTCCTACCAGGAGCCAGGCTAAGATTCTGATAAGTGACCAAAAATTCCAGTGGAGCATCTGTGGTTATGACTTTAGATGACTAAGAAGGTAGGCCTGAGTCGAGGCAAGAAAGCAAAGTCAAGGATATTTGTTAGGAAACAAATTCCTGAGAATTACTGATATGGCCTTGCTAGGACAGGTTTGTTGGGGATGGCATGGCAGTGGAGTTTAACTCTCATTCTGCTCTGGTGAGAAGGACTTGAGGGTGCTTCTCGGGCTCAGTGAGAAGAGCCATGCGAATTGTTAATAATGTCTGCCACGCACAGGGACAGGTAGGCACCTACACATGACAACGCTGCCATCCCTGATCCAGGGGCTGCCTGCTAGCACTTCTGTTGTCTCCCACTGAAACTGACCCCTGAAAAACAGCCACAGCCAGCAGTCACGTTACCACTTTGAAGTTCTGCGTTGCTTTGGTCTCCACGGTCCGCAGAACCTCCCGGAGTTCCCTCATGCCCTTCACAATGTTCCTGGAGAGAGGGAGACAGAAACAGGGTCATTACCAGCCCTGGTCCCACGGATATCCTCATTAAGTCTACAGATCCAGGGAGAAGCCTGCCTGCTTGAGTTTTCTTTGAACACCTCCAGTTTCTGAAATGAAAGGTCAGAGTTGGAACTCCAGGTCTCTGGAGGCCCTGGACATTGGCAAGCAAAGAGGAAGGAGGTTCCTTCTCTCCCAAAGCCTCTAGCAACTCAGGTTCACCACTAAAAGGATACCAAGGTGGTGTACTGCAAACAAAGCTGTCACCTTGGCCCAAGTGCCTCTGGGTTGTTGGACTTGAGCCAGCTTCAATTCTGTGCCTACCTGCTACATCTGGTCCACACTGGAACCTGTCCTCTCTTCTACATCTCCATCACCAGGCCCAGGCTGGCCCGCCTCACCTTGCATCTGATGGCCATGCCAGCCAGAACACTCCCTCTGGTCAGCTCTCTGTGCCCTGACAATTTTTAGGGTTGTTAAAGTGTGACCCAGAGGGAGAAACATGCCTCATGTTGTAGGCGGTGGTCACACAGGCCTTCCTCACTTAACCCTGAAGTTCCTCAGCACAATATCTATCTCCACTATGTGCAGTCAGCTCTGATGTCTTCCATTTTACCTCTCCCCCTACCCTGCTTTTTAAAATGCTGGCTGCAGTCCACACTGTCCATCTTGCAACCCACCAATAGGTTGAGTCCTTCAGTTCGAAAGCACCTCCCAGCACCCTTGGAGTGTCCAGACGGCACACAGAGGCCATCTGCATCTTCCCCAGGTCAGCCTCCTCTGCAGTTCCCAGTCTAGGCCTTACTACAGCTTCCTGGGATTATCAGGCCACCCCTTCCATCTTCTCCATCTCAGCTCCCACCACTCAGACAAGCTCTTTCTGAACAACCACAGTTCTCAATGTCGAGCGTTGGCAATGGCTTCTCCACTGCCTTCAACAGCCTCTCCCCCCATGAGCCTTTAAAAACTAGTTAGAGCGTCATTCTCTACACAAGGCCTCTCAGTCCCTCCCCAAGCTTGCCTCGCCTGGCTGTTAATTCCTCTTCTGAAGCAAATATGGCACCCTGAGGTCATTGTGGGTTTACCCTGGCACACTGTGGCCTCCCAAGGGTGGGGCTTGGTTCCCACATGTTCCTGAAGCTCAGCTCCATCACAACTCCTGCTTGCAGCATGCACTCAGGTGGGAGATGCACGACCCTGCTCATCTGCTGGGGGTGGGGGTGGGGGTTCCCTGATACACCACCAAGAAGAAGCAAGGGCTGCCAGTTCAGCAAATATAACAAAGATCACAGAGGGCGACCAGCCAGCCCCTCAACTCCCTGAGGTTCCTGGGGGCCTTGGGGTCTAGGAGCTATAGAAGGGTAAGTTTGCAGAAGCAAGTTCTTGGCCTTCAGGGAAGCTCTGGCTTCAGACAAGAAAAACTATGCAAACTGCTAACATTATAAATGGCTCCATTCTCAGCCTTGGTTTTAGGCTGAGTCAGAGTCATGATCTTCCCAACCTGCCTCGTGCTCTGAAGAGGTAAGCAAGAAAGTGAATGTTAACATCCTTAGAAATAGCTCAAGTCCAGGTGCTGCTACTGACAGCTGGGTGGCCCAGGCGGGTGGGCTGGCCTCTGTGGGCTACAGTCTCCTTGCCTAGAAAACAAGGACTTCTGTCAAGCTCAGTGTCTCCCGACTTCTGTTGTGGGTATACCCCTATGTCCACAATGTCTCCATCATCTGCTCATCACTGGTATTATTTATATAATACTTTATACCTTCTTTCTTTTTACTTCAGTATGTATCTCACCTTAACCGAAACACCTGAAATCATGGGTTTCTTGTACTGGTTGTTTTTATTTATTTATTTTAAATTTCACCAATAGATATTAAAATACAGAAATTACTGGGGATTGAACCCAGGGCCTCATGCATACTAAGCAAGTGCTCTACTACTAAGCTACAGAACTGCCTTTTTTTTTTTTTTTTTGCGGTACTGGGGATCGAACCCAGGGCCTCACAAGCACTCTACCGACTGAGCCATCTCCCCAGCCCAGAACTGCTTTTTAAAAGTTAGTGCCTGTCACTTAAAATCACCTTGTGCATCACCAGAGGTACCTGTCCCACACTCTAAGAAATGAAAATGTAGAAAGGAGGTTCTTAAAGCTTGGTCACTGTACTAACAGCATCGGCAATGTCCCAGGAGCTTGTTGGAAATGCAATTTGGCTTCCATCAAGTCTCCAGGGGGTCCTGATGGACACTCAAGGTTGAGAACCACTGGCTTAGATGACTCCAGTGCCCTCTAGTTCTCCTTGTCTAAGAAGCCAGTTTTCAGAAGAGACAATCTGACATGGAAAATGGGGCTCTGCAGTCAGATGCCAAATCTTCACTCTTAGGGACATGAGGTGGCGTCTCTCTGAGTCCTAGACTCCTGTCTGTAGGAGGATTCCCCATCTCCTCAAACAAAGATGTCAGGAAGATGATGGACACAAAGCCCAGGCCCGCCCAAGCATGTGGGAGAGGCTCACTAAATAGTATTTTCCTTTCTCCTAATCTGTACTTTAAGGATCATATTATGGATATTTTAACTTTTATTATTTTGCCTGGAAGCTCAGGAGCTAATGACCGTGGTGGGGGCGGGGGGAGTGCCTGGTTCCTGAGGGAATCCTCTGGCTTTGTGTCCATCTGTCTCCTACCAGCCCCAGCCCCACAGGGGACATACGAGGATTCCCTGGTAGACGACCGGGGACAGGCCTGGAGGCCCCCACAAGCCTCAAGAGGAAAAGTTGGCAGTAGAGATCCTTCAGTCCCTTAGAGGCCTTCCGTCTCAGAAGCCAGAGATGGACAGTAGGCCACAGGCCAGGCCCGGTCAGCTGTGGGGCCAGGGTGGCACCATCCTTCACGAGGGGGAAAGAATAAAGACAAGACTGCAGGAGCTCCCAGCCAAGAGGGGAGATGGCTGGTCATGGGAACCCAGTCCACAGAACGGCAAGGCCAGAAACTGGGTCAAACAGCCATGGGCCGAGGCAGGCTGCCCGAGGCTGCCCAGGGCCCTGTGGTCCAAAGGACGCCAACAGTTGCCTGGACCTCGGGTGATTTTCCACTCTGTGGGCTACCTGCCAGTCTCCTCCCTGGCAGCCTGGCCCAGGCTGCTATAAGGAGGCTGGAGCCAAGGGTGATTACAGCCTCTTCTTCCCACTCCACTGAAAGGACCAACCTCTCTTTTCTGCTGCCAGGAGAGCCCAGCCTTTACTCCTTACATCAGCATCACCCCTGTATCAGCAGATGGGCACCACCTGGGGGCTGGAGGAGCAGGGGCAGGGAATCCGACTCCAACCCCCCAAGCACAAGTAAGGAGTCAGCGGGCTGCATGTAATAAGATCCTGTGTCCCAAAAGTTGTGTCTCATTATTTTTAAACTTACAAGGGATTTTGGCCTCTAAATAAGCTCCCAGGAATTCTATAGCAAAGCAAATCATCACCCTCAGGCATGTTTTGAGCAAATCTCAATTTTTGTTGAATGTCCTTAAAAAGAAAAAAAAAAAAGAGGTGCCAGTGGCCAGGGCTGCAAGGCGGAGATGTGGGATCCCAGCCGACACTGCCCTGTTCCGCAACACTGGGAATGCCCCCCTGCCTCAGCTTACTTCTCTGAGAAACAAAAAAACAGACGGGGCTTCTCAAGCACCTCTGATGGCCACCAGCCTGAGCAATCCTGGCCCAGGCCTAAAGCTGCCTGTGCCAGGTGGAGCCGGGGCTTTTCCGAGCATTTCTGGCTGCCTCGTGAGAGGCCAGCTTGAAAGATCTCTTTGTTCTTGTCTCTCCTGCTGACCTTTCTGAGCCAAGCTGCCCACTTTTAACAATATCCAAACAGGGCCTCAAACAAATCCTGGCCCAGAAACAGGCTGCGTGGGGAGAAGCCAGGAAGCCGTTTATTCCAACTAAAGTAAAGCCCGACTGGCCATGAGCAGAGAGAGAGAGGTGCATGCGGTGATGGACCAAGGACAACAGCTTTCTCAGGGAGGCTTCCAGGTGGGACTGCAAGGGAGGTGGCGGGCTCCTCCAGACCCTCCTCCAGCAGCAGGTGGTGGTGTGCGCATTTTTCAAAGCCCTTCTCCTTGTTCAGTCTTTGTAGTTTCTGATGAGGTGAGTGAGGTCAACAGGCCCCGTTATCCCAGCACAAGTGCAAAGGGTTTTGGTATAAAGAAGGCCCCAAGAGGAAAAAGGTACACTCATACATTGCTGGTGGGGCTGCAAATTAGTGCAGCCACTCTGGAAAGCAATGTGGCGATTCCTTAGAAAACTTGGAATGGACCCACCATTTGACCCAGCTATCCCACTCCTTGGCCTATAGCCAAAGGACTTAAAATCAGCATACTACAGAGATACAGCCACATCAATGTTCATAGCTGCTCAATTCACCATAGCCAGATTGTGGAACCAACCTAGATGCCCTTCAATTGATGAATGGATAAAGAAACTGTGGTATATATATACAATGGAATATTACTCAGCTATAAAGAATAACAAAATTATGGCATTTGCAGGCAAATGGATGAAATTGGAGAATATCATGCTAAGTGAGATAAGCCAATCTTAAAAAGCAAAGGACGAATGATCTTGCTGATAAGCGGATGATGACACATAATGGGGAGTGGGGGGCAAGAATGGAGGAAAGAGGGACTGTATAGAGGGAAAAGAGGGGTGGGAAGGGTGGGGGGGAAGGAAAAAGTAACAGAATGAATCAAACATCACTACCCTATGTAAATGTATGATTACGCAAATGGTATGCTGTTACTCCATGTACAACAGAAACAACATGTATCCCATTTGTTTACAAATAAATTTAAACAAACAAACAAACAAAAAAAGAAGGCCCCAAGAAATTGTGACTGAATAAATAAAGCTCCTTCTCCCAGCAGGGAAAGTAAGGCCTGGGAGGTATCTCCTTCGCAGGTCACGGCCTTTAGCAATGGCAGCGGCAGGCTTACAGTAGTCACCGAGGGCTCAGATCTTACTCCCTTTCAGCCTGGAGACCCCTGAGAAAGCCAGCACCAGTCTTTCCACTGGAGTACTTAGCCCTCCTCTCGCAGCCATTTGAACTGCAGAACTCCTGGGGCTTAATCTGCAAATCTTTACAAAGTGCCCACTGCATACCAAGTACCTGGTCATCAGCCCTGTTGGCAAAAGGCAGTCAGTGTAATCAATTAAGAGACTGAATGAGTGGATGAATATCTTGTGTGGTCTTGCCCGCAAGAAGCCTGCGGTCTTGTTAAGTTAGCCACACTCCTGATTGACCTGGAGCTCAGCAAAGTGTTTTGCACACAGTGGGTGCTTGATGAATTTTTGCTTAGGGGGACTGTTTTGATTTGAATCAGAGAAGGAGAAAATTACATGGAATTAATCACTGAAAGGAATCAAAACAGATGCTGGTGCACAGGATCCCAACCAGAAGTCTGCACTTCAAGACTGGATCGTGTGTGAGAGGTTTCCAGTCAAAGACCCAGAAGAGTGAGCATAGCCAGTTGGCAGATCCCAACAGCTGGAGGGTTGATTCGGGAGACAAGGTGAGGTGAAGTTCAAATGGTTAGCAAGATGTACACTTCAGCCAGAGATCTAAATCACCCTTTCAAAAACTAAAATACTTCAGCTCCAGCCCCAGAATAAGGATGTGCTCGGAGGACTGCGGATGCCCAGGCAAGGGGCTCTTTCTTCCCAGTGCGGTGGCAGATGGGCAGTGGTTAAGGTGGGGAGGTGGGTGCAGACAATAAATACAGGGTGTAATGTGTTAATAGAGAGGCTGGGATGGGTCCTGGAGGCCTCCCATGACCCAAAGCACTGTACAGAGCACAGGGGCTCAGAGCACAGGTTTCATGGTTGGGTGAGTCTGGTCCTTTAACTCCCCTGGGAACAATCCATCTCCTGCTCTCCCCTGGTCCTGCACACACTGATGGCTGCTGAGAATAAGACAAAATTACTGCTTCCTGCAAACACTTCACGTGGGTCCACCAAACAGCAGTATGGGTTTCTGAAGATGTTTCCATACTTTCCCACTCACTGCTTAGCTGGCAAGCGCAGCAGAAGGTGTAAGTTCATGCGCACACGTGCACACACACACACCAGGGAAAGGGAGACTGAACAACTGCCAGTCCCGGAGAGCTGCCTTAGAAAACACATTCCCCCTTCTCTGTTGTTTGGTTTGGGTACAGTGAGCACATGTTGCTTTTCTAATTTAAATTTTTTTTTTTTTTTTTTTTTTTTTTTTTTTTAACGAACAAGCATAAAACCTACAGCCCACTTGGTTCAAGGCACATGGCCCATGCTCACCACAACCCTGAGTACTGAATGGGTGGAGGCAGAAAGAGGGGGAAGAAAATGAAGAGAAAGGGCCCTTTGCCCACCACGGGTGAAGGAGTAGAGTCAGCTCTCGGCCCTGTTCTTGGCAGATGCCCAGGCATTCAGTCTAGTGAGGTCAGAGTCACTGACAGGGACAACCAGCTTCCCCAGCATTTCACTACAGCACATCGCCTCCTTCCCCTCCCAGCCCCCTGCTGCCTCACTCCTAGAGCTGCTTCATGCAGGTGAACCATGATGGGTCCGATGGGTCCGGCTGCCCTTACCCCCTTGTCCCTCTGCCCCCCAACACAACAGAAAGGCGCTCCCTGCAGACAGACCTGCGGCCCCAGAAATTCCAACCAGAGTCCACGGCTGCCCTCTAGTGGCAGCAAGGGAAAATGACACCCCCCAGGTGTCCCAACCCCCACCCTTTGTATGGGAGCCTCCCAATTCCTGACGGTTCCTTGGGGTGAGCACTTTGGGATTTAGCTCAGTTAGAAATGCTTGTCATCATCCACAGAGTAGGCGGTAGGAGTCATCTGGAGAAATTAACTGCTGGATCAATAGGGCAAGGCCCCTGGAGAAAGTTAACAACCCTCGGACACACTGAATGAGCAACGGGGCAGTGGCCTCTGACTCAGCCAGCATGAGGGAAGCCCAGGCAACCCCGAAGCTCAGACTGCAAGGGAGGCTGCATGGCTCAGGCACACGCCACCCACTCTGCACAAGGGACAAGGCCACGCTTTTGAAATTCTGTCAAATCCTCCATAGGAGGCCCAAGGCTGGACACTGGGGCAGATGCTGCTTGTGGCCCACAGGCCCCATCCTGGGCCCACCACAGACACATGTAGGAATGAGCTGAGGCCCTCCCATCTCCCTTCCCTTGGCAGCACCTAGCCCCATCTCCACCCATCTGGCCCCTCGGGGTGAATCTGAGCCACCTTTGGGGTTCACCCTGTCCCGGGCAGCACCACCACCTCCCTGACTTCTTCCCTTCCCCTGTCTGGATTTCTTTACTGAGGTTTCCCTTGGGAGGTATCCTGCTCACAGCTGCACCTCACACAGCTAAGGGTGGGGCCTGGCACACCGTGGGCACTCGGGCGAGCTGCGGAGGGAACTGCTGGGCTGTCCTCTGGACTTTCTGGCTTTAGTCCGCATCTCCCACTGGGCTGTAAGCTCCTCATTCCAGGAGGGCTTTCTTCTACCTTTCCAAACACCCCAAGAGCCCAGATGAGCAGGGTGCAATTTTACTGGCAGGACGTGACTCCATGGCCCTTTAAAATCTTGCCAGGGCTGCCCTGGAGATGTCAGGTATCTGGGTCCCAGCCTACCCCTGAACTTCTGCTTCTAGCA
Source organism: Sciurus vulgaris (assembly GCF_902686455.1). Taxonomy (NCBI): domain Eukaryota; kingdom Metazoa; phylum Chordata; class Mammalia; order Rodentia; family Sciuridae; genus Sciurus; species Sciurus vulgaris. Next base: position 59,789,769 of record NC_136475.1, read on the forward strand.
CCTTAACTTACCCTGCTGCCAGGACATTTCTCAGTGTCTGGAGACATTTTTGGTTGCCACACTTGGGGGTTAGGGTGCTACTGGCATGCAGTGGGTGAGGGTCAGAGATGTCAATAAAACCTATAATGGCTAGGACAGCCCCCACAATGAAGAGTTATCTGGTTCAAAATACCAACAGGGCTGAGACTGAGAAGCTCCCGTCTAAAGAGACTTTACATTATTTTTTTAACTTCCTAGTAGCAACAAATGTGTAAGAAAAATACCAGAACTGGTGATTTTCCTAGGAAGATATAACTGTCACCAAAGGACAGTAACATGCCATTACAAAAGCTCACTGATATAGCCTTAATGGGAGCAGGTGGTAGGCTGGGCCACGTCTCTGTAATGAGCAAGGTCTTGTCATCACAGGGCTGGACAGACCCCGAATCAGTGCCTGGCTCACTGGCTCTGCCACCAATTAGCCAGCAACTTTGAGTAAATTACTCCACATCTTTCCTCAGTAAAACAGGGACTGTATCAGATCCTGCCTCTTAGAATTACCTAGAAAAGCACTGCAGGAAGTACTCAACAAATATTAGCTACTATTATGAGGAAAGGTTCAGAGAAACTATTTACAGCCCAGCCAGGTACAGGGCACTGCAACCCCTGTTTTATACATCTCTGTCACTTTCTGGGGCCACCTCTGGGCTGGATGGGGCCACAGGAAACAGAAGGGCTGAGTAACTGCCACGTGTCCTGGGGACCGCCGCTCACATTCAGAGACTTTAAATGTTTGGGCTGTTTACTTGGAAAGAAATGATGATTAATTTCCATTCCTCTTTATGCACTGTGGTTGGAGTGGGTGGGGTGGAGCTGGTTTCTTGGCTTTAAAGACTGAAATGTGTGCTTCAGGAAGAAAAAGGATGAAGGGGCGGGGCAGAGTTACAGGAACAGAAAAGCTACTGAAATTACTTAGGCTTTTATAGGGGGTAATGTTTGGTTAATGCTCCGGCCCACGGCACCTCAAGCGTGCACGCGCGTGCACACACACACACACACACATACCGCGCGCGCACACAAGACTCCCGGCCCTCCCACACAGCCCGAGTGTACAGAATGAAATGAGAGGAGGCAGGCGGTGTCTGGGAGGGAGGGCAGGCAGAGGAGCCATCCTTTGAAAATGGTGACTCAGGGTCACAGAGGCAAAAAGAGAATGGAGTCTGTGTCCCAAGGATCCATTCACAGGCCCCAGTCACCACCAGGGCCCTGTCCCTCCCCACACACCCCTTAGGCCAGCCAAACTTCCCTTCCACACCCAAAACATTAGAAAGGGTTTCAAGGCTGTCCAGACCTGCAGTTGGAGCCCGGTGGATGAGTTTGGGCCAGTGACAATTCTTCAAACCTTTACCCATAAGGGGTAATTCTTTACCCCTTATGGGTAAAGCGGGACCATACGACCTTCTTCACAGAGCACTGTAGGCTGGGCACCAGTGCAGCCAGCAGGTACCTGATAACCCACCATGCTATCTCCCTCCTTCCCTCCTGCCTAACACTGATTTCACCTTAGCCTCACTACACCTGCAGAAAAGGGGAAGAGGTGGAAGTGGGGATACCCTCAGTAGAGGGGGTTTATCAGAAGTACCTCTCCAGGCTGAGTTCCATCCCCTTCCTCTCTCCAGAACTGCCCCCCTCAACTACCACCACCACGCAGGACCGTGGCTCGGGAGCCGAGCTAGTGGGGTGGAGGAGGAACTTGCTCAGGGTCACAGAGCAACCTTCACGGCCCCACCCTGACTTCCTCCAGCTGTGAAGGCACCCACACAATTTTTCACATCAGAAGCTAGGACACAGCACCTGCCAAGCACCAGTGCACTTGGAGGAAGCAGGGCCAAACTGTGCGCACCTCAAGGGTGGAGCAGGGTCTTGTAAGGGGACTTCGGCTGTGGGCAGTGGAGCCCAGTGGTTAAGAGCACCAACTCCAAAAGCCAGCCGGGCCCCACATGCATAATCCTGGCTACACTCAGGTCAGATCACTTTTGTTCTCCATGCCTCAGTTTCCCATCTACAAGACAGAGACGCTACCTATCTCACAGGGAGGACTAACACATACAAGTCAACACTTATCAAGAGTCTTGTGCAAATTTAGCCCTTAGTTAAGTGGCTTGAATTATCATATGAAATAGTTATCAGATGAATGGAGACAGAACATTGAAATCAGAATGGTCCCCTTCCCATGAACACTCCTCCACAAGGCTCCTCATATATAAGGCACCCCTCTGCCCTTAGTGCCTTCGACAGTCCTGGGGAGGAGGACTTCCAAGCTCTGTAGTGCAGGGACCAGCAAACTTTTCCACGAAGGGCAAATAAAGAGAGCAAATATTAAAGGCTTTCCTATAAGATCCCAACTGCAACCACTCAACTCCACCATAAGACAGTATGTGAGTAAATGGGCGTGGCTGTGCTCTAATAAAGGTTTATTTACAAAAACGGGCTGTCAAGCGTACTCCTCAAGTTCAGCTTGCACAGGTCAGAGTGGGCTTCCGACACTGCTGACAGCCTCACAGGGTCTTCCTCCAAACCTCTGCAGGAGGGGAGCTGAGGGCCACAGCTGTGTTCCCCAGATTCATCCCTGGGAGCTCACAACTGGCAGACAGAGGGGTTCCCACCTGGGCACAGCGATGAGGGCAATGGCAGTTCCAGCTAGAGCTGCCGGGGCAGTAAACACAGGAATCAGCCTGCTGGGCCACCGTATCTGAAATGGAGGCTCGGTAACTAAGAAAAGATCACCTGCTTTTTTGGATGTGGGCAGGGGCAGCTGGGTTCCTTGGTCCCCATGTCCTTCCACAGTCATGGGTGGTCTGAGGAGCTAAGGGCTGTGGCCAGCCCCATCCACCTTGGCTACCTGGACCCCTGGATCCACTGGTCTTAAACAGGGACACCAATACTCCCTGACCTCACACTTGAGAAATTTAAAAAAAGCAAAGGGTATAAAGTTCACATCTGGGCCAATAGCCTGTCCAGTCATGGAATGCATGAAAATAATAAAAACAAATGACAATATTATTGGATTTGATGTTCTAAGTAGTTGTGACATATCAGACGCTCTGGTGGGTGTTCACATGTGATTCCATTCAAGTGGGCCTTGCCCCCACTTCACAGTTGAGGGCACAGAGTTCAGAGAGTTCAAGGGACTTGCCCACAGTCACTCAGGCACCAGCAGCGGAACTGGGATTCACCCTTGGAGGTGGCTGCAAAGCTGTGCTTCTCCCTCTTCTTCTCCACCAGGCAGGAGGGGAGTGCAAAGGCAGCCCGCTTCAGGGTTGGACCCTTTCACACTATGATGAGGATGATGATGATGTGGTGGTGGTGGTGGTGATCATGAGTTTTGATAACACACTGAGCCATATCCCTGGCCCTTTTTATTTTTTATTTTGAGACACGGTTTCCCTAAGTTGCTTAGGGCCTTGCTAAGTTGTTGAGGCTGGCTTTGAACTTGTGATCCTCCTGTCTTAGCCTCCTGAGCCACTGGCCTTACAGGGGTGTGCCACCATGCCTGGCCTCCCACATTGCTCTTATCATCTGGAAGATCCTGGCTGGTGCCGCACCCCCCTTTCCAGCCCTGCTCTAACAGGGGCTGTTAGAGGAGAGAGATGAAGAGGGCACAGGCCCACCAAGGCCCAAGGCCACCTGCCTGCCCATGGTACTGCGGCCTCCCCTGCCTCCCAGAGTGGCCTCACTAAGGTGTGCTCCAAATTCTGGGCAAGGCACTCCACTTCCTTCTCTTCAAGGCAGTTGAAGGTTTCAACTCAGTGGTCACCGAAACCCCAGAAGGGATGCAGCTCTGATGGGTAGGCTGCTGGGTTGGACAGGGTGCTCACTGGATGGAAATGCTCACCCTGGTTCCAGTCAGACTGCTTTGCTCGGAGCACCTGCCCACCTAGAAACACCCCCAAAGGAGGGCTCTATGTGAAACCAAGTTTGGAAAACGACACAGCTTTGCTCCTCCTGGAGATCTGCTATCTTCCCTCATTCACAGGTTCCTGTTCTAAAGAATCAGACATCAATCTACTGCTTCCCAAGCTTCTTTGGCCAGGGGCCCTTCCCTGCAGATCCCAGCCCACCTAAATGCCTCGGCCTTATCCCACCTCCTCTGTCCCTCCCTGATTCCTGTGGCTCTCCACACCAGGGCCCAGCTCAAGCCTGACCTTCCCATTGTGTGCCTGGGCCCACCCAGCACTGTTCTGGCCTTTAGGAGTGAGCTCAGGCCCTCCTGCTGCCAGCAGGCAACTTTTATGGGGAAGCGGGGTGGGCAGGAACAACAGAGGCTCACAGCCAAGTCCTGGAAGGAGAGGGCAGGCTACAAGCAACATGTACTATTTTTTGTTGTTGTTTTTGCAAAAACAAAACAAAACAAAAATCCTATGCAAAATAAACATCAAAATGGTAATAGTGATTATCCAGAAGAGAGAGCTGAAAGAGGCTGAAGGCTGAGCTGATCCCTGATATCACTGATGGCTAAGGATTTAATCAATCAAGACTGCATAACGAAGCCTCCATAAAAACTCCACAGCACTGGGTCTGGAGAGATTCCAGCTTGCCGAACTCCGGGAGGGTGGCAACCCAGAGAGGGCCCAGAAGCTTCACGCCCATTCCCCTATGCTGTGTGTGTCTTCCACCTGGCTGCTCCTGAGCTCTAACACTCTATAGGAACCTATAACCTAGGAAGTGAAGTGTTTTCCTTGTTCTGTAAACTGGTCTAGCAAATTATGGAGCCTGAGATGGGGTTGTGGAAACCTCTAATTTGTAGCCAAGTCAGACAGATGTCATGGGTAACCTTCTGGCAAGTGGCTTCTGGCAAGTGGCTTCTGGTGGGACAGCCTGTGGGACCTGAGCTAATGCTGGTTAGTGTCGGAACTGAACTGAATTGTAGGGACCCCTCCCAGCTGGTGCTGGAGAACAGGTTGTGGGTGAGGGTGGTTCACAGAATGGTCTGTGTTGAGAATAGACTAGGAGAAAATAGTAAGTTGGTTTTTCCCAATATACAGATAACTATGTATAAGAATCATCTATTCAAAAGCAGGTTAAATAAAAATGGATCAAGTGAAATTTAACAAAGTAAACCATACCAAAAATGACAGCCAGATTTTGGAGAGCTCCAAGCAGTCAGTGGAAAGGAAGCTGCAGACCCTAGCCCTGGGTCATCCCACCTCCTGATCATCCCGCCTCGACACTCATGAGGGCTGAGTGAGGTAAGCTGAGGCCTGGGACAAGTTTTTCCTCCCACGGGGACAAACCACACTCAGCATGTGTCTCCTCCTCTTGCCAATGACACCCTCCAGCCCCAGCTCACAGTGTCTGTGGAGGATGCAGAGGAAGAAGTTGAGGGGGCCCAAAGTCCCTGCAACAGAGACAGACAGGAACCCCTGGCCTGCCTGGATGGAGGACTTGCAGCAGGCAGGGTGGCCTTGAACTATGCCAGCCCACAAGACACCTGCCTACAGAGCACCTTCCTGATTCTGGAGCTTTCCTTCCCTAGTCACTGTCACCCAATGCGTGCCACAAACTACCACTCCTGGCCTGGCACCCTATTCCAGCCACCCCTCCACTATTCACCGAGGGGTTCCTGCTTCACCCAGCAGCAAACCACAAAGACAGTCATCCCGGCACCATGGTGCCCAGGGCTTGGGCAGAATGAGTTCGCAGTGGAACCCCGAAATGATGCCAGGCCTGCACAGTCACCATCTTTCCCTTTCCTATTCCTTGGAATTTGGAATGAGTAAGTATCAGCCTTTCCATTTGATTTCTGGAGTACCTGAGTTCAGAGAAGTAAAATGGCTTTGCCTGTACCTCGTGGACAGGGGACGATAGCAGGCCAGCGCCAAGCCAGCTCCCTCCCTCTGTGCCCTCAACACTACCTTCCAGGCCTGGCTCCCACTCTCCCCTCTGGAGGCAGCCACTCCTGCCCTCCTCCTCAGTGGTGTCCCCCCAGGCACACAGCCTGTATTGCTTCAGGAGCCTTCTGAAGCTCAGCCCTTCCACACACCCGTCTAACAAGATGTGACATGTGCCAGCCCGGCTCCATCCTCTCTGGAGAGTGTGCATGCATACACGTGCACACACACACACACACACACACACACACACACACACGCCAGCCCAGAGCTAAGGCAGCATCAAAAGCACCGGCCAAGGAGAAAGGTCCAGGTTCTGCTTGGCCGCAGCGACCTACCCCTTCTTCAGGTTTTTCACGTAGGCGCTCTGGAGGGCAGCTTCCAGAAAGTAGGTAAGCTCATAGTCAGCCGGCTGAGAGCCTTTCAGATGCCGTGAGGTGCTGTTGTTGGTGGCCTAAGAAGAGAACACAGAGGGAGAGCTGTTGTGTCAAAGTTCAGAGGCCTGGGGAGTGACAGCCCAGCAGCAGGAGGTGGCGCTCACCCCAGCCCCAGCTGCCTCAGGGCATATGATGCAATGCTCAGACAAAACTCAACCCCACTCCCTTTGACTGAAAGTAAGTCTCAGGGCTGGGAATGCAGCTCAGTGGTAGAACACTTGCTGAGCGTGTGCCCGGCCCTGAGTTTAATCCCCAGCACCACAAAAATACAAAACAAAAACATGTCTAAAATGTCCTCCCCACATCCACATGCCGGAAGCCCACAGCCTCCTGTCTAACAGGATCTGCTCAGCAGTCAGAGAGCTTTGAATTCATTAACTCGTTCCATCCTCAGAGCAATGCTCTCAGGTCAGACTGTCCTCATCCCCATTTCACAGGTGAGAACACTGATGCATGGTGCTCCTGCTGCCCCAGCCACCCAGGCAGTGGGTGGCAGAGCAGGGCAGTCAGGCTGAGCCCACGCTTTTCCTCTCACTACCTGCAGATGTCCCCGTCTGTTCCCGGCCAGGCAGAGACGTCCCTCTTACACTGACAGCACTATTGCCTGAGCAGAGACAGAGAGACAGAGAGGGTCCCTGCCCTTCTCTGCATGCAAATCTCCCCTCCCGCAGGACAGGGGCTGTTTCCTGAGTCCCACTGCTGCCCACACCACAACCCAAGTAAAAAAAAAGAGGTGAGGGAAGGAAACTAAGGGAACAGCCACCAAAAGCCTCATTTAAGCCTCACAATAGTCCTCTACGGCTGGGTCTGGGTGCTTTTAATAGATGAGGAGACCGAGGCTGAGAAAGTGCCCGTGGTCACAAAGCTGTGTGGGCCTGGACTTCAAACTCAAGTCTGGCCGGCTACTGAGTTCAGGCCACTTCTCCTTATTGGTTAATTCATCCCACATGTGAGTGCCTTCCATCTGCCAGGTACTGCACTGTCCCTGCCATACACCACGGAACACCAGTGCATCCCAGGGTCACCCAGTCGTGCCAAGATAGGCCTTCAGTACGCCACTTTTATTGATCTATAACGTAAAAAAAATAAAATAAAAAGAAAGAAAATGAGCACTTCTTCAACTCCTCTCTCAGAAATCAAAGTAGATTGAAGAGTTCCTATGAACCTCAGAAGTTAGGACTGGGTATCAGGACAGACACACAGGATTTCTGAGAAGCAGAGTTCTGTGGCCCACCTTTGACTTGGGATACCAGCAATCGGGGCCCCTCTGTTCACCTATTGTCACCAGGTGGTGACTCTAGCCATGGACAATAGCATAGCTCACCAACTTCATTCCTTTAAAAAGACCAAAGCCTCCACTTTCAGCTGAGTAGAAAATGTCATCTGTTTCCAAAAGTTTCCTTCAAATGCAAATTCGAGGGGCTGGGGATACAGCTCAGTTGGTAGAGTGCTTGCCTCATAAGCACAAGGCCCTGGGTTCAATCCCCAGCACCGCAAAAAAAAAAAAAAAAAAAAAAAAAAAAAGCAAATTTGAATGCAGAGAGCCCCTAAAATGCTGCTTTCTGGCAGTGATCCAGTGACCTTAAGGAGGTCACATGGAGGCCAAGTCTTCAGGTGGCAGCTGCTGCTGCAGGGACCTGTATCTGCAGCAGCCTCTCTTTTTCTCCTAAGTCCAATCAGGCAGGGAACCAGGCCAGTGGCTCTTAACAGGGGGTGATCTGACCCTCAGAGGACGTTCAGCAGTCTTCAGAGGCCTTTTTGGTTGTCACAATTGGGGGTGTGTGCTGCTGACACCAGGTGACAGAGGGCAGGGAAGTTACCAGACATCCTACAGTTCACAGAGCCCCCACAGCAAAGAAGGACCCAACTGCCCGGTCGGTAGTGCTGAGACTGAGAATCCCAGCGCTATGGGGCATGTCTGGCCCGAGGTGGACTCCTCCAGAAAGGCCCATCCCCAAAACTCGCTGGGCTGACTTCCGGCCACTGGCCACAGCAGGGGAGGTTCAGGTGTCTCTCAGCTCAGGCCACCTCCTCCTCCAAGGTGCCAATCCTAACCCACTCTGCGGAGCACCTGCTATCTACCGTCTACTAAGTCTCCGGGAGGCAGAGGCTGAGGTACACCCCCTCGCCTCTCCCACAGGTGGCAGAGCCACGTACCCCAGCACTCCTGCCAGTGCCACTCACTGACTGCATGAACTTCCACAAGCCATTTAACTCCTCTCCAAGCTTTACTTTCCTCATCTGTAAAAATGGGAATAACAGCAGCACCTACTTTGTCCAGTCAGTATGAGGGTCAAACTACAGAATGCGAGTGAAGTTCTCAGAGGAGCACCAGACACAAAAGCAGGGACTTGGTATGTGTTAGCAGGGTCTCTCTTCCCTGCCTGTCTCCCCCTACCCTGGGAAATCAGAGCCCCTCAGCAGGGGGAGGGTTGGTGCTCCATCACCTGGAATGGACTACCGGCAGACAGTCAAGACAGGCCCACCCAGGGGAGCTGGGGGCCAAGGGCCCTGCTGGCCAGCTCTTTACCCACCTCTGAAAGGCGAGGGGAATGGGCCCCAAAATCCCACCTTCCCTGGGAGTCCAGCAAGGTGCTTCCCCAGGCCTGAGAGTAGGGAAGGACATCTAACTGCAAGGACCAGCTGACTCCACCCCTTCCAAGGAGAGAGTGGCAGGCACATGATTTAGCTCTACATCTCATCTATTCCGCAGGGATCAATAGAAGACCTCTTTACAGGGATGCGAGGGGTGAACCAGATACTATACATTTTGCTCCTAAAAGTTGAGTTCACCATGGAGAACCCTCACAGACGACAGAGACCCACTTATTTATTAAAACAACTTTCCGGTGGTAAAGAGTCTCATTCTAATAGAAGTTCAATATTACATCTTCCTACTGATGTGGCTGACCGTCATGAGGGACAGGGAGGTCCTTTGTTCTAATTTGCACAAGGGTGACCTATGGGCTTAGTGTGGGCCTGCAGGTGCTACTGTCCCCAGCTCACCTTCTCCAGTTCCTGCAGGAACACCTGAGCCACCCAGGAGGCCCTCTCGAAACAGGCGACCACTTCCTCCTCCCGCTCGGTCAGGCGGTAGTGGGAGGCGATGGAGTTGGGCAGGCGTTCCAGGGAGAGGCCTGCGGGAGGAAGAGAGCACCTGAGACCTGCCCTGCTCAGGACCCCCAACTCCAGGCCCTTCCCATGGACCCAGGCTGGGCCCACCGGAGGGGACATATGCTCTGGAGCAGCCAGTGGGAGGTGGAGGTCTGCGAAGGGGAGAGAAGCTAAAGCCATGGTGGTATTAGCAGCAGCAGGGAACAAGCAATGGGCAGAGAAGGCCCCCAGGCCCCGCATGGGGACTCACACTGTCCAACTCAGTCCAACTCCTGTCCCTCTTTCCGGTTATTAGAAGAAAACCACCACCCTGCAGATGCTCAGGTCTTTCTACGCTGTACACTGGTAATGGTGACCAGCTCTTCCCTCCCCTACTAGCTGAAAGCCCTGAGTGGGCAAACTGGAGTCTTCCTAGACCACCATGATCCCCAGCCCTGCGCCCACAAGCAGGCGCTCAGGTCACACAGCACGTTACATGTGCCCTTCTCATGCAACCAAATGTCTCTACCTTGTGTAGTGCTTTCCCTCTCACCACCCCTTCTGCAGTCCAAGCCAAAGAGGAGGGACACAGTGATTAGCTAAGAGTGAGCCCATAAGAACCTATCAGGGAACTGCTACTCTTTTCCACTGGGATTGTTAAGCTGGTACCAGAGGTTAGCTTGGAAATGTTAGAGGAAGCCCATTTTCAAATGGAGTCTACACAATGTAAACACAGATGACTGAACTGTACACCTAAAAAATGGTTAAGATGATAAATTTTATGTCAGGAAGTTTGTTTTTTTTTTTTTTTTTAACCACAGTAAATTTTTTTTAAACTAAGAAAGTATAGATCCAAGGCCAAAAAAAAGAGCCTAAGCAAACCAACCAGGAAAAACTAAAGACAGAAAGCATTGTTTACATATAAATAATATATATAAACACACACATATATAAAGGCAGCCACACAGTAAAGATGAGACATGATGGAAAAGGACAGATTCCTGAAGACATTAAGCAACTAGATGCAGCCTTGCCTGAAGCTCTACCCCCTGAACTTTCCAGTGTATGAGGCAACACTGCCCCCACACTTTTTTTTTTTTCTTTTGTTAGTTTGAATTGTGTTTCTGTTGCTTGAAGTTAATGTAGGCCTGTAGGAAATGCTGCCTCCAGGACTATCACTTCCCAAGGGGCAGAACCCACATCTTTCTCATCTCCGTGCCTCATACGGTACCTTACGTGTAACAGGTACTCGAGATAACTTACTGAAGGAATGCCTAAGAATGCAATCCTCAATTATTTCCTGCCCTACCAGCTCCAACATCCAACTGTTAATCCAAGTCATTAACGTTTTCAATCTCCCCTCCCCTTCCTCCTACCACCTCATTTCAGGCAGGCTCTCTTGAGTGGATAATCATACTGGTCTCCTAACTGACCTCCCTGCCTCCAGTCCCACTCCACTCTAACCCATCCTGCACACTGCTCCCCAGGGGATCTTTCTAGAAGTTTCCATACCACTAGCTAGAAGGTCCAAACTCCTGATGCTCTATATCAGGCCTCCAAGACCAATCCCTGTCACCTGTCCATTCTAATTTCCCACCCTGTTTGCCACATCCATAGCCAACTTCCTACTCCCAACTGCTGGGTTGAGACATAGCTTCCTGACTTGCTCCAGTTGCTCCTTTTGCCTAAAATGCACTGTTCTCCAAGTTCACCTAAAAGTACTGCTCTCCTTCTGATTCACTGAATGGTGCCTCCTCTATGCCCTTCCTGATTCACCCTAGCACAACTAACTATTCTAATGCCTCCTGTGATCCCTGGTCTATACATATTCCTGCCTCACTATTTCTTAAACTATTTATTCACATGTCTCCTCAACCAGATCCTTCAAGGCATCAGCCCAATGGTGTTCATCTTTCTCCCACCTGTCACACAGTAGGTACTGGATAATATTCACTGGTTAGATAAAAAAAATAACAAGCTTGATCATGTCTGACAAAGTACAAAGTGCTCTGCAAACACAGGGAAGGAATTATTACTGCTTTTCTTGGCTGGATTTCAACACATACAGATTTAGTGACCTTGCCCTCAGACAGGCTAGGGTGTGACTAGATGCAAAGGTCAGGGCACTGTGGCCTGGGGGAAGGTGGGCACAAAATGTGAAGGCCATTGCTCAACACAAAGACTCTGTTACCCAGGTCACTGAGTGTCAATGTCCTGCTGCCAAATGACTCACAACCAGGAGGGGAAAGCTCCTCACTCCAGAGGATTCAACGGGGAGGAGGAATAGAGAAGGCAGGGAGGAGGTAGGTATCCCCTTGCTCAATTCCAGGGCTGATCCATTCCCTCCCTTCCAGACACAAACAGCGTATAGCAAGACCTGACCCAGAACAACTGCAGGTGTCAGGACACAACTGATTCCAAGAGATGTAGAATGGATCTGCTTAACAGGGCACTTGGGTGGTCCTCAGAAAGAGATACCGAGGCTGGGTTCCCTCCTGCCTTACCTCTGGGCCCAGCACTGGTATGGGCGATGCAGGCTACCTGCAGGTTCCAGCTGCTGTGAAGTGGGGAACTCAGGAATGCCAGCCTTTGGGGCCTCCTTCCTGATACTTCAAGTGTTCCTTTCTCTAGCCTTGGGGATTACTAAGCTGCATCTCCAAGAATTCTAAGCCCATCCTTCTGGAAAGCTCAAAGCAAAGCCACCTCCTCTTTGAAGTCCTCCCTGGTCAAGCTTCCCTGCCTCTGATGCAGCAGAACATGGTAACTGCATCTGCTACATGCCAATTGTTCTTCTTTGCAGTGCTGGGGATGAAGCCCAGGGCCTGGTGCCCACCAGGCGGGTGCTCCACCTCTGAGCCACACCCCAGCCCTGGATCTCCTAAGCCTGTGCCTTTTTCCTACAATGCCGTCAGTACCCACTCTACCTATTTCAGATCTTTCCAGCCCAGTGATGGCCCAGGGCAGATGTTCAGGAAGGACAGGGATGGAAACCCAGATGAATGGGCCAATTTGGGCATGTTGAGGGTAGAGCCCAGTGGGGTTCTTCCCTTTCCACTTAAAAAGCGTTCTTAGAGAATCCACACAGTGTGGTGTATTTGTACAATAGAATTATACTCAGGATTTTTTTTAAAAAAGAAGTATATAAGAGCATCTTATACATACATAAAATGGATGGATTCCTCAGAAATTGTACAAAAGTGGCAAGATGTCAAAAAGTACATGCTATATAATTTCACTTATATGACATTCGAAAAAAGGCAAATTAATCCATATTAATAGAAAATAATCAGTGATTGGGGTCATTAAGGTGGTGGTGTTAGTTGCAAAGGGGCTTAAGGGAAATTTCTTGGTGTGATGGCAAATGTCCTACATCTTTATTTGGCTGTGAACTCTGGAGTTTTACACTAGTCTAACTCATCAAATCATACTCCTAAGATCTGTATATATCTTACTGTGTGAAGACTTATCTGAAAATAATGGAAATAATGCCTTTTTATTTATTTATTTAATTTTATTTATTATTATTATTTTTTATAGTACTGGGCATTGAATCCAGGAGCACTCTACCTCTGAGCTACATTCTCAGTCCATTTTTTTTTAGATAAAATTTGGCAAAGTTGACAAGGCTGGTCTTGAACTTAAAATCCTTCTGCCTCAGCTTCAAAGTAGCTGGATTATAGGCATGCACCACTGCGTCTAGCAGATAATGCCTTTTTTAAAGGAAGCAGTTGTGATCTACAGAAACAAAAGATCAAAGTGAAGGGTATACATTCATTCAATGATCCTCTGTAAAATAAATCTCAACATACCTAAGACCAAAAGGTTCCCAGAGCTGGCAGGGGCTCTTCCTGAGTAGGATCGCCACCCATCACCCAGTTCCCAATTCTGCCCACACAGAGAGGCATTTTTACCTTAGATGTATTCTCTGACTACTATGAAGGCCCATTCTCCTGCCCACAAATGTCTGATTGGAAACCTACCCAACCCTGGGGTTTCTGCGCCTCTGCCCATGAGCACTCCTGCACTGGAGGCCAAATTAAAACACACTACTAGGTGCACAGCGGAGACACCTTCCTGAGCCTGGCTCTCAAAGATCCCATTGATTGTGGCACAGCCCTGTGGGGTGGGCAGTGAGCCAGAAAATTCCCACCTGCAAGAGGGGTCTTTCTGTGTGATCACCCAGAACAACAAGGCTACGAAAGGCCCTTTCAAGAGGAGGCCTCACTTTTTCATGAACTCTGCACTTTTGGTTTGGAGGCAAGCTGATCCTGGCACAGTCTGGGCCCAGAACCAGGCTGGTCCCAGCTTCTTCATTCAGAGATGACTCATCACGTCCTAGGCAGCTGCCTTCCAAGAAGGCCCACCCCCAGGAGCCTTGAGCCCAGGGCACAGAGGTGGAAATATAGCTTCCCATGCTGCAGGAAGTGTACTTTCCACGCAGGGGACACGTTCCCACCCCCACTATCCAGCCAGCTCCCAAGAGAGGGTTAAACCCAGAGCTGGGTCCCCTAGAGCTGGAAGAAAAGAAAGGCAATTCATTCTTCAGTTCTCAAGGAGGGAGCCTTAAGGCCAGGGTGGGAGGAACCCTCACAGACCCATATTCAAAAGTGGGTAACGGTAATAATATAAACCGTACAGTGCTGAGGAAAGCAATATGGTAGCTCCTCAAAACAGGAAAAAGAAGCTACACGACCCAGCAATCCCATCTCCATGAACAGATTCAAATGAATGGAAAGCAGGGTCTGGAAGAGATGGTTGAGTTCACAGGGGCATCATCCACTGTAGCCAAAAGGTGGGAATAGCCCAAAGGCCCCTGGACAGGTGACTGGACAAACAAAATGTGGTGTACACATCCCATGTGGTGTTATTCACCTTTAAGAAGGAAGGACATTCTAACACTTGCTACAGTACAGATAAACTTTGAGAATATTATGCTTAGTGAAATAAGCCAGACATAACAAGGCAAACTATATGATTCTACTTATATGAAGTCAGATTCATAGAATCAGAAAATAAAAGGGTGGTTATCAGGGGCTGGGGGAGAAGGGAATGGGGAGTTGCTATTTCATGGGTACACAGTTTCCATTTCGCAAGAGGAGAAGGGTTCTGGAGATTGGTTGCCTAACAATGTGAATATTAAGAGTTCTAGAGATTGGTTGCATAATAATGTTCTTAGTGAACTGCACACTTAACATTTATACACACACACACACACACACACACACACACACACACACACACACACACACACAAACTCATGGTCTTGCATATGCTAAGCACACTCCCTACCACTGAGCTATAGCCCTAAACCTGACATCTATATTTTAATACAATTTTTTTAATTAAAAAAAAAAAGGCAGACAATTTGGCTTCTGTATTTAAGTTTCCAAAAGTGTTACTTGTGATCCAATAATTCTACTTCGAGGATGAATGCAAAAATTTAGCTTCAAGGAGAGCCACTGCAACATCGTTTGTGATGGTGAAAGAGATCAAGCACATAGAACAAAGACGTGATAAATCTGCAAAATGACCATGAGTCCTTATGATGAAATGCTATGAAGTTTCTTATAGCGATACATGTAAAATGAGTCATAAAATATTGACTTTAAAAAGCAAATTATACAACATGAACTTATGAACTATTATTATTATTGTTATTATAATTCTTATTTTGCAATACTGGGGATTAAACCAGGGCCTTGCACATGCAAGCAAGTGCTTTCCCACTGAGTTACATCCCCAGACCTTTTTTATTTTTAATTTTATTTTGAGATAGGGTCTCACTAAGTTGTCAAGGCTGGCCTCAAATTTGTGATCCTCCTGCCTCAGCCTCATGAGTAGCTGGGATTACAGGTGTGCACCACTATGCCTGGCTATGAACCTATTTTTATTTCAAAAAGCCCATATAAGCCTATAGAAAAAAAAAAAAAAGACTGGAAATAAATACCTCAGAATGTTTACAGAGAACTAAGTCTCAGTTTCCCCAAACATGAAATGAGATTACTAACAATGCCCAGCTTATACTACAGCCATGATAATTAGATCAAATGAAACATTACAAAGATAACGTATGCATTTAGGAAACATTTTCTGATGATGCTCATGATGAAGCACAAAGTCTATGTAGGGGCTGAACCCTTCTCCAGGGTTCTGGAGGAGAGAGCTATCTCAGGGAAAACAGATTCATTCCAAGACCCTTTAGCCGAGAATGGCAGAGGGAAGACTACATCCAGGTCCCCTGGCTTTGCCACCAAGCCCAGACTCCCATGTGTCTTCCTTTACCCTCAGAGACACACCAGATGTCTCCAGATCTCAGGCTCTATGTCCAAGGCTGAGTCCGAGGTATCTACCCCACTGGGGGATGGGCCTGAGTTCTGGCGCTGGCTTCTCTGATGTCCTCCTTAAAGCCCTGTGCACACTCTACTTCCTCTGACTCCTTTTGGGTAGCCTTCAACAACGAAGGTGAGGGCTGCCAGGACAAGAGGCAGGGAGACCACATGCCTTCTGCCTGTCCAGCCCCATGGCCTCCCGCCTGTGGTTCTATTTACCGTCTTATCCCTACTGCCTGGGCCAGAAGAAGATGCATCTTGTTCTGTTTGGGAACTCTCAGCCCAGGAAGATACCCAGTGAAGGCTGGTGAGCATACACGCACACACGCAGCCTCCTCCTGAGCTGTCCCAACTGTGGCCCACTCCTTTCTCCAGCTGGAGGCCAGCCCTCCTGGGGCTGGGACAGCAATACCCCAGGGCTGCATCCTTTCACCACAAAGCAAACAACATGTACCCCTTGAGGAGGAGGCCAAAATCCACAACTCATTCCTGCCATACCAGGGCGAAAAACAACAACAAAAAAGCAGAAACCAAACACACTACCTCCCGCCCTGAGAGCAGCCTGGTGTTCTTTTATTTTTAAAAATCTCAATAAGTCATAAAATTCCCAGTGAGAACAGAACACCTTGGGGTTGCATTGCCCAAGAGAGAACAAGGACATGACAAAAAACAGCAAAAAGCCTTGAAGGGTGAGGAGAAAAGAATCTGTGCATGACAATCCCCACAGTGGCTGAGCGAACTTGGCTTTTTTCACCAGGCATAGCAGCTCCACCACCCAGCATTCCTTGCTGTACTTTATATGATCTGGGGTCATGTTTCTTCGCAGCCAGTCGGCAAGCCTGCTCAGAGCATGGGGCCGTGGCCTCCCTGGCATTGAGCTGTGAGACAAGAGGAGAAACAGGGCTGGCTAAGGCTGAAACAGGCAGGGCTGCTTCTCGAGAAACCCACAGCTCATTTGTGGAGCTGCACCGAGCCCCAAACTAGACGTCAACGTCTAAGGCCAGAAAGGCCACAGTGGAACTTATGGGGAGAAGTGGAGGTCATTCTCCAGATCGTTAGCATACTAAGCAAGTGTTATAGAAGCAGAAGGGGACGGGAAGAAAGCTGTCTGTCATGTCCTCTGAGGTGGACAATGGGGTGGTGGCTTTCTGGGGCTGAACCAGCTAAGGTTCACCATGTTGAAAGAACAGGCCTTGAAGCATCCTGGATGCCTGTCAAAGCTGGTATATCAATTGATGCTTTGACCAAAACGAAGAGGATAATTTATTACCCTGGATAATTTGTTACTTTGCCTTGGTCTAGGGCCCAGACTCTAAGACATGTTGACAACCAGGTGAACCCTATTTAAGCAAGGAACAAGCTGTTCAACACTTCAGAGTGGAGCAAACAGGGGCCAAAGTTGTAGGACACCAGCCAAAAGACACCTGAGAGCCAGACATGGTAGTGCACACCTGAATTCCCAGCAGCTTGGGAGACTAAGACAGGAGGATCACAAGTTCAAAGCCAGTTTCAGCAACTAAGCAAGACCCTAAGCAACTCAGGGAGACCCTGTCTCAAAATAAAATATTAAAAGGACTGGGGATATAGCTCAGGAGCCCTTTTTGCCCATGTGCAACAATCCAAGATGGCTGACGGTCAAGTCAGATCATTGGAACTGGAAATCTAACCCTACTGAAGGTAGAGCCAGAGAGACAGAAAGACAGGACCCTAATAGGAGATAGGCTGGGCCTAGGGAAGGCCTGACCAACTCCCAGGACCTCACTAGGACCTCCCCAGCTCTCACTGTGTGACAGAACAAGATGCAATTTGATGGGAAAGGGCATGTGCCCCGCCTTCTCCAGCCCAGCCCATGGCCTAACCATTAATGGGGGACTGGGGACAGACAGGAGGCAAGAGGCCTGCTACTGAGGGCAGAATCCTCAGGTCTGGATCTAGAGTCAAGGCCGTTGAGTAACAGTCTTCAAATCCCAAAGGCCTACAGCTAGGAGCTCTAGGGAGCTACAAACAGGACCTTGAGCTGTTCAAGTCTTAAAGTCATCTCCAGTGGTCCAAGAGGTGCACTGCCCAGGAGTAGCAGCCCAAAGGGAACTCCACTAATGCCCCGGTCAGGTAGCCAAAAGGCTGAGAGGCAAGGTAGAGCCTCCACTGGAGCAGTGGGACACCATGATTCATGTGCAGAGCAGAACACAACAGGATATGAACATCAAGGACAATGGCTCAAGACAAAAAGAAGGGCCAAGACCTCACAGATCATGTTGGGAACCAGGAGTAGATCTTGTCTGGGGGACACATGGGGTTCCAGGAGGGGAGAAGGGAGAGAGGAGATTGGTTGAGGTTCCACAAATGATTAGCTGTCCTCAAGGGACTTGGAATTCAGGGGAATTCAGGGCTGACAGTCATGGGCATTTGGAACTGAGAACACAGGGCTCAGTCAAAGGCTTCCCAAGAGTAGGTGCCATTGCCAACAGGCTCTCCTGGAAGGGCCCTTAAACCCAAGTAATTCGGAGAAAATGAAAGATGTTCCCTGCCCCCAAACACACCAGACTGCAGTGGTGCTGCTCCATCTAGAAAATGCACCTATAACTACTCCTGGAATTAGTCTGGAGACACTTCCTCTCCCAGGGCTTCTCCTGCTCTGACATATTTGGTGAGGGGACAATGGACTGGCAGAAGTAGCAATGGGGCCACAGCAGGGTCTGAGGAATGGGGCTGGAGGTGGGAAGCTTCCACACTGGCCCAAAATGGCTAGAGTTAGGTTGGAACATAAAGGGAGATTTTCCTGAACAACTCACCCACCCGCACACCCACCCCCAGGAAAGCAGATCCTGGGGAAGTGTGCAGGGCTTCACCCTTGCAGTTCCTGCTCCACCTAGGGCTGAAGAAGGTGCAAAGAAGAGAGGGTCTTTATCACACAGCCTGCTTAGGAGGAAACTGCAATCTTCTCCCGTCACCCTCTGGGGGCTCCTGTATTGCAGGCAGGACACAGCTCTGGAGACATCCATCTGGCCACCAACACTACTTACAGGCTGTGTGAGCTTGGGCAAGTCTCAGTGTCTTCATCCATAAAAGGCACAACCACCACCTCCCATCCCACAGAGTGGAGATGAAGGTTGGTCAATAGCATTCATTAAGCCTGGCTCAGGGCAGCATTTCCCCACTGCATGTGCATGCACATCACCCCAGATGGTGTTAGGGTACAAGTTCTCATTCAGCAGGTCTGAGTAGGGCTGAGGGTCTACATTTCTAACAAGCTTCTTGGTGGTGCACATGCAATAATCCTGTCCCTGGCAACCCCCGAGGCACACATTAGATGCCCAACTCCCAGTGGGAGTTATTATGTTGCTGGAAATGCCACCAAAGATCAGGTATTCCGAAGGGACTTGGGAAATCGGCACTTGGGGAGTGAAGGACTGAACATGGCATTGTGACAGGCAGTAGAGGGCCTCAGTTTTGTCCCCGGACTGCAGGTGACTTGGGAGACAAAGATGGGCCCATCATTAGGTGACAATTTAGCATGGCTGCCTCTGCAGCCAGGAAGTGCTAGAGGCAGGACCTGGAAAGAAGCCATGCTTCCTCCAAAGCCAGAGCCTCCAACAGGGCCCAGTTCACCTCCAAGGGCACAGAAAGGTCCTAAAATCTCTAGCCTTCTACTCCTGGCAGGAACTGGTCAGTCTGAGAAAAGGTGTGACTAAAACCTTGAGGACAGGGAATGGGAGGTGCTGAACACAGATGTGGAAATGACAGGGCTTCCCACAGATGTATTTTATTTTTCTATCTTCCCGGGAGAAATGTGGTTTTCTATTGTTTCTGAACAAATGTGATGTGGACACTAACTCCTTTTACAAACTCCTTTCACCTGGTGCACTTGACCTCCCCATGGTGCACTCTTTCATCCCACAAACATGCACACGTACATCATGTACATGTGCCATGGGCAACAGAAACCTGAGACTGCTGCAGTGCTTACCTTCTCTCAAGCTCCCTGGGTGGCATCTAAGCCTCCCAGAGAGTCGGAGAGCTCCTTGGATCTAACACAAGGATGCATATCACTCCCCACTGCACAGAAAGGCTGAGTTTTCATCAATGATGCTTAGAGGGCCACACTGCCAAGTGTCTCTGCTCTAAAGGGGAAAGAGGGTGAGGGTGTCTCTTGAAGGTGGGGCAGATGCCCAGAGCCTGCTCCTGAATCTTGGAACAGAACAACATCTCCAAGTTGGAGACACCCACACTTGGGCCCCACAGAGCCTTCCCACCTGTCCCACTCACACTCTTCCAGGGCACATGGCCCCTGTCCTCTCCCTCCAGCCAGGTGTGTCCAAGATCCAAGCTCTTCACCCCATTGGGTGGTATCAAATGGGAACATGGAATAGAACCCAACACAAAATGGTCTCTAAGCTGTTCTCATGGCCAGACCAGGAGTGCTCGGAGGCCAGGGAGGCTCCTGTGGAGGCCATCCAGAGTCATACAGAGACACAACTAAGAAGCTGCCTGGACCTAGAGGATTTCAATCCAAAAGCAAGCCAACTGATATCCCAGGTAAGTGTTTCACTTCTGCCAGCCTTGGTTTCTTCATCTTTGCCATGAGGAGTCGGCCTAGATCACTTCTGATTCCTTACAGCCTAGAATTCTGAGCAGCAACACCACAGGAAGTCTACGACATCCTCTGGCTGCCTGGATTCAAATACAGGCTCTGCCACTTCCTGTGAGACCTCACAGGTGCCACCTCTCCCTACTGTGGCATGGAATGCAGGGAACACCAACTCAGAGGGTCGCTGTGGGGATTTGGTGGGGGCACACCTGAATTGGAGCAAGGGCCTAAAGGATATTATTACTGTGAGCTCAGGAGCCTCCTGCTATCACTGCCCTCCTGCTCTCAAACAAAGCCAGTCCAATGACCAGTTGTCCTCATCCCCTTTTGTGTGTGGCCTTCACTCTCTTCATGGAGGGTCCCACCAGATTCTCCCAAACCCAGGAAAGTCAACATCGTGCACACCTGATGGCCTGGTGCATGGTCTCAGGTACTCGCAGGGTCAAGTGAGCCTTAGCATGCCAAGCAGCAGGTGCAGTCACTGCAACAGGACAGGGAGGACAGGCAGAGAGGAGGCAAGCAAGGGGAGGCCACGTGCAGTCACTGAGGGACGGAAGCCAGCACAGCCCGCGATCCAGCAGCCCCTGCCAGCGGTGCCGGCTCCTTACCTCCCCAGCAGGACCTCTGACCACCAGGACTGTGTTCCCCCAAGAAGCTGGAGGCATGCTGGAAAGAGTAGAGAGCAGGAGACAGGGAGCGATATGTACTGAGCCAGGTTGACAGGAGAAAGGACCAGAGGACACCCAAGGGAGAGTTTCACTTCAGGGCGTTCATAGCAGAAGTGGTTTCCAAGAGACCAGAAGACCCAAGTACCAACAGAAGATCATCCCCAAGACTGCCCTGTGCCAGAGGCACAGAAAGGGGGAGGGTGACCCTCCCAGATGGGCCCCTTCCCTCCTGAGAGCTGGTGCTGAGTCTGCCCATAGGACTGACTCAGCAGGTTTCCTGGGACAGTGTGGGCTGGGAGGGGAAAGGACTGAGGCACACAGTATGGACAAACAACCTCTAGGAAAGCCCCTCCAGCCAGAGTCAAGGAGGGAGTGTCCTCCACAAATGTCACCGTCACTCCTACTGGGAGCCAGAGGAGACAGGTGCAGGTGAATGGGTATGCTGGGCAGGGACAGGGTGTACATAGTCCAAGGCCAGCATCAGAGAATGGAGGTTCCAGTCCTGGCTCCACCATGAATCCAGGTATCTTTGGGCAAAGTACATATCCTCTCTGGGCCTCAGTTTTCCTCTATAAGACAGGAAAAAATGTCTCTATCTACAATAGAAAGAGGGTAACATATATTCTACCAATGTCAGGCACCAAATCCCCTCGGGACAACTGGTGGGTTTTCTAGACTTTTCTCTGGGGGTTGGTTTGTGCTAAAATAGGGAGATGATCACACATCCAAGATTTCTGAGAACAGTCTAGGCCCCCAAGACCTCACTGTCAGCAAGGCCCACTTTCAGGCCCAACCCAGGGCTTATGGATCTGGGGAAGAAAGAAGTCGGAAGTTCAGGGCAGGGACTTTACTAACATTTAGCACATTCAAGCAAGTTCAATGGCATGATTTCCCCAACTGGACTGTCCACAATCCCTCTCATGAAATTCCTGTATCATTGACCTGGTGTCCCTAAGTTCCCTCAGGAGCACTGGGGAGGCTATAAGCTCCTCCAGAGCAGGAACTGTTTATCACAGGTTCCCAGCAACCTCTCCCTGGGCCATTCGTAACAGATGTCCAACACCTGAAGAATGAGACTCCTCTACGTTCTTGAGTACCGATGTGTGGCCAGTGTCAGTCACTACAGCCAGCCTGACAACATGATGGCACACTCGTTAAGCCTTTCTCAACCTGGTTATACAACTCAGCTCACTCCTTCTGGTCACAGGAACCCTGGAGGGCAGGTATCATCAACCTGTCTTACAGATAGATAAACTGAGGCCAAGGAAGGTCAAGAGGCAGTTTGCCCAAGGACACACAGTTGGGTAACTGGCTGCCAACAAGCAGGACGAGAACCTGAGTCCCCTGATGTCCCGCTTGTGCAGCAGGCTACCATCAGCAGTGCTCAGCCTGGACAGCAGTGTCTGGGCGTTACCCAGGGGTCAGTACCTGGAAAGTGCCCCTCAGGCCCACCCTCGATACTGTATTTACTGCCCTAGAGCTGCCACCTGCGCCAGACACTTGGGGGCCAGAGTGGGATGAGCAGGGCATGAGGGTGGGGAGCCCAAGCTGGTGCTCACAGCTACCTTTGATGACAAATGCCTCCGACAGCAGCCGCATCTGATACAGGGGCTTGTTCTCCACAGACATGTCATCAATCCCAGCCCGAGCATACATGCTGATGGCATCTCGGTAGGAGCCCTCCACGTAATGCAGCTTGCCCAGGATCAGCATGGCCTCGCTCATGTACTGTGGCTGTAAGGACAAGGACACGTTAGCAAGCTCTACCCCAAAGCTTCCAACCCTCCTCACCAGGTACCCTGGGATGAAGACCCTCCACTGAGCCATAGCCTAAGGCCCTGCTCAGAACTCCCCTCCTCTTCCAGCAAGCCTTTCCTGAAGACCACAGTCCCCCGCTCCAGACCTGTGAGCCACTGCCCACAACGCTCTTGAGGAAATGATTATGATTCCCTAACGCTTCATGTGTGTGTGTCTAGACTCCAGGCAACTGTAGACAGAGTCCTGTCCTCTCACCCAAAGGCTCCAGCCCAGATCTAGCACTTAGGAATTCAGGCACTTATCCTGAATACAAGTGGGGACCAGAGACTAAACCAAGTTTTGTGGGGCCTGAAGCTTATAATTGGGGGGGTCGTCTTTATATGCATATACAAATACACATGCAAGTGTATAATTAGGTGGAAGGTCTCAGAAAAA
This sequence comes from Sciurus vulgaris, assembly GCF_902686455.1. Classification (NCBI taxonomy): domain Eukaryota; kingdom Metazoa; phylum Chordata; class Mammalia; order Rodentia; family Sciuridae; genus Sciurus; species Sciurus vulgaris. The sequence continues at coordinate 59,812,947 of NC_136475.1, forward strand.
GCCATGAGGACCCCAAAGCTGACACCTACTTCCACAGCAGCAGGACCTTCTAGGGGAGGATCAGTCACATAAGTAGTGGGGACAGAAGACAGTGAAGGGCCTGTCAGGTCACTGTCCTCATCTTATCAGAAGTGGAACAAAGTGCAGAGTCCAAGAGGCCGAAAGTGTCTGGATTCAAACCTGCTTTCTTCCCCCAACTTTCTCAAATGCTGCTCGCACCCAAACCAGGACTCTCAGGGCCTCAGGAGGTCTGGTCAGCCCTCACCACACCTTCCCTGTGCAGGCTGTGTTCACCGCCAGAGCATCCAGTGCTGCTGACTGAGGCTGAGCTAGCCCTGGGCTCGACCACTCCTGGCTTTGGCCATGGACCTAGTCCCACTCCAAGGTCCCCTACCATGTGAGGCCATCTGCAGCCCCTCCTTCTATCCCTGTGCTCAGTTGCCCATAACCCCTTTGGGTTAGGCTCTGCCCTTCCACAAGGGTACCAATCTGTCAGCAAAGCTCCCTGTAGATGCAGCTCTGGCCCCAACCCCTGGCCTATGTCACTAGTAGGAAGGTACTTCCCTGGTCTCCCTGTGGGGAGGTAAGAGTTAGGGGTACCTGTGACTCCAGGGGGAGCCTCTAGCACTGCCCATCATCTACTGCCTTCAGGAAGCCAACTAAGAGAAGCAAGAGCATGGCAAAGCAAGGCCCCAGGGAAGCCAAAGTCTCCCTCCCTCCTGGTCTCTGGTTTTTGTAAACACATTCCTCTGTTGCTTTTGCTCACTCAGGGCTCCTTCTTCTCAGCCTGTCCAGATCCTCTTCCACCTTTGAGCCTTGCTCAGGCTCACCTCCTCCAGGAAACCCATGTAAGCACCAGGGGCACCCTTTTGCTGAACCCCTACAACACTTCTACCAGTTAGGCCCCTTCAGCCCTGCCCAACTGGTCTGCCCTCTCTGACTACTGACTAACTCTCAAAGGCTAAATTTTTCAAGGCCATTTGAAATAGAATTTATTCCCCAAAGAAGCCACCCACTTCCTGGGCCAGGGCCACAGATGACACATCCCCAGAAGGGCGCAGTCTACAGCACTTCTGAGCCAGGCAATGACTCTGCCATTCTGTGTACTGGTCTCGAGCCATGGTCTCATTTCCTCCCTGCTCAGTCCTCACTGTCCTCTCTGATGAGGGAGATGCAATGCACCCCCTCCTCACACCCCATCAGAACCATGCCAAGAGCATTAATAGGGCAAAGTCCAGAAGGCCGCTTTGAACTGTTCCTGAGAAAGGAGCTAGATAAATACAGGGTATGAGTAATTATTATGATTATCCACTTCTGTTGAACATGGGCAAGAGACAGCAAGGCTCAGAAGGACACATTTCAGGGCATGACGATGGGGTGTGGCTAGTGGTAGCTCCTAGTGGACCAATGACAGTTTACAACAGAGTTTCCACCAAGCTGGAGGAGAATTAAGAGCAATACTCTTAATAAAGTTAAGCGTAAGCCGGGTGTGGTGGCACATGCCTGCGATCCCAGAGGCTTAGGAGGCTGAGGCAGGAGGATCTCTAGTTCAAAGCCAGCCTCAGCAATGGCGAGATGCTAAGCAACTCAGTGAGATCTGTCTCTAAATAAAATACAAAATAGGCTGGGGATGTGGTTCAGTGGCTGAATGCCCCTGAGTTCAATCCCCAGTACCAAAAAAAAAAAAGAAACAAAACAAAACAAAAAAACCAAAACACAAAAAACCTAAATTACTAAGTGTGTGCTATTTAGAAAGCTACTCATAGTCCTGAAAGTATATCCACTTTGCCTGCCTTTGGCGTTCAGATGTCTCTCTATCTCTTTTTTTGTTTGTTTGTTTTTAACTTTTCTAATGTCTTGACAACTTTAAGAGCTGGCTACCTATGTGGGACTTCAATTTTGAAATGTTCCTCATCTGTCTATCCAATGGTCAGGAATCTACAAACCTGGTCCAGTGGAAGGAAGCTACGCAGCAGCCAGCAGGTGCTCAGCTTGAGGAGGGTGGCACCAAGGGGGTCCCTTGCTGTGTAGATCATCAGTCACCTATTCTACTTGTCCCTCACTGGCCCTGCCCATATGAAGGGAAGAATGACCTCATGAGTACAGTCACAGAGGAGGAAAGAACAGATGAGGAAATGACGTCCCTGTACATAGGACCTATAAAAGCAGGAGGGCCATCCTCCGCCTCAAGTTAATCCACGTTTCTCAGTAACTATTTTATTTCTCCTCCAGTACTTTGGGAGGCAGCACCAAGGAGTGGCAGAGAACATGGGCGTTTGGGATGCAGAGACAGATGGGGCCTCGGTTCCAGCCCTGCACCTACTAGGCTAGTGTGGTCCTTGGCTTAGGGATCACCTTTCCCGGGGCTCGGCACTGGGGAGAAAGGAAATACCATTGCAGAAGGTGACCAAGAGGCCTCAACGGGATGCCACAATGCCTGGAGCTCAGGGAATAATAGAAGTTCTAGGGAGTGGCAGGCTTTCACCTACCTGGATACAACTGAGCTGAACAGGCTCTTAGAGATGATCCAGAGTGGAGGTGCCTCAGGACCACCCCACTCTCCTCCTCATCCATCACAGCTACTTGGGGTGCAAGGGTTCCACTTGGAAACATCACCCCAGCTACACCTGATCTCTGGGAGTAACACAGATTACCCAAACTGCTTTTAATATTTTATTTTACTTGATAAACATCTAGTTTTTGGCTTTGGCCTGGATAACAGTGAATTCCTCCATGTCGCTGGTGCCTATGTATGCCTTTGTTTAATAAAACACAGTAAAATTTGCATTTAATAAGTGGAATGTTGTGCAGGTATTACATACACGACCTGGAGGGGCACGTTCAACAAAGCTGCTTGTGACTGGATGACTTTGTTCTTTGCTTATATTTTATATTTCCTGTAATGCACATATTAACTTTTTAAAAAAAAGTCATTTTAAAAACCAAAAAAAAAAAAAAAACCACCCACAAACTAAAGGAATTTAGTAGATTAAACCATTTGTACAACAATACATGGGGATACTATTTAGTGAATGCAAAATGGGGTTCAGGTACAGAGAAAGCTCCAACTGAAAGCTTTCAGCGAAGAAAAGAACTTGTCAAATACGTACCCTACAACTCTATGCAAAGCTCTGTGTGTGTGTGTGTGTGTGTGTGTGTGTAAATAAAGAAAAGCATGTGGGGCACACATCCAACAGCAAGGAGTGTTCCACTCGATAGACGGGAATAGGCAGAGAGGGGGTGGCATTCAAGGATCTTTATTTATCATTCAAATTCCTTGTATATTTTTTAATTTTAAAATTATTAACGGAGTCTACTTAGAAAGAAACAAATAAAAAGAGGTTTTGGTGGAAGAAGCTTGAAACTCACCACTTGGGTCCAACCTTTTGATGGGCAGATGAGGAAATGGAAGATCCACTGGGTCAAGGGACAAGCTCAGGGTCAAGTAGTATTAATCTAATGCAAACCTCCCACTGCCTAGATGCAGAGTCCTGCAACTTCCAGCACTCTCCCCTCTCCCTCCACCCTCAGCCCTCTACTGCTTATAAAGTAAACCCCACACTTCTTAACTGGTGCTCTACTAACCTTTCCATCCTGGATATGCCTTTACAACCTAATTACCCACCATGCCTCTTCATTTCTGCTAAACTCACAACTTTGATGAGATTCTTTATAGTAGGAACCTTCCATTACCTATTGCTTCCTTGGACTGAAACACTCAGCCCTATCTCTATCTGTCCATACCACAGATCAGCTTCTAGAAGGGTCCAATTCTAGTACCACCATCATCTCTACCTCACAACGGGGAAGTGACCCCCTTACACTGGCCTCTTCATGTATAACACTCCTTAGCATATACCACGGTCCACCAGGGACAAAGGCTATTTATTTACCCATAAGACTTATTTTTCCCACTAGACCTGAAACCTTCTTCATCTGAATTGCCCTCAGCATGCATAACACAATGCCTCGTACATAGCACATTGCAATAAACGCATAGGAAAGTAAATATATTACTTTGGAATATCTCTTAAAATATCACTTCTTCTTTGAGTCTAATGACATACCCATATCCCTATTATAGCTTAGGATACACTTCAATCTAGAATAGTCTCAAACTTCGATGCTTACGTGAATCACTGGGAAATCTTAAAACACAGATTGGAGTTCACATTTTGCATTTCCAGCCACTTCCCCAATAATACCCACATTGCTTTGGGTGAATCACACTTAGAAAAGCAAAGGTCTAGAAAAAGTTGTACCCTCCCTTCTCAACCTTCCTTCAGTGACCTGCATATAGTAGGCACTCAATAAATGCACATGGACTTAAACTGGCTTGTCCTGCTCTGCAGCTCTTCTTTTGCTAGTCAGCTCTGCCTTTTTACTGCTTCCAACTAGATCACAGCCTGAAATCTTTTTCCCCATGAAGACTTCAAGAACCCCAAATAGCCAGGCACATATTAGGTCAACCAAGTACTGTTCGACTGAAATATAACTTAAGTCACCAGTGTGAGCCATGTGTGTAATTCAAAAATTTCTAGTAAAATATTCATTCACATGTTAAAAGGTAGTAACAAGTGAAATTAACTTAATGGTTTCTTTAACCCAATATATCCAAAAGATTATCATTTGAACATGTAATCAATCAATATAAAAAGGTGAGTGGTCTCTTTTACATTCCTTGTTTAATACTCAGTATTGGAAATTCAGTGTATTACACTCATACACATCTCAGTCTGGACAAGTCGCATGTGGCTTGTGACCCTTGTACTGAACAGAGCAAGGCCAACCCTCAAGAGAGACTTGTTACTCAGGTGACCCAATGACTCAGAAAGGCTGGACAGCAGATGGAGGCAAGAGAGAACAGGCCAGGCGAGGAGGCCCAAGCTTGTGGCTGATAACTCACCGGCAGCTTCCCGTGGTTGAGGATGCTACTCAGATAATTTTTGGCTTCATCTATCCTGCAATCATTCTTTTCTAGCAAAGGGATGGAGTCTTTTATTTTGGCGTGATTCTCCTTCAAACACTGCTCCAGGAGGGCCTCTGCCAGCAGCAGCTTCCCAAAGTCATCTGAAACACAGGGCAGGGTTCAGAGTGGGGAGTGAGGGCCGCACCCTTTAAACAAAGCAGATGTGGAGATGGTACATACTCCTGGACCCCCCAGCCCCAACCCAAGGACACCTCCCAGCACAGAACAACTCAGGTCTGAGAAAATAAAGACACATTTGCCATAAACTTAAACAGACTTGGTGGTGGGCGGGCGGGGCATTCTACTATGATCACAGTACAAATCTCCTCTTTGGGTTTATCTGGGAAGCAGCAGAGTTCCCAGGACTTACAAATTTTTAGAATTTAAAAATTTTAAAAATGAAGACTAAAATCACGCCCTGGTACAGGTACTAAGTTCTTAAATCAAAAAGGGATTATCTGAAAGGATTGGAAGATAAAAAGTATATGAGGTGGCTTAATAACTCATTTTCATATGCTCCTAATTTCTGTGTAATCAAATTGGTTTTCTCCATTTTTAAGGTATTTTAATGTGGCCCAGGGATAACCTAGCAGTCAAGGCAGGGTTCAAGTGGGAAGCACATTTACTGTGTAGCAGGGCAAATCCTTATCCTTAGTACCTGCATTTTCTGGAGTTCTCTCCCATAGGGTAGCTCATTTGCATACCTGATCACCTGGCAGGTGGCTTACGCAGCTTGGTTGAATTTGCTGCCTCCCCCTACCACACTGAAAACTCCAGTCTTGCGACCACCATATTCCTGCTACCTGCTGCAGAGATGACTTGGGCATGGAAGCCAGGTATACATTTATCCTGTGTGGGGTTTGAGTTTCATTGCAGCCTAAAGTGACTGTGCTCAGTGCCCCTCTCCCAGCACTCAAGGCCAGGACCAGATCTGCCACTCAGAGTCAGTGCCTAATAAATACCTGTCAATCACATTCTCTCAACTTCCCAGAGAGGGAGCCATCAGGTTCCAGGAGTTAAGTGCCAACACAACAAATGTCTTTAGGAATGTATGCTCTCGGTCTCATCTTTTCTGTTTCCAGGATGCTGTCCTCAGACCTACCCAGGGGACCCACTCCCTCCTCATTCTCAGGATCACCACTGTTGTTTGCTCAGTCTCAAAACCAAAGGTCCAAAATTGCAGGCTCTGGAGAGGAATTTACCTTCCTAAGGGACAGCTCCCTGTAGAGCGCAGTCTCAAACCCCAAATCCCAGGAGGCTTTGGTTGTGAGAAAACCTGCTATTGGATTCTGTACCACCTATATCGCAAATTTTTTAAATTAATATTTTGAAGAAATAGCCAAAAAAGTAAAGTATTTGGATCAAACATCATTCATACTGAGAGGGCACAAGTTGGTGGAGCCTCTACAAAGGATCATTTGGTAACATGTATCAAAATTATTTTTGTATAGCTCCATTGTGCCAGCAATTCCACTCCTAGAGATGCCCTTGCACTCGTGTAAAATGAACTATGCATAAGATAATTCCTGCAGCACTATTTATACTAGCAGAAAAGTAGACGCAGCTTTTATGTCCCAACAGGAGGTTAGAGTATGATACGTCCACAAGGGATACCATGCAGCAAAAGAAATGAGGATGTTCTGTATGTGCTGTTGTGGAATGAACTGCAAGATAAACTGGGAAGAAAGCAGAGTGAACAACAGTGCGGTAATATGCTACTGTGTGTTACACAAATAGGTGACAGGACACACACACACACACACACACACACACACACACACACACACACTGAAAACCTTGCTGGCTGACAAGACGTGCAGAGACACGGCTAAGTTTTTCGTTCTTCGCTGGTACTTTGGGAATGTTGCAGCATGTGACTATATTACCTCGTCAAAAGTAAACTTTCAGTCAACCCAGGACCAAGAGGCAATCTGCATTTCCAAATCTCAGCCAGGAGCAGGGCGGGCTGCCCACCGGGGGGCGGAAAGTCAGTCTCCAGGGGCATCGCGAGTGGCGCGCCTCCGGGACTCTCCCCATCCAACGCACTTGGCATCCGCAAAACTGGAAGGGAACGCGTCCCTGCCCAGGCTCCGCCCCTGAGCGTGTCCCCGCCCCTCTGCCGGTGGAGCCTCTGCACACGCTTAGCAACCACGCCACCCTGTCACCTCGCCACCTTGTCACCTCTGCCCCATCCCGCCCACCTCGTCGGCCACCGCTCACCGGCCCGACCCGGCACTCCCAGAGCCCCTTGGTTCGGTGCTTTCAAGCCAAGAGGAAACTGCTTCTGTCCCAGCGCGCCCCTTTCCTCAAAGTAATGGAGAGTGCCCCCCGAAACCCATGCCGCCCAGTGTGTGCAGGCTGGTGCAGGCTTATTGCTTTGTGATATAACCTCGGTGGCACCTCTGAGTGCAAAACAGAGTGCACGCGTGGAAATCTGACAGAGTAATTTTGAGTCTGTTGAATCTAATGATTAAAAAAAAAATGAGGGGGGTACTTTGTGTATTTTTCTTTCAACGTTATTTATACTGGATTTTATGAAAGTATCAGGGGACAGCAGATTGGAGATTTACACAGCAAAACTGATCCCTCACCACAAACCATTTGAGAAGCACTGCTCTAAACCATCAGTGTCTTCAACTGCAAAAGAGGAACTAATATTTGATGAAGGCTTACTAAGTGCCAGGCACTTTATTATAGTTTTATTTAACATGTACAACCCTAAGAGGTAGATATGAATTCCACTTTATAGATGATAATAAAGATAAACAATATCCTTAGGGTCATCATCAGTAATAACACAAGCAAAAAATAATGTGTCCTGCATCCCAAGCAGAGCAAAGTTTCTGGTAATTTAAAAACAAAGAACAGTCTCTGAGCTACAAAGAGTAGGTTGAAAGCTAAGAGTAAATCCAAGGGCAGGGATGAGAATTGTCCTCACTTTCGTATACCTGTGAATTTCAGAATATTTGTTTACTAACACAATTGAATGGGGAGGTCCTTTACTGGGAGGCTCTGCTCTCCCTGCGGCCTCCCCATTCAATTTGCTTTTTGTTTAGCAGACTCTCAGTGGTATCTGAAATTCACTTTTTCTCCCTTTGCTCATTTCTCCTCCCTGCCCCACCTTCTCTTCTTTTCCCCTCTTCTTTCCATCCCACTATCCTTGACTGGCCACTCTATGGAACACAAGGATATTTTGCAATTAAACATTCTAAATTTCAGCTGCTAAATAAGAATTCAGGTGGATAAAGGCATCCTTGTCCCCCCAAGGATAAGCGAGTTGCTTTGGACATCCTCTTGTCTGAACCCTACTCCCTGCTGGATGTGGGTCCCACAGAGCCCACAGGAGGTCTGTGGTCACCTATCTCTTCACTCTCAATTTGAAGGCTTCTGGCAGCTGCTTTCCTTGACTCCTCTCAGCTCCCAGCCCCTTGCAACCTCTCTCAGGGCGCCAGGTCACAGAGACCAACTTGGAGGCCACCTGTCTCCTGTCCAGACCTCATTTGAAGGAAGGTACTACCCCCTCCAAAACCTGCCAGTCTGCAGTTAGGAAATATGGGTCCATCCAGGAAGGAGGTCTCATACCAGGCCCTTCCCCTTCAGTTAAACAGAGCACAGTGGTTTCAGCAGCTGGCCCGCAGAGGCTGGGGCCTTCCAACCACAACCACGGGAGGAAAAGGCAGAAACTCAAGAGAGGCCACCTGCCTCCAACACCTCTCCCAACTTCAACTGTAGAAATATTCAGAAAAAGCTCCAGTTTTCAAAAAGAAGAAGAAAGAAATCATCCAGCTAAAAACAAAACAAGATGGGGTGACCACAGATGAAGTGTCAAGAGGGTCAGCACGGGAAAGCAAGCCGTGAAAGGTGAATGACAAAATCCAGGAGTGGGGGTCACAAGTGTTCACTGCAAAATTCTGACCATTGCTGTATATTTGAAATTTTCTCATAAAATGTTGGGAGAAAGGGACAATGCAATAGCCACACACAATGTGTGACCTTTGGATCCTGTGAAATTTCATGGCTAGAGTTTTATGTGAGGTGGCAATGGCATGGTATTTTTTTTTTAAATTCTTATTTAATAAATACATACTGAAATAATGAAACGTTGAAGAGAAATGGGCTGAGGTGTTGCTCACACGAGGTTATTTTGGAGTTCATGATCACTAAAGCTGGTTGATGATACAAGGGGTTCAGTCTTCTTTAAAATGTTTTGATGATTTTTTATAATAACGTTTTCATTGAAAACACACACACACACACACACACTCTTAGATGGGCTCTTTGTTTTTACATGAACAAACCCCAGAACCACCAGCCAAGTTCTGGGGTTCCCCTTCCCCATCCTGACAAAATCTAAACGGGATGTGAGTTTGAAGAAACTGCACAAACAGTAGCAACTCCCAACTCCCTTCTCCCAGGGGTGGTGAGGCGCTGCTCCTCAGACAGGAAAAGGGTGCGGGCCTGTTCTGCTTCAGTGTCTCCTCATATTTTTATACCACTCGACCAGGGACCCCAAGCTCCATTTTCTCCTGCTCCCTGAAGTAGAATCTATGTTCTGGGAGTTACTTTTAGTTTCTGTAGAAAACTCAAATGCAGCAGGACCTTAAGGCCTCAATAAAATGGGGCTTAGCAGGAGCTAGCTCTCCCCCTGTGTCTTCTGCTCCTCCTCCACTGCGACTGTCGAAGCTTCAGGCCACTAATTGCAAGAGTCCAACAGGCCAGGTGAGCCTCTAAGAACCTCCCTCCTGGACTGCCGTGGAAGACACTGGGCCAACACCCCCAAAAAGAATAAGCTCTCATTATCTTGAGTGACCAAGAAACCCTAAGAGAGAGAAGCAAATAGCTGTTAATCTAAAACTGCTCTCTGCGTGGGCTTTGGGAGTCATTTGTTTTCATTCCTCACATTCATGTGTGTGCACCTGCATGTATGCGCATGTGTATGTGCGTGCATGCGTGTTGGGGATTGTGCAGCTGGGTTTAACAGTGGTAGAAAAGTCACTCAGAACCAAACCCGGAAGTTGGGAGGAGAAACCCCACTGCCCCTCAGTTTCCCTCCTTCGATTGGTCAGTTCCCACCGTGACACCAGCCCAGACAGCTCTTTTACCATGTCAATAATTGCTTATGTTGTACCAATGTTTTCCAGTGATGACCCATAGAATATGGTCAACTGAAGACTGAGAAATGTGGTGTTTATCCTCTAGCCTTGCTTTCTCATCACATGCAGGTACACACATGAAGGTTCTGCAGTTGTTGCTGCATTTTTGTTTGTTTGTTGTCTGTTTAACATCAGTGAATTCACTCTTTCCAATTTCTTAACTTGGCTCCCTAAACCCTTTCTTTGGGAAAGGGATACCAATTAACCAACTGTGCAACCTCGTCGAGACCTTTAAAGAACAGCTTAGAAACAATGGCTCACGTGGGTGCAAGGAGGCCCCAGTTCCTGTCTTGGGCCCTGTATGTTTCTCTGTGTTGCCACCCTCACTCAGATACCCACACCCCACCCAGGAACCAAGGCCTCTGCGTAGGTGTCTCCATTCCCATTCTCATCCACCCACTCCTGCAAGGGACAGAAGGGCTCCTGCAACTTATCCACTCTGCCCTGGAGGAGGGAGCTTACCAGCTTCTCCCAAATGTAGCTCTGCCCACCACCCCTCATGCCTAAGTAGATCTAACCCTACTTCCAAGTCTCAGACTGTCACTAAGCTCCTCGGGACCCTTCCATCCTTCCCCCTCCTTGGACAAACACACCCTTCCCTTCCCAAACACAGGGGCCAGTGTAAGTTCTGCTGCTTCCTTAAAACCATCTCCCCTCCACTGAGCTCTACAATCTAACAGATAATCTCCCTCCAATCACCTCCCTGATTCCCATCCACTTTGGGAGTTCTTGAGGGTAGGGACTCTGCGATATGCATTTTTGAGAAGTGGTAGTGTAAATGATCAGAAGGTTGTACTTTGAATCTGGGTTCAAATCTTGATCCCACAACTTATTGGCTAGATGACTGAGTTATTTAACTTCTTTAGGCCTCCGTTTCTTCATATGCAAAGTGGGGCAAACAGGGGTACCTGTTCCTAAGGTTGCTGTGAAAAGTAATGATTTGACTGAACTCCTCAGGTCAGCGGCTAGCACACAGCACTACATCAGTGTTAGTTGTTATTATTATTATTATTATTATTATTATTATTATTATCATCATTCTGTGTCCCCCACAGAGACTTCTCTAGGCTGGGCAATCTTTAAAAACTATATCTGTATCTACTCTCTGTCTCCTTCAACAAAAACTCCTAGGTGGCTGCTCTTACGAAGGCGACTCAGGGAGAGCTGTCAGGCTGAGAGGGAAGGCACTAGGAACAGGATCTGGGGTTAGATACAGGGCGGGGTGTTCCCGCCACCCCATCAGGGTGCTTTCCCGCCCCAGCACGAGGGCCCAGCCCAGTCAAACCAGCCCTACTGCTAAAGTCACCGACTGCCTGGGCTGGACAGGGTCCGAGTTGGCCACAGATGAGGAAACTGAGGTTCGTCAGGCCTCTTCCTCAACTTCACAACCCTAATGGTGCTCAAAAAGTCTCCACTCCGGTCTGCTGTGGAGCGAGCTCTGTTTAAAGGAGAGGGCAAAGAGGGACAAACACAGCCTTCACCTGATGGATTTTAGGGAGGCTAGAGTCCTTTTAACGCACTGCTTGGATGTGAGCAGCTACCACCATTTCATTGTAGCGGAACTACCCACCGATCTTACAGGGCAGAGGGCAAAAGCCGTTTATCGCTCTTCTCTCTAAACACCCAATTTGCATGTGATTTTTCTCCTGGAGTACAAAAACCTTCCTAACTGCCCGGCTGCTTGGAAGATTGGCAATGCCCGGTAGGGTAGCGCCCGGCGCAGGCCGGGGCAGTCAAGGCGCGCTTCCTGGAGGAGGCGGTGCTTTTCGCGAGCTTGTTGCTGGTGAACGAGCCCTTTCCCTCACTCACCGGTGTCCAGAAAGCTGATCCTGGAGCTCGGGCTGGCTCGTCGGTTGCTTCCGCTACTGCCAGGCATGCCCAGCGTCTGCAGCTGCCGGACCAGCTCGGGTATGCGGTCCCAGTGGCCCTCGGCGCGGCAGCGCTCCAGTTCGCTCTCCACCTTCAGGTGGGTGCCGTGCGCGCCCTTCGCAGCCATCTTCGAGCGGACGCTGTCATGGGAGGTGCGGCTGAGAAGTGGAGACCCGGCCGGGGGCGGCGTCCCGGCTGGGGCGCACACGCGGGCGGGGTCGACGGGGGCGCAGAAGGCAGCTGGGGCCCTGGTGGCAGCGGGGGCCCGGGCGGCTGCGGGAGGGCAGCAACAGCAGCAGCACCCAGTGCACCTCCCGGCGCCTCCGGGCTGGGGCTCCGACTGCGCGGTCCGGACGCGTCCAGGAGAAGCCTCCGCCTCCGCTGCAGCACCTCCCGGCGCCGCTCTCGCCGCCGCTGCTGCAGCTGCTGCCACAGTCCCCGCCCCGAGCCGGGGCGCCGCCAGCTGCGGACCCGCCCCTGGCCAAGGCTCCACCCCCGAGGGGGCGTGGTGCGGCCCCGGAGAGCCGGGCGCGCGGACGGCCAGCGCGGCCACAGCAGCCAGGCGCGCGATGGGCGCTCGCGGCCGCCCCGGCGCCCGCCCCCCGCCGCCGCAGAGTCGGAGCTCACTTTAATGCTGCGCGGAGCCCGGGCGCCCGGGGGCGCCTTGCTCCCCGCCCCCGCCCCCTCCCATCCCGGGCCAAGAGCCCCGGCTTTGTGTGGTGGCCCCGTCACCGCTGCTGCCCCCCGCACGTCACAAATCCTGGGAGAGGCCGGCTGGTCCGCCCCAACCGGGAAAGCGAGCCTCCCCAGGAACGGGCCTGGCGCGCACCCGCTGGGCCTTGTGGAACGCGCGGGCCCTTGGCGCCGCCCGGGTGGTGCTCCGGAGCAAAGGGGCCGGTTCCGAGTCCTTGAGGTTTTTCCTTTATTTTTTAACAGCGGAGTTCCTCTTTTCCGATTTAACTCCTACGCACTAGTCGACCGCCTTGAATCTCTCTTGCCCTGGATTTCTTAAAGGCTCCGAGCTGTTTCTCCAACTTGATATTTACCTATTTCTTCGTGCTGGGGTCAAAAGACTGTGGTCAGAGCTGCATGGTGCGTTTAGCAGGGCTTAGCATGGCGACGTGGAGTGCCCGGAAATTCAAAGGATTACCGTAAAAGACCGGTTACGGTGACCCCCGGCCCCAGTGTGACCACAGCTCACAGACCAACGCAGGGATTGATGACATCAGTCAAGTAACCACAGCAGATCCAAAAGAACCCAAACACCTGTACTTACATCACGTGTTGTGTGACCCATTCTGAAGGTTCCACGAGACAACAAGTCACAGCAAGCTTTTAAGCTCAGCCTCATGGAGTTAGAAAGTGACCGCTTCCTACCCCATTCAGAGGCCTTCACTATGCCTCCCTTGGGAATACATTTCAACACCAGAAAACTTGCTGCTTCATGTTTCGGGGAAAACTGTAACAGTGGAAGGGTGGTTATATCAAGAGGAGCTTAGACTCCTGTATCTAGCCCCATAGGGCTCTTTGCTTCTGGAGGGCTGTCTGTTGGTGAGGATCTTCCTGTCCCTATAACCCCAACTCCCCTATGGATACCCTCTTCTCCAGCTTCCAAGTACAGCTCCATTCCTTGCTTGGAGAGCAGAATTTCCTATTCCTGGGTGCTGCTGTCAACCCCCAGGAGCCAGGAGATAGATAGATGGAAGAAAATTGGGACAGCTCTGGCAGTTGGAATTTAGAGACAATTTACTCAATCAGCCCATAAACCCCTCTTGGCCTACTCCTGTCAAACTGGTTTTTGTTACCCTTTGGCTGCCCCTGATGGTCACCAGAACTGGATTTCACTTGGAGAGAGGTTGGATTAGAGAAGCCTGAGAACACACTGTGATTTGCCCCTGGCCTGGCATTCCTGGGACTGAGTCCTGGAGCAGGAATGAATCACAGGGTTGATAAAAAAGAGTCAGATTTAAACCTCTTTTCTTCCCACTCCTTTGCACCAGCCCCTTCCCATATTGCAGAACACCAGGGAACTGACTTTCAGAGGAAATCACTGCCTGTTTCTTTGACCACATCCCCAAGATACGTGTAGGCATGGAGGTAGGGAATACAGCCTTCATGCTTTGGATTTATTACAAGCTGTTCCTCCATATACTTGACCCCTTCTCAGCTCTTTTCCTATAGGGACAAGACCCTGATTCTGTAGTGACCATCATTTTTTAGGGGAGTGAGAGATTTTAGGAACGAGAACAAACAGCAGCTGTGATTGCATCCATAACATTTGCTAATATAAAAGGCAAACAGAACTGGCACAGTGGCACTAGCCTGTAATCTCAACTACTTAGGAGGCTGAGGCAGGAGGATGGTAAATTCCAGGCCAGCCTGGGCAATTTAGCAAGACCCTGTCTCAAAATAAGACATCAAAAAGCCTGGGGATGTAGCTCACTGGTAGAACTCCCTGGGTTCAATCCTTGGTTGCCTGGGGTGGGGGTGCAAATAGAAAGTATGGTTGTTATTTTTTAATCTTTTCAGATGAGAACTTAGGACAAATTCTGATGAAGATTGCTGTCATAAGCCAGATCACTGAAGGTCCTACCAAAATGATGGTGAGAAACCAAGCTCAATGTATTGCTTACAACAGAGAGGAAGAGTCTTGGCCATGATAGTTTTTTCTGTAGTGTCTCTGAGTGCATAATGAAATTCACAGAAGGCAAGTGCAGTTGCTGAGAAATGTGTATTTCCAGCAAGCAACAAAATTGTACAACATGACAGACCATTGGGTTTAAAGCAGATCCTAAAATCAAGTCAGCAGAAGACAAGTTGGAGAGGTTTTTGCCACAGGACCCAAGAGAACGACTATGGTAAGTTATTGATCTTGGTGATTCTCATAATGTTAAGGGCTTGGTGAGCTCTGGCATATACTTACAGGTTGACAGGTTTATGATATGTAGGTAGGCCCAGAAAGACACAGAATTGAAGAGCTAATTTTAGCTCAAGAAAAGCCTATTCCTCTTTGAATTCTCAGGGATAAGGTTACCAAGGACTCAAGTCAAGCAATGACATAGAGATTTCAGAAAAGTTGGGACCACACTGTCTGTATAGTGGCCCAGGAATCCTCATAATTGTCTTTATTGCTGAGAACATTTTGCACATGTGGTTGTCTGCAGTAAGGGATATACCTCCATAGGATAAATTTTGTCTTTTCTTTGACAAATTGATAACTCGTCCATGGAGCTCCTAGGCCCTCTCTGAGCTAAAAGAGTAAACCCGATGGATGCATCAGTCTTAGAGTTCATCTCATCTGTAGGACCCAAGGAAAAGTTATCCAGATATTGGACAATAGGGCACTTGAAGGCTCTTGGGGTCCTGGTTGAGTACTTGTAAAAAATAGGAGGACAGCCGGGTATGGTGGTGCATGCCTATAATCCCTCCTGCTCAGAAGGCTGAGGCAGGGGGATTGCAAGTTCAAAACCAGCATTAGCAACTTAGTGAGGTCCTAAGCAACTTACCAAGACATTGTCTCAAAATTAAAAAAAAAAAAAAAGAAAATAGGGCTGAGGATGTGGCTCAGTGGTTGAGTGCCCCTGGGTTCAATCCCTGGTACCAAAAGAAAAAAGAAAAGAAAAATAGGAAAGCACCTCAGTCCTCAGTGAACTTTGAAGCACAGCAGCCCAGGTAGATTGTTGATTTTCCTTAGAGATGTCAAATTGATTAATTCGAACTAAAAAGACACCAAAGTCATTGATTAATTTGATCTAAAAAGACACCAAAGAAAGTGCCCCACAGATCTATAATTGTTAAACACTGAGACCTCAAGCATATAATAGTTTTTAAGTTTGGTACTCTAGGAAAGGGGAGAGAATGATTATTGATATTATTATTACTACTGATATTGATAGCACTGATATAATTATACCCATATTAATCAGAAATTTGAAAGGTTATCCTTTAATTTCTAGAGAAATGTTTCCTTGTGGGTAAAATGGGAAATTGAACAACTTCCCTGGAGAGTTGCTTTTCACTTTTTTTTTCTCTTTAGTTTCTTAGTTCTAGGACGCCTGGCACATCTGCTTCAGGATCAAATACTACTGAAGGTTGTTGCTAGTTATTAAACGACCTAGCACCAAAGTGTAGGTCAGATTACTATCTTGACAAACTGAATCAGAGCACAATCTGTTTGCACTGAAGATACTTCCACAAGACCTTGATCAACACATTCAGCTTTTTTAAACCTCTTTGGTTTCCTATGTAATCTATGCTCTTTTCAGTCACTATTGAGGTTCTTCCTATTTTGACTTTTTCATTGAACTTTTTACATCTGGCCCTTCTACTAGCATATGAATTAATTGTCATATCTGGTGCTCTAGATTATATGTCCCTAACATAATTCCAGATTCTTCTGCAATGTTCCACCTTATCTAGACCTCAAAGAGTCTTAGACAATAATTTTTAGCTGCAAATGAAACCAGGGCTTAAAATCCACCATAGAGAATTATTATTTTTTTTTTTTTCTGAATGAGATTTATCAGAGGTAAGTGAGTGAGGCATCATAGTGGATCATGTCTATAATCCCAGAGACTTGGAGGCTGAGGCAGGAGAATCACAAGTTTGAAGCCAGCCTGAGCAACTTAGCCAGACCCTGTCTCAAAATAAAAAATTTTAAAAAGGGCTGGGGATGTAGCTTAATGGTAAAGTACTCCTGAGTTCAATCCCCAGTATCAAAAAAAAAAAAAAAAAAAAAAAAAAGAGGTAAGTGAGCTTTGGTGTATCTGTGGGTCCCAGGAAGGAAGGGACATGGGCCAGAGGAAGAGGTGGGGCAGAGAGAAATGGAAGTGCATTGGGTAGGGGAAAAGGAATGATAGGTGTGAGCTGGAATATGGGGAGATTTAGAAGACAGGTTTAAGTTGCTCACATTTTTATTTTGCTTTGGCCAAGGGATTCTGTTAAGGAAATAACTTTGAAGCATATTTCTTTTGGATGCTTTCTCATGCTAATAAAAAAAAATGAAGCCCCTTGGATGTTTAGAATTGTGTTCCCCCTTTGTTTGAAAGTACCCCTCAAATGAATAATTTTGTTCAGATCAAAAATTCCTCATAAGTGGTCACAATAATTTTAAACTACAATCCTAAACTATTGGATCATGGAATGATGCTACTTAGAAAGTAAGTGGAGGATTTGGGCTACTTGGATATAGCCGAAATCCACATAAGAAGGAGAAGCCTGGTCTCAGGAAGGCACAGACTATGGCTTACACTGAGACAAACCCTTGAGAGCCTGGAAATGAAGAATTGAGACTTTCTTGTGCCTCCTGTAGCTCAGGGGCCCAAGCCTTGCAGCTCGACTTTTTGGGAACTTGTAGTTCCCAGCAAGAGAGTTTGGAGAGGTCACTGCAAACAAGTCTGAGGAAAGTTCTCATAAAGGCCCCAGGCAATGACCTCAGAGGGGTGCTGTATTTTTGAATCAGTTATCCTATGCTGCAGTGGCCAAGAGGCCTTAATTGGATGTCAATAATTGCTCCTCAGTAATTGAATGTTGGCTCCATGAAAATATCATCAAGACAACTTTGTAATAACAATCCTGAGTTTGCTGAGAGAGTCATAGCAGCTTCTAGAATGGGGAGGGGAAAACTGGAATATTTACGATGTATTGGGTCTAATTTAAGGCAGCGCTTTCAAAGACGGGGTTGATCAGGATTGAGCAAGAATCATGATACAATAGTTTAGGATTGTTGGACAGGACAAGGCAAGGGCTTGGAGAGGAGGCTTCCAAAGACTAAACTATGGTTTAATGCTATCTATTGAAAAATTGCAAAGTTCATTTAAATGGCTTCATTTTGAAACTTCTACAGAAAACAGTAAAATTATTTACAATTTTCATCATCCTGGGCCAGAGTTTCCTGTAATAGTAAAACTATGTCAATGTCAACAATAAGCTGTTTGGGTGTAGACAGTTTCTGTTCTTCCTGAGTAGTGACATAAAGATTAGATTTTTATGTATGACTATTACAACATCAACTTGCTCCTATTAAACCTCCTATTTTTTTGGTACTGGGGATTGAACCCAGAGGCTACCACTGAGCTACACCCCGGGACCTTTTTTTAACTTTTTAAATTTTGAGACAGGTTCTCGCTAAGTTGCTGATGATCTCACTAAATTGCTGGAGCTGGCCTCGAACTTGTGATCCTCCTGCCTCAGCCTCCTGAGTCTCTGGGATTAGAGGCATGAGCCACTGCACCAGACTAAAGCCACTTTATACTAGCTGTCATGGTGGCTGTGAGTAGGTAGGTTGGAAGCCACCAAATGTTCCCAACCACCCAGAAGTAGAATAATAACACTGAGGAGATGTCTTCCCCATCTTCTACTCTGGCCTCTTCTTTCATATTTGCCATTTGGAGCCATCATATTTGTCATCTGGGATCCTTGAAAAGCCTATGTATTCAGCACATACTAGATTTCTGAGCAGTACTCTGCTTTTCATGATACCCTACCTTGCTGTCACCCTAAAAATTCCAAATTTGTATGTGAATTTCCCCTTTCTTCATGGTTGAGTTAGTCAGCTTTTCATCCCTCTGACCAAAATACCTGATGAGAATGACTTAGAGGAGGAAGAATTTATTTGGGGGCCATGGTCTCAGAGATTCAGTCCTTGGTTAGCTGGCTCCATTGCTCTGGGCCTGAGGTGAGGCAGAACATCAGGGCAGAAGGGCATGGCAGAGGAAAGCTCCTCACTCATGGATGCTGGAAAGCAGAGGGGTGGGGTAGGGGCCAAGGACTACTACTTCCTCCAGCCATACCTCACCTGCCTACGGTTACCACCCAGTGGGCCATTCAAATACTAATTCATCACATGGATTAATCCACTGATGAGGTTACAGCTCTCATAATCTAATCATTTCATCTTTAAACATTGCTACCTAGGATATCATGTTTCCAAAACATGAGTTTTTCAGGGACGCTGCATATCTAAACCGTAACTATGGTCAACAGTCATTTCATTCACTCAGATCATCAGTACACGTGATACAACACAGACTGACTAACTGCCCTTCCAATCTAGTCACATGTTCTGCAATCCTTACATTTGGAAAACAACTTTTTATCTATGACCATGATTACTGACTATAACATTTTTTATCCATGGTGTTACTTATTAGTACTGAATCATCCTTTTCAAATGTTGACATTAAAACTCTACCGGGGTCTGGTTAGATGATCAGTCTTTTGCTTTGACAAGTGCCAGGAAAACTGCATGTAATCATTTGGCTGAGCAATAACAAAGTCCTACACAGGGAAGCATCAAAATCATGAATTATTCGTGTTTGTGCAGAGTGGGCACTAGGTTATTTGTTATGTTACTTTTAGAATCCCAGAATGTCATAGGTGTTCCCAAGCCTGGGAGATGAGAGCTCTGGAGTGTTTTATCCCCACCCACCTCTGAGATTTGGGGGGATTGTTTGATACTGCAGTTACTATCCTTCCCAGCACTTACCACTTCCTGACCTCACCATCCCCAACCCTTCTGCTTCTTGGGGTCTCTGGTGAGTTCTGATTTTCCTAGGTGGTTTCTATATCGTCTTACAAGACCACTGTCATGATCCCCTCCCCAGAGCAGGCACCCATGATGTCTTCCCATTCTCTGTCCAACTGCTGCCATCCTGAGGGACAGAAGTCGTCCCAGCCTGCAGGTGCTCAGAACCTTTGCAGTTTGCTTGCATTAGCTGGTTGATATCCAGTCCCACTGCTTCTAAGGTCTTCTTTGAGTATTAGGCCTTTCTATGATGATAGTTAGAAGCTAAAACACATAGTTTCTCTGTTTTTCAAGTCTTTTTTTTTTAATATTTTTGTTGTGAAAAACATCGCAATTAAAGGAAAGTGCATAAAACACAATTGTTACAAAGTAAACTCTTTTTAATCACCAACTAGGGTCAAGTAATAAGGTTTTATACCAGCATCCCAGAAGTCCCCAGTAAACTCTTTCCCAAAAATGACCTTCTACCACACAAAGGTATCTGCTGGCTCTTATGGTCATTATTACATTACTTTCTGACAACCTTTATCATTTTTAGGAAATTCTTTCTAATCCTAGTTAAAATTTCTCTTTTTAAAATTAAAGTTGAATTTTACAATTATTTGTTTTTCATCTATTGAGATCATCGTATAACTTTCCTCCTTTAAATCTATTAATATGGTAAAATGCTGGAGTTTTCAAATGTTAAGCTATCCTGGCATTTCTGGCACAAGATCCCACTGAGTTGTATTAATTTCCTATGGCTTCTGTAATCAGTTAGCACACATTTAGTGGTTTAAAGCAGCATGCATTCATTATTTTACAGTTATTGGAGTCAAAAGGCCAAAGTGGATCTCATGCACTCAATCAAGGTGTCAGTAGAGCTGAGCTTCTTCTCGAGGCTGCAGTGGAGAATCCATTTCCTTACTTTTTCCTGTCTCACCTGATGGCTCCTTCCTTCATCTTTCCAGCTCATCACTCCATCCTCTGCTTCCATGGGTCACATCTCTTCTCTGACTGATTTTCCTGTGTCCCTCTTATAAAGACTTTTGTGGTTACACTGGGCTCATGAGGAAAATCCAGGATAATCTCCCCACTTCAAGGTCCTTAAGTTCATCACCGTTTCAAAGTTCCTTTTTCCATAGAAAATAGCATTCAAAGATTTCAGTACTTAGGACATGAACATCTTTGGAGGCCTTCATTCCATTTGTTACAAAGGTCACACTGTATTTTCCTTTTTATATATTGCTTGATTTGCTTTGTCAATACAATATTTGGTTTAGAATTTTTTTTTTATCCTTGTCCATGAAGAAGACATTGCTAAAAATTTTCTCATCTGGAACTGACTAATTGGACTTTTATATCAAATTTATTCTAGCTTTTTAAATAGAAAGTATGCCTTTTTCCCCCCTCATTCTTTGAAGAGTTTGTATATGGTAAGCATTATTTTCTCTTTAGCTATTTATGGAAAGGTTTTAAAATATTTATTCAATTCTTTAAAGAATTACAGTATTTCAAATTTCTATTTTTTCTTTGGTCAATTTTTGGTAAGTCGTATTTTTTTTTTTTTTTTTAGGAATATATCCATGACATCTGCTTTTCACATCTTAGACATGAAGTTTGTTAAAAATACAATCCTCTTATTTTTTTTTTAATGTTTATAGAATTGGTGGTTATATCTGAATTTCTATTTCTGATATTATTGTGTTTTCTCTTTTTAAATTTTTCATGGTAACTTACTAGGCATTTATCAGTTTTATTTTTCTTTCCAAAGAACAAATTTCTTTTTTGGGGGGTACTGGGAATTTAACCCAAAGGCACTTAACCACTGAGCCACTTCCCCAGCTCTTTTTTTATACTATTTAGAGATAGGGTCTCACTGACTGCTTAGGGCCTTAATAAGTTGCTGAGGCTGACTTAGAATTTGTGATCCTCCTGCTTCAGTCTCCTGATCCACCCGGATTACAGGCATGCACCACTACACCTGGCCATATTTTGTTTTTGTTGATCTTCTCTATCATGTTATTTTCCATTTCATTAATTTTTCTGATATCTTTATTTTGTTTATTTTATTGTGTTTGAGTTTCTTTGGTATTTCTGTAACATCCAGGAAAGGATAGATTATGCCACAGTAACAACCAGTCCCCCTATGTCTCCAAGTTTTCAACAATATACTTTATTTCTCACTCTTGCTACCTGTTCTACCCAGTTTGGCTGGTTCTCCAAATTGTCTTCACTTTAGGGCTCAAACTCACAAAGTGGCCATTGTCTGGAACATTTATTGGTTATGACAGAGTGAAAAGAGATGATATGGTTTAACATATTTTGGCTCTTAAAATTTCTGCCTGGATGTGACCCAGCCTTTCTGTGCATAGTCCATTGACCAAACCAAGAAATATGACAAAGTTTAATTCCAGTACTCAGAGATTGGCAGTGAATCTTTGTGAATAATAAAATGATAACCCATATCTTTTTCTAATTCTTTGAAATAATATCTTAGCTCATTAATATTCAACTTTCTTATTTTTTAATATATTAAGGCTCTAAGTTTCCTACTAGCTGTATCCCACAATTATTAATACATAAAAAGTTTTGCTAACATTCAATTCAAAATGTTTTTTGTTTTTGTTTTTACTAGGGATTGAACCTAGGGCCTTAAGTGTGCTAGGCAAGCATTCTACCACTGAACAATGTCCTCAGACTTTTTAATTTTGAGACAGGATCTTGCTAAGTTGTCCAGGCTGGCCTTAAACTTGTGATCTGCCTGCCTGAGCCTCCTGAACAGCTGAGATTACAGGCATATGCCACCAAACCTGGCTCAGGGAAATTTTAAATTTCTCTTTGTGATATCTTATTTGATGTGTTATTTAGAAGTGTTACTTGATTTCATAATAAATTCAGAGGTTTTTAGTTTTTTCCTAGTGTAGTTGCATTATACAGAAAATATACTTTGTCTGGTTGCAAACCTAAGCTATTTTTTAGGTAATACCTTCAACCGCATGATCTTGGAAGGGAACCTTGAGCCTCAGATGAGACCCCAGTCCCAGTAAACACCTTGATTTCAACTTGTAATACGCTGAGCAGCTAGTTGATCCCTACCTGTATTTCTGACCTATGGAACATCAGATAATAAACGAGTGTTGACTTAAGCCATTTACTTTGTAGTAATTTGTTATGCAAAAGAAGAAAATTAATCAAGTGTTTCTGTTGGTGTACAAATCACTCAAATTTTTTTATCTAAAAATATCTCATGGTCTGGCATGGTGGACCATTCCTGTAATCCCAATTACTCAGGAAAGTGAGGCAAGAGGAGCACAAATTCAAGGTCAGTCTCAGCAATTTTGTGAGACCCTATCTCAAAATGAAAAATGAAGAGTCTGGAAATGAAGCTCAGTGGTAACAAACAAACAAACAAAACCCCAAACCGAAACACAAACAAAACAAAACAAAAACTCATGTTTACTCTTGAAGGATATTTTAACAGGACATAGTTTTTTAAGCTGGCAGTTTTCTTTTATACTTTGAGGATATCATGTTATTTTCTGACTTCCATTATTGCTATCGAGAAGTCAACTATCTATTATTCTTTGAAAATTCCGCCTCCCATCTTTAATAGTTTTCCTTTTCTTTCGATGTCCACAAATTTATTTTAATGTGCCTAGCAAAGATTTCTTTTAACTTTGCTTAATATTTGTTACTCTTTTCGATTTTGGACCTGGAGTCTTTCAGCAGTTCTGGAAAATTCTTAGCCAGTATCTCTTCAAATACTGTCTGCGCCTTCTCTCCTATCCTCCCAGGACTCTAACTAGACATTAATGGGGCCTTCTCACTGTGTTCTCTGAGACTCTCACCCTCAATTTTCTGTGCCTCTATTTACTTCATTCTAGATAGTTTCCTCTGTCCTATTTTCAAATTCATTGATACTCTTTTCTCCCATGTCTAAATTGTTGTTAAACCCATTACTTCTTACTACATTTTTCTGTTTGCAAATTTAGACTTCACTCCTTTTTCTAATATACTGTTACCTTTTATAATTTTTAGCTCCTTGCCAAAATTTTCAAACTTGGCTTTTATTTTTTGAAGATAATAAGCAGAGTTGTTTTCACAGACTCTGATAATTCCTGTTTCTCAAGCTGCAATCTGTTCATTGTTCTTTCTTCTAGTTTTTGTCCATGCTCTCTCATTTCCTTGTGTCTAGTTGTCTTTGATTGCACAGGACATTGCATTTGAAAAATTACTGTAAAAATCATTTGAAACTTAGGACGATTTTATCTTCCTTTGAAAGGATTTCAACCACTGCTTTTTGTAGGTGCTTGGGAATTCTAGCGATCATGCATCACCTTATTCTAAAAATCAGGGTTTGAGATTTTCTGTGCAACCCAGGCAGATTGAAACTGGACCATCATTCATGTGAAGGCTCATCTATGCACTCTTCTAGATTTTTATAGAAGGAAGTCTTCCTTGACCCCCTCATCCTCACCACAGGTTAAATTTCCCACCTGTGTGTTCCCATGGCAACCTGGTCTTTAACAAGCATTAACCTGTTATCTTATATTCTCTTCCTAACTACACTGTAAGTACCTTGAGGATATTAGATGTCATTTACTCTGTATCTCCAGAATTTAACACAGTACCTGGGCAACAGCAGGTACTCAGTAAATATTGTGGACCTACACTGGCCATCTAGCATTGCCCTACTCTGAGATGGTAAATCTTTGGTAAAGTCTCTACAGTTCACAAATGCTCAGGGGGAAGTGAGTCTTCTGTGGGTGGAATGCTAAGAGATGTTGATTTGGGTGGTGGGTGCTGGGGATTGAACTTTGCCACTAAGCTACATCATCAGCCCTTTATCTTTTTATTTTGAGACAGGGTCTCACTAAGTTGCTAAGGCTGGCCTTGAACTTGTGATCCTCCTGCCTCAGCCTCTGGAGTCGCTGGAATTATAGGCATGTGCCACTGTGCCTAACTGGAGATGCTGATTTTTGTATCCAGTTTGATGAGTGGAAGAGCGGTTAATTACTGGGAATGAGCAGAAATTGTGGGACAAGCTCAGACTTTTCCAGACTGTGGAATTGGCTAGGTCTGATCCCATTATACCTGAACTTCCAGGTAACGAGGGACTCCTAGCTGACATCTGGGTGGTACTCTTGCGATGTATCTAGGAACTTGACAGAATGGTTTCTTTCTGTTTTCTTTCTTTTTTAAAGTGCTAGGGATTGAACCCAGGGCCTGGCATATGCTAGGCCAGGTATTCTACCCCTGAACTACATCCCCAGCACAAGGCAGAATGGTTTCTAAGAAAGGAATTTTGTATAACTGGTATGCTGAATACATAGGACTTGGGAGTTGTATCCACAAAAGCCACTTTGTGTCTTCCATTGACTTTTTTTTTTTTTTTTTTTTTTTTTGACAGCAGGGATTGAACCCAGGGGTGCTAGGTTCAATTGAACCACTGAGCCACATCCCCAGCCCTATTTTTTATTTTGAGACAGGCTCTCACTAAGTTGCTTACAGCCTCGCTTGATTGCTGAGAATGGCTTTGAATTCTTGATCCTCCTGCATCAACCTCCAGAGCCACTGGGATTACAGGCATGTGCCCAGTATCCACTGACTTTTTATCCCTTTCAGTGAGAGTATGGATGATCGGTCCTTTCCCTGGCCATGGATACAAAATCCTTTCAAGCGCATGAATTTTGGGGGGTACCTATAGGTAAACTTTAAGTTCCAAATGCAACTTAATTAAGAGTCTGGTCTAATATATTAATCAATATTTGAATCACCATTCAAAGATAAGGTTGCAGTGTATGAGGGACTCTGTTCAGCCTCTTCTTTTTCTTACTTCCTCCTCATCTTCCTTCTTTTTTTTTTTAAATTTTTTATTGTAAACAAATGGGATACATGTTGTTTCTGTTTGTACATGGAGTAACAGCATACCATTTGCGTAATCATACATTTACATAGGGTAATGATGTTTGATTCATTCTGCTATTTTTTCCTTCCCCGCACCCCTCCCACCCCTCTTTTCCCTCTATACAGTCCCTCCTTCCTCCATTCTTGCCCCCCCAGACTCCCCATTATGTGTCGTCATCTGCTTATCAGCAAGATCATTCGTCCTTTGGTTTTTTGAGATTGGCTTATCTCACTTAGATGATATTCTCCAATTTCATCCATTTGCCTGCAAATGCCATAATTTTGTTATTTTTTATAGCTGAGTAATATTCCATTGTATATATATACCACAATTTCTTTATCCATTCATCAATTGAAGGACATCTAGGTTGATTCCACAGTCTGGCTATTGTGAATTGAGCAGCTATGAACATTGATGTGGCTGGATCTCTGTAGTATGCTGATCTTAAGTCCTTTGGCTATAGGCCAAGGAGTGGGATAACTGGGTCAAATGGTGGGTTCATTCCAAGTTTTCTAAGGAATCTCCACACTGCTTTCCAGAGTGGCTGCACTAATTTGTAGTCCCACCAGCAATGTATGAGTGTACCTTTCTCCCCACATCCTCGCCAACATCTCTTGTTGCTTGTATTCTTGATAATCGCCATTCTAATTGGGATGAGATGTTCCTGCTTCTTCTTAACTGCAGTGTTGACATGGGGCAAGGAGGAGAGGGAAGAGAGATAGAAGAGTTCCTGGTACAATAATTTTTATTGTCCTACACCTGAGGACTCACAGGCTCCCTGGTGGCTGTTCAGGGATGACACATGGAGGTTCTTTTAGGGTCCTGAAAGACACACACACACACACACACACTTCTCTTTTGGAACTCCTCTGACTCGGCGCCCTCTCCTTCATCACACTCCTCTTTCCCCAGCAGGAGCTCAACGCCCAGCCCCTAACCCTGGATCATCTTGATCGGGCCACAGGTGCATATTGGCCACCTCTTCATCTGGTCCCCAGGATATTTCCCTCACTGACCTGCACTCAGAAAGTAGAGTAGTTCATGCCCAGGCTGTCTCTCTTCCAAGGCTACTCACCTTTCTCAGATCCAGGCCAGCGTGTGCCCAGCAACAGGGACCTCACAGCAAACCCTTCGCCACTCTCCCTGAACTAGAGACGGGGAGCAGGTGGCCCTTTAGATTTTCCCAAAGAAATCCTCCCCACAAAACAATGCTCCCTGACCCTCCCTTCTTTGACTCTTATTTCCGCTGTCTGGGTGGGGGATTCTCTAATGAAAAGACAAAGAGACAGATAATCAGATTTCTAAACTTTCCTTTGCAGTATCTACATCTTTGTGGTCTGCTTTATAACTTACTTTGATGCTCAGTAACTATCCTATCTTGGTGTATCCATCAAAAATTCAAACTTAGCATCCTCTTGTACTTGCTAGTATTTATGTCAGAATGAAACATTATTTTCCTATTATGAAATTAATGCAGGCTCTCTACATAAACTGCTCTCCGAGCCCCCTCCCTGTAACCTCATTGGTAAATTAAGTTCATGCTATAGTCCACATCTTGTTTGTCCTCTCTGTCATTAGGAATGCTTTGGAGTGCAAGTAACTGTCTTAGAGTGGCTTAAACAAATAGGAGTTCTCCCCACATGTCAAGATATCTGGAGGTAAGCAGCTGCTCTTGCTAGCTTGGCAGCTCCACGGCACTGCGATGGCCTGTCTGAAATTCTCTACAATTTACCTTCATGGGTAGAGGTTGACTGTTATTACATCCCCATTCAAAAGGGAAAGGGCTGCACCAGTCACTATCTCTTTTATCAGAAAGGTAAAAAATTGGGGCTGGGGAGTTAGCTCAGCCAGTAGAGTGCTTGCCTTGCAAGCACAAGGCCCTGGGTTCCATCCCCAGCACCAAAAAAAAAAAAAAAAAAAGAAAAAAAGTAAAAAATTTCTCAAGTTCTCCTATGTATCATACCTAGAACTGTGTTACATGGTTATTTATATACACACACAAAAGCTGGGATAATGAGTGCTTCATTTGTTTTTTAGTTTCTATTTATTTTTAGAGATGGAAAGAAGAGGGTTGAAAATGGAAACTGGGCTACCACCCAGTATAATGACCAGCATATGTCTGGTGTAGCTCTTTATACTGAAACTCATGTATATCCTTATTTTATATATGCACATTTTGCATAAAATGTACTAACTCACCCACAAAGGAGATAACCCTAAAATCTCAGCAACTCCTACATACAAGTAGGAGTCTTGGTTCTTTGTGTAGTGTACAAGCCTCACAAAATACCCAAGACTGGGTAATTTCGAAAGGAAAGAGGCTTATTTTGGTTCATGGTCCTGGAGACAGCAAAGTCCAAGATTATGTTATCACTGAGGGCCTCATGTTGCTTTGACTCATGGCACAAAGCAGAAGATAAGCAGGCACATACAAAAGAGGCAAGACATGTGAGGTAAGCTTTAAAACACTAGCTTTTGTGTTAATGAATCCAGTCTCACAAAAATTAACCTGTTCTCCTGAGAAAGACATTTATGCCTCTTAACAGCCTAATTTTTTTTTTTTTTTTTTTTTCTTTTTTTTTTGGTCCTGGGTATTGAACCCAGGGTGCTTTACCATCAAACCACATCCCCAACCCTTTTTTCAAAATATTTTATTTAGAGACAGGGTCTCACTGAGTTGCTTAAGGACTCGCTAAGTTCCTGAGGCTGGCTTTGAATTTGCGATCCTCCTGCCTCAGTCTCCTAAGGGGCCAGGATTACAGGCGTGTGCCACAGTGCCTGGCTCCTAATCTTCTTAAAGGTCCCACTTCCCAACACAGCCACAATGGTAATCAAATTTCAGTATAAGCTTTAGAGGAAATAAGCCATATTCAAACCATAGTCCTCTTCTTTCATGTCCAGATGTATCTTCTCATGGTCTGGTGACTTAAGCGAAATATCAAGTTCTTTACATGAAAAAGAAGGAGCGTACCAAGAGATAGGAAGGATGTGGAACCATAGAACTCTCATATGCTCTTTCTGGGATATATTTTGACACAACCACTTGGAAACTCTGGCAGTATCTGATAAAGCTGAACATGTGCATTCTCTATAAGCCAGCAGTTCTACTGTTAGGTAAACACCTAACAAAATGAATGAAGGTGCAACAAAAGACACATTCTACAGCATTCAAAGTAGCACTGTTTATGAAAATAGCCTAAAATTTGAAACTAGCTAGGTGACCATGAGTGATGCAATAGGATGATAGTATACTTTGATAACAATGGGATAGCACACATAAATGATAACAAACGATCTCAAACTGCATCAACACGGATGAACCTCAAAATTACGTTGAGTGAAAGGAGTCGTAGACAAAAGACAATGTACTATGCTATTCTACCTAATATACAATACAGAAACTGGTAAAATTGCTCTGGGTGTTAGAAGTCAGGATGATAGATAGCTTTGGGGGAGAGAGTATGTTTGTGAGGCAGAATTAGGAGAGCTCCTAGGGTGTTGGTAATGTTCTGATTCTTGATCTGGGTGCTGCTTAAATGGCCATGTTCAATTTCTGAAAATTTATTGAGTTGTATACTTTTTACATATACTTTTCTTTGTATGTACTATACATTAACAAAATGTTGGGAGGAAAGCCTACAAAGAAACACATTTTATGTTCAATGTGAAGCAAAAATAAGAACTTCCATTCATGGGGGAAAAAAAGAAAAACCTGGAACCTGATATATCCTGGTCAGCAAACGAGATCCAAGTTTGGAGCATTTGGAACCTCCATCCTTGTTCTGTCCTCCAGTTGTGCAAAATGCAGACATTTTGCATCCCAGTGCCCATTTGTTAAAGGGAATTTGGGGGTCCAGGGATTGCCATAGGGTTGAAAAGCAACGATTGTTGGTGACACAGAATTCCTTCAATCATTTGTTATCTATATGGTCAATTCCATGTATGAGGAATTGCAATCGAATAACTTATTTTAAGAGTCTTTAAATTGTTTTTATTAAATATTTCCAACTCATTTTTCTAAATAATTAATATATTTATATATGATCATATAATCAAAGCAACACTGAAAGGTATAAATTTCAGTCTTGTTCTTATCCCTGTTCTCATTCACCTTGGAATCTTCTATATAAGCAAAACATCATTTTGAAGCAATTAAAATAATAGCTGAAGAAAAAGATGTCACCTACAATCCATCTTGCTACCTGTGGCCTCAGTCCTATTTCCTGACAAAGCTGCTGCTTCTCTTTCCACTTGCTCTGGTTTCAGCTTGGCTATGCAAAGTAAATTGGTCATTTCAACCCAGCAAGGTCACAAGTCATGGGACTCTTGGCCAGTTTGGACTGTAGGTTGCAGATAAAGAGATCTCTTTTACCACATCTTTTACTTTCTTTAATCAGTGATTTAAAATCAGTTTTCTAATATAGATTTGCCATTCTTTTGAAGAAGTTTGCTGAAAGCTACTAAAAAGAGGCCAACGCTCACTCATATTCTGTATAGTTCCTGAAATTCCTCCTAGAATACAACTTTGGTTGGCATGCGGTCTGTATCTAAGGTCCTGCAGGTGACAGTTTTGCTATTGATTAATAAGGGTCACCAACTTTCAAGTTTAGAAAAGAGAGTTGCCTTTGGCTACCTTAACCTCCAATGAACCAATTCCACATTTTAGTAGCTGTTTTTAGCTTTCTATTTCTGGTACCAAATTATTTGCTTTTTAGGAATGGGTTCAGCTATAAATTACAGAGCACCCACCGATAAACGACTTAAAGGTGGCTTCTCATTTACAGACCAGATTTGGGCAGGAATAGAAGCAAAGAGGTCGATTAAGTAGTCCCCTGATTAGAACTGTAGTAGGGTAGTAGAGGTTGAAAGGACTCAGGATGTATTTTGGTAGCATCAAAAGGATTTGTTGAAAGATTAGTTATAAAGGTAAGGGATAAGAAAAATCAAGAAAAGCTCCTAGAATTTTAATTTAAACAACTGAATGCATAGCAGTGATATTTACTAAAATGGATGAGACTGAGAGAGGTGCAGGTTCAAGGGTGAAAACAGATTTTGTGGGGTCTATGTTAAGTCTAAGATGCCAGTTAGAAATGTCAGGTAGGCAATTATTTAGAGGATTTAGGAATTACAGGGAGAAGTCCCTAGAGAGATAAATATTGGAGTCATCTGTATTTTAAATGGTATGTAAAGCATAAATGTCACAGCGAGAGTGAGTAGATAATGTACTCAGGATAGAAAGAACCCTGGGCACTTATATATTTATATGTTGAGCAGAGGAAGGGAAGCTTGCAAACTCTAGCCCACGAGAGAATAGCCAGTGAAACGAGAGAAGACCAAGAGTGTGTGGTGTCAGGAAACAAGAAAGTGTTTCATGGTTGGTAGTGGCTGCCTGATGAGTAGTGAAAGGGCATGAAAAATAAAAACAGAGATCAAAGAGGAGACCACTAGATTTGCATGGAGACTGCAGTTTCAGTACGTAGGGAAGAAACCAGAGAACAAGCTTTTATGAGGACGGCAATGATCTGGTAGAGAGCACTTGTTGAGTCAAGAGAGCAATGACAGGATAATACCCGTAGGAAAAGTGGTTAAATGGAATGAGGCTCTGTCAGATAAACTATTTTTTTGTTTGTTTTTTATACATTTTCCATATTTTTTATTGGTGCATTACACTTACATATAATAATGGGATTTGTTGTTACATATTCACATGTGCACACAATATAACAATATAATTTGGCCAATATCACTTTCCTCCCCTCTCCCCTCCAGGTACTGAACTTCTTAAAGGAAAATACTGTGTCTTTTTGTATCTGTAGTAGCTCTTAGAACAATGCCTAATGCTTAGAAGGTACTCAGAACTGTTATTAATGAATAAATGAATAAATGGAGGGGTGTATGAACGAATGGGTAGGTGAATGACTGGTATGTGCAGGGTACCTGGAATGATCTAGATCAAACTAACCTAAATTCAGACTAAGGAAAAGGGAGCATTATTAGGGTCTCTTTAGAATCCTGGAATTTTTCTCTGGGATAAGGTTGAGAGATTTCAATCTCAGATGAAGGTGGGAGAATGACGCATCGGTGACAGTTGGTGTTGGCCAACTTTCGAGGACCCGATCTATTAAAGCAGGCTGCAGGGAGGTTTTGGGGAATCATCTAATTTCTTTCTTTTTTGGGTCCAGGCTCCTATGAAAAACCGATTATGTACCTTTAGGGGCACAAGTGGGAGAAGGGTTTTAAAAAGCGAAGGCCTACATTCTTTTATCCTTCTGGCATAGATATTCCCTGAATGATTATCTTGTATGAGAGCAAAGGTGTTAAGGGCAGGGGATGCGGTTGCAGCTCAGTGGTAGACCGTTTGCCTAACTGGGTTCGATCCTCGGCACCACATAAAAATAAAATGAAGATATTGTGTCCATCTACAACTGAAAAAAAAAAAATGTTAAGGGCAGGATTACACGTGGAATACCTATTCGTTTCTGGAAGTACTTTGTCTTCTCTCGATTTATAAAAGCAGCCCATTTCACGGACCGCACCGGAAAGGTGCCTTTTTTTTTCTTTTTTTCATTCAGTGAATGAAGGTTACTTTTTTGTCAAATTTAGAAACACCAGTAGAAGATTAAAATAAACCATATCTATGAAAGGTGCCTTTTAACTTGGGTCACCTATAAAGTCTTGGTGGGACTTGTAAGTGAATGGGTGTTGAGGTTGTCGCGGTTTGTGGGACGGCAAGCAGAACCTGAAAGTAGGCCATTGTGGGAAACGCTGGACCCAAGGCCGGCACCAGCGTCTTCTAGCCGATTCATTAGGAAAGAAATTAGTTTTCCTATTATTTTCCTTTTCAGGTTGTAATCGGAGGAACCGAGGGATCCGAAAGATGAC
Source organism: Sciurus vulgaris (assembly GCF_902686455.1). NCBI lineage: Eukaryota > Metazoa > Chordata > Mammalia > Rodentia > Sciuridae > Sciurus > Sciurus vulgaris. The sequence continues at coordinate 59,845,235 of NC_136475.1, forward strand.
GTGTTGGAGTTGGGAGCCAGCTTTAGAGTGGCCGCATCCAGATCCGCTAGCCTAGGTCCCACGCCGAACCTGGTTCCTGCGGGCTCTTGGGGTTGCCTTGCAACCTGCTGGGCACCTGGAGCTCCCATTGGCTCCACCCGGTTGGAGCTGGGTGTCGCCCTCAGGAAGACTGTAGAACGGCGTCTGCAGCTCGTTACACGTGGACTCACGTGAGCAGTCCGCGCGGCAGTCTGCGAACAGGGGCGTGGCCCGCGGCGGAATGGGCGGGCGGGAGGGAGTGCGCGTGCGCAAGTCGGCTGGGGCCGGGCCGGGGACGGGCCGAGGGCGGGCCGGGGGCGGGCCGGGGGCGGGCCGGGGGCGGGCCGAGAGAGAGCGTTCTCAGGACGGGGGCTGGCGAGGCTCACGCTGGAGGGCTTCGCGTCTGCGGCGGGGACAAGTGAGGGTGAGTGAACCCACGAGCGGCAGAGGCCTGACCTCGAGGGCGGAAGTCAGTGGGCGACACTCGGGCGTCTGTAGCGGGGTGGGATCGGGCCCTGGGACTTAGGATCAAGGCAGAGTGGCTGAGTGGGGGGCTTGGCTCCGGTGCCATCTCGGGACGCTTTGCAGGGCCTGTCTCCTGGTGCGGAAGCCAGTGTCCATGCCGGGGGCTTTGGAGCCTTGGTCTGGCCGGTCGATTTCCGCCCTCTTGCCTGGCCCCTGAGGACCCCAGGACCTGGTTATGGTGCCACCTGTGACGGGTAGATACTCCTCTGGGCAGCCCGAAAGCAGGAGGATACTCTCTGCCCTGGTTCCCCCGTAAGTCCTGTTGGGCCCGGCGGGGTTGGCTAGGCTGAGTCTGGGCGGAGTAGGAAAGCCGGGGAAACTGATTTCCTTTGTATTATTTCTCTAGCCATGGCATCACTATCCACGCAGGTGCCCAGACCAGAAACCTGGGCGTTATTTTCATCAGCACTCCTTTACCCACCCACATCTGATCCATCCAAAGGTCTCTTTGGATACGTCACTTTTCCAGTCCATCCTGCTACACTAGCTGGTTCGGGCCGCCATTGCTGCTCTAGACTACTTCATCTTCCCAGCTGATCCCTTGCATCCTTCCTTTAACTCTGCAGGTTGTTCAGTACAAGGGACCTAGAGCTGTGGTTTTAGAACAGAAGTCTCACATGTCACTGATTGTTTCCTCCATTCCCTTACCCTTCTTAGAATTCCTATTGCTCTTCCAAGTTCTTATACAGGTTTACAGGGACCTCTGTGACCTGTCCCCTTGGTACTTTACTCAAGACTCAACCATTTCCTTAATACTGTGTCTTCAACTATATTGAATCTTAGATCCTAGATTGGACCAAGTCCTTTCTGGGCTTAAGTGTTCATTACAGTGTGTTCCTTCTGCATGAGGCACTATCCTTTGATTGAAATAATTCTTTTCATGCTTCCTGTTTTATTGCAGGTGTGAGTTGGGGCTTCTGCTGAACCCAGTGGGTGTCTGTTTACTGGCCTCTCCTCTCCAGCTGGCTGTGATCTGTATGAGGAGTCTGCCTGGGTCACAGTCCTCAGTATCTTGTGCTATTCTGCTGTTCATATGTTACCAGGCTATTAGTGTGTTGGTTAAATGTACAAAGGGAGCATGGCTGCTTCTTGGACTCCCAAAATGAACAAACAGATCAAGCTATTAAATGCCAGTTTTTTTCAGAACCCATTCTCAAACTTTAGCCCATGCAAAGGTTTCTTTAGCCTAGAAACTTGGTTGTTTTCTCACTTTTAGTCCAAGATCATGGCAGTAATAATGGGGAAAATACTGGTGAGAATTTTCTTTGGCATTGGCTGTGGGCACAGGATGTCTGGATGTTGGTAAGGGTGGCTGCTTTGAGAGTGAATTCTTAGCTGAGCGCCCCCTGCTCCCCTCCCCCTGAGCCTGAGAGTAAAGCTGCCAACAGCTGCTAGGAGGAAAGCTGGCATCAAACTCTCATGTGCTGATAGGACTCATGACACAATGAGAAGGAAGGATGGGCCAGGCACAAACCAGAGCTGGGAGGACTCCACAGAGGAGTTCCAGCATAGACCAGAGCTTTCAATTAGGAACAACATGTGCCTAGGTGTCATTGCCCCATTTCCCTGATTTAGACACGAAGGCATGCCACCCCCAGGTCAGCTCAGCAGGATAAACAAGAGACAAGATAAGGTCCTGGCCCTTGGAGAGGGAGGAAAAGAGAGAAAAAATGAAAATGAGAACAATATGTGACTATGTGCTAAGGTTAAATGGGTGGAGAGTTTGCAGATTGAGGTGAGAGGAGGTAGCAAAAGGTGTTGGCTGGAAGAATCTCCAGGTGACATTTGAATAAGTCCTAGAAAGAAGAAGGAATGGGTAGATGGAACCACTGGAGCCAATGGAACAGGAAGACACTGCTAGAGCAGTGAGGGGACCTGGGTTCAAGTCACGCACCACTGACAGTGATCCAGCACCTCCCTCCGGGGACTAAGGCTGCTCCTCATGTCGGATGTCAGGCATGGGTTTGGTTCTGCAGTTTCTTTAGAACTCTCCTCTCTTGGATTTTTCTTCAGCCTGGGCATTATCTTCCAGGCTGTTTGCCCATAGCCTTGAGCTAAGTAGTATGGATGATGCAACATGTTTTTTGGGCAGAGTGGAAGAGTTGTTTCCTCTTGATGTTGAGCCATTTAATTTGTTTAGGTGGCAGCCAGATTCCTGTTGTCATTGTAGCACTTGAAGGTTTTTCTTTTATAAGTTTATAGATTTGAGTTTGTTGTGTTTTGATGGTTAGAAACCTGCAACAGCAAACCAAAATAGGACAAGTTCAAAATAAATGGGTCTTGGCTGTTATGATTCCTTGAAGAAGGGATAATTTGAACCTATAGTTCCTGCGTTATTAATCACTTCGTTGCTTTTTGGTGTTGCCTAAGTAGAAAACACCACCCCTACCACCACCACACACCATGCATGCACACACCCTAATTTGTGATACACTAAGTGTTCAACCATGTAGTTAGAAGAAAGGGTGCCATGGGTTCAGCAAGTACTCAACTCAACTGTCTGTCTGATAGGTGACTCCAAAGTCTTATCCTCAGTTACACTGACATCAGAGTTTGGCATCATGTCTGTAAAGGTGGTAATCTCAATCTGTCAGGGACCTTAGCATGCAGGCTGAGAACCACCAGTCTCTGCCAGGCCCTGTGCCCAGTGCCAAGAATGACCTCTCACAGCTAGTCCAGGAAGGGGCACTGACAAGTAATCAGGCAGTTTCTAAGATTGTATTCGTAGCTGTCATCAGCAATGGACAGGAGCCTTCTGAAGGGAGCATGTGGGAAGAAAACCTAAGCCAGACTAGAGGTGAAGAAGACTTGCTGGAAAAAAAAAAAAGATGTTGTTGTAAATGAGTCTGAAAGACTCTGGAGGAACTGAATTCCAAGTTGTTCTGCTATGACCAATAGTCACTGCTAGAAGTAACTTGAGACCTTGTTTTCTGGTACCAGGTACTATGACAGATACTTGTAGTAGGTAAAGTTGGAAGTATGGTTTCTAGTTGCTTCTGAATTGTTTTATGGAGATAGAAATTAACTGGAAGTCAGGACTGATGGCACATGCCTATAACTCCAGCAGTTTGGGAGGCTGAGGAAGGAGGATCGCAAGTTCAAGGCCAGCCTTGGCAATTTAGTGAGACCGTCTAAATTTTTTTTTTTTTTTTTTTTTGAAAAGGACTGGAGATGTAGTTAAGTGGTAGAGCACCCCTCTGGGTTTAATCATTAGTAGTACATGTGTGCACACACACAAAGTATTAACTGGAAACTCTACCATCCATTTAGTATTGAAACAAAATTATGGGCAAGATTACATTAAAGACATTTTTGTAAAGAAAAATGTTTATAGTACCATTTAAAGCAATAGATAGTAAAAAGAAAATCATAATCACTCCTAACTAATCTCATGATTTAAGACAGTCTTTCTTCCTTTTTCCCTTCCTTCCTTTTCTTTTTCTACTCTCCCCGCCACTGCCGGCCCTCTCTCTCTCTTTCCAGTACTGGGTAATGGACCCAGGGGTACTTTACCACTGAGCTGCATCTCCAGCCCTTTTTAGTTTTCTTTATTTTGAGATGGGATCTTACTAAGTTGCTGACACTGATTTCCTCAGCCTCCTGAGTAGGTGGGATTACATGTGTATGCCACCACACCCAGCTAAGACAGTCTTTATTAACAATTTTTCATCATTTTTTGTACATATCTAGCTATATATTATATATACATACACATACATATATATATATACATACATACATGCATTTTTACAGTAGTGAATTTTTCTTTATATTTTATTCTTATATTTTTGCAGCCTGCTCTTTTTCATGTAATCTGTATTGAGCATCTTATTGTGCAGCATGAGAGATTGCATTATGATGTCGCTGAGTAGTAAGCCTAGATTCTGCTTTTTAGCACCCTGGGAGTTACACATCCCAGTGACTGTTGTCCCCTTTAGGGGGAAGACCATAGGAGGTGATGGGCAGAATGCTTTGAGGAAATTTTTCTAATCATCATAGGGGGCATGCTCTCAGGGTCCTATCCCAGAATCCTGTAAGATGGATGAGGGGCTGTTACACCTCTCCTACCCAGCCCCAGGCAAAGAGGGGAGACAGTGGCAGTTTCTGAGCCGTAGGCTGAGGATCGCATGTGTAAGGGTGGGACCGGGACCTTCTGTTTTATCTTCACGGCTGTAGATCTGTGACTGTGCTGCATTTGGCCTCTTAAGAATCACTGGCCCTTGTTATCCAGCCAAATGGTCTCTGCCTTTTGGAAAGTGACTGTTAGATTAGGTTTCTCTTCATTTTTATAAGTTAGCCCCTGACTGACCTTCACCTTCCTCCCTGAGGGCAGTGTCTAAGCCTCAGGAAGGGATGGTTACTTCCAGTTGCAACAGTTACCAAGGCCTGTGTGAACCTTGATGGGGGAATACCGGAGGGAATAAAGTACTCCCTGCCCTCTGGGCTGACTGAGTTGACCCTGGTCCCAAGCACAGTGAGGCTGGGGAGAACAAGACAAAATCCTAATTTCTTTCTCACTTTCCTTTTCAATGCTCTCTCATAGTGGTTAAATCACTTGCCACTGTCACAGCCCTGGGAGGTGGATGAGACAGGAGTTGACCTCTTCATACCCACTGCTGCAGAGGCGACCTTCCTCTTCGCTGCCCTCAGGGTTCCTGTCTCTGGTCTGCCCCACTTCATACCTCCCCATGCAGCTGCCCAATGAGTCAATCTGAAGCTAAATTCTGATCTCATCTCCCCATCATGAATCATTAGTTGTTTCCCATTTGTTGCTCAGGAAATGTCGACCCCTGTGGCCTGGTGTGGAAGCCATGTCCAGTGTGGCCTGTTGAGCCTTTGCCCCCATCCACAGTGCTGTCAGCTGCCTGTCCTCCCGAGGGACGAAGCCGCTTGTGTTTCTTTCCCACTTGCCTGCACCTTCTCCTGCCCTTCCCTTAGGCTTTCCGTCCCTGCACATTCCAGGCCCAGCTGAAGTGTCACCATGTCTGTTAGCCTTCTCTGAGTTTCCTTCATCTAAGGAAACTTCTTCCCCTGAACTCCCAGGGGGTTTTCTTTCTTGAATATGCTGGGCGCATAGGCTTTCTTAGTACTACTCCCAGTCGCAAGTGTTTGTCTCAGGAGGACTGGAAGGTTGTAGGCAGGACCAATCTTTGTATTCCCTTAAGCCCTTGTGGAGCTGCGTGACCCTCTGAAGGTGTGTCAGGAAGCATGGCCGGTCCCCCTCCCTATTCGAATGATGGGAACCTGGAGAGCCCAAGGTCATCCCACAGTCTAATGACGGAACTGGCCTTGGGCCCAGTCTGACATGTTCTCTTCCCCAGCCTGGCTGCCTCACCAGCTTTCCCAGAAGTGTATTGTGTCAAGTCTCGAGAAAAACCTCAGCTCTGCGCTCCGCCTTCATCTCCTGTGTTCCCCACCTCCTAGGTACCGGTGACCATGAGATCCCTGCAGCTGCTCAGAGCCCCCTTCCTGTATGGCCTGTTCTGGGCTTTCTGTGCTCCAGGTTCCAGGGCTGAGGAGCCTGGGGCCAGTGTCCCCCATCCCAGCAGCGTGGGCCTGGATAAGAACACAGTGCACGATCAAGAGTACGTATTTGACCAGGACTGGGATCCTGGGCTTTCTAATATCTGTAGCTGCAGCCAGCTGCATGGGCACACTTAGTCCTCTTTCCTTCCTTCTGTTTATGTGACTCCTTGACGTTTGTCAAGGATGCTGTTTATTCCCTAGAGCCACCTATTAGGTGTTCTTTTTCCATCATTGTTTCATAAGTGAAGGTTTTCGAGGCCCAAATAGGATAAATGACTTGCCTGAATTCAGTCTTTCTCTTTCACCACAGACAGGCAGACAGACATGCATAGACACACACAATAGTAGTGGCAGAATCCAGAATATAGTATTTTTTTTTTTTGGCGGTGCTGGGGATTGAACCCAGGGCCCTGTGCTTGCAAGGTGAGCACTCTACCAACTGAGCTATCTCCCCAGCCCTTATAGTAGCTTTTTGACTCTGGCAAGACCTTTTTTTATTGATACATTCTAATGTTGAATCATTTGTCCCAGCTTTTGTCTTAAGCCAGTAGGCCTCACACCTACTTTGTTTTCCTTAAATTGTTTTTTAAAAAATGTTTTTAAATTGATGACCCAAAAGTGTTGTAACAAAATTCTAATGATAAAAAGGAAACAACACCCATAATCCTGTTGGCATAACAGACAAGCTATTCTTTGTCCCAACCCCTTGCCTGACTTTGTATGGGATCATCCTTAAGTATGATCTGCTGCCGTTTTTCTGAGCTGGATGAAATTTCAGATTTTGAACTTTCAGAGTCCTTAAGGTTTCAGCATGATCTGATTTGTTGGTTTTTAGGCATATTATGGAGCATCTGGAAGGCGTCATCAACAAACCAGAGGCGGAGATGTCCCCACAAGAACTGCAGCTCCATTATTTCAAGATGCACGATTATGATGGAAATAATTTACTTGATGGCTTAGAACTCTCTACAGCCATCACTCACGTCCATAAGGAGGTAGGTCAGGTCAGGCAATGGCTCAGTGGGTGTGTCCTGGAAAGTCTCCCTCTGGTAGTTTGGTCCCCAGTCTCGATGCCCTGTGCTGTCTTTGTGTCTCCATGGTACTGCTTCTCCTTTCTCTGCTTGCTGCTCTGTTGTGTCCCTTCCTGTTCCACAGTCCTTCCCTGGTGACCTGCTGAAATAGAGGCCCTAAGGCTGGGCCTTTATCCTAAACCAGTGCCTCAGCATTTCCGCTGCACCGAGTATGAGAACCAGTACCTAAAAAAAACAGACCACGTTCACAGTGCAGAGCAGGAGTGGAAGAAGTTTTTCATTTGAGAGGGATGGTAAATGGGGTCCATGGGATGGAGGGATGATTCAGAGGCTGAGTGTTCCTACGATATAGTACGGCGCCCTGAAGCACTTTCAAGCAGGTTAGAGAGCTAGTTGGCTCTTTACAGCAAGCTGAGTAGGCAGGGCCTGGCACTGGTGTTACTCCCATCTAATAGATGAAGAAACAGAAATCGAAACTGGTGTCTCCAGCAGGGTCGGTGGTGCACATCTGTAACCCAGCAGATCGGGAGGCCGAGGAATGGGGACGGCAAGTTCAAAGCCAGCCTCAACAATTGAGGTGCTAAGCAACTCGATGAGACCCTGTCTCCAAATAAAATACAAAATAGGGCTGGGAATGTGACTCAGTGGTTGAGTGCCCCTGAGTTCAATCCCCAGTACCAAAAAAAAAAAAAAAAAAAATCTTGCCTCCAGATTTAGTTTTGTCCCTTCTGGCACCCGACCACTAGTGGAATGATGGTAGGAGTGCAGCTTGGGTTTGCTCTTAAGGAGCGCAAGCAGTTTTGCACGGGAGAAGAGCATCATTTTGAGATGATCCTGTGCTGTGGGACACAGACTAGTGGATGAGAGCAGAGGAAAGGGTAGATATGGGACATGTGGCAAAGGAAGAACCAACCATGTGTAAATGACCTTAGCTTCATGCCTAGCAGTGAGCCCTGCAACACTTGCTTCTGGAGCTGGGCCATACTTTCTCCTTAAAGGTTATAACAGGTTCAACTGGTTGGCAGTGCTTCTTTCTCTTGTTTTGGTCCTGAGATGTCACTCAGTATGTCACTGTTTCCACTTTAACAGGCAAATTGTGCACAAAACTAGCCCCTGGGGAGGGCTTAGGCCGTGAGCTTTTCTTTTGGATGGGTGTGTAGGTCATGGAATCTGTGACTCTCATAGTTCTGTGTAAGCTGGACCCAGATTTCTTCTAAGAACACGCATTACTCTGGTAATTAGAAAAGAACAAACCATAATTTTTGAGAGGAAATAAGCAAGGGCCTGCTTTGACTGCATACTTTTAATTGGCAAGTATAATACTTGAATTGAATTATTATAAACTGACTCAATACTGATATGAGAGTTTGTGGATTCCTAGAAGTAACCATGTATTATGTTGAAAGAGTTTCTAGACGTGTGTGAGCGTGGACTTTAGCTAGGCACTTCTTTCAGTAAATGTGCAACTCATCACTGTCTAATTTATATCTTGTAGGAAGAGAGTGAACAGGCGCCAGTAATGAGTGAAGAAGAACTGATTAACATAATAGATGGTGTCTTGAGAGATGATGACAAGAACAATGATGGATACATTGACTATGCTGAATTTGCGAAATCACTGCAATAAACATTATTTGGCCATCTTCTAGTTATATGCAAATGTGACCCGTGATAATGTGATTGAATACTTTTGGTAATGTAAAACAACTCATTTTTAAGTACTGCTGCAGCATTTTGATAAAAACCTGTAGCAATTTGTTACACTGGGGTGAAAAAGAGAAATCAAGAGAAATAAAGAAGAGAGATGGGGCCGCTTGTGGTCCCTCAGTGCTATTAAATCTCTCATTGAACAAGGGCTTGATGAAAGAATCCTCTTAAGGATATGGAATAATTGGAGCTGAGCACTCAGGAACTTAACCGTAGGAGATTGCTCAATCTTGATCTTTTTAACTCATGCTACCTGAAAAGTAAGACAATAAGCTTTGCCAAGTGGACACACTTTTCAGTGACAGTGAAGGGATGAATGCCAAATGTTTCCCCTGGGGGTCCCATCTCTTCAGATAAACGAAGTCAGTGTTCTGTAAAGTTCCCCTGGCCTATGTGCTCACTTGCTCTGAGCAAGTGTCTATTTGTTGGGCTGTATCAAAACCACAGCATAAGAAGAATGTCAGATAATGAGTTCAGCTGGCTACAGAGGTTAAGATGTATCCCCTCATGTTTTGGATGCAATAGACCACTGGCCTAAGCAATTAACCTTCTCAGATTTTCAGTATTTTGTACAACTACTGCCACACCTTTATACTTTCTTTTCTGTCTTCAACTTGAGAGAAACCTTGAATTTAAAGGTGCTCTCTAATCAGTAGCAAATATTTTAGCTTTCTTAATATTTGTATTTCACTCTTGTTTTCAGGGTTTCCTTTTTGCAATTTTGGGACTATTTGGAATGTAAAGACTTGGTACAGCAGGTTTATTATTGACTGGCCTAGCCTAGGTAGGAAGTGAAAAAATCATTCATCAAACCCAGTGATTAACCTGAGCCAAGTTCTGTTCTGAAGGAATGATGTTTAAATTACCTCTTCTAGTGTGAATGGATGAATTCTTAAATTTCAGGAAAGATTAGAAAAGGAAGCTGAAAAAATTCTTCGACAGTGTGAAATCTCAGTATTTGAAGCTGAGGATTGTACTCTGGCTTGTTGGATGTGACAGACATGCTGTGATAGGAAACCCAAAATGATGGTTGAATAGGGAAAAGAGATACATACAATTTGCTGTAAGATGTACAGAGACTTATTTTCTTTATTAAAGTATTCTTATAAGAAAACCTATGTATTTGTAAAAATGATTTCCTGTGTCAAGTATTTGTGCAATCAGAGCTGACTTGTAAACTATTCTTGTAATATCTCATTATTTTGAAAGATTTATATAATGAATTCTGGATATATGACCAATAAAACTGATGAGACAAAATACAGTGCAGTTGATTTTGTTTGTAGGCCACATAGGCCTTTTCTACCACGTGGTGGGCTTGTTTGAAAATACTTTTGCTATTTCCTGCTTCTTTTTGCGGGGTAGAACCTCAGTATTCAAAGTCCCTTTCCCCTCTCTGGCATTTTTTCTTCCAAATGAAATCACTTTTGTTTCTTCCTTCTTAAGCTGAATTCAGGTTGTAACAGCATTCTCTAGTCAAAGAGTACATAGTGTTTTTCCCTTGAGTGTTTGCTTTTCCTCTGCCAGAAAATGTAATTAGCATTGAAAACATTTCAGGCCGAAACAGAAGCACTCTCCTCTGGCATTTTGAAAATGACACACTTCTGCCTATTAGTTTTTTTTTCTCTTCTAAGACCTTGGACCTTGCATGGCCTGCCTTCACTCACAGCTGCCTTTCTGGAATGGGTTATACTGCTGGCAGCTGGGAAGGGGGCATCCAGGGAAGGAGGGGAACAGTTCCTTTCAAGGTAGAATCAAGGTGGGAACCCCATTAATTGTGCAAGACGGAGCCCCTCCCTCCTCTGTGGCTGGCTCCTGTTGGCACTTGTTCTGTGCTATCTTTGTGGTCCTATTAGTCTGTCTGCCTTCCCTATATACAATTCCCCTTACGGGAAAGGGACTGGGACTTTATCTGCTCACTTACTCATGACCCTATGCGAGGCCTTGGCCTTCTCTCACAAACTGCTTCAAGAAGTTTTCAGAATGTGTGAGGAACATCTCTGCCCTCACCGTCCCTATCTGTGAGGTGGAGATAATGTACCACAGAGATTCAGCTGCAAGTGAGGGAAGAGCATGAGCTTTGGACCCAGACAGCCCTGACAGGAATGCTGGGCCTGCTATTCCTTAGCTGTGACATTTCTAAACCAGTTTCTTATCTAAAAAGTAATGATAATAGAAGGAGCAGCTAAGAGAATTAACAAAAAAAAAAGTTTTTTTTTAAGTTGAGGTACTTGGTATGGTACTTGTACAGAGCGGTGCTGAATACTTAGTCATTCCTCATCCTGGCTGAGAAGCCTGCCCTTCCTCATTGAAGAGTCGGGGCTGGGACTGTAAAGACATTGATGACTCCTTTGGGGCAGGGACCAAAGGGTCTTCTCTGCTTCTTCTGTTCCATCATATAAATGCTAACTGAGTGAATGGATGAATTTCAAGGAGAAACTAAGGAACTTGTCAGGTGTGATGGTGACAAAGGAGAGCGCTGAAGTAGGTACCAGAAGGCGGGGTGGGGTGGGGGGGTTCTGCCTCACCTGGTTTTCTGACAGGTGACTTTCCTGAGCCCCCTTCTGTGAGTCTCCTGTTGAGTCCGGAGAGCAGACTTTCCCACAGTCCCTCTGTCAGGTCACAGAAAGCACCAGGTCACCAGCAGCAGTAGCACCTTTGTCCCCTCATTCAAAGGTCTGGGGGAGAAAGATGAGGTCTTGGAGAGCCTGTGAGACTGGGATGGAGACGGCTGAGGACAGCTGCTTCCGAAACTGCTTTCTAACTTGGCTTCCATTCCCCAGTGGAGTTTTGAGCAGGTTTAAGAAAGCAACAGGAACAGATTTTTCAAAACCAATGACAACTACCAGGTGACAAAGACATCTGTATACCTAGCTATAGAAATTCTTCAAAGAAAAAACAAAAACCCCTCCATCTTCAGTGGACCAAAAGATGTCCTTGGTCCAGCTCACCAGTCATGATGCGGGAGCAGGCAGAGAGTGGTGGACAGGTGGGCAGTGAGGAAAGTCCCCTGGAATCCCGAAAGCTCATGTGCTGAGGCAGGGGACGTGAAATAGGGAGCCCAAGACGGGTTATTGGAAGCCCTTTGCAAGGGGTGACTGTCACGTCCAGGCACCCCCTACCTCCTCAGAACATTGGAAGTCAACTCTGAAGAAGGACCAGAGAAGCTCTCGCCTTGGAACACCAAGCAGAGGGGAGTGGGAACAAAGCCCCATGCCAAAAACAGCTGCCTGGACTGTGTGTGATCCCGCGGCTCCCGCAGGCAGCACCAGGCTCTCAGGTCCTGGGAATGAGGTCAAGCTCCTTTTCCGGAGAAACTGAAATGCCCCCAAGGAAAGGGGTGATGTGAAGCCCAGACATGTGAGGTTCCCTGGACATTTGCTGTCCGTGGACTTCAGCCACTTTCTCCCGGTGCCTGGGAAGGAGATGCAGGGGAGAGGAACGTGAGAGGCAGTGCGCTAGGCCCTTGCTGCTCAGGTGGGGGGCAGAGGTTATGACGGTGAGCACCTGCTCCACCCAAGCTCCCTGGAGTCAGAGTCTACTTTTTCACAGGTCCTTGGTGACTCCTGTGCTCATTTAGATTTGAGAAGCACTACTCTAGAGAGACAGTCCCCAGGCACCCAGTGCCAAGAGGCCTAAGCATCCCGTTCCTGCTGATCTCACAAAGATGGCTCCACTCCTCCTTGGAGTCCAGTGGCCTCCCACTGAATTACTTTCTTGTAGCTCTGGTCGGAGTGGTTCCTACATTGTTTATAACCAAGAAGACCTTGCCAATGCATAGGGACAGGTTGGGTGTGGGGGGACCTGTGGCCCAAGGGCAGGCTGAGCTTGCCCAAAGTATGAGCCAGTTTGCTTCCCCAGCTGCCTCCCATCCACAGAAAGCAAGCCCTGTGTGCTCATAAACGCTTTGAGTGAAAATCTTTGTTAAATGAAAATCCTCTGCAATGAAATTGTTTCCAATCACCTTTTAGTATGAAGTCACTTCTCAGATTCTTCCCCAAAGTGCTGCTGGTTGATTTGAACATAGAGTCATAGAAACCTTCCTGTTTTTGCACTTTAGTCAAGGCCTGGTCCTGCTCCCTCAGATCAAGGCTCGCATTGCAATTGTTTCAAGAGACTCCTTTTAATCAAGTGGGGAAGGATACCTCTGTCCCTTCCCTTCTGTGAAGCCCTCTCTGCCTAGTACAGTCCATTGTCACTTGTTATGTCTTTTTTTTAAAAATATTTTTAGTTGTAGATAGACACAATACCTTTATTTTATTTAATTTTTAATGTGGTGCTGAGGTTCAAACCCAGTGCCTCACACATGCTAGGCAAGTGCTCTACCACTGAGCTACAACCCCAGCCCACCTGTCCTGTGTTTGAGTTTCCAGAGAAGTGGCCTTTAACCTTTTGCGTGTCATGGAACCCTAACAGAATAGAGTTTTCAAATGCACAAGATAAAAATCAAAGGGTTCCAAAGGGATGAAGCATATTGAAATAGAGATATCAAAATATTTTAAAAATTATTTAGAAATAGATGTGCTTCTTAATTAGCATGGTAAAATCCTGCAGCAGGTATAATAATCCCTGTAATTCCAAAGTAATGATGACCAAATGATCTGAGGATCTATAATAACTATCATATGTTATGAAAATATAATTTCTACAAAGGATGAAATCAGGTTCCACTCATAGCTTTTTGCTTAACTCATAATCCAAGAATACACTAAATTTGTTTGAAGTTCATGGAAATAAAGATGTAATTTTTTTCCTCACCCATGTTCATGGGTCCTGAGTAGTATCTTGAAAAGGTTGTGGACCTGAAGAATCCTTGCCCCAGAGGGCACAGGGGCACATGGTCAGTAACATACGATTCACTCACTACCATCACTGAAATAATAAATGTTTATAAAAATGAATGCCAAATAGATGTTTCCTATGGCAAATTCCAGTCTCTGTGATTCTTCCACCTGCACTCTTACTGCTCTAGGGTGGTGGTTTTCTATGCGGCAGTGGACCACAGACTCTCTTTTGTTCCTGGGACCTCCCTACCCCATCAGAGCATGGCAGGGGATAGACCCAGGAGGGGTACTCATTTAGTATGTCTTGTCCATATGCCTGTGATTGTCAACCATGCATGACATTGCCAACATTTTAAGATTCTGAGATTTTTATTTTAGACCCTGATGATTATCCCTTCATAAGGACTCCACTATCTAGTTTGTCATTTGAAGATAAACCACTAGATGGCAGAAGTGGTCCACAAAATGGCCTTTTCCAATCCTGGTATCCTATTCAGGAGCTGTCAATTTTTTAGAAGTGTCACTTCTATTTCACTCCTGGAAAATTCAAGCTCATTTTCCCTCTCCATCTGTCCACCCCCAGTGAAATCCAAGGATTTCATGACTTCATTTATTTTTTCCTCTGATAGAGAAGCTGTGCAGAATAGCGGAAGAGTGTGGGCAGATGGATGAACTGTTCAAGGTCACATTCAAAATGTCCAGACATGTCTGCATGAAGAATTCACTTCCTTCCCTAAGTTTTCTGAGTACCTACTATGTGTCTGATCCTATTATGCTTCAAGTACAAGGATATATTATCAGTGTCCCAGATATGTGGCCATCTATCAAAAATGAAAGGCAAGAAAGTAGGCTGTGGTCTTTGGAGATCCTATAACAGACACCAGGACTGCAATGAAGCTGCAGTATGTATGTGGGTGAAACCTCAAAGGTGACATGCAACAGGAAATTAGCTGCTGCGATAAATGTAAAGAATGATGATCTAAGGCCAGGCATGGTGGCACACGCCTGTAATCCCAGCAGGAGATGCCCCATCCATGCAGATGCCTCCCCAAATACTAACCTGGCTGTAGCTCATCCCAGGGGAAGGGTTTCCCCACCCTTTCATCATGATGGCTCTCCAGGGAGCAAGGCCAACCCAGAGGTTGCTGTGAATACAGGCCCAGGCAGAGGACAGGCACAGGACTCCATGGGACACAACGTGGACTGGGAAAGTTGGCAAGGTTAAGTAATCCAGGAGAGAGGTGTGTGTGTATGTGGGATTGGGGGGCTTTGCCAGGGCTCAGCACCCTGTGTGTTCATTAGAACATGAATCCTTAAGGTTTGCTTCTAGCAAGCCCTCCAGAAGTCACCAACACCCAGAAAACCTTCCTGCTGCCATTCTCCTTGGACACGGGAGGAAGATGAAACCCCAGGAGAGATGAGAAACTAAGGTTTTAAAAACATTATCAGTCCTTTTGCAACACGAGTGCCAAAAAGAAACCAAACAGGTTTGTTTATTGTTGAGCCTTGAGGTAGTTGGGCTGGAGAATTGGATTTGGCCTCCATATTTGAACATCTCCGAGGAGGCACTTTGTGAACGGAGTCAGGAGTCTCAGACCTGAGGTCCAACTCCCAGACAGGGTTCTTACTAGTTCCATGTCTTCTGGGAACCTCAGTTACCTCCCATGCAAAATGGGTATAATCTGGTGCCCACTTTATAGGATTGTTAGAAAAAATATGTGTGAAGCGCTTAGGGCAAAGCCTGCGGCATTTGTTGATGATTAATCAATACATAGTCTATATTGCTATGCTTGTAGGTGTGTCATCAGCCAACCAAATATTCTGGATCTCTGAGGACATAAAGATGAGTGACACATCCTCTGTTCTCATGGGATGGTTAATGAGTTATTGTGAAACTGGGAGAATCAGGAATGTATATATACCCAGCCATATTATATTCCATGTGTTCTAAAATGAAATTTTCTCTATTTTAATATCTTTTGGCGATATTTTTTCTTTGTTAGGGGTTGATAAAAATAACGGTGTGGCTTACAATCAGTGGAATCTTAAATTCAGTGAAAAATGGCACGGTCACGAAGGCAGTGTGATCATAGAGACAGTCGTCACTCACCATCACAATTGAGCCCTGCACAGGCGCTCAGAGCAAGAAGCCTGGTACCAGTGACATAAGATGCTATCTTTTCTTCCAGGGATATATCTGCTCCTCCATGGCCTTTGGGGGACAGTAGCGGGAGTTGCCTTGGTTTGGACAAATCATTTCTGTGGCCGAGGGTTGGGTAGTACTCAAATTTCAGTGCTTATCCAGATCCCTGTCTAAAACCAAGTCCTTAGAGCTCATCTCTCCTGGAGGATCTAGTTGGGTAGGTCTGGAGGTAATCTCAGGTGATTCCTACCCAGGTCTGGGTAGGAGGGGATTTTTTGCTTAGGGGGGCCCTCACAGCCATAGGCTCAAGAGATGATCTTTATCTGAAGCCAGGAAACCCAAATTTATATCCTGAGTCTGCTCCTCCAGTTGTGTGCTTAAGTTGGCTTGTGTTGGCTGGCAGGGGTGGTACTGGTCGTATTTACACCACCGCAATTGGTAAATCCTGCAAATCTAAGGCCCTCCCTCCCTCCCTCCCTCCCTCCTTCCTTCCTTCCTTCCTTCCTTCCTTCCTTCCTTCCTTCCTTCCTTCCTTCCTTCCCACCATTTATCTGCATACAACAATGACTTTTCCTTAGTTGCGTGATCTTGAAGATATCACTGAAAACCACTCTGAGTTTATTTTTCCACCTGACGGGGAATGATTATATTCCTCATCTCATGAAGTTACAGAATAAATAAGTCTTCACGTATGAGAAGACATTCACGGTGGTGCATGCCTATAACCCCAACTATTTAGGAGGCTGAGGCAGAAGAATTACAAGTTCAAAGCCAGCCTCAGCAATTTAGTGAGGCCCCAAGCAACTTAGTGAGACCCTGTCTCTAAATAAAATATAAAAAAGAGTGGTTCATTCTCTGGTGCCAAAAAAAAAGGTATGAGAAAGCATCAAGTTCAGTGCTAAGACTATCAATTTGCAGTTTATTCTTTCACTCCTGAAGTTCCCTGTAATGTTATCTCCTTGGGCACTTGCCAGGGAAAGAATGAAATGAAATATGTTTCTTTTACTTTTCTTTCTTTCTTATTTATGTATTTATGATGCTGGGGATTGAACCCAGGGCCTTAGACATACTAGGCAAGTGCTCTGCCAGTGAGCCAGTATCCCCAGCCCATGAACACAGTTCTTGATGCAATTCAAATCTCAATGTGAATACTTACCACTTAACAACAGGATAACAGTTACCAACTTTATTTCACCTTTCAGAGTCTCCTCCGATGTATTTAATACGGCTTAGCCATACATTGCACACTTCCCTCCCCATTTTTCAGGGGAGAAAACCAAGACTCATCAAGTCAAGTAAGCGACTTGCTGGGCTTCGGGTGACTTTTAGGTGAGGCAGGAGCCAAGACGTTTGCTGCCCCCCTCAACCCCACCTCATTCCATCTATGGCAGTAGCGCACGAGTGCGGAGCCCTGGATAGGTGGGTGGTGTTAAAAAACACCAAATCCCCAGACCCAGCAAGCTTGTCAGCCAAAACCTAAAGCTGAGTTGGAAAACTTCAACACACCCAAGGAGGCCCTGGCGAATGGCTGTAAGCGTGGCAGACGGGTCGGTGAACTCTCTTGCACAACCAGGTCGAGATGATGGGAGATCATCTTAAGACCTGCCAACAAGAAGGCCATGCAGCTGTTCCTGGACCTTGCCCCAGAACTGCAGGATGTCCCACCCTCCTGCAGCAGCTGTGGGTAGAGCAGCCCCCAGGGCTGACTGGCCTTTCTTTCTCGTTCCGTGGCTGCGCTGGGCCTCTCGGTTTTCTCCAAGACAAACACCAAATTCTTGAGAGCTGAGGCGGTCCACCTTGGGTGTGAATGCAGATGGTGATTTCGCCTTTGGTTTCTCAAAGTATGAACTTTATTGCCCAAACTGCTTATTGACTTATGAGCTGATTAAAAGGGAGAAAAAAACCTCTCCCAACTCAAACCATGCCCCAGTCCTTTCCAAAGTTTAAATGAAGTTGAAATTCAGCAGCAGCTTGGCTGCCCTGAGGAAAGTGAGTCGAAGCCAAATTCAGCCTTCATGTTAAGGTGTCAAAGGCTCCCGCCTGCAGCTCCGATGGGGACCACACCTCTCCTTAAAAGTGGAAGAGGGTTCTCTCAACCTTGGGCTCTGCTGAAAAGGTAGAAGCAACCATTCTCTTCCTTTCCCCACACGTGGATTCCACTAGGATGGCTAACCTCTGCAATTCTAGTCCCCACTGCCCCCCAAACTTTCACGCACTCTCACGCCCCTAGGGCAGGAGCCGGGTAAGGCCTTTCTCAGCCTTCCACATTCCACGATTATGACTCTTTATGATCCCTCCACATTTTGAAATACTAAAATGGGTCTGTGGCAAATGTACTTCTTGATGTGCTATCTACTGGATGAAAATTGAAAGCTTTTCTAAGTTTTATAAATTGTTGTACAAGGTCTGCCTTTATCTGTGGTTCCGATTTCAGTAGTTTTGGTTACCCAAAAATCTTACACGGGGAATTCCAGAAATAAACAATTCATAAGTTCTAGATTTTGTGCTGTTCTGAATAGTGCAGTGAAATCTCATGCAGTCTGCTCTCAAGACATAAATCATCCCTCTGGTGTATCCATTCTGTATATGCTACTCTCCCAGTAGTTACTTAGAAGCTGTCTTGATTATTCGGTCAACTCTGACAGCATCACAGGGTTGGTGGGGAGAGTCCTGTCCTTGAGGGCATGGGCTGAGCCTTGTTTGCTTCTATGTCCCTAGTTGCTGGGCATACTGCCAACCCGAGGTGATCCACATGTGTCTATAAATGGAATGACAGATCATCAGGCAGGTGGTCTCTTGTCTTTGGGACCAGTGGTGCACAACAGAGAAACAAACTGAGAGGATGTGACACTGTGATGAGGACATTGAGGGCAGCATCTGTGGGCAGCAGCAGGAGCTCCCAAACAAACCCAGTTTGAAGATGAAAATTAGAATTAGTGAACACAGTCCAGCAAGGGAACAAGTGACTGAGGAATGAACAAGGAGGGGCAAGGTCAAGGACGAATTGGTGGGATCATCTCGACTGAGTCAAGCCAAGGGCAGTGGGCAGAAAACAAGATCCCAGGGTGGCTCCTGGGTGCCCCAGGGTCTCTGGGCTTGGATCAGGTATACCTGCCTCCCCAGGGTACCACACTCTGTGTTCTGACCTCCCCGCTGGGTCTCCGTTCTCATGGGGACTGGGGCCAGCCACCAGACTCCATGTAAAGGAGCCACATTATCAGCTCCTCCTGGCAGAAACTGTGTCCTATTTCTGGTTCCCTCATCAGTTTCCACTTGCTAAAAGCTTGCTGTTTGATAGAACGCCAGGGCAGGGCAAGGTCTCTTAGCTTTCCACCTTAGCTGTGGGTTGGAATCATGTGACCCAGTCTAATGACATCAGACTCTCTGGGGTTGGGGCCCAGACCACTGCACTTTCTAAGGCCTCTCCACAGTCCCTGGCCCTAGTTGCTCCCAGTGAGCAGCCAAGGCTGAGAGCCAGGATGTACCTGATCGCAGACCCTTCTGGCTCTGGCCAAGCCCTGAGCACTAAACACTTCCCTGGAGCTTCGTGGGCAGGTGTGAGCTGGGGTGACCCTCACAGACTGTCAAGAAGGCTGCCTCTGGCTGTGGAAGATGTAACCATGGTCACCAGCCAGCGCCTGCTGCTTTCTCACAAGTGTAATTTATGAGGCAAAAATTTCTCTCTTCATAAAAATGTCCCACGCTCCTGTCACGAAGGGTAATTGAAGCTTTTAGCTTCTGCGTCAGTCATTATCCATTTCCTCATGTGCTTAGTGGCTATGGCCTACAGGGATTTAAGTCATATTCTTGGTCAGTGAGTAAAGGAGGATATGAGGTGGACATCCAGGCCAGGTGACTCAGCCGGCCCTGGTGGCCCTGGTGAGCGGCTCTTCCCAGACCCAGCCCTCTGCTCACCACGCTGTGTCCAGGGGAACAGAAGGAAGAGTTGGGAAAGGGCTTCTGTGTTCTGTGTGTAAAAGGGGGTGTCCATGTTTACGCCTGGGGGTTATCATGAGGGCCAGACGAGGTAGTAGATGGGAAATGGCTGGGTCAGAGCGGGCCACCTGCCTGCTGCCTCTCCACACTTCCTCCTCCCCCATGGGGAACCAAACCCACGCACGATTTTATATGCAGCAGGAGATGAGTAAATACTTGGGAACTGAATTCCAAACAGATGGATTAGGGCCTGAGATCACGACTGTTGTGGGATTTAGGCCCATCTCCTTTACCTACCCAGAAACCCTTGGTCACTCACCAGCACACACCAAGACCAAGCGTGCCCCCTCCTTCTATCTGAGGGTGCAACCCCCCATGTGGCGGCCCGAATGGCATTTGTAATTCCCCAGGCTGCCTTCCTTCTCCCCTGAAACCCTATGCAGTAGTTAGACCTGGTAATAAAACATTTATTCTTCTTACTGACAGATAAGGACACGTGGATCAGAGAAGGCAAGCTGTTTGTCTAGGTCACAGAGCTAGTTCCTCTTTCAATCATTTCCCCAGGTGCAGTGTTGAGTGCTCAGCAGATGATCCTGGCTCCCAGGCCCTCCGCACTGGAGGACGAGGGCGCCTCCTGGACGGTCATCTGGGAGTGGAGCCTGCAGGGGGGTATGAACTGGTATTGGGGCCTCCTTTTCTAGGGTCTGAGCAGGTACTAGGGAGGCTCTTCTTCAGAGTACAGAGCTCAGATGTCACCACTGGGGATGGGGGAGCAGGGTGCCTGGGAAGAGAGGGGACAGGGCACAAGGACTTGGAGTTGGTTCAGGCCTGGTCCACTGCTTCAGTGTAGTAATGACACCTACTCACCAAGAAGAAGTGGCCGAATGCTGACAAAAACATTTGTCCTTTGGAAAGAGCCCTGGAGAGAAGGCAGAGACAACTGTGTTGTGACCACAGGAGGCTGACATCTCAGAACAGTGGAGCAGGTGTGTCGGCAGGGAGGCGAGGAGGCCCCACAGGGTGGGAAGTTGGACTAGGCACAGTGACACGGGTTCCTAAGCCTGGCTGTGCCGGTTACCAGCTGTGTGATCTTGGGCTGTTACTAACACTCTGGTTCTCCGTGCCCCCATCTATAAAATGTGGATAGTACTTTTTATCTCAGTGGGTTGTTATGAGGATTGAGTTAATACATAAAAAATATTTGTGAAGTTCCTGCCCCAGAGTAGACCTGTGTTTCTGCTGCCGTCCTAACATCCATGAAGGGGCTGGCAAACGGAAGGTACTCCATGTTCAGTGAATCTGAATTTATTGGTCCTTTTTCACAGAGCAGGGGACCTCTACCTCCCGATGCCCCCTCCAGTCCCACAGTCCATGTCCACCTTGAGCTCAGTCTAATCAAGGTAGGCAGCAGTAGTAAGGTAGCCCAAGCCAGGGTCGTGGCTTAATTCAGGCAGGCATTGAGGATATCCTGGGTGTGCTTTTTGTTTTGTGTCGCTTGGTCTATCCAAGATGGGTGAAATATTTCTGTTTGAAACTGAATTGCTCTAAATGCCAGTTTTAACACTTCCCCCTTTATTTTTCTGACTTTCCTTCTAATCTCAACCTAGAGCTACTTAATTTGGCTGGCATGTGACTCGAACTTTACAGTTTACCAGGCCTCCTCACCCATGAGCACTAACCCAGTCCTCCCAGCCTGGAGATGGAGGTAGCCGATTGTCCCTGTCTCAGGGATGTGGAAAGCGAGGCTGACGTTAAGACAACCTGTCTCTTATGCAAGTGGACTTGAAGATAGATCTACATTCAAGCCTGCAGTGTTCTTTCTACCCAAATACTTTTTCACTTGGATTTTTAAACATACCCCTTCAGACATAGATTTTTAAGCTCTTTTCTAACTTATTTCAGAAATTACCCTTTTCTACACTGTCACATTGGTCATCACTTGGATAGCCATATAAGATAAAATGTTACCCTAATTTATTCAGCAGCTCAGGTCATGGCTCATTTAAGCTGCTCTGTATTAGAAGCAAAGCCACTGGAACTTTTTGGAACCAGAAATTTTCTTTCTCTGAATTATTTCCTTGGACAAATGAACAAGAATGGGATTAAGGACCCAATGAACATGAATTTATGACTCTTGATTTACCTTGGCATTATTGACCTAAAAAAGAAACCAGGCCTGTTTACTCATTACCCATCTGCGTATACTTTATCTATCCATTCATCCACCCATCCACCCACCCATCCACCTACCCATCCATCAATCCACCCATCCACCCACCTATCCACCTATCTACCCATCCACCCACCCATCCACCCATCCACCCAACTATCCCTCCAAAATAGTTTGCACTTCCTCTAAATCTTAACTATATTGCACAAGTTCCAAGAAGAGTGTATGCCCTGGTACATGTGTGAAAAGCCCTTTCCTTCATTCATACCCCAGTGTTCACCCTTTTGCCGAGGGACTTCTCTTAGACCAGCTCCTGCTGCCAACCTGGCAAGCAAAATGTTCCCAGTCTCTGTTTCCAGCTCACCGCCCTCAACTGACTCCCTGATTGATTCTGGCCATCCTAGATCCCTCAGCTTCCCTTTGTTTATTTTGGAAGGCTACTAGCCACTGGTCGGTTCCAGCTATTTCTCCAGGGCCTGGCTGGTGGAGGGTCTATGCTGGAGACAGCTGACCTGAGTAGGGGGTGGTCAGGACTCTGGGAGAGAAGAACAGCAGTAGCCCTGGGACAACCTCCTTTGAGGGCTAAGTTTGGCCCTGGCCTCCCCTTCTGGCCTTGAAAGGTCACGAGTTGTTCCTGAAGTGCTCTGCTCCTTCCTGCTATATCCTGTGGCCCATCAGCCTCTGTTTGTCATAGCCCCAGTGCATCTATGTGGGGGACTTGGGAAACTCTCCAGGGTTTTTTTTTTTTTTTTTTCCTGAGAGAATCTTGGTAATGAGATTAATTTTTTAATATATCCTCTATTTCCCCATTAAATAAGTAAAATATTGCTACAGTAGAAAATATAGATAAGCAACAACAACTAAGTCCTCTGATTCCACCATCTAGCAATGCTCGTGCTAATCCTTAAAGGGATTGGTGTGACTGAGTTGTAGGGACTTGGTTGGGTCAAGGAATGGATGAGGCAGGAAGATGTGGGTTAGGGCCACATTGTTCTGTCTCCAGATGCCATATGGAGAAAGTCTATGGGCCTTGACCTCAGACCTGGGGTCAGAAGCTGACTGACCACTTCCTGCCTGTGTGACCTTTTACAAGTCACCCAATTTCTCTGAATGTTTACTTGCTCATCTATAAAATGGGAACAATAACAGGACCTCATAGGATTAAGTGAGAGTGAGGTGACTTCTGCCTGACTCATCATAGAAGCTGTTCTGTAGGTGCCGGTCCCTTCTAGGTACCTTCTCCTGTGAAGGCATATTTTAAGCAACAGAGGAAACATTTATTTCTTTTGACTGAGGAATTGACTCTGAAACCCATTAGCGGGCTCATAGAACCTGATGAAGGTGTGGAGGAACGTGCACTTTCACGAGCTGCTGAAGAGGAGGTTTCGTGAGCACAATTTCTTCCTGGCAAGCCATGAGGTATTGCATACCAAAATAATTTAAAACAATGGCAATGCTTACTCTTCAGTCCAGTAATGCTAATGCAAATGACTCACCTGCTGGCAGGAGACGTGCACAGCAGCGCTCATTCACAGCCTTACTTTCAATGCAAAAGGGACAGGCTGAAAGTCCACCACAGGGCACTGGCATCTAACTCTGACACAACCTTCCCTCCGAGCACAACCAGGAGCGAGGGTAAATGTACCAGTAGCCAGCACGCATCAGTGATGGAAATCTAGGTCTATTATATGATAAACGTGTCATGTGTTGTTGAGTGAAGGTCCCAATTCCAAATGAGGGAATGCACAGTGTGATTTCAAACTTACGCAGACCCACATTTGTATTGAAAATGTTCTGGAGGTGTCTGAGGCCCTTGTCCCTGGGTTAAGACATGCACTCGATTCCTGGCACTAAGTCCCCTCATGCCAGCTGAGGGACTTTCGTCACTGGTGCTCAAACACACTCCTGGCCCCTCCGCTGGCAGCATTCCCGCTCCTCAGAGAGCTGCCACAGCTACCACGTCACCAGGGCAGAACGCAGATCCCTCCTGCCTCTTTGTGCCCAGGATGCAGAAGTAGGTGAACAAGACCAGCTTCCTCACTCCCCTAAGGCCAGGAGAATTCAGGCTTCCACAGAAGAGGGAGAGACCGAGGTGAACCCTGGCCCTTCCCTTCCACCTATACCAGGAGCAGAAGGGGCAAAGTCAGCACGGGCAGAGGGACCCACTATGGTGACTCATCAGCCTCAGGGTACATCAAGCCCAGTTCTGGGCAACGCCACCTGCTGAGTGCAAGAAAGGGAGCTCAGTTCAGGGGGAGAACAAGCAAAGCCAACCTCCATGTAAGAAGAGAGGAAGGTGGGCCAGAGGGGAGCAGGTGGCCTGCTGCTGGTGAGGAGGGCCCCACCAGCAGCTCCCCACCTTCCTCGCTGGCCTTGCCTGTGTGGATGGAGGAGGGGAAGAGGCTCTCTAGGTGGAGGCTTCACTTCCTCTCACATAGCTGGCTCTCTGCCTTCCAGCCCACAGGGTGAGGGGGAGATGGCCACCACCTTACATGGTGTCTGGTCAGGAGGACCACTGGGCAAAGGCTGGAGTCTTAGTCCCAATCCTGTCCTCTATGCCTCGTCCCCACTCCTGGCCTTGTGAACTATGTCCAGGTGAGGGGTGGGGGACAAAGCCCTCAGGTCTCCATGACTGTAGCCAAGTGAATTAGTGGCAGAGGGTGGTTCTCAGGGAACAGGGGTGAGGGTGGCTGCTGAGTAGACAGGCCCCAAGTCCTCACTGCAACCACCAAGGGATGGTTCCAGCTGCAGCTGACACAGTTATACAGCCCCTGACCCTGATGTCTTTGAGACACAAGCTAGTGATTGAATTAGTTATTTTTACCCCAACTGTGTTAATAAATAGTGACCTCTAGGTGCGTGCTGCCCTGTGCACATTTGGGGCAGGGGACCCAAGCACAGTCTGCATACGTGAGTACACAGGCTCCTGGACCCAGGGTGAGAGGAGAAAGTCATCTCCTGCAGTCCCACTGCTTCCGCTGAGGAGCACCATCACCCAGTGCTGGTGACTCATCGCCTGTGACTCACAGGCCTGCAGGCCCTAAGGTGCTGCTGGTGAAGGGCAGATGTCTCATTGTCCCTTTACATCCTCAGACAGAGGGTCTCCCAGCCCGGTCTGTGCCCTCGACCCAGGTTAGAGCAGCTCATGCAGTTAGGAGGAGAGATGTGGGAGTGTCCTAGAGGCACTCGCCAGGTCTGGGAAACGGGGGTGGCAGTGTGTAGGTTGTCAGTTCATGAAAGCATTTACCGAAGACATTTCAACACAGCATTCCACGCTGGGCATGCAGAACACAGGATGATTCCCAAATCGAAGCTCCTGGTGTCTTTTCTGGAATCTGTGGATTATGCAAAATGAGGTGGAGTTTGGGAGTGAGGAATATCCTGCAGGGAGCAGAGATTTCCAGTTTCAATGTCATAAAAGGCCCTAACTAGTGGGGCCACTATGCACCACCATCTCTGGCATAGTGGCATTGCCAGTCCTGTGGACAGCACCTTTGTCTCCTCCAGGTCTCTCTCACCTTCCTGCTTGCCTGGCCCGAGCTCAGGTTATAAACTTCAGAAAGAGGATGCTCCTACGGTCCTGTGGGCAGCTGCTTCCCAGCAGTTGTGTGAGAAAACTGTGTGAGAATCCCTTCCCTGCCATGAGGGCTCATCCAGTATTCCCATGAACCGAGTCTAGTCTAGGGGTCACGGAGGCAAGACACATGTCCCCACCTACATCAAATGGGTGGGAAGTCACCCCTTGAAGTGCCTGGGAGGAAAGAGGGCAGAGTATTTGTGGGCAGCCCCACCAACATCCACTCTCAGCCAGAGGACATGGCTTGTGGCAGGTTTATAGTACAGAATTCTCAAGAATTCTGAGAAGGGAAGTCTTCCTAGAGAAGGTGAGGTCTGAGGTCAGCCTCAAAGGACAGCCCAGCTTCAGACCTATGAGTGTGGACAGAGGAGGACGAGGTCAGAGGGAGTCACTGGAGACAGCAGATTTGGAAGGAGCCCAGCTCTGGTGGCAGTGATAGTTCTGCACTTACTTCTCCTGACCCTAGTCTCTTGCAAGCTGCAGGAATCTCGGCAGGGAGGGAAGAAAGGCAGGGCTGGACTGGGATCAAGCTCGATCAAAATCCTGGTGGTTGCCTTCCAGTGTCCAGCAAAGGAGACATGGTGGGGACCCCTTGACCCTTGTCTTGTGTCTGGGCTGTCTGACCTCAATGACTTCCTCTTCCAATGGATGGGCTCCAGGGCTTCAATGTCAGTCTATTCCCAAAACCAAGTAAAAGAATTTACCTGGGAGAAAGAGACAGAGGGGAAATGGTCCTAGGTGGTTCTCCTGGTCGTTCCTCCAAAAACACCACCAACTGAGGTTCTTTCCTTCTGAGTCTCTGGACTGAGTACTGAAGGGGTTCTGGAGAGAAGGGAAATCAAGGCCCAGACTGGGGATGTTCCTACCAGTGTGAAAGAGATGTGATCTTCATCTTGGACACATTTTTAGGCAAACTCTTCAAGGCATCCCTGGTCACCCTTCCTGTTTCCATTCTTCAAGGTGATTAATTAATGTTGGAAACAGAAACTGAGGTGGGCAAAGGAGTCAGGGAACAGGAGTCAGAAGGACTTCACACTCCTCCCAACAGGACCACGCCCAGGAGGAACCTCATTCCTCTCTAAAGACCAGGTTGTTGCAAGGAATAAATGAGCCCTTTGATGAGAAAGTGCTAACTTAACCAAAGCTGCATTAACAATAGATGATTCAAAAACCTGGCCTACGGATTCACTGGCTTGATGTCGAGGCCCCAAGGGTGGCCTAAAGACTGGACTGCCTCCTTCCCTGGAGCCAGTGGGTACTAGAGTCAATGCCCTGATGATGAATAGTCTCCTGCAAGGGAACTTCTGGGAGAAAACAGGAGCCACAGAAGCCACAGGATGGAGGCAAAGAACAGGAGCAAGAAGACAGACTACTGTGCTAGGTGTTGAGGAGGGCAGGTGGGGATGAAGGAAGCCCAGGAGTAGGTACAAGAATAGGGCCCAGTGCTTCCGGGGATCAAAGTGATGGTAGGCAGGGAACAGATCACAGTTCTGGTGTCAGGGGGTGGAACTCTTGTGTCTGCCAGTGAAGACTGTGGCAAGATATGGAGAGTGAGTTTCCAACAAACAGCAACAGACAAAGGAGAAGGTAAAGAGCACCCAACCCAGGCCCAGCCTCCACCACGGAATCAGGCTCACGAGCCTGGTGTAAAGCTGTGGGTGCTTCTGAGGCACAAGTGGAACTGGGGTGTGATGTCTCTGCGGAGGGCACGGGGACCAGGGGAAGAGGAGGGTCATGTGAGGAACAGAGACGGGCCCCAGGGTGGGGCAGGGAGCTCCATGTTTTCCCTGTGGACCAGACACAGGGGCCAGATTTTTCACCCCTGCAGAGCTGTGTGTTTGGGAGGAAAGTTTGACTTTTCCTCAGAGTAGAGGATGGGCTGGGAGAAGGATGCACCAGCTTCAGCCAGCAAAGCTGTCCCTGCTTCTCTCATCAGTCAGCATAACACACACCTAGGGCGGGGGTTGCTGCTCTGAGATCCAGTCAGGAAGGGGCCGCCCTGAGCAGGTCCTCAGGTGGGCCAAAGACCAGGACTCATGTGCTCAGGTTCAAAGCAAGTTCGGAGGCACCCAATATCAAAGGCAACTGCTTCTTACCCAGTGTTGGCCCTGCTGGGAGCACGTCAAGCTGGATTCCTTGGGCGAACCTGTTGCTGCCACCCCATTTACAGAATGGGCACTGGGCACAGAGGGGAAGGAGCTCACCAAACGTCACAGGGCAGGGAGGGAACCAGGGGATTCTAGCCCAGGCAGCCCAGGTTGCAGGACTGTGCTCTGACTGGGACTGAACCAACCCTGGAAAGTTTCAGTTAGAGCCACTGAGTCCTTAATTCACAGAAGAGTGCCAAACTGGAGGTTGGGTGCTGAAGGGGTTCTGGACCCGGGGCCCTGGATCCCTGGGCTCAGGAAGGCTGGGGATGGGGAGGGGGAGCGAGGAAGGTCCGAGGTGGGGCAGCCAGCTGAGCAGGGCTTCTGGGCATGAGGGATGGCAGGACATGGACCAGGGGCAAGAATGAGTAGGAGGGAGGGAGAGAAAGAAGGAGAGAAAGAAGGAGAGAAGGAGACCTCTCTAGTCAGCGGAGAGAGGGAGTTGGGAGTGGGAGGCAGGTATGGAAAAACAACAGCAAATGCAGGCCCTGTTGATCTATAAAGAAGCAGAGCCACAGAGGGGCAGAAGTCATGCCCCCGAGACAGAACAAGGTGCCAGAACACCCTCAGTGTGGCCAGAGGAGGGTGGGTGCCCCAGGGTCACAGAGTCAGAGGCCTCTGAACAGGCCGTAAATTCCAAATAAGAAAAATATGACCTGATCCCCTGGAATGGGGGATACTGGAAGGGGTGGCCACAGCTTCTCTTTCTGAGCAGTGGCACAGGTACACAGTTTCTCAGCCTTGGTACTACTGACAGTTTGGGCTGGGGAATTCTATGGTGCAGTGGGGGCCGTCCTGTGCATTTGAGGATGCACGGCAGAACCCCCACCCTGCTCCCAGCTTCAATTTATCAGATGCCAGAGCTCCCTTCTCACAAGAGCTCAAACACCTCAAGAGTTTGCCAGAACTGCTCTCCATTGAGAACCACAGGTCTAAAGGGAGGCACAGGCCAAGGAGCACACAGGGCTGCAAGTTGCTGGACTGGCCAGTCTTTGGGTGGGGGCCCTTCGTCCCAGCCCAATGCTTAGAAGGGAAACAGAACCCTTAGAAGGGAAACAGAACCCTGGATCTGCAAGAGAGGGAACGGGGGAGGGTGTTGGGAACCTGGAAGCTGTTCTAAATCAGGTTGACTGGGCTGGGGGGTCACAGGCTCTCCCACCATGAAAGTGCTAGGAGGAGGGGCCAGTGGTCAGGGCAGTCTTGATGCTTTGCCCAAACTCATCTCAGCCACCTCCCTGGTGTTCCTCCCAGGAAGTTCAAGTCATTCCATTTCCAACTCTTGTGGTTTTCCCTGTGCCACATTTTGAACAATTCTATTTGTGACTTTGCATGTTCCATTCCTGCTTCCTAGAGAATTTGTGTGCCTGTGGATCTATTTAGCTCCTATTCATCCTTCAAAACCCAACTTAGGAATCATCTCCCTTGGTTAATCTTCCTTGACTCCTCTGATTAGTGACTTGTTCCCTTCACAGACCTGTTTTCATGCCCTCTTCTGAGTGGGGCTTTATTGTCTCCTCTACTAGACTAAGAATTCCTAGACAGGCCCAGCACAGCGACACCACAGAGCCAGGCTCATGGGACGGCCAGGTCAATGTTAGTTGAATTGAATACAATTCTGAGGCAGAAGGAGATTAAGTTGTGGGAAAGGCAGAGGCTCTGCTCAGGTATGTCCTGATTATGGGGAAGAATTGCTGCCCTTCCTCACCAGAGGTGCATGCAGGAGACCCAAATAGAAAGCAGCATATGAAGACACAGCAAGCTACTGATACAGCACCAAAAGGGGAATTCTAGAACCCTGAAGTCAAGAGGAGGCTCTGCAATCCAACATCCTTATTTACAGACAAGGAAACTGAGGTCCCCTAAAATGACAGGCCCTGCTGTAGCACACCCAGGAAGTTAGTGACTCTACTGGGACAAGACTGCACATTCCTGCTATTGCAGTTCCAGTCTTTGCTGCTTGCTGTGAGCAGCAGTCCTGACCTGAGGAGCTGTGAGGTGGGTCTCAGCCTCTGTTCTCACCTTCCCACGCACAGGGGGATAGCAGCTTGTGCCTCCAGGGGAGTCAGGGGAGTGTCACACAGTGTGGTGCCAGCACACAGTAGGTTTTCACACAGGTAACCCCTGCCATGCGTGCACGCTCTCTCTCTCTCTCTCTCTCTCTCTCTCTCTCTCTCTCTCTCTGCTTAAAGAGGGCACAACACTGAGAGCCCTTCGTTCTGTCAGGAAGTCTATCAGAGGCAAGAAGCCAGGACTCAGAACAGGAACTGCTGTTTCCTGAGCACACGGTGTTCCCGGAGGCCAGCGTGCCCTCCCTTCTCCCCTTGGAGCCTGGTCCACCGCTCTGCCCCCACAGTCACCCATCACTGTTTAGTCTGTTCTTTTACATTTGCATCCCCACCACCCCATATTTCCACCAGCCAGCTGGACCTTGGTCTTGGCCAACCTATCCTCACCTTAAAGACCAAAGGTCTGAAACCAGGTTCTGGTCTTCTGTGTGACACACAGGCAGCCTGTCAGGAGCTGCTTCTGACCCCTCCACGGCTTTCCTAGTATGGTCAGAGCTTGCATGCTGGGACATGAGCAGACCTGGTCTCAGTCCCGATGTCGTTGGCTCCATCAGCACAAGACGCGGCCACTCTCCTGCCCCACTCCCCTCCTCCTCATCTGTCCTCCAACCCCGGGGCTCCATTTTTCTTGATCAGATCTTCTTTACTAATTAGCTGCTTTGGTATCAGTGACCACATGTCATTGGTCACCTTCTTCCCTGTCCTGCCCTTCCCTTCTCTTCAGTGTAGCTGACCCAACGCACTCTCTGTGTCAGGGTGACACTAAGGTGGCCTTAGGAGGGCTCTTAGGCCAGATGTCCAGAACTACTCAAATCTTTCCTAGCCTCAACCAATCATAAAAAGAGATTAACAAAGGAAAGCTTGCAGGGGAACCAAATACAAACCAGCGCAGCTTGTTTCTGACGGGGCATGGCCTCCAAGCCTAATAAGCAGCTCCGGGCCACCTTTCTCCTTAGCTACTCAGGCCCCAGAGCCTCTGGCTTAGCGTAGGTGCTTTGTTGGGGAAGTCCCTCTGCCCACTGGTCTCCAAGGAGCCCTACCTATCTCTTTCTTGTACCACCTTCTTTCCCTACCCAAGTCCACCTGGGTTCAGGCAAGGTGAAGCTGAGTCTGTTCCCTGGCAGGCACCTCTAAGGCAGAGGCTCCCTGGGCCTTTCCCCTCTGGACCTGGCAAACCAAGCAAGGCTGAGGAGTCAGTCCCACATACCGTCTGGCTTTGGCATGTTTGGAAAGTGGTCATGCCCAAGTGCACTGGGTTTTAAACAGGTACAATGACCTTGCCCACTAGCACAGGGACCTATTTGACATCTGCAGTTTGGCCCAGGAGGAGGGCAGGAAGAGAGAGGACTGTTTTTCCTTGTGAAGCCCATGGCACCTCCCCGCCCTGGCATGCCTGGCTGCTTTTTTCTTTCCTGAAGCCTGCTTTTGTGTGGTGGCCCTGTGGTCCTTTCTCTTTTGCCAGATTTCCTAGGGTGACTATAGATAACCAGGCAGAAGACAACACAAGCTGCAGCTGTGGGAGGTGGTAAGGGTTCTGCAGCCCCCACCTTCTGTGGTAGTCAGCTTTCCATCACTGGACAAAAAAAGTGAGAAAAGCAACTTAGAGGAGGAAAGGTTTATTCTGGCTCATGGGTTCAGTCCGTGATCACTTGGCTCCATCGATTCTGGGCCTGTGGTGAGGCAGGACATCACAACAGGGAGGGTTTGGCAGGGAAAAGCTGCTCATCTCATGGCAGCCAGGAAGGACAAAACATTACCTTCAAAGGTTCATGCACCCCAGTGACCTACCTTTTCCAACTAGGGTCCACTCCATTATGAACCCCTCAATGAATTATTCCACTGATGAGGTCAAAGCCCCCGTGACCCCATCACTTCCCAAAGACCCACCGCTGAACAGTGCTGTACTGGGGACCAAACCTTTAGGACATGAGCCTTTGGGGACATTCCAGATCCAAACGACAACAGCTTTCTTTCTTAGAGGAGGCCATAGATGCCTGGTGACCTCTGGAATCATAGCACTATGTCCTGCCTGGTGGTGCCCCTTTCTCACATAGGACAGTGTCCCTAAATTTTCATAAAGAATTTGCCAGGCAGTTGGTGCAGTAAAAAAGCATGTGTTCCAGGCTCAGACCTGGCTTGCAATCTTCCTTTCCTGCTTCCTCATGTGAGACCTTGGACATGATTCTGCATCCCTGAGCATCACTGAGCTACTGGGTGGAGAACATCCTCCCAGTGACTGGTGGGCATTAGATACACAGTGTGAGGCAATGAAGGGACGTTCAGATTAGAAAAGAGAGTAGGAATGACATGGAGAGAGTACAAATTACATGCCAGATTTTAGGCAAAGGCGTCAATCTCATCCAATACTCCGAAGAGCCCCAGGGGGGAGGTACTATCTGCAATGGACTGAAAGTCTGCATTTTCTCAGAATTTGCACGTGGAAACCTTAACTCCTATGTGATGGTATTGGGGGGCAGGGCTTTGGGAGGTGATTAGGTCATGGAGGTAGAGCCCTCACAAATGGAATTAGTTCCCTTATAAGAAGAGACCGGAGCTCTAGCTAGCTCTCTTTCTGTCAACTGCGGATACAAGGTCAGGTTAGCTGTCTGCAATCCAAAAGAGGGCCCTCACCAGATCCTGACCCTGGCACTCCGATCTCAGACTTCCTGCCTCCAGAGCCGTGAGAAATCGGCCTTTGTTGAATTCCAGGCTATGGTATTCTATTACAGCAGTTCAAACTAAGACGCTATCATTATCTCTATTTTACCAAATGAACTTGGGATACTGGGAATTAACTTTTTCAAGGAGTAGAGTCAGGATGTGAACACAGAAACTAGTGGTTCTTTTAGGACAGAGTAGCAAAAAAGGGCAGAAGTAAAGCTGGAGTATGAATCAAATGTGGCCCAACGTTGGTCTTTTTTAAGGGATGGGGATCTCTGCTGCAACATGGCCGATCTCTCGTTAAAGCAGAAGCCCTGGGAGGGCAGGCCACCTTCCAATTTTAAATGTTGCGGTCTGAGTCATCCCACATGGGTTTTGGGTGGAGGGAGTGGCCTCTCCTGACTTTCAGGGCCTCTGTTGAGAGAGCTCATTAATCTCTTGCCCACTCTGACACATCCCAGGCAGTCCCGGCCCAGCCAAGTTGCAGGGCAGGGGGCCCAGCCTGGCATCTCTGAGAGTGTGGAGAGAAGGGTCCTCCATAGTACACACGCTGGGGATTTGAGTGAGCAGCTGGGATGGTGCACTGCTGACTTGCAAAAGACATCTGCTGGCACGCAGACTGTGTGAAGGAAAGCTTGTAATTGCAGTCATAAATCAAATGTGGACAGAGGAAAAACTGTCAAATTTGGGGGAGTTATTTTGTACAGAAGAGGTGGAAAAAATGCAGCTGCGATGTGATCACCAGGCTGACTGGATGTTGGCAGAGGCAAGACTCCTGGGGTCACAACAAAGTGTGTGGGGATCCTCGACTCAGAAAGTTATTGCTGTGTCCCTTCACTTTCAGGATGACAGAATAGCCAGTCCCTCAGAAGAAGACATTCCTCCATCAAGGATGCTGTCCTGGGAACAATGGTGAACTAAGTCCAATTTGTGTTTAGCATCCTTGTTCTCTTTCTGGATTTGTGTTCCAGTTATGTACTTTTTGGTTAATGACTAGTGGATCTGGTGCCTGGTATAAGCTAACTCCAGGGCTGGCCTACTCAGCCAGAGTTTATCATCTTCTCACTAACAGAGCCTGATTTTATTCAGGCATCTACCTTCTCCCAGCCATCCCTGGGCTTCAGTCCAGCTGGAGCCATCCCTAACCCTTGAAGGTAGAAGCCAATTGACTCAAGTCAATCAGGTGGTCCCATTTTTCTTGTCTGTGATGGGTTTAGGCATGGTCACATGACCCCATTCTAGCCAATGAAATATAACGGGAAGTCTATAAGGGCTGTGTGTAGGTCTGTTTTCTGTACTTTAACAAAATATCAGAGGCTGGATACTTTATTTTTAAAAAGGGATTTATTTAGCTCATACTTTGGAGACTGAAAGTCTGAAACTGGGCAGGCTCATCAGTTTGAGCATTGATGAAGGTCTCATGGTAGATGGCATTACAATGGTGGGAATATGTGTGAATAGAACACATGGTGAAGGTAGCAAACCAGAGAATGGGGAGGGGGCAGACTTGCCGTTTGTGTAACAACTCACTGTCACATGAATTAAATGGAGTCCCATGAGAACTATAGTAATCCCTCCCAAGAGCAGCACTTCCAGTGGCTTAACTGCCTTCCAGTAGGCCCCACCTCTTAGAGTTCCCAGCACAGCAGGGTGCTCAGGCGAGGTTTTGTCTTTCTAGAGGAGAGGGCCCTTTTGTTCATGAAACCACTGTAGGCACCCGGCTGCCGGGCCTGAGGCTGGCAACAGCACCAAGGACAGCGGAGCAGTGGGAAGAACCTGGTGATGTCACCGAGCTGCCAAATTAACCTTAAGCTAGATCGCTGGAGCCCGCCTGCCTTGCGTTTCTTGTTGTGTGGAATGATGACTGTCTTACTGTCGGAGCCACTTGGAATCCCGTTTTTCTGTTATTGGCAGTTCAAAGTGTCCCTACTCTTTCTTGCTTCATTGAAAAAAGGGCAGGAAAAGTATATTCTGTCTTCCATCTAAGAGTGTCCCCATAGCTGGCTGGCTTGGCCTCTGAGATGTCATTCTCTCTCATCTGTCCTCAGAGCGAGACCTTCCTTCCCCAGGTGCACTGTGTCCCTGGGATGGCAAGGCAAGCGGGTTCATATGACAGCCACTTGGCCTTTCTGACCAAGACTCATGCTGTTTCTCCTTATGCTGTGTTTGTTCTTGTCTCAGGCAGACAGAAAAAGATCTTAGGCAAACTGAACCCCATTATAATGTACAACAATAAGGCATAGAAAAAGATAAAACATAAAAAGGAATCTTAGGAAGTGCCCATTAGATCAATGTCCCTCCATGCTTGTTTGCGGGTGCCTCGCATCATTACATGGTATTAATTGGAATTACGAGTTCTTTTCAGGCAAGCTCCTGGTGGACAACATTGGTGCGGTATTAAGCGCCCACTGTCCCTTGAAATGTCTTGTGCTCCCTGAATGTTTATAAGATGAGGACTGAGAACTCTATGGATTCCCGCTGGAACCCTTTGGCTTCCTAACTGGGGAACTGATTCTCCCAGCTCAGTTCTTGGACTGGGGGATGGGATTCATAATGTGGAACTGATTAACATAGGGCACAAGAAGAGGAAGATGAAAAACTTACTTCTTTCTCTTCTTTGTCCCCAAGCCAGACAGCAGGGGCCATTGAGATGCCATTCCGTTTCCATGTAAGATGCTGGGGAAGGGGTGTAGCAATGGTCAGGGAGGAGTGCCAATCTGCCCCAGAGGACTCCCAGATTGCACCCTGTGTTTAGCCAATGTGCCCTGGACAGGTAGGATCTCCAGGATACTGTTAGGATCCTAGAGGTTAAACAGCCCTCAGAGAGAATTAGGGGGGTCAGAAATGTACGGTCTCTATTGTTACCCACAATTAATTCCTTCTGGGGAACTCATGGGGCCCAGGCTAACTCTCCAAGTATACTCTGGGGCAGACAGGGCTGCAGGAGCTCTGAGCCCAGCTGGGCCCCAGTGAGGTGAGAGAGACCCACTCTCTCTGTCAGCTTGTGGACAGATGTGGAACTCGGCCAGGAGAAGGCAGAGAGCTCTTGAACTCCACATGACCTGTGCTGCCATTCTTCTGAGGGCTTCTTGCTCATGGCAATAGATCTTGTTTTCCCACCGGCAGTAAGTACCTTCCCAATACCTTTAGAAAGGGAGCAGAGACACCATTTTTATTTGTGTGACTGGAGGTTAAGTATGTGACCCCTCTGTGTATCAGTTTCCTCATCCGTACCATGGAGAAGATCATAGGATCTCAGAGTGGCTGGGAGCCATAGAAGAGATGGTAGAGGGAAGGCATTCAGATCAGACACATGATCATTGGACACGATTATCATGAACTCATGTCCTGCAGAGCAGCTCACTGGGCCCTCCCAGGGGTCTCTGTAGTCTGGTAGTGTCGAGGGCCACCCACCTCTCCTCATTTGTCAGATGTGCCTGCCGCCTGCCATGACTTCGGAACCCCCGGGGCCTCGTTCTTATTCTGCCCTCCCATTGGCCTAGTGAGGTAGGTGGTCTCGTGTTAATGTTTCCATGTGATGGATTCCCAGAGGTTGGGGAGGTTTGGGGAGCAACTGAGCATGTGTCCCACAGAGTTATGTATTTTTAGAACCTCCTCCTCTGGCGCTGCCTGAGGTCCCTATGAGAACAGATGGGGACCACCAGCACCTCCTAGCCTGGAAGACCAAGGCTTGGAGGGTCTGGGGCTGAGCAGCTGTGTCAGAGAGCAGACTGGCTGGTAATGCTGGGGCCCTGAGGGAGGACGGCCAGGCCGGCAGCCTGTGGCCTCACTTTCTCACCCAGCAGGCAGGAGATCCCTGGGCCTGGGGACCTAAGGCAGGAACACTGAGCAAAGCCGTAGAGGGCAGGTCCCAGGACTGGGGAAGAAGCAAGGGCTGAGGGCCACTTAGGGCGATTCCGCAGGCTTTTGTTACTCTCTGAACTGTGCTCTGGGCACTGCCCCTCTGTTGAGATGGGGCCCCGGGTTGGGGGTATCACCCATCACACCCAAGAGGTCACATTTGATTTATCCTTTATGAGTGGGTGAGAGAACCCAGGGGCCAATGTGCACAGAAGGCTTGGGTACCTCGCCTCTGCTGGAGGACACCTGCCCCCACCACCACCCTTTTGCCCCTGCAGCTTGCCTGCCCCCAAAGCTGTTGCCCAAGCTGGATTAAGCTGTAGAAAAGTCTGTCACTGGATGATCTCTTTCAACTCTTAAAACAATATAACCATATTGGTAAAGAAAAGTGTGTGAGTGTTGGGGGAGAATCAGTCACAGTCTCACCTGCCATTGCCACTGTCCCTATTTTCTTCTAGTTTGGTCTAAGTGATGGCCTGTTTTCACCATGCTGTCCTGTGTCCTATTTGTAAACCTGGTGTCAAAATCCTTGGTTGCCTCACTGTGTTGCATTAAATTGTCTCAAATTCCCCTTAGAGAGGCCCTGTCACTAAATAAAAAATTAAAAGGACTGGAGATGTAACTCTTAAAAGGACTGGAGATGTGCCTCAGTGGTTAAGTGCCCCTGGGTTCATTCCCTGGTACCAAAATATCAAAAAACAAAGATGCCAGAAGGAGGCTGTCTCTGGGATACTCCACCACC
Source organism: Sciurus vulgaris (assembly GCF_902686455.1). Lineage (NCBI taxonomy): Eukaryota > Metazoa > Chordata > Mammalia > Rodentia > Sciuridae > Sciurus > Sciurus vulgaris. The sequence continues at coordinate 59,882,129 of NC_136475.1, forward strand.
ATCTTGTGAAAATAACAATCTCCCTTTCTGCATTGTGGCCTCTCTCCACCTATTATATCATGATGTTTCCATGTGTTCCATGGTCTCATGGTATTCTGAAGTTGTATGCCTTTATTTATTTGATCATGTTCCTGTTGTTGAATATTCATGGCACTCATAGTTCATTAGACAAATTTTTCGACCCAATTCCTTCCTCCTTCACCTCCCAGAACTCAGTGGTTGCGTATGGTTAGAGAAAGGAGCCAATTAAAGGAGAGTTTTTTGAATTGCGCGATTTATTGCCACGCAAAGACAATTTTTCCTCAGGTTCACTCAATATTCAAGGTACATTAGTCACATTAGTGAGTGAGTTCCAAAACTAGCAGTCGCTTGGTTAGGACAGGAGCAGGCCTCTGCGGAGCGCGAAGTCTAATTCAAGCTTGAGCTGTTCTTTCATATGAGTCCTTCTCAGCAGGAACAGCATCCAGCCGCGGGAAACTCCCTGAGGACACGTGAGGACCCCAGGCTGGAGCGTGGTGCCCGTGCCTGAGGGCAAGACTTCAGTGTTCAAAGGTAAGAGCGTGTGGACCTGTCGAAGCTGGTGCTGTTGGTCAGGGGGCTGTGGAGTGTAGCCCTGCCGCTGCCCAGGCTCTCAAAGTGACCGTCGCATTCCTAGGTGTCCATGTATTTTGAAGTGGTTGAGGTCAGTCGCTCACCTGGGGGTCTGGTAAGGTGCCACTTCACAGTTCCCAAGTCTCACACATGGGGTCTGATACAAAGGTGCAGTTTCGAAGGGATGGGGGTGGGATATACTTCAGGTTCTTGTGACAGCAAAACATATCGTTCACGTCCCACTACGTGTGTTAGAAATCCTTTCAAAGCTACATGACATTAGAATGCTGAGATGGCCTAAATACTGGTTTTCGGTCACCTTCCACACAGAAAGCTTTGACTTTCTTGACTTATTTTAAGCAGGTGGTTGTGGGTGGCATCATTGTTCAAAGGGACTCCTGAGGACCAGGAAAGCTCTCTTAAGAACTTGGAGCTCACCTGGAAAAAAACAAAACAAAACAAAACAAAAACAAACAAACAAACAAACAAAAAAACAGTGGGCCTGCTGAATGTGGAGTCCATGGTAAGGACTCACCATCAGAAGCGCCTTGTCTGAGCATTACATTAGCGGGTGTTTGCTTTATAGACCTTTCTGTCTAACATCCTGAAACCCAGGTAAGAGGACGGTGAGAACCTCTGTTAATGCTGAGCTGAACAAAGGCAGAGTTTTCTGAAGTTTGGGCCCTGGTATACCACTTGGCATCCTCCAGAAAAGTCTTAGAATCCTGCAATAAAGAAACATGTTCATCTTTAGAATCCAGTATATCCCCCCACTGATTAGACTTTAAAAAAAATACAGAACACTGATTAACATCTCATGAAACTTGAGATTCATGGAATAATGAAACTTGAGATTCATGGTATAGACTTTAGAAACATCACCCTAAAAGCTACAGGGCTCTTCTGAATAGAAAGAGAAGATAGGATAATCAAAGATGGTGCTTGCTTTATAATCCTTTGAAAATTGCAGATAAAAATGTGAGCGTTAACTCAAGTTTGGGTTCATGAGGTATAGTGGTTAAGGGCACTTTCCTTCTACCCTCTGAAAATTAAATAGTCGAGTTTGCTGAAACAAGTTAACAAGAGACATAAACAGGGGACACGTACTCAAATGTATTAACATGCAAGCACACAGGAGTACCACAAAGTGTGAAATTCACAGAACCATCAGATGGTTGAAGCCAAAATACCCTTTTCATAGAGGGGATGGAAGTGGGGTTCTAGGAAATTTTAGAGGAAGAGTAAATGATTCTTAGGGGAGATGAATGGGCCTGAAGAACAGATAACAGCCTGCGACAAGGTTTGCCTGGGCTTTGGGTGTGGGGTCAACTCTGGTCTTGCTGGATTCTCAATAGGAGGTTCTGATGGGCCCTGCCCTCAGCTTCCTCTCCCTCCTGTTTATCCCAAATAATTCTTCCCTGCTGTGACACAGGATCTTCACCCCCAATCTGCCTCCCAGACCAGTTTTTTTTTTTTTGACAACCATTAAAGATAAATTTTTAAAAATCATCTAAGAAAACATGTGTAACCCACTGGAAATTTCAAGGCAATGAGTCATCTTGCTCCTGGTCCCCCTCAGATTCCCATCTCTTATGTAAGTCTGAGTCATTTTTTTTGTGAGGTCCATGCAGGAGAAAGAAAATTGGAAGACTCTCAAGATGGGAGAGGGAGAGAGAAGAGAGAGAGAGAGAGAGAGAGAGAGAGAGAGAGAGAGATTGATTCATGTCATTTGCAGCTTTAAGGAGAGAGAGAGAGAGAGAGAGAGAGAGAGAGAGAGAGAGAGAGAGAGAGAGAGAGAGAGAGAGATAGATTCATGTCATTTGCAGCTTTAAGGAATTGGCAGTAGCTCTGGACTAATATCAGAGATAGCTCTGGATTAATATCAGAGACTCCTCATCCCCTGTGCTCCTTCCTTCCCCCCACTTCATTTTCTATCCAGTGACTTCTTGATCCAAAGTGGAAGCATAATCCGTCATCCTTCTGCCCTGGCTCAGGAACACTGTCTTAGGGCCTGAGGACAGGCAGGTGGGGTGGGGGGTGCTTCTGCCCCACTCCCAGTATGCATCTCCTCTGTGGGGGCTGCACCTCTCCTGCGTGCAGGTCCCAGAGCCTAAGGGTCGGATAAAACAGGTCTGGGCCCAGCTGCCAGGGTTGGGTTCTGGTTATTTCTGGTTTTCTCAGGAAAATATAGAGGATGCCCAGCAGGGTCCAGGAGAATAAAGACTTATAGGCATTCATTCCTTCAGGAGCCATTCCGGGGTGCAGGATAAGGCTGTTCTTGGAGAGTTCCACATGAGACTGACACACTGAAATCAAAGCAGCCAGGCAAAGTCATCCCCAAAAGGGACAGAATGGGCTCCAGGCTGGTACAACTGCTATATCCGAAGGGAAAAGATGTCAGTGTAAAGTGACCAGGACTATAAGGGAGGTGTAGAAAAGAGCTGGTCCCCAGGTGGGTGGCCACACACGTTCCACACTGCAGGCAGTGAGGCTGACTGTCCCCTCCAGCAATGGGCCTGTCTGTGCTGGGGAGGCAGGTGCCTCACTGGTGCTGCCTGAGAGTGTCACTCTTTCTCAGTTAGGAGAGGCCCTTTTTCTGAATCCAGTTGCCCAAGACTGACTCTCTGAGGACTGTGCCTCCAGGGAAGTGGCGGGGGGTGGGGGGCGGTGTCTGCAGGTACAGTGGAGAGAGAAGCCACCTGCTCAGCATTTTTCTTATGAGTGCACAAAGCCACCTTCAGGTTTGATACTGCGCTCCTATGAGCGTGTCTCACATGAATCCCTCCCTGTACCCCATGGGACAACCATCTGTCCCAAATGACAGATAATTAGGAGGGGCCCTGGAGGTGGTGTGGGGAAGCTGTTGGGCAAATGCCACCCCCTGGGGCCTGCTGGCCTCCCCAGGAGTGTCCCTAGCACCACCAGAAACTTGCTCCACGTTTTTCTAATTTAGTGAGCTGTGCTGTCCAGTAACGTAGCCACTAGCCACATGTGGCTGTTAAGCATTTCAAATGTGGCCATTCTCAGGGTCAAAAACACAAGGAACTTTGAAGACTTCCTATGGGAAAAGAATGTACAAGTACATTGTTCATAATTTTCTATAGTGATTACATGTCGACACAATAACTATTTGTTGGTTATGTTGGGGTTAAATAAAGTATGTTATTAAAATTAATCTCACTTCTTTTTATGTTGGTCCCACTCTGAAGTCCACAAGATGGAAGTAAAGGGACAAAGGCAACAGGAGAACAAACGATAGCAAGTTTTGGAGCCAAGAATCAGATGTGTGAGGGGGTCACTGGCTTCACCACCAGATCAAAGCTGGATCTAACAGTGTACGTGGTTGAGTTGTGCCCCTCTGGAACCTCAGAATGTGACCTTATTTGGAAAAAGGGTCTTTGCAGATGTAATTGGTTGGGATGAAATTTTTCTGGACTCTGTTGGGTTATCCATTCAGCAACTGGTGTCCTTATAAGAAGGCCATGTGAAGGTAGATGTGCAGAAGCAGGAAAGCCATGTGATGACAGGGACAGACACTGGGGCAATGGAGTGACAAGCGGGGGAATGCCATGGACTGTAGGAGCCAGCGGCTAGGAGAAGGCCTGGGGCTGCTTCCTCGGAGACTTCGGAGGGAGCACAGCCCTGCTCACACCTTGATTTCTAACTTCCAGCCTCCAGAACAATGAGATAGTCACTTTTGTAAGTCACCTAGGTTTTGGTCATTTGTTACAGCAGCCTTCAGAGACTCATACACTCACTCTGAAAAAAGAATGAAAAATATCTCATTAATTTTTATATGAATTAAGTGTTGAAATGATAATATTTATTTGGGTTAATATAAACATATTGGGTTGAGTGTAATATTACTAAAACTAAATGCACATTTTTCTTTATGCTTTTTATAGGTTGTGGCTGTTAGGAAATATTAAATTGCATAGGTGATACATTTATGCCTTGTTTCTAAGAGCCAATACCATACTAGAATGAACAAAACCACAAGCCCCTGGGCCCTTGTGTGTGGGACCTTGTGCTCTTTATCTGGAGGAGAGAGTGGAGAAGCATTCAAGCCAGAGAATGCAGAGCTTTCAATATAGTCCAGGAGCAACTGCAGGAGAGCTTTTCATATCAACATTTCAGCCTGGGGCTGAACTGGTGGGATAATGGAAGGTCCTGGATGGGTGGTAAGAGGTCAGGGAATGTCTTCCTCTATGCACAGGGTAGGGATCCAAGGCTGTTCCTGTACCATCACTGTCCCTAAAGGGATCATGCCCAGGGAAGGACAGGGCAGGTGGGAGGCAGGAGAGCCGTGGTGAGTGTTCTGTCCCTCCCTAGTTGGGCTGAGCAGAGCATCCCATCCCATACTTTCAAAGGCAGGACCCAAGGCCAGGGCAAGACTCTAGAATCCTGCTGGCATGCCTTTTCTGGCCGTAGGCTGTGAGGGAGTGGGGTCTTGGGGTTACCCAAACAATTCATTGGCTCCAGAGTTGGGGAAAGGGAGGTGGAAGGTGGGGAGAGAAAAGCCACCTGGTTTAGCCAGACTTGGCTCATGTTTTTCTTGGCTGGAGCTGGGATTCCTTTCAAGGTTTCTGCCCCAAGATAGCAGCATGGCTGAGCTGGGTGGTGGCTGGATGCTGTATTTTACTCTGTCCTGGCTGAGAGGGGAACCAGAGATCATCCTGGAATGTGCGAGGTAGGAGGGTCTCCCTGGAATCCCACCATGGAAATGGGTATTCGAGAGGGGTCGGAGGCACTTCTCAGGGGGCCTCGGGATGCAGAGATGCAGACCAGGCTGGCCTGGTAATTTTTCAGAGATTCAAGGAACCCCAGAAGTGACCTTGAAAGCCACTCTCCAGAGCCCCTGCCAGACGAGCAGGGGTACCCTTGGTACCTCAGTTATTGCTATTGTCATTGTGAGGTGACGTTCCTAACAGCATCCCAGATAGGTAGAGCTCGGCTTCTCCACATTCCCTCGTGTAAGTTGCTTGCACCTGACCAAGTCCCTCTGCTTGTCCTTCTTGCCTCTGCAATTGCATCCCTGGGGACCTGGTTCCAGCCGCTCGGTTCACTGCAGGAGGAGTTGTATGTAGCGTGGTTCTTTCTGCAGATAATCATTGCAGAAAGTGCCACAAAGGCCCAAGCCGGCCTAGGTCTAGGCGCAGCACTTCATTCAACCTGGCGGTGGAGTTAGCTTGGCCACACCCCTCTCTGGGCGGTGCGGGAGCTGTCACTCAGGGGTGTGCGTGTTCTGACCAGTGGGCCAAAGGGTCAGGCTTTAACCGCTCTGCACTATGTAAGCAGCGTGATATCCCTGCGTGCGTGTCTGTGTGTCCGAGCTGCAGCAGGGTCTGCCTGTCTTGACCTGCCTGAAGCACGGACTTGAGGCCGGCTCCTTTCCCAGGCTTTCCCAGCCTTCTCCCTTCCCATCTGGTCCTTATCTCTGGCTCCAGTGTTTAGAGAATGTCATCTTGAGCAGTCAGGGCTGTGAGTACCTAGGGAAGTGAGGAGAGGTTTCCAAGAGGGGACAGGGCCCCACCCCCACCCCCAATGCCCTGGCTTCACAGCTGATAGCTGGCAGATCTGGAGGGGCTTTTGGAGACTAGTACTCCTGCCAGATGTTCTGTTCCCTGTCCACCACCCAGCTACCTCTGCCTCACCCTGGAGAGGAGATTTGCAGCTTTGATTGGTGGAGAGCAACCAGAGGCTTCTTCTGGTCCCCGGCTAACCCCACTAGCACTTACTTGAAACAGGACATGGAGGGACACTCACTCTGTTTTACTTACTTAGAGCAAGAAAACTGACAGTCGGCTTAGGAAGACCCCCCCCCCCACCCCAGGATGCTGCCAAGTCAGCACAACTGGGCGCTTTTGGGTGAGAGACCTCCACCCTGCTATCCCTAAGATTCCAGAAGGACCCAACTCACTGGCTCTTCTAGTCTCTTGGCCACTTAGTAGGTCCCAAGATTAAATGGAAGAACTGGACTTTAACTCAGGCAATGGGGAAGTGACCAGGCTGGGGCTGGGAGGGTCTTGAGAAAGCTGCTCTGCTGACCGAGTTTCCTCCAGGGGTTATTCACAGGCCCATGCCTCCCCATGGGAGGGGGCTCAGGTGTAGTAGGGGAGGCAGAGCAAGGAGAGGTTTTCTCCATATCTTTCCAGCTTATGGCTTTTGTAATTAGACCTGGAAAAAATATCTTTTCCTTTCTTCAGATCTTTGAAAAAGTGGGATTGGCTTAAAAACAAAGTGATCATGTGGGTCTTTTGAAGGCAGAAAAGAGAGAGATGACCTTTTGAGAATAATGCTTCATTTCCGCATTCTGTCTCCCACCCCCATGGTTCCCAGCTCCCCTCCGTTAGGAAAATGCTCTATTTGGCTTTGGCTCTAGAGGAGATGGGAGATGAGATAACACCCCTGCGTTTCAAAGGCATTTTCCCCAAGGACCCAACTGCTTGCAAAGCCTCTGAGAAAACCTTGGCCAATCTCCTGGCTCCAGCTGCTGGCCTCAAAACCGAGACTGCTCAGCCTGTCCAGGAAGCTTGTAAATCCCCAAGTCGGCAAGAAGCTGCACTCTGGAACTCACCCTGTTGCTCAGATGCCTGGCTGCAGGCCTTGGGCTGGCCTCAGCCAGGCTAGAAGCTGGTGTAAATAAGCACATTTATCTCAGACAGACTTCATTTTCTGAGGAACTGTATCCCCCCAGAGGTATCAACAATCAGCTCTTCCCCACCTGAAAGTTGATATTTAATTGATGGCTGTTGTCCTCCATAGAACTTTTAGCACATCACATTGTGTAGGAATTCCAGCAAAAAAAAAGTCAACTCCCTTGCCCCCAAGGCAGACAGCCGTGGCTCTCCTCATACCTGTCTAGGCTGTTATAAATCCCCAAAGGGTTGTTGCTCTTGTTCATTTCAGGCACATCCTGCAGATGGGGTTCCTGGGAGTTGAGCGAGCTCAAAAGGTGCATTACTCAGGAATGTTCTGAGACTGGGAGAAGAAATGGAACCTTAATCTGTGGACACAAGGGAGGGTGTGAGGAGGAAGGACAGGGTAACACTAGGCTGGTAGCCTGTACAATGTGAGAGGTTGACACCAGAGGGCACAAGTTGGTAGCCAGGGTGGCACCTGGAATCCTACCACGGCCTTGCAGTATGCTGTGGGGCAGAGGTAGTTTGTCAGTTCATCAGACTTTTGCAGGGCGGTGGGAGGAAGGAGGACAGTTGCAGGCAGAGCTCAGGCTGCTCCCCAGAGCTGAAAATCATCAGGAGAGGGGCCGTGTGTCAGGCTGGCTGTCTGAAGGCCTGTGTTCCTTCCCATCTCTGCTCCTTAGTGGCCGCTTGACCTCAGGCCAATTCCTTCATCTCTGAACCTCAGTTTCCCTCTGTGGAAGGAGATGGTGATGCTGAAGTAAAGGATGAAACACAAGGATTATGAAAAATAGCACCAGGCAGGAGCCGACTAGGAGGTGACAGTTACCAGGACCACCAGGCAACTCTCACAACGGAGTTCATCTTAGGCCCCGGAGGTGGCAGGAGTTATTACCACAAAACAGCCTATTTCCTGCCCTCTCGGGGGCGTTCTACCTCCTGGGTGGATCTGAGGAGCTCTTGGTGGACTGCAGCTGCCCTCAGAGATCATGGCTGGCCCCTCCCTCTCACCCCGCTTCTTCCCACTAGTGTGTTTGGGATTAACGTGTATCCCTTGAACCTTTTCATTTTTCTACCAAGATGGAAACTTGGCAGGTGACCAAGCCTGGATGTGCTCTGGATGCTTGTAGCATGGCTGGGCTCAGGCCAAGCCCACGGTAATTGTAATCATGTGTGAGGTGCTGGCTCGCTGGGTGCTAGGGCCAGGAGACGCAGGGCTGCCAGGCAGGCAGAGGCTGGGGGAGAGCAGCTGGCTGTGTGCGGGTCTCTGTACTGATGTGCAGACAGTGTGGCCTTGAACTCCTGCCCTTACTCTTGACCCTTAGTCTCCTTGTTAATGAAGTAAAGGGACTGGACAGGACCTCTGAGGATTCTGGCCTTGCTCCGAGAATACAGACCGTCACTATATAGGGACAAGTTCCCATGTGCCCCCTTTGATCCCCCCAACTCTGGTTTGGCCTTCCATGTAGACAGAGAAACCATGACCAGGGTGAGGTGGGAGGTTCCAGATTCCTGTCCCTGCCCTGCTTCATCAACCTGGATGCTTTTTCACAGGACACACAGCAAGGAGGGACACTGAGACAATGGCGGTGATGGTCACCATCCCAGGAAGGTGAACCCAGGGATAGCTGGAGGGAATAGGATACCAGGGTAGGAGGGATACTTAGAAGGGTTGGGAAGGGAGAGGCAGCAGAGTAACCAAGACAACTTTCAGCAAGGGCAAACCTGCTTCCTGCTCTCCATGAGCTGGGGCTGAGGCCACCACTCTGCTTGAGTTCATCCATTCTCCAGGATAAGACAGGCATGTAGAGAAGGGCTTCTCCTTGTCCCCAGCCTTCAATATCCTGAGAAGAGCCTTCCTATTGCCAGAATCTAACTTAGAACTACATGGGAAGAAGAACACTGGAAAATCAAGACCCTGGGGCTCTCCCCTGGAGGCAGAGGGACACACGGGATGGAGAGGAGATGTTGCCGGTCCCACTGCTATGAGGCCAGTGTGCCTTTTGGTGCATCATTTGCTAGGGCACTCAACACAATGGCCTTTCCCCTTCTCTCAGCTGCATTTGGCAAGAACAAGGGGCTTATAAGCCACTGTGTTTAGGGAAGAAGGATAAGGGCGCAGGGACAGAAAGTGGAAGAGGAGGTTTACAACTTGTGCAGACAAAATAGAGGCCATTAAAAAGTTGTTGTCTTTATGCAGGGTACACTATGAAATCCTGGACACACAGAAGAGAACAGACTGGATGTTGGGGGCCAACAACGGGGGGGGGGTCACTTCCTTCTCTGCCCTCTGTCTCTTTATCTGTTATTCGAAGAGTCAAACTCTAAGGTCCCTTTCAATCCTAACCTCCCATGACTGTCTGATTTTCAAGAACAGAAAAGTGATGTGCTTGGCCTCAAGGAGTTAACTTTTTTTTTTTTTTTTGCTGGAATTCCTACACGATGTGATGTGCTAAAAGTTCTATGGAGGACAGCAGCCCTTCCCCATCCCCTGGAGTCTTCCCTCAGCCTGCAGAAATGCCCAGGTCTTTTGCATCCTTTAGAGACAAATCAACAAAACAGCACTTCCTGTGACCATATAGTTCTCTCTTAAACTGCTGCTCTATCTCGAGCTTTCCTTTGACTTCCAAAACTCTGGAAGGAATCGGGTGTGAACACTACGGGGAAGGAGATCAGACTCTAGCCCCTTTGCACACAGGCCTCAGACTTTGGGAGGAAGAGCTGAGGGGCTCTCAGGTGGATGAGTCTGCGGATGTGGCTGCTCAGCCTCTTCCAGGAAATTGAATTACTAAAGAATCTGCTTGGAGGTTAGATTTGAGTAATTTATGTCTCTAAGAGCTGCTGTAACAAACATGACACAAACAACAGTGATTAACAACAAAAACCCCAAATAACCTAATTCAAAAATGGGCATAGAACCTAAACTGACATTTTCCCAAAGAAGATATATGAATGACCAATAAGCACTTGATGCGATACCACTTCACATCTACTAGGAAGGCCATAAAAACAAAAAGCAAAACAGCAACAAAACTGGAAAATAACAAGGGACGTGCAGAAATTGGATCCTTTTGCATTGCAACTTGGAATGTGAAATGGCACTACTGCTATGGAAAACAGCTTAGTGGTTCCTCAAAATAGTCAATACAATTATATGTGATCCAGCAATTCCACTCCTAGGTATCTGTGTTAGTCAGTTTTTCATCTTTGTGATAAAATACTTGAGAAAAACAACTTAAAGGAGGAAAGATTTTTTTTGGCTCACAGTTTCAGAGGTTTCAGTCCATAGTCACTTGGCCCCATGACTGTGGTTTTCTGATGAGGCAGAACATCATGGTGGAGAGGCTATGGAAGAGCAGAGCTTCTCACTCCATGGCAGCCAGGAAGCCGAGGGGCAGGGGGAAGATACCAGGAACAAAATTTAGCCTTCAAGGACACACCCAGGGACATACTTCCTTGAAAAAGTCCCCACCTACTAAAATTTCCACCACCTCCCAATAGCTCCACTAGCTGGGAACCCGGTCTTCAACACATGAGCCTTTGGGGAACATTCCAGATTCAAACATACCAATAGATATCCAAAAGAATTGAAAACTGGAATTCAAACAGTTATCTGCAAACCAATGTTCATAGCATCATCATTCACAATAGCCAGAGGTGGAATCAACTCAAGTGTCTATCACCACAAAAATGGATAAGCATAATGTGGTAATCATAGGATGAGATACTATTGAGCTATAGAAAAGGAATAAAATTCTGATGTGTGCTACAACATGGACGGACCTTGAAATAATCCAACACAGAAGAACAAATGTTGTGTGATTTCACTTAGATAAGGTAGTGACAATAGTCGAAATACAGACACACAAAATAGAAGAGAGGTTACCAACAGGAGGGGGATGGGGGAAGGGAGAGGTATTGTTAATGGGTATATAGTTTATGTGAGGGACGATAAATAAGTTTTGGGTACAGATCGTGGTGATGGGTCTGCAATGTGGGTGTAATTAGTGCCACTGAATTTTGCAATTACAAATGATTAAAATGACAAAAGTTAGGTTATTTGTTTTGAAAAAAAATTAGAAAAAAAAAAACAACAATACCTCAAACAAATGTATTCTCTCACAGTTCTGGCAGACAGAGGCCTGGAATCAAGGTCTGACTGGGCTGTTCTCCCTCTGAAGTCTCTAGGGGAGGATTCTTTTTCCAGCTTCTGTGGCTCCAAATATTCTTTGGTTTATGGTTGCATAGTCCTTACCTTGGCCTCTATTCATGCATGGCCTTTTCTGTCTCTCTCTGCCTGTCCCCCACTAGGGACCCAAATTATTCAAGCTGATTCCATCTCAATATCCTTAATCATATCTGCAAAAATCCTCTTCCTGCATGAAGCCACAGTGTCAGATTCTGGAGATTAGGATATGGACATATCATCTTTTTAGGAGTCACTCTTCAATCTCCTACAGGGCTTCTTCACACATCCCTGCCCAGGTCACTGGATGGGATGTGGGTACCTGAGCTTAGGACTGCCATCTATAGGCTGGCCCACCAACTGCAGCGTGGGCCCAGACTGATCTGTATGAGCTGGGCTGGGCCGGGTCATTTTCTGGAATCAGAACTGGGAAACATGGAGAAACTGAGCCAGTTAGCAACAGGGCCAGGAGGCAGAAGTTTCTGTCTGTTGGTGCTCAGGGCCAGCAGAAATTGTGAGCAAGCAGGCATTGTAAGGCCTTTGAAACCAATTGGCAGAAAGGAAAGACATGCCATGAGGTAGTCCCTATAGTCCCCCAGAGACAGACAGCTTGGTCCCAGGTACTGCTTGGTTCCTGGCATCCTATTAGGTGCAGGCTATGGCCACACATACCTCGAAAAAGGAAGATCCCATTTCCTGGGGCACTGGCAAAGTCTCTTTTGGGGGCCACAACAATCTTGACCAAAACAAGGACAGACATTCCTTGTTCTACATGTCTCAGCATGAGGTCACCGGGGGAGACCCTTTGTGAAGATGACCTGAGTGATTTCTCACACACAAAATATCCCTCTGCCATGTGACTTTGCTGCTCTTCCCATGAAGAAGTGACGTTTTTTTCTCCTCCCTTGAAATGTGCCACCATGCCCGGTTCAGTTCATGGTTCTGAAGACTAAAAAGTTCAGGACTGAGTGGCTCCATCTGGTGAGGTCCTCTTTTCTGGTAGGGACTCAGCGGAGTCCCGAGGTGATGCAGGGATCACGTGGTGAAATAGACTGAGGGGGTCTGCCACCCACTCCTTACCAAGTCACTAATTGTGACATGCAGCCCACACTCATCCAAACCCAATCCCAGAAGCCCCAACTCCAAACACCATGCCATTGGGAGTTACGGCCTCAACATACAAATTTGGGAGAGACACAAAAATTTCAATCTTGAATAGCAATTATTTTTTTTCTACATTTTTTAATTGATGCATTATCATGGTTCATAATGATGGGATTCATTGCTACGTATTCATAGATTGACACCCAAACAGCAATTAGGATATGATCGGATTCCCACCTACCATTTTGCCATGGCTTTGATATATTTGGTGAGATGTTTGATTTGTTCCTTTGTTGTTTCTTTATTGCCTTCTGCCTTTGGGTCAAATACTTTTCTGGCAAACCATTTTAATTTCTTTGTTTCTTTTAAAACTGTATTTGTTATTTTCCTAAAGCTTGTTTTAGGAATTACAATATACATCTTATCATAAGGATAAAAGATTTTACTGGACAGTTGGTTAGCTTGAATTATTACTTTGTAATATTTGGGCACTTGGCATATGTCCCCTGTGCGTGTCGGGGACAGGCCTGCCTTTCACATATTTATATGCATGTTTTTTTTCTGCATAGCTATATTCATAGTCAGAGTTATATGTTATGGATCCTATACCCATATATCCTGCTTTTTTAAAGCTAACATTTTGTCATGGGCATTTTTATTTGCCATTAAGTCTTTATAAACTTCTTTTTTAACGGCTGCTGGTTTTCCATTGGGTGAATAGGGCAAACTTTAATCATTTTCCTACTTTAGGACATTTATATTATTTTCAATTTTCACACCCAGTCCCCTGTTTTTTTAAGTGTAGCAACGAGAATTTTTGCACATATCTCTTTCCACAGTTTTGAATCTCTGACATAATTTCCTAGTGGCAAAATTACTGTGTTGTTGAGAACAAATAATTTTATGTTCTCAACATCTATTGCCATATTGCTTTCCTCAAGATTTGTAACCATTTTATGAAATTTGTATGAGCGCTGGGTGTCCATTGAAAGACTTCTACTTAACTTTGCATTTCTTTGGTGATTAACAAGGTAAGACATTTTTCTGTAAATCCATCTACTAGTTATAATCTGTTACATGTAAATTGCTTTATTATGTCCCTTCCCTATTAGAAATAAGGCTTTTTGCTTATAATTATCAGTGTATATGAGCTCTTGATATAATATTCTCCCTTCAAAAATTTTTAGGAAGGAGACAGAGTACAAATAAATAAAAAGAGATATTAACTTTTTATCAATTATGAATGCTGTAAATATTGACCCATTTGCCCCTCTTCAGTCAATTCCCTTCTTGATTTCATCAATCATTTCTAAGTTTAATAGAAGGCATTCTCCCTCCAGAGACCTCATGAATGCTCAGTTCTCTTAGTTTTGCCTTGGTTTTTTAAAAGTATGTAATACTTTAATCCATGTAAATTTCTCCAGGAAAACTGCTCCTGATCTTCCTGAGAAAGGGGATGATTTTAAAGCTGGAGTTTCCAAGCTCTGTCGTTCCCTTCGCTGGTGTCCTTGCCTGCACCAGGGACTGGGGCCAGAGCCTGACCGTGTGTCCCACTGGCGTCTGTCTGAAGGAGGAGCTCATGCAGAATCAGAGCTTGCCTTTTAAACCTCCAGGGTTAACCCCACACCCAAGGAGGCAGCAGAATGAGGGAAAGGACGTGCATGTGCCTTGAAGTGTGTGTGAATGCTCAGGCTCCAGCTGATCTTCTGCAAACGGGGCAAAAACTAATTGTTGTCAGGATATACAGAAAGTTCTAGAACAGTGCCTGGCCCAGCACAGATCTCTCAAGGTCCTGCCTCTGCATCAACATGGCCCTTGGATCTCACCTTGTGCCTGAAGGCATCCCGAGGCCCCCTCTCCATGGAACATGGGCTGGCCTCACAGAGCAGTCAAGTGTGATGTCTGCTGCTCTTCTAGGCGAGAAACTGAGCAGCAGTGTAGCTAGCAGATGCTCCCGAGGGCTCTATACTTCACCTCCTCCTAGCCCAGTTCCTCAGCCGCCTCGTGCATAAAATGCAACTAATTGTTCTCAGCTGCTGAAGGGTTAAATTGATGATCAAAGGAAAGACTCTGAAAAAGCCATGGAAAAATCCAGAGGCAAGGTAAAGTCCCCGCAGGCTGGTCAGTTCACTCCTCCCTCAGCCTCAGACACAGATGAAGCCTCTGTGTTAGCTTAGCTGCTCCTTGCTGCCCCTGCTCCCGAGGAAAACCACGAAGAGGCTCTGTGAAGGCCCCTTGTGCCTGGGCTCACCCAGCAGGAAGCCTGGAGCTGGGCTGAGGCCCCAGGAAGCAGGGTCTGGGAGGTGAACCACACCTCAGGCCCAGCTGTGTTCGGCTTGGAACAGCTTCTAACACCTCAGAGAGTCAGGGTGAGGGGGAACCCCAGAGGTTACCGGCCTGCTGCAATTACACAGATGTGGAAGTTAAGGCATGGAGTGGGGAGCCAGTGAGTGGCAGTGGCAGCACTTGGGCGGGGGAATCCTGGCTCCAATTCCAGCACTACTGCTGCAGTGACCTCTTGGGAAGGTCTCTTCTGACCCTTCTGGAAAATTCTTTGTAGCTTGATGACATTTGAGCAAAATTGCTTAGTGTTGGAGAATCAGAACATTTTGAAAAGATGGGTAACGCACTAAGAACACGATGCCCCCACAGTCAGGAGGGCGCTTCCTGGGAACAGGCCTCTCCAGGGAGGGGGCAGAAGTGTGTGGAACTAGAGTGTGAGCAGCTGGAAGGACGGGGAAGCAGCGGCTGGAGGTGGGCAAAGTGGGGGGCGGGGATCTGACACCACCAAGCCACTGACAATTCAGTGTTTAAAAATAAAGTTGCTTTCTCTTTTAGCATTTTTTTTTTTTTTTTTTTCTCTAATAGAGGCCATATTCTTCCTGCTGCGACCTGAGAGGTGGGTATGGTTCTCAACTCCGCCTGCACGTTGGAATCCCTTGGGCTGCTTTTCCACACCCAAACCAGTGAGCTGGGAATTCTTGGGGTAGGTCCCAGGCATCGGCCTTCCTTCTTTTTTCTTCCTTCCTTCCTTCCTTTCATTCATTTTTGGTGGTGCTGAAAATCTAACCCAGGGCTTTGCATGGTAGGTAAGTGCTCTACACTGAGCTACACCCCAAGCTCTACTGGTATTTCCTAAAGCTCCCCAAGTGATTGCATTAAGAAGCCCAGGCTGAGAACCTCCGAAACGGAGCGCATGTGTGACTCTGTCCACCACTCAAACTTGGCCAGGCCTTCTTCACAGTAATACCGGTCTTGGAAATCAGGATTGGGTCCTTGTCCCCCAGTGCTGAAGATTAAAACACACAAGAAACGCCCAGGCAAGCGTAGAAAGCAAGTTTTATTTAAGGGATAGAACAGAGATAGACTTCTCCAGAGAGAAGGGGACCCGGAGCTGGTGCCCGTGGGAGTGGGGCGTCTCACTCCTTTATAGATCCCAGGGTTCCCTTCCTTCCCACCCCTGCCTACCTTTCCTAGTGACCAAAAGGAGGAAAAGAGCCGTCCAGGGGGTGCTCATCAGCAACCCCCTGTGCTGGGAGGAGGGATTCCCCGGAGGGGTTGGTAACCCTGGTAACCGGCTAGGGGGTGGGAAGTGCTCTGGAGGTGTTAGCATTTTATTTCCTTTTCTCTGATTAGCTCCCATCTTTCCCACCTGATCATTTATTATCCACAAATAAATGATCTGCTCCAACTCTGTCCTCTGCCCCTGTCTCAGCAGGAGACCTCAGGGAGAGATTTCCCTCTCTCTCTCTCCATCCTCCCTATTCTAACGTACTGTCCTCAGGACCCTGCCCAGGCCTACCTCCTCTAAGAAGTCACTCTGAATCAAGACTGTTCACCTCCTCCAGATCCACAGGGAGGTCCTACTAGGCTTCTGGTTTGACTAGGGGTCGATGACCAGCCCAGAAATCTCCCTTGTGGCTGTCACTTGATGTAAGTGGATATTTCTGTTTTGAGTCATGTGCATGCTATTTGCCACCTAGAGGGTAAGCTCTCCGAGGGCAAGACACCCAGGCTTTCTCTTCCCTGAAACCCCGAGTTGCCTGGAAGGCTTTAATGACACTCGTTCTCTGGAAACCACATGAATTCATTGCATCCATTTGCATTGAAATATGAATAAAAGACATTTTATTCCGACCATGGTCCTGGGAGATTGGGACTGATATATACATGACACATCAAACGTAAATGAATGATAACTTCTCATTCTTCTGGTTGTACATGATGTAGAATCACACTGGTTGTGTAGTCATGTATGCACATAGGGTAACAATGTCTATATCCTTCCTACCTCCATACTCCCTCCCCTCCCTTTACTCCTCTCTGCCTAATACAAAGTAACTCTATTCTTCCTTAGTCTCCCCCCCACAATTGTGAATTAGCATCCGCATATCAGGAAAATTTTCAGCCTTTGGTTTTTTGGGATTGGTTTATTTTGCTCAGCATAATTTTTTCCAGCTCCATCCATTTACCAGCAAATGCCATCATTTCATTCTTCTTTAAGGCTGAGTAATATTCCACTGTGTGTGTGTGTGTGTGTGTGTGTGTGTGTGTGTTTATGTATATATATACCACATTCTTTATCCATTCATCTGTTGAAGGGCACCTAGGTTGGTTCCATAGGTTAGCGATTGTGAGTTGAGCTGCTAAAAATGTTGATGTGGCTGCATTACTGTAGTATGCTGATTTTAAGTCCTTTGGGTATAAACTGAGGAGTGGGATGACTGACTGGGTCAAATGGTGGTTCCAGTCCAAGTTTTCTGAGGAATCTCCATACTGCTTTCTATAATGGTTGTACCAATTTGCACTTCTACCAGCAATGTATGGGTACACCTTTTTCCCCACATTCTTGCGAGCATTTATCATTGCTTGTATTTTTGGTAATTGCCATTCTGATTGGAGTAAGATGGAATCTTAGTTTTGATTTGCATTTCTCTAATTGCTAGAGATGTTGAATATTTTTCATATAATTGTTGGTCAATTGTATTTCTTCTTCTGTGAAGTGTCTGTTCAGTTCCTGGGCCCATATATTAATTGGGTTATTTGTTTTTTGGGTGTTAAGTTTTTTGAATTCTTTTTATATCCTGGAGATTAGTGCTCTGAAGTGAGTATAGAAAGATATTCTCCCACTTTGTAGGCTCTCTCTTCACATTACTAGTTGTTTCCTTTGCTGAGAAGAAGCTCTTTAGTTTGAATTCATCCTATTTATTGGTTCTTGATTTTACTTCTTGTGCTTTAAGATTCTTATAAAGGAAGTTAGATCCTAAATCCGTATGGTGATGATTCGGGCCTATTTTTTTTTTTTCTTCTGGTAGGGCAGGGTTTCTATTCTAGTGCCTAAGTTTTTGATCCACTTTGAATTGAGTGTCATGCATGATTAGGGATAGGGGTTTAATTGTATTTTGTTACATACGGATTTCCAATTTTCCCAGCACCACTTGTTGAATAGACTATCTTTTCTCCAGTGAATGTTTTTGGCTAGTATGAGAAAACTGTTTTTATGTGTGCTTGTCTCTGTATCTTCTATTCTGTACCTTTGGTCTACATGCTTGTTTTGGTGCCAATACCATACTGTTTTTGTTACTATGGTTCTATAGTATAGTTTAAGACATGGGATTGTGATGCCTCCTGCTACACACTTCTCGCTAAGGATTACTTTGGCTCTTCTGGGCCTCTTATTTTTCCAAATGAATTTCATGATTGTTTTTTCTAGTTCTATGAAGAATGTCACTGGGATTTTAATAGGAATTGCATTAAATCTGTATAACGCTTTTGGTAGTATGAACTTTTTGACAATATTAATTTTGCCTATCCAGGAGCACGGGAGGTCTTTCCATCTTCTAAGGTCTTCTTCAATTTATTTTTTTAATGTTCTATAGCTTTCATTGTAGAGGTCTTTCACTTCTTTAGTTAGATTGGTTCCCAAGTTTTTGTTGTTGTTGTTGTTTTAGGTTATTGTGAATGGGGTAGTTTTCCTAATTTCTCTTTCAGTAAATTCATCACAGATGTATAGGAATGCATTTGACTTATGGGTGTTATTAATCTCCATTTTATGGTGAGGAAAAGGGAGCTCAGTGAAGTTGATGGCTTATATAAGGTCACAGAGCAAGAAAGTGACCATACACTAGGTCCATGGCTCCCTTCCTCACCACACAGAATTATAATAGGAACATCCCTAGAGCAGGCAGGACCTGGCTTAGCACCAACCCCCAGATGTCTCTTTTCAAGAAAAAGCCCGACTTGATCAGCTGGAGAGGCCATCTATTATGGGCTATTTGGTCTCTAATTCCTTAGACCTGAGGAAAGGGAGTGACGGGTGTTAATCAACTGAGAGGTTAAGATGACAGATATCAGCTCCTAGAGAATGCAGATTTGATAAGGAAATATTTTAAAATTGGTTTATTTCTCTTACAGCTCTTCTCGTGGTTGTGGGTGGTGGGCCTGGAGATAGGGAGATGGTCTGGGGAAGAATGCATGTATTGAGCACCACAGTTCTCTGTTTCCTTGGAGGAATGGAAGGTGCCTGAATCTCACATTGACCCTGCAAGGGGAGTTTCACTGGAACTTCTGGGATAAATATTAAACACGGGATTCCTGTACTATGAGGCCCTGGGGCTGGGCGCCTGACTCCTACCTGAGCAGTCTGGAGGTCTGGAGATTGCTGTCCAGCTGCTCCATGGATGAGTTGAAAGACGGGTGGCTGTGTTAGATCAACCTGAATCTTCTAGAAGAAAGGATGCCTGGCTGCATCCCATGGAACAGATGAGAGCCACAGAGCAGAGAGGGTGTTAACCCCCAATAGATGTGGGTTAATCTATGTCTCTGAAAAAGATATGTTCAAGTCCTAATCCCCAGTACCTGTAAATGGCACCTCATTTGGAAATGGTCCTTGCAGAGGTAGTAAAATTAAGATGAAGTCATGCTGGATTAGGGTGGGCCCCAATTCAATGATGGGTGTTCTTTTAAGGGGAGGGGAACATGGAGACAGGGACACAAAGAGATGGAGGAGGAGTCCATGTGATGATAGAGGCAGAGACGGGAACGAAGCAGCTGCAAGCCAAGCAATGCCAAGGATCATCAGCAAAACCAGAAGTGAGGAGAGAGGGACACTCCTTCCCTCCAGTATCCAGAGGGAGTGTGGCCCTGCTGACACCTGCATTTCAGACGTCTCACCTCCAGAACTGCCGGAGAATCAGATTCTGTTGTTTTGAGCCGCTCAGTTTGTGGTCATTTGTTACAGCAGTCCTAGGAAGCTGAGACGGGTCCATTGGGCTCTTGTGGTTTTCTGTCCAGTAGGGCTGCCCAGAGAGTTAGCAGCCTGGACCCTTGGCAGACAGAAACCAGAGTGGGCCACCGAAGCCCCCAGGAGGAGGAGAGCGATATTTAAGGCATTCACTCAGGTCACAGGAAGGAATTGTAGTCTCTAGTGATGGGACATCTCTAGAGGAACCCACAAAAGCTCCCTCATGAGAAAGTCACTGGAACCATCTGCTGTTTCCAGAAAGCATGAGGAAGCGCCTGCCAACTGCAGGCAGTCCTGATCCCCACCTCTCCTCCTTGTCCCCTTTCCCCACTGCAGTCACAGACAAAGCTAGGGAGCTGGGGAGGAAGAAAGCAGGAGGGCAGAAGCCAGCGCCCCTCTTTCCAGGTGGCAGGCAGCTAGCTGGACCCGAAGAGGAGCTATAATTCCATGTAATTCTATTTCATGGGACTGAAATAGGGTTTTCAAAGCTGCATTATCCAAAAGGGAACAGAAAGGTGGTGAGATAGAACTTCTATTGAACAAAGGCAAAAACAAACGTATTTGTGGTTTCACCAGAGTTGGGTTTCCTAGTACGTAGCTCTTTCTGGGGCAACATGGAGAGAAGGGGCTCAGGGACCAACAAAGTCGGGATTCCTGAGTCATGTGTGGGTCCGGGGGACCTCCCTGGATCTCCTCAGCAATCAGGAAGCAGGTGGAGTGTCCCCATTTTGCAGATGAGAGAACTGAGGTGCAGAGGGATCACGTGACTTGCCCCAAGTCCCAAAGCAAGTGGTAAAGCGAAGGAGGCAGCCAGGCCTGCCTGATCCTGCTGCTCAGGACCTCCTGCCACACATTTCTCTGTGCTAGAGTTCTCTTTCCCAGAACCCAGAGCAGGTCTTCCTCAGCTGCTGCTGCACAGTAGCTCCTTGTTCATAACCGGATGAGGTGAGCAGTAGCATAGTTCAGTTGGAAGGGACCTCAGCACGCACTTCCCCTCTCTGCTGGTGGCTTTCTCTGATTTCAGTTCCTGGTGCCTAAAATGCAACAAGAAATGGTGGAAAGGGCTGGGGTGGCAGGCCACTCATTCTGTGGAAGCAGGAGCTTGGCTGAAGGCTGGGCAGCCCAGAGCTGTTGGGATCCTCTCGTCCTCCCAATCCCAAGTACCCCAAATGCTGTAGCATTGCTTTGGGTCCCTGAGCAGCCTCCATAAGAGGAGGGGGCTTGGGTGTCAACCAGGACCTGGAGGTGGTAGCTGGAGTCCCCTGAACAGGGGCAGGGCCACGGGGAATTGCAGCCCTGACGTGCAGCAAGCTGAGAAGCCACTGCAGGCTCCCTGCTGTGGGCTCTGTCCTTTCCCTACCTGTGGAATCCAACCTGGCACTCAGTGCCTCTGGGAAGCCCTGCCTCCTCCTCTCTGTCTTTCCGGGGGACCTCATCTGTGTATCACCTCCTCCTACGTCCCAGCATTGGACTTCCTGCCCTCTTCGTTACTGTCTGGAAAGTGACCATTTTTCCCCTGCAAAGTGTGCAGTGCGGCCCGAGGCTGTTCCCGGCATCCTGTGCTGCAGGGCTGGAGCCTGGCACAGGGTGAGTTCTGCTACTGTGTAGTGAGACTGTATCATGTGAGTCACGTAGGAATGGGGCTCAAGAGGCCCAGTAATTAGCACCTCCCTCCCCAGAGTTCCGTCAACCGCGGGCAAGGGGGAGATTCAAAGGTGACCTTTGCTGCTGCTAAAGGCTGGGTTGGCTATTAGCTGAGCTGGCATCTGTCTTGCACCTAGAAGTCAAGTCTACCTACCTCATCTGCTTTAAGAAATAGGGTCTCAGTATGCTGGCCCTAACCTCCTGGGCTCAAGTGATCCTCCTGCCTCAGCCTCCCAAGTAGCTCCCAAGCACATGCCATTATGTCCGGCTTTACCTTGTTTTGGGCTGAGAGTCAAGGCCTTCCCTGGGCCTTGCGTGGTGCAGAGGAGCTGGTGAGGTGAGCCTGCTGCAGCAGCTTGGCTGCTCACAAAGGAAGGTGATGAGGGAACTCACCTCACCAGTCAGGAGGGCACTCTGTCCAGGGGACAGGCTGGCAAGGAGCAGGGAGGCTGGGCGTGGCTCCTGGGGAGCTCCCTCCACTGGGAAACATGAAAACAGGACATCTTTTAAATAACGTCTTTTGTATCTCTCTCCCTCCTCCTCCCCCCTCCTCCCACTCTTCCTCTCCCTCTTCCTCCTCTTCTTCCTTCTCCTTCTTCTTTCCCTCTCCCCCACTCCTCTCCCCCCTCCTTCTCTCTCTCTTGCCCTGCCTTGAATATCTGGGGCCACTTCTTTCTGGCTAGATGACCCTTAGTAAGTTTCTTTATTTCTTTAAGGTTAAGTTTTAATATAAGAAAAACAGATTTAAGTGGGTAAAAATGTGGCCTCTGGGTTCAGAGCGTGGCCTCCCCTGGCTGTGTGATCTTGGGCAAGCCGCTGAACATCCCGTGACTGTTCCCTCCCTGTTCACTTGGAAATGGCCTCATTGTCTGCAGTCAATTCTGCTATAATGTGACATATGCGTGCCTAGAAATCACCGTGCCATGTAAAATTGCACAATAAAACCCACAGGGCTTACAATATTTAACAAACTAGGAGTACAAGGAAATTACCTCAACATCATAAAGGCCATTTAGGAAAAGCCCACAGCTAACTAACATCATGCCGGATGGTGAAAGACTGAACGCTCTCCCCTCAAGACCAGGGACAGGGGGAGAATGCCTGCCCTCATCGCTCCTAGCCAACTCAATGAGGAAAAAAAAATCAAATAACCTGTTTAAAAAATAGGCAAAGAACTTAAATGTACATTTCTCTGAAGATGCTATACAAATAGCCAATAAGTACATGAAAAGACGCTCATCACTAATCATCAGAGAAATGCAAATCAAAACCACAATGAGATATCATCTCACGCCGATGTGGAGGGTTACTATAAAAAAATAGAAAATAACAAGTTTTGGCAGAGATATGGAGAAATTGGACCCCTTGTGCACTAAGGATTGTAAAATGGTGCAATCACTATGTAAAACAGTGGATCCTCAAAATGTCAACTTACAATTACCGCATGGTCCAGTCATTCCATTTCTGGGTATAAATCCCAAAGAATTCAAAGCTGGGTCTGGAAGAGATATTTACAAGTTCAAGTTCACAGCAGCACTATTCTCATCAGTCAAGAGGTGAGAGCAACCCAAACGTCCATCAACGGAAGTGGGGATAAGGAAAACGTAGTCAATGCGTATCTCAGTTTGTGCTGCTTCATGAAAACACCCGAGACTCCCCAGTATTTATAAGAGTAGAACAGCAGACAAAGACTGTTCCATCCAAGTTAGCCCCTCTGTGGTGGGGCAGGCTGGACCACCTGCTGCCTCCCCATTTCCAACATCCCCCACCAGAGTGGCTGCTCATTACACTTGTCAGGCCAACATCGACACAGGGTAGTTGCCCCAAGTCCCCCACCTTAAGGCCCTCGTGTTGTGTATTCTATAGCTTTGAGCAAAATAAAACAGCATATGTCCACCATTGAAGTATTAATCAGAACAGTTTCACAGACCTAAACATCCTCTGTACTCTGCCTGTGATCTTCCCTCCCCCTCCCCCTGGCAACCGCGGATTTTTTGCCGTCTCTATAGCTTTGCCTTTTCGAAACTGTCATATAGCTGGAATCGTGCAGCATGTATTGGCTTCTTTCACTTGAAAATTAACAATTTCTAAATAAAAGTGGCCATCATTATCATTAAATTAAGACAAAGGGGAACGAAGGGAAGGGAGAGGGGAGGAAAATGGTAAAGACCCGAGAATGACCCGGACATCACTTTCCTGTGTTCATGTATGAGTAAAGGACCAGTGAAACTCGACGTCATGCACAAGCACAAGAATGGAAGTATGCTCCATGTAGGCATGTGTGTCAAACTACAATCTACTGTCGTGTGTGACTAAGAAGAACAAATAAGGAAAAAGAGAGGGAAAAAACCCATATTTTAAAAAATTGGGATAAGTGCACATAACATCAAATTTATCATTTTAAAGTACACAGCTCAGTGGTATTCGTCACATTCGCAATATCGAGCGGTCATGAGATCTAGTTCCTGAACGTTTTCACCGGCTCCAGAGGAAACCCTAGGCCCGTGGAGCTGTTATTTCTCGGTCCCGCTCTCCCATCCGGAGGACATTTCAAAACCGCATCTTCCCCTCTCCTGGAGTGGCGCTTACCGTCTGTCAAAAGCGGCCTGCGATCTCTTCTCTCAGGTGGCCGCCCGGGGGCGTCACGCTGCAGGAGCGCAGCCTGAGTCCGAGTTCCCAGCCCCGGGAGGCATCTCCGGTTTGGCGTGACTGCTGTCTAAAGTGCTGGAAAGCATCATGCTAAGTGAAATAGGCCGAGCCCAAAAAACCAAAGGCCGAATGTTTTCTCTGATAAGTAGATGACGGTATATAACGATGGGGGGTGGCGGGGGTGGAGGCGGAAAGATTGAAGAAACTTTGGCAGGTGTAGAGGAAAATGGGGTGGGAGAGGGTGGGGGATGGGAGGATAGTAGAATGAAACAGACAGCGTTACCCTCTGTATATGTATGATTACATGCATGGTGTGAGTTGACATTGTGCACAGTCATAGAAGTGAAAAGTTGTACCCCATTTGTGTACAATGAATCAAAATGCAGTCTGTAAAAATAAAAAAGATTTAAAATAAAATAAAATAAAGTGCCTTCTAGATGCTGACTCCACAGAGCAGCAACCAACAGCTGAGTATGGAGAGATTCGAAGAAACACCGGCCCGGAGTCCAGGGTGCAGATTTAATATTAATGAAGCAATTATTTGTCATCAGAGGAGGAACCAGAATCTGTTTCTTCCAAAGCAATGAACAAGAGTACTTTGTGGGGCAGGAAAGGAAGAAACAAAGCGCTGAAACTGTGCTGTGCTTTGTTACCGAGAGATGTTTTAAAAGATGGCCTGTGACGTCACAAGCAGGGCAACCGAAGGCCGGAGAATTGTGAAATCCCTTGGAAGAAACAATAAAAAAATTTCAAACTAATGAGAGATTGGTGTGACTGGTTGGTGTGTCATGTGGGACTGTTTAAGGCATTATGACTCAGTTTAAAGGCAGTATTATTTTTCTAGATAGTACATAAAATAACAGTACATTTTATAACTGATGACCCCTTAAAATGACACAGTTAATGTTATCATCAAATTGCAACATTTCCATTGACTGTCTGTTTCCCCTTCCAGACTGTCAATGTTGACTTGTTGATTATTTTGTCTTCTTTCTTTCTTTCCTTTTTGTTTTTTCTTTAAACCAATTAGGATAAATAGGATGGTGTTTGGCTCAAGTGACAGAACACCTGATATAATAATGGCTTAAATAAGATAGAAGTTGGTTACTCCCTCAGGTAAGTAGCATTTGGAAGTAAACAGCCCAGTGATAGTAGGGCAACTCCATGATCATCAGGGCCTTGAGTTTCTTAGTCTTGTTGCTCTGCCATCTTAACACATGGCATCCACTTTATAGCCCAAGATGGCTGCCTGAGCTCTAGCCATCATGTTTACATTCCGGCTGTCAGATGTAGAAAAGGATGGAAGGAGAAAGATGTTTCTCTTCTTTCATTACTACTTCTCAAAAATCATTAATGACATTGTGTGTATCCCTTGGGGCAGAATTTGACTATATCTAATTCACAGAACCTGGAAATACAGGCTTTTCTGTAGATACCATGTGACCCACTAAAATACAAGGGTCCTATTAATAAGAAACAAGTAACAGACTCTGCCACAGTTATTAAACTTTGTGGTGTGATTACAAGTGCAACACGGGCTATAAGATGGTTTGTTTCATCATGGCCCTATAGTGGGAGGCTCTTGCGTGAAGATTAAGTAAGCAGAAGGACCAGGCAAAGGCATTCCAGGAAGGGAAGGAACAGAGCTCCTGAGGCAGGAAGCACCGGATGTACCTGAGAGTCCACTGGGCTGTCCTGACTAAGCAGTGCTGGTTGGAAAGGGCCACTGGGCACTAGCTGGCTGAGTCTTAAACCTGGCAGCAGACTCAGTCCTGTGCTGACTGTGTGGTCAGCGTGGACTCATTTTACCTCCAGCTTTGGCCTCTGTGAGATGTGCAGAGTGACAATCATACAGAGAGGATTCATGTAATCCTTTGTAACCTGTAAATCCACATACACTTCAGATGCTCAATAGACAAGAAGCGCCTGTCATCATGACACAGGCCAAGGGTGGGAAGGGAAGCTACAGCATGCAAGGCAGGGTCAGCCGGGGTCCTGCCTGCCACCCCACAGAGGGGCCAGCTTGGATGGAACACAGTCTTAGTCTTCTTCAGTTGCTGCAACAAACTACTGCAGGTCAGGTGGCTTAAAGAGCAGGAATTCATCCTCACAGTTCTGCAAGATGGGAATTCCCAGATCATGGTTTGGCTGATTCGGTTCCTGGTGATAGCTCTTCCTGGTTTGCAGGTGGCTGCCTTCTGACTGTCTTCACATGGCATGACAGAGAGAGCCCTCTGGTTTCTCCCTTCTTATAACGGCACTAATCCCATCATAGAGGCTCCACCCTCGTCTAAACCTAATTACCTCCAGAAGGCGCCACCTCCAGATCCTACCCCATCAAGGGTTAGAGGACACAAACACGCCGTCTATAGCAGACTTCCAACTCCATCTGAAACTTGCCCTGGCCCTGGGGTGGGGTCTCCTGCTCTGTGCCTTCGTCTTCAGTGAACGCAGTGTGACTGGCAGTCTTCTGCTCTGGCCTGACAGAAGAGTTGAGTGGGAGCTATACTGGGGCCTGCGTCTCCCTCCGCTGGGGTACCCAGGGACAGTCCTGGACGAGCGAGGCTGCCGTGGCTGGGTGGGCTTCCCTGCAGCCCCATTCCAAGGCCACCTGATGAAAACCAAATGGTGACTTCTCTACTTTTTCTTTTTCCTCCTTCTTTCCTCTCTTCCCCGCTGTCATCTCCTGTGAGACCACTGGTTCCTCAGCCCGCAGCGGTGGGTGCCCAGGGAGAACCAGGGAGCACAAAGAGAGTCAGGGCAGACCAGGCGGCACATGGAGGGAGGCCTCGAAGGGTGAGATGGTGGGGACGCAGGCGTAGGCCTGGGAAAGGAGGGAGCCAGAGACAGAGCAGTCGGGCACCAAGCGAGGAGGAGCCCCAGGGAGAGACAGAGAGGTGGCCGGGTCTGGAAAGGGCAGCAGAGAGCCCCTGCGGCAAGACCGCCAGGCCAGGAGCCAAGGGTTAGGGAGGGGAGGCAGACAGAGGCACTGGGCCTCGCCTGTCTCAGGGGCCCTGGCCCCCACCCAGGCCACCCCAGGAGAGGAGGAAGGCCAGAACCAGGGGCAGAGCTACCACTGCTTCAGATCAGCCACATTTCTAGCTGGCTGCCCTGTCCTCACCTCTAGGTCAGGGATCGGAGCCAAGGGGGAGTGCTGCAGGCCCCCAGGTCCTAGCTGATGGGTCACAGGTTCCCATGAGCTGGGGATAGGGTCCCTCTGAGCCCCCGGGTGGACCAGACAGCAGTGCCACATCGTCTGACATTTAGGATGCGCTTATCACAGTGACGTGCTATTGTAGGGAAGGAATGGGGTCAAAACCAAGGGCTGCAGCCTGAAAGAGCAAAGGGCCCAGAAATCCGTCCCACCTCAGAACATCAGCGGGTCAGCTCTGAGCACCTTCCTTTCAGGGAGTGTGGTCTTCCTGAGCCAGAGGTGTGGACCATGCTCACCTGCCAAGCAGATGCTTTCCAACTGGACAAGGGCAGGAGGCAGCTCTCCTACAAGGCAGCTCTCCTACAAGGGAGCTCCTGCCCACAGGGGAGCCCCGTCCTGGAGGATCTTGATCCTGGACCAAGAGGGACTTTGCAGAGTGACCAGGCAGGCAGGGGACACTGTGTTTGTGTATGTGGCACAGAGTGTTGACTGTCAGGGAATCACAGAGACAAGGACAAGAAGACCACAGTAGGGGAGCCCGGGAAGGAAAGGCAAGCAAGTCGCCACTTACCACCTCTGGGGATGGGACAGGGTAGGCCTGTCCTGGCTCCTTAGCCTGGCCCCTTCACACATGCCCAGGAAGGTCTGTGTCCAGAGCGAGGCCCCAGCACAGGCCCTGAGGCCTCCTGGGAGGGAGGTAGAGGCTGCTCAGCGCCTCCTCAGACAGGTTCCCTCTAGAAGGGTGGAGATAATGTTGGTGTTTTTGTAGGTGAAGACAGAGATGAGAGAGATGGGGCTGAAGGGTCACTCGGGCCAGCTGGTCCAGCCCTCACAGTGCACAGAGAGGGGCAGATGCCTGCTCAGTGCCACAGGCCCGGCTCCCTTTCCGCAGCCTGTTTACTGGCCTCAGGACTCCTCGGGGTCCTGAGTTCGACTCGCCCCATTCTTCCCATCTTAGCTCTGGGCACTTACCACAGCCCTGAGGTGTAGGTAGGAATAGTCCCACTTTACCAGTACAGAAATCAAAGCCAGCGGGGGCCTTGCCCAAGGTCTCAGGACCATCCGAGAGAGCTGGGGCTAGAACGGACAGGGCTCTGGACCTTCCACCTTGGCTGTGATGAGGCAGCTCATTTTCAAAGCATGGCTGAACAAAGGCCTTCCCTCCCCACCCAGGCCCCAAGCGGGCCTTGTTGGTAAGGGGTCACTTCTGAGCTTAGCCCCTGCCGGCTCCCTGACAGTTCTGGCCCACCTATGTGAGATTACTTCCCTCTGTCTTGTTTCCCGTGGGCTCCTCGGTTGAATCTCCGCCCCCTCCTCTGCTCCAGCGGCCCTCAGCTCCCAACTCCTTAATGTGGACAGATGTGGCAGGCACCGTCCTTCCATGCCAACAGTGACATGTGGTCTGATGTGAGGGAGAATATCTTAAATCTGAGTTGTCCTTCAAAGGCTAGAGCATGTGGCTGCCAGAGTCATGAAGAGGCTGGATCCTCAAAGAGGGGACAGGAGGCAAGGGGTGGAGAAGATGGGGGAACCGGGACAATAACCCACTCCGCATGTCCTGAGGGCCGGCCTTCGAAGACTGCTGCTGGCCAACAAGCATGGGTCAGCCCCTCGTAGGTCCCAGAAGCTTCCCTTGCCCTCTTGGGTCCCCCTGCGCCCAAGCTCCTTCCTCAGAAGCAGGAGTGACATGTCTCTCTCTTCCTCCTCCTCCCCGGGGCAGCTCACTGCACTGCCCAGAGTGAACCTGTGCGCCAAATGCTCCCTCTGTCAGGAGACACCCTGTGTGGGAGGAAGGGACAGTCACAGCTTCCTCATCTCCACGCCTTGGGCAGGAGGGTGGCCTGGGAGCAGCCAGAGAGTGATAGCACGGATGACCACCCTCCACTCTGATGCAGGCCCTTTAGTTTGTCCGGAAGATACAGATGGAGGGGCCCTGGGTTTTGAGGTGCGGGAAGGCGTGGGGGGCTCCGCCTCCCCCAGAGAGCCTGAATGAAACTCGGCGGTCTTTAGGACTGCACATCCCTCGAGGTCCCTCTTTCCAAGAAGCCTCCTGCCAGCTCCTTTGGCTGGGACCCCAGTCCCTGCTCTGATCTGTTGGACTAGGTCCTAGAGGTGGTTCTGCCGGCAGCACGACACCAGCCACAACAACTTCGTGCATGAAGAACTGCTGGGGCCGCCCAGCGGTTCTGGGAGATCCCGCCAGTGACGCCTGGCCACCAGGACCGTGAGGCAGAGTTCCTTCGTTCCCTCTGTATTCATCTATCGGGTGTCTGCTGTGTGCCAGGCTCTTTTGAAACTGGGGATGAGGCGTCCTAACCCTCAGGGACAGGGAGGCACAGAAGCAACCCATGATTAAGTCAACCATGACATGAGCTCCGTAGGGAGATCAGGGTGCTCGGGGAGCTCCTTGGGGGGTGTCTGGGAAGATCCTCTTGGAACATGGTCACCCACCATGCTGCCTGAAGGATGTTAGGTAAGTGAGGGGAAAACTGGGAGGAGCCTTCCAGGTAAAGGGCAGCTGGGGAAAGGTCTGGAGGCACTCTCTAGAAAGGATTCCAGGAGGAAGCGATTGGGGATGAGAGGGCGGGTGTCAGGGGATGAAGCTGCAGAGAGGAGCAAAAGCCACTCCCAAGGAAACTGTGTTTTTATACCTGTCTGGAATCTCCAGCCAGAATTGTTCTGGGCCTTGTTCCTGCAGGAAACCCAGTGGGAAACGGTTATTTCCTGACCCCAAAGCAGAGAAGAAAACAATAGTCGCAGCAAGGCCTTGCCTACCTGCCTACCCCAGTGTCAGAGTTGACTCATGCTGGCTGAGGTGGCAGAGAGGATGCCAGACTTTTCTCTTTGAAAAAAATTCTTAGTACTTTGACACTTATAAAGGTAATATATGCTCTGTGTAAGAGTCTAACAAAGAAAATAAAATCGTGTGTAATCTTCATATGGAGATAACCAATAAAACATTTTGTGTTTGTTTCCTCCAGTCGTTTTTTAAAGCGTACTTTTATTTTTGTTACATAGTTGAAATAGAAC
Organism: Sciurus vulgaris; assembly: GCF_902686455.1. Taxonomy (NCBI): domain Eukaryota; kingdom Metazoa; phylum Chordata; class Mammalia; order Rodentia; family Sciuridae; genus Sciurus; species Sciurus vulgaris. The sequence continues at coordinate 59,912,371 of NC_136475.1, forward strand.
AGTACATATAAGGGGCTGGGAATGCAGCTCAGTGGTAGAGCACTTGCCTAGCACTTGTGAAACCCTGAGTTCAATCCCTAGCACTGCAAAACAAACAAAAATATGTATATGTGATTTTCTTACCTGTCTGTTCCCTTAACATATGCACATTTCACTTTTAAGGGCAGCATAATATTCCATCATGTGGCTATGTCGTAGATTACTTAAGTTACCTCCTAGGTACCTTCCCATGGTGACTTGTCCTAGTGCTCTCTGGGGTTCTCCCTCAGGCTGTAAGACTCCAGGTCTCACAGCAGCAGGAGAGTAGTGCCCCAGCCAGTCAAGTTTCAGAACTACCTGGGAAAGACCCAGGCTTCTGGAATTAAAATCAGATGTGGGATGGGAGTCTGTGTTCTTATGAAGACAGGTGCAGACTGGTACTTGGGGGATGCTGTTGTAAAGCCCTCAGGGCTGCTTAGCTCTTTCTAGAAACTTACAGAGTTGACATGTCTCATTTTAAACAAGACAAACTAATACCTACCTGGCAGAATTGTTGAGAAAAACAGAGATATGTCTAACATATTTTAGGCACTCAAAAAATTCTAACAGCAGTAGTTACAACTCAACATGGAATTCTTTGCACTGTATCCCACTCAGATGGACACTTTGTTCCTACACTTACTCCAGGAAGGGCTTTGCTGCCACAGAACCTACTTTCCCTCCTCCCCCTTGGCATCAAACGCAGAATTCACACTCCCCCTTTCAGGAATACATCTATTGAATGGCAGCCATTAAAAAAATCAGAGCATGTTGACTGTAACACAGAACGTACATGCATAGGCCCACAGGGCACATGGCCTTAGGTGACCAGGGAGGCACTAGGGTGAAGGGTGGCAGCTTCTAAGCTGTGATGAGGGGCTGTGGGAACTCTTTTCCTAGGCCATCGAGGAGGAGGTGACTCAGGAAGGAGAGGGCAATTAGCCTTCCTGACTGTCTGCTCCAAGCACAGTGTGCTGGGGTCCGGCACAAACCGTCACTGGGGCTGATGAGTGAGTGCAGGAATTCAGAGTGAACTCTTAGAAATGTTCCTAGTGGTTTGACATTGCCACCATATCCAAGCATGTGCTCATTTTTCTAGAAATTCATTTTTATTGTGTTTTACCAAAGCATTGATCCATGACTGATTGGATATTTTTAATGGTCCTTTGCTACAGAAAGCACGAGAAGGGTGCCCAGCGGCTGATCTAGGGTGTCTTCTTGAATCCTCACACAACCTCAGTGAGCCCTGAATTAGGGCCTCCATTCTCCTTGTCCTCTACCCGCACCCATCACCCCCATCACCCACCTGGTGAACCAGCCTCCATCCCAGGGTTTTCTCTGCTGAATTTCAGCCAGGGGAGGGTGGCTCTGTTCCTGGGTCCCCTGACCCCCACCAACCATGTGGCAGGGACCAAGGAGTACCAGGAAAAACCCAGGTGGAACCTAGGGGACACAGATGTCCCCTGGAAGGTGGGGGCATGAGATCTCAGGACAGACTGCTGCAGGGGACTGACATGTTCCTGAGGCCTCGCAGGAGGGAAATGTCCCAGATAACTTCTGCCTTTCATTTTGTCATTGTTCCTTCCCATCAGGGAGCTTCCCTGCCTATGCGTCTCAGTCCCCACGGTTGTGCCTGAAGTCTTGAGCTTCCAGTGAAGACTAGTCAGCCCTGTCTGTATACCGAGGCTGGTGGGAGCTGCTCTGGGGTGCACCAAGGGGGACATTTTCCTCCAGCACTTCTCTGATTCACCCAAGTACTTTTCTCAATGGCCTTGTGAGACAGGCCCTGTTGTTACCTTGGTTGCGCAGGAACTCTCAAGGCGGTAACTGGATGACTTAAAATCACACGGCCAGTAAGTGGCAGAATCAGAAGTTAGTCCCCAACCTGCCCTACTTCAGGACCAGCACTCTTAGTCACCGTTTGATACGGGACCCAACCCTGTTCTTGAGGGGCTTACAATCTGGTTGCCGCAGTGAGACCCTGGAATCCTAGCAGTCAGGTAGTCCTGACTGTAGGGCTCGGGAAACTGGAGGAGGAAAGGATGCAGGAGAGGAAGGCTTGAGGCCTTTAGGAGGGAGGCAGCCCCTCACAGGCCCACCGCTCGGTTCTCCATGTTCCCTAGGAATACACCCCGATCTGGCTGTATTCCAGCCGCCATATTCCAGCTACCTCCCTCCCCATCCCTAACCCCTCTCCTTGAAGCCACAGAGCAGTGGTTTTTGCTCCTGGCCCACCATCAGGGCAGTTCAGGTTCCACGTTAACAAGAATGGGTGCTTGTCACATCCCCTCCCTTATCTGTCCCCTAATCTCTCAGTCTCAAACTGTACCTTCCTTCAGAAGTTTCCGAGGATTAAACGGGAATGGCTGGGAGCTCTTTCCCGCTCCTAGTGGCTCTCAGGCTTGGTTGTCTTCCTCCGTCGTCAGAACTTGGCTCAAGCCCACTGCCTGTGGGAAGGCCTCCCTGACCCTGGCCTGGACGGTGCCTGGTCCTGGTCGGCACTCTGCAACGCAGGCCTACACTGTACTGCCGTGGTGTCAGCCCCAGAGGGCCCTGTGGTGACAGGGGCTGGCATCTGCCATACTGCTCCCAGCACCACCCCCATCCCCAGCTCCCAACTCCTGTGCTCTGGGGCTTGCCTATTTCCCAAATGCTCCTAGTGGAATTGCTGGATTGGGGATCTCCTCACCACCTAGGCAGATGGTTTGAGGAGAGGGGTTTTGTTTTTGTTTTCTTTTGTTTTGTTATTCTTACTATACTGATGAGGGAAGCAAGGTTGAGAAAGGTCAACAGACATGGCCAAGGTCATAGACCCAGTTAGTAGATTACAGAGTCAGGACTCAGTCCTGGTTCTAATGTTCCTCAGGCTGGGTACCTGCTGAGAATCCAAAGAAAGCAATACAATGCGCCACAAGTGTGTGCACTTGACCTCCCATTTGACCTTTTAAGTGGATTTTTGTCTTTGCTTCCCCCAGGTCCTCCTCCCAGAGCCCCCTGCCTCAGCAGGAGAGATAGGCAGTGAAGCTAGCCAGAGACCACTCTGCACAGGGATACTAGACAGACCCTACACCCTACATATGTCTTCAGGATCCTGGGTGGGGCTTTGCTCTTGGCAGGACAAACAGTCCTGGTTCCGAAGGCCCCAGAGGCTGGGATAGAGTTTTAAATAGCCAGTGACAGGCGATGGTGTTGTCAGTGCTTGATTGAATCAGGTTTAATTGTTGGTTGGTGCTGAAATGATGAATGAGATGTGGCTTTAAAAAGGAACCATAAGTATTTCAACCTCACCCTGGGCGGGAGCCGCAGCAGTCTGGTCTCCTATCCAAAGGATTCCCTGAGGAAAGGCAGTGGAAGGCTGCCTGGGCTGCTCCACCTGCTTCCCGGGGGTGGGACGAGGCCTTGGGCTCCAGGACTGAGATCCCGGAAGGGCCTGATGGGCTCAGAGAGATGAGGTCTTAAGGTTCAGTCCGTCAATCCATCAACAAGACATCAATCAATCAGTCCTTTTCTTGCTAAGCCCGCCTACCACAGGTCGCAGGGTAGGCACAGCTGCTGCCTTGCCCTCTCCATTTGTACTTTCCGTGGCAGAAGGGTTGCCTGGAAAGGAAACTGGATTTGGAATTGGAGTCCAGGCCTGCATGCTCTGGCTCTGCTCCCTAATTAGCTGTCACTAGGCCCCAGTCTCCTTGTCTGCCAACCTGAGGAAGATTCCTCTGCTCCAGAGCAGGGCTGGGAGGGTTCATGAGATGGCCGCAAGAATATCAGTGCTGGTGCTGCTGAGGAGCTCAGGAAAGGCACACCTCATCTTCCCAAATGTACAGGCCTGTCGGATTGTTCCAGAAAAGAATCTACAAGGGGGAAAAGTTAAAGCTTTGGAGAATTACACTAATTCTGGCCTCCTGAACCCCCTTTCCTGTGTTCCAAGTGGATGTGTCGGTGCACAGCTTGCTAAAAGGCCCCCTGCTCTCCAGTAGGAGTGTCCCTGCTGAGGTGTGGGCCACCATTCTCTGATTCCCAACCCCCTTGCTCCTGCCCTCTAGGTCGGCAGCCCCGGATTCCCTGCGGACCCCAATGGTACTCCCTGCACCCACGTGCCTTGGTCTGCTTGTTTGTCTTTGAGGTGTGCGCCACATCTTCCATCCTCGGCTGTCTCTTTACTTTTGCCATCCCCGGAGCCAATGGTTTGAATGCTCCTGTTATGTTGTAAAGGGTGGGAGACCCCAGCAGATCCCAGGGAAGGGCAGTGGCAACAAAGAGGCAAAGGATTCCCCCTAATGTAGGGGTGAAGGTTGCTTCCCCTCCCCCGCCGAAGGTTTGACATTGAGTCTTGCTGAAATAAACTGACAACAGACAGTTCTCAGGAGAAAAGACATATGAGTTCATTATACGCAAAAGAACTAGTGCACAGGAGTCACAAAATATGAGACTCAGAGAAGGGCCAGATGGTTGAAGTTTAAATAGCACCCTGAGCTTCGGAAAGGAGCAGGGATTTGGCAATCTGGGGGGAGGTGACGACCCGGTATGAGAGGGTGAGGAGAGGAAATGCTGCCCAGAAGGACAAAGGCTGTCCTCACAAGAATAGATGGTGGCCTGTGGTGAGGCTTTCTGGACGAGGTGTCCAACCCTTGGTGTCCATTTCCTGTGAGTAGAATGCGATACCAAGGAGAGGGTCCACGACAATTCCTTCCTATCGAAGGAACTCCGCTTAGACAGGTAAAGGAAACTTAGAGGAAGCCTCTCCCTGTGCTTCAGGAGGGAAAGGGGGGCGGAGCGAGAGACAGGGGCAGCAGGTCAAAGAGACCTTGGTTCTCCTTCAGTGCAAAGCATCTGACATGCCAAATGGCCATACTTTGGTGTCTTGTTTTCTGAGCCACAACATTTTCTTTAGTTTTTTCTTTTTTCCCTTAAGCATAAATAAAAAGTAAAGGGATTAGGGTACAGAAGAGATTTTTTGTTTTGTTTTTTTAATATTTTGTTTTAGTTGTAGGTGGACACAATACCTTTTTTATTTTATTTTACTTATTTATTTATTTATTTGTGGTGCTGGGGATCGAACCCAGGGCCTCACGCATACTAGGTGAGTACTTTACCGCTGAGCCACAACCCCAGCCCCAGGAGTGATGCTTTTTAAGTGTGAACCGTAACAACCCTAAGAATCTTGGAAGGATAGGAAGCAGGATCTTGAGCAGGCCCCTTCGTCTGTATTGTCACTTGCTCCTCCACATGAAGCTGGCACTACAGGGACACCCACTGTTGCTGGGGAAACTGAAGTAAGGGCAGTCTTACAACTGAAGTTGTAAGAACTGAAGTTGTAAGAGGCACTGAAGTGTGGCGAGGCTAAATAATACTGATGCCGAAACTCTGAGAGTCGCGACTGTTGATGGAGAGCTGATTCTGGGAGGGCCCTGGGTGAAGGGCTCCTTAGAAGTCCTCTCATTGAAACCCTGAACCACCCAGCGAGGTAGATATGATCAGCTCCATTGGGTGGAAGCCAAGAGATGTGTCCATGTGTCCATGGTCCCATGGCTAAGAAGTGGCAGGGTCAGGCCCTCAAGAGCAACCACACCTGTCTGGAGATAGGAACAGGGATAGCCAAGAGTCATCTGGGGCTGTTGTCCCATGACTGAAGAGCAGACATGACCAAGGGCAGAGATCCAGATTTCTTCCCTTTACCTGGAGTTAGACTGAGGACGTACGGGACTCTTGAGTAAAAGTGAGGTAAGTTTTAGCTCAATCCCCAAAGCCATTTTAGATGAGACTTTCCTTAGAATTCAGGACACCAGAGGGACTCAAACCAAGTCTAGACGAAGTGGTGTTCCCAGTGTTGCTGAAGAGACCCTCCTGTGTCAGGGGACACAGCTTGGTCTCAGAACCAGAATACCACATACAGGTTCTCCTGCTGCCTTTCTCACTCCTTGACCTTGACCTTGACCAACTACTTAACCTCTGAGCCCCCATAGCCACATTTGTAGCCACATTCGTAAGACTAGGAAAATAAGGCCTTTCATGAGGATTCTGGACTGTGAAATAAAAGCTGGGAAAGCATTCTTGGCTTGGCCCAGGGTTGGCATTTGACAAAGCTGGCTGATCCTGAATCTAAGCCAGGAGGAGACCTGCACCTGTGGACTTTGACTTGTCCTTGTAACTCTGCATGTCTGTGACTTCAATACCACTCTGGCTGTGGGCCCTGCTTGTGTGGTATTTGCCACAGGAAGCCAAATACCCAGGTGGGGAGGCACCTGCAGGGCTGTGAGGAGATCAGCAAACCCCCAGGTTAACTGCATCGTGGCCTCCTGGTCCACTGTATTTGGGAGGGGAGCGCGGAGAGAGGAGGGGCAAATCTTCTGATCTGCCCGAAGTGGAAAGCAAACTCTTATCTCATTTCCTTGTCAGAGCTCCATGGCCGGCTCTGACTGTGCGCTGGACATGCTGGGGAGAGTCCTGGGAACTGACAGAGGCCAGGGCCACATTCTCTAGTGCTCTTCCCACAGAGGCATCCAGAGGGGAGTCGGGCCCTCTCTGTGGTGCCAAAATAAACTTGCTTTGTTTCCAGCTCCACAAGAGGCCTGGAGTGAAGCTGCGTTTGCCAAACCCTACAAGGAAGGCAGGCCGAGGGAGGGGAGAGGGCCTGGATCAGGAGAGCACCCTCTGAGCTATCTTCTGACTTTCAGAAAACCCCATGCGGGCAGGCTGGAAAGCAGATCCCATAGGGCTCTGCGAGAACCTGGCCTTTTAAAGGACAACGATGGGATGGCACTCACTCCCATTTTTTGAGCGTTTGCTCCACTTTTGGTACTTATTATAAAGTTGTTAGTGACCTGGGTTCAAATTCTGACCTTGTCATTTGCTACCTGTGTGTCCTGGGCAAGCTAATAACTTCTCTGAGCTTCTGTTTCCAGTGGGTTAAGTGGAGCTGATAACTGTAGTACTTCTGAGGGTTGTTTTGAAGGTAATGTAGGTAAAGGGCTCCGAACATGTGTGGTACATACATGTACTCAATATGTTCATTATTATTGTTTAGCTGCTATAATAAGAATAACATCTTTCAAAACTTTCTGACTTTCTGAGGGGTAGGTGTTGTTATGTAAATGTTGCAGTTGAAACTTGGAAACTGAGGCTCAGGGGAGGTCGAGATCCCTTTTCAGGGTCTAACATTAAACAGTAGCTGGCTCACGATTCAAACTCAAGTCTGCCTAACTGTTGGGCCCACACTTTTTGCACTTTACTTGAGATAGGGGCCCCCAGGGGCTTCCTGATACGAATACGGTGTTGCTTCAAGGCTGAGGAGCAGAAAAAGCAGCAAAAAACAGATGACTGGGCAGCATTTTCATGGCCCCACTGTCCCTAGACTTTATAGGCTCAGCCATGATCCAGTTGGACCTGGGTTCCAAAGCCTAGGGTTCCCACTGCCAGACCCCGGGGCTCCTCTGTCTTTGGAACATTCATCTGGAGTAAGTGTCTGCAGCTTGGGCCCCACTCTGAGCTTTATCTACACAATACGGTTAGCACAGCTGGCCTCCTGTTCCTGCATGGTTAGCTATTGAAGCTGAGTCAAAACATCCTCAGATTTGAATCCTGGCTCTGTCACTCACTAGCTGGGTGACGTGGGGCATGTTTCTTGCTCTCTCTGAGCCTCAGTTTTCTCATCTGTAACACTGAAGCAATAGTACGTAGCTTCCCAAGTTCCCATGAGAATACACAAGACAATGAACATGGAGGTATTTGGAAGGTGTCACCTCTCCCTCCTCCCCTTCCCACCTCTTGAGATGGGTGCTCCTTGGCTGTCCTGCTTGCTCCTGACCATGGGACCATGGGGCCCTGGGTGGAGACTTAATTTTCATTCTGATATGTACTCTGCATGTCATCCTTAATGAAAAAAGAATAACTCATGTGTTCGTTTCATTAAGTGCTGCCCCCACAAAAGGGTGGGTTTGTGCAATTCTCCAAAGACTGTCAACTGGAAGATATCTCAGAATTCCTCGTAAATCAGAAAGTTTCAGTTCGCTGCCAAGACTGTCAACTTGCTTTGCCTTGGATAAAGCAGCAGGAGGTGATGGGCTGGGCTGGCGTCAGACATGCCCACTGGCCTGGTCTCTGCCAATTACCAACTCAGGACAGGAGCAAACTGCTTGATGTCCTTGAAGCCTCTGTTTCCTCTTCCAAGAAATGAGTGGTGTGTTGGGTGCTTTAGGATTCCCTTGCTTCTCCATTTCCAGTTTTAAAAATTCTGGAACTTGATTTTTCCTTCTCTCTCAGCCTCCGCCTCCAGCAGCCCCTTCCCATTCCTCTCCCTGTCCTCCCACATTCTCTATCAATCCTGTCAATCAGGTCAAAGCAGCCCAGACTGGGGAGAAAAAAATATCTATGCATTCCTGGCAGACGACAATCTTTTAATGCCCCTCATTGCAAAAGCAGCCCTTTCTTGGGGTGAAAAGAAGGGCAGCCAAGATCTGTGTTTCTATTGTGGGGTCCAGGGAGGGGCAGGGGAACATTTGCTCATGGAGCCAGTGATGAATAAGTTTCAAAGTCAAAGGACGGACACTTCCCTGGCTGCAGCTTTGGCCAAGGCTCCTAGATCAGCCTGGGGTTTCGTGGTCACCTAGTGGAACAGGCTCCTGGTCCCCCAGAGGGGTCTGTGGGCTGCAGGGTGAGCGGGTGGCCAGTGCATGGGTGAAGGTCCCTGGGGGTGAAGGTCTGGGAGGGAACTCAGCCTCTTAGAAACCACAATCAGAGCTGGCCCCCTGGGGCAGGGAGACTAGGGGATGACACCTAGAATATTCCAATTCCTTTGCCACTGGCTCATCTGACTGAAAAGAAGAGATATAAATAAAGACCAAAAAGATTTGCTAAGCACAGGATTTGGGAAGGAGAGGGATTAAGAAAGAGAGGAACAAGAGCAAGGACAGAGGAAGGCAAAGGGAACAAGAGAGAAGCAAAGAGGGAGGAGAGGAAGAGAAGGAAAATGAGACAGAGAGGGAGAGAGAAAGGATGGAGGGATGGAGAAAGGGAGAAAGAAAACGGGCAAAAAGAAAGGAAAAGGGAAGGAAAGAGAGCGAGGAAGGAAAATCGTTTCCCCAAACAGTGTCATCTGAGCGTTCACTGTCCATGATGAGGGGGTGGCAGGTGCATCAAGAACCAGCCTGGACATGCAGAGCCTCCCCAGAACCGACACCTCTAGGTCAAGCTGGGCCCACTGCCCTACGGCCTTCCAAGCAAAGGAGGTTCAGAACCCACTCGTCACACGTGGAACACTGTTTATCTAAAACACAAAGGGAATCAGTGCCCCAGAGCACTATAAGGAGACTGAGGGCCTCAAGTGGCTGGCAGGTCCCCACAGTTTAATTAGACTGAGATGTGATAGAACATTCAAAATACAGAATGCATTATCGTATTCATTAAATCATTAAATATGCTATAGTCTGTTTATATTGAGATGCATTGAAACTATACATAAACTTTAGGAAACTGACACCTTTACAATACTAACTCATCTGTCCATGGATATAGTATACCTCTCTAATTATGAGAGCATTCATTAATGTCAGTTAATAAAGTTTAATAATTTTTATAGATTCCTAGCAAAAATTTTGTCATATACTTCATTTTTTGTTTGAAAATGTTCACTTTTTAAAATTTCATTTTTTTCAGTGCTTACTGTTCATATATGGAAATAAGCTTATTTTTTGCATCCTAATTTTACACCCAGAAATCTTGTTAAACTCTTGGGCTAATAATATTTCTAGATGCTTGGATTTTCTATTCTCACAATAATATCTGTATGTATCTAAAGTTTATTTTCTTTTTTTGGATCTTTACCCTTAAAGTCTACTTTCTTTCTTTATTGAAATGAGCAGGACCTCCAGTACAATGTGGACAGAAACAGTAATAGTAGCCAAACTCATCTTGTTCTACTCTCAAAGGCAGAGATTAGACAAGATGATTTTGAATCTCTTCCAATGCAAAGCTCTTGATTTCCCTCATGATCATCTCTATGTTAAGGAAGAAAACATAAGGCAAAGCTTTCTAGAATCTTTCTCCTGGTTCAAGATAGGGATCACAGTTTGTATGACGTTTGATAGTTTTATTTCTGCAGCCTGAATCTGGAAGACCCTGGAGTCTTATTGCTCCTACATTTCATATTTGTTGAGTCACTTCCTTCTCAAACTCAATTCTTCCCCAAACTCCCAAACCATTTCTGGTTCACAGTCTGAATCATGACTAATCTTCAGAAGAACTATTATGACTGAGAGATTACTATCCATATCCCTTTTTTGAAGTGCTTCCTGACCTTTCTCAGGGTGGGGAGAGATGGACAGTGCCTTTAGTCCCACATTCAAACCCTGCCTGAAAGAAGTGATACCCGCTATGCTCTATGCTGTTTTCCCTGGGTGTCTAAGCTGCATCCAGGCATATGAACACCAGCTGCACCCTGGCTGGACTCACCAGGATTAGCTTCCTCATCAGAGAAGCTCCTAATGTTCTAGCCTGCTTTTATTGAGCATTGATGTAGATAGGGGAAGAAAGTTTGCAAAGTAAATACTGAAGACAGCATTCATCATGTTGTTCAATGTTCCCTCCATAAGAGCCCAGAGAATACATTTTTTAAAAAATTTAATATCAATGTAGTTGAACTCACATGTTTCTGCAATGGGGTTGTATTTCTTGGAATTATTTTAAGATAGGTTCTCCTATCCTGTAAATCTTGTCCTTCTGAGGTTTGTTATCCATGTAAGAAAGAAAAAGATTTTAAAATTCCTTTAACTCTCCTTTAACATGTCAAGAAGTAGGCCTTAGCCAGGTGTGATGGCAATCCCTCCTCAGGAGGGTAAGACAGGAGGATCACAAATTTGAGACCAGCCTGGGCAACTTAGCAAGACCCTGTCTCAAAATAAAATTAAAAAGAACTGGGCCTTCAGTAAGTAGAGCACTGGCCCAGCATGTGTAAGGTTCTGGTCCTGGGTTCAATGCCCTGCACAATACATGTGGACAGACACACACACACACACACACACACACACACACACATACACATACACACACAAGCTAGGCCTGGCTAAGCATATCTCAACATGATAAGGTAAAATCCTGTCCTTTATATCCTTCTACAGAGTTTTTCTTCTTTTGGGTACCGGGGATTGAACTCAGGAGCACGCAACCACTGAGCCACATCTGCAGCCCTGCTTTGTATTTTATTTAGAGACGGGGTCTCACTGAGTTACTTAGCATCTCACTTTTGCTGAGGCTGACTGAATTTGAGATCCTCCTGCCTCAGCCTCCCAAGCCGCTGGGATTACAGGCATACGCCATCACGCCTGGCCCTGTCCTTTATATCCTGATGGAATGTGGAAAGAGAGAAAGAAGAAGAAGAAAGAACAGGTAGATCAGTCCCCAGATCTCTTCTGTCACTGTCATTATCATCACCCCCACAGGTATGTCAGAGCACAGCCTGACAAGTTAGGAGTTTTTTAAGTATACAAAGTGTGAAGGTGATATTGAGCCTCTGGGCCAGAGGGTCTCTCATCCAAGCATGCTGGGTCTGGGGGGATCACCCACACAATGGCACATGGGGGGCAGGAAGTGGTAGGTAGGTGAGCCTGAGATAACACCCCAGCAGCTGCCAGGAGAAACAGCAGAATGGTAGCGATCCAGTGGCGGGATTAGTGGCCACAAGAGCAACTGGCAGGGACCATGGCTTCAGTGATGGGGAAAGAGAGAGGAGGCCATCCCGCCCAGAGTTCAGGTTCCGGGAGCAAGCTAGGTCAGTACCCGCGGCTGAGAGCAGTGAGGATCCTGGTGCACAGCAGGAACCCATGGACTTGTCCCTGACCACTGTAGGAATCTGGTCACAATCCCCTGCTGCGCTGCGATTGAAGAGGCAGAGAAAGCAGTCTCCAAAGGCTGAGACTTGCCCAGGCGGCATGCAAGCTACCTAGGAAAGCTGGTTTTCATTATTCCATCAGACTGGAAATTGACCAAAAGTGGGCAAAATGTAGGAGTCCCAGAGCTGATAAGAAAGAGCATTTATAAACAAAAAAGTTAAAACTGCACTTTCCCCATAATCACACTGTAGAGTGATACGTCTGTCCCCTCCACATCCTTCATATGAAACTCAGAATTCCTCTCACCACAGCCTCTTATCAACCGCAGAGTGACAGCAGATCTCCCTGCTTCCGTGTGCAGAGGGGACAGCTTGTCCTTCTCCTGTCCCAGGGGCCTCTTTGTTCTTGACTTCCTCCTCTGTAAAAGGGGCTTGTTGGACTGAAAGACCTTTGCTTATGAATTTGACACACGGGATGGGAAATATTGGTTTCCTTTCTTCATTTCCATAGATTTTGGGTTTTCTATTTCTAGTTTAGAGATCTTCCTACATATGTGGTTTTCATTGTGAGTCACCTTCAAAATTCTCTTTGGAAGTAGGTGGGGTATAAATTATAAATAAAAATTCCTTTTTACTTCCTCAGCATTCAGCACAATGCCTGGCTCTGTGTTCTCGGTCCTTGTTTGTTGACTGTGCCGGTAAACGGCTCCCTCCCCTTCCAGCTTCCGCCCACCACCCTGTCCCACCCGGTCTGACAAGCTCTCTGAGTCTCTGCATCTTTCCTTCCTTTCTTCTCCCTTAAAATTCTTCTTTCTTCCATGGCCTGTGTCCCTCCGGCTGCCAGTGAAGAAGGCGCCCACTTGCTGAGCTCCCCACAGCCCTGCCCTATCAAGGAAGAGGTCAGGCGGGGGCTCAGGTGTGGCGGGACAAGGACAGAGCCTGGCCAGTCTGACCATGGCAGAGCAGGAGGTGTTAAGCCTCCACGATTTGCAGGGGATTTCTCGGCACTGCTCAAATCCAACCCTGTAGGACAACATCTCGGTCCCTCGAGGGGTAGGCTCAGTCTCTGCCGTTCACCACGCAGGCAGTTTAGGCTGAAGCCCCCTTTTTCAACATGTGAGAAGATGCCAGAAGGAAGGGAGAATAATAATGAGCCACAGAGATGGAGTTTGGGGAGTTAAAATCGCCTATCCACTAGGCGAGGGTAGAAATAGAACACATTTCCTTCATTAGCCTGACATTTGAGTTCTTATTATCTGCCAGGCACCAGGATTTTAAGACAGTACCAGAGCATTCAAGAGTCAGTGCGCGTGAGCCCTGGCTGCGCGTAGGCTGGACCCAGTGCACGCACCCGGCGCGCACTGCACCGCGCACCTACACCCTGAGCACCTACTGGCTGCGCGCCGCGGGAGAGACACGAATAAAACATCCTCCCACTTATTCGAGAGAAGACAAAATGAAAATTGCCCCACGATGGGATAGAATCTGCAATTTAAGAAGAGAAGCATGTGCAAGTTTATTTATGTCCTATTACCAGCTCCTCCATTCTCCAGCCCCGCCCACGCCCCCTCAATCTGTTGCATTCAGGGATTTGGGACTTTGAGCATTTGAATGAATTCAACAGATTCAATGGAAAGTCAGGGCTGGAAGGTGGAGAAAAGGAGAAAGTAGAAGAACGAGGTGCAGAAATAAATTATGAAAGAGAGAGAGCCGGTGTTGGAAGTCAATACATGAATCTCCTGGAAAGGGATGGAATCAGACAGAGCACCTTGGATGTTCCAATTGGAACAATCATTCTAATAGCCAGGATAAAGGGGCATGTTTATTGAGTGCTTCCAGGACCAGGTGCTGTTCTAAACCTTTTACACACATTAGCATATTTAATCCTCCCAATTATGCAGGTTTTATCAAAACCCTGTATTAAGCCAGGCATGGTGGTGCATACCTGTAATCCCAGAGGCTCTGGAGGCTGAGGCAGGGAGGATTGAAAGTTCAAAGCCAGCCTCCGCAATTTAGGGAGGCCCTAGGTAACTGTCTCAAAAACAGTAAAAAATAAAATAAAAAGGACTGGGGTTGTGGCTCAGTGGTTGAGTTCCCCAGGTTCAATCCCAAAACAACAATAACAACAACTACAAAAACAAAGTCCTCTGTATTACTGATGAGAAGCCAGAGGCTTAGAAGGGGCAATGACTTGACCAGGGTTGTACTACAAAGAGGCAGCCTCCTGCTGGGACCTGCACTTGTCCTGTGGTCTCTGAACAAGTGCCTGTGACATTGTGGGACAGCCAAGCTCAGGTGGGCTATATAATACAACCATGGTTCGTTGGGATTTAGAGTAGAAGGATGAGGGTTGGCTTGGTGGGGTTTGAACCCTGCTAGCCATTGCTAATCCTGTGACCTTGGACAAGTTGTTTGTCTTTTCTGTGTCTTGGTTTTCTTATATATGAAGTGAGACTTGAGGATGTTGATGAATGTCACTACTTTATAGTGTGATGGTAAGGATTTAATATGCTTCGGCATATGAAGGGTTAGATCTCGGCTCGCCAGACAAGCACTGACAAATGGCAGGCAGCCCAGAGTTATGATTTGCTCCCTAGGAGAGCTCCCCGCACCCTCCAGGCTTCACAGATGCCCCATGGACTTAGCACTGGCTCCACATGGGGCTTCCAGCCCCCCAACTCTCCAGTGAGGGACCAGGCTATGCCAGGCAGTGGGAATCACAGAGAGATATAATACCAGACAGTACCTCCCTCCAGGGAGCCTGTCCCCAAACCAAAGAGCATGTTGTGAAATGTGCCTGAGTACAGCTGGGCCTGACCCACGGAAGCACCTCAGACATGGGCAGCCTGCAGTTGGCTGTAGAATGCTGGAGGATACGGGTCAGCCCCTCCCTCCAAGTGAGTTACAGTCTGGCTGGGGATGGAAGACCCCCAGGGCGTGGACCAGGCGGGATCTTTCTAGGGGCCACTCGTAGCCTGCAGTCCTGACCATAGGAGAGCAGAATGACTGGTGGGCAGTGGGCCAGAAGTAAGTGTGGGCAGAACAGGCAGGAGGCTGAGGGGCAGTGGGAGGTGACATAGAGTGGGATGCTGACTCAGCCACTCCAGGGGCTGGTTTCTGGCCCCTTCCTCGATGACAGTCAGACCTCCATGCTGTTAAGCAGCATGAATGAACTTCTCTTCTTTTCCTCCTTTGGTGAGGGGCAACTCTGCGGCCTGTCCAGAGTGGCTCTGGGCCAGGCTGACTCTGCAGTTTGCGTGTTCAGGGCTCATCCTGCAGAATGCCAATACACATGCCAATGAAAAGGACCTTTGGAGATGTGCTCACGCTGCTGACTATCCCACCTGTCACGGGAGGCACAGCAGCCATCTGGTAGATTTGCTATTGCTACCCCTCCCATTTCATTTTTAACCACAGATTTTCACAGTTTGCTTACTTATTTAAATGTGCTATTTAGGAGGACACGTGTATTGCTAAGTAAAGAAATGGTAGCTTTTGCCCATTGAAGCCTGTTCTTTCCATTCTCTGTAGCTGGCTGTGATCCCATGAGGGGCCCTTGGGGGCAGGCCTGGGTATGCTTTGACCAGACTGGATTTAGGATTGGGTCCACCCTGGACTACTGGATGCTCAGTACTTGAGGTGACACTCAAAAAAGTAATGTGACTTGTCTTCAAGAGTAATAATGTGCTCCCAGTTTTGGACCTCTACCACCAGAGATGTTACTCCCAGCTATAACCCGGGTATTGCGTTCAGATGTGATGTTCCTGAGGTCAGGCTGCAGAACCAGACTACTGATGCAGTAATTTAGCACCTTTGGTATGCTACCCACTATGCACTGGGCATTGGTGATAACTTGGGATGGAAGTCAGTCCCCCTTCATGGGACTGACACTTCAGTGGGAAAGATGGACCAGAAAAACCAAGAACAAACTATTAGGTGCTGTGACACAGTGGAGGATAGAGGAGAGGACTCGGGGCAAGGAGGGCCTGCAGGATCGATGCAAATCTGGAAACTGGAGAGGGAGGGAAAGCTGTGGAGCCTGGTGGGAGGAGGGCTGTACATATCCAGCGAGCAGGAGAACCTGGCCCTGGGGTCCATCTCCTCCCTGCCAGCAGGACCTGCCTCCACCTGGCATCCAGACTCTCCTGTCTCTGCAGTGCCTCAGGAGTCGGAAGACTGGGGCCTGGCACTCTGTGTATCACCAGCAGGTGTCCTGGGGTCCTGGCCTGCCTACTCATCCAGTCATTGACCTGACCAGAGTCCTAGAGGAGCTCCAGATCCTCCCCAGCCACCTGTATCCCATGCCCCCTTCCCTTGCCCCCACCCCAGTAGCAGAGCTCAGTCTCTGATGACCTCGCTGCAGCCTCCCCACCCTGATCATTTCCACTGAGGCCACAAGCACCGCTCACTGCCTGGCCACACCTTCACCTTCCGCACACGGTCAGGAATGCCCCACTGCACATCCTCCTGTCTTCCTGGAGCATCTTTGGAAAGGTCTTTGGAATGCTTCCCTTCCTCCTTCCCTCTGCTCCTGGCCCTGCAGTCATCCTTACCTGTTGCTATTTGAATGTTCTCTTGGCTTCCGGGCCAGGTCTCAGTCATGTTTATGTTCGCATCCCAGGAGCTAAGGCAGAGAAGGTTTTCAGTAAGGGTTATTGAACGTATCCTCGTGAGTCCCTTGGAATAAGGATGTCCCCATACTTATCAAAACTCTTTCAAAACATTGTCCCATTTTATGTTTACGACACACTATAAGATTAAGCAGCGACTTGTTTCACAGGTGGGAAAGTGGAAATAGGTTACAAGATTTATTCTCGATCAGTGGCAGAGCTGGGGCATAGTCCTAATGTCCTCATTCCTGCACTCTTCATCAGCCTGGAGTCAGGGAAAAACCAAGTTTCTCAGTAATGTCCCTTAAGGTGTAAGCTGGGTGCACACACCTATTCTGACATAACTTTTAAAACGTGCGTCGTAAGATGTGGTGTAACAGTCTTTCAGCCATTTATTCACAAAGCTTTTGTTGAGGACCTGTTGGATACTGAACTTGGCACTCTGGAAGACACCAATGGATTACAAGTTTCTATAAGGTCACCAACCCCCCCTTAGGTGCCAACATGGCACTGGCCGAGCTTCTCTTCCTGATTTTACTCCTCATAACTTCTTCCCGCCAGCGCGAACTCGCACCCAATCGGCATTGGACACCCTGCCCAGACCCCTAGCAACAAGGCTCACCCAATTACCAACCTTCCCCCGCTGGCACGAACTCGCACCCAATCGGTGCTTGACACCCCACCTGGAGCCCTAGCAACAAGGCGCACCCAATCAACCATCGCCCAGCCCCCCAGCAACAAGGCTCTCCCAATCAACTCTCACCCCATTTCATGCCTCAACCAATCAGCCTCTTCCCGGCCCTATATAAGTGTGTGCATTTTTAAAATAAAATA
This sequence comes from Sciurus vulgaris, assembly GCF_902686455.1. Classification (NCBI taxonomy): domain Eukaryota; kingdom Metazoa; phylum Chordata; class Mammalia; order Rodentia; family Sciuridae; genus Sciurus; species Sciurus vulgaris. The sequence continues at coordinate 59,929,651 of NC_136475.1, forward strand.
GGACTTCTCCGGTGATTAGCTTTGGACTGTGGCTCTGTGCGCTTCTTTCAGTTTCTCCTTTGTGGTGTTTACAGTTGTTCAGAGGAAGGGACTCAGCGTAACACAATGAAGGGAGAACGGGAGTCAATGAGAGCTGAAGCTCTGGGTGCAGCAGGGTCACTCTAGAAAGGTCCTGGGAGAAGGCCCCAGGAGAGAACGGAGGAGTGACACCAAGAGGAGTGGGAAGGAGGAGCAGGGGTGGGAGAGCGCAGAGGGAGCAGGGGCAGCCCAGGGCTGGAAAGGGTTCACTGGGGGCCCTTCTCCACTGCCTCTGTCGGAGGCATGCACTGGGGGGCAGGGCTCAGCTTCTTTGGACCCTGTTCTCAGGCAGCATTATGCATTTCAGCAGCTTGTTGACCTCGAAGACCTGTGGGCCAGTGTGGAGCAGATCATGCCAGGGCATCTCTGGATGAGAACTCTGGCCTTATCAAAATACCCTTGGAGCTGCTCATGGCCTGTAGAGGCCATCAGGTGAAAGATCATCAAGTCCCCCTTCCCCTCGTCTGTCAGTGCTGAAGCTGAACACTGGTGAAAATATTTATTATATTCCAACAGATTTCCTGGGGAAAGTTTCCACCTCTTTTCATGTTGTCTCCCAACGTCGGACAGCCCTTACTCAGCTCTAGCCCGGATCAAACCTCCTGCTGTAGCATAAGCCAATTGTCCTTGGTATGATCCTCAGACAGCCCACTGAGTGAGCGTCATATTGGGAGTGGGTGAGTGGAGGAAAGAAGAGACAAAAGAAATGGGAGACATTCCAACAACTCCTGCAAGACCAATAGGCACGATCAGGGTGGAAGTCACGGTAACCATGACAGCCTCCACTTGGTGAGCACTCAGTCCATCAGGCATTCTGTATGTACTTAACAACATCACGTCTCATGACCGGCAGGCATCAGTATGCTCCATAAATGGACTAGGAAACTGGAGGTCGGAGACAAGCTTCCTTGCCTGATGCCACAGAGGTCAAGGGTCAAGCTCATATCTAACTGGGGGTTTATGATTCCAACCTTATACTATTCATCTATTTGAAAAGCATTGTCAGAGCATCTCCTGTGTGGAAGACTCTGTTCTAGCCATCGAGGATATGCCCATATACAAACACATTGGCAAAAATCTCTGCCCCACTCATTTCACAGAATCACAGCCACAGTGGAGACGGAAGCAATTGACCAGATGGGTAAGAAAGGCCCAGAGACACGGAGTGTCTTTGATCACTAGGGAAACTGACAGGCCAATCCAGGTGTCCTGACTCTTGACCTCTCCTTACTATGGGAGTATTGAAGGTGAGCCTTTCGTAGGCAGTCAGAAGACCTTTTCGTTTTCTAAATTCCCTAACCAGAAAGTCCTCCTCATTGATTTGGAGGGGTTTTTCTTCCCTGGGGGAACACTTGCAGGTCACCCCTGGTGCAAAGATCTTGCAGAGAGGTATGCTCCTGGTCCTGGAGCTTCATCTTTTGGAAGAATGTAAATGCATGGCATTGCTATTTTTTTTTAATGCATGGCTATTTATGAGGGATTGTCCCCCTGGGGGTGCCCTGTGGTCTGAAATGTGAACATGGCAAGCAGGATGGGTACATTCTTAGAGCAGTAAGTACAACCAGATGTGTAGATGAGGGTGAAGACATAGCGAGCTTTTGTGAGGGATGCAAAGCCTGGATACCAGCCTGTGTTTCTCTCTCGGGAAGTGAGTTTACCACTGGCAAAAAAAAAAAAAAAAAAAAGCACAGGTCAAGGTTTCACTTAAAAAGGATGCTGGGTCCAGGAACCCCATGTCAGACTGGATGCCTGGTCCCACACCCATTCACCCAGCTCTCAGTGACAGCCGATGGTAGCCAGACACTGCTTTCTCATCTCACTCCAACAATCACACCCAGGAAACTGATGTGGAAACCAAGCCTTGGTTTGACTGAGTAACTCAGCCAGAGTTGCACAGGTAGGGAGTGGGCAGCTTGAGATGCAGACCAGGACAGTGGACTGCAAAGCCCACTTCCCTTCAAGTCACCACATTATTTCTACAGAGCAGTGTCTTTGCCCTCGGAGCTTGCTGGCCAGGGGCAGACCTGCAGGATTTCTGCAAAGCTGGGAGGCTGCATCCCTTGCAATGGACAATGAGAAACACCGCCTGACAGCGTCAGCAGCCAGGGATGAGGTTTCAAGTGATATTCACCCTTGAGGGATTCAAAGAAAGATGCAGGTGCATGCAACAAGATGGGCGTTACACGTGCCAGTATACATCCTTGCGAAGTTCTGGAGAAATAAGCAGTGGATGCTTTAAGAATTCCAGACTGTCACCTGGAGGAACCTGGAAAACATTCAGGCTGGAGGAGTCTAAGTTGCTCCTTGGAAGATGGGAGGGATTTGGAGAGGAATTGGGGGGTGAGTAGCACACAAGCCTGGGTGTGTAATGAGAGCAGGAGTGTAGGGGGAAATTAAAGGAGTGGGGTTGGGGAGGGGGAAAATGGCACTTTTGTGCCATGAATAGTGTTGGGGAACCTGCACATATTGTCTCACTTATTTAAATCCACTACTTTTGGTTCTGGTTTATATATAAGAAAATGCCCACGTTAGTGCACAGTCCAGTGAGTTTGGGTAAATGAATGTATCTGTGTAACTGTCCCAATCAACATACACATTTTCATCACTCCCCAAAGAGCTTTCGGTGTTCTTTTGCGATCAGTCACCTGCTCCTTCACTCAGCCAACCAACCACGAATCCACTTTCTTGCCCTATTGATTAGGTTTGCTTTGTCTAGATGTCATGTAAATAGAATCACACAGTAAGTATGAGTAAGGGCTCAGCCTTTTACCATTACAGATGATGTTAGCTGTGGGTTTCCCTAGACATCCTTTATCAGGTTGAACAAATTCCTTTTTATTCTTAGTTGGCTGAGAGTTTTATAATGAATGGTGTTGAATTTCATCAAATGTTTTTCGGCATCTATTTGAGATGATGATATGATTTTTTTTCTTTTTACTTTGTTAAGATGATGAATTACGTCAGTTGATTTCTGAATGGTAAGCCAACTCTGCATACTTTGGATAAGTTCCACTTGATCACAGTATAGTATGCATTTTATACACTGCTGGATTCTCCATGCTAAAGTTTTGTAAGGATTTTCATGTCTGTACTTATTAGTGATACTGGTTAATGATGATCTTATGATCTTTTGCTGGTATTAGTTAGTAGTAAACCTGGACTTAGAAAATGAACTGAGAACATTCCCCCCTCCTCCATTTTCTGAAATAGTTTGTGTAGTATTTTTATTTCTTCCTTAAATGCTGTGTAGAATTAATTCACTGGATCCCATGGTTTTCTTTATTAATCTTTCTTTCTTTCTTTCTCTCTCTCTTTCTTTCTTTCTTTCCTTTTTTTTCTTTCCTTTTTTTCTTTTTTTCTTTCTTTTTTTTTCTTCTTTCTTTCTTTCCTTCCTTCCTTCTTTTTTAAAAAAATTTGTTTTAATTAGTTGTACATGAACATAGAATGCTCTTTGATACATCACATATAACGAAGTCTAATTTCTCATTCTTCTGGTTATACATGATACAGTTTTTTTATTTTGAGACGTTTTATTTCAATGACGTTTTCATGATTTTACTCCATTTCATTTATGTCCATTCCACTGAACTCTGCCTTTATTGTTTCTTCTGTTCAACCTATTTTAGTTTATATGTTAGTTGTCGATGGACTTTTTTATTTTATTTATTTATAAGTGGTGCTGAGAATCAAACCCAGGGCCTCACACGTGCTAGGCAAGTGCGCCACCACTGAGCCACAGCTCAGCCCCTTAAGCTAAAAGTTCAGATCACTAATTTTAAAACTATCTTCTTGTCTAGTAACTTTTTGAAACTACAAATATCCCTCAAGTGCTGTTTAGCTGCCTCTCACAGTCTTTGATAGGTTGTATTTTCATTTTCATTTAGTTCAAATAAATCATCTTTGTGATTTTTCTTTGACCTGTGGGTTATTAGAATGTTTCAGACTGATTTTAGCGGGCCATGCCTGCAATCCCAGTTACTCGGGAGGCTGAAGCAGGAGGAGCACAAATTTGAGGCCAATCTGGGGACCTTAGCAAGACCCTGTCTCAAAATAAAAAATCTTAAAAGGGCTGGGATGTAGCTCAGTGGCAGAATGCTTGCCTAGCATGTGTAAGTGCTGGTTCAATCCCCAGCACTGAAGTTGCAAAACTTCCAAGCATTTGCATACTTTCCATATGTCTTTCTATTATTGAGTTCTAATATGAGTTCTAATTTAATTTCAAATTGTTATGGTCATTCACATTAGTTTTAGCACTCTGGATTATTTGAATCCTTCTAAGTTTTTTTGTTTGTTTGTTTGTTTTGGTACCAAGAATTGAACCCAGGGGCACTTAATCTCTTTAGCCAGATCCCCAGTCCTTTTTAAATTTTTGAGACAGGTAAGTTTATTCTTGGTAAATTGCTTAGGGCCTCATTAAGTTGCTGAGGCTGGCTTTGAACTTGGGATCCTCCTGCCTCAGTCCTGAGCCACTTGGACTACAGGTGTGTGCTGCCACACCCAACCCTTTTAAATTTTTTGAGACATACTTTCTATCCCAGCATATGGTCTATTTTGGCAAATGTTTCATGTACACTTGAAAAAGTGCATATTCTGTTGTCAGGTGAAGCATGCTGTACATGTCATTTCTGTTAAGTTAACCAATGGTGTTAGTTGCCTCTATTTTTCCTCGTTTACTGATTATTTGTTCTACTGGTTGCTGAGGGAGGCATTTTTAAATCTCCAGCTCTCATGGTGGATTTATCCATTTCTCCTTTTAGGTTTGTCAGTTTTTGATTCATGCATTTTGAATTTTTTTTATTGGGTACATAAACATTTTGGATTGTTTGGTCTTCTTGCTCAGTTGACCTCTTTATTATTATAAAATCCATCCATCCATCCTTCCTCCCTCCCTCCCTTCCTTCCTTCCCAGGGATTGAACCCAGGGGTGCTTAACTACTAAGCCACATCCCCAGACCTTTTTTATGTTTTATTTAGAGACAGGGTTTCGATAAATTGCTGAGGCTGCCTTTCAACTTTTGCTTCTCCTGCCTCATCCTCCTGAGCCTCTGGAAATGTTTCTCTTTATCCATAGTAATAGTCTTTGATGTACAATGTATTGTGATATTAAATTATTAATATCACTGTGCTGATTAGTATTGTGCCTGATATTTGTGTATAGTATATCTTTTCCTATTCTTTTCTTTTAGCCTAATTTTAAGTTGTATTTCTTGTAAAAATTATATAACTGGGTCTTACTTTTCTGTTCAGTCTGAAAACCTATGCTTGAGAATTAAGAGTGCTTAGATAATTTACATTTAATGCAATCATTGATACATTCAGGTTGATGTCAAACATCTTGCTTCTTGTTTTCTATTTGTTCTGTCTATTCTTTGTTCCCTTTTTATTCTTTTTCTGTCTGTTTTTGCATTGATTGAGCCTTTCTTAGTATTCTATTTTACTTCCACTATTGACTCGATGACTCTACACCTAGTTTTGTTTTATTTTTTAGCAGCTGCTCTAGGGCATAAGATACGCAGAAGCAACTTATCACAGGCCACTTTCTAATATTATATGAATTCACATACAATATAAAAAACCTTCCAACAACATACTTTCATGTTCCCCTCATATCCTTTGTGCTTTGTCATATACTTTACCGTTGATGTGTTAGAAATACCAGAATACATTATTTTGCTTTAAATCATCATTTTAAAAAGAATTTTAATTCGAGGGGGGGTGAATACCCACATATTTATGACTTCCTGATCTGTCCAATTCTTTTTGTTGATACGAATTTCCATCTGGCATTATTTTCCTATTGCCTGAATAACTTTAATATTTTTAGGTCCAGGCCTATTGGCAACAAACACTCTCATCTTTTGACTGTCTGAAAAAGTCATCATTTCACCTTCAGTTTTAAATTATATCTTCGCTAGAGTCAGGATTCTGGGTTGATATTTTTTTTTTCTTTCAACACTTCAGAATGCATTCCATTGTCTCCTGGGTTGCGTTGTTTCCCATGAGTCCGTAATAAGTTTTATCTTTGCTCTTTTATAAAAAAAGTGTCTTTTGTCTATGGATGCTTTAAAGATGTTCTCTTTGTCACTGTTTCTAGCTTCTTGATCATATCGTATCGTAGTAGAAGACATTTAATTCTATAGATTTTATTGTTCTCATTAAAATTGGCAGGGAAAAATTGGTCTGACTTTCTTCAAGTAACTTTTTTCCTTTCTCTTCTTATCTTTCTATAACTCCAATTTCATGGCACTGGACTGCTAGATATTGTCTCATAAGTCACTCAGGCTTTGCTGCTTTTTCTTTAGTTTCCTTTTTTTTTCTGTCATTCAGTTCAGATATTTTCTAAAAATATATTGATATGTCCTCAAATTCATTCCTGTTTTTTCCTGTAGTGTCAAGTAGCTTGAAGGCGGCTTGGTCTAACAAGTCAATGTCCCATTCTGCGTTAACCTCATCTAGGGAACTTTTCATTTATTTCTTATCCCTTGAAGTCTTGTTTGGTTCTTTTTTATATCTTCCATTTCCTTCTCATTAAGTTCATGTTTTTCTTTAACTGTGTGAACTTGTGTATAATGGCTGTTTTATGTTTCCAATGTGCTACCACCTCTGTCCTTTATTGATTTATTTTTATGTATTCATTATGGATCCCATTTTCTGTTTCTTTGTGTGTCTCATCTTATTGTCTTGGATGCTGGACATTGTGGATTTTATTTTGTTCCATGCTGGATTTTGTTATGTTCTTTCAAAGAACAATTGATCTTAGCTCTAGCAGGCAGTTATACTACTTTCAGTTTAGCTTGACCCTTTGGAGGATTTTTTTTTTTTTTTTTTTTTTTTTTTGTACTAGGGATTGAACCCAGGGGCACTCAACCACTGAGCCACATCCCCAACACTTTTTATATTTTATTTAGAGATGGGGTCTTGCTAAGTTGCTTAGGGCCTTGCTAAGTAGATGAGGCTGGCTTTGGGAATTCACAAACCTTCTGCCTTAGCCTCCCAGCTTCTGGGATTATAGGTGTGCACCACCGCACTGGGCTGGAGGATTGTTTTTGCTTTGGTGGCCCTTTGGTTTTATTTTTTTTTTTTGGTCCTTTGATTGCTTTTAAGCTGTGATGGTCTAAGGCATGAGGTCGCCACTGAATGATGTAAGAGGTCATTGTGGGCTTTCTATTCTGCCTGGTTGAACTCAGAGATATCTTCTAGTCCTGTGTGGCATGAGGAATTGTTCAGCTTAAATCTCCCTGGTAATTCTCTATCTAGTCTCATGGAGTTTCACCCTGTGTTCGGCTTAGAGCTCAGAGACAAATTTGAGATTCTGGAAGATTCGTCAGCATATCTTTCTCCTCTCCAGCATGTTGTCATGCAAACTCCAGCTGCCTCGGCCTCCCTACACTCTGCTCTCTATCTCTGTGCCTCCCTATAACATGGTCCCAGAAATTGCCTCCAGGCGGAACCTGAGGCAACCAGAGGGCTCCCCTCATTTGTTTCTGTTGTCTCAGGCACCACAGTTCTGTGTTGTTGTCTCACATCTAAATCCAGTTGTTGTACACAGTCTGCCTATTTTTGTAGTCAGTTATGGTGGGAAGGGAATTTTGTCCCTCTTTCTCCAATATGACCTTCATTTTTAAGGAAACCAAATTTAAGCACATAGAAAAGTATGGGGAAAATTCAGTCAGTCAACATGTTAAAACTTAAATATGTGCTTCAGATCTTTCTTTTAAAGAAATAAAGTATTCCAGCTGGAGCTGGTGGTATGCGTTTGCAACCCCAGCTAAAGCAGGAGGATTACAAGTTTGAGGCCAGCCTCCACAACTTAGCAAAACTCTGTCTCAAAATAAAAAGAATTAAAAAGACTGGGGATGTAGCTCAGTGGCTCAGTGATAAAGCACTCCTGGGTTCTATCTCTAGTACCAAAAGAAGAAGAAAAAGTATTTCAGATACAGCTCAAGTGCTCTAAAAGTCTTTTTTGATCTTTATATTAACCCTGCCAGGTGGGGATAATTGCTTGGGTTTTATTCAAGGACAAAGAAACTTTTTAAGGATGACCCAGATGGTCATCAACAGAACTGGGCATTGACCCGTTAGGCCAGGCCACCTCAGGCTACAGAGACCGACTCTGTAATGTAGCTTCTGGGCTCCCGGGCGGGGAGAGGAACCACTGGATTAGTAGGGTAAACCCACCGTCTTGACAGGCACACAGGAAGCTGGCTTTCTTCTCTGAGCCAATGATGAGTGACCCCTTTAACGTGCCTCTGACTGGGCTTCTGAAGGGAACTGCTAGCAGCGCAGCTTGGCCAGGGCCAGGTGGTTGCGGAAGGACATGAAGGGCCATTAGACACGAAGGAACTCATTTCAGCACCAGGGACCTCTTTCAGCACTCAGGATTTTCACTGGGGTGCTGACGGGAATCGGGTGAAATAAGTTTCCCTGAAAGGCAGCCCCACCGTTAACTGAAGTGACCTATTTTAATAGGTATGGGTGCCATCACTGTACAGTGGTGGCTGAATGGCGACCACTTTCTTTCAAATGGTCGCCTCACTGCTCGTGGGTCCACCAACTAACTGCATGGCTCTCAGGTCCACGACGGACCTTTATTTTATTTATTTATTTATTCATATGCGGTGCTGAGAATCGAACCCAGGGCCTCACACATGCCAGGCAAGTGCTCTACCACTGAGCCACAACCCCAGCTTCCACAGACTGTTTCATTATCAAATTTTAGTGGTTGGAGAGGAGGCGAAAGGTTTCATGCAGGTGTGTGAAGTTCTAAGCAGGGTACCAGAGGGGTCTTCTGGAGTCTTCCATGTATGGCAGAACAGTTCTTTTTCACCATGGATCCTGGTTAAGCAAATAATGCCATGGTTTGAACGTGGGCTGTCCCCATTCAAACTCATGTTGAAATGTGATTGCCATTGTAAAGGTGTTGGCAAGTGGGACCTTGAAGAGGTAATTAAATGATGGAGGTTCAAACCCTTCTTGACTGACTGGGTTGGTTCGCTTGAGGCTATATCATTTCTCACAGGAATGGGGGAGTTCTCTTGAGAGTAGGTTGCTACAAAGCAAGCCTGGCACTTCCCCTCACATGCTCTCTGGTACACATGCTCTCTCTTCTTCATGCACACTTGGCCCCCTCTTGCACATGCTCCTGCTATCTGATGTCATCTGCCTTGTTGTGCTGCAGTATGAGACCCTTGCCAGAGGTGGCTGCCTGATCTTGAACTTCCCTGCCTCCAGAACTGTGAGCTAAATAAACTTTCTTCTTTATAAATTATTCGTCTCAGGTATTCTGTTATAGCAACACAAAACAAATAGCAATCATGGATATCAAAGAAATGTACTGGCTTGTCTACTGGTTCCTTCCCTATTCTCTGGGAATCATATCTTTCTCTGGCTTTGCAATTTCCAGGTGAGCAGTCATATTCTCATGTGGCTTGGCTCTCAGTGGTTGAAACAGTGATTGTCTCAAGCTGAGTAATGACCCTTCTCAGGACCTTTGGATGTGAACCTAGAATAACATCTGTGTCTCTCTGAGAAGGGAGCTGCAGGTTGCCAATCCGGTGACTGCAATCTCCACATTTCCCTCCCTGGAGAAGCAGAGAAGGTTGGCAGAGAGAAAGATGGTACAGGTGCTTCATGAGCTGCAAATATGAAAGATGGAGAGAGCCCCACACCAGGTCAAGCGCCTGGTTTACCTGCTCCAAAAGCCCAGACAAATACTTGTCCCTGGGTTCTACGAGACATACCAAGATGGGTTTTATTTGCTTCTTTGTCTCTTTTGGTACCGGGAATTGAACCACTGAGGTACATCTCCAGCCTCCCCCTCCAGCCCCCACCTTTTTTTGAGACAGTCTCACTAAGTTGCTGAGGCTGGCCTCAAACTTTTGATCCTCCTGCTTCAGCTTCCCGAGTAGCTGGGATGACAGGCATGTACCACCAGGCTCAGCTGCCAGAATGATTTTTTTCAAATCCTCATTTTGTATAAATTAGTTCCATGTGAAATTACAGTCAGCTTTCAGTATCCAGAGGCTCCACATCCCCAGATTTAACCACTGCCGATGGAAAATATTTGGGAAAAAAGTTGTATCTGTACTAAACATATACAGACTTCTTTTTCTTGTCATTATTTTCCTGAACAATACAACAACTATTCACATAGCATTGGCAGCATATTAGGTATTACAAGTACCTAATCTAGAGATGATTTAAAGCATATAAGAGGATGTAGGTTCTATGTAAGAACTATACCATTTTGTATAAGAGACTTGAACTTTCATGGTTTTGGATACGGTGTTCAGTGGGGGTAGTTCTAGAATCATCCTGTGGATACCAGGGATGACTGTATTTAACAAAAACAAAATAAAATACCCTCGGATCTTCCTTATGATCACATACGTAATCTCACCTAAGTCTCATGCAACTCTAGCAGGGTGGTAGCAAGGGCTGTTAAAAGAATCCCTCTCCATTTGTTTACAATTAAAAAAATATCCCTGAAGGAGGTCACACAGTTTTCCTGGGGTGGGGCAGGGGCTTTAATCGCAGGGTCACTTTAGCTGGATTTGTTTGGGATCAGGTGCGCCTGCAGGCAGAAGGTAAGTGTGCTGATTCCTTGTGGCTTTAGTTTTACTTTTGGAACTAATGATTGATTGTTAAAACGTCTATGGTGGTTCTTCCTGGGGTATTTCAGGATAAAGCAGAACTGTCCAAGAGAAACAGAGCATGAGTCACATATGTGATTGTAAATTTTTTAACAATCACACCAAAAATATATAAAAAAGATAAAGTTAATTTTAATAATATATTGAGTTTAAACTGATGTACCCAAAATCATATCATTTCAATATGAATTCAACATACAAAAATTCTTAATGGGATATTTGGGGCATTTTATCTTCTCTCTTTTTTTGTCTTCAGTCTTCAGGGTGCAGTATGTATTATTTTGTTGTTGTTGTTTGGTTTTGGGGTGTTTATTTTGTTTTGTTTTGTTTTGTTACTGGGGATTGAACCCACTGGTGCTCCACCACTGAGCTACATCCCCAGCCCTTTTTGGTTTTTATTTACAGGTAGGGTCTTGCTAAGTTGCTCAGGGTCTCACTACGTTACTGAGCCTGGCCTCAAACTTGCCATCCTCCTGTTTCAGCCTCCCTAGAATTATAAGCGTGCACCACTGTGCCTGGCCAAAGTGTGTATTTTATACTCAAAGTCCATCTTCAGCGGGACTAACCACATTTTAAGTGTTTGAAAGCCATATGTGGGGCTGTAGATGCAGCTCAGTGGTAGAGCACTTGAATAGTATGCATGAGCCTTGGATTCAATTTCCAGTACCTTAAATTAAAACAAAACAAAAAAAAAAATTAAAAAGAGAGCCACAAGTGACGAGTAGCTGCCATACTGGACAATAGAAATGTCTAGCATTGTCCTTGGTCTGCCTTTGATGAGCCAATGAGGCTCAGAAACAGTCCCCGCCCTTGATCTGGGTTAGGAAAGGGGGATTTTGTGCAAGAATATATTAAAAGGAGCCAGGCATGGTGGCGCACACCTGTAATCTCAGCGACTCAGGAGGCTAGCCCAGAGGATCCCACATTCAAAGCCAGCCTCAGCAATTTAGATACACCCTAAGGAACTTAGCAAGACCCTGCCTCAAAAAAAAAAAAGTGTGGGGGGGCACTGGGGATGTGGCTTAGTGGTTGCTTTCTGCCCCCAGAGGGTCAGCCCAGGCCACTTTTGGAATATGCTGACTTCCCCAGCAGAGGGATGGCATCTTCAGGGTCCCACTGACCTCCCCTATGCTGTTCTGCCACAGGAGTGAAGCTGTACCCACAGCCCCATGCTCATAAGGTAATCCCACAGCTGGGTGACCAAGGGGACATTAGCCAGCATCTCAGAGGTGGGAATATTAGCTCTTGCCTTGGTATGCACAGGCTATTTGATCATTACAAAACGAAAGAGCCATGTAGAAAGCTGGTCACCGAAAAATGTAATGACAGCACTTGTTGAAAAGTCATTTAACCTGAAGAACATATTTTATTGCCCACAGAAGTCTAGTCTTCTCTAAGGAGTGAGGACAATGGAAATTCCTGGGCAAAAATGTGAAACAAAAAATACTGGACCCACAGTAAGCCAGTAAATGGCATTTCCAATTCCACCCTTAAAAACCTTGGCTGAGCTGATGGGTAAACGTGGCCTTGCTGGCATTTGCTCTGTGGCCCGCTGGCCCAGTTCCATTTGCTGACAGAGGCAGGTTCCAAGTCCTGATTCTTCCCTCTCCCCTCACAGATGCCCACTGTCCCCACCTTCCCTCTTCTTCCTGTATACCTTCCATATTAGGCTCTTTTTTTATCCCCGTGCCTGATACACCAGGTGAACATTGGGTTATGCAGTGGCCTGACAGACATCTATATTAGGATTCTCCTGAGAAACAGAACCCGTAGGAAATATATAGAAAGAACTTTTATCATGAGGGATTGGCTTAGGTGATTATGGCAGCCACAAAGTCCTGCAAACTTCCATCCTTAAGCTGGAGGCCCAGGAAAGCCAGTAGTGGTATGATTCCAGCCTGAGATCAATGGCCCCCAAATCAGGGGAGCCAATGGTGTTAGTTCACTATGAGCCTGAAGGCCTGAGAACCAGGAAGTCAGTGGTATAAGGCCCCATCCAAGTTGGAAGGCCTCCAAACTAGGGCCTCTGAGAAGATGTAAGTCTCAGCTCAAGCAGAGAGCGAATCTGCCTCTTTCCAGAGTTTTGTTCCACGCAGGCTCTCATAAATGATGCCTGTCCATGTTGGAAGGGAGATCTTCACTCAGTCTGCTAATTTAAATGCTCTTTTCCAGAAACACCATCACACGCGCACCCAGAATTCATGTTTTTCTAGTTACCTGAACTCAGTTGAGTAGACATATAAAATTAACCATCACAACATGTAAATCCCTTGCAACTATGGTATAGGTCTATATCCCTTATACCTTTATGCAATAGTTGCTATACACTGTCTATCTATTGATATTATAAGCCTCACAAGACAATATTATTTTTAAACAGTCAAATCATAAATTCAGAGAAAAAAAATTATTTACCTAGATACTCACCATTTCTAATGCTCTTCATGCCTTTCTGATCATTTGAATTTAATGGATATCATTTTCCTTCTGTCTGAAAAAAGACTGTCTAGCATTTCTTTACACAGGTCTGCAGGTAGCGAATTCTCTTTGTTTTCTTTTGTCTGAAACTGTCTTTATTTTGCATTCATTCTTAAAGGATATTTTTCCTACGTGTAGAATTCTGGGCTGACATGCTTCTTTTTAGTGCTTCAAAAATATTGTTCTACTCTCTTCTGGCCTTCATGCTTTCTAATGAGAAGTCAACCTTTATTATTGAGAGGTCGTCTTGCTGTTGCGTTGTATGTAATATGTTGGGTTTTTTCCTGCTAGTTCTCCAAAGTTTGTCCTTTGTATTTGGCTTTCAGTAGTTTGTCTAAAATGTACTTTATCATATCCTGTTTGATGTTCTTGGAATACTTTGAATCTATAGAATTATAATGTATAGATTATTTATAGATTTTACATCTATATATTTATGAAAGATCAAATTTAGGAAATTCCCAGGCATTCTTTCTTCAACTATCTTTCTGCCTCATTCTTTCTCTCCTCTCCTCTTGGAATTTCAGCTACACATATTTTAGATGGTTTAATATTATCTAATAGATCTCAGAGATCGTCTCTGAGGCTTTTTTTCCCCCTTCAATTAAAAAAAACTTTCATATTGAATAATTCCTATGAATTTATAGTTACAGAATATTTTTTGTTTGTCTATATTTGGGCTGAAATTTCCTGTCTTGATTCACTGTGAGCACATTTTCTTTTATTTCATTGAGGATAATTATGATGATGGCTGCTGCTTAAAATTCTTCTCTGCTGCCAGGAGCAATGGCACACATCCCTAATCCCAGTGACTCAAGGGTGAGGCAGGAGGATCACAAGCTCAAGTACAGCCTGGGAAACTTAGCAAGATCCTGTCTTAAAACAAAAAATAAAAAGGACTGGGGGTATAGCTCAGTGGTAGAACACCCCTGGACTTAATCCCCAGTACCAAATAAAAAAATTTAATTAAATTCTTGTCTCCTAATTCCACATCCAGTTCATCCCTAGTTTGTCCTCAGTTGATATTCTTTTCTTTAGAAAACGTGTTCCATTTTCTTGATTTTAATGTATGTTGGGTACTTTTGGATCATATCTTGGACATTGTGAATGTCAATGAAGTCATGGAGATCATGGATTATATTGCTTTTTTTTTTCTCTGAAGAGTATTTTTTTAAAAGCATGTATTTCTTTCTCCTACCCCCCCCCCCCCCCCCCCCCGCCTTCTTAAAAGCAGGCAATTATTTTACTTGGATTCAAACTAAACTTTTGGCTGGCACCTACAATCTCAATTCAGATCTTTTGTCCTTAGCTGAGATACTTTGAGCCACTCCACATATGTGTGGCTTAGGGGTCAAAAGAGACATGGAAAGGCAACTCTGTCCCTTTTGGGATTCCCCCTCCAGCAGTTGTATTCCCCCTGCAGCCAGTCTTCCGCGTCCTCTGAAAGATGGCAGCTGTTCCCTCTGCACCCCCTCACCCGGGGGCCACACTGACTCCCAGCCGCAGTCTAAACAGGAGCTCTCTTTCTCCAGCCCCCCTCCTCTAAGCCTGGACTCCCCACAGAAGCTACCTGTTAAGTGCCTGCTTTTCTCCACACTAGCACTTCGGATAGCTGTTGTTTTAGCTTATTACTTTCATTCTGTTCAGAGTTTATAGTTATTCTCTGTAGGAGGATTGGGATGGTAGAATCAATATCAGAAGTGGAAGTTCTTGAGCTTAAATTCTAGCCTAGCTAAAATTTCTAGCTTTTTGACATCAGACCAGCTGGTTAACTCCTCTCAGCCTCAGTTTAGATGTCTGTAAACTGGCCTAATAAAAGCACTTATCATGTAGGGTGTTACAAGGATTATGAGTTAACATGTATTTGGTGCAGAGCAATAAAGGTAGCTATTTTTGGACTCTCCATGTGCCACATGGTGGCAAGTCAGTGTAAGATAACATCTTCTGCTCTAACAGGATGCTCACCTAAGGAGCAGCTGCCGATGGGAGATGAAGATGATAGCAGAGACCTTGCTCTCAAGGGGCTCCGGTTCTAGTCGAAGCCCACAGGGTGGGAGCAGCGTGGGCCTTAGGAAACAGACAGTGCGTGTGTACAGAGGAGAAGAGGAGGGGGAATTCACACTGGAGCCCACACTTTCCTTTGAGAACATCCCAAACCCCTTTTCCTGTGTCAATAGGCAATTTTACTATGATATTTTCAAGAAAAGCTCACACGGCATGAATTGAAGAGTTTCATGCTCTGGCAGCAAATACGTGCTGCATGAACTTCTCATACACACTTCCCCACATCTCGAGTGCCTCCTAGTCTTAGTGAGAGGCCTCCCCTGGGGCATTCTGTGGAACCATTTGACAACAGGCAAACATGGAGTGCAGGGGTAATACCTGCAGGTGAGGGAATCAAATTCAGCCTCTCGCCAGCACTTACCCCTGAGCTTTGCTACTACCCTCCTTACCATCACAGCCCAGAACGTACTTGGTCCCCAGAAAAGAGCCCAACTAATTCCCTTTTGATCATCTGGGAGTCAGACTTAACCAGAACAGGCTCTGAGCAGGTGGCCCCCCATATGCCATGATTTGAGGGCTTCCCGATCTACTTGACCCTCCCCCACACCTCTTCCCACCAACCCGGAACTGAGTTACTACTGGGCTGGAAAACAGAGGCACAGCATGGCCTGTTAGTAGGGGCTCCATTTATTAATCTATCACAACTTTAGTACTTCCTCGTTAGGTGATCAACGTTATGGTCAGCACATGATATGCCTGGAAACCATTTTTTAGACCTCTCCCATTGTTGAAGATGCTTTGACCAGAAGGAAAGACATTATAATCAGCAAACAAAATTAGACAAAAATATTCCTTTCAGAGGACTGGGGGAAAGGTCAGGGAAACCCATCATTCAGCCTTCTATATTCAGGCCTGTTGAAGCCTACTGGGTGCATCATGGCGGGTGCTAGAGATACCAAGATGAATATGATACTGTTCTTGTCCTCAGGTATTCACAGCCATGAAAATGGCATGGAAAAGGGGCTATCATGCAACAAACAAAAGTTATAATGGAGGTACATACGAAATATTGAGGGAATCCAGAGGGCTTGAGCGGTAACTTAGAAAACAAGAGAAGGGAGGTAACAGGGATTTGAAAGGCAGATGGAGGTGGGTGGACAAAGGGGAGGGTAGGTATGAAGGGAGAGAGCAGTGAGCACAGAGGCAGAGATCTGAGAAAGTGAGAGGTGTGTTCAGGGACTCTGGGAATCCTAGAGTGTCTGGGGCACAGGGAGCCTGGGTGGGAGAGTGTCTAGAGGGGAGGTGGTCATTGGTCAGACCACAGTGCCCTGTGTGTTAGTCTGAGTCTGGATTGCATCTTGAAGCTCTGGGAGTCTATGGGAGCAGTGACCTGTAGAAGTGGCAAGCGGGGCAGGTTGAACAAAGGGCAGGCCTGGGTAACCAGGGCAGGACAGAGAGAAGGTGGGAGAAAACCAAAGATGGCCTCCATTGCCTTCCAACTAGGCCCTCCACCTGGAGGCACAAAAGGAACACTGGTTTTTCCTGAAGAATTTTAGGGCAAGAAAGTTCTTTGCAGGGGTGGCTGTCTGCTGACCATGCTTCCCACAGATAGGTGGCAAGTCCTTTCTGGGAGGGGGATCTAGGCCATGTGTCCTAATATTCCCAGTCACTTTATTGTGACAATCTCTCTTGGCTGACCATGACTCACCCTGGAGTTTCCCTCCTGCCTCCCTAACTTTTCTTGGTCCACTTTTCCATCCACACTGAACTAAAGGCAACGTGAAGGTAGGAAGGGGAGAAAAAAAGACCATTCTAGTCCCTTTCCTTCGCCTCTTCAGCTCTGGATATGGCTGTCTGCACCCAGCCCCAGCCACCTGAGATCCCTCCAGCTTACCTCTATCCTCCAGCTTTAGTGCCTTGTCCAAACCACCAATTCTAGTGAATAACCCTTCTACCCTGCCTCTACTCAGCCTTCAAGCCTTTTAAAGTCTCACCTTTTCTGTGAAAACCTGAAATTCCTTCCCATATCCTATGCTTTTAAAGCAACATTTAATTATACTCTTCCCTAAATTCTGTTTCATGCAATAAATCTTGCCAAAAAATAGTCATCAAAGTGTAGGGATATGTACCTTTTGTATTCTCTGAGAATCTAGATAGGGTTTGGGTGCATGACATGTACTCATGTATGTCTGCATTAAATCAAAGGAAATTTCTTTTATCAGAAATATCCAAAATGTAAAGTGATTAAATTCTGACCACAGACAAGCACTTCTATTGCTTCAGTTTCTTCTTTGAAGGAAAAGAACTGATCACGAGATGATCTGGAGAAGCAACGCATGGGAATTTAAATTCATTCATCAAACAGAAAAAGTTACTTCTAGCTTGTTAACGTGGACTGAATGGGCTTTCAGTGCCACAATGCAAAAGTGGAAGGATTGAATGGCTCCAAGTTAGAATCCATTGTTCCTGAACTGTTAATCCCAGGAGCTATCAAATATCTTACTTCATTCAAAGCATCGGCAACTTCTGAAATCTAATTTTAGGTTCTAAAAGGTACACCAAATGAAGACAATGTAATAGACCCTTCCCTTGGTATATTTAAAAGTATTTAAACTCATTTAAATGGATGACTTCCTAGACCACTGATTCATCAAGTGTAGCCTGGGGACTTCCCTAAGGAGATCTGTGAGGTCAAATCTATTTAAAAATGAGGCTAAGACATCCTTTGCTTTTTTGTACTTTCTCTCAAGAGTGTGGAGTGAAATTTCCAGGGCTGTATGGCATGTGATGACATCATTGCATTGGCAACTAATGGAACATGTGCTTTGTGTACTCTTGTGTTTCCTAGAATTTTTTGAGGTGGTAGGTTTAGGATATAAATACATGCACTTTCAGAGATTAACTTGGTTTGCTCTTAATACTTTGACAATGTTCTTACTATCTTTCATTTTACCTACTGAAATTTCTGTAACCTCTTTATTGTTTAATGTATTATTGTTTTGAAATTCCAAAGCTTCCTGGCATCTATTTGGAAACAACAGGAAAGTATACTTTGTTCTTTTTTTAAAAAAATTACTATTTTAAAGTTTTTCAAAAACTTTAAAAAAATTATCTAAAATTATTACTTTAGAATTCAATATTTTATACTGAAATAAAAAAGAATTATACACTTCATATTTTTCTTATCTTTAAGAGTGGATCACTGCTTTCAAAACAAGAGATAAGAATTGCTTTCTAAATCTACACCTGTAGTATTGATGTCTAAGATGATGGAGGTGATAAAACTAAAATATCAGAGTTCCTTGACTCATGGAAGACAGATCAACCTCAAGAAACTTGGTGATGAAATGAAAATGAATGAAAGAAATCTCCTCACCTTTATGAATGCTAGTAATTCCCCTCATTGTGGTTTATACAACAAAACCATTTCAAATTTTTATCTTGAGGCGTTATCAGAGTTTCAAGAGGAATATTTTAAATTGCAGACATGCTGAGTTCTTGAAAGAATAAAAATTACTCCAGGTTTTCAAACTAGAAATCAAAAAGATTCAGAAGCTTCTTACAGGGCAAGTTACTACATTGCATTGGCTGCAGAAGTACTTATACCAGCCGAGAGAACGTAAGACCCTGCGTGGTCACCACTGTCAAATGCCTGCTGGATGAAGAGTCAGTGAGAGAAATCTGTGTTAATTCCCCCAAACACAGTTACTTGTTAAATTTCAGATTTCACTGTAAACATGAAGACTAAGTGAATATATCATTTACACATTTGCACCGGTGCCTTAAAAATGGACAAATCTACAGATGTGGCTGGATTTGTTACTGTGTTTATATTTGTCCAGATTGGCACAAATTAATTGTTGAATATATTATATTGTATGAAATAGTCAAAACATTGAAGAGCTTTTTCAAATTTCATGGCTTATTCTGATGCAACAGTGTTGAGATTGGCATTGATGGTGCCAAGACAATGATGGGCAAAAATAATACCTTGGCATGAACCAAGGCAGTGTGCTAGGGGTTAGGGTATTGTTTACTGCCATGCCCCAGCAGAAACACAAGAAAGCCAGCTTCTCTTGAGACTGTCCTTGATAAAGCTGGAAAAAATGACAAACTTCATTAAATTTCAACTCTTGAGTATATCTCTTTTTAATATTCTGTGTGACAAAATAGGAAGTCCACATTAAGCATCCTGCTTCACCCTAAAGAACAATGTCTGACTCTAAGAAAAGCTCTTGTGCAACTGAGTGGCAAGTGAAACCAGCCACTTTAATGGATCACCATCTTTATCTGAAAGAATGAGTTAGAAGCTGCTTATTCAGACTTAGGTATTTGGCAGACATTTTCTTGAAAATGCCACTTAAGGACAACAACTGACAGTATAAAATGATAGCATTTGAGTTTTCAAAGTAAAAATAAGAATTTTGGAAAATTTTTATCCAATATTATGAGTTTCTCGACATTCAAGGATGAGATCAGTGGTACTGTTATCAAGTGGGATTTTTGTATTGTATACTGAAATGAGTAAAAATTTGGAAAAACTGCTCAACTCCGTGAACTAGTAGTTTCCACATGACCTATGTATGACACTACAAAAATTTATTCAGATTGCAAGACAAACCAATGAATTTTAATATAATTTATTTTAAAAGCTCATTGAAAGGGTTTCAAATTCTCCTTTGCAGCCAGCCTGTAAGCAAGTACCATTTGCCAAGATTTGTTCTAGTATCACTAAAGAATATCCACAATTATTTAAAAAGGATATTAAAACACTCTTCTCCTTTCCAACTACATACATATGTGAAGCCAGGTTTTCTTCATATTTTTTAACCAAAGCAACATACTGGAACAGATTGAATGCAGAGGCAGATAAGAATATCCAGCTGTCTTCTATTAAGCCAGACACTGAAGAGATGGGCAAAGATTAAAACAATGCAGTTCTTCTCAATGAATTTTGTTTTACAAAATATTTTCCCCCAAAATGTTATTTGTCAATGTATAAAGGATTTGCTGTTGTTTTGAAAATAACTAACAAATATGTATATGTAACAAATATATATTTTATATATAGAATATCTTATATTCTAATATATATTTTAATATATATTTCTAATGTATTTTCAAATGTTTTAATTTATAGTATGATAGGTGTTGGTAATTTAATTTCTAGTACAGTAAATTCACAAATAAGAGATTTGGGGATCATCAATTTTATAGAGGATCATGGGGGTTTGAAACTAAAAGTTTAAGTGTGCTGCCCTAAACTTGGGGAAACTAGGAAATATTGGAAATGGGCTCAGGTGACTGAGGTGTGCATCAATTATGTAGAAAGTCAAAGAGGAAAGAGACACAGGCAGAAGGCCACATAAGTGCCACACCTGAATATCTTCTTGTTACCACTGCAGGGGACCCAGAACAGCTTCTGGAGGGCTGGGTCATGTCCTTTCTTGGAATCATTTGTTGGACACAGACATCGCCTGGTAAGCATGAAGATATTCTTGTCCCAAGATATGCGGCTGGGAGAGTCCCAAATGGACATTTTTTTAAAACCACTTAATACATTTAATAAAAAAAATTCAAATTAAGTATATTTGGGGCCATTCGATTTTATCCTTTCATTCCACAGCAGAATAAAATAACATAGGATAAAAAAACACTAGGCCTAAAAGAACTGTAATCACCTAAAGAACAGATCAGTGATAAAAGCAGGATTGAAGTTTTTACGCCTTTCCTCAAAACTTTTCTGGTTTAGTTACATAAATCAACATAGTATTAGGTTTCTTGAACTGAAACCAGGATGAATGGTTTAAGGTAGGATTGGACTTCCCCTCTAAGGATAGAGCCAGAGAGGTGTGGTTTGGAGTTCTCTCCATTCACCTGGACCTTCCTTCCAGAACTGACAGCCCAGGGAGAAATATGCGTTCCTGCACGGAACATCATGTACCTTCTTACCTAGCGGGGCCTGAGGGCAGCATGCGCAGCACCAGAACTCAGAAACTCTGGAAATCAAAGTGCTACATCTTCTGCTTGGTCAGAGACATTCCTTACAGGTATAACAAAATTTTCAAAATATTGTCTTAGGATTTCTTCAGTGCAGGTCCCACAGACAAGACCCTTAAACACTTTGCCTTGGAGAACGGAAGCACCACTCTGGTATCCATCTGCTGTAAATAGAAGTGTTAAGGGGTGACAGTCATGTGGCCTTTTGCCTAGGTCCCACTTGACCTGTCACTTTTTTGGGGAAAACCTTATGTTAATAGGTATAAATACTTACCTCTGTGTAGCGATACACTTCAGGTCCACTGGGTCCCTCTTCTCAACAAAGACTAGGCCTTCGACTTCAAAGAAAAATCCAGCATCTTCTAAACCTCTAGCAGTTCTAGAATCCAAAGTTGTGAATGCTTAAAAGGGGGTACCTAACCAGCAGAATAATGTAACAAGATCTAAAAAGGTTGAGTCCAAGTTGCAAAATTAACAAGGTCAGAAGAGATTTTTAAGTATGAGGTAGTCAGGTAATTAAGTCAAAAGGTTAGAATAAAGGAATAAAGATGACTTTATTAGTCTTTGACATAAGCAGAGAAAATGAGCGATGTTCTTTAATTCTTTCAAATAGAAGAGATTTAAGTTTTAGGGCAAAAGACCATGTTTTATGCTCTTTAAATATGTGCAGATACTCAAATGTTTTATTCTTTCAACCAGTATTTACTGAGGGCCTACCATAAGCCAAGCAATGGGCAGGGTTTTAACGGTACAAAAAGCACCAGAATGGCAAGGTCCCTGCCCTTCAGCAACTGGCCATTAATCAGTATGTAAACGGGGAAGGGACAAACAGAAATTAGATGAAAAGGGGCACCACAGAACCTTTCTAGAAATCATGAAAGAAAACCACACTGCTTTCCAAAGTCTCCTGCGGCAGTGGATGACAGTGTAGATTTCCCACAGATGACCCGCTTGTGATGATTCGCAAGTGGTGAGGCAGAAAGGCTGCACTGCGCTTAGCTATTTTGGCATGTCTTGTGCTGGGTATGTTTCCTGGTCCTGTACTCAACGCCAAGGTTAAAGGTAGAATGGAGAAAAACAATGAAAGCTTTCTACGTTGTTTTGTCACATACATACCAGGATGTAAAAACATGAACTAAATTTATAATGACTATGCTTGTATTGACTCCACAGGTAAATTCTTTAACTTGATGGAAAACTAAAACGTGTTAGGAACACTGAAATAAAAATTTGAATAGAATTATGGTTGACTTTAAGAAGTAGAGATGTTTCAACATTTTGACTACGTATTTCCTAAAACTCCACATTAAGCAAACAACACAGAAGAGAACTACCAGTGGAATTGAGTGGAATTTACATTTTGGTCAAGCATTCAGCAGAAAGCATTCAGGTTTTGGTCAGGAACTCTGGATTCCAGGATAGTAATTCTAGTAATGGTCTACTATACATAGATGGGTATAAAGAAAGAAAGTTACATGTATTAGGCACTAACTATGTGCCAAGCACTGTGCTGTGCACTTACTGATTATTCAATTTCATATTTCCACATCCCAACAAAATAGGTGATGAAGAAAGCAAGCCTGAGAAGAGTCGGAAACCAACCAGTTACTCGGCAGCTGAGCTGAATTACCACCTAGGCAGTCTGACAATGGTAACGCATCTGTGAAATAAATTTGAGTGCTTCAGAAAAAATGTTATATGAAGAGCAACTTCTTTCTTAGCTTAAAAATTATTTTGAGGGTTGAGAGTATAACTCAGTGGCAGAGTGCTTGCCTAGCATACACAAGGGCCTGGGTTTGATCTCCAGTACTGCAATCATCATCATCATCATCATCACCATCATCATCATCATCCAAAACTTTCAGTTAATCTGCTGTTTTACACCAACTTAGACACAAATTACAAAAGTCTTTTTCCAAATGCCATGGAGTTCTGAAAATAAATGATTGGTGTTTTGTTTGTCATTTTTCATTTGAGATGATTTCCAAAATATGATTCTGTGAGATAGGCAGGCATTATTTTCTTAAGGATAGGAAAAAAATAAGGGTCAAGAGAAATTGTGATTTGACCAAAATGACAATGAGTGACAGGCCTCAAACCTGAGCCCGTCTTTAATCCTTCCCCAAGTCCCTAGAATCTCAGTTGATGTCTATTGAAGGTCATTGTTTTTCATTAAAAAGATAACATTCAGTACCAGATAACTTAGGGTTGTAGTTTCATAGTTGATAGTTACCTCCCACCACATGAGACTCCACCTTAATGTTTTCCACCATTCACTCATTGTGTGTACTGTCCAAGGTCTCTCTATTTGCCAGAGGAAAGCCACCATGTTAGTGATCAACTTATCCCTTTTTAAAAGTTACTTGGGTGAACAGTTTTGTGCCCATGTTGCAAGAGAGCACAGCGCCGACCCACATCCACTTAACACGGAGCCTATGGGGCCCTGCGAGTCTCCTTACTCATTTAATAAGAAATGAAGAATGAGTAATCCTACACCTGTCCACCAGAAGTCAAGTTCAATAAATAGAAACTATAAGTGCAAACCACATATAACATCATGTCCTCCGAGTACTTCTTCATTTCCAAGCAGCATTCTTTCATGTTTGTTCTGAAGTTCTAAGCAGTTGGTATAAATTACTATTTTTTAATAACACACACACACACACACACACACACACACACTCACTCACTCAGAAATGACAAGAAACTACCTGAAGAACTTTGGAGAAAAAAAAAACATGCACACTTAAAAAAAATATCTTTTAACATAAAAAGGAGGAAAATTATTTGGGTACTAAGTTTGAAAGCAAGATTGGGGAAACGATACAGAGGGAAAACAGCAGAGATGTGCCCATTTGATTTTATCATTCACAGAGGCCCTCATTCTGGATATTCGGGTAGAAAACACAAATCTGTGTTTTTCATCTGAAATGGACTCCTAAAAAACTTTTTAAAGTTTCAGCTATGGGATATTTCCAATTTTCTGATTTTAATGAAAAATTTTACTTTGTATTATTTTAAATATCTAGTTGTACTTTTAATACCTACAACAGTGTATTTTATCTTAAAGTGCAGCCTTTTCCTTTTTTATTTATTTTTTATTGTAAACAAATGGGATACATGTAGTTTCTGTTTGTACATGGCATAAAGGCATACCATTTGTGTAATCATAACTTTACATAGAGTAATGTTGTTTGATTCATTCTGTTATTTTTTCCCTTCCCCCACCCCTCCCACCCCTCTTTTCCCTCTATACAGTCCTTCCTTCCTCCATTCTTGCCCCCGGCCCTAACCCTAACTCTAACCCTAACACTAACCTTTCCCTCCCCCCATTATGTGTCCTCATCCACTTATTAGCGATATCATTCGTCCTTTGGCTTTTTGAGATTGGCTTATCTCACTTAGCATGATATTCTCCAATTTCATCCATTTACCTGCAAATGCCATAATTTTATCATTCTTTATGGCTGAGTAATATTCCATTGTATATATATACCACAGTTTCTTTATCCATTCATCAATTGAAGGACATCTAGGTTGGTTCCACAGTCTGGCTATTGTGAATTGAGCAGCTATGAACATTGATGTGGCTGTATCTAAAGTGCAGCCTTTTCAAAAGGAATTCTTTAGAGTTGCCTGTCTTTGTTAGACAGATGTGGCACTTGTCAAGAGGATGATCCAAATGCACTAACAAAGACATCTTACTACCAGGAAAGTATTTCAACTTAATACACATACACACATACACAGTTTTGGTTATGTTTGAGATATAGAGACAAGGACTAAAAGAAATAATAAATGATGTTAATGGACGATAAGAAAGTTCATCTACCCAGTCCCTATTACACTTGTATCTTTTCAGAAAAAGAATAGATGCTGTTAAGAAGCAATCAATGATCTGAATTGATGAAGAATCAGAAAATAAGTTACTATAAATATGTTCAAGTATCCTGTCTGGATTATCCCCCTGACCCAAGAATAAAGACTCTCCAAATTAGACCTCTGAAAGCTCAATTAACAGGGGCGTTGAGGAAAATAAAAGACATGCTGGAAGACCAGAGAAATGATGCCTATCTTTAAATAAGTGGAGTTGGTGGTTCCACAAACTGCCAACCCCAAAGTGTAACATAATCCTGGGGAACATTCTAGATAACTAATTTAGAAAAGAAAGCGGTAATTTTCAGAAACCAGTATGGGGTCACCAGAATAATTTATGTCAGATTAACCTGACCTTATTTCCAAGAACAAAACAGCTAAATGAGAGATTATGAAAATATGTAGTGCAATCTAGATTTTACAGGGAGATGAAAGGCTTTCATGACTTTGGGTGCAATAGAGAAGTTTTTTTTTTTTTTGGTACTGGGTATTGATTTGATTTTTGGTATCAGGGGTGCTCTACCACTGAGCTACATCCACAGACCCTTTTTATTTTTTATTTTAAGACAGGGTCTTCCTGAATTGCTGAGTGTCTTACTAAGCTGCTAAGTCTGGCCTCGAACTTGCCACCCTCCTGCCTCAACCTCTCAAGTGGCGGGGATTCCAGGTGTGGTCATTGTGTCAGGTTAGATTTTTAATTGATTTACTCATTTAACAAATGCTTCCTGTGTATAAAGCACTATCCTAGGCACTGGGAAAAAGTAGCAAACAAGAGAGAAATGGTTTCTATTCTCAGAGGTTCTCAAGAGGGACAGTCAACACTGAAAAGCCCAAATAAAATATTAGCAAAAGTTAAAGACTAGGGGTAATACAAAGGCAGGCAGGGAATAATGGGGTCGGGGGGGAAGTCTTAAATTGGTAAGATCAGGTCTCTTTGAGGAGCTGACACTTGACACTTAACTGTAGGAATAAAACATGAGAATAATCTATCTATCTATCTTGCTAAGAGGAAGACTGGGAAGATGACAATTTCTGGAGGGGGCACCCAGGCATAGTCCCCAGGTTGGAAAGATACTGGAGTATTGAAACGTTTGAAAGATGGCCAGGTGATTAGAGAGCAAGACTGAGAGTAGTACTGGATAAGCCTGGGGAAATGGGCAGGGGCACTCCCCAGACAACACAAGAGACAATATGAATTAAGGAAGATTCTAGTGGCCTGTACTTTTGATACCTTTATCAATGGTTTACAATCTCTTTTTATCAGTTAAAAAAGCTATTGTCACCATTTTAATGGCATTCAATAAAAGAGAATGAAAGGAAGAAATATTAATTTCGCTGACAAAATTGGGATCTCAAAAGCATAGTCTAGCAGATAAGAGCTCATGCTCTGGCCTCAGTCGCATGTTGAAAACTAGCTCTGACACTTTCTCTATGACCTTGGGCAACTTACCTAACCCGTCTTAGCTAGGTTTCAAAGACAAGCAGAAGATTAGACAGGCATAGCTCAGGCAAACCTTGCATATTGCATAATAATCTGCCTGCTGCATCAGGTTATGTATGGCTTACTTGCTGGACCAGGAAACTATTCTGGCAGCTTTCCCCCCAGGCTTATTTTAAGTACACTGTCCAGTCTCTGACAAAATTATTTGTTTATAGACCAAACATAGGCCCTTACATTTATTTTGCTTACATCATCAATAAATTATACTCTTTCAGATTATCTGACTGCTCAAAGGATTAAGAAATTTAGCATAGTAAATTCTAGAAAATAAATTCTAAGTTTTTAGTTCTATTATCATCATTAGGAAAGATATTGCTAACAGTTAAGATGATATTTAAAATTTTGCAAATTTTTATCACTCATGGGGTTGGAACTACTATACCAAATATGTCTAATCTCTTGATGTTATTAAAATTCATACTGTCTTAATTACACCTATGGGCACCTAAAAATGTTTATAAAATTAGGTGACAAAGCTTTAAAGTATTCTAGTTTCATTTTAAAAAATGACTTAAAGGGTTTAATAAAGGTACAATAATAAATTTAAAATAATATATCCTCTAAAAAGTAGAAGCAAATAAAAAGGAAGTCCATAATTAGATGTACTTTTAGACGAGAAAAGATTTAACCATTCAGTAAATAGATTTACATTGTTAAAAAAAAAAAAAAAAAAAACCTAAAATCTTGGTGTTTTGGTTAGAAAAGAATATTTAGTAAGCATAGAGAAATGTTTTGAGATAATGTATTTCTAAATGTAATCTAGCACTAAACAATAGAATTTCAAAGCTTTCACACTTCCTGAAATTGAGAAATACTACATCAATTATATTAGCATTTGGGATGTTAAGTTCAACAACTCCTTCTTAAATCTTATTTCGCTACCTTTCCTCAGCATTTCTGTCAAATACATTTTTTATGTTACTTTAGATTTGACCTAATTTTCCTATTTTCTCTATCTAAGTATGACTAGGAATGAAGTTTTTCTTATTCAACCAAATATTATTTTGTTTGCCTTAAAATGTTTTTCAAATATATATTATCCATATTTTATTTAAAACTATATATACCATTTATATTAAGTGGCTTTATTTTTTAAAGGATATATCATTTATATTAAGTGGGAAAAACAGCTTGGCTTTCTTATGATTTGCTTGAATTTGGAGAAACTGACATATCTAACTAGAAATGTCCTGGGCAAACTGCTTGCTTTTCCTTACCAAAACTCTTTTTTTTTTTTTTTTTTTTTTTGTAACTTCTCTGAGATCAGTTTAAATCCACTGCTACCAGTTCCAGTCTAGAATTTCACAGAACTTCCTCACTTTTTCCTGATGGTTTTGTGTCATAGCTGCTAACATGATTTCTAATTCTTCCTTAAGAACCTAATCAGTCTAGCAGAGGCCAATGCTACTGTCTGGGGCAACTCTCTCACCTCAACCCTGCCCTTTGTCACTTTCCTGCCCCTCCACTGAACACCTGTCCTGTCCTGTCCCCCATCTTCAGCTAAACCAAACTCTCAGGCATTCTTGACTCCACTCTGGTCACTTGTTTTTCCTCATCACAAACAAAATTTTTTAAATTACTGTTTACTTCATCTACTTCCATATAGTCTCATCTATATGTATATATTTGGCTGTGCCCCACCAGCTTATAAACTCAAATAAGTTCAGTCTTTACCTTCCGCTGAAATTTTCTTTCAAGAAACCCTCAGTAAGCAGTCCTTTCATCTCATTTAGTCTAACTGACTGGCATGACTTAAGAAACCCAGGTCCACACTACTACACCGAAAGCCTGATCTAGAGCATATCTAAGCACAGCTCTGGGAAGGTCACCAAGGCCTCCTTCCCTTCTCTCTCTCTCTCTCTCTCTCTGTGTGTACACATATATACATTCTTTTCCTAGCTATATGTCTTTGTATTTCACAATTCTTTCCTACCTAAATTTGGTCTTTTAACTGATAAAATTACTTGAGAAAACAGTGGAAGGGAATGTAACAAATGCTTATAGAGTGGTTAGCTTCCCCAAATTATAAAACGAGCCTTGGGAGGTACAGGGGCAGAGCTATG
Organism: Sciurus vulgaris; assembly: GCF_902686455.1. Taxonomy (NCBI): domain Eukaryota; kingdom Metazoa; phylum Chordata; class Mammalia; order Rodentia; family Sciuridae; genus Sciurus; species Sciurus vulgaris. Next base: position 59,958,303 of record NC_136475.1, read on the forward strand.
GTGGTAGAGGAACTGATATTGTGCACTTTTCTGGCGGTGATTGTCATCATTAGTTTCATAATGAACTTGTATTTATCCTATAAAATTCATACTAAGATACACACTAAGCTAATTTGATATGAATAAAGTTTTAGAATTTGGTGCGGTTTGATATTTCAGCATTTTAAACATTTTGAATGACAAATCCTGTATTGAAAAAAGATGATTTTAAGGAAAAAAACCAAACCTAACAATACAGAACTCTAAACTGACAAACTAAATGTTACTACAATTACCTCCCCCAAATACTTAAAAAATCTTTTGCAAAATCCCTGTTGACATCCTCTCCTATGGTCTTAAATACTATTCCTGTCTCCCTATATTTTGTTTTCTCCCCTGAACTATACTCAAAAGACATCCAACTCCCTGCTCAATGTCTTCATTAAGCATATTCAGAACTCAGCATATTCAAGGCAGGTTCAATTTACACTGGTTTTCCAAAATCTCAGCTAATGTTATCAGCATCCTTGCTCATACCAAATACTGCAGTCATTTTTTTTTTCTCCTCTTTTTTTCATATCTAATTCACCACCAAATCCTAGGCACTTTACCACTAAAATATACCCTGAACTGACTTGTCCCCATGACTACTGCCCCAGCCCAGGTTCCCACAAGCTCTCACCTGGATGACTGCAATATTTATTTTGCCTCACTACAATCTATCCTTCACCTACCAGAGAAATATAAAGCAGACCACTGTTGTTCCTTTGTTTAAAACCCTTCAATGGTTTCTTATCACACTTGAAGAAAATCTGAATTCCTTACTGAGGGTTTACAGCCCTACATGATCAAGACCTAACCGATCTCAAGAACATCATCACCTACCACTCCCGACCCTGCTCACTGGACTCATCTTCCTGGCATTTTCTTTCTCAGCATAAAAACTCCTGTTTTGGGGATTTTGGCTTTGTTATTCTCTTCATCCAGCATACTCTGTTCTCTGACACAGGTGTGAATTTTCTCTCATCATTCAAGGTTATTATTTCTTGGTGAGCCTATAAAATTATGCCCTGATCACCATATTTTGACTTATTTTATTCGGTTTCTGAGATTTCGTTTGTATGTCATTGCTGTCTTAGCTACTAAAATGTAAAGTAGCCTTTGTCTTGTACCCCTATGTACACTCATTATCTAAAACACTGACTGGTGCATGGGTCTTCAATAACCCTTTGTTGAATGAATGAATAAAAACTCTAAATATTCAATCAAGACTCTCAAATATGAAAACAACTCATCCCCAAACCACAAAAAACAAACAAAAAAACCCCACCTCCCACAAAAAAATCCTTCAAACTCCTAGGCACATGCTATTAAATGAAAGTCTAAATTCCCTATCAGCTACTGCAAAAAAAACATGAAACCACCTGCACCTCTTACATACTCAGTTTTGTAATGCACATATACCAAGTAGCATTGTCCCTTTTGAAACTTTTCCCACCTTTAAGTCAGTTCTGTGTGCAATTTTTATCAAATTCCATGTAAGTACAACAGCATGTGTTGGTAAGTAAGTGAACAAGTGGGTATGATTCGCCCTTATTGATAACATACTCTCAGAGATGGATTTGACTCTTTTACTTAGGATTCTGACTCACTCATGGGCTCTTCGCCTCTACCAAAAAGCAATTTTTGTTATTTGCTATAAAAATAAGGTTTAAAGCCAGTCTCAATAAAACTTACCAGATTAGTGTTTAGTGCCAGGGAGCAAAGGAAGCTTTGGGATGAAAATGAATAGCAACCAGGATCAAAATGTCAAATAAAAAAGTTCATAAACTTTGGATTTTGTTAAAATGAAGTTTGGTATTCAAGTATCAGTTTTTACGGCTTGAGTCATTACAAATCTTATATAAACTTTCTAAAAGACTTTAAGAATGTAGACTGGTTTGTTAAGAATGATTTGGGATCAACTCTTGTCTAAGAAATATAAATTTAATTATGACTCTTAATAACTATATTTACAAGCTATTTCTTCTTCAATTTTTTTTAACTGTTTAGTCAGAAAAGAAAATACCAATGAATTTGTTTCTCTCTGTAAGATGACTATATTACAAATACTACTACAGTGGCAAGGATAAACTTCAGAAGCATATAATAAAACTTGAATGATATGAGAATATTTCTCATATAGCTCAGTGGTAGAACGATTGCCTAGTATGTGCAAGGCCCTGGGTTCAATCTACAGAACCACACACACACACGCAAAAAGAATATTTCTCAGGTAGTATCTATAGAACAAGGCCTCTAGATGATTTTTTATCAGATGACAATGTTACTGTCTAAAATAATATTAATACCATAAATGTATATGTATATATACATACATAAATTACACATACATTATGTATATCTATATATGGAGAGATGGAGAGAGGGAGGGTAAGGGGAGAAAGGAGTGTGTGTGTGTGTGTGTGTGTGTGTGTGTGTGCACATGCTCATGTATGTAGGGAAAGGGAAATAATAATGAAAGGATGAGAAAGGATATGAATCAAAGCAACTCTTCCACCCTTTCTTGGGTAAATTATTTCACTAAGAAGGTGTGCCCCAACTTCTGAAGCATTTCCTGGTTTATAATAAAATGCACTTCAAAAAGACCATAAAAACACAAAATTTAGTTGACAGGCTACAATGGGATTCAGAAAAAGACACAGTGAATATAGACTTAGGTGCACTTTCATGCTGGTGATTTTTCTTTTTTAAAATGTAAGCCACTAATATTTTAAGAAAAAAATTTAAACCAAAAGTTGCATATTAATATTATACACAAACTGAAACATAAGTGACTTTTTGCACAGTGTATACATGCTTACATAAACTCATAGTTACACATTTAAAACAATGTCCATTTAACATATGAAAGTTCTAAAATACATAAAAGTATTAATACTTTCTATAAAACTACAATTAGAACAATTTGCTACAAGCATATAAAAACATCAAGTGCTTTCTTGGAGTTTCAAGTTACCTCTTCACAACACCATCTTACTTGCATATATAGTCCTTCTCCAAAAATCAGTATGGACTTTTTTTTTCAAGAGGTTTATTTTCCAGGTACATTATAAGCTCAAGAAAACGGACCTAACAATTATGCAATCTAAGTATGTCTTAACAATTTAATTGCACATAATGCTTTAAAGTAGGTTTGGATGAAGTTCTCAGACACTTTGGTATATGTTCTTCAGGGACTTATTAGAAATAACAGAAATTACAAGTCCCTTCAATCCCCATTTTACATTAAAAATGGACAAGTCTTTGGTTAAAGTTCTACATTTTGGGTATTTATTATCAATTAAAATGGTCCCCAAACCAATAAATGGTGCTGATGTATTATTACTCTACAAGACTTCATTTAACCTGTTTCTGATGCAGCTGGAGGCTATAAATATTCATTTAGTATACTAAGTCATTAAGTTTTAATCTTTCACTTACAAGCAGAGAAGTCAACAGGTTTATCATTTTTCTGTAAATTTTCTGCTGTAACCTAAACTGTACAGTAATTTCCAGTAACTATAGATACTGTTCCATAGTATATGTCATTATGGTTAGAAAGATGTAAAGCATTAAATTTAGAGTTAGCTTATTCTGATAAGTCAATATTAGACTAGGTAAATCTGCATTAACTATAGCAGGTTGCCAGATAATACTTATTTAAAAACCCCAAACCATTCCACATACAAGAGAAACTGTTGTAAATGTATGAAACAGCAGATATACAAGGAGAACACCAAACATACTTTATTAGCACAAAAAAGCAGCCATAACAAGGCACAGCAAGCAGAAACATACATTAGCAGTCAAAGGGTTAGTGTTGCATACAAATATAGCTTTTCTCTTTTGTAGCCTTGGAAATGGCTACAGGGATGTAAAATAACCTTCTGTAGCAGCTGGTAAGGAAACTAAGGAGCACTCCCCAGCAGCACAGAGCACATTAACAAAAAGACATGAGAATGGATTTGGCTACTGTAGTGCAAAATGTCTAGGACAGAATTGAAAATTCAGTTCAACACTAAGAAGCAACCACTAGACTTGATAATACTTCCCAAAGCACTCACTCAAGTTGTATTACATACTATTCTAAGTGACAAAAAGGTGCTAAGTAAAGTTATTTACAGATACAATGGTTGTACAGTACCTTTTAAATCTGCAATTTAGATTTCAGATTTTCCCATTAAGAATTAACTGCACTGAAATCCTATTAAATTATACTTAAGTGATTCAGCTGTGAGAGTTTACAACAAAGATAAATACTGCCATCCAAATTATTAATTATGGTTTAACAATAACCTCAACACCAGCAACCACTGTAGTTACTATTATCTGACTTGTTTGGGCATCTTCTAGTCTCATTTTCTTCATGGTTCACAAACTCATCCTGGGCACAGGAAAAGATCCAACTTTAATGGAACAATGTTTAGACTGAACATGTCAACTCAAAAAAATCACACACAGGACTACAATTGCAGCAGCCACTCATTTAAAAAATGAATAACTAAGGCCTTTAAATAAAACTCTACTACTAACTTTATAAGTCTGAAATTTTAAGAACAACTATTTAGAAAACCTGGTTTACTTAACAGTACCTTCTGCAGAAGAGAAAAGGAGACTGACTATAAACTACGTCAACACTTAAGTGAACTGCACTATGCCCTTGTGGCCAGAAAATTGCATTTTTTTTTTTCCCCTAAAAAGGAAGGCAGTCTTTTTATTTATTTATTTATTTTGGACTTCCAAAGCTTGACTTACAGTAACTACAAACATCACTACTTTTGGAAGGTTATAAAAAATTCTTAGAAAAAATAATTTCAAACATTAGTCAACTGCTGAAATACTCATCTACTATTAATTTGTTCTTTAATAAGAAATAGAACTCTTCATAGCAAATGCCCCAGAGTTGCCTTAATTAGTTACTATAGCCATTAAAAACCAAACTTAGCTAAATGGGCAAACGTTTTCATAGCCTTACTGAACACCTGCAGCTCTATCCTGTTGTTTCAATAGGCACCACATTTGTCTGAGTGAGTTAACAGTAGACTGCATCTGACGGAGACTAATAACTAAGCTTACACACTGTATGAAAAACCAAGCACTGACACTGTGCTTCCTGTATGTGTACTGTCTGATGCACATGAAAGCAGACCGAGTTAATGTCCTAGGGGACAGAAGAGTTTACTTTGCCTTGACTGGTTCTCGTTCTAACCAGCGAACCCTAACTTTTTGTTTATAATGATACTCTTTTAAGAAATCCTGTAACATTGATGGGAGAGGGAGACCATCAATTCCATCATATGTAGTGCACCTGCAGATCACTGCACGGCAGATATACTGCAGGCTGAAAGGAAAAGTCCTGTTCAGCGATATTGTAAGCAATGGTTCGAAAAACATGCATGAACTGGGATCTTTATAATGTTCTAGAAGTCCTGTTACAGTGGAGGAGTGAAACACACATGGGTCATGGGCATCGAAACTGAAGTTGTGGTTCCACTGTTCAATTCGGGCATGCAGTGATCTGTTGTAGCGGCGGAAGCTCACAGAGAAGAGGTAGTCCTCTTGTGCAGAGTCCCTGAGCAAAAATGTGCCTTCAGGTTTCCCTTCAAGTAGGGCTTCTGCTTCATAACGGTCCATCACTCCCCAGTAACAAGGATTCCCCGTAATCTGAAGCAAATCTGGCACGAGGCAGTGTATGTAATCAATCTGTGTGTGAACTTTCCAAGCTCCCTGTCTGCTAACATGGGCATGGCTGTCTCCAGATACCTGACGCTGCTTCTGCCTCCGTGACTGCAAACACAGGGTGGTTGTGTCCTCTTCCGAGTCACAATTAGTTTGTGGAACTGCAGAACTATCCCCACTTATTTCCGTCATTCCAGGAGCTAACTTTGGTCCCAGTTTATATAATGGATTAACCTGTGCAGTGGCCTCAAATGTATGTATTTGTGCATTGGGAGGGGGGTCCACTCCTTCTTCAATACTAAGCCGTCTTCTTTCTCTAAGTCTATCTTCTTCATCTTCTGTAGAAACCAAAGATGGATCAAATGTATCAAAAAATGTTGAATGTGGGCTCACAGGAGCTGTATGCTGTTTAATCAAATGCCATTTTTGAGCTAGATCTGAGCCAGCAGGAAAAGGACATTTCTCAAGCATTAATTCTGAAAGATGTATTTTTCTCTTATTGGAGAAGAGGGGCTTTGACTGCTTGCTGTAAGTTCTCATGGGAAAACATAAGCCCACAGTATCCTGCAGCCTCTGTCTCAGAGAGCGGCTCCCCACAGTTCTGCTGGGAACGCTGTCCATGTCATGTGCAGAGCTCACCCCATAGCGCCGCTCTCGCCTTTGAAGACCACTGCGAGTTCTACCGAACTTTTTATCAGTGTCCAATGAGCTCTGGGTCTTTGTGGAACAGGAATGTTTTTTCTTCCCTCCCCACGGGGCATGCCGAGAGTAGGAATCTCTTCGTGCAATTCTTGCTCCAGGGGTGACACATGAATCATTATCTTTCTCAATGCTTATTTCAACAATTTGAGGAATTTCAGTGGCACAATTTTGGTTTCTCCTTGAAGAATTCTTGGATGGGCTTAAGCCCAGTTGTAAGGCAATGTTTTCTCTCAAAGGACTGCTTTGCTGCTGAGGAGCTGAGTCTCCCAGACTGATATTTTTCTCTTTGACAGACAAACATCTGTTGGAATTCATGTCTACACTTTCACTTCGGCTTCCTCCCTCATGACTGAAGAGATTCTGACACCTGTATTTGAAGTTATTCCACATTTTCCCCACTTTATCCATCGATTATAACACCTAAAGACAAAACAGGAAAAGGAAAAAAACAAATTAACCAAAGTGGCATGTGAAAAGAGGTAAGGCAGTAAGTACTCTATGCCCCTTCAAACTGGGCATGTCAGTGATGCAGTCAAGAATTTGCCTTATACTGCCCACTAAAGTGATGATACAAACTTTCTGTGTGGTGGTTGTAAGCCTCCCAGGTCCTTCAGAGGCAATGGCCATGACTTCAGCCAGTCATCAGTTTCCATTTCCTTTTGGATAGAACACTCAGAACTCAGATGAAAGGAAACAACTCCTCTCAATTAAAATCTGGTTTCTTTTTCCTAGGCCTCAACCTAATTTGATTATCACACTGATTTTTGTCTCTTTACTTTGAGTAACTTGAATATTGTCTCAAATACATCAAAGGGAAAATGTCATTGAAACACATTTGTATTTAACTTTTCAAAAGTTATAATAATCAGAACCACATCTGTGCCAACATATTAAAATTAGTTCTGTCAGGTGCAATGGCGCACACCTGTAATTATTCTAGTGGCTTGGGATGCTGAGGTAGGAAGACTGCAAGTTGAGGCCAGCCTCAGCAAATTAGTTTGGCCCTAAGCAACTTAGTGAAACCCTGTCTAAAAATAAAAAAATCAAAAGGGCTGGGGATGCAGCTCACTGGTGAAGTGACCTGGTTTCAATTCCCACGGTCAAAAAAAAAAAAAAAAAAAAAAAAAAATCAAAACCCTTTAAGTAGGAATTTCCCCAATTTCACTCATTAGATTCTTCCCTGGGGTTAACAGGTTAATCACTTGTTATAACCCCATATCTTCCCTTTCCATTCAATAATCACAATTTATCCACAATTGTAGAAGCAGTTTGAAAAGAAAGGGAACTAGGAGAAAAGAGAATATTTAGGTTTAAACAGGTATCCCTGAGCTTCTCAACTATTAATCCTGGAAGAGCAAAACTAAAAGAGTAATAGAAAAAGTAGTAATTATGTTGTAGTAATTAGCAAAAAATAAGCAAAACCTATGCAATTTACAGTCTGTATTCTTGCTTCTCTAGGGGTGGGCAGTTTATGTTACTTTAAAAAATGTTTTTAAGACAGGCACATACTGTATCTCATTCAGTAATTGGAAAGTTGACATTTTTAGAAGAAATGGAAAAATCAAAACATACGGATTAAACATGGATCAACTATTTTGTCACATCGTAACAGCAGAGAGCTTTGTAAAAAGGGTGTCTAATTTGTCATTTGATAAATATTGCACAACTTTTTTCAGTTTTTTGATTTATATTTATCTTCTTACTGCACTACACTTCACAGGTTAGCATCAGTATTGGAAAACAACTTGAATATGTTTTTTTTTACAGTAGTGAGTCATCAGAGCTGATGTTTCCATAATTTTGATTAATTTTCTCTCCTAAATACATGCATTTTCAAGAAGCTAACTAGAATGAAGAAAACAATAGGAATAAACTTTCTTAATATGAATTCTATATTGTCTCATTACTTTCTTACAGAAATCTGAAACTAACAGCAATACCAACATAGAGAATTTATGTTTGTTGATATAAAAGGTAAAGCATATGGTTAGGCATACAAGAAGTTCACATGGAAGCTGGCACGTCTGTTCTAACAAAATCTATTAGATGGAACTATAAAATCTCATTAAACCCTTAGAATATCTGCTTCCATCCCCTTGTAAAAAATCTTTTGTACGCCTCAAGGCTTGTTAAATTAAGATTTCAGTTCCTTGCCCGCAGTTGTGTTATGTACAGCCACATTCCAGCCACCTTTTCGGTGACCATTATCTTTGTAGCTATGCTCTTCCAATATCCTTAGCCCCTCCCTTTCTAACCCAGTTTCTTTTTTCTTGTTTATTTTAAAGATGTTTTTCATTTTTACCCAATTCATATATTTATAGTTTCAAGATCAAATCCTACTATAAGGCTTCAAACAAAAAATTAGCATCACCTACAATAATCTTCCCATCCTTGATTCCCACTCTCTAGAATTCAAGAAAATTACTTTAAATTCTTTTAGCTGTTTCTGCTGGTATTTTTCTCATCATTTCTAGATACATATTCATACTAGTATTTGTTGTTTTTTCAGTTTTCAACAATATCTATTAACTTCATAATATGGAAAATAATGATTTTAGATTGCTTTTAATCATAGTATTAATATACTTTTGTCTTTACTCCTCCCTAAAACAGTTAAAATATCTTTTGGTTAAATTAATATTTATTGTGACCATATGAATATTGTAGTTAAGCCACTTTCTTTTCTTATATAATCATTTGTTTTTCCTAGAATAGCAGCCTCTTTTTGGTTTGCTTGGTTTTCTCTGTATCTATTGCATTCTTTCTCAAATTCTTTAACAGAATTGTAAAACGACTCTCAGTAAGGTTAAACACTGCCTATACAGTGCTTATCCTATGACCTTCCTTAGCCATTATTCTAGCGACTCCTTTTTCTTCTCATGAAAATGTTCTACTTCATCCTCATGTTTTTTATTCTTTTGGGAAAAAACTAGGTTAGAAACAATTTATCTTCAGAATTTTGAGGGCATCACCCCGTTATTTTCTAGTCTCTAGTGTAGCTGTCAAAAGGTCTCAGACTACACCAATTTCCACTCTTCTGCTTATTTTCTGAATATTTGTAGCTGCTGCTCCTCCTCCTTCTTAGTGTGGGCCTTTTCCATTAACCTCTGCCCTCCTTCCTCCCTTTTCAAAGTCCTTTCCTTAGACACTACACCTCTTTGATAGTCTTTTGATTATCTTCTATATTCTTTTCTATTTTGCATTTATTTCCCTTTTTTACATTCTGGTAGATTTCTTTCACTTCAGTTTCCAACAATTCTATTATAGTTATGATACTTCTTCCTAAGATGACTTTAATTTCTAAGACCATTTTCGTGTTCTCTAAACATTCATTTTAATAACATCTTATTTGGTTTCTTGGATATAATATCTCATTTCTCTGAAGATGCACACTTCTACAGTATTTTCTTGTTTTTCCTTTTAATACCTTATATATTTCCCATTTCTTCTTTACACCGTTTTTCCCCTTGAATTTTTAGATCTGTTTTTCATTTTAGAGGCTTCTGACAAGTGTCTGAAGCTTTCTGGCTGGCTGTCTGCATTACAATGCTGATTAGAAGCTCTGTGTGCATGGGTGGGGCTTCTGAACTGTTGGCTTCACTACAAAGGTGTGATGAAGCAATGAGCTGGTTTTTATATTAGGAGACCCCCAAAAGGAACTGTTAGCTCGTAAATTATCTCAAGAGAGAAATCCTCTGATCTCCTGTATAGGTCATAGCACCTGACTACTATGTTATAAGAACAGGGAAATAGGAGCCTCAATATTTATCCTCAATATTCAGACTTGCACTGAAGTCTGTTTTTTCAAAAGTTATGCTTATTTTCAAAAGATACCCCAACCTTAGCTATGACTGAATCTTAGATTAAATTTGCCAAGCTATAAATCTTCAGTTTTACCCAAAATAAAGGAAGATCAGTCTCTTGGCTATTGAGGGTAAAGGAGTAAAAGGTATGTGGGAGTCTCATACATATAGATTTTCAGCCCTCCCTGACATTATCTTTGGAGGAACTGGCATCAGTTCATAGACCATGTTTTGAGTAGTCATGGTTTAGAGCTGTGCTGTCCAATCTATGTGGCTACTGATCCCTGAACTGTGGTTTGGTCCACATAATGAAACTATAATAGTTTGGATTGTAATTTGTTAAACATATTGCTAAAATTAATTTTACTTTGTTCTTATTACTTTTTTCATTGGAGCTACTAGAAAAATATAAATTACATTTATTGTTAGGATTATATATCTACTGAAGAATACTGCTTTAGGGCTGGAGTCTGCTAAATAGAGGCGGAGGGACAAATCTGGTCCATAGCCAGTTTTTGTGTGAACCAGATAAGAATGGGTTTTTAAATTTTTTAAGGGCTTTAAAAAAAAAAAAACAAAAACAAAACCCAAATAAGAAAACCCATAAAGAACATATGACAGAGACCACATGTAGCTTGCAAAAGCCTGAAATATTTTCTATCTTGCCCTTTTCAGAAAAAGTTTACTGGTAATAGTGTAGAGTACATATGTGAGATAATAAACTAATACTACTACTCTAGACACTAGTAGAGTCATACTCAGGAAACCCAGAAGTCTAACCCTCTTCATGTTTATAAATTTTGTAGCTCTCCAAAAATAATTTTTCTGATGAGCAAATTAAACCTGAAAAATGACTGTTCTAGAAAATGACCAAATTAAAAACCATTCATCTTATACAGTTGTTTATAGGCAGAAAACAGCTGTACTTGCCAGGGCAGTGAAGGCAGTTTCTCTAACACTCAACCTTTGGTTCAGGTTCACAGAGCATGACAGTTATTTCTCTATTCCTAAACTGGAGATTGTTACCAGAATGCACTGTGACATCTTCTCATTTAAAGAAAGGCTATTATGCTTCCATACTCCTTGGGGAAAGAAAGTGGATTTTTCTTGACATGGGAATGCTGTGTGGGCAGTTGTATTAATGGGAAATAAGACATACTAACAGTGATTTATAGAATAAGTCACTTAAGAAACAAGGTATTTCAGCCACTTTAATATTTACAATGTCAGATTTGAGTTTTTTTGGTTAAATTCTCAGATATGCATTTTAGGACAGAGCTGAAATCCTTTGAGGTCTAAATTATAACTCTATTACTTTACAACTCTATTTCCTTATTTTTTTTACATGTATACTGGGCTAAAAAAGAGTGTTAGATTTCAATTGTATTGACTCTACAATGATAATTCATCAACCATTATGATCTTCCATATTTCTATACATGCTTAGCTATCCTTAAAGCTATCCAAAGCAAATTCCTAAAAGTTATACTTTCCCCCAAGGAATCATAATTTGAAACTGGTTTTATAATGCTTTTCTAAGTTACATGAACTTTTGTTGAAAAATTGTATTTAACAGGCTAAGCTATAAATCAGAATTAAAGAAAATTAGGTCAAATTCCATTACTACAAAAGCTTACTTATACAAAAAATTTAAAAGTACAGTCAGTCAATGGTCCCTTCAATGCCAAGCAGTATCTATAATAAAATTTCCACAAAACGAAATAATTGAAATAGTTCCCAGGACTTCATTTCAATGAAATATAACGAAAGCTTTATGAGGAATAAATTAAATTCAACAAGTTTTAAGATAGCATTGCATGCCACTGTGGGTAAAAAGGAAGACTATGACCCAATTCAAATCCTTCCTCTACTGTTCAGTCCACCCTAGATTGCTTAACCATGATAATATTTTTCTAATACAAAGTTCTTCAATCACAGTAACAAAAATTGAAACATGTGGACTGATTAAAGTATTTCTATGTTGAATTCAGGTACAAGAGGCAGTTTAGAAGACTAAAGGTTTCACTGATATTTTGGTGGATTTCAATAGTGTTTGGAAAAAGACAACAGTACTAGTAATATTAAGATTGACTTAATATTTCTTGGGATGCTTGGCTGTCATAGCTATAGCTCCTTAGAAGAATCTGAAAACCATCTGCCTTTTAAAACTATTTATTGTTAATTATTTATACACTGAATTGGGACTTGGTCTGTATTATCCAGCTAGACAGCTATCTGCCTTAACACTACTATTTAATATTAGGGTGAACCACATAAAATCGCTGAGAGTTACACTAATGCAGTGTGCATAACATAGTAATACAGTAGACCATGTATATGTACACTCAGAAAAAACATGGAACCCTTCAATCATAACATGCCCAGATATTCCTTCTCACTGTTTGACTTTTACATTTAATGAGTTAGTTATGTTAGGCTCCAAACCTGTTCATGCTATTTGTATTATAATAATTACATGATTTGATTAAATGCTAATGAACATAGTAGAAAATGAGGGGGTTGGAAGTTTGACTAAGTTGAATGACTCTGAAATAATGAAAATAGAACTGAGAAGAATATGACAAAGAATTTATAAGGATTCTAAACTCAGAAAGCATTGGAAGAGTTTAAGTGCTTGGTCTACTTAAAAAACCCAAAGTGGAATCTTATGTGATACATTATGGGTCTAGTTTCTGCAAGACTGAAAATATGAATCTGCAACTAGATCTACTCTAGATCTTGGTTCTTTAACCAGGACTGACAAATGAGCTGGGTTGGTGGCACACACCTATGATCCCAGTGGCTAGGGAGGTCGAGGCAGGAAGATTCCAACTTCAAAGCCAATCTCAGCAATTTAGCAAGACCCTGTTTCAAAATAAAAAATAAAAAGGGCTGGGGATGTGGTTCAGTGGTTAAATGCCCCTGGCTTCAATCTGAGGTTTGGGGGATGAGGAGACTGACAAATGAACATAAAGGTAGAGTAAAATATTTAAGGTATGCATCCCTTTTCATGGTTTCTTGTTATTAAACTTTTTAGATAATTGGTCTAGGTTGTATAAGGTAAGAAGCTTTCCTCAACAATTATTTAATTAAAATTAAAATTAAAATCTGTTGCCAAGATAGACGAGCATAATGTCCTCATGATAACAGGAAGACATGACCTAGTTTGGGGTTGGTGAACAAGGAATTCTCTGAGGAGGTGATATTTCAAAATTCTGTTCAGAAGAATGAGTGAAATGAATTAGGACAGAGTTCTGTAGGCACAGAACAGAATCTGCAAATGTCCTAAAGCAGGAAAGTTCAGGGCATGGATAACAACCTAGGCAGGAAGGGGAAGAGTACCAAGATGACATAAGAGAACAAGAATGGATATTAGTTGACTCTGCACTGAAGACTAAAGCAGAGGTCCAAGTATGAACTCAATTAGGGTGGTGATAGTAGAAATGGATATAGATGTTTAGAAGTACAAATCTACAGGGTTGAAACTGACTGGAAATGCAGAATGAGAAAGAGGGATGTGTCAAAAATAATACTCAGGCAGATGCATGGACAGAGACGCTATTTCAGAGATCGAAGAGTGTTGGCAAGTGGGAATTTGGAGTGTTAATGAATTTAATTTTTGAAATGATGCAGTTGTGGGGACATCTAAGTGAATACTCGTTAGTCTACTGGTATATATTTGTGTAATAGAATACGAAATAGCAAGAATGACAAACTACAGCTATTGCATCAATGCCTATGAACTTCACAAACAAAATGCTTAGAGAAAGATGAACACATTCATGATGAATAAATCTACTTTTTAAACAAGCAAAACTCATAAACATACATATTATGTATGTATGTTTAAATATATATACACACCTAATAAATATAAAAAGCAAAAGAATGTCAAGAGTCAGCAAACAATAATGGCTGCTTATTGGAAAGAGCAATACAGAATTAGGAGAAGCACGAGAGGTTCTAAAACTAGAAGTTTTCTATTTTTTAGCCTGGGTAGTAGGCTCAAGGTTTTTGCCTATTAAATATTCCTTAAAGTACCCCTGATAATTTTATCCACTCTTTCCTATGTATGACACACTGCATAATAAAATTTTTACAATTACACAGGCCATGCTTTTACCACAATGGAATAACCAAATACTGAATAATTAAAAAAAAAAAAAAAAAAAAAAAAACTAAGGCAAACAAAATGCTCTCTTAACTCTTAGGTAAAAGGGTAAAACTAAAAGTAAAAAGCTATTTAGAAAATAGCACATTAATAATATGGGTTTATTTTTCTATATGGCAAATTCATCACAGTTAAAATGTTCTTACTGTTTAACTTGGCTATTACATACTTTAGATGGTTACTGTAAAGACAGCAATGTTAAAAAACAAAACAAAAAAACACCAAAAGTAAGTTGGGCATGGTGGTGCATGCCTATAATCCCAGTGATTTAGGAGGTTGAGGCAGGAAGATTGAAAATTCAAAGCCAGCCTCAGCAACTAAGTGAAGTCTTAAGCAACTCAGTGAGACCCTGTCTCAAAATAAAAAACAGAAAGGGCTGGGGATGTGGTTCAGTGGTTAAGCACCCCTGGGTTCAATCCCCAGTACCCGCCCCCCACAAAAAAAGTTCCCTGAATATAGTACAGGGCTCAGCAAAATTTTCCTTTTTCCTTCCCCTTCCCCTCCCTTTCTTTCTTTCCTTCCTTCGTTCTCTCTCTCTCTCTCTCTCTTGTTCTCTCTCTCTCTCTTTTGTAAAAGACCAGATAGGAAATATTTTAGGCTTTGTTGGCCATATGGTCTCTGTGGCAACTACTGAATTCTATCACTGTAGCAATGAATACAGTCACAGACAATATATAAATATCTAAGTATGGCTACATGTCAGTGAACTTTATTTTTAAGTGACATTTGAATTTCATATAATTTTCACTTGTCACAAAATATTATTATTTTTAACAATTTAAAAATATAAAATCCATTAACTTATGGGCTATACAAAAACAAGAGGTAGGTCATAGTTTATTGACTACAATCACTCTATAGAACAGTTTGGGGACCCATTATTCTAAGTTCATCTTAAAAAGTGCATAAAGATAAAGGTACATGGATGGTTATTAGAGCAAAACAGTGAAAAAACTGAAAACTGTTTCTTGTAAAAAAAATAATATACACATTAGAGAAGAATTAAAACACCATAGAAACATGCAAAAAAATCTAATCCTGTCCTTGAAATTCCACTATCCAGAGATAATCACTGATAATATTTTGGTGACTATTCAGATGGTCTCTTATGCAAAAAGCTATACACAATCTTCTCTTACAGCTAAACATCTTCATGTCTATTGAGTCATCTAGTCTCTTATTTTCTGTAAAATGCTTTTTTATTTTTTGGTTAGCTTTGTCAGAGATGTCATTAGACAACTTAAAAGAGAAACACTTCTGGCACTTACATTTTTTTAAAATGATAAATCCAAGAGTCCCTAATGTGAGGCATAAAACAGTACACCTCTAAAAACGTAATTTAGACAAAAAGGAATGATGAAGATGATGGCAACAGCTACAATGACATTTACATTCCTGGGCGCTAAGCTTGTGCCATGCACTGATAAATGCATTTTCCTTCTTCCAATAAATTACAAGTAAATAACCATCTCAATTTTATAGATGAAGAAGCTAATAGACCCAAGAGATTAATAACAAACCCTAAATTCTGTTTCTTCCACTATTTTCAGCCAATTCTGGGTTTTCCACCTCTTCTTGAATCATTTTTAGAACTGTTTTATGAACAACTTTAAGTCCTAGCAATGTCATTAACATGTTCTTTAAAACCTCAAAGAACCCATCATTTCTATATCTTTTCAATTATTGGAGAACATAACAATAGAATTTGTCTGGAATTAGTACACATACCCACCAACAGAACCTCTAATATTAAAATATGACAAAGGTAGCACACAAAAAAATTACTGGCCTATTTAATTTTAATGAAATGATATTTTGGCTAAAAGAATCCAGAGTAAAAGATATATTCGCAGGCCTACTTAAAGTGTTTTGATTTTTACACTCCATGCCTATCTATTATAAAACCCATAATCCTTAAAGTAGGACTGTATACCTCTCAGAATGTTCTGGTACTGTTGTGACTAACGGATCTAAGTTTTACTGCTTTTCAAGAATTAATTACTTTTAACCATATGGTCAGTTAAGAATATGTTTGTAACAACCTAATTTCAAGGAATGAGGTTTTAAAAGTTCTTATATTTCCCTCTCCACATTAAGGGAAATAGAGACATTTTTAAAAAGAAGGCATAGTCACAGTGATAAAAGATTCCATAATAACCCCCCCCCCCAAAAAAAGGGATAATTTAAGGCTATTTTTCCTAATTAAAACACAAATATTTAAATTTATATTTTCATGTCTTAAATTTTACCCAGACAATTCTGACTTGCAGTATCATGTAGGAGGTGCTCTAGGTCCAGCTTACACCCTATTCTTTGGCCCAAGCTCAATGTAGAGACATTGCCTGTACTTTGCTTAGGGAAGTAGAATGAAAAGGGCACAGACATGAACTAGTCTAACACTTGAGGGCTGAAGGGGAGTTGATTTTAGCTTTACCATTTCAGAATGCTATGAACTTGAATGTATTCCTTTACATTTCTGAACATGAATTTGTTTCCTGGAGTATCCACTTATGGATTGGATATGATGATGAGAAATAATATATACTGGCCCCCAGAAGACACTAAAATATCAGAGGCTTTAAAAATATTACCAGTACTATCTAGCATCTTTAGCTTTTTTATTTAAAAAAAAAAAATTTCTCCCTTTCAGTTCTTGTGGGTCATACCACAAATGTCAACATCTGCCTGACAAAAGTTCTATTGATCATTAAATATCTATATTACTTCCTAGGAAACACTATGGAGATTTCCATGTTCTTAGCAGTTAAAGCAGCAGCTAATTTACAATATAAACTAAGGATAGCTAATCTGTATAGTAATGGGCAAGGTCTAGGAACATAGTACTTATTCATTTGTTTTTGGCTTCAAAATTCCTTTTAAGTCTATAAAACACTGCTACAATTTAACATTTTACTCTATACTAGAAAAGCATAAAATCCCATTAAAGTTATGCTTCATTTTCCATAGAGAAAATATCTTATGTAATATACTAACAAATATACCATTCACTGAAATGTTTCTTATCTGGCCAGCACGATTGGCAAACTATGGGGTATGATACAAATAACATATGCTTTAGATTTAGCAGGACCTAAAATCACATTCATGCACTGACTGGAAGTGTGAGATCTAGGTCTTAGCCTTTCCATCTAAAAATAGGAACAATTACCACCTCTTACAACCATAATGGTAATATAAGTACAGTTGAGTATATAATAGGAGCTCAAAATTGGTAACTTCTGATATATAACCAATCCAAGAAAGGGATGGTACATTTCAGTGATAACAGCAAAAAGCAAGGCTGTTGTTATGTCAGGGGTAGGGAGGTAGATTACGGGTTAGTTAGTCTTGCCTTCATCTCCCACCTCCAGGGAGGCACATCAAGTAAATGTACTGAGCATTAGAACTATGTGTTTAGTACTGCCTCTATAGGTCATGCTTCCCAAAGGGCATCAAAGTCCTCCCTTCGCACCAAAAGGCAGTTAAAGACAAACAAGAAAACCCCAACAACTCTCAGTGGAGGAACTTAGTGGGCAGCTTAAATCTGGAAAAGTCTTTCCGATTTGGGGAAATGCTTAACAGTGAGCTCATTGTGACCTGGCTAATAATTTACAAGGAAAACAGTGAGTGGAATATATTCTGGACCATTTCCTTCTCTAGGAAGGATAACTATTTTATAACCACAGCAATTTAAATAAAATATCACAAAAATGCAAAGACTCTAAGGACTAAAATAAAATAAATTATGATAACATTTTCCTTATACATTTTATCTAAAACTGCATACATTTATTATTCATTTACAAACTTTAGGATACCTACTTTCTTCCAGAACAAATATTAGGTCTGAAAAAAACGAACTGGCTTCAAACAATTTGACAGCTTGTAATGAATCAAAAAAGAAAGGAAAGAATGAAACAAATGGCAAGTAAACAATCAGGACAACTTCTCTTTTTCTGAGGTAGCTTTTCTACCACCATAAGAAAAAAAATTAACATCTCAAAATTAGTCTGTTCTTTAGGGAGGTTTCTGAGAATGGTGCTTTAAAATCATTTAAGAAAATGAATGTAAAAAGAATTAGGTTGGTCAAAAATTACAGAATAGAAACAAGTAATATACCTCAGTTTTGTTCTATGCATCATGTAACATACTAGTTTATTTTAAAATAGGACAATCAAAAACCCTTAGCTAGTTAACAGAACTGAAATAAAACCTCACCTATCAAATGCAGAAAATAAGTAAACTGAAGAGATTTTTTCAAAAATATTCATTTTAACATTTGGGGAGTACCACATGTGGAAAACATTATGATAAAGTTCAAGCTCTCACATGAGAATACTCAAAGCCCTCGCTCTATGCATATTTACTCTAAATTGGCCCACAATTTAAGCAAACTTTATTCTCTGGACACCAACTGTGTAGCAACTTAGAAACTGAAAATTAGAAGGGGTGGAGTGTGGCTGGACAAAAGTGGTACATGCAAGTACAATGACCAGAGCAAGCAAAGACCAAAGAAACCATAAGTACAGTAGGCTAGGGACACAAAGTACACATATACACACTGTAGGACATGAAAAAGGGAACACATGGAGATACAAAGATTTAAGAGAGAACATTATGAACAGCTATAAGTCAGGAAGTTACTATTTTTTAAATGGCTAGATTTTCAGAAAAACACAAATTACTCAAGTTGACTTGATAAGAAATAAATCAATAGACGGGGCTGGAGATGTAGCTTAGTGGCAGAGTACTGGCCTAGCATGTGCGAGACCCTGGGTTCAAGCTCCAGCATAGGGGGTAGGGGTGGTGTTAATAGACCATAACCTTTAAAGACTTTGAAGGAGTAATTAAAAATCTTTGCACAAGGAACACATTAACCCCGGCAGATATTCTGGGCAGAAGAAGTCAATTTATCTAACAATTCTGACTTCTAATTAATAAATGACCAGGGCAAGAGGTCAAAGGTGGTATAATAGCCAGTTCAATAAGGCAAGAATAAGAAAGGCATACAAATTGGAAAAAATAAAAAACTTTTTATTTTCAATGACATGATCATCCACATGGAAACGCCTAAAGAATTGTTTAAAAAGAAAAACCAAAAGCCAAAATCCCTGAACTGAATTGTAAATGAGATCAACACACGAAAATCAATCACAAAAACTACACACCAGTAACAAACACGGAAACAAACTAAAAGAAATGCAAGGATAAAGAGAAAGGCTGATAGGACATTTCCGTTAGCAAGAGTTCTAACTTCTCTATGCCCCTAAAGGATGAGATCCAAATGGCAGGTGAAAACTATGCTAGCTGCCCTAGTCACCACTGCCTTTATGCTCTCCTGGGGAGTGGTGAACTATGAGAACGTGGGTCTCCCATCTACTCCTCAGCCACACAGGTCCATCCTCTTCCTCCACTGCCTCTTTCCCAGGTCCAGTCTTCATCATCATTTGCAATGGACTAACTGCAACAGTTGCCTGTATAGTCTACCTTCCTCCACTCTCACTTCCCTCTGGAGTGTCTTCCAGAATATTGATCCTAGGATTTCAAGCACTGAAGAATAAAAATTTAAAAATATAAAATAAAAAAAAAAAAAAAAAATCAAGGGAGTCTGTGTCTGGTTGCTTTCTCTACATTTTAAGAACTGTGCACAAAAGGAGCAAAACCCCAACTAAGAGTACTATAAGAATATGAGGATAATTTGTTGAAATTAAATCACCTGGAAAATGAAAGTGATCAAATGGTTGTTTATTATAAAAAAAAAAAAAAAACTTCCTCTAAAAGAATTCTTACTGGCTATTCTTGAATCCTTCTGAAAACACACACATACACATACAAAACCTTTCAGGAAAAAATTAATATTTCAAATGTTAAAAATGTAAATGAACAACCAAAAGAGATTTGTGAAGAATCTTTCATAGGAGATGTTTAAGTAGATAAGCAATGCTCTTAGCCAGCTGAGGTAGTCCTTCCTCTACAGGTAAACTGAATATTAGCTAACCTCAAAGATCTGTGATTCCTTTTTTAATATTAGAATTTTAAAAACATAGCATTCCATAAATACTCTTTAAGATCTAACAGTACAACAGTGACAACTCTAATTCCAATCATACTATTTTTCAATTAAAATAGAATACTAACATTATAAAATAGCACATCTAAACTGAGCTCAACATATACACACATACATACAAATATTTTTAAAAAGAGTATGGGTAGGCATAATTATAGCAACACATAATCATAATGGCAAAGTATGGAACCAGCTTAGATGGCCATCGACAGATGAATGGATAAACAAAAGGGAGTATATATACACAATGGAGATTTTTTTAGCCATAAAGAAAAATGAAATTATATCATTTGCAGGAAAATAGATGGAACTGAAGAGCATTGTGTTGAACAAAATAAGCCAGACTCAGAAAGTCAAGGGTTTCATGTTCTTTCTCATACATGGAAGCTAGAGAGGAAAAAAAAAATAAAATAAAAAAGATTTCATGAAAATATAAGGGAGACCAGTAGAGTTGAAGAAGGAAATCAGGGATGGAGGAGGAAACAGCAAGGGGATATAATGGGGTTAATCAAATTATGTTATGAGCATGTATAAATATGTCACAATGAACCCCACTAATATGTATAATCATAATGTGTGCACAAAGATTATGAGTAGTGAATACCAATAGTCATCTCCAGTCAGCTTTTGATTATTTTATTTTTTTCCTTTTTTGTATTTTCAAAAAAGGAAGTGTATCTTGAAAAAGACTGACTTTCATATTATAAATCCAAAGTTATATGTAAAATGCAGAGTAAACTTTTTAAGGAAAAAGTGGAACAACAGTGAGGAAAGACAAGAAATGAAGGTTGGGACAGGGGAAGAACACAATTAATAGGAAAAGAATAACAAATTCAGATTTTTGGCAAACTCTCAAACAGTACTGGGGATTAGTGGTAACATGGATTGACACATAGGAAATACACTTTCCAAGAGAGTGCCAGTAGGAAGTAATGTGCATTCCTTTGTATACAGAGATACTATTTATAGGTCAACCAACAGAAACAGACTATGTGATGTATAATATCAACTAGTACAGCTGAGCTTAGGTGACAATTTCCAAAATGTAATAAAAAGAAGACGAGAGAAAAAGCAGTTGGAGGAATGGTGTGTATTCCATTGTTTTAAAAATGCTTTTTGTGTCAGTAGCATTCTGATATGAATTCAACTGCTAACATGTCAGTCACTTATGAACCCAACTTTACTCATTTATCAGTCTCTTCTGGTTGCAAGGTTGTGACACTCAGTAGATCAACAAAGGTGTGCGTGTGTGTGCGGTGGGAGAGGATGCTGATAAGCATGAATTTAATAATAAGGGAAACAGGAATTGTCACAGAAATCCAACAACAAAATAAGTAACACAAGTGGGCTTGGCCCTTACAGATACTGGACTTGAGAACCTGGCTTAATTCCACCAGGACTGCCCTAGGGACTGACAGCAGGAGCCACAGGGGCTGGTGGATCCTCATTCAAGAGCTCTGGTCATTATTGGGATTAGGTAACTCCCTGGGTATCAGCTTTTGGAATCGGATTTGCCTCCAGTCACCAGCTGGTATCTCTGTTTTCAGGTTCTGTTTTCTTTTTCTATTTCACAGGTGCCACTTTCTTATACTTCTCACTAACTATTGGGTGAGGCCCCTCTTATCTCCTTCTCTTGACTTTTCAAATTCTGCTTCTACTACTTAACTACCGAGCTCTGTTTCTTTTTGTGAGTTTTATGATACACATCATTATGTGTATACTTATAGGAACCACCACTTGTCTGAGTATATCCACAAAAAATTTAAATTAAAAGCAAGAGTTATATTTTAGTCAATCATAAGGCCTGTGAGAACCAAGACTGGTGAAGCTCATTCCCATCTGGACAAAACTTTCTTTGCCTGTGCACCCAGATGGGGCTGGTGGCTAAACCATGACTGCCATCTTTAATTTAGGTACTCTCACCAGTCCAACCACCCATGGCCAAGTGAGATAAGACAGTATGGACACCTGGCTTTCTCCCTTGGCAAGTGTTCCCCTTATACATAACTGTGGAACCGCAGCAAATGAAATTACTTAGTGACAACATAGAAATGTTTTGATACCTCAGGTTGTACTTCAGCATTTCACATATTGTTTCCCTTGGAAACAGATACTACAGGATATTAAGAGGTATTCTACAAATAAAGGTTTCAGTTTGAGTAAGTTAATGCATCAGTTTTCAGAGAAAATATCCTCCTGGGTATTATTTCTCAAATTTGACAATGGCAACCTTATTAAGATCTCACAGGACTAACACTCTGTGAAGCAATTTGAAAATGCTGTCCTATAGTACTACAAACATCCCCACAATCCAGAAACCAATTTAAGTTTCAAGAAAGTAGGGTCTTTGTTTTGTGCCATATTTGGTATATATTAGATGCTCAATATACAAATGTTCGTGAAACTAAGTCATTAATATCAATGCTGAAGGGAAAATGGGAAATAAAGGACTAAATGGAAAAATAAAAACAGGACTACTATTTCTGCTAACAACACAGCAACCCTCTTGTTGAAAAAAACTAAAAATCCTACATACAAAAATTAATTTTTTTTTTTTAAATCTCAAAATAAGAAGTTGACAAGATAGTGGAAAATGACGAACTAAATGATAACAAGTAGGAACACAGAGAGGTCATGGAACAGCCCCCATCCCACCAGACCCTGGCCCTGATACACACTTGTACATGTACTTCAAATTAAGTGTTTTCAATGGCCTCAGATGATAAATTTTAAAATGTCAAGGTACAGATTTCTCAAAAGCTGGAGCATTTATTTTGGATCACAGTTTCAGAGACTTCCATCCATGTGTGGCTGGCTCCATTTTTCCAGGCCTATTATGAAGCAATATCATGACAAGGGTCACAAGGTGAAGCAAAGCTGCTCACCTTGTGGCAGCCAGGAAACAAAGGGAGAGGTCACTTTTGCAAGGAAGTCTGTCTCCTGAAACCAATGAAGCTATGAAACCATCATTGGATTAATCCATGATCATGAGTTCAGAGCCCTTATGATCCAGTCACCTCCCAAAGACCCCACCCTCCAAACACGGCTGCATGGGGACCAAGTCTTCAACACAGGAACTCTCAGGACATTTAAGAATCAAACCATAACAGAACTTCTTCCCCACACTAGAAATCTCAAAGGGCTATGACCTCAGTTGAGGGTAAACTATAATCAAACCTGAATTCAATGCCACCCCCTAAGAGACTTCGGGGAAGGTTGTTTAAGCCCCAAAAGAATCAAGAGAAATAAGAATGGAACAAGGATTTGCAGTCTGGGTTTGCATGGACTTATATTATAATCCAGGTAACTTCCATCTGTGAAATTCTTTTAAAATATTCCTGGGCTAGTGGTACACATTTTAGTAGAAGCAAACATAAACCCTCTTTGAAGGAAGACATCATTCTAGGTCTCAAAGAATACCCACAAGTAATTTTAAGAAAAATAAACAACAGAATCAAATCTAGCATACACAAACCAAATCATCATGGATAAGAGTAAGTGTACACAGGAATGGATAGTTCCACAGTTACTGTGGGTTATCAGAATGACCAGATTCAGAGTTTAATGCTAAAATGCTTACCAACCATACTAAATAAAAGTAAAACCTGACAAAAATTAGTATGGAAGATATGCAAAGAACCAAATAAAAGTATCTGCAGTCAAATTCTTTTCCCAAAGGAAAACTCTAGGTCTAGATGCTTTTATTGGTGAATTCTATCATTTGGGAAAAAAAAAAAGTTTTTTTCCTAAATATTCCCCATATTATTTTATTAGTCTAGCATAACCTAATATCAAAGCCCAACAAGTACACTATGAGAACAAAAAAATACAGAATAACCTCAGGCATGAATACAGATACAAGTCTTCCATGTTATTTTTTAAACAAAACATTAAGTTAAATCCAGCAATATATAAAAATGATCAAGTTGGATACAGCCTCAGAATGCAAGGTTGGATTAACATTAGAAAATCAACTAATGGAAATTATCACAATGATAAAGAATAAAAAGCATATGCTAATCTCATTAGATACAGAAAAAGCACTTTGTAAGATTCAGCATCCATTTGTGATCAAAACTTTTAAGCAAACTAGACTGAAAAATAAACTTTACTTAACTCGATAAAGAATTTCCAAAAAACAAACGTCATCATATCCTTGATGAAGCACTGAGTGAAACCACTGAGATTTAAGTGTTTCTTCAAAATAATGATGCCCTATCTACATTGTGATGAAGATACTAACCAGCTTAAGAAAGAAAACAAAAGACACTGATTAATTTTATCCCTAGACTCATAATTTTGCAAAGAACAAAAATATCATGTTTGTATGCTATAATTACATACTCCAAAAGTTCAAAATGATCAACGAACAAATTTTAAGAATTAGTAAGAATTTGAAAAGGATAGCAGGCTCCAATCGATATATAAAGTATGCATTTTACTCCCACATGTTTGTAACAAAATGAAATGTAAAAGTATGTATCTTTTACAATAGCCTCAGTGGTATGAAATACCTAGGATATACCTAAGATCTGCAAATTTTTGCAGGAAAAAAAGCATTATTTGTAATGCTAAATTATGTGACATTAAAATGAAGGATTTCTGTCCGTCAAAAACACCCAGTAGGGCCAGGCACATGCCTGTATTCCCAGTGGCTCAAGAGGCTGAGGCAGGAGAATCAAAGCCAGCCCCAGCAACTTAGCAAGGCCCAAAGCAACTCTCAAAATAAAAAGGACCGGGGATGTAGCTCAGTGGTTAAGTGCACCTGGGTTCAACCCCCGGTACAAGAAAAGAAAACAAAAAAAACCCCCAAAAATCTACCAAGTAGGAAATATTTTTAATAAATATTGATAAAAGACTAATAGACATTCAGAAAATATAAAGAACTCCTACAAAAATTAGTAAGAAAAGATCACAAGATGGGAAAATGGGTGAAAGATTTTCACAGATGCTTCCCAAGAAGAAATCTGAATATGAAAGAGGCTCATCCTTCTTAATAAAAACCACAAAGATACATTCTTCTGCCCCAAATACTTTGATTTTATCAATACTATGAGACAGCAAGAATGTAGAACAATAGGAATATTACCTGTTGAGGTGAATATAAATTAGCCTAACTGCTTTGAAAAATAGTTTGGTATTGCCCAGAGAATGTGAAGATATGAAATTTTCTACGACGCAGCAATTCTACTCCTAAGTACAAACTTAAGATACTGGTGCCTATGTGCACCAACAAACATATACTAGAATAGTCATAGCTACATATTTCAGTATCATGAAACAGAATGAAGAATACATATATTGTGGCATGTTCATGTAAGTTCAAGACCAGCCTCAGCAACTTGGCAAGAATCTGTCTCAAAAACCACCTGGGACTGTAGCTCAGTGGTAAAATGACCAGAAGTTCAATCCCCAGTACCAAAACAAAGTAAGACAAAAATAAAAACAAAATTAAAAACTATATCATGTAGGGATACAAATAGATGGTAACCTTTACAGAGAACGTTATTTGCCAAATTATAAAAATGCTTACTTCTGAGGGCTGGGATAGAGTGGCAACAGGTAGTGTTCACTGGAAGGGGACAATACAGCAAGCCTCTTGGTATATTCCCAATATTCTATTACTTAATCTGGGCAGTAAATATGCCTTATAACTGCTCATTAAGCTATCTTGTATTCACTGTTCTCTATCTGTGTGTATATATATGGAGAAATATATATCACATTTTATCATAAAAAGGGAAATAAAGAGCAAAAAATAAAAAATAAAAAGCATACATGAGAGAGCAAAGAAAGCAGTTATTTGTTGTAGGCAACAGCAAAGTACTACCAACGATCACCTGGCGTGTTCAGTGAAACCCAAATAATGATCCAGCCCCACAATGGACTATTATTTCTATTATCATTACTATAAGATATTATATCTTAGGACAATCTCTAATCCAATAATCATGGAAATTGTCTTCTGCCAAATTTTTTTCTACTTGACTTCAATATGGTTATATATGTTTTGCCATTCTGAGAAAGCCACAAATATTTGGCACAGCCAATCCAATTGAAGGTTCCACTAAAGGAAAACATAGAACGTTCAATTATACATTGGTAATTACTTCGAATGTTATAAAATTAACTATATAGTAAATAGTTAATTCAACAACTTTCAATAAGAATATTTTTAAGAATGTAATTCTCCTTGACAAATTATTCTGCTACAATTATCTATTAATTCTAAGATGTTATTCTTTATTAAAGAATAACATCTTTAATGTTATTGTCCATTTTGCAGCTTACTAGCCACATAAAGCAATTTGAACTTGGCTCCCTTATTTAATTGTATGACATTCCTCAGTCCATTAACAGCCTCAAGTCTGGCCCACTTTGGATGTCCTCCAATGTACGTCAAATTTACTGTATCATAAAAATTAACATTTCTCCCCAAACTGGGAAGTCATCACCATGTTTCTACTGAACTGCTAGAAAATATTTAGGAGTATTTTACTCCTCCTTCACTTAACATTATCATATTTAATACTGCTTCGTTCATCAGCTTTTTAAAAAAAGTCTCTCAAATGTATCTTTTCTATTTTCACTGCCAGTAACCTTGTCCAGATTTCTTTTGCCACATTCTTCCCTGTCTACAACACCTTAGTCTCTCCTGTCTTCCTAGACTCATAACTCTGCCAGTTATTTCCTTTCTGTAACATTTAATAGTTACAGCATCGGGTGCCTGATGTTCACTCACTGCCATCCATAATTAGGCCCCACTTTATCCAAACAATTCTTCCTACTCTGAAGCACCTCCTCCATTCTATTTTTAACATCTACATCAAGTTCTAATATCTACCTGTTGATTTCTCTAAAAGGGTTTACAGTTAACCCTACAATTTTTTTTTTTTCAGATCACTTTCAGGCATGTGTCAGTTTTATCTCTGCAAATGTACCAGAAGATTCAAAAGACAAAGAATGGTTTTATATTACTTCTTATAACCCAAGTACCTAAGAAAGGGATAAAAATTTACATTCAGATTTTTTAAAGAAAAAGACAAAAAGGTATAGAACCAAGGTACTCTATTTTGTTCTGGTGTTTTGGTCTTGGCTCAGGTAACTGAGTATATCAACAGCTGGTCTGTGAGTTGATTAGTTAAAGCATGGCTCACCATTTTGCCAAACTGACCGAACAATTAGCTTCAATGGGAAGGCTTCTATGAGATCCTATTTAAACCACTGGATATGTAGTCTAAAAAATTACTGGCAATCAAATACTTAATAATCACTATCACTACATCTTCATTTCTATCTGTTAACAAAGGAGGTCAAGTAGGAGGAATGGAGTTTATTTTTCTTACTCCACCCAGTGAGAACTCTTTTCTGATCAATGCTACAGAAAATTAGTGAGCAAAACCATGAAGCTGCAGTTATACTATTTCTTCTTATTGTCCAATCATTAAGAACCTTTGTACTTCAAACGATTGGATTCCCCTGTGTCTTTTACCATGTAATAAAGAGAATATTAAAATCTAGTTTTTTTTCTCATGAAATGTTACTGTATTTGCTTCTCATTCCATTCTTGTACCTCTGAAGAATAGACTGTCTCTATCTTATTTGCACTTGTATTACATTTCCTTTAAAAAACATAAGTTAAGTGTGTGGTTTGTGATTGGGGGTAGTGATGGTAGAATTACAACAGATCAAGACACTACCTGAATGCTTAGAATACTTGTGGGAAAACAAAAGCCTTCCAAAAAACAATGTAACACAGCAATCCAAGTGTCCGCTGACAGATGGCCAGATAAACAAAAACTGGTACAAATAGAACATTATTCAACCTTAAAAAGGAAAGAAATTCTAATACATGGTACAATATGGATGAACCTCCAAGACTTCACGCTAAATAAAATATGCCAGTCACAAAAGAACAAATATGTATGTCTCCCCTCACATGAAGTCCCCTGAGTAGTCACATTCATAGAATCACAAGGGAGAAAGGTGGTTTCCAGAGGCTGGGAGAGGAAGGAGATAATAGTGTATAATGGGTAGAAAGTTTCTGTTGGGGAGGATGAAAAAGTTTTGGTGACAGGTGATGATGGTTATATGACAATGTGAAGGCACTTAATGCTACAGAACTGTACACTTAAAATGGCAAATTTTATGCACATTTTAGTCCAATAAAAAAAGTATCACAGAAGAACTATGCGACCCCTTTAAATAACTTCATGTTCTATATGGTGAATCCATCTTGAGATATTTAAAAGGATAAGCCAAGCCCTTTACAACTGGCAGTACCTACTCTTCATGTAATGAAGAAAAGAAAAACAAAATTTAAGTATAAGAAGTAGACACCAATGTCTACCGAAGCAATTACCCTGGTTTACATGGGTATTTAAATAATGCTATCTGCATGGGTCTCTGGTATTTTTGCTGTACTTTTCCTGAAAATCTTTATTCATTAATTCAACATGGGCCATGGACCATGTGGTAAACTTTATATAAGGTGCTGGAGATAAAAAGATGAAAAACAGTCTCTGAGAAGTATACAATTCAGTACAGAAGGGAAACAAATTATAATACAATTTAAGTGTGAATTAAAGAGTGCCATGGGAATGCAAAGCACAAAGCAACTACCTCCAGTTGAGGGAGTGTGGCGGACTGCTAGTCCCCAAGCCTGTTCTCCTTTTCTTCCATGATAATATAATTAACTGGTATAGCGCTACCCAGAATAAAGATTATATTTCTCAATCACCTTCACAGCCATGAACGAAGTCTGAGCCAGTGAAATGAAGCACATATGTATGGTGGAAGCTTTAGGAAAGCTTTCTTTCTTTTAAAATTTTTTTTTTAGATATACATGATAGTAGAGTGTATTATGATACATTATACATATATGGAGTATAACTTAGTTCTAATTAGGATCCCATTCTTATGGCTGAACATGATGTGCAGTTTCACTGGTCGGGTAAAAACAGAGAAAAGTTATGTCCGATATGTTCCACCGTCTTTCCTATCCCCGTCCCTCCTCCCTTCCCTTCATTCCCCTTTGTCTAATCCGATGACTTCCATTCTCCCTGCCCCACTTATCGTGTGTGAGCATCTGCATATCAGAGAGAACGAAGGACTGGAAAGCTTTCTTAAGCTGGCACAGGCCCTTCCTTCCTTTTCTTTCCTTCTTTTTTTTTTTTTTCCTTCCTGTATCCTGCTATTTAAAATAAAGTCCCCAGTTTTGGACTATGAGGACTAGGGTCAAATCTGGGACATTCTGAAGGCATGAGCTAAAAATGACTTTACGGAGCAGAGCTGTCATTTTAGTCCTACATTACGAACTCTGAACTCCTACAGAAATTAATGCTGTCTGTAGCTGGTGGGATTTTGGAAGGGTTTCCGTTTCTTGCTACATGCACCTAAATCTAACATCCACAGGGAACAGGCAGGCTTCATAGACAAGAGGATCTAGAGTTAGGTTTTAAAGAATGACTACTCATCAGGTAGAAAGGTGCATTTCGGATAGAGACACTGCAAAAAGCACAGACTCAGACCCTGCCTTTCCCAGAAGCAGAGAGGGGTTCCAATGGCTGAAGTACAGGGCAGATGTGGTACAGTAAAAGAAAAAGCAAACTGAAAGGCAGAGAAGAGAGAGACTAAAGGGTGTTACATGTCATGCTAAGCAAAGTGCTTTATTCTTTGACTTTGTCTTACAAAGTGATTATGACTCCATAGATAATTCACTGCATGTTTTAGAAAAGCCAAACAGATCAGTCAGAAAACAAAGCAGTATGAACCAATGTATGATGAGGACAGGGACTGGGAAGAAAAAACTTACTTCATGATAGAAAGGTACATTACTGTTTAGTAAAAGCAAAGGACTAGAAAAAATACTCACTGGCACAAAAGAAAACAATAAAATGTCTGAGAAAATTAAGGTAGAGGAATATGGACAATACACATAATTTGGAAATGTCCTAGATTATAGTATAAAGCTGCTCCCCCACCCTTTCGCTCTGTAGTCATTTTCCCGCTTCCCAACTTCTTGTCAGTCTGTGAACATCCTAGCTAGCTATTGGTCATCAGTCAGCTTGCAAGTATTCTTCTGTTATTGATCCTGTTAACCCACGGAATTTGACTCTGCTTAAGGATAGCTCGCCGCCATTTCTCTCTCTCTCCTCGCTTTTCTCTCTTCTTCTCCTCACATTCATGCTATCTCTCTCCAACTCACTTTCTTTCTCTCTCCATCTCACTTTTCACACTCTCTCTTGTGCGCTCTCTGCTTTCCTCTCATTTTCTCTCTTACCCTGCAGGGTAGACACTCTGTTTGCTAATAAACCCTCTTATGTGATGTTCCCATGTCCGGAGTGGTTTCTGGGCTCTTACATAAATTAAGTAAGGATTGGAATATCTCTGCCTTAAAGTAAACAAGCAAACGAATATGTTGTAACTATAATCACCTACTGATAATAAATTTCATTTTTATATGCCCCACATTCATGGTTCCTTTTCACAAATGGTTGTCATAGATTAGTAAGTCTTAGCTGAAACATTATCTTATCTATAGAGGAACTTGGTATTTGGTGATCTGATCCCTATCCAAGGGTTGTAGGCAAGGAACAACAACAACAACAACAACAACAACAAAATCAGCACTCTTGAAGCATATGAGGAACTTTAATTTTTATTAAGCAAGTAGTATACTCTATTGTTCTGTGATGATCACGTGTAATTTTTTCTAACTTTTAAATCTTATAAAAATAAAAAATTCCATCAATGTCCAATTATGAAAATAAAACAACAGCAACTATTGCCTCAGAAATATTAGACAATAACTCAAGAGTATATGGCTTCAGTGAATCCATAACTTATTAATTATACTCTTCAAAGTTTCAAATCAAAAAATTCTTAAAAAAAAAAAAGCTTTGCAATCTTTCCATTGCTTTTCTCTAACATCCCTAAATTTAAGTACTGCATTTTAGCCTTTTAACAAATATTTTGCTGAATAATAACCATACCCTCAATACAGTATGAGATATGTGAATTAAGTACCTGGAAGCTATAAGCCTGGTTTTATGTTTTAAGCTTATATTCCTGTTTTCAAATGGTTTTAGTGTGCTTTTGGTATCTTCCACCAGATTATAAGTACACTACTCTGTAACAAACATCAAAACACTGGTGCAGGTACACTGTGAGAAAACAATTTTATAAAGGGTAGAATAAAAGTTTTTCTTAATTTAGACTTGTTACTCAAATCATTTGCATCTAAATGTAACTTTCGCTTGAAAGAATCTAGTAATAGCTTAAAAAAAAACCTGAGATTTTTCACCTGCTATTTCTTCATCTCTTATAAAGTGGTGTGGGAAAATATAGGCATCTAGCGAGACACAGTGGTGCACACCTGTGAGGAAGCTAAGACAGGAGGACCTGAAGTTCAAGGCCAGTCTCAGCAACTCAGCAAGGCCTCAAGCAACTCAGTGAGACTCTATCTCAAAAAAAGAAAGAAAAAGAAAAAGGTCTGGGGATGTAGCTCAGTAGTTAATTGCCTCCAGGTTAAATTCCCAGTCCTGCCTACCCCCCAAAAGAAAGGAATCCAGTGAGCAAAGAGAATTTTGACCATATAATTATTTTTCAATGAATGCACATTAAGATGTTAAAACTTCTTCAAATGATGATTCACCACACCATTTTTTAAACATTGTAAGAGTAACGCTAACAGTGAAAATAGCTATTGTAAAGCTGGCTATAAATTCACCTGCTCATTACCACCTGCTCATGGCCCCAGCTCTTAAAATCAAGAAACAGAATTACAATAATAATGATTACTAGGAACAAAGAAAGGACACTGTTGTCAGTAAGCATTTATAGCTCTTAAAATATTTTCAATGAGGTCAAGCCTATGAAAGACACACACTTATTTCTTCTGACCTCTCCAGTGGGGTCTTCTTCAAACTATATTCCATAATGTCACCAGACAGTGTCAAATAAATCGTATTAGAAAATACAATTCTCTGTTCAAAATTCCCTGGTCTCTAATCCTTGAGAGATAAAAATGTAAATTCTTGTAAGTAGCATATTTGGTCATTGTGAATTTGTCCCCTGACTAATCATTAAGTTTTATTAACAGAGTTTCTTTTTCCTTCCTTCCAAGTTCTAACCACATAAGTTTCCTGAATGCAGTAAGCTTATTTCGGTATGCTTTCACACATTTCTGTTCCCTCTCTCTGGAATGCCCTCCCCCTCCATTTACAATACCTGACAAAATACTAGACTCATTTCTCAAGTCTCTTCAGAGTCCCATCCAGTAGCATGTTATAAAGCAGCTCTCAGAATGGGCAGAATGCCGACACACTAAGTTCTGCTACAACATTGGTTTTGAAAACTCCAAGTTGATTCAATGTGCATGTTACCTTGGGGAAAAATATGACAACAATACAAATACAAATCCCATTTGCTCATGTGTCATTGAACACCAGATGAATGCAGAAAACTGTACCCAATTGTAGCCCAGGGCTCTCTTCTAAGAGGAATATACAGCACATAACACACACCCCAAATACCTCGCAGCTACCTCAGTTCACCTGTGTTATCAGTAACTCCCATCTACATCTGGTATTAACTTTATATTGAATTTCTGACAACCTTCTACCATTTCACAATAACCACAAGAGGCAATTTTCCCATGCCTACTTCCACAAGCCAACTTCAGGTCTTTTTCAATGTGAAACACCATGTTTACTGTAATATTCCTTTTTCTTAACCATTTTAACATGAAAAACTAAGCTCTCATTTTTATTAGGTTATGCCCTAATCCCATTTTTCCTTATATTTGGTGACTTTTAGGAATGAAATGTTCCTATGCACATTTGTGGGTTTCTATGGTGTATACACTACCAGGTGATTTCAAACTACAAACAGCTTAGCTCTCAGGATCAGACCTGGCTCCAATATGCCACACCCACAGTACTGTGCACTTACCTTCATCATAACAATCATTTCTTTTGCATAATAAACTGTTTTCCTGTTTATTCCAATAGACAGTAAGATTCTTGAGGGCAGGGCCCTTGTCTTAGTCTTCTATAGCTGTTAAAACAAAAATACCAAAAACTGGGTGGCTTGTATAAAATAGAAATTTATTTCTCACAGTCTGGAGGCTGGAAGTCTAAAATCAAAGCTCCAGCAGATTTGGTGTCTGGGAAGGCCCGCTTTCTGATTCACAGATAGTCATTTTCTCACTGAAACCTCACATGGTGGGAGAACTCTCATCTCCTTGGCCTCTTATAAAGGCACTAATCCCACTCATGTAGGTTCCATTCTCATGACCTAGTCCCCTCCCACAGGCTCTACTTCCTAATACTGGGTATTAGACTTCAACACATGAATTTAGGGAAGATACAAGATTCCGTATACAGCAATCCCTTTTTCCTTAACACTGATATTCCTTGAATAGTATTCAGCAGACAGGAAGTCTCTTGCTAATGCAGAAACCATGAGGTAATGGATTTGAAATCTAACACAAATGTTAATAGACAATAATATTATTTCTATAATAGAAAATTAATAATATTTGATTTCCCCAACCCCATCAACCCCATTATAAAAGATCTGGGAATTGAACACAAGTGTTTCTGATCACAAAGTTTATCACAAGAGAAACAATGCATCATTACTTCCTACATATCCTCATAGACCTACAAATCTAATCCACTAAACTAAATACACCCTCAAGATCTATGTGAATTATAGATTAATTAAAAAACAGATTCTTGAGATAAGACTGACATTTTTCTCCTGAATGATGAATTACATATAATGCGTAACAAGCATATATATAATCTTTTGTGGGAAAAAAAAAAAGAAGAAGTTACACAGAATAAGACCCATCCTCCAAATATAGGCCATTTTACTCAACCCAACCTAAATCTAAAAGTTATCCTGAAATCTAAAGCAAACAATACTAGCATCCTGAAATCTGAAATACAGGACATTTTATAGCATAGTAATTGTCAGAGACTAAGTGATTTATTGACCAAAAATTACACCTAAGTTTAATTTCTTTATATATATGTATTCAACAATTTTAAGTCATGATGTTTATAATTTATTTAATGTTGTCTTGGGTAATAAAGAAAAGAGTGAATTTCAATCTATGTGTTAGAGATCTTGGCAATAAATTAGATCTGAGCATACTAGCATGTATCAAACAATGGAGAAAAATAATTTTACCTTCTTGAATTAAAATTTTGCTAAGAAACTAAGCCGTACTGAGTGCTTTTGAAGTCATATGACATTGAGGAATAATTCTCAAATTTAGCATGTATCAGTCTAGCAGAGGGCTTTTCAAAACAAATTACCAGACTCCACTCCCAGAATTTGATTCAGTAAATCTAAGGTAGGGCCACAGATTGTGCCAACATTTGTGAAATAAACAAAGTTTCAGAAAAGAAACAGAAACTATGAAATACAGTAGTCACAACTTATCTCCAGGGATACATTCAAAGACTTGTAGTTAATGCCTGAAATTGTGGTAGTACCAAATTCCACAGACAAGCACTGAGAGACAGTCAATCCAATAAAAGACAGCTACGACGTAACTAACTAATGAATGAATATTAACACAAGATTTCACATAAGATTTCATCACACTACTCAGGGTGCACCCAAGTTAAAATTTATGAATGTTTTATTTCTGGCATTTTCCATTTAATATTTTCAGACAATGGTTGACCATGGGTACCTGAAACCATGGAGAAGGGAGGACTACTGTAGAACCAAATGGAAATTTTAGAATTGAAAAACTGAACAACTAAAATTAATCAGTTATTAAGTACAATGGAGATAACACAAGAGAGTCAGTGAACTTGAAGACAGACTGATGAAAATGATCTAGTCTGGGAAAAAAAAAAAATGAACAGAGCCTCAAGAACCTTTGGTATATCAAAGGTCTAACCAGTTCCCTGAAAAGGGAGTGAAAGAATACAAAGGAGAAAAATATCTGAGCAAACAATGACTGAAAACTGAACAAACCTGGTAAAAAGCACAAGTATATAAGATTCTAGACACTCAGAGAAATCAAACAAAAGAAACCCATTCCCAGGCACATTGTAGTCCAAATAGTGAAAACTAAAGAAAAAATTTTGAAAGCAACAAGAAAAAAAAAAAAAAAGGTGATGAATTGCTTATAGGAGAATAGCAATCTGAATGATTAAGTTTCTCACTAGAAACCATGGAGTCCAGAAGGGCAGGGTGCATTTTTAAAGGGCTCAAAGAAAAGAACTAGCAATTCAAAATTTCTATACCCAATGAAAATTTCCTTTAGGAATGAAGGTGAAATAAAAATACTCTCAGGTGAAGGTAAACAAAAAGGATTTATTGCCAAAAGATCTGCTCTACAAGAATTAGTAAAGAACATACAGGAAATGATATAAAGAGAAAATTGGAACATTAGTAATGAAGAAATAATTTTTAAAAAGGTAGCCATCTGAGTAATATAATACATTATTCTGCTTTTGAATTCAAAATATATTTGCCAGCTGAAGGCAAAAACTACATAATTGTCTAGTATGGCTTTCCATGCTTGTATGTAATATAGAAGACAATACACTTAAGGGGGGGGGCGGGTAAAGAAACAAGGTATTACAATTTCTACATCCCACATAAGTGGAAAAATACTTTTAAGTAGACTATAAAATTTTAAACATGTATAATATGATCCTGAGAGCAACTGCACATACTAACAGGTACTCTCACACTATAATGAGTTACAATTTTTAAAAACCTACAACAGATAAAAAATGGAATACTAAAAATGTGAAATAATCCAAAAGGAGGCAGAACGGAAAAAAGAAGAACAATATACAAAGAGAGAAAAAAAAAAAGAAAGCAAACAACAAAACAGTAGAGCTAAATTTAAAGCATATGACTAAATGTGTTAAATGTAAATGATCTACAAACACCAAGGCAAAGCCAGAGCAGTAGTGTACACCTGTAATCCCTGTGACTTGGGAAGCTGAGACAAGAGAAGTAAAAGTTTAAGGCCAGCCTCAGCAACTTAGTGAGACCCTGTCCCAAAAGAAAAATAAAAAGGGCTGGGGGCATAGCTCAATGGTAAAGCACGCTTGCCATGAGGTCCTGGGTTCAATTCCCAGCACCACATACAAAATAAAAAAAAAAACAAAAAAACAAAGATTAGTTTTTTTTGTTTTTCTTTTTTGTTTTTAAAAGGATGACCCAATTCTATGCTACCTATTCATTTCAAATATGAGGAAATAGGTAGATTAGAAGTGAGAGGATGGAGGGCTGGGGTTGTGGCTCAGTAGTAGAGCTCTTACCTAGCATGCATAAGGCACTGGGCTTGATTCTCAGCACCACATATAAATAAATGAAAGGTTCATCAACAACTAAAAAATTAAAAATTAAAAAAGTTGAAGTGGCTATGCTATTATCAAAATAAATTTCAAAGCAAAGAAAATAAGGAGGCATAAAAAGGACTCTTAACACAATGATAAAGGGCCAATTCACCACAAACAACCTAATCCTCAATGTATTAACAGAAGGAACAACTGACAGAACTTCAAGGAGAAACAGGTATTTATAATCGTAGCTGGAGATTTCTACGCTCTCACTCTCTCAGCAATCTAAGTAACAAAAATGTAATGCACACACACACAAAAATCAACAAGAATATAAAATTCAACACTACTACCAACTGGATCTGACAATTACAGAACATTCCACCCAATAGCAGCAAAGTATTTTTTGTTTTCTAGTACACACTGAATGTTCACCAATATGAACACATCTCAAAGGTCATAAGACAGATTTTAACAAATTTAAAAGAACTGAAGTAACATAGTTCAGTTCATAGTAACATAGTTCTCTGACTATAGTGAATCTATATTAGAAATAACAGAAAAACCTCTAAAAATTTGGAAATTAAACAATGAATGTGCTTTTAAGTAATCCACAGGTCAAAGAGGAAGTGTCAAGGGCAAGTAGAAAATAAAAACACATCAACAATTATTTGATGCAGTTAAGCAATGCCCAGAAAAAAGTTTATAGTGTTAAATGCTCATATTGACCTCCCCCCAAAAAAAATTCTCAAAACTATTAGTGTCCACTTCAAAAAGCTAGAAGAGTAAATAAACCCAAATCAAGTAGAAGGACATTCCTACAGTTAACCTCAAACTTAATCATGAAAGACTGAATGCTTTCCTCTGTGATTGCAAACAAATCAATGATATTTACTTTCGCCACTTGTATTCAATACTATATATGAAGTCTTACCTTGTGCAAGAAAGTGTACAGGGAGGAAGCACACAGATTAGAAGAAATAAAAGTAGCTACATTTGCAGACATATTTGTCTATATAGAAATTCCAAAGAACCCTTCCCCCCCCCCAAAAAAAAAAAAAATAACCCTAGAACTAATGAGTAAGGTTACAAGATTGTAGGATACAGGTAAACACACAAGTCAATCCTATTTTTATAAACTGACATGAACAATTAGAAACTGCAATTTTAAAATACCATTTTCAATAGCTCCAAAAAACTGAAGTACTAAGACATAAATCTGACAAAACATGTACAAGAGCTGTATGCTGAAAACTACAACACTATAAAAGAAATCAAAGATGTAAATAAACATGCATAACATTTGAAGATTTGAAGACTTAACATAAAGATGTCTATTCTTCCCATTTGATCTACAGATGTAATATGATTCCAATCAACCCCTACCTCCAGATACATTTTGTCGATGCAAATTAATTCTAAAAAGCAAAAACAAAGAAACTAGAATAGTCAGACAATTTTCGATAAAATTAAAGAAATACACTATCTGATTTTAAAACTTAAAAAGCTACAGGAATTAAGACAATATGGTATTGGGGAAGGGACAGACACATAAATTTTTTTGTTCTATCAAAGACACTGTCAAGAGAATGAAGAACAAACTACGAACTGGGAGAAACTATTGGCAAATGGCATACTTGACACAGAATTTGTATCCTGAACACATAAAGAATGCTCAAAACTCAGCAGCAACAAAATACAAAATAAGCAAAAGACTTGAACAGAGAGTTCATTCACCAAGAAGGGTAGATGAAAGGCAGCTGACTACACAAAAAGATGTTTTACAACATTGTTATCCATTTAATTGAGGAAATCCTAATTAAGCCAAAATAAATTAATAACAGATAAAATAAAAAATACTTTACATACTGAATGCTGGCGGAGATGCTGAGCAAGTAGAACTCTCCTAGGTCTGGTGGGGATGCAAAATGGGACAGACACTCTTGAAGTTTGCAATTTCTTAAGTCAAACATACACTTAACATATGACTTAACAATCCCAACAATTAGCAATTATCCTAGAGAAATAAAAATTTGTGTTCACCCAAAAACGTGTACATAAATGTTTATAACAGTTCTATTCATAATCATCCCAAACTGGCAATGATTCAGATATCTTTCAACAGGTGAAGAGATAAAATGTAGTACAGCCATACAATGGAACACTATTAAGCAATAAACAGAATCATTCATTCATATAAGCAACAATTTGGATGAATTTCAAAGTCACGCTAAGTGAAAGCAGCCAGTCTTAAAAGGTAACAAACATATTGAGTGCTTCAATTTACAAGACATCAGTGGTTATCAGGATTATGGCAGGAAAGCCAGGGGCTAGGAATGTGGTACAAAAGAGTACCAGGTAGTTTGGGGGGTATAGAGGGCTTCTTTATCTTGCCTGTAGTGGTAGTTTTGTGCATTTATGTAGAAGTTAAAATTTATAGAGCTATACACTAAATAATCAATTTTGCTGTATGTTAATTTTAAATATTCAAGGATTTTTAAAAGTACATAGTATAAATTATCTTAGACTTTCTAATTCCTCATAAATCATCTCAAAGTAAATGTTTTGAGTATGTTGCATCAGTAAAATGGGAGAATGAAGAGGCAGTTGAGTAGACTAAAATTTTTTAAAGTAATTTGAGACTCAGTTTGGAAAAGGCCCTGTTTTAAGGGTCTTGGTTCTTAGTTTGGGTATTATTGGAATATGGGGCCTAGTGGGAAGTTTCAAAGCACTGAGGGCCTGTCCTTGAAAGGACCTGAAGGACCCTGATCTCTTCCTCTGTTTTGTTCCCTGTCATGAAGCAAACAGGGTGTCCCACAATTATATGCCACTAAAGGCATATAGGACAAAGCAATAGGAATAATTGGTCATGGACTAAAGTCTCCAAATAAACCTTTCCTCTTTTAAAGTTGACAATCTCAAGATATTTTGTTATAGTAATTGAAAGCTAATACAATGTCTCAACAAACAGAGGTTATGAACACCTAATATCAAAACCAAATATTTAAATAGTACCACACAAAAAGATAATTTGAGATGATACAAATATGATATGCACAATATAATGATTTTAGATTGCTTTTAATCATAGTATTAATATACTTTTGTCTTTACTCCTCCCTAAAACAGTTAAAATATCTTTTGGTTAAATTAATATTTATTGTGACCATATGAATATTGTAGTTAAGCCACTTTCTTTTCTTATATAATCATTTTGTTTTTCCTAGAATAGCAGCCTCTTTTTGGTTTGCTTGGTTTTCTCTGTATCTATTGCATTCTTTCTCAAATTCTTTAACAGAATTGTAAAACGACTCTCAGTAAGGTTACACATGCCTATACAGTGCTTATCCTATGACCTTCCTTAGCCATTATTCTAGCGACTCCTTTTTCTTCTCATGAAAATGTTCTACTTCATCCTCATGTTTTTTATTCTTTTGGGAAAAAACTAGGTTAGAAACAATTTATCTTCAGAATTTTGAGGGCATCACCCCGTTATTTTCTAGTCTCTAGTGTAGCTGTCAAAAGGTCTCAGACTACACCAATTTCCACTCTTCTGTTTTTTCTGAATATTTGTAGCTGCTGCTCCTCCTCCTTCTTAGTGTGGGCCTTTTCCATTAACCTCTGCCCTCCTTCCTCCCTTTTCAAAGTCCTTTCCTTAGACACTACACCTCTTTGATAGTCTTTTGATTATCTTCTATATTCTTTTCTATTTTGCATTTATTTCCCTTTTTTACATTCTGGTAGATTTCTTTCACTTCAGTTTCCAACAATTCTATTATAGTTATGATACTTCTTCCTAAGATGACTTTAATTTCTAAGACCATTTTCGTGTTCTCTAAACATTCATTTTAATAACATCTTATTTGGTTTCTTGGATATAATATCTCATTTCTCTGAAGATGCACACTTCTACAGTATTTTCTTGTTTTTCCTTTTAATACCTTTATATTTCCCATTTCTTCTTTACACCGTTTTTCCCCTTGAATTTTTAGATCTGTTTTTCATTTTAGAGGCTTCTGACAAGTGTCTGAAGCTTTCTGGCTGGCTGTCTGCATTACAATGCTGATTAGAAGCTCTGTGTGCATGGGTGGGGCTTCTGAACTGTTGGCTTCACTACAAAGGTGTGATGAAGCAATGAGCTGGTTTTTATATTAGGAGACCCCCAAAAGGAACTGTTAGCTCGTAAATTATCTCAAGAGAGAAATCCTCTGATCTCCTGTATAGGTCATAGCACCTGACTACTATGTTATAAGAACAGGGAAATAGGAGCCTCAATATTTATCCTCAATATTCAGACTTGCACTGAAGTCTGTTTTTTCAAAAGTTATGCTTATTTTCAAAAGATACCCCAACCTTAGCTATGACTGAATCTTAGATTAAATTTGCCAAGCTATAAATCTTCAGTTTTACCCAAAATAAAGGAAGATCAGTCTCTTGGCTATTGAGGGTAAAGGAGTAAAGGTATGTGGGAATCTCATACATATAGATTTTCAGCCCTCCCTGACATTATCTTTGGAGGAACTGGCATCAGTTCATAGACCATGTTTTGAGTAGTCATGGTTTAGAGCTGTGCTGTCCAATCTATGTGGCTACTGATCCCTGAACTGTGGTTTGGTCCACATAATGAAACTATAATAGTTTGGATTGTAATTTGTTAAACATATTGCT
Source organism: Sciurus vulgaris (assembly GCF_902686455.1). NCBI lineage: Eukaryota > Metazoa > Chordata > Mammalia > Rodentia > Sciuridae > Sciurus > Sciurus vulgaris. Next base: position 59,999,745 of record NC_136475.1, read on the forward strand.
AAAATTAATTTTACCTTGTTCTTATTACTTTTTCATTGGAGCTACTAGAAAAATATAAATTACATTTATTGTTAGGATTATATATCTACTGAAGAATACTGCTTTAGGGCTGGAGTCTGCTAAATAGAGGCGGAGGGACAAATCTGGTCCATAGCCAGTTTTTGTGTGAACCAGATAAGAATGGGTTTTTAAATTTTTTAAGGGCTTTAAAAAAAAAAAAAAAAACAAAACCCAAATAAAAACCCATAAAGAACATATGACAGAGACCACATGTAGCTTGCAAAAGCCTGAAATATTTTCTATCTTGCCCTTTTCAGAAAAAGTTTACTGGTAATAGTGTAGAGTACATATGTGAGATAATAAACTAATACTACTACTCTAGACACTAGTAGAGTCATACTCAGGAAACCCAGAAGTCTAACCCTCTTCTTCATGTTTATAAATTTTGTAGCTCTCCAAAAATAATTTTTCTGATGAGCAAATTAAACCTGAAAAATGACTGTTCTAGAAAATGACCAAATTAAAAACCATTCATCTTATACAGTTGTTTATAGGCAGAAAACAGCTGTACTTGCCAGGGCAGTGAAGGCAGTTTCTCTAACACTCAACCTTTGGTTCAGGTTCACAGAGCATGACAGTTATTTCTCTATTCCTAATCTGGAGATTGTTACCAGAATGCACTGTGACATCTTCTCATTTAAAGAAAGGCTATTATGCTTCCATACTCCTTGGGGAAAGAAAGTGGATTTTTCTTGACATGGGAATGCTGTGTGGGCAGTTGTATTAATGGGAAATAAGACATACTAACAGTGATTTATAGAATAAGTCACTTAAGAAACAAGGTATTTCAGCCACTTTAATATTTACAATGTCAGATTTGAGTTTTTTTGGTTAAATTCTCAGATATGCATTTTAGGACAGAGCTGAAATCCTTTGAGGTCTAAATTATAACTCTATTACTTTACAACTCTATTTCCTTATTTTTTTTACATGTATACTGGGCTAAAAAAGAGTGTTAGATTTCAATTGTATTGACTCTACAATGATAATTCATCAACCATTATGATCTTCCATATTTCTATACATGCTTAGCTATCCTTAAAGCTATCCAAAGCAAATTCCTAAAAGTTATACTTTCCCCCAAGGAATCATAATTTGAAACTGGTTTTATAATGCTTTTCTAAGTTACATGAACTTTTGTTGAAAAATTGTATTTAACAGGCTAAGCTATAAATCAGAATTAAAGAAAATTAGGTCAAATTCCATTACTACAAAAGCTTACTTATACAAAAATTTAAAAGTACAGTCAGTCAATGGTCCCTTCAATGCCAAGCAGTATCTATTATAAAATTTCCACAAAACGAAATAATTGAAATAGTTCCCAGGACTTCATTTCAATGAAATATAACGAAAGCTTTATGAGGAATAAATTAAATTCAACAAGTTTTAAGATAGCATTGCATGCCACTGTGGGTAAAAAGGAAGACTTAGCACCAATTCAAATCCTTCCTCTACTGTTCAGAGTCCACCCTAGATTGCTTAACCATGATAATATTTTTCTAATACAAAGGTTCTTCAATCACAGTAACAAAAATTGAAACAGTGGACTGATTAAAGTATTTCTATGTTGAATTCAGGTACAAGAGCAGTTTAGAAGACTAAAGGTTTCACTGATATTTGGTGGATTTCAATAGTGTTTGGAAAAAGACAACAGTACTATTAATATTAAGATTGACTTAATTTCTTGGGATGCTTGGCTGTCATATCTATAGCTCCTTAGAAGAATCTGAACACCCATCTGCCTTTTAAAACTATTTATTGTTAATTATTTATACACTGAATTGGGACTTTGTCTGTATTATCCAGCTAGACAGCTATCTGCCTTAACACTACTATTTATATTAGGGTGAACCACATAAATCGCTGAGAGTTACACTAATGCAGTGTGCCATAACATAGTAATACAGTAGACCATGTATATGTACACTCAGAAAAAACATGGAACCCTTCAATCATAACATGCCCAGATATTCCTTCTCACTGTTTGACTTTTACATTTAATGAGTTAGTTATGTTAGGCTTCCAAACCCTGTTCATGCTATTTGTATTATATAATTACATGATTTGATTAAATGCTAATGAACATAGTAGAAAATGAGGGGGTTGGAAGTTTGACTAAGTTGAATGACTCTGAAATAATGAAAATAGAACTGAGAAGAATATGACAAAGAATTTATAAGGATTCTAAACTCAGAAAGCATTGGAAGAGTTTAAAGTGCTGGTCTACTTAAAAAACCAAAGTGGAATCTTATGTGATACATTATGGGTCTAGTTTCCTGCAAGACTGAAAATATGAATCTGCAACTAGATCTACTCTAGATCTTGGTTCTTTAACCAGGACTGACAAATGAGCTGGGTTGGTGGCACACACCTATGATCCCAGTGGCTAGGGAGGTCGAGGCAGGAAGATTCAACTTCAAAGCCAATCTCAGCAATTTAGCAAGACCCTGTTTCAAAATAAAAATAAAAGGGCGTGTGGGATGTGGTTCAGTGGTTAAATGCCCCTGGCTTCAATCTGAGGTTTGGGGGATGAGGAGACTGACAAATGAACATAAAGGTAGAGTAAAATATTTAAGGTATGCATCCCTTTTCATGGTTTCTTGTTATTAAACTTTTTAGATAATTGGTCTAGGTTGTATAAGGTAAGAAGCCTTTCCTCAACAATTATTTAATTAAAATTAAAATTAAAATCTGTTGCCAAGATAGACGAGCCTAATGTCCTCATGATAACAGGAAACATGACCTAGTTGGGGTTTTGGTGAACAAGGACATTCTCTGAGGAGGTGGATATTTCAAAATTCTGTTCAGAAGATGAGTGAAATGAATTGGACAGAGTTCTGTAGGCACAGAACAGAATCTGCAAATGTCCTAAAGCAGGAAAGTTCAGGGCATGGATAACAACCTAGCAGGAAGGGGAGAGTACCAAGATGACATAAGAGAACAAGAATGGATATTAGTTGACTCTGCACTGAAGACAAAGCAGAGGTCCAAGTATGAAACTCATTAGGGTGGTGATAGTAGAAAATGGATATAGAGTTTTAGAAGTACAAATCTACAGGGTTGAAACTGGACTGGACCTGCAGAATGAGAAAGAGGGATGTGTCAAAAATAATACTCAGGCAGATGCATGGACAGAGACGCTATTTCAGAGATCGAAGAGTGTTTGGCAAGTGGGAATTTGGGAGTGTTAATGAATTTAATTTTTGAAAGATGCAGGTTGTGGGGACATCTAAGTGAATACTCGTTAGTCTACTGGTATATATTTGTGTAATAGAATACGAAAATAGCAAGAATGACAACTACAGCTATTGCATCAATGCCTATGAACTTCACAAACAAAATGCTTAGAGAAAGATGAACACATTCATGATGAATAAATCTACTTTTTAAACAAGCAAACTCATAAACCATACATATTATGTATGTATGTTTAAATATATATACACACCTAATAAATATAAAAAGCAAAAAGAATGTCAGAGTCAGCAACAATAATGGCTGCTTATTGGAAAGAGCAATACAGAATTAGGAGAAGCACGAGAGGTTCTAAAACTAGAAAGTTTTCTATTTTTTAGCCTGGGTAGTAGGCTCAAGGTTTTTGGCCTATTAAATATTCCTTAAAGTACCCTGATAATTTTATCCACTCTTTCCTATGTATGACACACTGCATAATAAAATTTTTACAATTACACAGGCCATGCTTTTACCACAATGGAATAACCAAATACTGAAATAATTAAAAAAAAAAAAAAAAAAAAAAAAAACTAAGGCAAACAAAATGCTCTCTTAACTCTTAGGTAAAAGGGTAAAACTAAAAGTAAAAAGCTATTTAGAAAATAGCACATTAATAATATGGGTTAATTTTTCTATATGGCAAATTCATCACAGTTAAAATGTTCTTACGTTTAACTTGGCTATTACATACTTTAGATGGTTACTGTAAAGACAGCAATGTTAAAAAACAAAACAAAAAAAAACACCAAAAGTAGTTGGGCATGGTGGTGCATGCCTATAATCCCAGTGATTTAGGAGGTTGAGGCAGGAAGATTGAAAATTCAAAGCCAGCCTCAGCAACTAAGTGAAGTCCTTAAGCAACTCAGTGAGACCCTGTCTCAAAATAAAAAACAGAAAGGGCTGGGGATGTGGTTCAGTGGTTAAGCACCCCTGGGTTTCAATCCCCAGTACCCGCCCCCACAAAAAAAGTTCCCTGATATAGTACAGGGCTCAGCAAAATTTTCCTTTTTCCTTCGCCCTTCCCCTCCCTTTCTTTCTTTCCTTCCTTCGTTCTCTCTCTCTCATCTCTCTCGTGTTCTCATCTCTCTCTCTTTTTGTAAAAGACCAGATAGGAAATATTTTAGGCTTTGTTGGCCATATGGTCTCTGTGGCAACTACTGAATTCTATCACTGTAGCAATGAATACAGTCACAGACAATATATAAATATCTAAGTATGGCTACATGTCAGTGAACTTTATTTTTAAGTGACATTTGAATTTCATATAATTTTCACTTGTCACAAAATATTATTATTTTTAACAATTTAAAAATATAAAATCCATTAACTTATGGGCTATACAAAAACAAGAGGTAGGTCATAGTTTATTGACTACAATCACTTCTATAGAACCGTTTGGGGACCCATTATTCTAAGTTCATCTTAAAAAGTGCATAAAGATAAAGGTACATGGATGGTTATTAGAGCAAAACAGTGAAAAAACTGAAAACTGTTTCTTGTAAAAAAAATAATATACACATTAGAGAAGAATTAAAACACCATAGAAACATGCAAAAAATCTAATCCTGTCCTTGAAATTCCACTATCCAGAGATAATCACTGATAAATTTGGTTGACTATTCAGATGGTCTCTTATGCAAAAAGCTATACACAATCTTCTCTTACAGCTAAACATCTTCATGTCTATTGAGTCATCTAGTTCTCTTATTTTCTGTAAAATGCTTTTTTATTTTTTGGTTAGCTTTGTCAGAGATGTCATTAGCAACTTAAAAGAGAAACACTTCTGGCACTTACATTTTTTAAATGATAAATCCAAGAGTCCCCTAATGTGAGGCATAAACATTACACCTCTAAAAACGTAATTTAGACAAAAAGGAATGATGAAGATGATGGCAACAGCTACAATGACATTTACATGCCCTGGGCGGCTAAGCTTGTGCCATGCACCTGATAAATGCATTTTCCTTCTTCCAATAATTACAAGTAATAACCATCTCAATTTTATAGATGAAGAAGCTAATAGACCAAGAGATTAATAACAAACCCTAATTCTGTTTCTTCCACTATTTTCAGGGCCAATTTCTGGGTTTTCCACCTCTTCTTGAATCATTTAGAACTGTTTTATGAACACACTTTAAGTCCTAGCAATGTCATATAACATGTTCGTTATAAACCTCAAAGAACCCATCATTTCTATATCTTTTTCAATTATTGGAGAACATAACAATAGAATTTGTCTGGAGAATTAGTACACATACCCACCAACAGAACCTCTAATATTAAAATATGACAAAGGTAGCACACAAAAAATTACTGGCCTATTTAATTTTAATGAATGATATTTGGCTAAAAGAATCCAGAGTAAAGATATATTCGCAGGCCTACTTAAAGTGTTTTTGATTTTTTACACTCCATGCCTATCTATTATAAAACCCTAATCCTTAAAGTAGGACTGTATACCTCTCAGAATGTTCTGGTACTGTTGTGACTAACGGATCTAAGTTTTACTGCTTTTCAAGAATTAATTACTTTTAACCATATGGTCAGTTAAGAATATGTTTGTAACTAACCTAATTTCAAGGAATGAGGTTTTAAAAGTTCTTATATTCCCCTCTCCACATTAAGGGAAATAGAGACATTTTTAAAAGAAAGCATAGTCACAGTGATAAAAGATTCCATATAACCCCCCCCCCCCCAAAAAAAGGGATAATTTAAGGCTATTTTCCTAATTAAAACACAAATATTTAAATTTTATATTTTCATGTCTTAATTTTACCCAGACAATTCTGACTTGCAGTATCATGTAGGAGGTGCTCTAGGTCCAGCTTACACCCTATTCTTTGGCCCAAGCTCAATGTATAGACATTGCCTGTACTTTGCTTAGGGAAGTAGAATGAAAAGGGCACAGACATGAACTAGTCTAACACTTGAGGGCTGTGAAGGGGAGTTTGATTTTAGCTTTACCATTTCAGAATGCTATGAACTTGAATGTATTCCGTTACATTTCTTGAACATGAATTTGTTTCCTGGAGTATCCACTTATGGATTGGATATGATGACTGAGAAATAATATATACTGGCCCCCAGAAGACACTAAAATATCAGGAGGTTTAAAATATTACCATTACTATCTAGCAATCTTTAGCTTTTTTATTTAAAAAAAAAAAAAATTTCTCCCTTTCAGTTCTTGTGGGTCATACCACAAATGTCAACATCTGCTGACAAAAGTCGTATTGATCATTAAATATCTATATTACTTCCTAGGAAACACTATGGAGATTTCCATGTTCTGAGCAGTTAAAGCAGCAGCTAATTTACAACTATAAACTAAGGGAGCTAATCTGTATAGTAATGGGCAAGGTCTAGGACACATAGTAACTTATTCATTTGTTTTTGGCTTCAAAATTTCTTTTAAGTCTATAAAACACTGCTATCAATTTAACCATTTTACTCTATACTAGAAAAGCATAAAACCCCATTAAAGTTAGCGTCATTTTCCATAGAGAAAATATCTTAGGTAATATACTAACAATATACCAGTCACTGAAATGTTTCTTATCTGGCCAGCACGAGTGGCAAACTATGGGGTAGGATACAAATAACATATGCTTTAGATTTAGCAGGACCTAAAATCCATTCATGCACGGACTGGAAGTGTGAGATCTAGGTCTTAGCCTTTCCATCTAAAAATAGGAACAATTACCACCTCTTACACCATAATGGTAATATAAGTACAGTTGAGTATATAATAGGAGCCTCAAAATTGGTAACTTCTGATATATACACCAATCCAAGAAAGGGATGGTACATTTCAGTGATAACAGCAAAAGCAAGGCTGTTGTATGGCAGGGGTAGGGAGGTAAGATTACGGGTTAGTTATGTCTTGCCTTCATCTCCACCTCCAGGGAGGCACATCAAGTAAACTGTACTGAGCATTAGAACTATGTGTTTAGTACTGCCTCTATAGGTCATGCTTCCCAAAGGGCATCAAAGTCCTCCCGTCGCACCAAAAGCAGTTAAAGACAAACAAGAAAACCCCAACAACTCTCAGTGGAGGAACTTAGTGGGCAGCTTAAATCTGGAAAAGTCTTTCCGAGTTTGGGGAAATGCTTAACAGTGAGCTCATTGTGACCTGGCTAATAATTTACAAGGAAAACAGTGAGTGGAATATATTCTGGACCATTTCCTTCCTCTAGGAAGGATAACTATTTTATAACCACAGCAATTTAAATAAAATATCACAAAAAATGCAAAGGACTCTAAGGACTTAAAATAAAATAAATTATGATAACATTTTCCTTATACATTTTAATCTAAAACTGCATACATTATTATTCATTTACAACTTTAGGATACCTACTTTCTTCCAGAACAAATATTAGGTCTGAAAAAAAACGAACTGGCTTCAAACAATTTGACAGCTGTGTATGAATCAAAAAAGAAAGGAAAAGAATGAAACAAATGGCAAGTAAACAATCAGGGACACTTCTCTTTTTCTGAGGTAGCTTTTCTACCACCATAAGAAAAAAAATTAACATCTCAAAATTAGTCCTGTTCTTAGGGAGGTTTCTGAGAATGGTGCTTTAACAATCATTTAGAAATGAATGTAAAAAGAATTAGGTTGGTCAAAAATTACAGAATAGAAACAATAATATACCTCAGTTTTGTTCTATGCATCATGTACATACTAGTTTATTTTAAAATAGGACAATCAAAAACCCTTAGCTAGTTAACAGAACTGAAATAAAAACCTCACCTATCAAATGCAGAAAATAAGGTAAACTGAAGAGATTTTTTTCAAAAATATTCATTTTTAACATTTGGGGAGTACCACATGTGGAAAACATTATGATAAAGTTCAAGCTCTCACATGAGAATACTCAAAGCCCTCGCTCTATGCATATTTACTCTAAATTGGCCCACAATTTAAGCAAACTTTATTCTCTGGACACCACTGTGTAGCAACTTAGAAACTGAAAATTAGAAGGGGTGGAGTGTGGCTGGACAAAAGTGGTACATGCAAGTACAATGACCAGAGCAAGCAAAGACCAAAGAAACCATAAGTACAGTAGGCTAGGGACACAAAGTACACATATACACACTGTAGGACATGAAAAAGGAACACATGGAGATACAAAGATTTAAGAGAGAACATTATGAACAGCTATAAGTCAGGAAGTTACTATTTTTTAAATGGCTAGATTTTCAGAAAAAACACAAATTACTCAAGTTGACTTGATAAGAAATAAATCAATAGACGGGGCTGGAGATGTAGCTTAGTGGCAGAGTACTGGCCTAGCATGTGCGAGACCCTGGGTTCAAGCTCCAGCATAGGGGGTAGGGGGTGGTGTTAATAGACCATAACCTTTAAAGACTTTGAAGGAGTAATTAAAATCTTTGCACAAGGAACACATTAACCCCGGCAGATATTCTGGGCAGAAGAAGTCAATTTATCTAACAATTCTGACTTCTAATTAATAAATGACCAGGGCAAGAGGTCAAGGTGGTATAATAGCCAGTTCAATAAGGCAAGAATAAGAAAGGCATACAAATTGGAAAAAATAAAAAACTTTTTATTTTCAATGACATGATCATCCACATGGAAACGCCTAAAGAATTGTTTAAAAAGAAAAACCAAAAGCCAAAATCCTGAACTGAATTGTAATTGAGATCAACACACGAAAATCAATCACAAAAAACTACACACCAGTAACAAAACACGGAAAACAAACTAAAAGAAATGCAAGGATAAAGAGAAAGCGCCTGATAGGACATTTCCGTTAGCAAGAGTTCTAACTTCTCTATGCCCCTAAAGGATGAGATCCAAAATGGCAGGTGAAAACTATGCTAGCTGCCCTAGTCACCACTGCCTTTATGCTCTCCTGGGGAGTGGTGAACTATGAGAACGTGGGTCTCCATCTACTCCTCAGCCACACAGGTCCATCCATCTTCCTCCACTGGCCTCTTTCCAGGTCCAGTCTTCATCATCATTTGCAATGGACTAACTGCAACAGTTGCCTGTATAGTCTACCTCCTCCACTCTCACTTCCCTCTGGAGTGTCTTCCAGAATATTGATCCTAGGATTTCAAGCACTGAAGAATAAAAATTTAAAAATATAAAATAAAAAAAAAAAAAAAATCAAGGGAGTCTGTGTCTGGTTGCTTTCTCTACATTTTAAGAACTGTGCACAAAAGGAGCAAAAACCCCAACTAAGAGTACTATAAGAATATGAGGATAATTTGTTGAAATTAAATCACCTGGAAAATGAAAGTGATCAAATGGTTGTTTATTATTAAAAAAAAAAAAAAAACTTCCTCTAAAAGAATTCTTACTGGCTATTCTTGAATCCTTCTGAAAACACACACATACACATACAAAACCTTTCAGGAAAAAATTAATATTTCAAATGTTAAAAATGTAATGAACAACCAAAAGAGATTTGTGAAGAATCTTTCATAGGAGATGTTAAGTAGATAAGCAATGCTCTTAGCCAGCTGAGGTAGTCCTTCCTCTACAGGTAAACTGAATATTAGCTAACCTCAAAGATCTGTGATTCCTTTTTTAATATTAGAATTTTAAAAACATAGCATTCCATAAATACTCTTTAAGATCTAACAGTACAACAGTGACAACTCTAATTCCAATCATACTATTTTTCAATTAAAATAGAATACTAACATTATAAAATAGCACATCTAAACTGAGCTCAACATATACACACATACATACAAATATTTTTAAAAAGAGTATGGGTAGGCATAATTATAGCACACATAATCATAATGGCAAAGTATGGAACCAGCTTAGATGGCCATCGACAGATGAATGGATAAACAAAAGGGAGTATATATACACAATGGAGATTTTTTAGCCATAAAGAAAAATGAAATTATATCATTTGCAGGAAAATAGATGGAACTGAAGAGCATTGTGTTGAACAAATAAGCCAGACTCAGAAAGTCAAGGGTTTCATGTTCTTTCTCATACATGGAAGCTAGAGAGGAAAAAAAAAAATAAAATAAAAAAGATTTCATGAAATATAAGGGAGACCAGTAGAGTTGAAGAAGGAAATCAGGGATGGAGGAGGAAACAGCAAGGGGATATAATGGGGTTAATCAAATTATGTTATGAGCATGTATAAATATGTCACAATGAACCCCACTAATATGTATAATCATAATGTGTGCACAAAGATTATGAGTAGTGAATACCAATAGTCATCTCCAGTCAGCTTTTGATTATTTTATTTTTTTCCTTTTTTGTATTTTCAAAAAGGAAGTGTATCTTGAAAAAGACTGACTTCATATTATAAATCCAAAGTTATATGTAAAATGCAGAGTAAACTTTTTAAGGAAAAAGTGGAACAACAGTGAGGAAAGACAGAAATGAAGGTTGGGACAGGGGAAGAAACACAATTAATAGGAAAAGAATAACAAATTCAGATTTTTGGCAAACTCTCAAACAGTACTGGGGATTAGTGGTAACATGGATTGACACATAGGAAATACACTTTCCAAGAGAGTGCCAGTAGGAAGTAATGTGCATTCCTTTGTATACAGAGATACTATTTATAGGTCAACCAACAGAAACAGACTATGTGATGTATAATATCAACTAGTACAGCTGAGCTTAGGTGACAATTTCCAAAATGTAATAAAAAGAAGACGAGAGAAAAAGCAGTTGGAGGAATGGTGGTGTATTCCATTGTTTTAAAAATGCTTTTTGTGTCAGTAGCATTCTGATATGAATTCAACTGCTAACATGTCAGTCACTTATGAACCCAACTTTACTCATTTATCAGTCTCTTCTGGTTGCAAGGTTGTGACACTCAGTAGATCAACAAAGGTGTGCGTGTGTGTGCGGTGGGAGAGGATGCTGATAAGCATGAATTTAATAATAAGGGAAACAGGAATTGTCACAGAAATCCAACAACAAAATAAGTAACACAAGTGGGCTTGGCCCTTACAGATACTGGACTTGAGAACCTGGCTTAATTCCACCAGGACTGCCCTAGGGACTGACAGCAGGAGCCACAGGGGCTGGTGGATCCTCATTCAAGAGCTCTGGTCATTATTGGGATTAGGTAACTCCCTGGGTATCAGCTTTTGGAATCGGATTTGCCTCCAGTCACCAGCTGGTATCTCTGTTTTCAGGTTCTGTTTTCTTTTTCTATTCACAGGTGCCACTTTCTTATACTTCTCACTAACTATTGGGTGAGGCCCCTCTTATCTCCTTCTCTTGACTTTTCAAATTCTGCTTCTACTACTTAACTACCGAGCTCTGTTTCTTTTTGTGAGTTTTATGATACACATCATTATGTGTATACTTATAGGAACCACCACTTGTCTGAGTATATCCACAAAAAATTTAAATTAAAAGCAAGAGTTATATTTTAGTCAATCATAAGGCCTGTGAGAACCAAGACTGGTGAAGCTCATTCCCATCTGGACAAAACTTTCTTTGCCTGTGCACCCAGATGGGGCTGGTGGCTAAACCCATGACTGCCATCTTTAATTTAGGTACTCTCACCAGTCCAACCACCCATGGCCAAGTGAGATAAGACAGTATGGACACCTGGCTTTCTCCCTTGGCAAGTGTTCCCCTTATACATAACTGTGGAACCGCAGCAAATGAATTACTTAGTGACAACATAGAAATGTTTTGATACCTCAGGTTGTACTTCAGCATTTCACATATTGTTTCCCTTGGAAACAGATACTACAGGATATTAAGAGGTATTCTACAAATAAAGGTTTCAGTTTGAGTAAGTTAATGCATCAGTTTTCAGAGAAAATATCCTCCTGGGTATTATTTCTCAAATTTGACAATGGCAACCTTATTAAGATCTCACAGGACTAACACTCTGTGAAGCAATTTGAAAAATGCTGTCCTATAGTACTACAAACATCCCCACAATCCAGAAACCAATTTAAGTTTCAAGAAAGTAGGGTCTTTGTTTTGTGCCATATTTGGTATATATTAGATGCTCAATATACAAATGTTCGTGAAACTAAGTCATTAATATCAATGCTGAAGGGAAAATGGGAAATAAAGGACTAAATGGAAAAATAAAAACAGGACTACTATTTCTGCTAACAACACAGCAACCCTCTTGTTGAAAAAAACTAAAAATCCTACATACAAAAATTAATTTTTTTTTTTTTAAATCTCAAAATAAGAAGTTGACAAGATAGTGGAAAATGACGAACTAAATGATAACAAGTAGGAACACAGAGAGGTCATGGAACAGCCCCCATCCCACCAGACCCTGGCCCTGATACACACTTGTACATGTACTTCAATTAAGTGTTTTCAATGGCCTCAGATGATAAATTTTAAAATGTCAAGGTACAGATTTCTCAAAAGCTGGAGCATTTATTTTGGATCACAGTTTCAGAGACTTCCATCCATGTGTGGCTGGCTCCATTTTTCCAGGCCTATTATGAAGCAATATCATGACAAGGGTCACAAGGTGAAGCAAAGCTGCTCACCTTGTGGCAGCCAGGAAACAAAGGGAGAGGTCACTTTTGCAAGGAAGTCTGTCTCCTGAAACCAATGAAGCTATGAAACCATCATTGGATTAATCCATGATCATGAGTTCAGAGCCCTTATGATCCAGTCACCTCCCAAAGACCCCACCCTCCAAACACGGCTGCATGGGACCAAGTCTTCAACACAGGAACTCTCAGGACATTTAAGAATCAAACCATAACAGAACTTCTTCCCCACACTAGAAATCTCAAAGGGCTATGACCTCAGTTGAGGGTAAACTATAATCAAACCTGAATTCAATGCCACCCCCTAAGAGACTTCGGGGAAGGTTGTTTAAGCCCCAAAAGAATCAAGAGAAATAAGAATGGAACAAGGATTTGCAGTCTGGGTTTGCATGGACTTATATTATAATCCAGGTAACTTCCATCTGTGAAATTCTTTTAAAATATTCCTGGGCTAGTGGTACACATTTTAGTAGAAGCAAACATAAACCCTCTTTGAAGGAAGACATCATTCTAGGTCTCAAAGAATACCCACAAGTAATTTTAAGAAAAATAAACAACAGAATCAAATCTAGCATACACAAACCAAATCATCATGGATAAGAGTAAGTGTACACAGGAATGGATAGTTCCACAGTTACTGTGGGTTATCAGAATGACCAGATTCAGAGTTTAATGCTAAAATGCTTACCAACCATACTAAATAAAAGTAAAACCTGACAAAATTAGTATGGAAGATATGCAAGAACCAAATAAAAGTATCTGCAGTCAAATTCTTTTCCCAAAGGAAAACTCTAGGTCTAGATGCTTTTATTGGTGAATTCTATCATTTGGGAAAAAAAAAAAAGTTTTTTTCCTAAATATTCCCCATATTATTTTATTAGTCTAGCATAACCTAATATCAAAGCCCAACAAGTACACTATGAGAACAAAAAATACAGAATAACCTCAGGCATGAATACAGATACAAGTCTTCCATGTTATTTTTTAAACAAAACATTAAGTTAAATCCAGCAATATATAAAAATGATCAAGTTGGATACAGCCTCAGAATGCAAGGTTGGATTAACATTAGAAAATCAACTAATGGAAATTATCACAATGATAAAGAATAAAAAGCATATGCTAATCTCATTAGATACAGAAAAAGCACTTTGTAAGATTCAGCATCCATTTGTGATCAAAACTTTTAAGCAAACTAGACTGAAAAATAAACTTTACTTAACTCGATAAAGAATTTCCAAAAAACAGATGTCATCATATCCTTGATGAAGCACTGAGTGAAACCACTGAGATTTAAGTGTTTCTTCAAAATAATGATGCCCTATCTACATTGTGATGAAGATACTAACCAGCTTAAGAAAGAAACAAAAGACACTGATTAATTTTATCCCTAGACTCATAATTTTGCAAAGAACAAAAATATCATGTTTGTATGCTATAATTACATACTCCAAAAGTTCAAAATGATCAACGAACAAATTTTAAGAATTAGTAAGAATTTGAAAAGGATAGCAGGCTCCAATCGATATATAAAGTATGCATTTTACTCCCACATGTTTGTAACAAAATGAAATGTAAAAGTATGTATCTTTTACAATAGCCTCAGTGGTATGAAATACCTAGGATATACCTAAGATCTGCAAATTTTTGCAGGAAAAAAGCATTATTTGTAATGATAAATTATGTGACATTAAAATGAAGGATTTCTGTCCGTCAAAAACACCCAGTAGGGCCAGGCACATGCCTGTATTCCCAGTGGCTCAAGAGGCTGAGGCAGGAGAATCAAAGCCAGCCCCAGCAACTTAGCAAGGCCCAAAGCAACTCTCAAAATAAAAAGGACCGGGGATGTAGCTCAGTGGTTAAGTGCACCTGGGTTCAACCCCCGGTACAAGAAAAGAAAACAAAAAAACCCCAAAAATCTACCAAGTAGGAAATATTTTTAATAAATATTGATAAAAGACTAATAGACATTCAGAAAATATAAAGAACTCCTACAAAAATTAGTAAGAAAAGATCACAAGATGGGAAAATGGGTGAAAGATTTTCACAGATGCTTCCCAAGAAGAAATCTGAATATGAAAAGAGGCTCATCCTTCTTAATAAAAACCACAAAGATACATTCTTCTGCCCCAAATACTTTGATTTTATCAATACTATGAGACAGCAAGAATGTAGAACAATAGGAATATTACCTGTTGAGGTGAATATAAATTAGCCTAACTGCTTTGAAAAATAGTTTGGTATTGCCCAGAGAATGTGAAGATATGAAATTTTCTACGACGCAGCAATTCTACTCCTAAGTACAAACTTAAGATACTGGTGCCTATGTGCACCAACAAACATATACTAGAATAGTCATAGCTACATATTTCAGTATCATGAAACAGAATGAAGAATACATATATTGTGGCATGTTCATGTAAGTTCAAGACCAGCCTCAGCAACTTGGCAAGAATCTGTCTCAAAAACCACCTGGGACTGTAGCTCAGTGGTAAAATGACCAGAAGTTCAATCCCCAGTACCAAAACAAAGTAAGACAAAAATAAAAACAAAATTAAAAACTATATCATGTAGGGATACAAATAGATGGTAACCTTTACAGAGAACGTTATTTGCCAAATTATAAAAATGCTTACTTCTGAGGGCTGGGATAGAGTGGCAACAGGTAGTGTTCACTGGAAGGGGACAATACAGCAAGCCTCTTGGTATATTCCCAATATTCTATTACTTAATCTGGGCAGTAAATATGCCTTATAACTGCTCATTAAGCTATCTTGTATTCACTGTTCTCTATCTGTGTGTATATATATGGAGAAATATATATCACATTTTATCATAAAAAGGGAAATAAAGAGCAAAAAATAAAAAATAAAAAGCATACATGAGAGAGCAAAGAAAGCAGTTATTTGTTGTAGGCAACAGCAAAGTACTACCAACGATCACCTGGCGTGTTCAGTGAAACCCAAATAATGATCCAGCCCCACAATGGACTATTATTTCTATTATCATTACTATAAGATATTATATCTTAGGACAATCTCTAATCCAATAATCATGGAAATTGGTCTTCTGCCAAATTTTTTTCTACTTGACTTCAATATGGTTATATATGTTTTGCCATTCTGAGAAAGCCACAAATATTTGGCACAGCCAATCCAATTGAAGGTTCCACTAAAGGAAAACATAGAACGTTCAATTATACATTGGTAATTACTTCGAATGTTATAAAATTAAACTATATAGTAAATAGTTAATTCAACAACTTTCAATAAGAATATTTTTAAGAATGTAATTCTCCTTGACAAATTATTCTGCTACAATTATCTATTAATTCTAAGATGTTATTCTTTATTAAAGAATAACATCTTTAATGTTATTGTCCATTTTGCAGCTTACTAGCCACATAAAGCAATTTGAACTTGGCTCCCTTATTTAATTGTATGACATTCCTCAGTCCATTAACAGCCTCAAAGTCTGGCCCACTTTGGATGTCCTCCAATGTACGTCAAATTTACTGTATCATAAAAATTAACATTTCTCCCCAAACTGGGAAGTCATCACCATGTTTCTACTGAACTGCTAGAAAATATTTAGGAGTATTTTACTCCTCCTTCACTTAACATTATCATATTTAATACTGCTTCGTTCATCAGCTTTTTAAAAAAAGTCTCTCAAATGTATCTTTTCTATTTTCACTGCCAGTAACCTTGTCCAGATTTCTTTTGCCACATTCTTCCCTGTCTACAACACCTTAGTCTCTCCTGTCTTCCTAGACTCATAACTCTGCCAGTTATTTCCTTTCTGTAACATTTAATAGTTACAGCATCGGGTGCCTGATGTTCACTCACTGCCATCCATAATTAGGCCCCACTTTATCCAAACAATTCTTCCTACTCTGAAGCACCTCCTCCATTCTATTTTTAACATCTACATCAAGTTCTAATATCTACCTGTTGATTTCTCTAAAAGGGTTTACAGTTAACCCTACAATTTTTTTTTTTTCAGATCACTTTCAGGCATGTGTCAGTTTTATCTCTGCAAATGTACCAGAAGATTCAAAAGACAAAGAATGGTTTTATATTACTTCTTATAACCCAAGTACCTAAGAAAGGGATAAAAATTTACATTCAGATTTTTAAAGAAAAAGACAAAAAGGTATAGAACCAAGGTACTCTATTTTGTTCTGGTGTTTTGGTCTTGGCTCAGGTAACTGAGTATATCAACAGCTGGTCTGTGAGTTGATTAGTTAAAGCATGGCTCACCATTTTGCCAAACTGACCGAACAATTAGCTTCAATGGGAAGGCTTCTATGAGATCCTATTTAAACCACTGGATATGTAGTCTAAAAAATTACTGGCAATCAAATACTTAATAATCACTATCACTACATCTTCATTTCTATCTGTTAACAAAGGAGGTCAAGTAGGAGGAATGGAGTTTATTTTTCTTACTCCACCCAGTGAGAACTCTTTTCTGATCAATGCTACAGAAAATTAGTGAGCAAAACCATGAAGCTGCAGTTATACTATTTCTTCTTATTGTCCAATCATTAAGAACCTTTGTACTTCAACGATTGGATTCCCCTGTGTCTTTTACCATGTAATAAAGAGAATATTAAAATCTAGTTTTTTTTTCTCATGAAATGTTACTGTATTTGCTTCTCATTCCATTCTTGTACCTCTGAAGAATAGACTGTCTCTATCTTATTTGCACTTGTATTACATTTCCTTTAAAAAAACATAAGTTAAGTGTGTGGTTTGTGATTGGGGGTAGTGATGGTAGAATTACAACAGATCAAGACACTACCTGAATGCTTAGAATACTTGTGGGAAAACAAAAGCCTTCCAAAAAACAATGTAACACAGCAATCCAAGTGTCCGCTGACAGATGGCCAGATAAACAAAAACTGGTACAAATAGAACATTATTCAACCTTAAAAAGGAAAGAAATTCTAATACATGGTACAATATGGATGAACCTCCAAGACTTCACGCTAAATAAAATATGCCAGTCACAAAAGAACAAATATGTATGTCTCCCCTCACATGAAGTCCCCTGAGTAGTCACATTCATAGAATCACAAGGGAGAAAGGTGGTTTCCAGAGGCTGGGAGAGGAAGGAGATAATAGTGTATAATGGGTAGAAAGTTTCTGTTGGGGAGGATGAAAAAGTTTTGGTGACAGGTGATGATGGTTATATGACAATGTGAAGGCACTTAATGCTACAGAACTGTACACTTAAAAATGGCAAATTTTATGCACATTTTAGTCCAATAAAAAAAAGTATCACAGAAGAACTATGCGACCCTTTAAATAACTTCATGTTCTATATGGTGAATCCATCTTGAGATATTTAAAAGGATAAGCCAAGCCCTTTACAACTGGCAGTACCTACTCTTCATGTAATGAAGAAAAGAAAAACAAAATTTAAGTATAAGAAGTAGACACCAATGTCTACCGAAGCAATTACCCTGGTTTACATGGGTATTTAAATAATGCTATCTGCATGGGTCTCTGGTATTTTTGCTGTACTTTTCCTGAAAATCTTTATTCATTAATTCAACATGGGCCATGGACCATGTGGTAAACTTTATATAAGGTGCTGGAGATAAAAAGATGAAAAACAGTCTCTGAGAAGTATACAATTCAGTACAGAAGGGAAACAAATTATAATACAATTTAAGTGTGAATTAAAGAGTGCCATGGGAATGCAAAGCACAAAGCAACTACCTCCAGTTGAGGGAGTGTGGCGGACTGCTAGTCCCCAAGCCTGTTCTCCTTTTCTTCCATGATAATATAATTAACTGGTATAGCGCTACCCAGAATAAAGATTATATTTCTCAATCACCTTCACAGCCATGAACGAAGTCTGAGCCAGTGAAATGAAGCACATATGTATGGTGGAAGCTTTAGGAAAGCTTTCTTTCTTTTAAAATTTTTTTTTAGATATACATGATAGTAGAGTGTATTATGATACATTATACATATATGGAGTATAACTTAGTTCTAATTAGGATCCCATTCTTATGGCTGAACATGATGTGCAGTTTCACTGGTCGGGTAAAAACAGAGAAAAGTTATGTCCGATATGTTCCACCGTCTTTCCTATCCCCGTCCCTCCTCCCTTCCCTTCATTCCCCTTTGTCTAATCCGATGAACTTCCATTCTCCCTGCCCCACTTATCGTGTGTGAGCATCTGCATATCAGAGAGAACGAAGGACTGGAAAGCTTTCTTAAGCTGGCACAGGCCCTTCCTTCCTTTCTTTCCTTCTTTTTTTTTTTTTTTTCCTTCCTGTATCCTGCTATTTAAAATAAAGTCCCCAGTTTTGGACTATGAGGACTAGGGTCAAATCTGGGACATTCTGAAGGCATGAGCTAAAAATGACTTTACGGAGCAGAGCTGTCATTTTAGTCCTACATTACGAACTCTGAACTCCTACAGAAATTAATGCTGTCTGTAGCTGGTGGGATTTTGGAAGGGTTTCCGTTTCTTGCTACATGCACCTAAATCTAACATCCACAGGGAACAGGCAGGCTTCATAGACAAGAGGATCTAGAGTTAGGTTTTAAAGAATGACTACTCATCAGGTAGAAAGGTGCATTTCGGATAGAGACACTGCAAAAGCACAGACTCAGACCTGCCTTTCCCAGAAGCAGAGAGGGGTTCCAATGGCTGAAGTACAGGGCAGATGTGGTACAGTAAAAGAAAAAGCAAACTGAAAGGCAGAGAAGAGAGAGACTAAAGGGTGTTACATGTCATGCTAAGCAAAGTGCTTTTATTCTTTGACTTTGTCTTACAAGTGATTATGACTCCATAGATAATTCACTGCATGTTTTAGAAAAGCCAAACAGATCAGTCAGAAAACAAAGCAGTATGAACCAATGTATGATGAGGACAGGGACTGGAAAGAAAAAACTTACTTCATGATAGAAAGGTACATTACTGTTTTAGTAAAAGCAAAGGACTAGAAAAAATACTCACTGGCACAAAAGAAAACAATAAAATGTCTGAGAAAATTAAGGTAGAGGAATATGGACAATACACATAATTTGGAAATGTCTAGATTATAGTATAAAGCTGCTCCCCCACCCTTTCCGCTGTAGTCATTTTCCCGCTTCCCAACTTCTTGTCAGTCTGTGAACATCCTAGCTAGCTATTGGTTCATCAGTCAGCTTGCAAGTATTCTTCTGTTATTGATCCTGTTAACCCACGGAATTTGACTGCTTAAGGATAGCTCGCCGCCATTTCTCTCTCTCTCCTCGCTTTTCTCTCTTCTTCTCCTCACATTCATGCTATCTCTCTCCAACTCACTTTCTTTCTCTCTCCATCTCACTTTTCACACTCTCTCTTGTGCGCTCTCTCTTTTCCTCTCATTTTCTCTCTTACCCTGCAGGGAGACACTCTGTTTGCTTAATAAACCCTCTTATGTGAGTTCCCATGTCCGGAGTGGTTTCTGGGCTCTTACATAAATTAAGTAAGGATTGGAATATCTCTGCCTTTAAAGTAAACACGCAAACGAATTATGTTGTAACTATAATCACCTACTGATAATAAATTTCATTTTTATATGCCCACATTCATGGTTCCTTTTCACAAATGGTTGTCATAGATTAGTAAGTCTTAGCTGAACATTATCTTATCTATAGTAGGAACTTGGTATTTGGTGATCTGATCCCTATCCAAGGGTTGTAGGCAAGGAACAACAACAACAACAACAACAACAACAAAATCAGCACTCTTGAAGCATATGAGGAACTTTAATTTTTATTTAAGCAAGTAGTATACTCTATTGTTCTGTGATGATCACGTGTAATTTTTCTAACTTTTAAATCTTATAAAAATAAAAAATTCCATCAATGTCCAATTATGAAAATAAAACAACAGCAACTATTGCCTCAGAAATATTAGACAAATAACTCAAGAGTATATGGCTTCAGTGAATCCATAACTTATTAATTATACTCTTCAAAGTTTCAAATCAAAAAATTCTTAAAAAAAAAAAAAGCTTTGCAATCTTTCCATTGCTTTTCTCTAAACATCCCTAAATTTAAGTACTGCATTTTAGCCTTTTAACAAATATTTGCTGAATAATAACCATACCCTCAATACAGTATGAGATATGTGAATTAAGTACCTGGAAGCTATAAGCCTGGTTTTATGTTTTAAGCTTATATTCCTGTTTTCAAATGGTTTTAGTGTGCTTTTGGTATCTTCCACCAGATTATAAGTACACTACTCTGTAACAAACATCAAAACACTGGTGCAGGTACACTGTGAGAAAACAATTTTATAAAGGGTAGAATAAAAGTTTTTCTTAATTTAGACTTGTTACTCAAATCATTTGCATCTAAATGTAACTTTCGCTTGAAAGAATCTAGTAATAGCTTAAAAAAAAACCTGAGATTTTTCACCTGCTATTTCTTCATCTCTTATAAAGTGGTGTGGGAAAATATAGGCATCTAGCGAGACACAGTGGTGCACACCTGTGAGGAAGCTAAGACAGGAGGACCTGAAGTTCAAGGCCAGTCTCAGCAACTCAGCAAGGCCTCAAGCAACTCAGTGAGACTCTATCTCAAAAAAAGAAAGAAAAAGAAAAAGGTCTGGGGATGTAGCTCAGTAGTTAATTGCCTCCAGGTTAAATTCCCAGTCCTGCCTACCCCCCAAAAGAAAGGAATCCAGTGAGCAAAGAGAATTTTGACCATATAATTATTTTTCAATGAATGCACATTAAGATGTTAAAACTTCTTCAAATGATGATTCACCACACCATTTTTAAACATTGTAAGAGTAACGCTAACAGTGAAAATAGCTATTGTAAAGCTGGCTATAAATTCACCTGCTCATTACCACCTGCTCATGGCCCCAGCTCTTAAAATCAAGAAACAGAATTACAATAATAATGATTACTAGGAACAAAGAAAGGACACTGTTGTCAGTAAGCATTTATAGCTCTTAAAATATTTTCAATGAGGTCAAGCCTATGAAAGACACACACTTATTTCTTCTGACCTCTCCAGTGGGGTCTTCTTCAAACTATATTCCATAATGTCACCAGACAGTGTCAAATAAATCGTATTAGAAAATACAATTCTCTGTTCAAAATTCCCTGGTCTCTAATCCTTGAGAGATAAAAATGTAAATTCTTGTAAGTAGCATATTTGGTCATTGTGAATTTGTCCCCTGACTAATCATTAAGTTTTATTAACAGAGTTTCTTTTTCCTTCCTTCCAAGTTCTAACCACATAAGTTTCCTGAATGCAGTAAGCTTATTTCGGTATGCTTTCACACATTTCTGTTCCCTCTCTCTGGAATGCCCTCCCCCTCCATTTACAATACCTGACAAAATACTAGACTCATTTCTCAAGTCTCTTCAGAGTCCCATCCAGTAGCATGTTATAAAGCAGCTCTCAGAATGGGCAGAATGCCGACACACTAAGTTCTGCTACAACATTGGTTTTGAAAACTCCAAGTTGATTCAATGTGCATGTTACCTTGGGGAAAAATATGACAACAATACAAATACAAATCCCATTTGCTCATGTGTCATTGAACACCAGATGAATGCAGAAAACTGTACCCAATTGTAGCCCAGGGCTCTCTTCTAAGAGGAATATACAGCACATAACACACACCCCAAATACCTCGCAGCTACCTCAGTTCACCTGTGTTATCAGTAACTCCCATCTACATCTGGTATTAACTTTATATTGAATTTCTGACAACCTTCTACCATTTCACAATAACCACAAGAGGCAATTTTCCCATGCCTACTTCCACAAGCCAACTTCAGGTCTTTTTCAATGTGAAACACCATGTTTACTGTAATATTCCTTTTTCTTAACCATTTTAACATGAAAAACTAAGCTCTCATTTTTATTAGGTTATGCCCTAATCCCATTTTTCCTTATATTTGGTGACTTTTAGGAATGAAATGTTCCTATGCACATTTGTGGGTTTCTATGGTGTATACACTACCAGGTGATTTCAAACTACAAACAGCTTAGCTCTCAGGATCAGACCTGGCTCCAATATGCCACACCCACAGTACTGTGCACTTACCTTCATCATAACAATCATTTCTTTTGCATAATAAACTGTTTTCCTGTTTATTCCAATAGACAGTAAGATTCTTGAGGGCAGGGCCCTTGTCTTAGTCTTCTATAGCTGTTAAAACAAAAATACCAAAAACTGGGTGGCTTGTATAAAATAGAAATTTATTTCTCACAGTCTGGAGGCTGGAAGTCTAAAATCAAAGCTCCAGCAGATTTGGTGTCTGGGAAGGCCCGCTTTCTGATTCACAGATAGTCATTTTCTCACTGAAACCTCACATGGTGGGAGAACTCTCATCTCCTTGGCCTCTTATAAAGGCACTAATCCCACTCATGTAGGTTCCATTCTCATGACCTAGTCCCCTCCCACAGGCTCTACTTCCTAATACTGGGTATTAGACTTCAACACATGAATTTAGGGAAGATACAAGATTCCGTATACAGCAATCCCTTTTTCCTTAACACTGATATTCCTTGAATAGTATTCAGCAGACAGGAAGTCTCTTGCTAATGCAGAAACCATGAGGTAATGGATTTGAAATCTAACACAAATGTTAATAGACAATAATATTTATTTCTATAATAGAAAATTAATAATATTTGATTTCCCCAACCCCATCAACCCCATTATAAAAGATCTGGGAATTGAACACAAGTGTTTCTGATCACAAAGTTTATCACAAGAGAAACAATGCATCATTACTTCCTACATATCCTCATAGACCTACAAATCTAATCCACTAAACTAAATACACCCTCAAGATCTATGTGAATTATAGATTAATTAAAAAACAGATTCTTGAGATAAGACTGACATTTTTCTCCTGAATGATGAATTTACATATAATGCGTAACAAGCATATATATAATCTTTTGTGGGAAAAAAAAAAAGAAGAAGTTACACAGAATAAGACCCATCCTCCAAATATAGGCCATTTTACTCAACCCAACCTAAATCTAAAAGTTATCCTGAAATCTAAAGCAAACAATACTAGCATCCTGAAATCTGAAATACAGGACATTTTATAGCATAGTAATTGTCAGAGACTAAGTGATTTATTGACCAAAAATTACACCTAAGTTTAATTTCTTTATATATATGTATTCAACAATTTTAAGTCATGATGTTTATAATTTATTTAATGTTGTCTTGGGTAATAAAGAAAAGAGTGAATTTCAATCTATGTGTTAGAGATCTTGGCAATAAATTAGATCTGAGCATACTAGCATGTATCAAACAATGGAGAAAAATAATTTTACCTTCTTGAATTAAAATTTTGCTAAGAAACTAAGCCGTACTGAGTGCTTTTGAAGTCATATGACATTGAGGAATAATTCTCAAATTTAGCATGTATCAGTCTAGCAGAGGGCTTTTCAAAACAAATTACCAGACTCCACTCCCAGAATTTGATTCAGTAAATCTAAGGTAGGGCCACAGATTGTGCCAACATTTGTGAAATAAACAAAGTTTCAGAAAAGAAACAGAAACTATGAAATACAGTAGTCACAACTTATCTCCAGGGATACATTCAAAGACTTGTAGTTAATGCCTGAAATTGTGGTAGTACCAAATTCCACAGACAAGCACTGAGAGACAGTCAATCCAATAAAAGACAGCTACGACGTAACTAACTAATGAATGAATATTAACACAAGATTTCACATAAGATTTCATCACACTACTCAGGGTGCACCCAAGTTAAAATTTATGAATGTTTTATTTCTGGCATTTTCCATTTAATATTTTCAGACAATGGTTGACCATGGGTACCTGAAACCATGGAGAAGGGAGGACTACTGTAGAACCAAATGGAAATTTTAGAATTGAAAAACTGAACAACTAAAATTAATCAGTTATTAAGTACAATGGAGATAACACAAGAGAGTCAGTGAACTTGAAGACAGACTGATGAAAATGATCTAGTCTGGGAAAAAAAAAAAATGAACAGAGCCTCAAGAACCTTTGGTATATCAAAGGTCTAACCAGTTCCCTGAAAAGGGAGTGAAAGAATACAAAGGAGAAAAATATCTGAGCAAACAATGACTGAAAACTGAACAAACCTGGTAAAAAGCACAAGTATATAAGATTCTAGACACTCAGAGAAATCAAACAAAAGAAACCCATTCCCAGGCACATTGTAGTCCAAATAGTGAAAACTAAAGAAAAAATTTTGAAAGCAACAAGAAAAAAAAAAAAAAAGGTGATGAATTGCTTATAGGAGAATAGCAATCTGAATGATTAAGTTTCTCACTAGAAACCATGGAGTCCAGAAGGGCAGGGTGCATTTTTAAAGGGCTCAAAGAAAAGAACTAGCAATTCAAAATTTCTATACCCAATGAAAATTTCCTTTAGGAATGAAGGTGAAATAAAAATACTCTCAGGTGAAGGTAAAACAAAAAGGATTTATTGCCAAAAGATCTGCTCTACAAGAATTAGTAAAGAACATACAGGAAATGATATAAAGAGAAAATTGGAACATTAGTAATGAAGAAATAATTTTTAAAAAGGTAGCCATCTGAGTAATATAATACATTATTCTGCTTTTGAATTCAAAATATATTTGCCAGCTGAAGGCAAAAACTACATAATTGTCTAGTATGGCTTTCCATGCTTGTATGTAATATAGAAGACAATACACTTAAGGGGGGGGGCGGGTAAAGAAACAAGGTATTACAATTTCTACATCCCACATAAGTGGAAAAATACTTTTAAGTAGACTATAAAATTTTAAACATGTATAATATGATCCTGAGAGCAACTGCACATACTAACAGGTACTCTCACACTATAATGAGTTACAATTTTTAAAAACCTACAACAGATAAAAAATGGAATACTAAAAATGTGAAATAATCCAAAAGGAGGCAGAACGGAAAAAAGAAGAACAATATACAAAGAGAGAAAAAAAAAAAGAAAGCAAACAACAAAACAGTAGAGCTAAATTTAAAGCATATGACTAAATGTGTTAAATGTAAATGATCTACAAACACCAAGGCAAAGCCAGAGCAGTAGTGTACACCTGTAATCCCTGTGACTTGGGAAGCTGAGACAAGAGAAGTAAAAGTTTAAGGCCAGCCTCAGCAACTTAGTGAGACCCTGTCCCAAAAGAAAAATAAAAAGGGCTGGGGGCATAGCTCAATGGTAAAGCACGCTTGCCATGAGGTCCTGGGTTCAATTCCCAGCACCACATACAAAATAAAAAAAAAAACAAAAAAACAAAGATTAGTTTTTTTTGTTTTTCTTTTTTGTTTTTAAAAAGGATGACCCAATTCTATGCTACCTATTCATTTCAAATATGAGGAAATAGGTAGATTAGAAGTGAGAGGATGGAGGGCTGGGGTTGTGGCTCAGTAGTAGAGCTCTTACCTAGCATGCATAAGGCACTGGGCTTGATTCTCAGCACCACATATAAATAAATGAAAGGTTCATCAACAACTAAAAAATTAAAAATTAAAAAAAGTTGAAGTGGCTATGCTATTATCAAAATAAATTTCAAAGCAAAGAAAATAAGGAGGCATAAAAAGGACTCTTAACACAATGATAAAGGGCCAATTCACCACAAACAACCTAATCCTCAATGTATTAACAGAAGGAACAACTGACAGAACTTCAAGGAGAAACAGGTATTTATAATCGTAGCTGGAGATTTCTACGCTCTCACTCTCTCAGCAATCTAAGTAACAAAAATGTAATGCACACACACACAAAAATCAACAAGAATATAAAATTCAACACTACTACCAACTGGATCTGACAATTACAGAACATTCCACCCAATAGCAGCAAAGTATTTTTTGTTTTCTAGTACACACTGAATGTTCACCAATATGAACACATCTCAAAGGTCATAAGACAGATTTTAACAAATTTAAAAGAACTGAAGTAACATAGTTCAGTTCATAGTAACATAGTTCTCTGACTATAGTGAATCTATATTAGAAATAACAGAAAAACCTCTAAAAATTTGGAAATTAAACAATGAATGTGCTTTTAAGTAATCCACAGGTCAAAGAGGAAGTGTCAAGGGCAAGTAGAAAATAAAAACACATCAACAATTATTTGATGCAGTTAAGCAATGCCCAGAAAAAAGTTTATAGTGTTAAATGCTCATATTGACCTCCCCCCAAAAAAAATTCTCAAAACTATTAGTGTCCACTTCAAAAAGCTAGAAGAGTAAATAAACCCAAATCAAGTAGAAGGACATTCCTACAGTTAACCTCAAACTTAATCATGAAAGACTGAATGCTTTCCTCTGTGATTGCAAACAAATCAATGATATTTACTTTCGCCACTTGTATTCAATACTATATATGAAGTCTTACCTTGTGCAAGAAAGTGTACAGGGAGGAAGCACACAGATTAGAAGAAATAAAAGTAGCTACATTTGCAGACATATTTGTCTATATAGAAATTCCAAAGAACCCTTCCCCCCCCCCAAAAAAAAAAAAAATAACCCTAGAACTAATGAGTAAGGTTACAAGATTGTAGGATACAGGTAAACACACAAGTCAATCCTATTTTTATAAACTGACAATGAACAATTAGAAACTGCAATTTTAAAATACCATTTTCAATAGCTCCAAAAAACTGAAGTACTAAGACATAAATCTGACAAAACATGTACAAGAGCTGTATGCTGAAAACTACAACACTATAAAAGAAATCAAAGATGTAAATAAACATGCATAACATTTGAAGATTTGAAGACTTAACATAAAGATGTCTATTCTTCCCATTTGATCTACAGATGTAATATGATTCCAATCAACCCCTACCTCCAGATACATTTTGTCGATGCAAATTAATTCTAAAAAGCAAAAACAAAGAAACTAGAATAGTCAGACAATTTTCGATAAAATTAAAGAAATACACTATCTGATTTTAAAACTTAAAAAGCTACAGGAATTAAGACAATATGGTATTGGGGAAGGGACAGACACATAAATTTTTTTGTTCTATCAAAGACACTGTCAAGAGAATGAAGAACAAACTACGAACTGGGAGAAACTATTGGCAAATGGCATACTTGACACAGAATTTGTATCCTGAACACATAAAGAATGCTCAAAACTCAGCAGCAACAAAATACAAAATAAGCAAAAGACTTGAACAGAGAGTTCATTCACCAAGAAGGGTAGATGAAAGGCAGCTGACTACACAAAAAGATGTTTTCAACATTGTTATCCATTTAATTGAGGAAATCCTAATTAAGCCAAAATAAATTAATAACAGATAAAATAAAAAATACTTTACATACTGAATGCTGGCGGAGATGCTGAGCAAGTAGAACTCTCCTAGGTCTGGTGGGGATGCAAAATGGGACAGACACTCTTGAAAACAGTTTGCAATTTCTTAAGTCAAACATACACTTAACATATGACTTAACAATCCCAACAATTAGCAATTATCCTAGAGAAATAAAAATTTGTGTTCACCCAAAAACGTGTACATAAATGTTTATAACAGTTCTATTCATAATCATCCCAAACTGGCAATGATTCAGATATCTTTCAACAGGTGAAGAGATAAAATGTAGTACAGCCATACAATGGAACACTATTAAGCAATAAACAGAATCATTCATTCATATAAGCAACAATTTGGATGAATTTCAAAGTCACGCTAAGTGAAAGCAGCCAGTCTTAAAAGGTAACAAACATATTGAGTGCTTCAATTTACAAGACATCAGTGGTTATCAGGAATTATGGCAGGAAAGCCAGGGGCTAGGAATGTGGTACAAAAGAGTACCAGGTAGTTTTGGGGGGTATAGAGGGCTTCTTTATCTTGCCTGTAGTGGTAGTTTTGTGCATTTATGTAGAAGTTAAAATTTATAGAGCTATACACTAAATAATCAATTTTGCTGTATGTTAATTTTAAATATTCAAGGATTTTTAAAAGTACATAGTATAAATTATCTTAGACTTTCTAATTCCTCATAAATCATCTCAAAAGTAAATGTTTTGAGTATGTGTGCATCAGTAAAATGGGAGAATGAAGAGGCAGTTGAGTAGACTAAAATTTTTTAAAGTAATTTGAGACTCAGTTTGGAAAAGGCCCTGTTTTAAGGGTCTTGGTTCTTAGTTTGGTATTATTGGAATATGGGGCCTAGTGGGAAGTTTCAAAGCACTGAGGGCCTGTCCTTGAAAGGACCTGAAGGACCCTGATCTCTTCCTCTGTTTTGTTCCCTGTCATGAAGCAAACAGGGTGTCCCACAATTATATGCCACTAAAGGCATATAGGACAAAGCAATAGGAATAATTGGTCATGGACTAAAGTCTCCAAAATAAACCTTTCCTCTTTTAAAGTTGACAATCTCAAGATATTTTGTTATAGTAATTGAAAGCTAATACAATGTCTCAACAAACAGAGGTTATGAACACCTAATATCAAAACCAAATATTTAAATAGTACCACATAAAAAGATAATTTGAGATGATACAAATATGATATGCACAAATATAAATTTGAATATTTCACATTCATACTATATAATAATTGGACTCTTGGAATAGAAATGACAATACTATCCCTTATCATTAATACTATCTTGTTTTTTTCAATAGCAGTTTCAGTTTTATACTAATTTATCCATAATTCTTTTCTTTTTTTCTTTTTGAGAAAAAGGAAAGAGAAAGCTTATTGCTTTTCTGGCAAAGGAGAAACACAGGGGACTCCTATCCCAAAAGCTGTGATTCTGCCCATCAGCAGGAACAGGGGACTTTTGAAGAGGTAATTCAAAACTACATTGCACGTGTTCTCTGTTGGGAGTCATAATTCACTTATTAATTTGGGAGACAGTCACTTCTGAGATCTGCTACCATCCCCTAAGCCTGGACTACTTTCCTATGGTGGTATGCGTGCTCGAGGACAGATAATTCCATCTAGGATGGGGAAGAGAGGCAATCCTCTTTCTTCTGAGATTGGGGATGGGGGGAGAGATTAGGGAGGAGCAAGGAGAAAGGAAAAGAAAAAAAATGTCCACTTTAAAAATAAGTTGCATGAGATCCAAGACCACCGACTAGAGGAAGGCTGCATTCCTTGGTTCCCTAACTTGTAACTTGGGACTCAAGCAGAGGAAACACTGTTTCTCTGTGAGGCAGTCATCACTGCCCACAGATCCCCTGCTGTTTATCCCATTAGTTCACTGTGATCACCTGCTGTCTGCCACATTATCACCTGATTTTTGTGTGTGGATCGCCCACTGCCACCTATCATCCTCCATTTGCCTGTTTGCCTACCTCTTGCCTACTCATCGCCCAGCTTTCACCTACCCATGGCCCACCACCTGACATCCACCCACTGATCGCCCACCATTAGTTGGCAGACCACCTGCAGACCAACAGCAGATTGCCTGCTGTCCGTGTTGCCTGGAAGTCCATTGTCACAGTACCAGCAGATTTCATTACACATTGCTGCCACCATTTTTGGATAATAACCAGTGTCTGCAAGTTTGCCACTGAGGCAACTGCCATCTCTGGGCATGGTCACCTCAGTCTGGGGACTCAGGACAGGGCCTGGAGATATACTGGGGTGCCTGCAGGTCTGGTTGCACCTGAGGTCTTTCTCCTTGGTGTGGTAGTGGCTGCCATCTGTCTGCCTCTTTGCAGGGTCGCTCCCTTGTGGGAGGGCATCCCTGGTGGTATCTCTGCAAACTGAAAGGGCATTGAGGTCTTGGTACTGCAGCAAGACAGGGCCTGGGGAAGCTGAAGCTCTGGTCATCAGACTATAGCTGGGTTTGTGTGGACCAGTCTGGTCTGGCAAGCCTGAGGAAAGCTAGAGACTGGGGGCAGTTCCCTGGGAAGAGCACAGGTTGAAGAAACTGGAGAAAACTGGGCTCTCTCCAGTTCAGTGAGTCCTAAAGTGTGCAGGGATGGAAGGGGCCAGCTACAATGGGTGGGTAGACTGTAAGAGGGTGTGAGGACATCTTGCTATCACCTACCCTACTGGTCTGGCACTCATTAGACTGGAACTAACATCTAACTTCAGACAACCCCACCTATTGGTGGAGAAGGGAAGCTGAGAAAAATTTTGAGTCAATGGAAGCAATCGTTCAATTTTCCTTTGAGACTTCCCTCCTTTTTTCTTTTCTTTTTTAGCCCTTGCTCTCACACCTGTACTATCTTTGAATCCAAATATTTTTTATGCATCAATTTATTGAGTATGGGATGACTGAATAGCATGTGACAGTTTTGTTATGTATTCCTATATTTTTACTTTTTTAAAAAAATCAGTACTTAATTTTTTCTCTCACCTACCTGTCTCCATATTCTCTTTCTCACTTCTCTCATACTACCAGCCAACCTCTATTAATTCCTCCCCTTGCTCTTACTATAAATCTTTACCTCTATCTTCTTCTCCCTCATAAACATCACGCCTTACACTACTTTTGCTCACTCATTGTCCTTCATTTGAAACAACAAACCCTTTTAGCAAACTTACTGTTTATACTGTAGACAATAATTGAACACTTCATTTCTGTCTATTGTGACAAAAATGTAAACGCCTTAATAGGAGTCATATGGTTTAAGGTGGTATATTGTTTGCATTGGGTGCTGTTAATATTGGTCCACCCCTTAACGGTGAGGTACTGGAAGCCTTCAGGGATGTTAAAAGACTACAGGGTAGAATCTGCACTGCCTCAGCTCCATACTGCTAGGTGAGAAGACACACAAACAACAAGAGAACAAAGTGCTTCAAACAAACCAAGATATCCCAACAACAGAATCCATAGACAACACAGTAGAAGAAATGTGACAGATGGAGTTTGGAAAATACATGGTTAGATTGATCTTCAAAATAAAGGATGGTATTAGAGAAAAAATACAGGAAGTAAAAAAAATCTCTCCAATAAAGTGGCAGAGATTATAAAAGGGAATCAAGCAGAAATCCTCAAAATGAAGGAAACAATAAACCAAATTAAAAATTCAATGGAAAGTATCAACAACAGACTAGACCACTTGGAAGACAGAACCTCAGACAATGAAAACAAAACATATACTCTTGAAAATAAAGTTGACCATACAGAGAAGATGGTAAGAAACCATGAACAGAACTTCCAAGAACTATGGGATAACATGAAAAAGCCAAATTTAAGATTTATCAAAATAGATGAAGGTGTGGAGATACAAACCAAAGGAATGTACAATCTTTGCAATGACATGATGTCAGAAAACTTCCCAAATCTAAAGAATGAAATGGAAAATCAACTACAAGAGGCTTACAGAACCACAAATGTACAAAACTACAGCACACCCACACCAAGGCACATTATAATGAGAATGACTAATATACGGAATAAGGATAGAATTTTAAAGGCTATGAGAGGAAAGCATCAAATTACACGTAGGGGGAAAACCAATTTGGATCTCAGCTGATCTCTCAACCCAGACTCTCAATGCCCGGAGGTTCTGGAATAAAATATATCAAGCGCTGAAAGAAAATGGATGCCGACTGACCAGCAAGACCTCCCCACCGGGTGAGTCTTCCCTGCCGGGTGAGGTTTCCCCACAAGGACGGTAAAACTAGAGACTCAGGCCCAAACAGGCCTTGCCTCAGCCCGCAGCCTAGGTCCCCTTTGGATGACCATTGGTCAACAAGTGGAGGCACCTCTGCCCACTAGCAGGGATTATATCCCACCTGAAGGCCACCACTCCTAGAGAGGCAGCTTCCTTGTGGAGCACCGCATTATCAACTTCCTCCAAGACTTCAGCCTACTGAAGGCTAAGGGGGATATATATAGAAATCTTCAGGGACATTGTAAGTCAATAGAGGAAATCTGCAATATCTCAGCGGTCCACTGATACCTGAACAATATGAGAAAACAAGGAAAGAAAATGCCGCAAACAAATCTAGATGTTACATCAATAAAACCCAATGACAGCATGGCAGAAGAAATGACAGAAAAGGAGTTCAGAATGTACATAATTAAAATGATCAGAGAAGCAAACAATGAGATGAAAGAACAAATGCAAGCATTGAATGATCGCACCAATCGACAGTTAAAAGAGCAAATACAGGAAGCAAAAGATCATTTCAATAAAGAGTTAGAGATATTGAAAAAAAACCAAACAGAAATCCTTGACATGAAGGAAACAATAAACCAAATTAAGAACTCCATAGAAAGCATATCCAATAGGATAGAACACCTGGAAGACAGAACCTCAGACATTGAAGACAAAATATTTAACCTTGAAAACAAAGTTGAACAGAGAAGATGGTAAGAAATCATGAACAGAATCTACAAGAACTATGGGATATCATGAAAAGGCCAAATTTAAGAATTATTGGGATTGAGGAAGGCCTAGAGAAACAAGCCACAGGAATGAACAATTTATTCAATGAAATAATATCAGAAAATTTCCCGAATCTGAAGAATGAAATGGAAAATCAAGTTCAAGAGGCTTATAGGACTCCAAATATACAAAATTACAACAGACCCACACCAAGGCACATTATAATGAAAATACCGAACATACAAAATAAAGACAGAATTTTAAAGGCTGTGAGAGAAAAGAACCAAATTACATTCAGGGGGAAACCAATACGGATATCAGCAGATTTTTCAATCCAGACCCTAAAAGCTAGAAGGGCCTGGAACAACATTTTTCAAGCCCTGAAAGAAAATGGATGCCAACCAAGAATCTTATACCCAGCAAAACTTACCTTCAAATTTGATGATGAAATAAAATCCGTCCATGATAAGCAAAAGCTAAAAGAATTTACAAAAAGAAAGCCAGCATTACAGAACATTCTCAGCAAAATATTCCATGAGGAAGAGATGAAAAACAAAGAAGCAAATCAGCAAAGGGAGGAATTATCCTAACGGAATTGTCAAATAAAGGAGGAAACAAGTTGTGTCAAACAAATAAATAAATAAAATTTTAAAAATGAACCAAATGACCGGGAAACCAAATCATATCTCAATAATAACCCTGAATGTTAATGGCCTGAATTCATCAATCAAAAGACATAGACTGGCAGATTGGATTAAAAAGAAAGATCCAACAATATGTTGCCTGCAAGAGACTCACCTCATAGAAAAAGATACCCACAGACTAAAGGTGAAAGGATGGGGAAAAACATACCATGCGCATGGACTCAGCAAAAAAGCTGGAGTATCCATCCTCATTTCCGATAATGTGGACTTCAAGTCAAAGTTAGTCAGAAGGGATAAAGAAGGTCATTTCATACTGCTTAAGGGAAGCATAAATCAGCAAGATATAACAATCATAAACATCTATGCCCCAAACAGTGGCTCATCCATGTATGTCAAACAAATCCTTCTCAATTTCAGAAACCAAATAGACCATAACACAATAATACTAGGTGATTTTAACACGCCTCTCTCACCACTGGACAGATCTTCCAGACAAAAATTGAACAAAGAAACCATAGATCTCAATAACACAATCAATAATTTAGACTTAACGGACATTTATAGAATATACCATCCAACCAAGAGCGAATACACTTTCTTCTCAGCAGCACATGGATCCTTCTCTAAAATAGACCATATATTATGCCACAAAGCTAATGTTAGCAAATACAAGAAGATAGAGACACTACCATGTATTCTATCAGATCATAATGGATTGAAGTTAGAAATAAATGAAAGAGTAAAACACAACATCTGGAGATTAAACAATATGCTATTATATGATGAAAGGATAACAGAAGATATTAGGAAGGAAATTAAAAAATTCTTAGAGGTAAATGAGAACAAAGAAAAAAAAAAAGAAAATGGATGCCAACCGATAATTTTGTATTCAGCAAAATTAAGCTTCAGATTTGAAGATGAAATAAAAACCTTCCATGATAAACAAAAGTTAAAAGAATTCAGAACTAGAAAGCCTGCACTACAGAACATTTTCAGCAAACTATTCCATGAGGAGGAAATGAAGAACAATGAAAATCAGCAAAGGGAGAAACTACACTAAAAGAAAGGACAATCAAAGGAGAATCCAAGTCAAGTTAAAAACCAAAAATAAACCAAAATGACTGGGAATACAAATCATATCTCAACAATAACCCTGAATGTTAATGGCCTAAATTCATCAATCAAAAGGCACAGACTGGCAGATTGGATTTAAAAAAAAAAAAGAACCCAACAATATGCTGCCTTCAAGAGACTCACCTCCTAAGACATCCAGACTGAAGGTGAGAGGTTGAGAAAAAACATATCACTTACATGGACTGCATAAACAAGCAGGGGTTTTCTTCCTCATATCAGACAAAGTAGACTTCAAACCAAAGTTAGTCAGAAAGGATAAAGAAGGACATTTCACAGTGCTTAAGGAAATCATACACCAACAAGACATGACAATTGTAAATATATATGCTCCAAATAATGGAGCATCTATGTATATCAACAAACCCTTCTCAATTTTAAGAGTCAAATAGACAACAACACAATAATACTGGGTGACTTTAACACACCTCTCTAACCACTGGGTAGATCTTCCAAACAAAAACTAAACAAAGAAAATTTAGAATTAAGTGATACATCAATGATTTAGACTTAACAGACATACATAGAGTATTTCATCCATCATTCAGCAAATACAATTCCTTCTCAGCAGCATATGGATCCTTCTCTAAAATAGACCATATGTTATGGCTAAAGCAACTCTCAGCAAATACAAAAAAAGAGAGATACTACCCTGAGTTCTATCAGATCATAATGGAATGAAACTAGAAATCAATGATAAAATAAAAAATAGAAGCTACTCCAACACCTAAAGACTAAATAGCATGCTATTGAATGATGAATGGACAAAAGAAATGAAGGCAGAAATAAAAAAATACTTAGAGGTAAATGAAAACACCAATACAACATATCACAATCTCTGGGACACTGTGAAGACAGTGCTAAGAGAAAAATTCATTGCACTAAGCTCATACAATAAAAGAATAAAAAGTCAACAAATAAATGACCTAATATTATATCTTAAAGCCCTAGTAAAAGAAGAAATCAACATCAAAAGCAGAAGACAGGAAATAATTAAAATCAGAGCTGAAACCACTGAAACTGAAACAAAAGAAACAATTCAAAAAATTGACAAAACAAAAAGTTGGTTCTTTGAAAAACTAAATAAAATTGATAAATCCTTAGCCACATTAACGAAGAGAGAGAAAACTCAAATTACTAAAATTCGTGATAAAAAAGGAAATATTATGACAGATACTACTGAATTACAGAAGCTATAGAAACTATTTTGAAAATTTATACTCAAATAAAGTAGAAAAACTAAAAGACCTCAACAAATTTCTAGAGACATATGATCTACCCAAACTGATGCAGGAGGACATACACAATTTAAACAGATCAATTTCAAGCAATGAAATAGAAGACACCATCAAAAGCCTATCAAGTAAAGCCCATGACCAGACAGATTCTCAGCCAAGTTCTACAAGACCTTCAAAGAAGAATTCACACCAATACTCCTTAAATTATTCCATGAAACAGAAAAGGAGGGTACACTTCCAAACTCATTCTATGAGGCTAGTATCACCCTTACACCAAAATCCAGACAAAGACACATCAAGGAAAGAAAACTTCAGATCACTATCTGAAAATTCTCAATAAAATTCTGCCAAATTGCATATAAAAATACATTAAAAAGATAGTGCACCACGATCAAGTGGGGTTCATCCCTGGAATGCAAGGTTGGTTCAACATTCAGAAATCAATAAACATAATACATCACATCAATAGACCTAAAGACAAGAATCACATGATTATCTCAAT
This sequence comes from Sciurus vulgaris, assembly GCF_902686455.1. Classification (NCBI taxonomy): domain Eukaryota; kingdom Metazoa; phylum Chordata; class Mammalia; order Rodentia; family Sciuridae; genus Sciurus; species Sciurus vulgaris. The sequence goes on from NC_136475.1 coordinate 60,036,334, forward strand.
AGATGCAGAGAAAGCATTTGACAAATTACAGCACTTCTTCATGTTCAAAATACTAGAAAAACTAGGGGTAGTAGGAACATACCTCAACATTGTAAAAGCTATCTATGCTAAGCCCATGGCAAACATCATTCTAAACGGAGAAAAATTGAAAGCATTCCCCCTAAAAACTGAAACAAGACAGGGATGCCCTCTTTTACCACTTCTATTCAACATCATCCTTAAAACCCTAGCCAGAGCAATCAGACGAAAGAAATTGGGTACAAATAGGAAAAGAATTCAAACTATCACTCTTTGCCGAAGACATGATTCTCTATTTAGAAGCTCCAAAAAATTCCACCGGAAAACTTCTAGAACTCATAAATGAATTCAGTAAAGTAGCAGGATATAAAATTGATACCCATAAATCAAATGCACTTCTATACATAAGCAACAAATCCACTGCAAGAGATATTAGGAAAACTACCCCATTCACAACAGCCTCAACAAAAATAAAATACTTGGGAATCAATCTAACAAAAGAGGTGAAAGACCTCTACAATGAAAACTATGGAACACTAAAAGAAAGAAATTGAAGAGGACCTTAGAAGATGGAAAAATCTCCCATGTTCTTGAATAGGCAGAATTAACATCATCAAAATGAACATACTACCAAAAGTGTTATACAGATTCAATACAATTTCTATTAAAATTTCAATGACATTCTTCATGGATATAGAAAAATCAATCATGAAATTCATTTGGAAAAATAAGCCAAGACAATCCTTAGCAAGAAGAATGAAGCAGAAGGCATCACACTACCAGATCTTAAACTATACTACAGAATAATAGTACACTACAAAGCAACAAAAAAGGCATGGTACTGGCACCAAAACATGTTGATCAATGATACAAAATAGAAAATACAGAAACAAACCCACATACATACAGTTATCTCATACTAGACAAAGGTACCAAAAATATACATTGGAGAAAAGATAGCCTATTTAACAAATGGTGCTGGGAAAACTGGAAATCCATATGTAACAAAGTGAAATTAAACCTCTGTCTCTCACCCTTTACAAAAACAAACTCAAAGTGAATCAAAGACTTGGGCAGTAAAACAGAGACACTGCACCTAACAGAATAAAAAGTAGGCCCAAATCTTTATTATGTTGGCTTAGGACCTGAATTCCTTAACAAGACTCCTAAAGCAGAAGTAGTAAAATAAAAAAACAATAAATGGGATGGATTCAAACGAAAAAGCTTCTTCTCAGCAAAGGAAACAATAATTTGAAGAGTCTATAGAATGAGAAAAAATCTTTACCACACACCCCAGAGAGCACTGATCTCCAAGATACATAAAGAATTCAAAAAAACTTAATACCAAAAAACCAAATAACCCAATCAATAAATGGGCTAAGGAACTGCACAGACACTCCACAGAAGAAACACAAACTGATCAAAAAACACATGAAAAAATACTCATCATCCTTTGCAATTAGAGAAATGCAAATCGAAACAGCTCTAAGATTTCATCTCATTCCAGTCAGAATGGCAATTATCAAAAATACAAGCAATAATAAAGTTGGCAAGGATGTGGGGGAAAAGGTACACTCATACATTGTTGGTAGGACTACATATTTGTGCAACCACTTTGGAAAGCAATATGGAGATTCTTAAGAAAACTCAGAATGGAACCACCATCCGACCCAGCTATCCCATTCTTCAGTTTATACCCAAAGGACTTAAAATCAGGATACTACAGTGACTCAGCCACATCAATGTTTATAGCAGCTCAATTCACAACAGTAAAACTACGGAACCAATCTAAATGCCCTTCAACAGATGAACGGATAAAGCAAACATGGTACATATACACAATGGAATATTAGACTTAAAGAAGAATGAAATTATAGCATTTGCAGGTAAATGAACGGAGTTAGAGAATACCATGCTAAGTGAAATAAGCCAATCCCAAAAAACTAAAGGCTGAATGTTCTCTTAAAAAGCACATGCTGATCCATAGTGGGGGATGGGTAGGGAAGAATGAAGGAACTTCAGATTGTACAGAGGGGAGTGAGGAAGAGGTGGGGGAGTAGGAATGGGAAGCATATTATATTACTATGTACATATACAAAAATTTTTTTAGATAAAAAATGTGAAAAAAAATAAAGTACACCAGGAAAAAAAAAAAAAAAAAAAAAAAAAGAACTGGATTAAAGAAAAAAAGTTGCAGTGGAGAGCAGCAAGGACTATAAAGCATAAAGTGGACTACTGTTACATTTCCCCACTGTCAATTTTGACATTCCATTTCTATGAAAAATGGGCAACAACATCTCCAAACTGCTTTCACATGAAAGGGGGCAAAGTTGGGGGAAGCAACACAGTTCTTGTTCTCTATCAGGTCGGGCATGGACAGTTAAGGGCATTCAGCATGGGAGCAATCCAGAGGTCCATAGTGGCAGATGGCAGGTGACTGGACAAGATAAAAAGAGGGCAGGGATCATGCTAAGACAACAAGAAAGATAGCAAAGCATTATTTTTTTGTAAATAATTAGCACAAAAACAATTAGTATTTCAGCCAGGCTCTGAAAACCATGAGGATAGTAACTCATAATCTTATCAGTGAAAAACAGATCAAGTTCATCAATGTAGAAGGTTAGGAATATTGTAGGTCTATGAAATCAGACTCAAATTAACTCAGGACAAATTTGTGATTCTTGTGATCATTATTATTAGGCACTCTCACACAAAAACCCTTTCTTCACAGCCTCCAGCTTTACTTACTTTTGGTAGGGCTGACACAAGTGTACATTTAAGTTCCACTTAAATAAACCATTGTTTTTCCTTTAAAATGTCCATGTAGGACTGTGCTCAGGCTATATTCTCCTGCTAGATGTTTAAGACCAAGTTGGTCAAAACTGACCTTGTTCCTACTTATTCTTAAGAGTCAGCTGAGATTCCTCAGAGATCATTCTTGGGGACATGTATGAAGCCTCCTGGTTCCTATAGCTCTTCTCTATCGGTGATGCCACTTGCCAGGATGGGTTCATCTAATTCCTCTTGACACCAAAAACATGCACTTCTGAAGAATGCTGACTAGGATCAAGTAAAACTGACCACAGTTGCACTACTTTGTAAACCAGTCTAAGAAGGCATGAAATATTTCCTTTTTCCCTAAGTAAATAAACACAGAGCAAATCAGTACATTAAAAGTTAGTAGCTCTTCTTAGACTGTGATTTAAAATACATACACACAACTAGATCACTAAGTCATTTATTTAAATAAGTGAACTGTTGGGAGAAATACTAGTTCTTGACTCGCAGCAGTTAATGTCTCAAGTGTGTAAACTTGCAGAGAGGAGCATTCTGCTCTGACCACCTAGGAAAGTAAACAACTGCCCCCAAATTGACCTAGTGTTACCAAGGGAACCTGTATAGGGGCCTGGTGATCTGATCCCCCATGGCACATTGTGATTGGGCAAAAGTTTATAAAATGTATGGTTTTTCCTACAATAAATGAGTTTGCAGGTTGCTTGCCACAAGCCTGCTTTTACTGACTCCCGGGGTCTGGATTTTGACTCAGTCCGCTCTTACCTGCGCCTGAGCTAGCCTGGCACACCCTACAATGAACTATCGTATTGTCCCTAACATTCCCTAATTCTTAACAAGTTAAATGCATTAGGTTTAAGCACTAGGTTCTTTTCAATTAACAACAATGCCTGTGTAACTTAAATCTCCCAAGGATGTGAGCCTGAAGTAAATCTGGCTTTGTCTATATATGTGTTCTATTATGTTCAAATGTGAAACTGGATACAAACAAAAAAACTGTCACAAATATTTACCCACTAATCAACAAGTTAATTACTGAATGCTTAAAATATTCCACACCCTAAAGGTCATACAAAGGAGAGATCAAAATGATACTGGTCCTCAGGGACTTTGCCAAGGAGGTAACAAAGACCTGTAAGATAATTAAATATCAAACTGTATATAATAAAGTAATATACAGTACAATTAGCAAATAGCATCTAAATAGATGTCAAAACATTTTTAATAAATCTATTTCTCCTTAATAAATATATTTCTTCCCATTGAAAATAAATTCATCTGAAGCAGGGAGGTAATTGTGAAAAACTTAAGTCCAGAGACCTGTCTCAGCTCTGCCATTATCAAACCGAGTTCAAATGCTCTTCAGTGCCTAGTTTGTAGACATGACACTGACCCAAAATGGACATCTGTTATTTCACCTCTGACTTGGATTTGACTAAGGAAGAAAGGAGGGCAGGCAGGGGTTCCTTCTTGGAGAGTCTTCCTCAGGATGTTTGCACCTTGGGACAGCAATCTTGCTACTTAAATTCACAAAGATGTGAAAGAAAAGATACTAACACCCAAAAGGAAGAGCTAGATGTTCTTCTTGCTTCCTCCAGAGACAAACACTTATATCAAGGGCCTCCCTGTCCTAGGCCCAGCTGCACTGGCACCTCACAGTCCCAAGGACTCCCTAGGATATATCAGCTGTCTGGTTTAGTTTCCTTCACTCTGGTTCTGTCTGTCTCTATAAGCCCAGGGAATTGAACCAGATCTCTTACAACATCATAATCTACAAATGTGAATTAAAAATACTAATTGTAGAACAAAAACCTAACAAATTTGTCAGTTATAAGTAAAAACAGCTTATTAAATTTGCTATCTGGATTTATACTTATTTGTTTTATAAGAAACATCCAGTTGTTTTGGAAATGTCAAATTGAAAAAAAGAAGCATAAGTGAATTTCTTAAAGATTTTTATCAAGAATCTTATTAAGAGGTAGCTTTCACAGTGAAACATAATCTATGCAAAAATTCATCATAATTCTTCACTAGTTTGAGTTTAAATTTCTATTCCAAACAATGATACTCTTGTAAATGAAGTGATATTAGTACCTCTGTAATACCAAAACAGTAGAGTTCCCAGCAACATCTGCAGGGAACAAGAAAAGATCAAGTACACCTTCTTAAATTCCAGACTTCAGATCTAGAAGTAGAAGAAATCAAATAACCTGAACAATAGAGAGAATCTGCTAGGCACTGTACCAGTCATTTTACATAATTGCTTTAATTCTCAACAATCCTATGAGGTAGCTAGTTATTACTCGATATTATGATTAATTGAGGCTCAAGAGGTTAAGTAATTTGTCCACACCTTCAGAACCCTTCACAAAGCCTAAAATAAAACAGAAGAATAAACCACTGTCACAAGCCTTCAGGAAAACGTCAGTAAGTTCTGATCCCTGGACACAATTACTCAAAATTTTTTGGGAAAACAGTCTTAAAATAAAGATGTAAACCACCAGACTATCGTGGCTTGATATTTAACTCATGGCATGTTTAATCTTAATATAAATTTAAAAAGTAGCTGTTGAGTCAAATTCTTGGTTCATTAACTTTCTTCTCTGGCTTTCTTTCTTTCTTCCTTTTTTGTTTTTTTTTTTGGTGGTGGGGTTACCAGGGATTGAACTCAGGGACACTTGACCACTGAGCCACTTCCCCAGCCATATTCTGTATTTTATTTAGAGACAGGGTCTCACTGACTTGGTTAGCACCTTGCTTTCCTGAGGCTGGCTTTGAACCCTCGAGCCTCCTGAGTCACTGGGATTACAGGCATGCACCACTGTGCCCAGCTCTTCTCTGGATTTCTAACAGGTTCTATATACAGCAAAATATATGAAGCTGAGTCACTACACTGACTTCCCGCAGAGGAGTAGGTCCATAGGCTTAAGTGAAAGGGACAGCCACCAAATATGGTATACTATTTAGAATACTACCACAGACTTTGACTTCCATTCTTTCTTTAACATAAGGACATCAATACCTGCAACAAGGTAGGCACTAACAATGGCCAAGAAAGCAAGACCAAAACTTCTTCAAAACAGCTCTTGGGGAGAAAAAAAGCAAAGAAAGAGAGCAATATTATATTTCTTCAAGTGCATAATGAAGTGTTTTATGGAAATTCAATATTACACTATGAAACACGGGAAATTATCTTACTTTGGGAAAAATTTAGGATACATATTAGACATGTAAGAATAAATGTCTCATTAAATCTAAAAAAATAGTTTAACCTAAACTATCTGCAAAAATGGAAAAAAGGCATCAAGTTAATAAAAAACTAAATTCACTTAAATTCTTTCCTTACCCTCCCAAACATCAATTTTATATAAATTTTAAAATTAAATTATGTATTTTGAATGATTATGAACACAGTATATGCTTACTATAGAAAAAGTCAAAAATATTAAATAGGACAAGATGATAAAAAAAAATCTATCAAAGTTTATATCCTATTTTTAAAAGTAAATGTTTCCTTTTAAGGATTCCAAAAGTGTCATCCTACCTTTTTCATTCACTGCAATTGTGAATACTTTCTTCTACCATTAAACATCCTAACACTCATAATTTTTTAATCTCCTGCCAATTAGTATAATCAGCACACTAAACAAAAATTTTAAGGAACATCACTTATAATGGTTTAATGGTATTTGGTTGTACTATCACAGCATAATTTAATCATTTAAGATTAAATTTCTAATTTTTTAACATTATAAGTGTCATCATGATGAGTAAATAACATGTACACATCTGTGTGCATCTTTTATTTCCTTAGAATCAATTCCTGAAAATGGAATTTTTGGGCAAAGAGTATAAAAGTTGTAAAGGATTCTGAATATTGCCAAATTGCCATCTAGAAAGTTGTACCAATATATGCCAACACTTGACTCTTTTTTATGTGAGAGATCTACTGGAGCATGCAGTTAATGACATAATGACTCTAGCCTTTTAGACTTTTTCTGGAAACTTATTTCTTAAGCTTAGAAGAAGATCTTTTAGGAAGTGATAGTTTTTTTTTTTTTATTGTAAACAAATGGGATACATGTTGATTCTCTCTCTATACATGGAGTAAAGGCATACCATTTGTGTAATCATACATTTACATAGGGTAATGTTGTTTGATTCATTCTGTTATTTTTTTCCCCTACCCTCCTACCCATCCCACACCTCTTTTCCCTCTATACAGTCCCTCCTTCCTCCATAGGAAGTGATAGTTCTTTTAGTAAATAAACACTTATCTGTGGTTGAGCAATTTTTCCAATATTGTTTCCATTTAACATATTACCTTTGTTAATTAAACTTAAATATTTTTTAATAAAAAGAGGACAAGTTTCTCTTTTTAAAGTTTTAAACAAGCTGGGGCTATAGCTCAGTTGGTAGAGTGCTTGCCTCACAAGCAAAAGGCTCTGAGTTCAATTCCCAGCACCACCAAAAAAAAAAAAAAAAAAAAAAAAAAAGTTTTAAACAAAATTAATCTATGTATATATTATTTTCAATAAAAGATGTATGAAATGATGTTCAGATAACTATTATAAACTCTGGGCTTTATTTAGTTATTTTTCCTTTTTCAAAAGATTTTTTCCTCCTTTGTACCTCTCTATATCAGCTGAAAATCAAGACAGGCTGTTATATTTTAAAAATCAAGTCATACTCTAAAAAGTGCAAGATACCAAAAATTATAAAGTTTTTAAGAAAAAAGTAAAATTTCTATATTTCCATGTCCAGTTATGATGGAGTAACTGGTTCTGGGCTAGACCTGCTACTATAAACAATAAATGTGGGCAGTTCAGATGGTTCCCAATTTATGATGGTTCAACTTAAGAGCTTGTTTATTTTTTTAACAATGGTGTGAAAGATAAGGTTTCACATTAAGTAAAATACATACTTTGACTTGATCTTTTCCTAAGCTAGTGGAATATAGTACAATACCCTTTTAAAGCTGGACAGTGACAGCGAGCCTCAACTTCCAAGGGCGAACAACCAGTAACTTCACAGCGTACTGTGTTGCTAAGCTATCATAATCAATAGGTGAAGTGTATTACATGCATTTTTGACAACCATATTTTCAATTTATAATGAGTTTATATTGGGATGAGGCAAAAGACTTTACCTTCTGGTCATGAGGCAATAAAAAGGTCCAGAATTGCCCTCCTGCTACAAGCAAGCAGAAAATTAGACAAACTACCAAACAATAGTTTTTAGATCAGATAATAGGCAGAATGCAAACAATCCCTGAAAGAAGGAAAATAAATGATGCAAGTCCTATGATTTTCCAGCTTTCTGCCTAGAACCACAACATGGATGAAGGGAAAGATGAAGGGAAGGGGAGGGGAGGGGAGGTAGGAAGGAACAAACAAACCAAAAGGAGTCTGACTGAGTTGAGGTGCCAGAAAAGACTTTGGAGCACCCCAAAGCAGCAAGAATCTGCAGGGCAGAGTACCACAAAAGAAGAAAGAAAATGTTTTAAGAATCTACAAAAGAGGCCTTCTTGAGTTTCTGGCCAAATACCAATCTATGTCTGTGTGGTGTGTAACTCCACAAGCCTAGACAGAAAAAAAAAAATGCCCAAGAAAATAACAAATACTGGGAAGATCTCATTCAAGAACTCACAGAGTTCAAACATAGCCAGGATCACTCAGTCCCTACCAGGTAGGGCAAACAAACCTTGATGAATACATGGGGCCAATCAAAGGAGATACAAGAAAGGGCATGTCTAAGTTATGGTCACAAACTAGTCCTAAACTAAAAGTTATTGTAGAACTGCCTAAAACAAACAAAACTTCTTAAAGCCAAAAACCCTGAAAACAAAACTTGAAAATCAAGTTGATCTATACATAAGCTGCCTGACAGAACAACACAGCAATCAAGAAAGATCACCTAAAAAAAGATATCATAAAATCTATGAAAATTAATCAAACACAAGAAAAAGCATTTATAACCTATAATTAGGACCCAGAAATGGCAGTACCCCACTACAAAATCTAAGACAAGTTCATAGATATAAAAATAAATGCTATCACTACAGAGCATCTGGAAGGAAACACAGACTCTCTTCACAACTGTGGGGTAACTCAGGACCCAGAAAACACTAACTTAAAATATTGATTAAAATAATAACAAAAATAATAACATAAAAAGATTAAAATGAATACACAGATCTTAATTAGAAAACAGTTCAAAGACTTAAAGAAAAACATCAACATAATGAGCAACAACAAAAAGTCTCCAGAGTGGGAACTGTACATATGAAAAAGGAACCACACAAATTCTAGAAGTGAAAAGAATATCTAATATAAAACATTAACTTTGACAGGCATTATGGCAAATTAGACAAAGGAGAAGTTTAAAAAAATCAGTGAACATGAAGAGAGGGCAACAGAAAATTTCTAAACTGAATGAAAAAGAAAGAAACTACAAGAAAAATGAACAGAATCTCAGTAACCTATCAGTTAATATTAAGTGGCTGCTCATATGTGGGACTGGAGTCTGAAGAGAAAAAAAAGATACTTGAAAAACAAAAAATTTGAAGATAAGAATTTCACAAATTTGATGAAAATAATATATCCACAGTAAAATACATTAATTGCTCAAGAAAATAAACAGATACACTCTGCTCATGGATTGAAAAAAAAAATACTGCTAAAATGTCAGTTCTAATTTCATAGGTTCAACGCACCTCTAATAAAAATTTCAGCAGGTTTTGTTTTTGGTAGATGCTTATAAGTTGATTCTAAAATTTATGTGAATATGCACAGTACCTAGAAAAGCCTAAAGAATCTTAAGGAAAAAAAAAAGTTGGAGGACTTACATTACCTTCTTTCAAGACAAAAAGATATAATAATCAAGACAATGGCATATTGGCAAGAAGATAGAAAAATAGACAAACTGAACACAAACTGAACACAGTGTAGAAACCAATCCACAGTTATATTGTGTCAACTGATCTTTGACTAAAGCAACTAAAAGGGAAAGGAAAGCCTTTTGAATAAATTTTCTGAAATAACTGGCTATCTATAAGGAGGAAAACATTTAACCTCAACCAATACTTCAACCCCACTACACAATCCAAGACAGTTTATACACCTAAAAATAAAAGCTATCACTATAAAGCATCTGGAAGGAAACATAGACTATCTTCACAACTGTGGGGTAACTCAGTACCCAGAAAACACTAGCATAAAATATTGCTTAAAATAAGACTTCATCAAATTAAAAACATTTGCTTATTTATATACACAACACACATGAAAACACAAGGGATTCAGATAAAAATTAAGTAATAAGTACCGTATACTTTATGAACTATAAAGTCATTTAAGTGCTAAATTGCTGTTTAAGTAATATTACCACCCTGTTCAGTTTAATTTTCTACTCATATACTTGAAGGAGTTTCAATTTCAACTTTGGTCTTCAATCATCTAACTACTCTTAATTCTTATTAATTTCAATTCAAACTGCTAGTTTGGATCCTGAATGTCCCTCAAGGCACAGGTATCAAAAGACTTGGTCCCTGTAGCACTATTGGGAGGTGGTAGAAACTTTAAGAGGTGGGATCTTCTGTGGAGGTCCTTAGGTCACTGAGGGCATGACCTCAAGGGGAACTGTGGGACACTAATCTCTTCCTCTTTCTTTTTTGCTTCCTGGTCATGAGACAAGTAGTTTTGTTATGCCACATGCTCCTGCCATGATGTACTACCTCACTACAGGCCCAAAGCACTGGGGCCAACCAATCATGGGCTGAAACCTCTAAAACTGTGCTCCAGAAGAAACCTTTCTCTTTACAAGTTGATTGTCTCAGATATTTTATTACAGTAATGAAAACACAGCCTTCAATTATTTAATTTCTTATTAATTCCAACTTAAAACTATGCATTTTAGATATGGAATTCTGTTCACCAGTTTCTTTACTTTTTTCCTTAATGTTCTTCTTTCCTAGTACTGTTTCCCCCACTACTTTTCACGATTCAACCTTGTCTTTCTACCTCCTTTAAAATTGAACCAAAAAACTCCTATGTTTTCCACTAAGTGCTCAATCACCTAAGTTGGATTCTTCTTACATACCCTTCAGCACTTGAAAATCTTATCCTTAACAGATGAAACTGAAATTGGACATCTCATCTTAATGACTCATGAACTCCATCCCATACAGAACTTTTAGGGGAGAACTGCAAAGTCACAACATTCTTCATGGTTCTTTCTCTCAGCTATCTTTACTTTTCCTTGTTGGGGTTGCCAGGGTCTTACACTCGGAAGTGCTGGAAGGACAAGAGGGAAAGAGGCAAAAAACTGGCAGCTTAGGGATGATCTGGAATAGATTTTCAAGAAGATAAAAAAAAGTCTCTGAGTTTCAGTCTCTGCACAGATTACCTTACCAGCCCCAGAAAGCAAATGGGGATTCCAAAAGAAACTCTAGTAAGGAATAAGGAGGTATACTGATCTGAGCATTCCCTGTACTGTAAACTGGATAGCTACACAGGCCACCAGAGGAAGGAAAATCCCAACTGATTCACTGTTTTACAGACACTAACCTATTTCTGGTTTTCTGATAGTAAATATTTTTATATATTTTTTGTAAGGTTACATGGTAGATAACAGGTAAATACTTTTTAAAATGTTTACATTCATGAAGTAAGTGTCAGTAATGCCAGTTACTTTTTGTTCTGAACGCATTATCATTTAGAAATTATGGTCATTATTTGTACAATTTCATGATTTTCAACTATAAATATATATCTTCTAAATCAAATCTATAAAACTGACCAGACTCCTGATCTAGAACTAAACGTCCAATGATATCTTGGTCATATTATTACTTATCTAAATGCAAATTCAAATTCAGTATTCCCCTTCTGACAAACTTGTCCATCTTATCCTACTGCCAGGTGAGGTACCATAGACCCATCTTCAATTTCTATTACCTCCAATACTGACCAAGTCTGCAGACTTAAATATTCTAAGTTTTTCTGAAATAAGAGGTCTTGTTTCTATCTGCACTACAAATTTCTTAATTCAGATCATCACATAATCTCTTTTCCTGAAATAGGGCAGAGCCTTAAATGGCATCCTTAACAGGTGAGATCTACCTACCAGAAGCCAGAGAGAATTCCCCTTATTCACAAGACCTGTGATATGTATTCTTTGTCCAATAATTATTAGGTGAGTAAATGTCTCCAATATATTTTCCTCCAGCCAAATCTCTTTAGTATGGCTATGATTGATTTTCTAAAACACAAAACTGTTTCATAAAACTAAATAAAAATCCAAACCCCTAGTATGAACATAAAAGACTCTTCACAATTTGTTCCCATTTTACCTAGTCCTAATATAATTTCCTAATTTTCTTTTGCACTCATTTAGAAAGATCAGACTTCTCTCTTTTCCTTAAACACACTATGTCCTTTCATTTTTAATAATCCAGAATAAACAGTAACTCAGTCCAGCTTTTTTATTTTTATAAGCACCCTTACACTATTTAAAGCCATTAACTAAACCTGTACAGAAATAATGAGTGAAGAAACAATCAGATAATACAGCCAACTCTCAATTAGTCTATTTTCATGGCCTTATTAACATGGTCAATGTAGCCTAAAAGGAAAAGTGAATAAAATGTTTAAACTACCTGAGTTTCTTCCTTACAGTAAATTATGATAACTCTTTAGTTACAGACTTATTAAATATGACAAACACAAAGCAAACTATTTTACTTCCATCTTTTTCCTCTCTCATCTTTACTATCTCCCTTCTGCACTTGTTTCTCCTCTTCTACTTTCTTTCCTGTCATCTGTTTTCACTGCATCCTCATTGTCCAGCCTTCACAAGAACATCAGGATTCCTCTATCACTCTCATTTGAACAGCATTTAAAATTTACAAAGGATTTTCATACACACCTATTCACTTGGTCCTTATAAACTCATTTTATGGAATTACAAAACATGCAGCTATAACCTCTGCCTACAACTCTAATTCTGTCACCTGCTTGTCTCTCAAGACACGGCTTAAGCATTTCTCTACTCCAAGAACAAGAATGCTGGCCTGGGGTTGTGGCTCAGTGGTAGAGAACTTGCCTAGCTCGTGTGAGGTACTGGGTTCAATTCTCAGCACCACATAAAAATTAAAAAGAATAAATAATAAATTTTTTAAAAAGTTCATCCACAGCTAAAAAAAAAAAAAAAAGAACAAGAATGTTATACCTGTATTCTAATGCTTTTTACCTCATTATTTTATCCAGTAGAAGAATCCAGAAGAATCCAGGTCTCTAGATTACCCTGATGACTTTTTCTAGTAAACAACATTTTCCTTGTTAATTAAGGTTATCTTTATTAATGAATATTAATAATCCATCATTTTATACATAGGGGAGAAATGTTTTATGGGTAGCCAGAAATGGTGTGCCAATTACAAGGGGTAAAACTACACCAAAATATTCCCAGCTTTCCTTTAAAAGAAAGAATTTAAAGAATGTCTCTAAATCCTCTACAAGTATCTAGACACTATCTTTGTGGTAACTGACATCCAAAGATGAACACAGCAAGGAGTTAAGGAGCACTTCAGAAGTTCTAAATTAAAGTATTAGAAGTTTTAAAAGATGTCTCCTAACATCTTGAGAGTTGTTTAGGATTAATAATCAAAAGCCTAGAGCCCTAGCCCAAATCCACCACGTAATGGCTGACTTGGGAAAGTCACTTGTCCCTGAGTCAAATTTCCTCTTCTTTTATGGGATAAGCTACCTACTTTTCAGAATTGTTAAGAGAATTAAATGGAAGACTATAAATCACTTAGCCTGGAACATAACAAATAATTCAGAAGGGTAATCCTCTTCATAATTATTTCTGTGTACATCATTTGTGCTTTCAGAACCATGCCCAACCACACTCAATGGATTCTTAGACTTTCTGGTCCAGCAATAACTACAATAAATGCCTTCAAGGAAGCTATCTACAAACCTTCTGGATCCCCTTCCTGGGTCACAACTCAGAACCTATAAATATAATTTGGAATATCTTCTCATAAATGCATTATCTTGTTCTGTGCCACTCATCAAAGGATGTTCCTGTAGCTTCTCCTTGTTGGCTTGGCTTTTAACTACCTGGAACAGCACATGGAGTCAGCTACAAATCTGGCAACTTTCACTGCCAGTGTGTCTTTTAAATCATTTTTTAAGCGTTTAATAAAACTGGTCCTAGCACTGGTCACCTGAAGGGTAATGGGGTTAGACTGCTGTCTCGTGTAAATAGCCAAAGTCAAAGACTAAGTAAATAACCAAATAAGTCAGCTCCCCATTTGGCTACACACATACTTTCACCCTTAAGAAACTACTTGGACATCTCCTAACAGATTATATTTAATGTTTAATGAGTTAATTCTTTAGCTTTAGAATCTGCAGTCATCCTTGCTATTAGAGTGGAATTGGGACACTCTCCACCCTCAGGATACCAAACACTGAAGATGCTCAGATCCTTTATATAAAGTGGCATAATATATGCAAACATAACCTATGCACATCCTCACATGTACTTTAAAATCACATCTGTAATACCTAATAAAATATAAATTCTATGTAAATAGTTGTCATATGGTCTTGTTTACGAAACAACGAAAAAAAGGGTCTATACATGTTCAGTACAGATCGATGTAATTTTCCAAATCTTCTTTCCTTTGGCAGTACTGGAGATTTAGGTCAGGGTATTACCTACATTTCCAGCCTTTTTTATATTTTATTCTGGGCCAGGGTCTTGCTAAATTTCTGAGGCTGGCCTTGAACTTGGTCCTCCTGCTCAGCCTCCTGTGTAGGGGGGATTATAGGCATGTGCCACCATGCAGGCCTCTGAATATTTTCGATGTGAGGTTGGTGGAATACACAGATGAAGAACCTGTGCACAAGGAGGGTTGACAGTACATGCACATGCACTGGAAAAACAGGGGTTTGGGGTTTCTTGAGGATAGGTGGCAACAAGTCATGGGATGGGGCAATGCACAAGTAATACGGGTTGTCTTGTTGTGCCAATAAAGTCTCTCGGGTGGTCTGAGCTATCCTTAAAAGAAAAGGTTAGGGCCTGTGGCAATCTCTGTCAGTGTGAGGTGTAGACCTCTAATCTCTTTTCCGGTGATATGATCTTTCCTAGATTCTTCTTGGGCAGATAAGGGGACCTCGGAGAAAGCCTAAGCCACTGTTTACTAGTGCAGATTTCCTTTATTGATGTAAATTTTCTTTTACAAAGGACAGCTCTTCAGAACTATTTCAGTGTTTGCAGTTTCTCTAAATAACCATCTCAAAATATGCCAAATATATATTAGGAGTGGCATATTTTGATTTTCACAGTGTTAAACAGCATATAAGAACCTGTGGATATATTCTTACTATACTATATTTCTTAACAGTATCATTATAACCTCTCTAAAATCATCACGTAGAACTTTTCATCTGTATGTAAAGGCAAGCAAATAATTTTCACTTAAACTACTCAAATGCAAATTTATTCAACATTAACTACACTTTCAAGATTATTTTGCTCTAGATTCAAAATAAGTTGTCCTCCTTAAAAGTAGAATAGTTGGCTAATGCAGATGAAGAATTAAACTGGACAAGGTGAATACTTCCTATTTTCCCTATCTAGGACCACACCAAAACTAAAAATGTAATCTGCACAGTCTATATATACTCAGTCCAAGTACCCTGAAAAATAACTTTTCACAACGCCATAATTATTTTTAATATACAGAGAAAACACCAACCTAATGAGAAAATGAGCGGGTGTTATATTTTAACATGGCATGGTATTTCTGATGTCTTCTAAATTCATATTTATCTAAATAATGTATTCATATAATTAGAATATGTAATAGACCTGAAAAAAGTATCTGTCATGGCTTAGTTCTTCAAAGTCTCTAAATGTAAGCCATGAATCCAAAAAAGTATCCAATAAATCATGATAATCTCTAATTCTTATAATAATCAAAATAAGATCAGGAATTGGTCACTTTTCAGTGGAAGAAAAATATGACCATAGAAACCATTTATTTATTTACTTACTTATTGAGCAGTACTGAGACCAAATCCAGGATCTCATGCATGTGAGGCAAATGCCATACCACTGAGCTACCTGCCTAGAAACTTTTGAAAGCTACATGTAACAACTCTCCTAGCTCTGTTAGCATCGTATAACAAAGTGATCCACCAATGGTATGCCTGCTTGACATTGGTGTGACTCTACTGCTAGCATTAACAAAGTTACTTCTGGGCTATAACTTATTTTCTGATTTTTATCCCTCAAATGTAAAATGAACTCACTTCAATGAATCGCTAAAAATAAGGGAAATTAAAATAAAGTGAGATACATTTAAAAATTAACTGAAATTAATATTCGAAAAGCCATTAAAAATTAAGCACATGAGTAACCAATAAGATACGTGTTATGACAGGAGGCAAAGATATTATCAGAAGGAAAAAAACTGCAAAAATGAATGAAAATCAAAGTTAAGAGGCCCATAAATGGAAGAAGAAGAGTGCTATAAAAGCAACAGAAGAATCTGAGAAGGCAGAACCAAAGAATACCAAGAAGAAATCCACCATGCTTTAGGTGGCACACCATTAGAGTTCTGAGATAGCTAATGACTCAAAACTGTCACCATCAGAACCACAAGGTCCTTACGTTAGTTGGACCTGGATTACAGCAAAGTAATAAGAACTATATTATAAAATTGGAGATACACAAATTATCATTTAAACCTAACAATTTAATGAATAAAGTAATCAAAACATTCACGTAAAACAAGATTCAGGGGCTGGAATTATGGCTCAGTGGTGGAGCCTGGCATGTGTGAGGCCTTGGGTTCGATTCTCAGCACCACATAAAAATAAATTAATTAAATTAAAGATCCATTGACAACTAAAAGATATTAAAAAAAAAAAAGATTCAATGGTATTTTTTAAGGTTCCACTGGCAGAAAAGAGGTGCAATCAATAACAAACCTTACAAATTCCTGACTTCCTGACTTAAGCTTACCAGCTAGGCATCTAAAACTGGCTGCATTTTAACTAGAATATCTGCAAATCAACACTCTAGATTAATGAACTGAAGCAAGGTTTCCAAAAACATGTAGAAAAGAATGAAATTCCCCCTTCCATAGTTTGATATTCAAGTCTATAAAATAAACTGATAATAAATTGGCATTATGAGAAATGACATGCATAATTATTTATGTGCAATAATATATAATTATTAGAGCACCACACAAAACATGGAACTCAGAAAAAGGCCAGAGCTGGGGGTATAACTTCATGGCAGAGCACTTGGCTAGCAAGTGCAAGGCCCTGGATTCAATGACTGGCACCACAAAAAATTTTAAAAGGGGCCTATGGTTGAAGTTCAAATAGCATTCTGAGCTACAGAAAGGAATAGGAGCTTGGGAATATTGGGGGGTGGGGGGCTGGAAGAAGTGACAATAGTAACAACAGGTTATCTCTGGTGAAGAGAAGAAATGCACTGGGAACAAAGATGCTGCCCCATACAGTTAGTGTCTCAGGTAAGAGCCTCAAAAGAATATGTGAAATTCTGTGGAAATATCAGGGTCTTGGAGTAGGAAGTGGTCCTATGATCTTTCCAAGATCCATATCAGGCAGATAAGGGGACCTCACAGAAAGCCTGTTTGCAGAGCTGTTTATTTCACTAATGTAGGTTTCCTCTACAGATGCAACTCTCCCTGACAAAGGGACAATTTTCATAGCTATTCCTGTGTCTCCAGCCACTCTGAAGAGCCATCTGGAAATATGTCAAAGAAGCACGCTTTGGTGGCATATTTTAATCTTGCCCAACATTCAGAAAAACAGACACATTAACTCTAACTTGATATGCAGCTCTAATTAAGGTCCAAGGTAAGCAGAGGAAGGAGAACAACAATAACACAAAAACCAAGAGAACATCATTTACACTAAGTGCCCCTTAATTATTTGACCATATATTTGGATGGGAATATTTTTGTAGCCTAAAAGTGACTGAGTTAACAGCAAAGAAACAAATGAACGTACAATACCTACTTATACCTAATGAACCACAGAAAGCAATATCTAGTATTTGCTATGCCCTTACTATTGCTAGGCATAGTTAATCTTCACTAGTATGCTATGAGGCATGTACTTTCAATAACCACACTTTACATTTGAGGAAATGTAGGCACACAGTAGTTAAATCACTTGCCTGAGAGTCATGTTAAGTGGCTGAGATACAAATTCTTTCCCTATAATTAATGATAAAAATTATGCTTTCATAACTATAACTCTACTACTATTCTCTTTAAAGGTACCAAAATTTACCTTACCATAACAAAACCACAACACTTACTGCAAATAATAATTTTCATATAATTCACTTTAAAAATATAAAAGCCTTTTGAATTCTAAAATTTTAAGCAATTAGTTTTGGCATAAAAATTACAGAATGCTAGCCTACTCTGAGATGCTCATCTAATATTTTAATCTACATGACAGTTTGTCTCTTTCCAATGAGAAAACCATCAGCATTTCCACTAACAACACAGCAAATTATTTTAAACTTCAAAATAAAAGCTAATCCAACTTTACATCATTTCACATGGAAAAGTATTCAACCAAACTTCTCCCATCCTTAGAAGGGAACATCATCACAAATAATCCAAAAACTATTTACAGTTGGCACTAGAATGCTTTAGAAACAAACAGTGTGAATGTGATAAAGTAGAAAAAACTCTGGACTAGAGTCCAGAGACCCTGCCCAACAATCCTGTATCCAGTACTAACTAGCAATTTAGTCCCTTCAACTGTTCTAGGCCTTAGTTTCCTGATCTGCTAAACAATCATCTCCATGGTCTAATCTTCCAACTCTAAAAAAAATGTGACTCATACACATATATCTTTTCCAAGCTTTGCATTCTCATTCTGTTTAGTTATTACCATTACTTCGCAGCCAGTAAGCATTATTATTCTTTAGTTCTACAGCAGGAGAAAACAGACCAATTTAATCAAGGTGAGAAGGGAGTCTTCCCAACAACTGGTTTGCCATAGACAATTCTCAAGGTGAATAATGGAGGAGACATATGTTAAAAGGTGTTAGGTTTCAATATTTTAGGCTACTGTTTTGTATGCCAGTACATTCTCCCTAAGGACAAATAGTAAAATTCAAGGACAACAGGGATAAAAAAAAATACATGATTATTCATTAGTTATTCAAGAACTAAGAATGCCAACCAAAAACATTACAGCACCTTACTGCAGAAATGTTTTCTCTAATGAATTAAAGGGCAAAGTATGATCTAGAAATTCTTAAAAAGTATGTTTAAGTACTCCCTAATCAATGAGCTTTCATTATGTAAACTGTAGAGTATGCAACAAATATAAAGAATTAGTAATACTGGTGATTAAGAAAATAAAAAATTAAACCCAGGTGTGGTGGCCAACACCTGTAATCCCAGCAATTTGGGAGGCTGTAGCAGAAGGATGGCAAGTTGGAGGCCCATCTGGGCAACTTTGCCAAACCCAGCAAAATAAAAAACAAAAAGGGCTGGGGATGGAGCTCAGTGGTAAAGTGACCCTGGTTTCAATTCTCAGTACACACACACACACACACACACACACACACACACACACACTAGAAGAAAGAAAGAGGGAAAAAAAGATTTAAAGATCTGGTAGGGCAATTATTAGCTTACTCTTGTTAGTGAAATGAAGAACATTCTTAGACTGCCACTGTGAACAGCCACTGCCTAGTCTTGGTATGCCTTGTCTCTGTTCCCAGTCCATTCTCAAGAGTTATGTAAATGTAAGATCATTAAAATTAAACTGTGCATTTGACATAAGATTCCTAGCTGTTACAACTCACGTTGATTTTTTAGTATACCTCTCAAGAGCTGCTAGCTTACCAACATCTTCCCAATTCAACACTTAAAATGAAAATACTTAAAAACTTCTATGAAATATGTAGTTCAATTTTGCATGACCTTGTAAAGAAACAAAAGCAAGAAAAAAGCATGAGTTGATCTTTTAGAATAAAAGTCAGTGATAAATTAAAATAATCCAGTTCAGACTAAACACTAAATAGGGAAGTAAGTCACCAGTATAGAGTGGCTGCTACAAGAATTTTATGGTGTAGTTACAAGAATGTCCAGCAAAACTAGTAACTGACAAAATACCATCAAACATATACAGACAATTTAAAATAAAGGATCACTGACAAAGTCCAGCGGCGAGCCACCTTTCGGTTGGAATGCCAAAAGAAAATGTCAAACCTACTCGTGACTCTGATCCCCCAAGCCCTTGAAAGTTCGGAACCAAACCAAGATGTACTTACAGTGCTTCTCAGCATCCTTTAAACGCAACTCCCTCTCCACAAAGACACTTCGCTTCCGCTACTCCAATGCCCAAACCCCCAGCACCAAAGAATCTTAGGAGCCCAAAGAGCAGCAGCGGGGTCTTCCCAGAGCCCGCCTCCGCATCCTTTCCTAACCACCTCGGGTTAAACCGCCAGAGGTGCTCCAGTCACTTCTCCCATCCACACTCGCTGGTTTCATCCTTCATCCTTCAGTGGACCTTTCCTCGTCGACCTTGAGGACCCCCAGTTCCAAGCAGTAGAGCCCAAAATGACTTGGCCGGTGCCCGCTTCCCTTCAGCCGGCACCCGGTGGCCTCCCCGCGACCCAGATCACGAACACCCTCCCAATACCCGGGACGACCCCTTTCCCTTTAGGTGCCCTACCTTCCTCCAAACTGAAAAGGAATTCTTCAGAAATGCATTGAGAGCCTACTAAGCGCAAGCTCCCACTACGCGCCCCGCGGTTTGCATCTGCTCGCGGCCCGGGCTTGCGGTCCTCTTCCCGGCCGACCCATCCCGGCCCCAGGGCCCGCGCCACCTCCGCAGGGTGCGGAGGCGCCGGCCAGAGGCGGACTGCGCCGGGCGCGGGCACCGGGGCAAGGAGAGGCGGCCACTAACGGCGGCGCAGGAACGGGGGCAGGCGGCCGGCTGGACTACCGCGGGGACACTCACCGGCCGGGGCGCACGCCTCATCCAGGGCACCTGCGGCCAGGCAGGACGGGCCTGGACGGCGCAGTCACCGAGAGGGCGAGTCCGCTCGCCCGCCGGTGCGTCCCGTCCCCTCCGACTGCCCAGCCAGCGCCGCCTCGCTTCCTCCGGACGGAGCCCGGGGACCCCAGCTCCGCCGGATGCCCCCGCCTGGCCCCCACCCCCTTCCCCGGCCACCTCCCCCTCTTCACCCTTTTCCCCTCCCCCATTCCCCCACCCCCACCGGAATGGAAAATACCTCCCGGGGCGGGGGGCGGGCGGGGGCACGCCTCTCTGAAGGGCAGCCTACCGTGACCAATAGCAGGCGGGGCTTTGGTGGGGCGGGATTCCCAGCGGCCAATCCGGAGGCGTGTAGGTGAAGGCCGAAGGAGGGAGGCAGGGAACGAGAAGGGGGCGGCCCGGGAGCCTGGGAGGTCCGGCCGCTCGGGTGCGCGCTGTGCGCGGCCTCCATTTTGAAGTCGGGCAGCTGCGACGGCGGCCGGGTCCAGCCGGGGAAAGGAAGGAGCCAGTCAGGTGAGAGAGAAGCGGTCACGTGGGCTTGAGGGGCGGAGTAAAGCGGGCTGCTGCCGGAGGGGAGGGGTGGGCGGCAGAGAGTCACCGGGGCTGAGAGTCACGTGGATGCAGAAGGGGCTAGTGGTGGGTTTGGGGGTGGAAGGTCAAACTGAGGTGGGAGCAGGGAGAAGGCTTTGTCCCAGTTTTCAACCCTCGTTAGAGAGAAGAGGAAAATACTGAATGGAGGGTGTGAGTGCTGTGTAGGAAAATGTGAATGAGCCTCCCTACCTCCCTCCAGCATGGAGCCACTCAGTCACAAAATTTCAGGATCCACGGGAAACCGGGCATTCATTTAATTGAAGTAGTCCCATTCCCACTCTCAGCCGCCACAAAGATGACTCACAAATCGGAGGGAGGGATGGTCTGTCTCCCTCTTTTTGCCTGCACTGTATGCGGGAGGCCCCCGCCCTAGAAATGGCCGAAAGGGTAGAGGAAGAGAAGCACAGTTGAGGAATCGTGACGCCCACAGGACTCTCCATCTGGCCTTTTAGAAACCTGATCGTCATTCACAGAGTCACACATCCATGGTTGCATGCCAAAGTCTCCAATAAACTAAAAAACTTGCCTGTGACACCTTGGCAAGTTCTCATCCTTTATTTCAGTTTGTGCCTCAATAAGTCTGAATTAGTCTACCTGCTAGTCCACCGGAGAGTGAGCCTCCTTAGGCCACCGCAGTGACATCATATGATCTAGTTCAAGGCTCACATTTTAGACTTTATCTCACGTAATCTCTTGCAGTGGATTAGGTGTACTGCATCCTTCTTGAAGATTTTTGTCTTGCCCTCGTACCCCTTGCCCCATTTATCTTTCTCTTCGGGTAATTTTCCTCAGTCTCTTGAATCCTTAAAAGCCCAGAATATGACCTTCAGTATTAGGTGGCTCATACTTCTTCTACACACTAAGCCATCCAACCGTTCTCATGGTTGCAACAGCTGAATATACATTTAGTGAGATCCAGATCTGCATATGTGCCTTTGGGACAGCTCATTTGCCTACCAACACCATTTCCAAATTGGACCTACTTTGCCTTCTGAAGTCCACAAAATCCCCTCATTCTCCTCTATTCCTTTTCTTCTTTGATAATATTAACATCCACTCACTTTCCCAAGTCTAGAACCTGGGAGTAATCCTCCATCCTTTTCCTCACTGCTTCCAAATCTCTACATGTAGAGAGCATTTTTTTCTTTCTTCATTAGTTGATCATATCAGGTATTAGAGTGGTGGAAAGCAGGTCAACACGACACTTTCTTATGTTGATTATGCTTATTAAATGCTTTCTCCTGTCTGTTTCCACTGTCATTTATTCATTAAGCCAATATTTACTTAGTATGTGCCAGGCATTGTTTGAGATGCTCAGGATATAGTAGTGAACAAAACTGACAGTATTGCTGAATGGGGTGAGACGAGTGGTATATGGATAAATTATAACTAAAGAAAACAAGTCAAGGCTGATAAGTGTTATGAAGACAATAAAATAGGGAAACCTATCAGAACCTCAAAGTCCTTGCCCAGTTCTTCAATGCACTTTCCCTGCCCCTCTTCCTTCTCATTCTTCTTCTTTTCAAGGATCCTTTGTCCTGATCCTTTCACCTGGAGTCTTGATTTCATTCCCTTTCATCTACCAGGACTTTCTGGTGTTTATGTTGTTATGTTATAGCCGCCCAAACAGCAAATCTCTCAAGTAGATGATAAGCCATTTGAGATCAGAGATCATATCTTATGCATCTTTGTATCCCTGCAGTGCTCATGAATGGGTATTAAATGAATTGGTGAGTCCCCTGACACCTGAATCAGATACTACAAAAGCATCTCCAGCCCATATCGGAATGGGAAGATCCATGAATTCATCAATTTGATGGAATGGGAATGATATCTGGAGGCAGGGGACAGGATTATGAATGAGATCACGTGTTTTGATACCTTCCAGGCCTGGGATTCTACAATACTGTGCCTCATATATTGCACTAGTTACCTAATAAATACTGATTTACTTGAGACTGTAAAGTACGTGGAGCAATTTATAAGTATTCATTGTATCAGATGATGAGCTTCAAAACCCAGAGAACTCTGGGTGTTTTGCCAGGTTAGGCCCTGCAGGGGAAGGTTGCAGTTGCTACTTCACTTTGTATTTCCAGGCCCTTGGGTATTGCACCCCAACAGGGAACGGGATGTTGCCAGTTCCGTCATAGTCATTGTAATTAAATCCTAGTTCTGGCAAAGGGCAGTACATAATTATGAAGTATTATGGTTTTTCTCATTATTAGGCACCCAGCTGCCCAGCCCAGGAAACCACAGTAGTAAAACACTGAGAAGCCAAGCTCCTCTCCCAGCTGGCATGAATCAATACCAGGTGTATTGGCACATAGTTTTACAGCTTCACATTCATCAAGATGAGACCTTCTGTCCCCTCTTTTTGGCAAGATAAAATTTTAAATGAATGGAAAGAGGAAATGTAAAGAAAGACCTTTGCCACCACTTCTGAATTGAATTAACAGCCATTCTCATCTACATATTTATTGCAGAAACTTTTTTTCAACTTTATCCTTGACCTGCTCCTTTCTCAACATCATTCTACAATGTCTGCTGAGGTTAAAGGGCACTGAATTAGGGTGGGAGTACAAAACCCAAGAAGGAGTGCTTTTACTTTCAAGAAACTTATTGTATAAACTAAATAACTCAGAAAGCATAGTCAGGTTTGACAGGAAACCTGCACTTACTGAACAACTACACAGTGCCATATGGCATTTTCACCTGTTTTATCTGACTTAACCCATACCACTCTGCAAGGGAGGTTTCATTATCCCCATTTTCTTCAAGGTCATAAAGGCAGTAAATGACAGAGCTCAGAGTCCAACATAAACACAGAGATTTGGTGATCGCATACTCATAGCAGATTTGTCCATACTGGTAGCTGAATTTGTATTCAGATTTCACCTCTTTCTGTCAGATTAAAAATGGTTGCTTGCACAAAGTAGAACTTAAACTGAGCACTGGAAGGACAATTCGGAAGTGATTCTGAGGGAATGGTGCCAAAGAAGGAGGCCAAATTGGCCATAAACCTGAAATCAATCAATAAGGGAGATTTCTTGTTTGGAGATGAGTCATATTATATTCTTCAAGTACCTTTATTGTCTCAGCTACTCCAAATGAGGAAGTCAACCCATGTGATTCTGGTTGGGAGGCAGGGGCTGAGGAAGGGTAGACCAAGGAGGGAATATTTTGATTGCAGAACCCCCCAAATGCCAATAAACTGGCACATCTAGCATTAGCTTCTGAAACAACTAAAACTGTGGCAGACTCCCTGCTGCTAATCACTTTTTTTTAACTGATAGGTGCTGTACAGTTTCCCATTCTCTTCTTTTTAAATATAAATCAGTGAACAATTTTTAGTTTATTTAGTACTTACTATGTCACACAAGACAATTCATGTCTGCTATTTTGGTGTTTTTTTTTTTTTTTTTTTTTTAAGAATTAAGATTCAATAAAATACACTGATTTTAAGTGTACCTATTTGATCTGTTTTGAGACATATGTCTTTTTGAAACCACCACCATAATCATGGAATAGAACAGTCTATCATTCTTCCAAATGGTTCCTGTGCCCTGTTGCAATAGGATTTTTAATTCAATTTTTTATGTGTATGTGGTAGCGTTGGGGATCATACCCTCAGACTTGCACATGATAGGCAAATACTCTACCACTGAGGGACACCTAGTCTTCACCTTATATTTAGATGACTCCAAAAGCTTGATTTATAGCCTTGACCTTGCTTTCAACATCTAGATCCCCATTTTCAGCTACTCACTTCACTTGTCAACAAGGATGTTAAAAGCAGGTATCTCAAACCAAACAGGACTAATGGCAAATGCTTTAACTACAACAGAACTCCCATCTCCCACCTGCCATTTCCTTCCCAAGCCATTTTTTTAAAATTCCCCAGTTTATTTGAGGGTATTCATCTACCAAGTCATGTACTCTAGAAGTTTTTCAGAAGAATTTCTTCTTCTTCCTCTCTTCCAGCTCCTAAAGTCAATACATGATCATAATGGATACACACATTTTTTAAAAATAGATCCTTCCCATTTCCACCATCTTCGTTCAGACACTCATCTCAGTTGCATGATTGCAAAAAACTCCAGACTCCTCTCTTCATGCTCCAGTTCACGCATCAATCTGCCACTCTGATTTTCTTTTGGAAACCTAGATCTGTATGATCGTTCAATCCCCTGCTTTCATAGCCTGCACAACTTCATGCAAGATGGCATTGAAAATCTTTTACCTCCATTCTGGACTCCTCTGCTCCTCACTACAGGGAGTCCTCTATTCATTTTCATCTTTCTGTGTTTTTCATCCATTCTTTACCTGTATTGTGCCACCTCCTCCTCCTCCACATAAACCCTCCTTTTCATTTTTCACAGGCCTGTTTAAGTGACTTTTCCTTAGTGACGCCTTTCCAGTCCTCTACCATAAAAATAGTCCTCCTCCCTGTCACAATTAGCCTCTCCTGGCATGTTGCACCACACATTTATCACACTGAATAGACTCGATGGTGAAATAGAACTGGGGAGCTGAGTTAGAAGACAGAAAATCTCATTGGTCATGCACTGTGCAAATCACAAAACCTCTCTGGGCCTCAGTTATTTCACTTACAGGATTGTAATAAAACAACTATAATTACAAAGCTGTATCCCTATGGGTTCTGAGCACATTGAGAGCAAAACCCAACATCTGGTCATCTTTCTATTCTTTCTAAACATAGTGCCTGTGTCTGCCTGTTCCATAGGTTGTTTTATGATAGATATTACCATTTTTTTGTAGAATTATATTCTCCCAATTATTTCCTTAATTTATTCTCTTAGCCTACTTTCTGTAATGTCTCTTCAAAAGTCAATCATGACATCTTCATTTCTTTGTATAATTGTTTATTTCCTTTATAATTAAATGGTCACACAAGAAGGTCTCTGAAGGGATAAAATAAATATTTTATTCATGATACATTTTAGAGGCCTTTATTTACTGAACAAAAACTTTTGAAAGCCATAACAATGCCCTGTTCTAGACACTTGGGCGTGTGGAAATGAACTGTAGCTCTCATAAAACATTTAGTGGTGAACAATAAACACAAACCAACTAAGATTCTAATCTGTATAGTTAAAAGGTGCAACCAATGGGAGATGAGCAGTTAGGTAGATGAAAGTTTGGTTCATAGATTTCCAGTTCCATGGCAGTCACTGTGCTAGGCGCTAAGAATGCAGAGCTCAAAGAATAAGATTCCTTATCAAAAAAAAAAAAAAAAAAAAAAAAAAAGATGGGAAACATTGTCTCCTAGCCTAGTAATTTCAATGGAATGTTAAGCACAACAATAAAGCTATGCCCAGTTTACAATGAGAGAATCAGAAGGAACACCTAGTCCAGTCCAGCTAAGTGAAGTCTACCTTCTTGGAAGGAGAACTAGTTAACTTTCTTGGCATTTATAAATATGTGCAGCAATCTACATCCTAGATAAACCTTTAATGTAATGTTTTAGGAGTCAATAAAGTATGATCCTCCTTAGCAACACCTTCCTGGGTCTTCAATTTATTTATCTATTGAAGAGGAAAAAAGAAATTGAAAAATAGCAAGGACATCAAAAATACTGGGCAGAAGCAAGGTTGTCAGTTAAGGAGAATGGGAATCAGTATGGTGTAGACTTCTGCAGTTGCCACTTGAGCCCTACCAATGGTGGGCCTTTGGTTGAGCATTGATTCAGGTTTTGTTTTTGTTTTTGAGTAATAGGAACTAAAAATTTTATGAAATTACCATATGACTTCTGAATGACTTTTCTCAAGCTTTTTTTCTTTTTAGTATGTATTTATATTTGACCAACCAATATACTCACATTTTTCACAAATCAAGAAAAGAAAATAAGGTACAGAGTGAAGTGTCTCTCTCATCCTGCCTCTCCTGCTGGGTTCTCATTGACCCTCATAGATAGAGGTAACTATTAAGATTGGTTTCTCGGTGTATCCTTCCATTGTTTCTTCAAGAAAATATAAACAATGTTTTTATTTTTTTCTCTTCCCCCTTCTTACATAAGAGGTGACAAATTGTATCCCCTGATCTGCATCTTGCTTTTTCCTCTAGCAATGTACCTTAGAGTTTTTTCCTATCAGTACTAGTAGAGCTTCCTCATTCTTTTAAACAGCTGCATAGATTGCACTGCAAGATATGCCGTACATAGTTTATGTAACCATTCCCCCATTGATGAACACTTGGGTTGTTTCTACTCTTTGCTGTTTATTATGAACAATGCTGTAATGAATAACCTAGCATGTATGTAAGCAAGAATATCCTTAGTATAAATTCCCAGAAGTCTCCCAAACTTTAATAAACTTTAATAAAACCTTCCAAGGAATGTTCTAAGATGGTGTGACTAGGTTTCCAAATTAGAGCCTCAGCTTTCCAAGGATTAACTTTCACATTCCATTAAGAGTAGTTCCTCATTCTTGGCCTGTAAATTACATCTTTGTATTTTTTTCCAATAAGGAAACATTTTTATTTTCAATCAGAATCTCCTGAAATCAACAATAGTTGGAGCGATGCTTTTAAAGAAGAAGAAGGAGAAGGTAAAGACCCAAGAGAAAATAAAAATGTTAATGAATTGCAAGCACTAGAAAATACCTGAATTTTCTTAATCCATCATACAAAAGTATCTCTGGAATGAAGTCTCAGACATGTTGGATTTGGAGTTGAGAACTTGTAAAATGAACCCAGACCCAGAAAGTTCTAGTACTGCCCTCATACCAGAGTCAGTTACCCTTTCACCATTTTTTACTAGTTTCCCTTTTTATTTCCCTTAATAATTCTTTATTTTCTCATAGTTGCTTTTGGAAAATAGGTTTAAGGTTTTGATGAAGTGGGTAGATTTTTGTAAATGCACTTTATACCTGGGTCATGAAGAGTAAATGGTCTATCTTTACACTATTTTTTCCCCACCACTAAAGATTTTTTCTTATTTACTAGATTCCAGATATATGAGACCTGAATGGAAGAATTCTAGGGTACTTAAGTTACATGAGTTCTATGGGAGAACATATACAAATGCAAAAATACATACCAGTGATACAGCAGTGAGGGCTGCCTCTTTAACAATTCTGTACCTCTTAAGAAGTTACCTCCTTAAGGTAACTTAAGCAGAGTAGGGCACACCTGAAATCCCAGCTCTGGAGGCTGAGGCAGGAGAATCACAAGTTCAAGGTCAGCCTAGGCAACTTAGCAAGAACCGGTCACAAAATAAAAAATAAAAAAGGCTGAGGTGTAGCTAGCTCAGAGGTAAACCATCCCTGGGTTCAACCCCAGTACCAAAACAAAACAAGACAAAACAAAACAACAAACAAACAAACAAACAAACAAAAAAACCAGCCACAATTCTGTCATTATTAAAAAAATAAAATTAACTCTTCACGTAGAATTTTTCTTTGTTTCTATCCCATGTAGGTAGATTAATAATATTCTTAATAATAAAAGCCAGTGTAGACTACATCCAAATGAGCAGTATCAAAAGCCTATCCTTTGGACTTAATATTTCTTATTCACATAAGAGCATTCTTTGAATATATAGTATCAAGTTACTAAAATACAGATTAAAATATCTTTTGCAATGTTGCTTCTTTTAGAGGAACATTTTTATAGGCAAAATATTTATGGCCTCTAATATTAGTTCTAATTAGAGTTAGTCTAATAATGCTTTAAGGCACTAGGGCTTAAGTAAACAGTTTTGGGGTGAATTAATCTCTGGAAAATGACATCAAAATGTAGGCTCAGGGGCTGCAGTTGTGGCTTAGTGGTGGAACGCTTGCTTGCCTAACGTGTGAAGCACTGGGTTCGATCCTCGGCACCACATAAAATTAAATAAATACAATAAAGTTATGTGTTCATCTACAACTAAAAAAATTTTTTTTAAATGTAGGCTCAGACATCAACTGGACCATTTTTAAACTGCTTCAAGTAATCTGGATGGATATCCTTTAATATGAAGTATGCTTTATTTCACTGCTTCTATAATTTTTCAAAATTTCAAGGCACTTACAAAACAGCTTGTTCTGGGATACTTTTTGTGAATGGATGGTATGCAAACAAAAGATAGAGTGACAGATGCCATCTATATATTTTACAAAAACACTTCTTTCTTATGCATGTGTAAGCAGAGAATTGGATAAGATGAAAATAAATGTCTTATACAGGTGGCACATGGGAACAGGACAGGTCTTCTAAACTCGATGGGCCTATAAAACAAGTGTCCTGAGCATGTGTGCATCTATCACACCTGTTCTCCTACAAACAAATTCCCTCTTATAAATATGAATAGATCTTCAGAATCAGATCCCAAGGTTCACTGAGCTTAGTTCAGTTTTCCATTAGTTTAAGAGAGACTATGGCCACCTGAATGGATCGCATATATTTTTGTGATTCTTCTGAGACTTTAATGTTTCCCCTGGCTCTGTATTATTTAAAGTTTAAGATTTAATCCTTTTATGTGGTCTCTAATAATAATAATAATAATAATAATAATAATCTTATAGCATTAAATTCATTGGCAATATGCTTTGGAGGGAATAAACTGGTGTTCTACAAAAGGGCTTGGATATACAGAATTTCAATGCTTCAAATGATGTAATTTTCTATAATACTTAGCCTGCCATTTTTAGTTTAGTATTTGGATAATAGGAGACTTCGAAGAAAAAGCTAAAGAGAGGCTAATTTGCCTGGTAGTGCTTCTGTTCTTTTGTTCTTTTAGAATCTAAAATTAACCAACATCTGCAGTGTCAACAAGGACTCCATATGGCATTCAAGTTTGTGCTTTTCCTAAATAATGCATCTGAGGCAATGTAATCTGAGAGGAATTCTGAGGTAATAATGAACAGGATGCCGTGTATTGTGTAGCACTTTATAGTTTCAAAGTGATTTATCAAGTAGGACCCTATTTGATCCTTACAACAATATTAAAAGGCCAGGAAATTAGGTATTTATTATTCCCATTGACCAGATGAGAAAATGGAGGTCCAAAGTGTTAGAAAAAAATCATTATAGTAATAAATCAGGTTATGTAGCAGCATGAGAATAAAAACCAAGCCATCTGGTTCCTAACTCAGTACCTTCTTTTCCTTATTACCAGGATCAAGTTACTGACAGTCCATGTTCTAATAGCAGGTTTCAAAATAATAGATTCTACAAGTGACTCTGTAGGAAAATAAAAAGAACTCAATACCAGAAACAAAATAATAAACATGCATGTTTGCATTTCAAAAGTTTAATGGATTTCATTTGCTCAAGTAAGTAGTAGATGATTTCTATAGAAGTTCATTTGTTCCTCTTGTGATTTTCTATTTTACCTTCAAAACGCTTTTTTCCTTGTGAAATTGTACCTCATAAATCTTTATTAGTCATATCTAGAAAATTCAAAAACTTTCCAGTAAGAGATGTTGCAACTAGGAGTATTTTCCTCACAGTAATAAACATAATTTATGTCTACCTGAGTTTTGAAACATTTTGTTTCAATTGTAACTTCTGTAAATTTCTGTATCTTCTCAGTCATTCAGAATTTCTGGGACAAAAACCAAAGTGGCTAAAAATTAAAGAATGTCAGAAACAACTTGGGACTGGTACACAGTCATGGATTTAGAAGGACCCATTTTTAGTCTAAACAATGTTATTGCCAATCCTACTTTCTAGCTAGGATTTCTATCTAGCTGTGTAATATTAACATTTCAACTTTAAAATGTGGTGAAATTCAATGGCTTTCATTTCATAAAAATTTTAGACTTGAAAATTATGAATGCTGGCATTTTTGAAGTGGGACACTGTGAGTTTGTAATATCAAAAAGGTGCTGGCGTGCATCCTAAAACAGTGACAGGGAGATATATTTCTACCAAGTGGAAACACAGGGCTACACTGGCAAAAGGAGAAGCCAGCAAGAATTTTAATTCATGATTTGGCCCTGTCTATTCTGGTTCTGCAGCGGCTTCACAAAAGTGCATCTTTAGGAAGCATCTTCTACCAAGTGGAAAGCTGGCAAGAAGCAGCCTTAAACGTTGCTGACAGCGGAGCAAGCAGAGCTTATTTAAAACTTAAAAAAAAAAAAAAATCTTTTCCATTAGTTATTTGGATATGTCTCAAAGAACCACAAACAGCAAAGCAGTATTTAAATTTGATATTGTCCAAACATTCTTACAACTCTAAAAACCTACCTCTCTATGTCTAGGATTTAGTAGAAATACACTAATCTAACCTCACATTCTCCCTTACACACATCAGGACACGTGGACAAGGGAGCCATACAAAAAGGGATCCAGAGAAAAGGGGGTAAAGAGAATGATATGGAATGAGGAAGTAAATGGGAAGAATTGATGGGATTTAGAAATCTGGGACAGGAAAACCTTGGGGACAACGGGGGGGGGGGGTGTCAGAAGTTACATGAGAAGACAGGGGAACCTGTGATAGAAGAGAGGGACTGTGGTGGCAACACTGGGAGGCAATCTGATTGCAGAGAGCTGGTAAATGCAGAAAGCTGGCGGAAGCAGTAGGAAGGGCAGTACCCAAGACTTCTCTTCAGTTCTTCAGCCAGATCTTGTATTTGTCCTCCTTCCCTACCACTGCCACGCCTCTGCCCCATGTTGCAAGAAAAAAATCTGTGTTCCCAGAGCCAGGTTTGCTTGATTTAGGTTTTATTCACCCACTGAGTCATTTGTGGATTTGGGGACTGGTAATCATTATTTAGCAATGACTTCAGCACTAATCAATTAGAATTGGAATGATAGGACTTTGTTCCCACTCACAACCAGGGACCTGTTTGTGATACAGGGAAGTAACATGGTCCCTTGGCTATTCTGCTGCTGATTAATGGGCTGGACAGAAAAGTGTTGGAAAGACTCATGAGACTCACACAGTGGTCCAACTCTTTTTTGCCAGATTGGGGTAAAAAAAAAAAATATGCAACTGATCATGT
Source organism: Sciurus vulgaris (assembly GCF_902686455.1). Taxonomy (NCBI): domain Eukaryota; kingdom Metazoa; phylum Chordata; class Mammalia; order Rodentia; family Sciuridae; genus Sciurus; species Sciurus vulgaris. The sequence continues at coordinate 60,068,768 of NC_136475.1, forward strand.
CAAACCAAGTTAGCCAATACCTGTATTGTCTGCCTGCATTATAAAACACAATGGTATACCCTGTTATCATGCAGTTCATTTTTAGAATAAAGAATTTGAGAAAGGGTTGAACTCTACCTATAATATATAGACAACTGTACAACCCAGCGTGCTCCTGCACTGGTCATTGATATGTGTCATTGCACCCTGCTACACTAATGCCTATTCTCAAAATTAGACACAACACTGTTCCTTCTTTATCTCCTTGTTTACATTCTGCTAAACAGTGACACTTGAATACCACAGGAGGAGGACATGCCCTTGCCAGCTAATACTAACAGACCAAAAACAACCACACACAAATAATTCAATAACATGCCTTTCCCAAAACACCCAGACCAAGTGCATCATTGGCACAGAAAGAATCAGGTCCCCAAAGGGCATTCTAGGGTGTCTATGGAGGGCGACTAGACCTCTGTTACTTTGCCTTCCACTTGTATGGTGGCCATTTGGAGTTTGTGTACCCTGAGAAACTGGATTTCTCTAGTGTGAAAATATTGAGAAAGCCAGGAAAAATGGAACACAATGTGATTTCCTTCTGCATCTTCATCCTGTTGGATATGCCCCAAGGTGGAGTAGTTCTTGCTATCACAAATAAGTCAGTATTGAGTGGATCAACATGTTTAAAAGGCAATTCCAAATATGTCTAAAACTCTACATGCAGAGACTTAAGTCTCAATTAACACAGCAGATTTAGACCAAAACAGAAGTTGGAAATGAGAAAATGAAGAGGTGCTATATAATGCAGTAGAAAGAGCCAGTCCTATCAGTAACTACTTGTGTACCTTTGGTCATTATGCCCATGTCTCAGTGTCTCAACTCTAAAATGAGCACTACAATAAAAGGAATTTCATTTTAAAAATTCTGAAAAAAACCTTATGTTCTTTCTCTTTCCATTCTAGATGGCTCTGTGGGTCTGCTTCAAGAGGCATGCTTTGCTTCTGAATATATCTATAGAGAAGGTTAGGGTTTGAGAAGAGTCATATTTCCCTAAACTAGAAAGGTCTATGATTCCAGAAACAGCAAGGACGTCCTCCTACTTCTTGGCAGTATCCCTTCCTATGTATGACTCCAGGAGGCTAGGTCTTTACTACAATCCTCTTATCTAGAAAATAGCAGATGGGTAAATCCAAAGGGATCCTGCAGATTGGAACTTGCCCATATGGACTAATGGGGAAGAGCCACCAGATGTTCCAGTTCTTCTTAAGAGGGCCACAGTCCTCAGTGAGAATACAAAGATACTCCAGGAATGAACCAAATTCAATTTCCTGTCATCCAGCAGGGAAATCGAATTACCATACTCTAAAGATCTTAAAAGAGCCACGTGGTGAAATGACCATTAGTTTAATTAATTTGTGTCTCTTCATTATGTATTGAAACTGAGCCTAAACAAATCTTGAACACTATAGAAGATGTGCTTTCTTCAGACTCAGTTCATCAAGGGTTGGCATTTGTCAGCCATCCATGTCATGTTTTTCCCACACCAGCCCTTTCTGGGCCCTGTGTTTCCCATGGCTGGAAAAAAGAAAGGCTGGTAACATCTTGAAAAACGTCAGGTGTCCTTTCTCAAGTCCCTGAACATTTTCTTCCAAGTTGAAAAGGAGTGTCTTTCATGCCAAATAACATATACCTCATGTCAGAAGAGCAACTTAAGGGTCACACCACATAACCAGAGGTCTTTGGTCCTCTCATTCTCTGGGGTTACGTGTCTTCTTGGAGTTGCTGATAAAACACAATTTAAAAAATCTCTTGTGCAATTTTTAAAAAAATTGTTGTTGCTGCTGTGGTTTGATGGTGATGGGCATATTGTAGTTCCAATACTGTGTTGCAGCTGGAAAGGGGCAAAATACTTCATGCAAGGAAAAGCCTAGCACAGGCACTGCCAGCTTTTTTGATCTCTGAAAGCATTTATTTGACATTCTCTCTTTCTCTCTCTCTTTCTCTCTCTCTCTCTCTCTCTCCTCTCCTCTCTCGTCCTCTCTCTCTCTCTCTCTCTTTCTTGAGAAGACATAAATAATTGCTATGTTCTTTTAAGGTTATTTTCCTTAATATGCTTCTCATATTAAATATTTTAGGAGAAAAAGTAATGTTTGTTTTGTTATTTGTCTTTTTTTAATTTAGAGAGCTTATGTTCTTGATTCAGTCAAAATAATGTTTGTATCACTTTGTGTTTCATGCCAAATAGGCTTTCTCAGAATTTGGAAAACAACGTAAAATACTACCCACATCTTCCCTTTTCTCTCTTTTATCCTTCTAAGATCTCCTGTTTAGCCAAGGCATCATTATACTGGGGGAGCAAAAGCCTCCCTGTAATTCAAGACCTCCTAAATCAGGTTAACCTCTGTCATTCAAGGATCTAAAATTTCTACAAAGAGATAATGCAAATTGTCTTTTCCCAGTAGAAACTACTTAAAATTCTCAAATTTATTTTTTCCTTTCTTCATTCAATGAGAAATAACAGGAAGTCATACAAAATTTTCAGAGATATGACTATAATATAAAGAAATGTAGTTGTATCCAAAAACAAAAAAGAAAAGAAAGAAAATGTTGAAGATGGAAACAATATGAAATCTTACTCAAGTAGATCCTTATGCTCTAACCAAAAGCTGAAGAATGAAGAAAAGCTCTAAACAGAGTAAAGCAGAGGAGTACAGAATGTAATTATAAATACATAAGGTAATAAATCAAGAATCTGGGATGATTCTTAATGAAGTCTCATTCAAACTGAAGTTTTTAAATAAAGTATGAGATTGAAAAAACTCATTGCCAGAAAAGGTAATGAAACAAAATCTATTTTTCTTTTTCCTTTTCATTAAAGCCCATCTTGAACTAAGAGCCTTCTGAGACAAGGTCAGCTCATTGGAAGAAGCTGAAATGAAGCAAAGTGACTCAGATGAATATGTTACATTATGACTTTGCCACATCTGCCCCATGTGCCGCAGGGTGCTTCCAAAGGCAAATATCTTGCTTTATGTGGTCTCTTTCCAAAGAGGAATGATTGTTTAGTTAACCCTATTAGTTATATATTGCTGTGTAACAAATATCCCAAAACCTAAAGTTTAAAACAACAGCATCCTTGTTCCTTTCTGGCAGGAATCTCTAGGTGTGGCTTAGCTGGTTCCTCCTGCTGAGCGCTGAGCATCTCTCCTGAGATTGTAATCAAGGCATCAGCCAGTTGCTTAGCCAGTTAGCTGAAAGGATCCATTTCCCAGCTCACCCAGGCTTTCAGCCCCCCGTGGGGTATTGTCTGAGGACCTCACTCCTTCCCTGGTTGTTGGCCAGAGGCTGTCACAATTCTATGCCATGTGCTATGAAGTCCTCTCCCAGCTCCCAGTGCATTGCATTCAGCTTCTCTCCAAGCAAATGTGAGAGAGAAAGCCAAAAGAGTGAGCCAGGAAGATGGAACTCATAGTCTTTTGTAACCTAATCTCAGAATTGTTCTTCCATCACATTTTCAGTGTTCTCTTCGTTAGAATTTACTAGGACCAGCACACACTCAAGGGAAGGGGATCTTAGGATGTGAAGTCCGCAAAGCATGATCATTGGGAACCACCTTCAAAGCTGCCTACCACATCAACCCTAATCATGTAGCATATAAATAATACACTGCCATCTCAAGAGCAAAAATATTTTCTTTGGAGAAAAATGCTCACCAAATCTATATGATTCATGTCTCTTGCTTTCACCAGTAAATGGTTCTATTTACTTAAATGATTCATGTGCCACTGAGAGGTCCAGATCTTCTTAGTCAGAGGGCAAGCCATTTTAATCAGTGAAGGAAATATTCAGTCACTTGTTTAATTGGAATCCAGCTCTGTGAAGGCAGGGACTTTATCGGTCATGTTTTCTGTTGTATCCCCAGTGTCTATCATAAGGTTTGACACTAGTAGATGTAGTTAAATGAATTGCTTTAACTCTATTTATTGTAGTCTACTATGATGTCATGTATCATGACTATACTATACTCTCTTAGAAACTGAGCATCAGAAATACTTGGATTTGTATCCAAGAGGAGAGGGAAGAGATTGTTATGACTTGGGGTTTCCAAAGACAGTCCCAGCCAGTTACCAACTTTGTAACAACCCAGGTTTTCTAATAAACAATGCCCTAACTCCATTTTTTCATAAATGGAAAATGGATTTTTTTCCTTCAATAAATCTTACTTTTGGTGGCATATTATCCATTATCTGAAATGACCACGATTTTTAAAAAAATCAACCCTGGTTTTAAAAACTATACATGGACTGGGGTTGTAGCTCAGTGGTGGAGTACTTGCCTCACATGTGTGAGGCACTGGGTTCAATAAATAAAAGCATTGTGTCCATCTACAACTAAAAATAAAAAAAAAAACTAAAACAAAATACAAATATATTTTTCAAATATGAAAGCATAGAAAATTACCAGTAAATTCTTATCCTTTGACCCCAGTCCCAGTCCCATTCACCTTCAAAAGTAATGAATTTAACAGTTTCTTAGGTAGCCTTCCAGATGTTTTCAGTGCAAATATAACATGTATTTTTTTATTTTCACATATGGTATCATAATAATGTTCTACCCCTTATTCTTTTTTTTTTTTTTCATTTAATAATATGTTTGGGAATCAATGTAGACCTATGTTAATTTTTTTGGCTACATAATATTCTATCATATGCTGTACCATGATTTATTCAAGAGTCCTTAACTAACATTTATTTTCACCACTACCACCCCAGTTCTTTGGCTATTATAAATAATGCTGCAGTGGACACACCCATCTTTGTGGATTTGATTGAGTTAATCTTATAGACAAATTCCTAGTGGTAGAGTTGTTATGCCAAAGGATATGCACATTTTAAATCTTTTAAAAACCTCTTTTTATTTTAAAATATAATACAAATATAGGAAATAAGACAAAAAATACAGGGCTTAAGGAGTTGTTCTGAGGCAGTGCTGTTTTAAGCATCAGCCAGATCAAGAGACAGAACATGTGTCAGTCGTATTAGAAGCCCTCTGCATGCTCTCTCACAATCACCACTGTCTCCCTTCCATTGAAAGTAACCACAGTACTGAATTCCTTCTATGGTTTTTGTGACTTTACTACCCAAAATAGGATCCTTAAACACTGTAGTGTAGTTTCGTCCATTTTTAGAACTCTGATATGTCTTTTAAATCTCCTTAAACCTACAGTTTCCCCCTCCAAAATTTCCTGTACAATTGGTAATGTCAAAGAACCTGGAACGTTTGACCTAATGTTTCCTGGATTGTGTTAATTTCTGGTTCCTGATAGGGCTCAGCACATTCCTCTGCCCTTTGTATTTCCTGCAAACCAGCAACAGGAAAGGAGACTTGATGAGACTCCGGTTCAATCCCTTTGGCAAGACAATGACGATTGGGAAGTACCTCAAGATGCATGTGATGTCTGGTTATCTCTCTTTCTGACTTTAGCAGATATTGATGGTTAATGCCTAGATCTGTTAATTTATTACAGGCTGCAGAATATTCTAATTCTCATTTCATTCTGCAGAATATTCTAATTTCTCATTTACTGGTTAGAATAGTTCTATAAAAGATACTTGCCTTCATCTATTTATTTTTTAATCAGTGGTATAAGATAGGAAAGGCAAAGTAATTGACTCTTCTCATTTATGTAGCAGTTTTCAAGATAATGTTTCCTATCATCCTACAAAAGCAACTTTATATTGGTTATAGTTAATTCATGTATGCAAGTATTCACACATGTACTCTACATATTTTATTGTTTTGAGTCACTGCAGTCATTTTCTTTATGGCAGCTCAATCTTTTCCATCTTTGGCCATTGGAAACCTCTTCTATTAGCACTTGAATCCTTTTGATATGACTTAACATACTTGATCACTTCCTTATTATATGATATGACCAAATATTCTAGGCTCTCATTGTATATCTGATGTCCCAGATCTGGAATCTGCCATTTTTCCAGCAAGCCATGGTTTCTTTTAGTGGGAAATGGTATTTTCAAAACCAAAATCTAGCCACAAGGTATGTTTATCACTACTGTGTTGGTCATGACTTATAGGCATTTTCAGTGGGCAGAGCTAAAAAATACCTATTTTTAAAGAGAAAAGACTTCATGAGTTCATTTTGATATTCCAGCTCAAGTTTAATACTATTAGTTTATTATAATTGCAAAAGGCTCAGAGTAATACCAGTAGTACCACAACCAATAAGATTACTAAGAGTTACATTTTAAAAATTTGTTCTCCACATTTACTGCTATTTTTTATAAGTAATTTTTACTGTATCTATATTGTCAGCGTATACAACCATTACATAGAAAACATGCTACCTTTTATTCTTCACTTAATCCTACTTCTATAAGTAGATACGTAGTTCATCCTTACCACTAGTCTTCATGTTGATGTGTCTGGTCATTCTGAAACTTGTTTTTAACAGATGCACAGAAAGGGTTCATAGGAACAAATTTCTCTGAGTTCTTACTTATCCATGACAGTCTGTAATAATTCTGCCTAAGATGCATTTTTCTGCATATAAAATACAGTTCATATTCTTTTATGAATCTTAAATAAATCTTTTATGAATCTCCATTTCCTTCAGATATAAGAGTTGAAACATCAGATGCTATTTTTCTTTCCCTTAAAAGCCGACATCTTTTAAAGTTGTATACTCAAAGAACTTTTTATTTTTCTTAAAATGTAGTCATTTTAGTAGAAAATGGTGTAGTGTATTTCTAAGTCAATATCCAGATACACAATGTGTTCTTTTCTGAATAGTTCTATACCTATCTTTTTTTAATTTCAAGAGTTCTGTTAGCATTTTTATAGTATTATTTGTGCTGTTCCCTTACATTAAGTCTCTCATCAGGGATTCCTATTGTTGTATGTTGGATCTTCTTTGCCTACCATCCCTATCTGTAACTTTCTCTTGAATTTTTTAAATTCTTTCTTCATTTGACATCTATTTTAAAGATTATACTCCATTTACTGTATATATATTTGTTTGTCATATTTATTTGCTCTTGCATTCCTTGTTTATATTTCTAAACTAATTTTTTAAAAATTTCAGATTCTTTTCTAAATTCTGTCTCCTCATTTCTACTTTTAATTTATGCTATATTTTTCTAATGCCTTTTATTTCACTTTCCAATGGTAGGTTATAGTTTTGATCTTGTTTGAGAATTTTTCTTATTCAGCTCTTTATTCTCTTTTATCAAATAATGTTTGTATGGGATTTGAGCTTGATACTTTTTGGTTGTTTATTTCTACGTAAAATTAGTTTTCCTGGACTTTCAGAAAGGGGCATGGTTTAAAAGTCAGAAAAGCTAACTTCACAGAGGTCCCCATTTTGTAACTTAAATAACAACAACAACAACAACAACAAAATAGCTTTCTGGGATTTCCTGGTTCTGTTTCTCCTCTTTTGATCTGATATTTCTCTTTCCTTGTCTCTATTCCTCTAATTCAGCTTACTTTTGGTTCTATCTTTAAAAATTTATCCTTAGTGTAAGTCCCTGTCCTGAAAAGATGCCTCAGTCTCAAGAGTTCAGAGAGGAGAGACTTTCAGTCCCTCAAGATCTTCTCACTGTGGGGCTGCATGCACTCATCCACTATCGAAAAGGTAAAAATTCCTCCGGAGTCAACTGCTGCCGCCATGTTGGCCTGCTACACTTTCCATTGGAGATCTTGGCTATTTGGGGGCTTTGCTGTACCTATATCTGTTTAGATACATTCTTCCCTCTCTTTTATGATTGGTGTTGATGGCATGCAGGTCACTTGCTATCCCCTTTTGCTAATGTTTTGAAGTTTATAAAGGTGCTTAGTCACCTAGCTTTATCATAAATATTTCTAAGAACTTTTGACTTTTCTGTCTGGTTCATCTTTTTATGAAAGGATTCAGGGAAATTTTAAAAGGTGCTTCCTTCTCTGCCATCATTCTCGAATTCTCCTTCTCATTTTAAAATTTGATAAATAATACTGATTTCCTAGAGAAGGACATGCTTCATGTGAACATTTGCTTGAAATTGATAAGGACTTCCTATTCTAAACAGTAAAAGGAAAACATTGGAACATCCATGTAAGAGGCTATACATTCTGAATCAAAAGTCAAAAGAATTTTGTAAATAAGGGCTAGTGGGATTTTAAAGTCTTTAGAATCTTTGCAGAACCCTTGTGGGCTGCTCTGAGATGATTAATGCAGGTGAAGGACAGGGAGCATGCTGACTTTTAGAGACCCAATCAGGAGGCAGATACATATGAATTCTTCTATAAGGCATAGCATCTTTGAAGTAGAAACTACAGATCTCTGTAGGGCCAAGTTTGGATCCAAATATGTTGGAGAAGTTTATTCAAGCATTTCTCAAACCACAGGTCACATGTCTGTGTTTCTTCAGCTTTTTACAAAACATAAGTCAGCTGGGAAAGACAGTTGGTTTTTATTTATTCCTGTATTTCAACAGACTTCTTATTAACAACAAACAGCTTCTGACAGGAATTTTTAGTTATGTTCTCAAAAAAGAACAAGTTTTTTGAACCTCATGTTTGGTTTATGTGTATACTGTAAAAATAAATCTAAGGCCTCTAAAACTAGCAACTGAAATAGTACTGACTGGTCAACTTATTCAGATATTTAAGATAGAAGAAGGAAACGTTCTGTGTTTGACTTCCAGACTGATGTGTAGATGGGTTCATGGTCATTGACTGACTATTTATTTCAGAATATTAGATTTGGCCATCTCCTTGCTTATGCTTGGGTCAGCATTTATCTCTGAGAATGTTGTGTTCACTCTCAACTCACTGAAATGTGATGCCACCTACTCAGTGGCCTGATTATGTAAAGGTGAGGTTCCCACCTACATCTCTGCAGTTCTGCTGGCCTTGAAACTGTCACTAGAAACTCAGGATGAAAACTCAGTAGAGACTTTTTTTGGAGGAGTTCTAGGCCAGTGATGATTCTCTAGACTACATTAAATGTACTCACAGTTGATCAGTTCAGTAAAAGTGAATACTCTGAGTACCCACTACTATCAATTTTCATCCTTTTTTTAAAAATCAGCTTCACCTAAGTGAAAGAGTTCAGTGCTGCCATTTTCAAAGATACACCAATGAAACAACAAAAAGCTTCATTGTAGAACTCATTAATTTAATTAAATGTATCTTTCTGTCAGATTCATATGAATTGTACAGATTACTATCCCATAGACCGTTTAGATAGTCCCAAAGGACTGTTACCTCCTAAAAACTTAAAACCCATACACTCCATCTCATTCCTTACCAGTCTACCACAGCTTCCTTCCTTCCTTCCTTCTTTCCTTCCTTCCTTCCTTCCTTCCTTCCTTCCTTCCTTCCTTCCTTCCTTCCTTCCTTCCTTCCTTCCTTCCTTCTATCCATTCATCCTTCCATCAAAAACATTTATAGAACTAACAGAATGCTCACTGGACACCTGTATTAAGAAGTACAACCTACAGGATGGTGGGGCATTTCTTATATGGTTATCAGAGTAAAGATCCATTGAGTATTTACTAGGTGTTTCCTATGCCCAAAGCACCACAATAAATCATCTCTAACATTATAGAGTCTAGTTTTAAAGTAGTTAATTATTACCTAAATGCAAATTTTGCAATTGGCATTGTGAAGTGTGAAATGTCAAAAGCTCTATTTTTAAGTTCCCTCCACATAAGATACTATTAATTGCTAAAATTTATTTGACTTTACGAGAACTATTTATTCCTCTTTGCATTAACTATACTTCAACTGGGGAAGGGGAGGTATTTTCTTCTTTTTAATATGTAGCATGTGAAGAAAAGATGAGCAAGAACCCCTACCAGCCAAAAGAAAAAAAAATGGAGTTAATGTACGTTAAAGAGAAAATGGGGCTGTGTAGGGAATAAGAAGAGGGTTTGCTATGTGTTGCTTTACAGGACAAAATGTTATATTTACTTCTTGTGTTGTTTGCTTTTTTGTGGGGGATAGGGGACTGGTACCCAGGATTGAACTCAGGAGCACTCAACCACTGAGCCACATCCCTAGCCGTATTTTGTATTTTATTTAGAGACAGGGTCTCACTGACTTGCTTAGTGCCTGTTGTTAAGGCTGGCTTTGAATTGAGATCCTCCTGCCTCAGTTTCCTGAGATGCCAGGATTACAGGTGTGTGCCATTGAGCACATAAATGAGTAACCAATTTATAGTACATGGAAAACCCAAATAAGGGAAGAGAATGTGGCAATAAAGAGTTTTTAAAGGAATATGATAGAGGCTATTTGCTGCAGTAGGGCTGGTTTATTTGTTTTTGCAATAAGAAATGTCAAACAGCAAGGAAATATCTGAATTGAAAACCTGAATTAATGATAAATGGTTGTGTGAAATGCTGAATTATTTATTATTAAAAAATTACATAGACATTAATCTGGATATATATATAGAATCACAGTAGCTTAGCTCCTGTACTTCTTTGCCTATTCTTCTGACAACCAGGCGCATCAATAAAAACATAAATAACTAGAAAAGTTCCATGAAGTTCTCAGAAATGACTTAGGGGTCAAGGACTTACTGCAGAGGGTAAAGCACTGTGGAAGAAAGACTGAAGGAACGTGATTCAATTTTATGAAAATATGAAGTTTATATAATATATAATCAGGAATGGTTCACTGTTCAAACTTAAGTAGAAGCCCTTGATCTTTGAAAGCAGTAGTTTTAAACATAAAAAAGGATATACTATTTTACTCTTGAGTTATAAATACCAAGAAGTACTAGAGACATGAACAAAATAAAGCTGTAGGGATTTTGATAGCTGCATGAATAAAGTACTCACAATGAGTTGTTAAAGGGAGTAAAGGCTGTTTTGCATATGTCCATACTTAGTAAAGCTGATGTAATGAAGATTATTTTTATCCTTCCCCCAGACGTTTCTTGGTTTGTCTTTCAGAGTAATCTTCTGAATGAACTATACAAAGTCTTATACACCCTAGCACAGTGCCTGGTGGGAAGTAGATTTTGGTCTTTGTTTAATTTGTTGAATCTCCTTTATATACTTCAGAGAAGTATCATCTTCCAAAAACTGACATTGCTAACCTAACATACTAATACTTAATTTGGATGAGGAAGCTATTTGAGCAGTGCAGATAATTATCATTAATAAATAAATACATGGAATGAATTGCTATTAGCAATGGGATATTAATGTACAGGATGCAAGACTGGGTTAAGACTCTTGGGTTGCCCTGTGGCTTCTGCTACTGCCCAAGGAATGGTTCATTCCCTTTGATAAGTAAATCAACACAGATAAACAAGTCTAGACCAAGATGGACAACAGTCTTAATAGGAAAATTTGGTATTGCTTTGACCTATCTTCTTTAAATATGTGCTTATGATTTATTTAAAGATAGCCCAACAAGCATGAGGGAAAGGAGATGGGATCTTTAATAGTTCAACGGATAGGCTTTAATAGTTTAGCACTGACTCAAACATGTACCCTCTGCTCAACAGAACAAGAACTCTGCAGCCTCTTTGAAGGCAGGTGAATGAACATCTGCTGTTACTTGAGCAGCTCCTCGGGAGCCTCAGCCTCCCACTACCAACCCAAGTAACTTCCTGAGAGGTTCCTAAGGGGTACAACTTAGCTCTATTTTATTTTAATTCGGTATACATATTGAATTAATATATAATATACAGATTCAGTGTACATTTCATTTACAGAGTAATATCTGGATTCAACTCTTCAGTTAAAATCAAGAGTGAGAAAAATTATTATGGACATTTAAGATTTTTACTTAAATTATTTTCAGTGGCCATGGATGGTCAGTAGGTTGGCACTCCATGAAGGTAGAGATGTTGTGTCATTTCTGTATCCACAATGACTAGCTCAGTTTGGGCAAACAATGCTTATGGAAGTGGTTAATAGATGATTCAAAGAAAGATAACACTGGGTCACTCCCCCATTTTCTTGGTTTGGTCCTTAAAGACACATTATGACCTCTATACTTTAATTCTTATGTTACTCATGTTGAGAATCAACTAGAGTTTATGAAAAGAGGAGGCATCCTTGGGAGGGGCTATTTGTTTCAGGCTAGTCAAAGGCACAGGAAGTCAGTTTTTCAAGCCCAATCATTCAAACTACTCTTATTCTTTCTGACAGCTCAACCTGCATTGGATTAGATTGCACCATATGAAATAGCCTATTATCAGTTATGTTTGGCCTCTAGAGAGGATAATCATAGTGGAAACTGCATTGCTCTCAGCATGGTTTGGTGGAAAGAACATGGAGATCTGATTCTGGAGTTCTGAATTCAAATCTCAATAGCATGAAACTGTGGGAAAGTCATTTTCCCTCCCCATATCTTATTTGCTGATTCAATAATATTAAACTTATATAATATGTAAGGTGCATGAAATAGCTTCTGCCTTCTTTGGTCTCACAGTTTACTTGAGATGAAAGTCACACTACTATCCGAGGCAGAGCATGAGGGTGCCACCATTGCTTTTTTTTTTTTTTTTTTTTTTTAATTGCATTCTGAGTAAGAGAAATTACTGCCTGCTGCAATAATCAGGAAGGCAATATACAAGAGAGGACAGTTGAGCTTGGGATTAAAGAATGATTAAATTTCATTAAGCAGAGAATTGGGGGAGGGCAGTTCAACAGTTTAAGCAAGTAGGAGGGCAGGAGCAAAGGTGCAGAGCTGGAAAACACAATGCTATTTTGGTATGGTTGGACAGATGGTTCATGTGGGCGGGCTGTGGGAGATAAGACTAGAAGCCTGATTTTTCCCATGGCATGTAGTAGGCTTTTTAAATTTTAATTTCTGCATTGGGTAAGTGAAATAAAATGATTGGTTAAAAAAAAAAAAAAAAAAAAAAACCAGAATGGAAATCAGGAACCCAGAAGTCACCTTTGTCACTGATTCTTCAGGATCCCTTGGACATGTCATCAGGGGCTACATTGTCCTCAGCTATCAAATGGACTAGTCCCTATGTGATCCTAAGAGTTACAAGAACAAAATGAACAATGAGAAGAAAAAGTCTCAGAATAGAAAAACTGCTGTGCCTTGTGTCCTAGCAGGAGTTGCTACCAATTAAAGTTAAGTTAGGGGGGCCAGGGATGTGGCTCAGTGGTAGAGCGCTTGCCTAGCATGTGTGAGGCCCTGGGTTTGATCCTCAGCACCACATGTAAATAAATAAACAAAATAAAGGTGTTGTGTCAATCTACAACTAAAAGAATATTTTAAAAATAATTAAGTTGGGTACTCTTGGTAAAAACAGATGTGAATACCTTCTTTCTAGAGTATTTATTGCAAGGTAATCTAATCTAATCTAATCTAATCTGATCTAATCTAATTCCTCAGTAACAGGCAAGAGAAGCTGGAAAAAAAGCCCAGATTGTGATTACCTGGGTCAACCAACAATATGACAGCGTCTCAGATGGAGGCATGGACAGCGACCATGTGGAAATAGCTGTTCAATATCAAATGAAAGGCCCCATGACACCCAGAGAGAAGCTGGGGAGGAAGCCTTCTGGAAGTTGGAGATTGGATGAACGAAATTCAGTGAGCACCAGTAATACCATCAGATAGTAAAAACCTCCTGATGTTCTTCCAAATGTACACCATACCTTGCTCCAGCAGCTCGTGACCTGGGCCACAGGTTCTGATGCAAAGTAGGAAGAGGTATTCTTCTTTGCCAGTGACTTACCTGGAACCAATCTACTCTGGCAGCCAGCCACCAGGGCAGGATGATGTGTGCTTCCATGACAGCTTCTTGGATGAGTGTTGCTCTTTTTAGTCAAATTTCTTCAGCTCTTAGGTTCTAGGATGGATTCTACCGGAAGAGTCCCACATTTTCCAAATAAGATTTAGCTTGACAGATTCTCCTCTGCTGACTCAAATCGGGTCAGCTGTCTGCTGAGACATTCCATATTCTTTTGATGCCTATGCTCTGTAAGTATGAGAAGGCTACCAGGTGGACAGACCCATCAATGTGGCACTGCCACGAAAGCCACAGGAAGGAGTAGCAATCTTCTGGGGAGCCTTTCTTGACATTCTTAATCAGAGTCCCTGCCATCTGTCACCATCAGTGACCAGATGAGCTTATTTCCCCCAGCACAGTGAGTTGTCCTAGAAAATCTGGGCCAAACCCCTGTGAGGCAAAGCCTCAAGGACTCCTGTGTCCGTTGTGGTGTAGCTCCCAAGGCATCTGATTTCTAAGCAAACACTGGAATCTCCATCTTAGGTAGAGCTCACAGACAGTTTCAAAAAAGAAAATAAAAATGGGGGGCCTAGGGAATTCGAAGCTGGGCAGAGATGCATCTTTTTCTACACTATAGCCACCTAGCTCTGTTCCCTATGCAAGGTGATTTGGGGCCAAGTCATGTGTCTCTGGAGATCCTGTGCTCTTCCATCTAATGTGGCCCATCTTATGGAGAAGCAAGAGTTACAGGGGAGAAGTTGGGCTGATAGGTAGCAGATAGATATAAGGAGTAGGAGCAAGAAATTAAGGGGATAATTCCATAGTCTGGCCTACCTGGTGGCCAGCCACATGCTTTCTTTTAAAAAGAAATTTACCTAAGGCCATTCTGGCCCTGCTCTAGCTTAAGTCAATAGGATGTTACATTCTTTGACAAACAACCTGTTACTCTTGGAGATACCCTCTGGGTCAAGGAATGTAAGTTCTCTCCTGAAGGAATTTAAGACTCCTCCCTGCCGATAAGAACACAAATCACCCTGAAGGAGGGACTTTTGTGACCTTTATATATACTGTAGATTCCAAGACCCAGGAAAACAGAATAATTAAAAATAAAACCCACCGAACATAAAATCTGTAAAAGACAAAAAAACAGCAAACAAACTCCAATTGGGATGGGTCAGTGTGGGCCAATGTGACTGAAAGTTGCCTTTGAATTTAGCATGTAATTATAATAGTAAAATCCACCCCTCCCCTCCAACACATGCCGTGGATCCATGGATTTTATTAGGGTACCTGCGGGTAAATTCATGCACAGTTGGGACTTAAAACTCTGATGCAATCCTACTGTCAGTCAAAAGTTGAGAGGTGGTAATTGGGTAATACTCTCTAGAAACTTTCCTAAAACCCCCAATAAAACTAAGAAACAAAGGGACACCACATTGTTTTCCTCTCTGAGAGGTCCCATTCTCTCCCTTGAGCATGTCTTCTCCTTTCTCTTCTAATAAACCTCTATGTACTTTCACTATGTTACTTAAAATATTCTTATGCAAGAACATAAGTGCTGAGAAACACAACATGACCCCCAGATTCCCAGAACCACTGCCAGTAACACAGCCAGAGTGGGAAAGTACCTAGTATCTGCAGAAGAGCAATGCTGCCATTTACCGCGGATGTGCAAGACAAGGTCATGTAAAGAACTACAGGAAAACAATGCTTATCTGGACCCCTTGAAAAATTCAGCTAAGAAAGAAAAAGGACAACCAGTCTAAGGAGATTCTCCATCATGTAAGTTTTCCCATCTGGAAAACAAAATCAAAATACCCTCCTTTAAATCCGAGGTAAGAAATACTTGTCATTTCCTTGTGTGTCTGTCACTTACAACAATATTATTTCAGAAGGATTGGGAGATGCTTATGATATGTTTCTGCTGCCATGAGGGGGATGAGTTTCAGAGAAGCATTGTTTGTGGTATTTGAGAGCCTATCAATTTTCCAGTATAGTAAAAGGAGAGAGAGTTTAGGTCTGAATTCTGACTCCAAGGTGACAAGAATAGACTCCAACACCAAACTATTAACAGGACTGGTATTTCACAGCAAAGCATGAGTGGGATTCACATTGATCAATAAAATCCTGGTGTACAGCAGAGATTTGAAGGAATTGTTGGGAAACCTAGAAAAGTCCTTGCCAAGGATCTGAGCTTGAGATTATAGATTTGCATGCTGAGGTATCCAGGTAATCCAGGGTCAAATTAGGTCTTTGAATAATGGGGGTAACAATGCTCTCAAATGACTCACGAAGACTTGGATTAAGCAGTTAGGAATGTGTGGATATGTCACATAAGGTTATATCACTACATTTGCAGTATATAGATCTATTAGTTTACTTGCTTTTGCATATTGATATATTCGCAATAGACATTGATGTACTGAATGTCATTATTTTCTCCCAATGTGAATTAGGATAAAAATTTCAGGAAACATGACATGCTTTTCACCATCATTGGTGGTTTGTAGAGTTGGGAGATATACTGTGGATTCCCCCTTATATTTACAGAATATGTTCCAAGACCCCCCGTGGATGCCTGAAACCAAGGATAATACCAAACCTTGTATACAAGCACTGAGCAATAGTGCAATAGTCAATCTGATATCTGAGATAGCTGCTAAGTGACTAATGGGCAGGTAGCAGACAGTGTAGATACACTGAACAGAGATGTTTCAAATCCTGGAAGGGATGGAGTTGAATAGTGCTATATTTCATCACATTACTCAGAATAATGCAGAATTTAAAACTTGTACATTGTTTATTTCTGGAATTTTCTATTTAATATTTTCAGACTTTGGTTGACTACAGGTAACTGAAACCATGAAAAGCAAAACATTGTTTAAGGGAGGACTACTGTATATATATATATATGACATGTCTACTCTTTAAGCAAGGCAGCTTCAGGGAATTAATAGAATATATGAGATATTAATTCTCTGATATGTACCTTCTAGATATGGGTCCAATATAGTTTCACTAAAGTACAGTTCAAAGGCAACAGAATAGAAATTGGAGTGGTGAGGCAGGGCTGGACTTCCTTTACATACAACTATTGGGTTTTAAAGGATTTTCTCTCTTAGCAACAATTTTCCTTCCAAATGATCCCAACCTGCTTCACACACTCCTTCACACTGTATGTCTTTGATGTTCGTGGACTCCTTTCCCTTGGAATTTTTTTAGCAGGTACTGTGAATATACTCCCTGACACTGGGAACTACTGCCTGATAGGCCAAGATTTTCTAAAGGCAGGGGAGATTTTTCTCCCATTTAACTATGAATACTCATGGGGCAGAGTCTCCTCCTGCCTCCCCCCATCCCAGGTCCCTTAGAGAAGAGGCTCTTAGCTGACTGGATTCAGGTTACCATCCAGCCAAGTGGCTGCAACAGGACCACAGGCAAATGACCTGCTTTTTACAAGAAAGAATTTTATCATGGCTGGAGAGGATTCACAGACCATGGAGTCCACTGGGAATTTCAAGTGGCATGTTGATCTGTTCCTTCTCTCTGCTCTCTCACATACTTTTCCTGTCCCTTCTCTCTGTGCTTATTTTCTGTAACCTAGTCTGAAAGCCTTGAATGTGGAAGAAAATCTTCCACATCTGTCTTGTATATTTTGTACAAGCTAAAAAAAAAAAAAAAAAAAACAGTAAAATAAATCACAAAGTCCTGGCATTGCCTTGGGGTCTCTGCACTTGGTGGCATCACTGGTTGATGAAGCTGGGAGGTGGGGGGTGGGGTGTCCACTGGATGCCCATTAGAGTTTTGGAGCCCCTTCTCTGAGCTTCAGCTTATCATATACCCCCAAATTATTTGGGTCCATTTGGGGGCAACTGCTTGGCCTGAAATTATCCCCCAAGTGCCTTTTTTTTTTTTTTTTAAATGAATTGGCTGTATTTAGCAGAGTTAGTGTTTTTAGTAGCTTGAGAAATGATATCCAGATGCTCAACACAAAGGAGGGGGCCTGTCCCTTTAACTCTGAGCCTGCCACAGTGATCCTTAGCCTGGTCCCTCCCATCTGGACAGTTGCCCAGAGCCCTCTGGGGGGCTACCTTGGGAGACCGCCCGGGAGCTCCAACTGGCCCCAAACTCAAGGAAAGTGGGCGAACCATCTGGAATGCATCGTCCAGATCGGCTCCGCGCTGCCCAGGCACCCTGACAGCTTTTTGGGTCTGAGCAAGGCTTGGATTTAATCCATTAGGCTCTCTCCAGACAGAGGCCTCCAGACTTCTCTTTGACTCCTTCCAGAATTTGGATTCCACAGAGGCACAATTAGGCCGGCTAGTCACTTCCAAGTTTGGCTTTCTCAGGAAAAGGACCAAGGTGCACTGAGAGACACTTTCCAGCAGCCCTTGGTCTGGGAACAAATAAAGAAGGGGAATGCTTTCAGCAAGAACTCTCTCCCTACCTCCCTTTATTCCCACTGCAATATCCCAACCATCCACTCCAGCCCTGATGATTGACACTTATTTGGAAAAGAGAAAGAAAATGTATCCCATTCCAGGGTGCTTTGGGGAGCCTTTTAGAAATGGCAACCAGCCTTTCCATATCATTTCCCCACTGTGCAAGGCCTGCTTGGGAGAATTAAGGAGATTAAATCTAGAGGGGTTGGGAAGAGGTTTGGAACTATCCTCAAACCAGATTTCGAAAAAGGATTGAGGGTTTAAAATTTTCTTCTTTAAAACCACAAGTCCCTTCAAATTATGAATGACTTTATTGCAAATTATTTTTTAGGTTGGTAAACTTTTTTAGTAACAAATTATTCCTTTACAAAGTCTAAATATTCTTCCTGCCACCTTGTTTCTACTCCTGATTTGTTTTCTCACAGTCAGGGGGTGGGGAGAATCATCTCCCCCAAGGAGCTCCCTCCCCTGAGGGAGCAGATTCCAACTTAGTTGGATCTCCATTAGAGTCCACTGTGTTGCTCATCAGTCTAGTTCTCTCAAATGTCTAGAGTGAATGATGAACCTCAGAATGACCCATCACCAGCATTTCAAAGTAGCCTTAGAAGCTTCCAGTGCCATCAGCAAACAGAGGGTATGTTTCATATCCATCTCGTGCCAGCCCCCACCTGGCAGTTGTGTCAAGCACTCTTTCCTACTTCTTCTAGTCTCACAATTGCCGACCACTCACTCCTCTGATGTTCTAGCAGATTACCGCCAAGAAGCAAGATACAGAGCTGCTAGCCACATGTGGGTTGGAGCAGATGACACCTGTGGACTGCCTTGTTCTCTCACCCCATGCCATCACACAAAAGCTGTACAAACCTATTAAGATTTGAAGCTAGGAGGAGATCAGATTGTCCCATAGCAGAAAAAGTGAGCAAGGAAAATCCTCTGGCCACTTCACGTAAGGACTCTCTCATTGGTTACTTGCTCACCCAGATTCTAACCACCAGTGTTGCTCAAACTATATCAACCTTCCCCAGTATCTTTTTTGGTATTTACTCTATCATCTCCAATATCTACCAATTTTTTTTTTTTTTTTCAGGACCAAACTCAGGGCCTGGTGCATGCTAGGCAAGCACTCTGTCACTGAGTGAAATCCCCAATTCCTACCAATTCTTAATACGGAACAATGTAACCAACTCTGTCTTCTTCCAGACCATAATCTTCCATATCAAAAGAGGCCTCCAAGGTATTACTGTAGATGGTTTCCATTTGTTCCTTCCCCATTCTGGGGAAAAATCACTTGAAGCATTTGCCCTCTGTGGAACATTTTTGTACCAGATCTCCCTGATAAAAACAAGGAGAGTGGCTAGGATGGGAAGGGACTTGGGAACTTAGCCAATGCAGAAGCTGACCTGGAAGTGCCTGTGACAGATGGACAAGTACTTTAAGGCCAATCTCAGCTTTGATTTCATATCAGGTTGAACCTGAGTTTTCTAATCCCAGAACATAGTCCCAGGGAATTAAGGGACAGCCAGAACTCAGAAGACCTCTAGGTAGACAGACACCATGGAAGAGGTTTACCTGTGTACTATAGGCCCCGTCATTAGGTTTGAGTATAAGTCAACGCTCCAGCCCAGAGGTGAGAACCAACAAAATCCTAGTGCCTCACGATGGGGGGATTATCCAGAGGAGAGTTTCAGCTTCAGAAGAGGCAGGGCAATGAAGCAATATATCAGACACTACATCTGATATTTCATGGAGGATGATGAACATGGAGGATGTAGAAAGAGACAGGGCCAATGTGCATGCCCGGTGGTCACTACAGAGGCCTCTGATCCTGGCTCATTTATCAACAAGGACACTAGGGGATTAAAGTAGAGACAAGGTCCTTAGGAGTGGGCACCTGGCTGTGGGAACATGATCTGATTCTCAACTCTACTGGACGGTGGGTGAGTGGGTTGGGCTGGGCTATTTATGTCCTGAGCCAGCAGAGCCAGTTATGTTGGACTAGTGAAGGCAGAGGAAGAGGAAACAGCATGGAGACTGGCCATCTCCAGTCATAAAGGAAGGCATGTTTATTATTAGAATAGCACCTCCCTGGCATCCTGGTCATGTGCCAGTCTGAAGTGGTAGGATAAGCACCAAAATAGGAATCTAGGAGCTTCCAGTCTAGTCTGGCTTTAGCCAATAACCAGTTGTGCACCTTTGTTCAGGTATTTTCATTAACTATTGGGCTGCAGTATCCTCATTTGTAAAATCAGGAGGTCGAACTAAGTTGGTGGCTTATAAAGTATGCTCCTCAGACTGGCAGTATCAGCATCACATGGTGGCTCAGAAGGAATGCAGATTCTCAGGTCCTGACCTGGATTTATTGAATCTGAAGTGCTGGGAGCAAAGCCTAGAAATCTGTGATTTAACAAGCCTCCAGGTGATACTGATGTACAACAAAGACAGAGAAGCAGTAAGCTAAATGACTTTCTAGTCTTTGCATGCTCAAATGCAAATGAAATCAATCTGTTTTTCTCTCTGTCTCCGTCTCTCTCTATCTTTGTCTTTGTCTCTCACACATATGCACACAAACCACAAGCCACATATAACTTGGCCAGTAAAATACCCATCTTCTACTTTCAGAGTGAAAACCTTCCTGAGCAGCTCTGGGCTGCATGTTCCAGGGCTCAGGGCCTTTTTCTGCTCTGTCGCTAAAACCAAAGCCTGCCTCTGTAAGGGATACCTTGGTGATCTAGTCACAGGTGGCAAATTGTATAATCAAGTTCTGTCTCCTCTACCTCCTGCCCAATTAGCCAGAGGTAAGATAGGAAGATTTATTCTTTTCCACAAGCAAGGTCACAACCTGAAGTCATCAAAGAAGCAGTTTCCAGCCTGGCCC
Source organism: Sciurus vulgaris (assembly GCF_902686455.1). Lineage (NCBI taxonomy): Eukaryota > Metazoa > Chordata > Mammalia > Rodentia > Sciuridae > Sciurus > Sciurus vulgaris. Next base: position 60,089,775 of record NC_136475.1, read on the forward strand.
TCCTGAGGCTGCTGCAGCAGATTGGCTGGTAGGCAGATGGCTCTGCCTGGTAGCAGGGATTTGATAGGCAAAGCAAAGCAGGGAGGGGAACCAAAGGGAAGAATAGCTGTGCTAAGCCTGTTGCCTTCTGGTTAAAAAAAAAAAAAAAAAAAAATTTATAGGTCTATTTATAACCTGTCTTGCTCCACAAAAGATTCTAGGCGGCTGCCTTCCTTGTTGGAAAATCCTTGATGCCAAGACTTGGCGTCTGATACCATGCACTTCCTGGCCTGGAGCAAGGGGCCAAGGTGTCCTTGTTCACACAGCCTCTGTGGAGGACATAATGGGTACTCCAGGCATTTTGGTCTAGAATATCCATCTTCCTGTACCCCCCTTCCTCTTGCCTATCTCCACAGAGAAAATGTAGTCACCAGGAGCCTGTTTCAGTTTTTAAATGGCATAACCTGGCTCCTGGCTTTACATTTTTCCATGCAGGTCAAATAAGCACAATTCACTAGGAAAATGCCCAGAAGTGCAGAATAAGGAGTGATTGCCAAAGGACTATACATAAAGGATATCCTTCAACTTTCCTCAGTGACTTATTCTTCACAAAAAAAAATACTGACTTATCAATCACCAGTCAGATGCATACTTGGAGTTGATTTGGGGTGGAGAGTCATTTAAATCAGTTGATACTGGGTTGGGGTTGTGGCTCAGTGGTAGCGCGCTCACTTAGCATGTATGAGGCCCTGGGTTCAATCTTCAGCACCATATAAAAATAAAAAATAAAGGTATTGTGTCCACCTACAACTAAAAATATATATTTAAAAAATATATAAATAAATCAATCAGTTTACAGGCTTAGAGAGCTGGGCCCATGGTAAATAGTAAATGTTATCTTACATGCAAATAAAATATACCCCAGTAAAGGGTGTGGTTTTGGATTTGAACCACCTTCATTGTCTTTGGGAGAAAACAGGCCATTGCTATGGATTCAGCCAGTTTTTTCTCCTAATGGTGCTAACTGATCCCTATGGGTCTCCCCAACTCTGGTCTTGTTTCCATTTTCACTGATCTTCCTAGCTAGAGTAGTATTCAACAATTAAGTCATTTCTGCTTTTTTTCCTTCTTCAGAATAAATAAATCCAGTTCCTTAATAAGCCTCTTGATAAGGATGCTTATAATAAAGGTTGAATACTTTCATGATGTCCTTGGGTCACTGGGCACAAACCATATTTTGACAATGCCCAAGCTTTCCTATATATAGGTTGGTCATGTTCTGGCTCTCAGAGGCCTTGACCCCTTGACTTCAGACATGCCCGGGTCTCTGACACCAGCTGTCCTGGTTTGGATGCTACTCTGCCCCAAAACCATTACCCCAGTGTCATTGCTCTGCATGTAGGTATCTTTGCTGTTGACCTATGACATTCTTTTTGGAATCTGACTAACCATTAAAAATGTGTCCAGGGAAGAGCCAAGAGCAAAGAACAGGCAAGATGCCATTAAAAAAGGAAGAGACCAGGTATCAAGACTTATTACTAAGCTTTAGAAATTCAGGCTGTTGGGGCTGGGGTTGTGGCTCAGTGGTAGAGCACTAGCCTAGCATGTGTGAGGCATTGGGTTCAATTCTCAGTACTACATGTAAAAAATAAATGAATAAAATAAAAGGTCTATTGAATTCTAAAAAAAAAATTAAAAATTTTTTTAAATTAAAAAAATTAAATAAAGAAATTCAAGCTGTGTTGTTGGTGTAGGGATACAGTAATACACCAAAGGAACAGGAGAAAACAGGAAAAACAGACCATCCATGTATAAATATATGACAGAGGAATCAAAAAGGAATGATGGCTACATTCAAAAAGTGTCCCTGGAAAATTAGTTTCCATATATGTGGAAAAAATAAAATGATTCCCAACCATGTATAAAAATGAAAACTTAAATGTAAAAGGCACAATGTGTGTGTGTGTGTGTGTGTGTGTGTGTGTGTGTGTACGCGTGCGCCAGGGATTGAGAGAGGCACTAAACCACTGTGCCGCATCTCCAAGCCCTTTTTTATTTTTTTATTTTGAGACAGGATCTCGCTGAATTGCTTAGGGCCTCACTAAGTTGCTGAGGCTGGCTTTGAACTCGCCATCCTCCTGTCTCAGTTTCTCAAGCCGCTGGGATTACAGGTGTGCACACCAAGTCTGGCTTAAAACGCATATTTTTAAATACATTTTAAAAGAAACTATAGAACTCAGAATAGGAAAGAATGTCTCAGATAAGTCACAAAAGACACAAACCATAAAAGAAATGATTCATATACTTTTCTACATTAAAAATTTAAACTTATATTCATCAAGATTCATCATAAAGAGATTGAAAAGACATGATGCAGTCTGGGAATAATATTTGCTGCCTATGTAACGGGCCAAGGATATATGAAGGACACCAATGAATTAGTGACAAAAAGTGAAACATCTCAACTGCAAATGGAAAAAGACATAGACATGCACAGGAAAGGAAACACAAATGGCCACCAAATAAGGAACACAGTGCCTAACCTGCCAATAATAAGTGAATCTACAGCAAGATAACTTTTTCATACCTAAAAGATAGGCAAAAATTAACAAGTCTGATGATAACAAATGCTGGGGAAAATGTGGAACAACTAGAACTCTCATACACTATTAGTAGGAGTGTACATTGTTACAGTTGCAGAAAACAATTTGGCATTTCTTGATAAGGAGAAAAGTAGGCGGGACATACGAACCAGCAATTCTGCTACCAGCTATACACCCCAGAGACCCTATATGTGTCCATGAATATGTGTGTAAATCTGTATCTACAGATATTTATATCTAAACCATGATATGTGTACAAGAATGTTCTGTGCCACATGTTCAGAATAACAAACCCAGATTTCCATCACTTTAAATGAACATATAAATTTTGTGTGTTTTTTAAAGCAATCCTACATACAATAACTGCACCATGAATGTGGCTGAAAATCGCAAATATGGAGAGAGAAAAGTAGGATGAAGAAAAATATGCTGTTGTTTTCATTTACATAAAGATAAAACAAAGCCTGGAAAAAATTAAAATATATTGTTTCCAATATATTGATAAATATGTATTATTTAATATATTGTCATATTGGTAACACAGATTATCATATTGGTATATGAATTAGTGAGTGTCCTGGCAAGATGGAGATGGCACACTCAAACTGGAAGATTGAGAATTTATTAAGCAGACTCTACAAAAACATGGCTTGAGTTAAAGCATGCATTCTCGATGAGTACAATATCACTCCCAAGGATTGCAAATTGGTTCCTGGGAGTGGTGGGCAAAAATAATATTCTTTTCATATATAAAGCACAGGTATATATACAATACATAAATAGATAAATAGCATATGTGTGGGACTAAGAGTTTATGTCAGGGAGATGATTAGGAAAAAAAAAAATTCTGAAAGGCCAATTAGGGAGGTGATAATGAATTAGAAAAGGCCAAAAAACACTAAGCTGAGGAAAACGGCAAGGGATGGTGCAGAACCCTAGGATTCATGGAGCAATCATGAATCCACAGGCCTGAAGGAGCCCACATCTAGGCCTGTTCAGAGAGGGCTGTCTGTGACCCAGCAGGGAGGGAGCAGGGCAACAGAGCCCGGACCTCCCTCTCCCTGTCCTTTCATTGCTTCACTTTGGCAAAACCCATCAGGGAGCCCAGGTTCAAAGGATCCCCCCATGCAGTAGATTGTCAGCCTTAGGGGCCACAGGGCAGAGTGGACAAGGTTGGGGAATGGATCTGGAGGGGCAAATGGAAATTATGCAGCAAATATATGTGAGAACGTTATAAGGGGCAAAAGAATCACCAGTACACATTTCAGCATTGTTGTCACCTCTCTGTGTGGGAAGGGTTAGGGTTGCCAGTAGGGAGGGGTACATGGGGGCTTAATAGCATTGGCAATGCTCTGTGTCCTATGTGGGTGGCAGGGTCACTGGTGCTTGCTTTATTTTTCTTCAACTATGTAGATCTATCAGTCTATCTATCTATCTATCTATCTATCTATCTATCTATCTATCTATCTACTGATGAATCTATACATAATACATGGATACATAGTTATATCTAGTTTATATTCATATGCAGACATAACCCAATTCATAAAATTTTTTTAGCAAGTTGACAAAATAGTAACTAGGTAGGTAAGACAAAATGAAGAGAGCATTCTCTGGCACTGAAGACAGAAAGGTGTATTGGAATCTAGGCTTTACTGTTAACTATCTCAGATTAAGCAAATAAATTAACTTCCTCCATGAACCCTGTCAGAGGCAGGGAATCCACTGCTCTCCCAGCTTGGTAAGTCCTGCTACATTGGCAGCCTTTTGGGTCTTGGTTCTCATCTGAAAATCAAGATAATAATACCCTTCTCATGTACTCGTTATGGTGAAATAAATTTATGCACAGTATGGAATCACATGCTACACTTACCAGTGCCTCATAAATACATTTTCCTCTCCTCTATCCTACCTATCCAATTCTACATTCTGTTGCTTATCCTTTACAGGTTCCTGAGGTCTGACCAGCTTGATGCCCCTGACCCCTGACCCTACCCCACTAGTTCCTGCACCTAGACATGGGCCAATGCCCTGTGTCCTTCCCCAGCCTGGTCCTTCCACACATCAACCTGCCTGGCTCAAGCTGTACCCCTCCAGGATGCTCAGCACACAGTATCTCCATAGCCTTTACAAACTAACTGTTAATAAAAATAGAACTAAGGTATTATCACAGAAGTTGTCATTGAATACCATTGAGACTATAGTAGTCCACCTCATCCACAGGAAATATGTTCTAAGATCCTTAGTGTATGCCTGAAACCACAAATAGTATTGAACCCTATATTTGCTATGCTTTCTCCTATACATATGTAACTATGACAAAGTTTCTAAGTTAATCACAATAAGAGATTAACAGCAATAAATGATTGGAAGTAGAACAATCATAATAATCTACTATAATTAAAGTTATTTCAAACTTATGACCTGTTTATTTCTGGAATTTTCATTTAATATTTCTGGACTGCATTTGAGGGGAAAGCTGAACCAAAGATATAGGGGACTGCTATATTGTGGTCAACTGAAAAAGTTGTTGAGAGCAGAACTATCACTAAGGGCAACAGTGAGACCCCTGTCTCAGAAAAAAGTAAAGAAAATAAAACCCACCTGCCTTATGAAAGCATACATACATGGGTTTCTTTGCCAGTGTCTGCATGAGAGGCCTGGGCTTTTTATTTGAGCCTAATTTCCTCTCTTCTTTCTCGCATCTTTCCAGTTTCTGTAAGGTGGAGCAAGAACACAGTTTCTCGGAAGCCCAAGGTCACAGAGCTTGCAACAGACCTGGTACCAGAATGACTCTGTCTTCCTCAGCATGGCGCCAAGTGGTGTAGTGTCCTATAAATTTAGTTGAATTGCACAGACCTGCTTGGCTAGGTGCCTGAGGAGGGCTGGGATGGGAATAAAGAGGATAAGCAGTGAGATGCAGGGTGCCAAAGAAAACTTGACCTAAGTTGTAATACTGCCTCTGGTGGTCATCCCAAATCAAGAGTGAGGCACGCTTTCATGAAAAGAGCTTCAACCACTGTCTTTCTCATATGCAGTTACTCATTCTGAAACCTCATCTATTTTGCCGTGTGGGGTGAGGGGATCTGGGGAAAAGAGAAAATCATGAATGTGCAAGGGGTAGGCTGTAGCTTCCCTGCTATCTCAGCTTCCCTGGCTTCTCCTTTGTCCACTCTGCTCTGAGGTCAGACTCTAGTCCATAGCTATTTAAAAGTCTTGACTTGGCCTTGAAATGCTGGCACACTCTAGTGGAATTGGAGTTCATAAGTACAGTTTCCTGGGGCTGGTGGAGGCTTCATGTGAAAGGCTTAGGAAATCCCAAGAGACAGTATACATACAAGCAAATGTGTGTGTGTATGTATGTGTGTGAGTGTGTGTGTGATCTTCTTCCTGCCTAGGCCAGGCAAGCACAAACGCTTGTATAAAAATGCCCTTCCAGCTGGGCACGGTGGTGCAAGCCTATAATCCCAGTGGCTTGGGAGGCTGGGGTAGGAGGATGGCAAGTTCAAAGCCAACCTCAGCAAAAGCAAGGTACTAAGCAAGTCAGTGAGACCCTGTCTCTAAATAAAATACAAAATAGGGCTGGGGATGTGGCTTAGTGGTCAAGTGCCTCTAAGTTCAATACCCCCTCCCCAAAAATGCCCTTTCAGTTTATGGTCTCCAGAATTTCAAGGTATGCAATACTGCTGTAGATTTCATTGTTTTCCATAAATATTATCTTATTTCCTCCATATGGACAAGGCTCATGCAGGGGCAAGGGAGGTCATGCAAGTTCTGCCCACTTTTTGAAGCTGGGCCTTACCAGGGATCATACACAGTGAGGCCTGGCTTTTCCAGGGGTGCTGGCAGCCAGCCACAGGGAGCACACAAGCTGCATGGGGAGCCAATGCAGGGAGCAGGGGCCAGGTATGCAGGCTGCACTGGCTGGGGTGGAGGAGCAGTGTGGTGGGGGAGGGTGGTGATTAGAAACCCGGGCTTCTTTGGTTCTGTTTTCTCATCCTCCTGCCCACTGGCAGATCCTGATTTAGCAGAGCTGCTGCCCCACAGGGATCAAGGAGGCAACTCTTGATGTACTCCTTTTTATTTCCTGGTAGTACTATTTCGGTTCATGAGAGATTTGGACTGTACTGGTGGAAGTAATTTTTTTTCATTGCAAGGGCAATTAAAGACTGGATCAGAAGCCCAGGGTACTCTAGAACAGCTTCCTGAGTCTAAAGATGTTCAAACTACCGCTCAGAGAGGTTCACTGACTGCCCCAGGTCCCAGCCTATTTGATGGACTGCTTCATGAAGTTGTTTTGTTTGTTTGTTTGTTTTTTAACACTGAAACATTCAGAAAATTTTCACTAAATTTACATTAAGTGAGGAGCAAATTAGCAATCGGCTTCTCTGTTGACCGACTTTGAGACTTTGTGCAAGTTATTTAATCTCTATTTCCTCTTCCATGAATTGGGGAATTAACATCTCCCCAAATCATTGAAAGGATGGGTAAGTCAATGTGTGTGAGGCATTAATCTCAAGGACTCTAGGGACTCAATAAATGTCCATTCCCTTTTACTTCCCTTAGTATTAATTTCTTCCTCCTTGCCCTTTAAAAATCACAATAAACAAAAATAAAATAAGTTGGTTCATAAATGGCTCAACTCAGACCCACATTAAAATGTAGTGTAAATGGGAACATCCTAGGCAGCCCAGGTAAGTCAAGGGCATGATGAAAGGAGATATGGGCAGGAGCCAGATATGAGGTTGGGGTGGTGTATGAATTGATTGAAAAGGTCTCCCCACAAGGAAGGTCAGAAGTGCTTCTCTTCCTCGTTTAAAAAAGAAAAAAAATTTTTTTTTGAGAAGAGGACTCTGAGAGAAAGCCGATGATAGAAGCTGCAGGAAGAGTTATGTCTTAGAATCATTGGTGGAAGTTTCCTTAAGCAAGGCCAGAGACTACAGAGCAGTTGCAGATCCTGGGGAGAGGCAATCAGGGCATTCAGCTTCCGTCCTCCCAAGCATGGCTGCCTGACAATGAAGTTCAGAGAGACACCACCCTCTCCTGCAGTGCATGAGCTAAGTAAGGAAAGAACACACCCGAGTTCCTGCAGGCCTGGTGGAGAGGGACCTGCCAGTCCTATGCCAGCCACCAAGTAGCAATTCTAAAAATGGTTCTGTGTTACAGGCCCCGTGTCAAAGGTGCTTGGCAATGGGGAGCAGTCTCCTTGATTTGTGTAATAGATATTTTCATCTATATCATACATAGAAACTGAAAACAAGTGCCATTAAAATTTCAGCCTGGTGTTTTTTTGTTTGTTTGTTTGTTTGTTTGTTTTTTTAAAGCAGCAAACCCATCTATCCAAAGGGCTTAGGAGTCAGAGAATCCATTCAGAGGCAAACAGTGCCATTGATAAGAATTCTCCGAAACCAAGAGCATAGCTCCTGTCCCTTTTTAAGAGGTGGGAGAGGAGGAAAGCGATCCTGGCTTGACTGGACAGCACTGTCTACCCAATGCTTATTGCTCTTGTCACTTTGCTCTGGAGAAGGGGCCTTGTTCTTTCCTGCTGCTAATTACAAGTCTTACTAGGTTTTCAATATGTGGTTTTACCTTCCCCCTCATGAAGATTGTGGGTAAGTGGCAGGACTTTAGAGGTAATCGTGAGTAGCATTGTCATATCTCTGATAAGAGATACTCCTGTCCCCTCATCATGATCCCTGTCTCTGGCCTATCCTCTTTGCCCACGGGCTCCCCAACCTGGGGCTGATACGGTAAATGGAATGTCTTGCCTGGAACCGGGAGACACAATAAAAAAATAGAGCAGGTGAGTGGAGAGGCCAATGTTAATAAGCCAAAGATGCTTCTAGAAGGATGGAGTCTAGGAAATGGCAATCAGTGCAGTGGTTTTGAAACAGGAAGGAGGCTGTGATGGCAGAAATCCAGACCTTGAGTTGGAGTGATGACCCTGCCTGGGCTTTGTGCAGTAGGAGACAAAAATGGGCTGCCTTTGTGGGCCTGCCCAGCCTGTGCAGGGCTGGCCCCAGGTGTGAATCCTCCAGGCATGCCTCAGCTCTCTTTCTGGGTGCCAGGACTTCTTCCCTAAGGCAAGAGTTTAAAGCTGGAGTTTGGGAACCAATTGTCAATCTTTAAGTCCTCACCATTTCTCCTCAAAGGCTGATAATTCTTTAAGCAGGATCTTTTAGTCCCCCTTCTGCTCCTAAACTCCTTGTCCCATGCCAGATTTTTACTGCTTATTTGACCATTTTCTTAAATGCCAGTTATATATTTGATAGTTACAGAATATATATCTTATCATTCCAATTAAACTGTAAGTTACTTGGGGTAGAAGTGTCACAGGACAGGGGAAAGCTAAAGCTCCAAACTTCCGTTCTGTGTCCTGACAAAAGAAAATTTAAAGTCAGACACAAAAAGCCAAGCAAGAGAATTTTATTGTGAGGGAAAGTAAAGTAAGGCTCAAGCAGAGAACACTCTTCGTAGAGAGAGAGTGGGCCATCTCCAAGCAGAGGGTGACAAAGGAGACAATGCTGCTTCCAAATTTACTCCTGTTTGATGTTTTCAGGAGAACTGGGGTCCACCTTCTGCAGTCTTCACGAACCAGATGTTCAACTCCTCCAGTCGGCTGGGGGAGTTTTTGACCTTGGTTCGTCCTTTCTGGAACAGTCATAGTGCCCATGGGGGTGGGGGGAGGAGGCTTTATCTACAAGTCAATCCTATGTTAATGTGAGTGATAGGGTCAATGACTTGGCAGACTTTATTTTAGTGGGCCGATGCTATTAATGAAATTTCTCTTTTTGAAATACATTGAGAAACTTTGGCCATAAATCCTAACTCTACATTGACCTCAGTAGACCCTGTCAGGAGTGAGTCCCATTGATCGTTCCTTTTTTGACGTATTTCTTAATTGGTTCCCTTTGTTTCTGCATGTTTATTCTCAGAGTTAGTATACCTGTTATTTTTCTGTAAGTTACTCTTATTTATTAGCCTTAAAAGCAATTTAAAGAAAGCTTGTGACCCTGCCACATTATTGATTTGCATTCCAATGCTCATTACTAACTACTACCTAACCTAAGTATAAGGGCTTACTTTGCTAAGTACTTTATATAGATTAGGTCATTTAATATGTATAACAACCTGATGAGAGAGATATCATAAAGTATTATCCCTATTTTCTTAAGGGGAACAAAGGGAACAGAAATGTTAATTAACTTGCTCTAGGTTCTGGCTCCTTGCAAGAGTTGAACAAGTTATAACCACTCTGTGCCTCTGTCTTCTTGACTATAACCTGGAATAACAGTTCCTATTCATAAGAGTGTCATGAAAATTAAGTGAGCTGGTATGTATAAAGTGTTCAGAATAGTGCCTGGCTCATAAATGTTTGTTAAATAAATAAATGAACAACTAAATTGCAGAGCTGTCTGTGACCCAGTTCATTTGCTTCCAGAGCATAAGTTCCTAACTATTCTCCATGATTTCTCTCCTTGTTGATGGTTGTGTCCTGTTCTGTCTCTTCTGAAAGCTTTGTCAGGGATTTTGATTTTCCTTTTGTGGGTGGGGAAAATAGCTTTAGAGGATGGGATCCATCCAGGGCCATCCGCTAGTTTTCTCTTTCCGAGGATTCTATGGTGACATTTCCTGTATTCTGAGGGACCAGGCACCACGCTGAGCACTTCAGACATATTAACTAGTAGAATTCACAGATTATTTCAGTGTTAGGTGCTGCCATTCATTCTGTTTTACAGATGAGGAAGCTGAGGTACAGACTGGTCTGACTCTACTGCCCTATTTGTCCTCTACCTGAGCCTGGAGTCAATCATTTCTGCCCCCAAGGCCCAGAGCTGGAGCTCTGGGCTGATAATCTAAACACAGAGCACCAAGGAGCATACTGAGGGACCTGGACCTCCCTTGTCTCAGCTTTGCTGCCATGGCCTGTGACCAAGCCTTGCACTAAACCCTATATTTCATATCTGCCTTGGCCTAACTCCCTAAGTACATCAGACCCTCCCAGTCTGGCCCACTGGTAGGATGACCAACTGTCATGATTTGCCTGGGAATGACCCAACCTTAAAGTTGAAAGTCCTGTGTAGCAAGACACCTCTCAGTCCTGTGAGTATTTTCTGACCTAATGACGCTTTGGTTCTTGGTGCTTAGTAATCTTTGTATCTTCCTATAGATTTAAAGAGAATCACTACTTTCCTCTAAATGATCTCACATCATTTAATTTAGTAGCAGCTATAGCCCATTTCGAAGCACAAGAGCATAGGAGCATTATTAGGGATATTTGCTTTCCTGGTAGAGCAGACCTCTTGGATTTGCTCTTCTAAAACCAGGAGCATAACTAGGTATGTCAGCAGTCTGCTCTCGGTCCTTCACACGTGACCCACTGAGATATTGTCATATTTTTCCTCCTTCTCTGCGTTTTCTTTTTCCCTGAGCACTTCTAATGGTTTCCTTTCTGCAGCATCATGCAGCATAAAGAGAGCTGGGCTTGGCATTAGGGAGACAGCACAAGTAGAGGGAAGAGCATAGACTTTACAGGCAGAGCGATGGAGTGTTAATCCTGTTTCTGATATGTCATTTTATGTCTTTGTGCAACTTTCTTAACCTTTCCACACAAAAGGATAATATTATGGAAAAAAAATCAGTGATGATGTATGTAAAGTGACTTGCATAGAGTGGGATGCCATAGACACTAAGTGACTAATGAAAAAGGCCCAACCAAGACTGAAGCTCCCTGTGGACTGGCAGCCTAAATGGGGGTTGTTGTGCTGAAAGAGATGCTACTGGGTGTTTGCTGGCACATGCCCAATGTGACCTCTTGGCCGAGTTCTCTTTTATCCTTCAATTTCAGTTCCCTGGGACAACCTTATTACACATCCACAGGATCCTATACTCCTTAGTAGTACTTTTCACAAGATGAATTCAAATTTTATTTGGGTAATTATTTAATTTCTAACTTCTCTACCTGATGACTCCCTGAAAGAGTATGTTTATCTTTTCACCATTGTACTTTTAGCAGTCAAATCAGTGCATGGCACATGGTAAGCATTCATAAATGCCTGTTGCAAGAAATGAACGAATTATGACCTTTCAAAGGTACTAAGACATATATAAGGACACTTAGGCAGTGATACACCACAAGATGGCGCTAATGCCCTGCATGTAAACTATCCCAGGGCTCTCAAGGCAGAGGGAAGGTGGTGAAGACTCAATTTCCAGATCTGTTTGGGAGAGATTCTGCTGAGATTATAACATCTGTCTTTTATGAGGCACAAGGTTAGGCAATTTACAGTTCATTCCTATAGTTAAGGAATTTTAAGTAACTATTCTTAAGATACACAACTTGTAGGCCAGAGACTAAGACTGTGAATCCAGGTCTGTTGACCTCCAAGCTGTGTGCTTCCCATGTATTCTAGTGCTTCCACTCTGATGGCCTACTACAACCAGTAACTGTGCTTCCTGTTGTGATATATCCTTTAAGAAATCCTCGAAACTCATTATTTTATTACAGAATCAATGAGTAGTCTCCGCATAGTCATTGGTTTCTAAAAAGTCAACTTATATAGGAGGGAAAATGAGAGCAAGAATACACTCAATGTTTCTTTGTATTTGAAGTTGAGTTCATGGATGAGCATTCTGCGAAAGGAGGAAATCATCTTTGGTGGATCAATCAATCATCAATAGTTCTTCGTTCAGCAACTATGTGCACATACGGGGCTGAGCAAACGCAGATGGGTTATGATCTGATTGGCGATATGATATGCACCTATGGGACATGTTGATACACAGCAGCACCTAAGTGCCATGTAGATAACGTATATCATATACAGAAAAGTTCTTGTGACTGGGGTAGTCATAGATCTGAAAGTCAGAGTTGACGTTAAAAGAAAACAAATCCAGGGAGACCTCAAGTAAACTAGCCCCTTTCTACTCAAAGTATAAACCAAGGACCAGAGGCACTGACACCACCCAAGAGCTTATTAGAAATGCAAACTCTTATCCCAGACCTTCTGAACCAGAATCTGCAGGTCAGTCAGATCTCCAGGTGATTTTCACATGTTTAAAGATTTTTGAGGACCAAATGTTTATATTCATGTGTATCTTTAAAATGAATTAACACTTTAATTTCATTTTTTTAGTTTCAACTTTGGATTCTGATTTGCTTTTGAAAGAATGGTAGTAAATACTCTAAACGTCTGCCTTTCTTCTCTACAAGAAACTGTGGAAATTTCTAACAGTTAAATTTTCTGTGGGCTGGTGATTTATTAACTGGATACATTTTTTTTTAATGGTAGATGGATACAATATCTTTATTTTATTTATTTATTTTCACATGGTGCTGAGGATGGAACCCAGTGCCTCACAGATGCTAGGCAAGAGCTCTGCCACTGAGCCACAACCCCAGCCCTGGATACATTTTCGTACAAAGTATTTTTGCATGTGTTTATGTGAGAATTACTCAAGAAAGTAGGTCTTGAAAAAAACCTAAAGGATATATATTTTTAATCACTAAAGGAAGTTAACCTTAAATTCACTGTAAGTAGGGTATATTCTGATTCTTTGCAGACTGCTAACCTGTGTAGATCTTGGAACCATAAAACTAGATCAAGTCCCCTCAAGTTGCTCCTACTTCCTCAAAGCTGTCCATCATGCTGGATATGGAAAAGTTCCTGGAATGTGGAATTTGGGATTCCTCTAATGAAGATACATCCTTGAGACACCAGGACCTGGATAGGACTTGATTTAACATACCATTGAGAAATGACAGCGACCTTCTATTCACCTGTGGTCCCGTTTCTCTTTATCTACTCATGAACGTTGGGTGAGTTCATTCAGAAAGGCAGTGCAATATAAAGAACAGAGCACCAGAAAACTAAGTGGGGAAACATGGGCTCAGGGCCAACACATGTTAGTGATGCAGCGTCGCTTCTCTGAATCTCAGTTCTCTGTCTACAAACCTAAAAGGTGGAACTAGATGGTTGCTAAGGTCCCTTCCTGGTCTAGCATTGCAGGAGCCTGGTTACCTAGGAGTTGGAGCATGGGTAGTTACTCATTAAACTCAGAATATGTAGTCTAAATAGAAATGGCCCACATCATCCTTACTTCCAGATATAAAAGTTGAGAATGCTAGTTGCCATAGCAACTCACCTTTGTGAAGTCATTTATACATTCAATTGTAAAGTGACGATATTTTGTACTGGCACCTGCAAAACTCCATAATGTTTCCTTTGCTTCCATCCTTGCCCCAGGCTTCAGTGCCAAGAATCGTCATACTCTGGAGAAGCAATCAGGGTTCTCAAGCTGCCTTTCGGTCTGCTGGAACAGAAGGTGCTGACAGGGGTGGGAGTGAAGGAAGGCCTCCTTTCAGTTTACTAATTCTGCAGCCGCCCTCCCCAAACTCCAGCAAATATTTTGCGATGTTGCAAGGTGTTACGAGAAGTGCAAAGCAAGCTGTGATTCAGCTGGTATGAAGACTGTGCAAACAAAAAAGGGTGATCCGTTTTGCAGCAGGCTATTACTTCTGCCAGAGTCCTCAGACTGGAATACGAAGAGAGATTTCTGCAAAGACATTGTCATCCTACATTCTGCATTTTCTACACAAGACCAATTTAAAATAATTTGGCGCAGTAGGTTCCAATTTGTGGACCTCAGACCCCTAGGTGCTATAGAGTTACTGCTAGGGATCTGCAAACCCAAGTGCGTGTTCTCTCTGTAGATTGAGTGCAAAATGTGCTCATCTATATTGGTTACTTTCTGAATATGCATAAATGTCATTATGATGAATAAAATAAAATTCTCAATGTTACTGAATACCTCTTAGCTTCCTGTTATATTTTCTTAATCAACTGATACTAAAAGTGAAGTTAGGATCATGCTTGAGGTTATTTATTTATTTATTTTTTAATGTTGAAATGCAGTTTCCACACTTGGCAAATGGTTTGTCTTGATTCTTGGGGCAGAGAACCGAGACCCATTGCTATTAGGAGAGAACATTTCCCCTGTTCATTGGCTCCGTTTTCATGGCGTATGGTGGATAGTATACCCATCATTTGGTTTCTAGAACCTGATCACCTGTTGAGAAGACATTTAAGTGGCTAATTGAGCACCACTCTTTCATGAGAAATAGCAACCCTGAATACAAGTAAGCTGCAAGCCGGGGATACAGTTCCACAAGCTGATGTGAGAACTATAACTACTTCTGACTTCAAGTCTCCATTTTCTTTCAATTGGTAGAAACCGACCCTCCGTGAACTCATGGCTTTCGACCTTTCCTTTCCCTGGGGTTGTGTCTAGAGAAAGCCTTTCTGGAATGGGCTTACGAGATGCAAGGTGTGCAGTCGGTGAGGAGGAGGGGAGGGACTGAGCATGGGCCTCAAGATCACTGTTCCACACTGGCCTTTACTGAGACATCCTTCATAGTTGGATGACCCCCTTCGGGCCCAGGAGTACCTCCATTTCTGTCATCCTCTTGGTCACAAGAAGGCATTCTTTGGTCTTACTAGGGGCTAGAAAACAGCACATCTGTCTGCCTCAGTTCCCTTTAGCAGGGACGAACCATGCACGCATTTCTTCTCTGGGGTCTTGCCACCTTCCTGGGGTTCTACTGAGGACTAAGGAACAAGTCCCTCAAAGACATTTGGAACTGTGACTTTTCTGAGTGAGCCTGGGGAGCAGGGCACAGGACTCCACAATATCTCTTCCCTCTTTATTTTCCTATGGATTCACTTCCTCTCTCCAATAATTTTTTTCCCTCCTTTCTACTCTCATTATCTTTTCTTCCATATTTTGCCTATGTCATTCACTTTTTGATTTTCCTCCCTCAAGGGCAGCTACTTTTTCTCTGCCTCTTACTCTCGCATGTCTTCTTTGAGGTAAGGAACACAAACTAGGCCAGCTGTCTGGGTGAAGGAAGGAATAAGAAGGGTCAACACGGCAAGGATAGGCTAATACTATTCTCCCACATACATGAAATTATATAGACTTCGTGAATCCAGGGTCTAGAAATCAGACACAGAGCGAAATGTGAACTTTTAGAGGATAATCAAAATAAGTCCCCCACACGGGTACAATTTTTCTATAGGCTCCCAACATGTTCTACACAGTGGCATCTGCAATTAAGTGCCTGGACTGTTGGCACAAAGCTGAAATAAAGGGATCTTTCCTAAGAACTGGGTGAATAACAAAATCTCCATCAGTCATGTGTTGTAGCGCTTAGCCTGAGGGAGTCTTGGTGGGGAAAGAGCAAGGGGAAGCAGAGGCTCACTGTCATGGTCACCCTCCTGGGCTTTCTTTCCATTCAAACTCTGCAAATTCCTGCTCCAGGGGCTGTTGGAAATGCAGCTGCCTGTAACTCTGCTGTTCTTGCCGCATTCAGGTCTAAAGTCCCTTCATTCATTCATTTATTCTTTTGTTCAAAACTATCAAATTCCTTTGGTAGGGTCACATATTGGGGAATAAGTAACCCCGATTTTTAATTTTGGCAATCTTATCTAAGAGTCTTGTTGTTGAACAAAACATAAATGGTCTTTGGATTTAGGGATCTTACAGTTTAGGCGGGGGAGGGAAGAGGCCAGGGAAAGATAGGTAAAGAAGAAATTCCAATGTTATGTTGGAGAAAATTCACGTTGTAGGGTACACCAAGGAACGATACCTAGCAAAGATGAGGTGCCAGAGATGGTCTCCTGGGTACAGGAAGGAACAAGTGGAAACCTCAGAGAGGGAGTCCAGCGTCCTGGGGCAGGGCAAGCTATGACAGGCCAGGCTGCAGGCTAGTCTCCTCTTAAGCAGGAAAGGCACAGAGAGCAGCTGCTCTGGCTCAGACCCAGTTCTCAATTTCCAGTAGCAGTGATGGCTATGTCTCAGTTTGGTGGTCATGAACACACATTTTTCTCATTCAAAAGAGTTAACTGCTGCATGCCTTGGCACGAAGATTCTTTTCCCGTTTTCAACTTGTACTGTGGGAATCAGGAACCTGGGGGAGGACAGTGCAGTGGACAGTCCTTTGCATTGCAAAAGCTACAATGTTTCTTTCCTTTTCCCTCTTGGAGAGAGAGTGGACCCTGCCTTAAAGATTCTGTATTTCAGGCAAAGAAGAGTTTGTTGGCAAAACTGTGTAGGAGGCACCAGAGTGCTGCTTAGAACTTTTGCAAGCAATGTATTTTTTATCATTAAACTCTTGGCTAAAACTCACTTGTTCCAAATAGGCTGCCTTAACTGAGTATGCTTGCCTGAGTTGGGGAAAGCTCCTTAAAAAAATACATGTTTGTTGCAAATGATGCACAAAGAAACCAAATTAACGTTTATTTTATAAATTAAAGAGTGTAAGAGGATAAGAGGCTCTTGAGCCTACAAAATCATACAAAGGATTTTATTTCACCAGCTGTGAAGAGTGAAAATTAAATCCTGTTTGGGAAACCTCAGTCACATCACCTAAAGGCCAACTCCATGTCATGGAAACAAATCAGAGGGCTGCATTTGGAGAGAGGTCCCCACATTCCAGATCACACAGGAAATGATCACATACTATTATTCTTGAGTGAATGTGGCAAGAAAATATAATGCTTGAATAAATAACCAGAACAGACTAAGTACATTTGAGTTAAACTGTAAACAATCATCTAGATCAAATTACTTAATATTTCAGTCCATGAATGTACAATAATATGTGCTTTAGCTTATGCCAGTAAGATAATCTTTAGAGATGTCTGAGTGACTTCTGGCTCTAAATTTAATCCATAAAGTGATTAAGGAATTAAGAAACAATAAAAATAGCCTGGGAAAACATTGTACCACTATTATGCAGCTATGAACCTTTTACATCAACCCAAAGTTTTCCCAAACATGATGATCATTTCTAGAACTAACAAGAAGGGGGGTCTGCAAAATTTTTCTTAAAGGGTAAGTGGTAAATATTTTAGGCTTTGCCACAAAAGCAGCCTTATTCAACATGTTAATGACTGGTCGTGGCTATGCTCCCATATAACTTCATCTGAAAAAATAGGCAACTTGCCTACAGGCTGTAGATTTTTGACCCTTGATTTTGAACAATCACATAGATGTAGAAACATTATACGTTATTCTGGAAAAATAGTGAATTCCTTAGAACTCCATAGCAGACCAGTTTCTGTGAGGGTGAAGGGGCATTACTCCACCGCTGGTTTGTAGACCATGTGCTTTGAAATTTGTAAACATTAGGTAAAAAATACAGATTGAGGACTGGGGCTGTCAGAGACCAGATGCCTCAGCAGGTAGCAGACTTGATGCTAGAATCATGGAGAGTTGTTAATTTGAGGTGCAAACTACTTAGATGAAAGGAATCACCACACTAAGCCAATCCCATACTCTTTACACTTTCACCTTGACATTGGCTTTGTGAGGTACATGGGGAATCTGCACTTGATACCAACTTCAAAAGTTAAGGTTGTACACCCAAAAGTTCTAGCTTCTGTTCTAGTTCAGATTCATTAAAACAAATGTTTCATTTAGGCCTGGGTATGTCCATTTTCCTGTCATATTCAGGGTCCCTGCTGAATGTATATGACTGGGAAGCACCATCCCCACCCCCGCCACTTCCCCTTATGCTGATACTTGGTTATGTTTAATTTACACCCTGTCTAGAAATATGGAGCTAGGCTATAATTCTTTCTCAGTAATTTGAACTGAAAGAAGAGGAAAGATGTTGTTGGTGGCAGAGTGGAGCCAGGAGGGTCATGTGGACTCAGGGGCCAGAATATATTCGCTCTACTCATGGGCCTTGTATAAGACATGTTCCCTGAGCCAGGCGCAATGGTGCACACCTGAAATCCCAGTGACTTGGGAGGCTGAGGCAGGAGGACTGCAAGTTCAAGGCCAGCCTCAGCAACTTCAGGAGGCCCTAAGCAACTTTGCAAGACCCACTCTCAAAAAGGATTGGGGATGTAGCTCAGTGGTAAAGGAAACCTGGGTTCAATCCTGGGTGCTAAAAAAAAAAAAAAAAAAAAAGTTCACTGAAAAAGTAACAGTAAAAGAGAGAAATCATTCAGTTTCTCTCCTGTTCTATAATCCAAGAGGGCTGGTTGCTCTTCAAAAAATCATTACATTCCAATGTCATCACTCTGGATTTATAAAAGCTTCCCCCCCCATTCTTTAATAATTTTGTTTTTGAGGTGGTGTCTTCTACGTTGGCTAGGCTGGCCTTGAACTTGTCATCCTCCTGTGTCAGTCTCTGGAGTAACTTGGATTATAGGCATATGCCACTGCACCCAGTTTCTTCTTTCATTCAAGAGCTGTCTTGAGTGGGTCTTTTCTCAATATTAATAGCTTACTTTTCCACATGACTTGTTGGTTGGTGACTACAACTAACTCTTTTTTTATGCTGTGGATTGACTTTAGGCCTTGGGGAACCCGTGTTCTACCATGGAGCTCTAGCTCCAGCAAGGCACAAGAAAGGGTAGGAAGAAAATGGATTACATGTGTCTCTTTACTCTGAACAACCAACTTCCCCAAATAACTGGTGACGATTAGGAATGTGATGAAATTAGGAATGTGTATGAAATGAAAGCTTCTGGAAAAAGTTAACAGAATGAAACATGTCTACTTTTGCTCCTTTTCAACTTTTCCTTCTACAATTACATCAAAGGTATTTTGAGGGAAGTGTCATGAACCCTAAGGATAAAGAGAGTTAAAGACGGTATCAAAAGAGCCAAATTTCCCCTGCCTGATTCCTGATTAATCCAGAAGCAGTGCTGGGAGAAGCATAATTAAATAGTTTGAGATTACCAAAAGGGGGAGCTGGTTTTGTAACTAAGACGGCTAAAAGGTGACGAGAAGACATTTTTTTTTAAATGCCTTTTTTTTTATTAAAATCTTTTTTATTAAAAAAAAAAAAAAAAAAAAAAAGAGCCAAAGTTTGAAGTGTGGAAAGCAGAGAGACAACTGGTAGCAGTTGACAGACACGAAGAGTCAAGTCATAAAGTGACCTTAATATAGGAAAAAAATTCAACATGCACCCCAGAATCTTCAATGGGCTCAGGAACTGATGGCACCTCTGGAAGAGCAGTGAATTGGGAACGTTGGCTTAAGGAAGACTGATTAAATTAAGTATATGTGACAGTCACGTAAATTCCTGGATTTCTCCTTTCATCCCACTCCTTACCACGGGTTGTTCTTCCCACACTCTGGCTAAAGTCTAGAGGTGTAGGCTATTGAGAAGGGAAACTAGATAGTTTTCAGATGAAGGAGCACCAGGCACAGGTTAGGCTGGGCATGGGTATTTAAAACAGGATTATTCAGTGAATGTCTACATTGGACACCAAGACTCCCTCCTCTCTTCTTCCACTTTATCCTTCAGGCAAGAGAAATTAGAGCACTACCCAATGGGGAATACCGAGATACTGACTTTAAGAATCCGCTCACAAACACCCCAGACAGATCATCCTACATCAGTGATTCTCAGCTGATGGCTATGGCAATCTTTAGAGACATGTTGAATTGCCACGAGCCCAGGGGCTGGGGATACCAATGGTATGGGATGTGCCACTGGCATTTAGTGCATAGATGGCAAGGATGTTGCTGAACATTCTTCCTACAGTGCACCATGAAAGCCTCCCACAACAAAGAGTTATCCAGTCAGAACTGTCATTAGTGACACTGTAAAGAAACTCTGCCTTAAATTACCCCATGGTCAACAGGCCCACCAGTATGAGTAGAACTGCCAAACAATCCAACAGTGTCCCCACTCTATTAAGAGTAAGCAGACAAAAAAAAAAAAAAAAAAAAAAAAAAAAAAAAAAAAATCAGACAGCTGAAGAAAATCTTTAACAAGACAGAGATCTGAACAGATAGAAAAGCAACATGAAGACAAAGACTCTGGAGGAAAAGTTGAAAAAACTATACAGATGGTTCTTGACTTAGGATGGTTTATGATTTATCCAGCTACTAAAATGGTACAAAAGTCAAACACATTCAATAAAAATTGCACTTTGAATTTGAATGTTGACCTTTTCCCAGGCTAGTTAGTGATATGTAGTACGATGCTCTCTGGAGATAGGGGGCAGCAGTTCAAGCTGGAGCTCCCAGTCCATCATGAGATCACAAGAATGAACAACCAACATTTCAGTTTACTGTGTTGCCAGGCTGTGATGTTTGGAGGTTAGGTGTATTAAATGCATTTTTGATTTTCAATCTATTCAACTTATAATGAGTTTATTGAGATGAGTACTCCATTATAAGTCTTAGTCCATTTGTAACAGACTTCTACTTGTGATCATGATACCAGGGATCAGATTTACTTTCCTGCTCTAAACAACTGGAAAACTGGACAAAATTTAGAAAACTGTTTTCTGATATTAGACAAAAGGCAGCATAGGACTGATTCCTAAGAGGGCGTGTCCTAGAGGCACATTTTATATCCAAGCAGATCCTATTAATCTTACTAAGTCAAGAAAAAGATGATTTCAGGCAGTGTGAGACAAAAGATGTAGGGCAGAGTTTTGCAGAGGGTACAACTACATAGAAAAAAGTTCCAGAAACTTTTCAAAGAAATACTGTTGTATCTTTGCTGAATACTAACTAGGCTATGCATGTGTAACATGAGTCCACAAGGCTGAGGAAGAACAAAAGGTGAACTGGGAGCAGAACAGTGCCCAGATCTCACATGAGACAGAAAACTGTTTAAAATTCTAACATACAGAGTGAAAAAGAATCCTCATTGGTCTATCAGGGCATTTAGTAGGGATCCTAGAAGGGCCACACCTTCAGAATGGGACTAACCTATGCTTAGAGTAAAACATCCCTCAAAAGAACAAACTTAACCGAACATATTCCCCATGAGATCAAAGTCCAACACATTTTTCCCTCAAGAAATACATTTAGCACTTGATGTATTTACTATAGGCTTTTTCACATTACCCTTTTTAGGTTAAAGAATGTCTTTCTATTATAGTTTTCTAATAGTTTTCCTTATGATGGTTGAATTTTATCAAATATTTTTGCTTTTATTGGGATGGTCACATAGTTTTCCTATAATTTCTTAATGTGGTTGATTTAACAGATTTTTAAAGTGGGTCAAAACACTTCAACATATCAGCTCAGGAACTGACTTCCTTAGTAAGACATCTAAAGTTCAAGAGGTAAGATTTTAAAAATCAATAAATGAGATGGCATCAAACTAAAAAGTTTCTTCACAGCAAAGGAAATAATCAAGAGTGTGAAAAAAGAGCCTACAGAATGGAAGAAAAATCTTTGCTACCTGCACCTCAGATAGGGCATTAATTTCCAGGATAAACAAAGAACTTGAAACAACACCAAAAAAAAAAAAAAAAAAAAAAAAAAAAAAGGCAAATAACCCAATCAATAAATGAACAAAGGAACTTAACAGAGACTTCTCAAAAGAAAAAAGTACAAATGGTCAAAAAATACATGAAAAAATGTTCAACATCTCTAGCAATTAGAGAAATGCAAATTAAAACTACAATGAGATTTCACCTCACTCTAGTCAGAATGGCAATTATCAAGAACACAAGTAACAATAAATGTTGGCGAGGATAGGGTGAAAAGGTATACTCAAACATTGTTGGTGGGACTGCAAATTGTGCAACCACTCTGGAAAGCAGAGGGTGGAGATTCCTCAAAAAACTAGGAATAGAATCATCATTTGACCCAGTTATCCCACTCCTTGGTATATATCCAAAGGATCTAAAATAAGAATACTACAGTGATGCAGCCACATCAACGTTTATAGCAGTACACTTCACAATAGCTAAGCTTTGGAGCCAACACAGGTGCCCTTCAAATGATGAATGGATAAAGAAAATGTGGTATATATACACAATGGAGTATTACTCAGCTACTAAGATGACTTTATGACATTTGCCAGTAAATGGATAGATCTGGAGACTATCATGCTAAGTGAAACAGCCAATCTCAAAAACCCAAAGGTCGAATGTTTTATTTGATATGTGGAAGCTAACCCACAATAAAGGGGGAGGAGGAGAAGATTAGACAAAGGGGAATGAAGGGAAGGGAGGAAGGATAGGAAAAGAAAAGGCAATGGAATGAATCCAACATAATTTTCTTATGTACATATATGAATACACCACAGTGAATCTCACCATTATGTACATCCACAAGGATGGAGTTCTAATTAGAATAAGATATATTCATACTTGTATAATTATATAAAACTATATTCTGTCATGTATTAATAAAAAGAACCAATAAAAAATAAAAATGTGGGCCAAGCTTGCATTCTTATATCACAATGTATTATTAACTATTATGCATTGCTGGATTAATTTTCTAGTATTTCCCATCTTTGCTCATGAGTGATAACCACCTTTGATTTTCTTTTCTTTAAAGTACTTACCTGATTTGTGTAACAAGGTTATATTAGGCTCATAAGTAAATAGAAAAATATTCCCATTTTTTTCATTGTTTGAAAAAGTTGTGTAATGGGAATTAGCTGCTACTTGAATTTTGGTACAATTTGCCTGCAAAACTACTCTATTCTGGTATGTCTTTAATACCTGATAAAAGTTTTTTAGTGATAACAGAATTTCCAAAATTTTAATTTATTCTCATCAGTTTCAATTGGTATATTTTTACATTGGATTAATTTTCAAATATATTGACACAAAATAGCTCATATTGCCTTTGCTGCACCTATAATTATGTTCCATTTATTCATAAAACTAACCCTTCCTGACATTACCAGTCTTGCTAGAAGTTTTAGAATTGTATTAGTCAAAGAACCAAATTTTTGTTTGCTGAACTCTAATGAATTTTTACATGGGATTCTTTTATGCTCTTATTTTTATCAAATTCTACTTTCTAGATCAGTAATTCTTCCTATGTAAGTATTTAAAGCTAAACATTTCCCTCTAGATTCTTCAATTTTGACAAAATATTTCCATTGTTATTGATCCTAAGTATCTCTCAATTTCCTGATTCTTTTACTCATTGGTTATTGAAAGTGTTCTAAATTTCCAAATATTTAAAAATTGTCTTTCTGCTATCCACTTCTAACCTAAATATTTGTGGTTAAAAACTAGTTTTTCTAAAATCAAATTTCGACCTGATGACTTGGTGCATGATTACTTTTTGTAGATGTTCCCTGTATGCTTAAGAAGAATGTGCTTATACTTACTGGGACGATACTTTGTATGTGACCATTAGATCAAACTTGTTACTTGTATTGTTCAAATCTTTCTAAATTATCTTTTGACTGCTTGTTCTATCAATCACTGTAAGAAATGTGGAATATCTTACACTATGATTTTGTTTGTATATTTTGAAGCTATATTATCATCAGAATTTTGTCTTCTTAGAAACTTGAACCTTGTATCATGTAATGATCTTTACCTCCAGTAACACTTTATACCTTAGGATCTTAGGACTTACTTTTTACTTTCTTTTGGTTAGAATCTGTGATGCCCTTTAAAATGTACATTTATCCAGGTGCAGAGACCCATGCTTGTAATTCTAGCTACTCAGGAGGCTGAGGCAGGAGGATCATAAGTTCAAGGCCAGCCTTGGCAACTTAGTGAGTACTGTCTAAAAATAAAAAAATAAAAAGGACTGGGGTTGTTTCTTAGTGATAAGAGTGCTCATGGGTTTAATATCCAGTACTATAAAAATCAAATCAAATGCAGGTTTAGATCCTCAAGTATTATTGGACATTCCTAATATGAGCACTGGGTTTGTTGCTACTTTACCCTTTAAACTTGTACTTTCTGTTTCTGGCCCCCAAGGGTCACCATTTTACTTTTGCTCATTTATTTATTAATTTTTCATACCATTCATGTAATCATACATGTACATAGGGTAATGATGTCTGTCTCAATCCATTTTTCATATCCCTAACTTTTGCTCATTTAATCAGTCATATTTTGAAGTACATATGTGTATATCTTTCCTATATGTATATGCTCAAATGTATTTCTTGGACTTTTTATTGTTGTATAGTAAAATTCTCTGGCAATCTTATTCACAGTATTATTGAGAACTTAAGTTCATTTTGATCTTTAAATTGCTATAACCACAAATCTTTTAGCACCGTGGCAAGTTAAAAACGCAGAGCATCATTGCCATCTGGTGGAGAGACATAGTATTGCTACATTTAGATAAGGCCGACTGACACTCACAGGGGTCTCATTTTCCCCCAGTGAATCGAGTCCTTTCAAATCTTTTGAATTTCTTTCAAATCTCTCCCTTTGTGTTCTCCCAGAAATACCTCTGTTCATTTCTCTTTTGTAAGTATTATCATTGCTTTGTAATTGGTCTCTCCTTTTAGTTAGTATTCTTTCAAAATATTTTCCTTGTTCCTATTGACAGACATTACTTTTACAATTTTATATTAATTTGATGCATTGAATATCAAGTACTTGCATATGATAAAAAAATTTGAAATCAATAACCAGTCTGACTAAGGATAAGAATAAATAAGTCCAATAAATGTTGGCTCAACTGAAAAAAAAGTAATACCACAATTTGCTAAATTTATCTGGGAAATAGTGTATGTACACAAGTTCCCAAGCTTTTTTTCTATGACAGACTGATAAATGATATTACCATGTGGAAACCTACTGTGGCTTGCCCAAATACTTTTTAAGACTTACAAATTTTAATTATAAATTGTGTGTATATATATATATATATATATATCTCCAATATAAAAAAATTAAGAGTTCTACAAATGAGAAATCATATTGGTGACGCTGAGAACTAGAGTTTTCACTATGGAATAGGGAAAGGCAAGGAAGAACCCTGCGGGGTTGGAATGAAAATAGAGGTATCAGTAAAACTTGTGATTTCTAATATGTAGGTTTCCTGGCTCTTTCTATCAAGGGGCCTAAAAGCAATGACAACCAAAGAAGCCCAGATCTTAGTTTCTAAACACCATTCTCCATTAAAGGAAACTAAGGATATTGGGAAAAATAATTCTGGGACAGGGGTGGGAGGGAAAAAAATAACAAATGAAAACCAAGATGAACTTGTAATATCCTGTGTTGGAAAATAAGGAGGTGCTCTAAAAATAACAAGAACATGTCAAAAAGACCCAAGAGCTGCTTGAAAGGTTTCCCACTGGCCAAATTTGGAATAATCTGACATCAAAACAAATCATAGTAACAGACTGAATACAGGAATCTACGAATTTATACTAATATAATGAGAGAAATAGAAGTATTTTCCTTACAGTAGAATGTCACCCAATAAATGTAGAAAAAATGATAGATTTGGAAAATCATTTGATAAACACTAGAATAACAATTCAGTCAAGAAATGTCACTGGAATTATTGTGTGAAATTATTGAGAAATAGAATACTTATAATCTAAAAGTATATCCCCACATTTATTAATATAATAGAAAACCCAGAAACTTAGAACAGAAAAATCTAGTAGATTCCATCTAAAACAAGTTATTAAAATTAACATCCTTAGGGCTAGGGATGTGGCTCAATGGTAGAGTGCTTGCCTAGCATGTGTAAGGCACTGGGTTTGATTCATAGTGCTGCACAAAAAACGAATAAAATAAAGGTATTAAAAAATATTAACATCCTTTTAACAGGACAACTAATACCATAAGATGTAGTAAAAAGGATAGTGTCACTTCTACCCAAAATGCATAAGCTCAGTCTAATTTTGAAGAACCGTCAGAAAAACCTAGATTAAGGAACATTCTATAAAATAACTGGCCTACGTGTTTCTTAACCTTGCCATTTTTAAGACTGGTTAATAACTGTTCCAGATTAAAGGAAATTAGAGACATGACAACTAAATGTAATGTATAATCCTAGACTGGATCCCAGGCCAGATGTTTTTTTCAGTATTGACAAAGGACAATACTGAAACAATAGTGAAATAAGGAATAGATAAAAGTATTATATTAATGTTAATACTGCAATTTTGTAATTTTACTATGATTATAAAAGAGAACATCCCTGCTCTTAAGTATTAGGGGGAAGGAGACATTATGTCTGTAATAAACATTAAAATGTTTCAGAAAAAAATATTTATTCTAAACTGATGACAGATAAAGGGAAACATCTTTACAAAATGACTACTAATAAGTACAGAAAGAGAAGTTAGGAAAATCAAATTTTGCAAACATTTTAGTAAAAATTATCAAAGTATGCTAAATCTAAGAGGGATAGATATGATGAAGAATAGAATTATCAACACAGTCTCAAGTTCTTCCTCACAAATTACCTTTTAGTTGCAAAAGGAAAAACTAACTATACAGTGGAGAAACTGGACAACATCTTATTCAAGTGATCAAAATTACTTATTACAGATAAGGGGCCAAGGGACCGTCTGTGCCTCTGGATTGGAAACATGGGGGGAGATATCACTTACAATATTCCCAGTCACACTACAAAACACTAACCATAAGAAAACATCAGAAAAGCCCCAACTGAGGAATATTCTTCCCTTTAGGTATTCAGTATTTTTCAAAAATATCAATATTACAAGACAGAGAAAGGCTCAGAAACTGTTCTAAAGAGTCATGACAATACAACATACAATCCTGGACTAAGTTTTATAGCTAAAAAGAAGTTGTCCATGGGACCAAACAACCAAAAAACGCCCCCACCAAAACAAAAAAATAAAAACCAATGGAACACAGACTGCTTCTTACGAAGTACATATTAAAAGGTAAAGGGCATGATGTCTGCAGCATACTCTCCAATGGGAGAAACACATATCATGAGCAAGAGAGAAAATGACAAATATGGGAAACATTAAAAAAGTAATCAAAGAGCAGAACAACATATACATTACTCTTCTACTTAAAATCCCCCAAATGTATGTACATGTAAACATGTACCCCTAGGATACTAACATTTTTAGTATTTTCCTTTGTGTAGGTAGGGGAACTAGAAGCTAAAAGAGGAGGTTGGCATAGGATAGACAAGGTTGTCTCTTGCGCAGAAAACAGTATTAAGAGCTTCCAGTGTTTTCTATAAGTATACATAAATTTCTGCACACGTGTAATTCCATCATTTGGGTTGTTATATATTCTGATTAATATAAAAATCTACTGAAGTATTCTACTGGTAGTTTCTAGTATTTTAAAAATATAATCTGAGACTTTAAGAAATAGGTTCAGCCAGGCACAGTAACACACCTGTAATCCCAGCTACTTGGGAGGTTGAGGCAGGACGGTCACAAGTTGGCAACTTGTGATCAGCCTAGGCAACTTAGTAAGATTCTATCTTTGAACTAAAAAATAAAAAAAGGTTAGTGATATAGCTCAATAATTGAACTTGAGTTCCATTTCCAGCATCACAGAATAAATAAATGAAAATTAAAAAATAAGTTCTTTCACACTTTTACTTTGATAAAATTTATGTTTGGCCTTAATTCTGAAATCTTTGCTTGTTTTTCTTTACAAAAGCTTTTTATGTTCACATTCTGTTTTGGAATTTTAATTCTCATCTAGTAGCTACTTCTAGTCAATTTACAACAGTTACGTTACCATTACTTAGATAATATGAAGATTACTAACGTATTTTGTTTTGAGGTATAATACTAATAAAAAAAACTCCAGTCTGCCCATTGGAACCACTCAAGGAAGGAGGCTACTCAAGGAGCATATATAAAAGGTGAGTTGTACAAGCATGGGAGGATACTTCTCGCTCTCAGAGATATTTATTTTTCATTATTCTTATAATCTTTCTGGATATATGCAAATAACAATGTATCTTAAAACATACTATTCAAAAATCTTGTAGTTAAAACTTTAAATATTTTTCACAGTAATTTAAGACAATAGAAGCAATGTCTTTACCATGCATATTATCACATTATCTACAATATTCTACATATTTTATAGTGACACAAATTTATACATATTACAGTTGGAAATAGGAAATATCCTTTTGGTCATCTATAATAGGCTGTGAATTTTAAAAGAAGTTCTGAACTTGTATAAGAAAGAGCTTTATTTGTAACCTCAAAGTAATCTCTCAGTTATCTACATTATAAAAAAGAGTCAAGATGTTTGCTTTGTTCTTTTTATTTCTTTGAGGGGTGGGAAGGAGGTTAAAAAAAAGTTTGTTACTTGCTTCAAAGAGCATTCCCAAAGGAGGGGGGGATTCATTTTCAATATACATCAACATGGATGAACACTGTTCTCATAGCTTTCATGACAATTTGAATTCAAGGCAATCAATATGTGTAATATGTTTTTCTGAAATCCAGTGAATTCATTTGGACACATGCGTACTCCTTGTATTCTTATTCACATATGAAAAGAACTGAAAATCACAAATCCAACTTGTTTTGATTTGGGTCTAGACTAATTACTAAGGAACCATTCAGCAATAATGGCCTCAAACATTTAAATATCCTCTGAAACTGCAATTCATTAAGGGACTGCTGACTCCAAGAACTATGCCACCAGTAAGGGAATGAGGTAAGAATTCTCAATCTGGATGCCAAGTTCAAAGCAAAATATCAATAATCTCCTCACTTTTGCGATATCTATAAATAAAAGTAGATGGAGAGGATAAGTAAAATAATGTTAAGTAAAAAGTGCATACAGAACTCAGAAATACTTTTTCATTAAATTTGTTACTTTAGTTAAAAAAAATGCTTATAAGAAAACCACTTAAAGCAAATACTAGTTACATTGTTGCATTGAGAACTTGTTGAGAGCAAAAGAATGAGTACTGATCAACTTTCCTCACTAAAACTTAATCCTTTGTTCCGAAATTGGTTATTTTTAAGTTGAACATCTATGTTAAGCCTTGAAAATTCAAAGCAGAAAGGAAAATCACAGAAAGCCAGTAACTTCATCAATATATCTACACAGATGTTTGCTTGTAGTTTTTGGTATCCAAAACCTTTTTTCCACACATTGCACAGATGCCTGAAACAAAAGAAAACATGTGAGTAAGCAAATCATAATACTAACTGTTTGGAATATTTATGTCAATCCTAAAGTTTAAAATATTATTTACCAGCATCAGAAAATTGGAAAAAAAAAACATACACTTTTAATCATGAACATGTTTTCAGTTCTATTTTGTCATGAATTAAGTTAGGAATAGAAAAATGGAATTTAAAAAAACTTACCCTTTTTGTAGGCACAGCCCTGGCAGTAATGAGAACCTGGTTGGTGCACAGAACTTTTACAAATTCTGCAAGTGGAGAACTTATTCTTTCCATATGGATCAAATCTACAGTTTTGATTTTAAAGAAAGAAAAATGTATACTACGTTAGAAATGTATACTACAATAGAAACACTTTCAACCCTACTTAATTAACATTCAGGATTAATCCATGCTCACCATTCCTTATATCCAGTTCTATAGTTGACACGCATACTCTTGTCAACTATTATTGGGTGGGCGACTATTGTCACACACCTCTGCTCCTTCCATGTAAGCTGTATGCTTTATGAAGAGTTAGTTGCAATTATTCTCAAATCTGTCACTTAAATTTGTCATTCTATTTGTGTGACATAAATATTATGAAAAATGACAAAATGTGAGTGCAAAAGAGTGACTGATTCCATAAAAACTAAGTGCTTTAGGATGACTAGTGTGAACCATTAACTCTGCTATGGAAATATGTATGCATAAGACAACTGTTAAAAACTGGGGGAAATCATAAGTGAAAGGATTCCACACTTTCAAATGTGTCAATTTTTGCTCTATTCTAAAAATACCAAAAAAAAATTGGTTATGACTTATGCAAGAATGATGATGTAGAACTCTAGTCAGAAGAATGATACTCAAAGTCTTATCTTAACACCAAATGATGGATAAATCCATCTATAGTTATGTATAAGTGAGGTAAGTGTGTCTTTTAATGACTGCCTG
The DNA here is from genome assembly GCF_902686455.1 of Sciurus vulgaris. Classification (NCBI taxonomy): domain Eukaryota; kingdom Metazoa; phylum Chordata; class Mammalia; order Rodentia; family Sciuridae; genus Sciurus; species Sciurus vulgaris. Next base: position 60,120,162 of record NC_136475.1, read on the forward strand.
GTTGAATTGATATTTTCAATTAACAGGCCTAATCTCTTTGGATAACAGGGCTTCTGTATAAAAATGATGACTGGAGTGCAGAATAACTTTAGAAGAAATAGTTCCTCTTAAACTGACAGCAAGACTTTGATTTATAACTGCTTCCATAACTACAAAATGATTTTCTATAATATTCTCACATAGTGTCCTAGACGCTGGTATTTTCTCTTGGGGTATAGCACAACAGCTGATTTTCAGACGCCAACTTTTCCAAACCCAGAAGAATATCATTTTACTCCTCAAAAGACAGACCATCTTCTTTTCAATACGCTCACTTTGTCTTGACCTGTACATCTAGAGATTACTTTTTTAAAAAACTGTACTTTATCATTCTAAGATACACATTTCAATCTCTGAAATCTTACAACTACTTGGCAGTTTTTTCTTTATTAAAGTAATGATGCACTTCATAAATAATGCTATTATAGATTCAATGCAATACAGTGGTACATATTCCAAAGGGTAATAGCTACTTTTTAATGTTATTAGAGTAAGTTTGGGATCATAAAACAAAGTACATAAAACTATACAATTTGAACAAATAACAAGTCAATAAAAATTTGTCTTAGTAGACATAAATTGGTCAACAATAGACAGTGAGATACTGCTTTGAAGAATAAGTCTACTGTGTTGTTTTGTATTCATTATTTAATAAGTACCCACTATGTGCCAGATATTGTATGTAGGAAAAGCTTTATTATTGTTATTATTTCTAATTTTTGGGATAATGTCATAAAAAATTTATTGATTTAGTGAATAACTACTGAGTGCCTACTATGTGCCAGTTACTGTTCTAAATACCAAAGATGAACATGACAAAATCCTGCTCTCACCAAACTGATATCTTATTGGGAAATGAAGAATAACAAGTAGTAACAGATAGTCCAATAAAAACAAGTGTTTTCAAGTAGTGATAAGTCTTATAAAGAAAATTCAACAGAATACTGTAATGGAGATGTAGGGAAAGAGCAAAGATTAGTTAGTTAGGGACCCATCTCTGGGGAGGTGACAGTTCACCCTAGACTCAAGTAAGATAGTTGGATATGTAAGCTCTGAGGAAGGAGCACAGGAAGGTGCAGCAAGTACAAACCTCTTTAGATGGAGTTGGCTTGTCATATCTAATGAGGATGGTATATAATAAATGAAGAGGAGTGTGGTACAAAAAAAGTCCAGAGAAAGGGAGAGGTCATATCACGGTAGAGGGTTTAGATTCTATTCTATGTGAAAAAAAAAATGATTAGAGAATTTTAAGCAAAGAAATTACATGACCATTCTGATTACTATAAGACAACTGCAGAAAATGAGACAAAAAGCAGGGTGATAGCTAGAAAATTATTTAGTAACTCAAGTAAGAAATATAGTGGTTTGGAAAAGCGTAGGAGCAGTGAAATGAACAGGATCAGGTAGATTCAAGTTATATTTTAGAGGCAGATCCACAGAACTTGCTGATGGATATGCAAAGTGGGGGTAAAGGAGTAATCAGTAGCTTTTGGTCTGATTGGGCAGAATGGATTGGGCAGTAGTGCCCGTAATTATGATGAGAAGACTGAAGAAGAAAGAGTCTCTCTCTTAGACATCAAATTAGGTGATTCAGGAAACCAGTTACCAAAGACCTGAAGTCACATTAGGACAGACAGTTTATAAATTTATAAATGGGGGGAAAAACTATTTAGTACTGAGTCCTGAGGTACTCGACTGAGAAGAACAGACAGAGTTGGGAGAAAAACCAGGAAAATGGGGTATTCCAGACCAAGAGAATAAAGTGTTGCCCAAATAGTGAGTTATTAACCCATTTTGTTCCAATATCCCAGATATATTTTCTCAAAGTGCTATTTATAGGATGCTTTATACATATAAAAAAGATAAATATATTGTCCGAATGTCTTATTCATTTATTTATTTAGGGTACTGGGGACTAAACTCAGGGGCACTTGACCACTGAGCCACATCCTCAGCTCTATTTTGTATTTTATTTAGAGACTCACTAAGTTGCTTACCACCTCGCTTTTTCGGAGGCTGGCTTTGAACTTGCCATCCTCCTGCCTTGGCCTCCCAAGCCACTGGGAATACAGGTGTGCGCAATGGTGCCAGCCCAATGTCGTATTTATAGGGCAATGTATTTTTGTTCTTAATGATAATAAAAAATACATAAGCACTAGATTATGATTCCCAACCCATTTTAATCCACCTGTGTCAATTTAACTGAAATATTCAATTAAAATTGAAATTCAATTAGAATTGAAAACTTGGGACTTAATGGGGGAAGAAAGATAAGAACAGACAAGTGGTCCTCAGTTTTAAATGTAACTTTGACCCCAGCAAAAACAGTTTTAAGGCTGTGGTGGGGATGAAAGCATGACTAGAATGGCTGCAGGAGAGAATGGAACTTAAGGACATTGAGAAAGTATCTAGATAAGGATTCTGAAAACTTCTGACTGGAAGCAAGAAAACAGTGGCAGCTGGAAGAGTTCCTGAAATTTTAAAAACTAGATATAATAAAGCACAGTGTCAAAAATTTTTTTTAAGATGGGAGATATTTTTATGCCCATTCACTAATGAAAAAGTGAAGTTCATAAAGGTTAAGATAATGGTTTAACTTAGCTTAAGATCACAGGGCAGGATAGTGACAGAACCCAGACTCAAATTTAGTTCTAGCTCAAAAGGTTATCATCTTTCCACATTTCCCTGTTGCCTATGATCTATAGAAAAATTAAGAAGTAGAAAGTAACATTTTCTGATGAAATTACATAAATGAAGTAGCACTAATATCTTCATATACTGATGCAGTAAAGATACAGTGAAATTAGTAGGTTATAGCAGCTATCTTGTCTCTGGATAACAGGAACTCCCTAACTCTGTTTTATCACAATGGAGCACAACAAATTTAATTCAATAGGCTTAATATTAAAAGAAAGTGGAAATTTACAACTCCTCTATTCATGCTCTTACCCACCTTGCTTTTTTTGAAGTCAAAGCTTTATTTTCATTCAGCTTTCTTCCACCACTTTCTGTATCAAAATATACATGTTTTAGTGGGTTATTTCTATGCATTTTACATACAGTATATAATAGTTTAAAAGTTCATTCTTTGACCTTCTCTCAATAGAATGTCCCATATATAAATTTTTAAAATACTTATTTAATAGCCAAGTTCTTAAGACACAACTTAAAAAGAAAACAATTATTAAGAAATCTGAAAATTTACATAAAATGCAATCATTTTATTTCTCAAAGTAGTACTTTAGAAGGATCTACATTTTCTTGGTCTACTGCAAAATCTAGAAGTTTCTACTTTAGTGTCATAGACTATGAATACAGTGAAAGTGTTTCTTTTCCTTCTTTTTGAAAATATAATTCACTATGCATTTCATGATAAGAAAAATGAAAACTGTTTAAATTTGTTCAAAAATATTAAAAACTAGGTGAGGGGGAAATTAAATACAAATCACATCAAATACTGAAATGAAATCATCATTTGAAGATCACTTAATGATTTTGCAATCTCCTGCCTACTACATTATCTCATACATGTAACTCAGAGAACTAAATGAAAAGATATTAAATTATTGGGGACTCAGTATTCTTTAGTGTTTAACAGATGAAATACACTGAACACATAACACTTCATATTACAAATAATGTAAAAGCTAAAATATTATTCACAGGAAGTATTTGATTCAATTTATATTTTCTTTTTTTAAAAAATATTTTTAGTTGTAGATGGACACAATACCTTTATTTATTTATTTTTATGTGGTGCTGAGAATTGAACCCAGTGCCTCACACATGCTAGGAAAGAGCTCTACCACTAAGCTACAAACCCGGTCCTCAATTTCTATTTTCTAAAAGAAAAAAATACCTGTGGTATTCCTTGCACCATCTTTCCATGTATCTGGAGTGATAACAGTACCAAGTTTCTTTTCACCTGTTACAAGATAGTAAAAAGGAAAGTAGAATTCACTATTTAATAAATATACTACACCATGCCTAAGGGTCACAATGGTATCACACAGTCATATTATAGTAGGAGTCTGGGAATGCTATGGGTCAGTAAATTGAGACTCAAGATATCAATTGTAGGTAATGGATAAATGACCCTCAGTAAAATTTGTAGAATAACAAGATGGTTTACAATAGACTTTCACTGTTTGTTTATACTTTAAACAAATCTGATAAATCAATTCATTTCATAGACATTTACTGAACAAGCCTCTATGATCTACAAGCCACTACACAAAGTGCTGAAAAAAATAAAACCATGAATCAGAGAAAGCACTACATTTCAGGAAACATATATCTAAGTTCATTAGTTTCTCTAACAGTTCTTAATTTGAGTTCCACAGGCAGATGTTATGAGATAATTAAAAAATGTGGAGTCTTTTTTATTTTCCCCAGTAAAAGTCTATATATTTTGTCAGAGTCTCAAAGGGACCAGAGACTTCCAAAAGAGTTAAAAACACTTCAACCAAAATATAAGATGGAAAATAAAAAGTACAACTGTGAGCTAAAATAAATTAAGTGCTAAAGTAGTAGGAGAAATTCCAAGCAGGTAGAAATAAACCTAGTTTTGGAAGCTCAGGAATGCTTTGAGGAGTATACTATAGAGAGGGTTTTAATATGTAGAAATGACACTGTGAAAAAGGACGAAAGAGAATGAAATCAAACTAGATAAAGGATGCATCCTAAGGAAAGGCATGGAAAGTTCAGGGTACATACAAGCACATAAGTAATTTGGCTGGCTCAAGTGTGAAAAGGGTAAGGGTTAGTGAATATGAGGCTGGGAGAGAGAAGTTGGGGCCTTATTGTGGAGAGACATGAATGTTAGGCTCCAAAACAGTCAGGGTTCTTTTTTCCTGTATGAGCAAAGTCAGGCTGGAGATGTGAAGTAGACATTTCATTGGTATGGATGTGCTACTTGAAGCCAAACACTTCTGAAAGAGTCAAATGGAGTCAGAGGATTAAAGACCCCCAAAAGGATCTTGAACTTGGTGATAAGGAGATCACTGGTAAATATATATATATATATATACACACACACACACACACTTATCTATCTATATAGATATATACATATCTATATAGATAGATTTAGTTGTAGGTGGACACAATACCTTTATTTTACTTTATTTTATTTTTACTATATTTTACTTTATTTTTACTATATTTACTTTATTTTATTTTATTTTTTATGTGGTGCTGAGGATCAAATCCAGTGCCTTACTGGTACTAGGTGAGTGTTTTACCACTGAGCCACAACTCCAGCCCTGCTGGTAAACTTTTGAAAATTATTAGTGTTGTAGAAAGTCAGTTTGTAAAGTGCTAAGAAATAATTATGAAAATCTGAAGGCAACAAACAAAACCAAGTCTCTTAAAACATTGTATGATACAGGGAAAGAGACAGCTAAGCGTGTAAGAGAGAAAGCTGGTGTGTAGACTTTTTTTTAATGTATGACAGAAATCTGTTTACCTATAGGGTGAATGGAATAAACTGATAGATTGAGACATCAAAAACAACGGAGTGTTAGACTTTTCAGAAGAGTGGAGAAGTAGAAAATAGTAAGAGGGAATGACCTTTAGGATACATATCATATTCCACAAATATATCAATTTTATTTTAATAACCACACTGGATCTTGGATTCTCAAAATTTTATGTGCCTTGGGATATTAACTCTCACAATTTCCCCAGTATTCTTAATTTCCCCTGGGACAAAGTACGTATAATGTAAACAGAATTACAAGTAAAACTAGGCAGAATTCTTGTCTCCTAAAGTAAAAATTATAGAACTGACAAAAATTACAAATAAGGCCCAAGTTACACATTTAAGAAGTGTACACCATAAAAGACATCAGAGCAGGCACATACTCTAAAGACATTTAAGCCACATTTAATCTAACACCCCCAAAACACCCATTTAATCTAAAACCCCAAAAACTGCTTACGGGTGGAGTTTCAAAAAGCATGGTGTAAGGGGGTGATGAAAATGTTCTAAAATTGTGGTAATGATTGTACAGCTCTGCAAATATACTAGAAAACGCATTTTAAGTGGGTGAATTGTATGGTGTATTAATTACATCAATTCTTACTATTATTTAAAAAATCTTTTTTTTTGGTACTGGGGATTGAACCCAGGGGCGCTTAACCACTGAGCCACATCCCCAGCCCTTTTTGTTTTTTATTTTGAGACGGGGTCTTGCTAAGTTGCTTAGGGCCTCATTAAGTTGCTGAGGCTGGCTGGCTTCAAACTTGTGGTCCTCCTGCCTTAGCCTGAGCTTCCCAAGTTGCTGGGATTACAGGCATGTGACACTGTGTCTGGCTTAAAATTTTAATTTAAGACAATAATGGTATATGGTATATAAACTAAAAAGAGGCGGGTATTAGTTTCACTATGCTCCACACAGAATGGTGCTGTTTAATTCTGAATGCCACATACATAAGGGGCAGGTTATGATAGAAATAATCAGTTTTTGAGTACCTATTAAGTTTAGCACTTTGTATTAGACATTATGTTATTTAATTCTCACAAAATGACATAAATATGTTTTTATGTTTTTCAGGTGAGAAAATGAGGTCTAAGAAATATTAAGTGGCTCATCCATGAACAGTGTTTAATACAAGAAAGGAAAGTCATGGGTGTCTATGGCTCAAGTTTTACTACTGAGGAGACACAAACAAAATGGATCATGTCCATTAGACAGTACCTGACATGATAAGAGGAGTTGAAACCTTGTCACAAAAGATCCAGATATATCTAACCCGAGAAAACAGAGACTTGGAAATATGAAAGCTGTTTTTAAACATAAACAGACTGTGAGGTTAAAACAAGCAAACTTCATCAAATCTTTTCTAAAAATCTCAAGAGTATGCATTAGAATCACTACAGGGGAAAGACCTTTCTAAAAGCCAGGGATGCCTACAGACTTCCTTGAAGATGGCGAGACTTCCGGGCTCTCCTATCCCAGTGCTGTGTATACTCATGCCAAGAGTTTACGTGACATTGAATTGGATGCTGACTTAGGGTTACCAGATAAAACGGAGGAAGCCCGGCTAAATTTAAATTTCAGGTAACCAATTAATTTTTAAGTTAATTACTGCAGGGCACATGGCACTTACTGTAGGAAAAAACAGCACACAAAGCCGTCTCATATTGCATGGGACAAACACAGTACTAAGAAATCATTCGTTATTGTCAAGTGAGCATCCGGAATTCTTTCCTGCTGTATCTTGGAACTCCAGAAGCCACTGAACCGATTTTGAAGGTTCATTTGAAGCCTGAGGGGGCCAGTCAATAAGCTGAAATTAACGAGATTCGGGGGAAGGAGAGGAAACGGAAATAGAGATGCAGAACAGAGACCACTCTGAACACATAATACATAGGACTAAATGGTCCCTGGGGAGGGGCAAGGCAGGAGGACAAAGGTTAGACTCAGCCCTGTGGGAAAAACAGATAAGGTCAAGTTCCCAAGAAAATCTAGTCAGCTTTTCCTAGCCTTTTCCTCTCTCAGAAGCAGGTCCTTAACTCACATTTTTCGCATACCATCCTTCCGTCTACGGTTCCCTCAAACGCCGAAGCAGTAGCAATCCAAAAACAACACTACTGCCTGAGAAGGATGCCCCTTCCGGCTACGTCACCCTACTTCCGTCTCTAAGCCCTAGGTTCCGCCTACCCTACGCCTGGAAAACCGCGGGAGGAATAAACGAGAGCAGGTGGGTGGGGCTGTCTCGTTGGCTCCACCTACTCCCCTCTGCGATTGGCTGTGCGGCCGTGGGTCTCCACCTCCTGGGCCTGCGCCTGCGCGAAGGTCATGGCAGCCCGTCTCACCTGACAGTGGGAGGCAGTGCCTCCCCTTCCCCTCCGCGGGCGGGAGAGTTAGGTAAGCCCTGATGGACACCCCCGGCCCACTCACCTCTCGCGGGTGCACATCACTTCGCCAACTGCCGGAGTGGTTGCGAACTTCCGCGCCCGGCGTGCCCACGGCCGCAGCCCACCCGCCGCCCGAGCGCCACCCTTTCGGCGTGACCCAGGGGCTGTCCTGAAGAAGGGACCCTCTTTCGGATCCGAGTTTCTGTCTCTGTCCTTCAGTGTTCCCTTGTGTCCAGCACCTGTATTCTTAGATTATGCCCCTCAACTGATTTTCTCGATGTTTACAACCCGGCCGGCTGAGGCTGGGGCAGAGTCCCGAGCGACCAGCGTGAGGTGGGTCTGTAACTGAAGGTCCAGCATCCCCGCGAAGCCTGCTCTGGGATAGCTCAAATGTGCTTTTTCTGCCGCCACGCCTGCCCACCTGGGTCAGGTCGAATCGTAACGCCGAGGCGGCGGCCTCGCGATGTTTGGCGTGCTCTAAGGCCTGACAGCGCCAGTGTCGAGGAAGGGTGCACACTTCACCTACTTCATCCAGTAAGCCTCTGAGCGTGGGTGCTTACTGCTCTCTTGCGTCCACATCTGCAGATGGTAGCTGGGATTCCAAGAGTGGCTCAGAAGGAATCTGTATACAAAGGGTTTCCTGATTCTGTCCCTGCCCGACCCGCTGTCAGTGGAGCTTAGCGTCTTGAAGAAACTTTGGTTGTATTTTACCATCCCTTGTGTTCCCAATCCCTGGAAGTGTATCTTTGTAGCAAAGAGGCTAGGGCTTGAAATGACAATCGTGTGAAACCTTGTACCTGTCACCTAATTAGTTCATCCTGTTTTCTTATGAGTAAAGTAGGTGCCTTTGAAAAATGATTTGTGTGAATTAAATGAGGACCATTAGTACAAATCTCAGATTCACCTGTTTTTCTTTCACATTTGTGCATCCCTTCCCTCCACTTCCGTGTGTGCACACGTGTGTGTTATATTTTTCTGGGATGCTTTAATTTTCTGGGTTATTCACCACAATGTAACCTATTGATAATTTCTTAATACAAAGTCCTCACTTAACATTAGTCAGTATAATACATAAGCTCCCTGTAATTTAAACATATGTATTTAAAGACAGTAAATAGCTCATTGCTTCTTTTTAGAGGTTGAAACATTTAGGATAATGGGAAAATCATTATTACATATGTCTTTCTTTTCTTAATTTGTTTTTCATTAGATAGTCACCAAAGAAAACACCATGAAAGATACAGATATCAAGAGACTGCTGTATACCCATCTTTTATGCATATTTTCAATTATCCTAAGCATCTTCATTCCATCAGTATTCTTGGAGAACTTCTCAATATTGGAAACACACTTGACGTGGTTGTGTATCTGTTCTGTTTTTGTAACTGCTGTCAATCTAGTATTATATTTGGTAGTGAAACCAAATGTGTCTTCTAAAAGAAGTTCATTATCACATAAGGTAAGGCTTATACTTAAGCAATTATTGGATGGAAGTTGTGTTTCTTTTAATGAAAGAATAAAGTGTTTGTCCTCTTTGGGTTACTTAAGGCATGTAAAGAAACCTGATTTTTTTTTCAAATCAGTAGCTTGTTGTTTGCTGTACCCACCATGTTTGATGGATCCTTGCTGTGCATTCATTGTGGAATTATGACTTCTTTAGTGTATATTATAGCACTGTGAGCCTGTATAATCCATTGGTTGACATTACCATTGAAGATAAATACATATGGCTATCTTTAAACCTTATTTTAGAAGACATTGCAGTTTGTTTTCATTTACTTTTGCATTTCTGAAAGAAAGCGTACTTTTCAGGAATTACAAAAGAAGTCACTGGTAATTGTTTCAAACAAGTCTTCCTTGATTAAACAGTTAAATATATTTCAGAGAATCAATTTTCTGGAATATTCACTGTGCTTCACTATTACTTTAATAAAGTCCTCACTTAACATTCAATATTATGTATAAACTCTCAGGTAATTTAACATCTTTACTGCCTTATGATTTTAAAAGCTTAATGTATATTTATAATTATATCTTCTTAATTTCCTAATCAAGTGAGTCCCACATGTGCTATTTGTAGATAGCACATCTACAGATACACATATCTATCTGGTCTTTTTTCATGTGATTCATACAGTAATATGAATGTGACTTAGAAAATTATATAGTATTTTGTTTTTGTGTTGCAATTTTCCCAGGAGTTTTGTTTTAAAATGAAAAAACAAAACAAAAAAAACGTTATATTTTGCGGTGCTTTCATGCGTTACATAATAAGTACTGTGTATATTTTATATCTTAGCACTCCGTTACATGGATTAATAGAATAGCTCAATACATACTATAGGAACAGAAATCCATTTGACTCATGGGTGGGTAGAATGTGGATGTGTATGATATTTGCCTCTTAGAACATTCAGCTGTTTCACACATTATGGAAAAAAGTTGTATTTGTAGATAAAATGGAAAAATTTGTCCTTTAGTTAGTCTCTTGAGTCTTCACATTATTCATTTCTCTTTTAGGTAACCAGAGTTTTGAAATGTTGTATCTACTTTCTTATGTCTTGCTTTTCCTTTCATGTGATTTTTGTTCTCTATGGAGCACCACTAATAGAGTAAGTTTGAAATGTGTACTTTAACTTTATATTTTAGAAAACTGATTTACTAAACAATGTGCTAACTCCGTAGGCAATTAGAGAAAAACTGTGGTATGATTAATGAATCAAGAACAACATCATTTTTTCTTTAGCACAATTCATAACTTAGTTCATTAAATGCTTCTATTACTTAGTCTTCTGTTACCCAACTACATGTTGGAAGGAGGGAGGGCAGAAGAGGAACTGTGTGTATGTATATTTAAAAGACTAATTAATATTAAAATAGTAATATGTTTCTTTTAAAACCTCTAAGGGAACTCACTGTCATGATATGTGTAAGTTGGTTATAAATAACATATCAGTTCTTAGCAAATGTGATTCTGAAGTAGTTGAAAGAGTTTGTTTTCCTAAGGAAAGTCAATAAATGTTTGTATTAAAATCAAAATCCATTCTGTAAAAAATTAAAAAAAATAATTAAACAGTTAAGCTAATATAGGTCAAATTAACACTTTTTCAAAACTAACCAATTTCAAATCAGTGGAGACTAATAAATCTTTCTTACATAATGTTTATTAAGTTTGGAAAACTTCAGTTTAGCAGTGATTAATGATCATGGTGAAATGAATAATATATATACATATATATGCATACACATACATCTATAATTATGTATACAGTTATAAATATTTATACGTAACTGTACATATACGTATTAAACTAACAGATTTATTCTTTTCTAGAGAGAGGAGAACAAGACCTTTATCATCTGAAATGATAGCTTTTGTCTAATCCAGCATAGACTAGAAATAAGAGTTGAATCATTGGTTGTAGAGAAAGTTCTGGTGATTGTTGCAGAAGAAAGCTAACATTTAGAAATGGAAGTTTCAGTATGGATCTTAGGGTTTTTCACATTTTTGAAATTGACCATGAAAACATGATATTTCCTAGATTGGCTTTTAAAGTTTGTATGTTAGTGGTAAATTATTATAGTCATTTTGATGGGATTCATGTAATCTTTCAAAATATCAGAAAATATTTTTATATTAAATCTGCTCATGTGATAAAGATTTTGTATATGTGTGTATGTGCATTTTCAACACTCTTTAAGAAATTAATAGTTTTTTGTTTTTGTTTTTTAGGTTGGTGTTGGAAACATTTTTATTTGCAGTTCTTTTGTCTACTTTTACTACTGTACCTTGTTTATGTTTGTTAGGACCAAACCTCAAAGCCTGGCTTAGAGTTTTCAGTAGAAATGGGTAAGTTTTAATTTTATATTTTGTGAATAGTAATTTAAAAAAAATTAATAAAGTGTTTTTCTATTCATGACAGTGTGCTGATTATTCCATGAATGTTTCTCAGCACTGTGTGATTCTCAAAAATGCCAAAAGGGGCCAGTGAATTTGGGGAATTGAGGCAGAGAACAGATGGTTTGAGAGGGACCCAAGCAGGCAGACTATAGCCCTCTTCCTCCACATTAGCAAAATCGAGTATGTTTTTTTTTTCGGTATGGTAGAATTTACTTTTTGTTTGGGAAAAAAAAAAGTTTCTGCTACCAAAAGAAAGCTTTTGAAATCACTGGGATGATTTGGCATTATGATAAAGTGCTTCAAATAAAATTGTTTACATATATTTTGTAATATGCAAATGGTGTACTTATAAAAATGTTTCATGTAATAGCAAGAATTTCTTGTTTGTCCTTTGTCATGATAAAAATATTGGAGTGCAGATTGAACAGATTTTATTTCCTTAGCAACCATAAATATTTTCAGTAAAGCCAAGTTAAAAATTTAGCTTCTTCAAAGACATTGAAATAATACTTACCAGAGATGGTGGAGTTCTAACTAAGAAAACCAGAAGATAATTTGGTACCTGTAATTTTGTTCTGTTTGTTACCTAGCAGCAAAAACGTCTTGAGTACTTACTGTCCTCCACATGCTAAGCTCTATGTGAATTTCAAAATATTAGGAAGATTTTTTCCCCCTGAGGAGCTTGCAACATTCAAGGGATAAGAATGAAATGAACAAATAGTATGAAACTAAAACTGTAAATTGAACAATCTGTGCTGTAGGAACTCAGAGGAATAGGGAGCAGTGAAGAATGGGGCTGGTGCGGGGAATGATCTTGGGTCAGGAATAAAAGATTTGATGAGACCAGGAAGAAAAGATACCTTGTGCAAAGGGAATGGATGAAAACTGAAATGAAAATGGTATTTTTGTGCAATTTGGAAGGGAACAAACAGCTAAAGGAGAGCAGGGAATGCATGCTGAGTGTTTGGTTCCGTAAATTACTGTCTTATTCCTTGGGAAATGATTGTGTTCTTAAGAACTATTTTCTATTCATAAAGACTGTAGAAAACAAAAGTGTAACAACTGAAAATATCTTCCTGCATTATTACCATGGCATTTTAAATTAATTTCTTTTAATTTCTTAGTTTGAAATTTTAAACAGTGGAAACTGGTTGCAATCTTACTGGTTTGTACTGCTGATTAATTAAGCTTTGAATTTTTCTAATAGGTAATGATATATTTGGAGGGGACATTGTCATTTGATTTTTACAGTTAGTTCTGGTATAACAGGGTGTATGTATTCATAAAAATCACTGAATTTAGCAAAATTGGATAGTAAAAAACATAAAACTTGTGGGAACGATGGGGTTAGGGATGGAACACTCAAAAACTTGGCCAGTGACACATAGGAACTTTTTAAATTTGGTACCAGGGATTGAACCCAGGAGCACTTAACCACTGAGCCATGTCCCCAGGCCTTTTTTTTACCTTTTTACAGTATCTCACCAAGTTGCTGAGGCTGGCTTTGAACTTGCGATCCTCTTGCCTCAGCCTCCTGAGTTGCTGGGATGAACAGGCGTGAATAAAGATAGAAACTTAATGAAAATGGTAGCACCATTTGACATGTTAAGTGGTTAAGAAATACATAAATATTACATAAAATATAGCTCTTTTCCTAGGAAGAAATTTGAAGTTTGCCTTTGAAAGTAGACATGGGAAGGGTTGTCTCTTCTGAGTTACTGTGAAGTAGTGAAGAATGGTTGTTGGAAATCTGACCCAAAGTTAACCCCAGATGTGGATGAGTATGACTTGATGTTTGGTAAACTGAGGTAGCTGGGAGAATACTTTTTGAAAAAGTGTATTGAAGCTGGGGCATCATGGTATCTACTTATAGTCCCAGCTGGTGAGGAGGCTGAGACAAGAGTCTTGAGCCCACAAATTTGAGACTAACCTGGGCAACCTAGTAAGACCCTGTCTCCAAAAAGATGATATTAAAATAGTATTGGGATGTAATTCACATACCATACACATTACCTAAAGTGAACAATTTAATGGTTTTAGTGTATTCACAGACATGTACAACTACCAGTAGAGTCAAATTTAGAACATTTAAATCACCTCAAAAAGAAACTTTGTGCGCTGGGGCTGTAAGCTCTGTGGTAGAGCACCTAGCATGCATGAAGCCCTGGGTTCAGTCCTCAGTACTAAAAACAATCCCTTTATCCTTTAGCTTTCATCTCCTTAGGTCCCCATTCCCAAGCCCTAATAACTTCTTATCTATTATTATCTCTATATAATTACCTATCTCAGACATTTCATGTAAATGGAATCATACAATGTGTATTTTTTTTTCAGGTTCATCCATGTTGTAGCATGTATAGTACTTCATTTCTTTTTATGGCTGAATAACATTCTGTTGTATTGGTGTGTACTACAGTGTGTTTATTCCTTCATTCATTGATAGGTATCTGGGTTCTTTCTACCTTTTTGTTATTATTTGAAAGTTCTGATTCTTCTTATATCCTCAACAATACTTGTTATCTGATCTTTTGATTGTTGCTATCCTAATGGGTATGAAGTTTTATCTTATTGTGTTTTTATTTACATTTACTGCTGACAGTAAAAAATCTTTTCATGTACCTTTTGGCCAGTATATATTTTCACTGAAGAAATGTCTCTCCAGAAACTTTGCTCATTTTTAAATTGAGTTGTCTTTTTATTATGAGTTGTAAGAGTTATTTATATAGTCTTACTATAACTTCCTCATGAGATACATGGTTTGAAAATTTTTGTCCCAGTCTATAGTGTCTTTTCCCTTTCTTTTTTTTTTTTAATTTTAAATTTTAAAAAATTTTATTTTATTTATTTTTTATCTTTGTCTTTTCACTTTCTTGATTGTGCCCTTTGAAGCCCAGAATGTTTAAATTTTGATGAAGCCTAGTTCATCCATCTTTTTTCTTTTGTTGTTCATATGTTTAATGTCATATCCAAGAATCTATTGCCAAATCAAGGTCATAAAGATTTACATCTATGTTTTCTTCCAAGAAATTTATGACTTAACCTCTTGTATTATAAGTTTTGATTCATTTTGTGTTAATTTCCCACCCCCCGCCACACACCTCATTTTGTGTTAGTTTTTATATGTGGTGTGACATAAGGGTTCACCTTCCTTCTTTTACATGGTATTGTCCTAACACCAGTTGTGACTCTTTTCCCCCATTGAATGATCGTAAGAACATGCTTTTATATGTTCTGTTCCATTGACCTGTATGTTTATCCACATGCTAGTACAATGCTATTTTGACTAGCTGGTAGAGGTTTGAGGGGCATACTGTAAAAACATTTCGTGTTTTCCTGTATCTCATAGTACATCTGGGTGCAGTTTTTCATGTTTACGTAGTGTTTCTCTGGATGAAGTTGCTCATGTTGTTCCCCTATATATCAAACTGTACCAAATTTGAATCTTCAAAGCAAGCATTACATAGCCATGGATATAAGTTCCTAATGTCTCCAAATTGAAAAAAGTTAAATGTTAAGTCTCAAGGGAAACAGAGGAAAAAACTATTCCTAGTTTTTCATAGTAACTTATGGACTTCATATGTATAGATTTTTCCATGGCCTTTTAAAATTCTCTTTCTACTTATAGACTGAAGCATGCCTGTATTCTCCTGAGTAAAAAACTTTTAAAATCCATTTTAAAATTTGCCTTTGAAACTTCTGAGATTTGGTGAATAAAATTGTTGGCATGTTGTTTGCATGCCTGTTGCACTTTATCTCTTCTCAGAAGGATCTATAACAGAAGTAAAACTAAAAACTTTTGGAAGAGAAATTACATTTTCTAGCTAGATTGGCAAAGATAATAAATTTTTAAAAAAATATTTTTTAGTTGTAGATGGACATAATATATTTATTATTTTTATGTGGTCCTGAGGATCAAACCCAGTGCCCCACACATGAGAGGCAAGTGCTCTCCAGTGAGCCCCAGCCCCAGCCCAGATAATAAATTTTAATAATACATAGTGTCAAGAGTTTGGAGGAGCAAGTGCCAAAGTCTCTGGTGGGTAAATTGGTTCAGATTCTATGAAGTACAGTTTGGTAACATTTATAACACATCTACAAAATATTGAGTGCATAAGATTACTCATTTTGGCATTGAAAATAGCCTCAATGTCCATTAGAAAAGGATATGGTTAACCAGGCACAGTGGCGCACTCCTATAATCCCAGCAGCTCAGGAGGCTGAGGCAGGAGGATGGCAAGGTGCTATCTTTGCTATCAGAAAAAGTGAGGTGCTAAGCAACTCATACCCTGTCTGTGAATAAAATAAAAATAGGGCTAGGGATGTAGTTCAGGGGTTGGGTGCCCCTGAGTTCAATCCCCAGTACCATAAAAAAAAAAAAAAAAAAAGGTACAGTTAAATAACATTTAATGCACAATATGCAATACTATGCAGCTACAAACACATACTCTCTCACACATTCTTTCTCCTTTATTTATTCTATGTTAGGTAGAAAAAAGCATGATTAAAAAATGTACATAGGATGTGGTAAGGGGAATATATATACTTATGTGTTTCTAGAAGATATATAAGAATCTGATTTTTTTAAAAATTGGTTGTCTCTGTGTAGGCCAGGAGACCAACTAAGTCAACTTTCCACTGAATCCCTTTTGTTGTCTTTTAAAAATTGAAACATATTAATGAAGATTTTTGCCAGTACTTAACCTGTTTGATTATTGAAAGTTAGGTCTGTGTCAAGTACAAGATTTTTTGATACCACCTGTTTCAATAGACTGCAAAAGTTATTCTTCTAAAATTTCCATCATACAATCGGAGAACAATTCAGTAGCTAGAGGACTATTCTAAAAATAATCACTTTGTAATACAAAACATTTAATATCATACAGGACATGACATGAAATAGTAATAATATGAAAATATTTTAGTAACTTTTAAAGCATTTTCATGAATTTTATGGCATTTCTCAGAGCAATCTAGTGAGATATTCCTATTTTCATTGTTTTATACATGAGGTTGCTGGAAAACTAACAGGTGATAGCTAATAATTGATAGAACTAGGACTTGAGTCTAGATCATCTGATATACCATATAGAATATTGGGAGTCAGAAAATGGATTCTTGGTCTTCACTACTCAGTGGCCAAATGATCTTAGACAAGCACTTAGCTTCATAGATCCTCATGTATAACATGACTAGAATAAAACTAATATGTACTTAGCAGGGTTATTGTCAGACCTGAGTAAGCTAATAAGTGAAATCAATAGTAGGTGCTCAAGAAATGTTTGTCAAGTGGATTAACAAATGTCAAGGAGCATCTTTATATATTATACTTCTAATCCTGACTGGTTTGTCTCAGTCTTCTTAGGTCAGATAACAGACCAAGGACTCTAGCGCCTAGACAACCACAGAGGAGTAATGGTTTTTGCAGTTAATTTAGTGTGAAGTTCATTTGAACTTTGTTGTGAGATGGGAGCCTAAGTCTTCATATCTCAATCATACATCATAATTTAACTAGTGATAGTTCAATTTCTTCCTAACACTTTTATTACAAGAATTTAGTGTAGAAAACATGTCACTTTTTTTTAATGATCTAGGAAATAACTAATGTGGTAGTTTAACTTTTGAGTGACCTTCTTTAATGTTCATTTTTTTTTTAAATAATTCTGAACTTTATTTTTTAGCACAGTTGTAGATTTATAGAATTGAGCAGATAGTTCAGAGTTTCCATATACTTCCTCCACTGGCAGTTTATTAACTTCATGCATTAATTAGTATATTTGTTATAATTAGTGAACCAATATTGACACATTGTTAACTAAAGTTCCTGTACAGCTTTGTGGATTTTTATAAATGCATGTCATGTATCCATCATTACAGTACCATGCAGAGTAGGTTCACTGACCTAATAATACCCTGTGTATTCACTTGTGTATCACCTTTTCCTGTACTGGTGATTGACCCCAGGGTCTCCACATCTAGGCAAGTGCTCTATCACTGAGCTATACCCCAACCCTTTAAATTTAATTTTTTTTTTTTTTTTTTGTACCACAAATTGAACTCGGGGATACTTAACCACTGAGCAACATCCCCAGCCTTTTTTTTTTTTTTTTTTGTATTTTATTTAAGACAGGGTCTCCCTGAGTTGCTTAGGGCCTTGCAAATTTGCCGAGGCTGGCTTTGAACTTGTGATCCTCCTGTCTCAGCCTCCTGAGCTGCTGTGATTACAGGTGTCTGCCACCCTGCTAATTTTTTTTTTTTTTTTTTTTTTTTTGAGACACAGTCTTGTTAAGTTGCCAGAGCTGACCTTGAACTTGAAATCCTCCTGTGAAGCTGGGATTACAGATGCTACTACACTTGGCCCACTGATCTTTTTAATATCTCTGTAGTTTTTCCTTTTCCAGAATGGCATCTTGTTGGAATCATACTGTATGCATATAACCTTTTAAGACTAGCTTCTTTCACCTAAAGTATGCATTTAAGTTTTATTCAGGTCTTTTCATGACTCAAGAGTTAATTTCTTTGTCACTGAATAATATTCCATTGTATGGGATATAGTTTGCTTATCCGTTTACCTATTGACATCCTGGCAGCTTCTAGGTTTCTGCTATTTTAAGTAAAGCTGCTCTAAACATTTTCGTGTAGATTTTGTGTGGGCATAAGTTTCCAGTTCAGTTCAGTAAATACCTAGGAGTGCAATTGCTGGCTGGTATGTTAAGATTATGTTTGGCTTTGTAAAGAACTGCCAAACTATTGTTCGAGTTGGCCATACTATTTTGCATGCCCGACAGCAGTGCATGAGAGTTCCTTACCAGTGTTTGGTATTGCCAGGTGTTTTTCTTTCTCTCTTTAGATTTTTCAATATTTTTTTCATTTAAAAAATGTATATAAAAATTTTTAGTGCATGCACTGTGGTTAGATGTAACAGTGGCATTCATTTTGACATATTCATGAATGCATATAACATAATTTTCTTCATTTCTATCCTCAGTACTACCCATTTTTTCTTCTCCCTCCCCTGATTTCCTGCTACTCTTTTGGTCATCCTTCTATTTATTTATTTTTTAAATTGATGCATTATAGTTATATATAAAATTGGAATGAAATGTGGTATATTCTTACATGCACATGGCATAATTTAGTAAACTTCATTTCCTTGTTCTTCCCTTTTCCCTCCTGTCCTTGCTGCCCCTTTATTCCCTTATTTCTTCTCTACTGATTGCCCTTCTATTTTTGTGACTTCCCCCAGTTTTGTTCCTTTTTTCTCTCTAACTTTTACATATGAGAGAAGACATTTGACCCTTGAGTTTCTGAGTCTGATTTATTTCATAATGTTCTTAGCATGATGTTCTCCAGTGCTGTCCATTTACCTGTAAATGCCATAATTTCATTCTCCTTTTTGACTGAGTAGAACTCCATTGTGTATATATAGCACATTTTCTTTATCCCTTTGTCTATTGATGGACACATATGCTTGTAACATAACTTGACTTTTGTGGCTTGTGCTTCCATAAACATCAGTATGATGTATCACTATAGTATGCTGATTTTAGTTATTTTGGATAAATATCAAGGAGTAGGATAGTTGAGTCATATGATGATTCCATTCCTGGTCTTGCTTTTTTTCTTTTAACAAGTATATTCATAGTAACTCTGGTCTTGCTTTTAAAGTGGTTGTAATAATTTACAGTCCCACCAACAACACGTAAAGGTAACTTTTTCCACATATCCTTGCCAACAATTATCATTATTTGTATTCTTGATGATTGCCATTCTGAGTTGAGATGAACTTTAAGTGTAGTTTTGATTTGCATCTCCCTGATTACTAAAGATGTTGAGACTTTTGAAATGTATTCGTTGACTATTTATATTTCTTCTTTTGAGAAGTGTCTCTTTAGATCTTATGTTCATTTTTTGAATGATTTATTAGTTTTTTAAGTTCTTTATATATTCGGGTTATTAAATCCCTGTCAGAAAGTAACTGACAAAGATTTTCTCTCATTCTCTAGGCTCTGTCTTCACACCCTTAATTATTTCATTTGTTATGCAGAAATTTTTTAATTTAATACTACCTCATCTATTGCTTTTTGGTTTTATTTCTTAAGATTTAGGAGTCTTATTAAGGAGTCACCAATGTTGGGAGTGTTGCCCCTGTGTTTCTTTCAGCCGTTTCACTGTTTGTGATCTAATTCCTAGGTCTTTGATCCATTTTGAGTTGATCTTCATGCAGGGTGAGAGGTAGGGATCTAGTTTCACTCTTCTGCATGGAGATATCCAGTTTTCCTAGCTCTCGTTGTTTCTCCAGTGTATGCTTTTGGCACCTTTGTCAAGGACCAGATGACTGTATTTTTGTGGATTTGTTTCTGTTTAAATGTTTATTTTTATGCAAAAATGTTTAAAAAATTGAAGATCTGATGGTTCTGTAATGATAAAATGAAATATCTACAAAACCCAATTAATTAGGTGCTACACTACAGTTGTCCCAGTATGCCATTACCATTATTCATATTGAGCTTCAACTTTAGTTTCAAAGAATTCTATTTCTAAAGAATCCTATTGTTAAGTTATACAAAATAGATTTTTCTTACCCCAAACGATTTAGAGCAGAAATTAATTTCTAATTTAAAAAGTTCTTATGCTATGGTTTGAAGGTATTTTAAATATGTTAAAATATTGAAGATTTTAGAGACTTAAATATTATTCATCCTGTGTTTAATTTTAAAAAACACAGTAGCGTTTTGTAGTTTTTTTTAATTTAAAGCTGGCCCTTTCGGTATTGCAATATTGAAATAAGACTAAGTGGGATTTCAGTAGAAATAGACTAATTTTGAATTGGCATGACATCTCTCATAATGTTGAATCAATATAAATGTGTTATTTTAATGTATTTATTTGCACATTTATAGGAAATTTAATATTGAGCAGATCATAATCATGAAGACTGAAAACAAAAACTTTGAGGTTTGTAGTAATTAACATTGTAAAAGTAAAGGATCAATTCTGATACTTTTGACATTTAATACAGAATTAAGTGATACTATTTTAACAAGATTTTTCCTTAAAGCAAATATAAAGTTATTCCAGGAGAACAAAAGAATGCTATCATAAAGAAAATTGGTAGGAAAATTATTCAGCTTCTTAAAATATTCTGCCAGTTTCTTATTGGTGTATTTTTTACTGAATATACTTAATTTGTACTAGTTTAATTCAGGTTTTTTTTCCTAGTGTTAACAATTACCATGGGTTTTTTTCTTTTTTCATTTGTAGACTGTCTTATAAAGGAAAGTAGTAATCTGATTACCACAGACCTGTTTTTCAGTGAAGTTTGCTTTTGGTTTCATTAGTTTTTTTATGCTGTTATTATGATTGTGTAAGTTAGAACCCGATTACCTTTGGTGAACTGAGAAAATTTCTGAATACAATTAAACACAAATCCGTGATTTTGCAAGGTGAAATACTGAGATTCATTTCTATAGAGAAAAACACACTTTGTATTGAAAAAACACTGTGGACAATAAGAGTGAAAAGATAGCGAATGACCAAATACACAAATACACAGAATAGGGGCTGGAAAGATAGCTCAGTCGGTAGAGTGCTTGCCTTGCAAGCACAAGGCCCTGGGTTCGATCCCCAGCACTGCCAAAAAAAAAAAAAAAAAAAAAAAAAAACACACAGAATATGTAATATGTAGAGCTGGGTATGGTGGCACACCTGTGAGGCTGAGGCCAGCAGTATCTTGAGCCTGCAAGTTTGAGACTAGCCTGAGCAAGGTAGCAAGATCCTGTCTCAAAAAAAAAAAAAGCAATTTAATCTGAATATACATACAAATATTTAGATATTTAGTGGCAAAGAGGCATTGATTCTAATATTTATTAAGTAGGAAAGAGAAATTTCTATTAGAATTGTGTCAAATATCTTTAGCCACTAGGAGGAGTTGTAGAGTTTCTTTTTCAGATGAAAAGATGAACAGTTAAGAAGATCGAATCCATTCAACAGATACTGTTTTCATGAGGCATTTACTATTAACTACTCTCAGATACATGATACGCCATCTGGCATATAGGAGGTACTCAGAATGGCCTATTTGAATTGGTATTGGTCTAATTAATTTCAGAGACAAATAATTAGGACAGGTACTTGGACCCTGCATGAATATTGATCTGTAACATTATTTTGATCACTTCTTGTTTGTTCACAGAACAGCAAGCCATTTCTATTCTCAGCCCTATTGACTCTATATGCAATGCAAATTCTCTAACTACGATAAAATTAGCCAATAACCATAGAATTTAGATGACATTTTTATGGAAACCAATGAAATGAGAATAAACAAATGTCAATGCTGTAAGAAATTAGTTAATCAAATTGAATTTACCTGTTTCATTTCATCTTATCTTCATTCTTTATTACAAAAGAATGCATGTTATTTTTACTGCATATTTTAAAATATGCATATTTTTATGTATTTCAAATGAAAATTTCAAATAATAATAATAAAACATAGAAAGTTAAAGATCCTAATAATTCTATTGAAGAGTCAGTGATTACAAATAGATTTTATATGTTCTTCTAATTTCATCCATGCATAAAACAAATGTAATTTTAAAACAAAATGGGGAATTTATTCACTGCTTTATAACTTTTTGTTCCATTCATATATTATGAACATCTTTATTTGTATGAGTATAATCTACCTCTTTTTGCATAGTACCATTAGTTGGTGTGTCCTTAAGTAAAATAAAAGTCCAGCCTATGTCGTTTTGAACCAATTATGTCCATACAGTTTGGGTGGTTCTAAATATAGATAGGGTGTAGCTACGCTTCATAGGGATTCTCCTGGATCCTCAGGCTGGGAGGGAGATGGCAGCAGCTTATCTTTCTCACTTATTCCTAAACTCATCATTGGGAAGGAGAATGGGATTCCATGATTGAATTAGTCTAATTATCAGGGGTAAGATGAATGTTGAGCAGTTAATTTTCATTACAAGTATTCCATGTACCACGATTATTTAATTTGCTATTGAATGTTATTGGATTTTCATGATTATAATCTTTTCATGAACATACTTGTTCTATGTAATTTTGTATAGTTGTGCAAAGATTTCTGTCAACTGTATTCCTGGAGTAGAGTTAGGAGATCAAAGGAAGTTCATAGACACTACCAAACTTAAGTTTAAATTTGAAGAATGTGTATATATCTATGTAGATAGTCTTACCAACAGTGTGCTGGTTCCCTCACTGACCATCAGACCTGTTTATTTTTTAACAAAACAGGGCATCTTCTTACTGGGGCTCTACTGAGAAGGCAGACTATGTGATACAATAGTTTCATCTGGTTTTGAGTAGGAGGCATAAAGCCCTGGCTACTAGTTTTTAAAAGTTTGATTCATGGAGCCACCATTTATTAAATGTCAACTAAATATTACTGATTGAATTACAGAGGTAGCATTAACCTTGCCCTGCCTCCATTCTCTCCCTTACCTCATGTTACAGAAAACCGGACAGAAAATAGCATCCAGTTCTCAAAATGCATCTTTGAGACAGAAAAAATTGGCACCAGTTAAATGGAAAGACAGCTTCAAAGATAATTCACTCATCTGAGCAAATAGGTAGTCTAGACAGCCTGCCAACGTGAAGTGTGAGCAAGATGAATAGAAATCACACAATAACCTTAAAATACACTGTGAAAGAAGGAAGGGTCCAGGAAGGTTATGCAGAAGACAAAGAATCCAGTTTGGGGGAAAATACTACCCAAGGAAAAAAAAAACAGAAACTCCCACAGTTTACCACAGAAATATGTTATGGAAGATATGATGAATTCAATAAAATAAAAGCAAAGATGAAAAAATGAAACAAAATGAGGGAGAGGAAGAGGTTGCAAAATTGATGAGATAAATTGAAAATCCAAACCACCCTATTATAGATCATAGATTATAAACATCAATAAATATGGACAAATTGCAAAATTAAATCTTACTAGGGAGGAGAGATTTGAGCTAATCAAAATGAATGAGGAGTAGGGAAGGGGTTGGAAGGAATAAAATAATTAGAGAAAATATGATGAATATAGAGAAGAGACAAAGGTGATTCAGACATAAGACCAGTTAGTGCTCCTAATACAAAACAAAAAATTCACAGATGTGATAGAAGACAGTTCTCCAAATGAAGGAATTATTCAGCTTATATACTAAAGGGGCTCACTATGTTAAGAAAATAATCAAATGAATTAGGGTCACAGAACAGAATGTAAATTCTATAAAAATAATATAAGCAATAAAGATTATACCATGGGAGAAGATAGAGAAAACATATTTGTATTCCTCACATCCTCAACTAGTCTAGTTATCCCTAGAAGCTGAGATATTTGTTCAAACTCTTTAGGGAATAGATTAAGTGAAATTCTACATACTGAACAATGAATCATCTTACTCATATAGAGTAAGCATCCTGTCAGCTGTTAAGGATTTTACTTTGTTGTTGTATTAAAGTAGCTTTTTTTAGATGTGACTACCTACCATAAAATTCACCTGGTTTCAGTGTATTATAATTCAGTGATTTTTAGTATAGACACAGTTGTACAACTATCACTACAATACTATAGTGAGATGAAAAGATTCTTCAAATAAAAAGAGAAAGATGTGAAAAATGAGTGAAAGGTAAGAAAAGCAGAGATTGGTTCAAAATAATAGTATTTCCAGCAAAAGAGTAGGAAAAGCAAAATTTCTAAGATTTTGGGCAGAAAAAGTTTGTTTTTGTGTTTTTGGTACTGGGGATTGAACCCAGATCACTTTACCATTGAGCTGCATCGAGCCCTTTTTATTTTTTGAGACAGGGCCTCACTAGGTTGTTGAGGCTGTCCTTGAATTTAGGATTCTCCTTCCTTATCTTCCTCAGATGTTGGGATTACAGGTGTGTGCCTCTGTGTCTGGCCATTTTAATTTTTTTGGTACCAGGGATTAAACCCAGGGGTGCTTAATCACTGAGCCACATCCTTAGCCCTTTTTATTTTTTATTTTGAGATATGTATGGTCTTGCTGAGTTGCTTAGGGCCTCACTAAATTGCTGTGGCTGGCTTTGAACTTGTGATCTTTCTGCCTGTCTTCTGAGTTGCTGGGATTACAGATGTGTGTGGCACTGCACCTGGTCTAAGGAAAATTTCAAGAACCCAAAGAACTGAAATTCTAGACTAAGGCCCATATATTTCACTCATAATGATTGAAATAAGGAACAAGTTACCTACAGAGGACAGGGGACTAGAATGGCACTGAACCTCTCAGGTGGAAATCAGAAAACAATGGAGCAATGCTTTCAAAATTCTCAGGAAAAATTATTTCCAACCTACTAGAGTAGTCATTTTCAGATTTAAAATATCGCTAAAAATCTATTTTCCAGGTACCTTTTCTTAGTAATCCATTGAAGGAACTGAGAGGGTGAGGAAGGAGAGAAAGAGGGGAGGAAGGGAGGGAGGGAGAGAAGGAGACTTGGAATCCAGGAGAACCAGAACTGAGAGGCAAAGGGAATTCAAGATGGTAGTGTAGGGACATCATAGGACCCCAGCTGTCAGCAGGCCTAGAGAAACCAGTTCATATAGGAACAGGTGAAGGAAGGGAGGAGAGAGCATTTAGCAGAGGTATTTTTTTTTTTTTTTTTGGACTATTTGAAGATGATTTTGCAGGTACATAAACAGCTGGGAGTGGGGAGAGGCAGTTTTTAACATTCAAAGACAATTAAAAATCATGTTTACTAAGAGAAGAGAAAGGTGATTGTGGCTTGCTGTGTGGTTCAGTGATTAGCATTTACAAAATCATGTTCATGGAGACACTGCTATTTAGCTGAAAAGGAGAGATGTTACCATTGAAGTGGGGACAAAGAGGGAGAAGTGTGTATGTGGAGATGGGGTGCTTGTAGCCGAAAGGAGCTAAGCCATCTCCTGTAGTAAAATTCAGGAAGTAACTAAATCTTGAAAAAAATCAACACTTAAAATGCGTTTTTAAAGTTTGAGGTACATAGAAGAAACAGCAAGAAGAATTGAAAGTATTTGGGTGCAGAAGTCAGGAGTGGGGAGAGATGAAAGGGGAGACTGTTTCTGTTATTAGTTTAATTGTAGTCCTTTACTTTAAAGGTATTACATATACTGCTTTGATAAATATAATTTTTTTAATTTTAAAAAGATAGCCTTTGGAGTTTTTGTATTTTTTAAACTAGATCTTGCTTCTATTTTTTCTATATTCATTATATGCAGAATCATAAATACTCTTGGATATACCATGCAACCTAAATAGAGGATAACCTCTTGGATATTTGCATTTTTATTTAAATAAACATAAGTTTGCCACAAGTGTGCTGAAACAATGAAAAATATGAAAACATGTTTCTTGCCCCTTAGTCCAATGAATTTGGAGCCTAGAGGTTAAAGAAGATATCTGCACAAATCTTATTGAAACATCTTGACCATATTGCTGCCTTCTTTTAAAACCTTCAGTGGCTCATTTAGAATGGCATGTAAACCTTTTCTTAAATCCTAACCCTAAAGCATTGAGATACTGTTTCACATTCACTAGGATGACTATAATCAAAACAGATAACATCAAGTGCTGGTAGGATGTGGAAAAATTGGAACCTTCTTACACCACTGGTGGGAATGTAAAATGGTTCAGCTGCTTTGGGACACGTTCTGCAGTTCCTCAAATGATTAAACAGAATTACCAGATGACCCAGCAGTTCCACTCCTAAGTATAACCTGATGTGAAATTTAAATACACATCCACACAGAATATTGCACATGAATATTCATAGCCCCATTATTCATAATAGCCCCAAAGCAGAAACAACCCAGATGTCCATCAGCTGTTGAATGCATAAATAAAATATCTATACAGGGCAATACGATTGAGCCATAAAATGTTTGAAGCAATGAGACACTGATGTCTGCTACAACATTAGATGAACTTTGAAATTATTCTGTCAGAGAAAACCAGTCACAAAAGACTGCATGTATGATTCTATTTATTTGAAATATCCAGAATAGGCAAATCCACAGAGCTGGAAAGTAGCTTAGTGGTTGCTTAGGCCTGGGGAATAAGAGGTGCGTCGGGGGAGAGAGAAGAAATGAGTGACTGCTAATGGTTTCTTTTTGGAGTGATTAAAATGTTCTAAAAATGACTGTGGTGATGGTTATGCACAACTGCGTGAATATACTCAAAACTATTGAATTGTATACTTTAAATGGGTGAATAGTAGGACTGAAAAAAAATTTTCTAGCATTTGTGTACTATACTTAATAAAGGTGTTCTTTTAAAATTTCCAACTCTAACCTACTTTTCCAGCCTCATTTCCTGTTCTTCCACTTGGCCTCTCCCAATTTTACTTATATTCTCTTTTCTGCATTGCATCTCTTTCTCTGGTTCAAGGTGTAAACCTACCTGTTCTTTCAAATCCAGCTGAACTTCCTCTTCTTTCATAAAACATTAGAAATAAACTCTTCCCAGCAGAAACTGAATCTTGCTTTCAATCTCTCCCAGCTTTATGTCTCCTGGCACATCACTTTTTTTTTTTTTTTTTTTTGTACTGAAGTGTGTGATAGTCATGTGTTACATGGGAGCTAGTCACTGTTTGTCAGCCACATATAGTCAGATTACCTTAGAGAATCCTTAACATTGCCTGAGTAGTATAATTCTTTTTTTGCATTCAACTCAGCTAATTTTCTTCTTCCTCTAATTTTGGAAGAAGTTTCTGTTCTGCTGAATGCTAGTTGAAGAAACTCACTAGTAATTTTTGACTGTGTGTAGCTGACAAATGTTGACTAACCTGTACGTAATACACAACTCTTCTATATTGGAATACAGGAAGTGATGTGCCTGGAATACTATTGTAGCTGTTAACAAAGGTAAACAAAAAAAGATAAACTGGGTTTATAGCATGATGAATTTGAATTTTGTTTTGAAGGTTATATACATATGTACACTTCATTTATGCAAATATGCATGTATGTATATTTGTAATATTCATTTATGCAAACAAAATTGTGTGTTTATTTGTACATGTAGAAAATATCTCTTGAAGGTTATGGAGTAATTTGGAAATAGCAGTTGCCTCTGGGGAAAGAAACCAGGAATTGATGATAACAGGTGGGAAGAAGATTTTGTTGTCACTGCAAAATGCTCTTCTGTATTTTTGGACTCTCACTCTGTGCATATATTATTACCTTTCCAATGAAAATATATTTGTATTTTTTTTTTTACCAGTTAGTTATAAATAGTTCATGGTAAATATCTGTCAATTTGAGATGCTCATTTTAAATGAACTTAATATATGTATAGTGTTAATTTGTGCTACCCAATTGATTCTTCAACAGCTAAAATATAGACCACCCATGATTTGCATCTGTGTGTTTTACAGAGTTACATCCATTTGGGAGAATAGTCTCCAGATCACTACAATTTCTAGTTTTGTAGGAGCATGGCTTGGAGCATTTCCTATTCCACTGGATTGGGAAAGACCATGGCAGGTAGGTTTTAATTATTTAAAGCAACAAAATATACTTTGGTATGATGATAATAAAAGTAATGAAGGAAACTAGTACATATGTATAAATTTTGTTGTTCACTTAAGTAGGGATACCAGTTTTTCTGTTGGTGTAATCGAGGTGACCTCTTATTGGGGCCTGTCCCAGTACCAAAGCATCTAAGTTGATCATTAAGGAAGACAGGTGGACAGTCTTCCAACACTATTTTGCTACATGTAGAGGTGAATAAACAAACTTATTTTGTGAATATATATAGGAAGTTTTTTATATGTTTTTTGTTTTTACAATTAGGCTAGAAGTTATAGAAATTCCATTTTCAAGTTTTTTTTTTTTTTTGGTATCAGAGATTGAACCCAGGTTAACCACTGAGCCAAACCCAAACCCCCAGCCCTTTTTATATTTTTATTTAGAGACAGGGTCTCACTGAGTTGCTTAGGACCTCAGTAAATTGCCGAGGATGGCTTTGAACTTGTGATCCTCCTGCCTCCGCCTCCCGAGCAGCTGGGATTACAGGCGTGTGCTACCACACGGGCTCTGTTTTAAACTTTTATATTCATTTTAGCATAAGTTTATTTGCTCTTTAAGCCTAAATTTCGATGGCCATCTTGCTTGATGGCAAATTGAATGTTGATCTTGAAATATATTTCAAAAGCACATAGCAAAGTAATTTTTAAAGTAGAGATATGTAATATCAGAGGAAACTCACAAACATCAGATTTTTCATTTCCTATTATGATCGGATAAAGGTGATAGGCTAGGGAAAATGGAACCAGGGAAGAGCTCTTTACATCCCCTTTTTACTGACAAGGAAACCGACCAGTAGAAGACAAAAGTCACTGAACTACAAGGTGATGGATGTATTTTTAATTTTTAGTGACTTTTTGGTATGCTATAATTATTATAGCATTATAATTATAATTATTGTTTACCATTGATCACTTAGATTATTGCTAATATTTTACTATAATAAACACTGCTGTGATAAACATCTTTGAGTCTATAGCTTCATGAATTTTTCTAATTATTTTCTTAGGGTAATTTCTCCCAGATAGAATTATATTATTAAAAGATAAATACACTCTTTTCTAACATGAAGATAACTTTTTTCTGATTACAAATAGAATATATATTTTTAAAATGTAAGCAATACTAATAAAGAAGAGAATTTAAATTACTGTTTAATTTTTTTCATGTACCTGAAGGATACACCTATTTGTATCTTGGTGGTAATTTTTGCATCTCTCTCCCCGTGTGTATAACTCTTCATGATATACATGTTATTTTTACTCTTCTTTTTCCCCCACCTCAACACTATGTTATGGAACTCATTCCATGTCAATGAACACCTATACGTATGTAATAATACTCCATTATTTGGGTAAAATTATATGCCATATTTTCAAATGAATGAACATTTAGGTGGTTTTCAGTTTTCACTGTTAATATTTTATTATTATTGTGGTTTTTGTCATACTCAACCATGCATCTGTGCATATTTGTGGGATCTGGATTCTGTGTCCTGTTCCTGACTGCTCACTGTTAGGTCCATTCTTTATGCTGTCAGTCAGATGTCGTATTGCCAGTTGAGTTGTTTTTTTCATGCTTAATAATTTTGGTGTGTATACTTGCCCTATTTTGATTATTCATTCATTCACTATGTTATAGAAATCACTGGAGGTGATTTCTATAGCACAGTAATGTTGCTGATAACC
Organism: Sciurus vulgaris; assembly: GCF_902686455.1. Classification (NCBI taxonomy): domain Eukaryota; kingdom Metazoa; phylum Chordata; class Mammalia; order Rodentia; family Sciuridae; genus Sciurus; species Sciurus vulgaris. Next base: position 60,150,197 of record NC_136475.1, read on the forward strand.
TTCCCAAGGTTTTAATGCTAATAAAGGTTTCCTTTATATTTCCTTGGCCACCTCATTGATCAACTTGGCATGATTCATGCTTGATTTTATTCAGTAGAGTGTCAGTGATTTCTAAATTAGAGGATATTATTTTAAAAGTATACATAGAAAATTGTTTTGAACTGTAGTAGTTTGATTACTTTCAGGTAATGCAGTTAAATCTAAGTACAAAGGACTGAAAAACAAAAGCACCATGCGTCTTCAGCTTTAATAAGCTGGTAAAATAATATATGATTAATGTATCAGTCTGTATATACATGGAATATTTTAGAGTGTCAAAGCGTAATGTTTTTACACACATCATGTTTAAGTCTTCTCTGTTATAAGACTTATGGAAGTATAAACTGAATCATGGGGAGTAGATACACTCTGTAAAATGTGGGTTTTGGTTTGCTTAGAAAATATGTGTTAATTATTTACAATCCAGTTATTCATTTTTGAATTGTTCAGGCTTTCAGCAATTGGCTCATATTTTAGCCTTACTGCTTATTTTCAGTAAGGAGTAAGCTGTATCCAAATTGATGTTATCAGATTTTTTTAAATTAACATATTTCCACTTGAAGTATTAACCTTTAAGAAGACTTTCTAGCTAGCCAATTTAAATATGTAACAAGTTGTTGGTCTTCATCCTTAAGAAGTTTCCTTCAGCTGGAATGTTACTGGCTGTTTAGCTCTCATTACTGTTGGGTTGTTTTTAGAGTATTCCAAGTTAACAACCCACTCACTCACCATCAGACTTTTAAATTGTGATACATACTGATGGGGGAATGATGGAACTGATGTGTAATTAAAAATCTTTTATTCATGTAATACTCACTTGCTCCCCTTGTAGGAGTATTTACTAATAAAAGAAATAATGAAGTTTCATTTTTCTTTCACTCTTTATTTTCAGCAAACAATGTTTTTTTTTTTTTTTTTTGGTGTGTGTGTGTGTGTGTGTGTGTGTGTGTGGTGTGTTTAATAATTCTGACTATACAGAACTCATGATCCTGACAGAATCTGCCAGAGAAGCAATAAGTCAGATAAGCTGATATGGCATTCCCTAAAAATGGAGGTTTTTGTTAGAGCAAAATTTTATGAGAAGATAATACTGTGTATTATCTAAAGTATAGCATGTATTAAGAAGAGTTCTTGGTCCTTTGTTCCTTGTAGCCCAATACAGGTTTGATGTTTGTGGTAAACAAGCTTTTCTAGATTGTGATCTGTTTTATTCTAGTCAAAGAAACAGGAATATTTAATCAGTTACACTTTCTTTAAAAAAACACATGTACACACTGGAACCCCACAAAAACTGCTGTATGTTTTAATTCCCTTTACTCTACCTCAAACTCAAATCTGACCTGGTGTAATGTTCCTGAGGTCAGGCATAAGGTTATAATATGAATTCTATATTGAGAAATTTCAAGCATGTTTATATTTTAGAATTATTTCTTCATTAAGTGACTGGACCCATTGAAAATATGTAAATGTTTTTTCACTTAATATGAACTCTAATTTTAGGTAATAACAAGTGATGAAAGATAGTAGGTATTTTTAAGGAGGAGGAGGAGGCCTTCACTTTATAGAAGATAGCACTGGGGTTTGGTGAAAGAGACTGGTAGAGTGGATATATACTATACCACTGGCCATCTTTGTTTTGTGTAATATTCAAAATGAGTCAGCCTCTTCATTGCTAGAGAAAGCTTATAGTTACTGATAAATATTCAAACTACAGAAAACCTTTCTACATTATAATTTGATTCTTTATCTGTGGTAATTAAGTAATCAATAAGTATGTTACTATGTGCAAAGCATATAGTCTATGTAAGTATAATAAGATACTTAAATATTATCCAGGACTGGAACTTAATGATTTGTTAGCAATAATTTTGATTCAGATTTAATATGCTTTATATATTTTGTAGAATAGGTAGCTATGAGTTTTTCATTTGGAAAATGTCTTAATTCTTTATCAAGCATGGCTAGTATTTTATGTTATAAAACATTAGTGGGAGGTTAAGAAATGTTGGTTATTCTCAGCAAAAAAAATTGACTATGAGGTTTTTAAATCCACATATTTTACTAATAGTTAGGCAGATAATGATTAAGGGCTCTGGCATCAGATTACTAGATTCAAATCCTGGCTCTATCACTTGCTGGTAAGGATTAAATAATAAAATTCTGAAATACTTAGTTCAGCATCTGACACATAGTTACTGCTTAATGTTCTAGGCATTTCTTTTTTTTTTTATTCGTTTATTCTTTTTTTATTATTATTTAAACAAATGGGATACATGTTGTTTCTCTATTTGTACATGGTAGGCATTTCTGATTTACAAAAGCAGTAGTTTAGTGATTATTCCTTTGACAAGCCAAAAAAAAAAAAAAGTGAATTCCATTATTTATTGAGTTCTCACGTGTTAGTGCCTCACTTGTCTCAATTTGTTGTCTTATTCTTCCTGTCCAGCAGTCTAACAGTTATTAGAATGGACTATTAAGTTCTCTTTTTATTTCTCTGGTATCTTGTTAAACCAATTTAGGGTATTTGGTTTTCACATAATTTTCAATCCTGTCTGACATTTCAGATGACAGTAGAAAGAAAACCATACATTTGTAGATCTCTCTGTACTAGACGTGAGGCTTGGCACTGTCACAGAATAACTTAATCCAGAGAACAGTAGTGTAAGTAGAGTTGAGTCCCATTTTTATACACTGGGAAGTTCAGGTGTGGAGGGAAGGAGTAAACATCTTTTTGACATTACTAAGCTGGTAAGAGGAAGACTTAGGATTCAAACACAAGCCCTACTACAAGCATGATTCTCTTCATTGCTAGAGACTGAAACAACTTTTCTTTTTTGGAATGGTCATAGTTGAGGTGTCTTTGGAAATTTTAAATAGCTTTCTTTCCCCACATTGTTTCCTCTAAATACCATGACCTCTTTGGTGATATCTATTTTAGAACATAATTTGTGAGTCTACATCGTGTACAACCATAGAAATGAGAAGTTGTACCCCATTTGTGTACAATGAATCAGAATGCAGTCTGTAAAAATAAAAATACATAAAAATTTTTAAAGAATGCCACTGGGAAAACTGGCTGTCCATATATGGAGGAATGAACTAGATCACTCTCTCTTACCCTGTGTAAAAGGGAATTCAAAATGGAGGGGAGGGTCAGGTTAGAAATGATCAAAACATGCATGTATGAATATGCCACAATGAAACCCCACTGTTCTGGTATAATTAATATGCACTGATAAAAATTACCCTACAGAAAAAAGAACATAATTTAATACGTTTTGTAGGAGAGTATTCAAAGCTAATATACAATGCCTTTGTGCCTGAGAACCCCACAAATGCCTTTATACTGTGAACTTCAGTGCTACCATCTCTAAAAGGAATTGAACCAAATAATCAAGTCTCCTGTAAGATATTATTATTATTATATCATTATTTATTTTTATTTATTTATTTTTTTTGCGGTGCTGGGTATTGAACCCAGGGCCTTGTGCTTGCAAGGCAAGCACTCTACCAACTGAGCTATATCCCCAGCCCAGATACTTATTTCTTAAAAGCAAAATGTACTCTAAACAATTGAATTTGAACCTTTTAAAATTTAAATGCTGGAGAATGAAACAGTTTTCAATTATTTAAAAATATTTGCACTTCTTCCCAGCAGATAACAGATAAATGAGGCACTGTTATATTTAAAAATCCTTTTTTTCCTTCAGTTTTACCAGGTTAAAAATGTAATGTTTGTGAAAAATATATTCATTTTCTAAAGTCACAGATAATTCTTTTATAATTTGAAACTAGAGCTCATAGGGGATTATAACTATAAATTATTGCAAAATGCTAGAGGGAGGGATAAAACTAAGATTATGGATTTGATTGAAGAATTGCATGTTTTTAGGTTAATTGGTATTTTTTTTGCCCAAAGGATTATACCATTTTAGACCAAAATAAAATATTCATTAGTATGATTTATATGCCTCATGCATGTGGAAAAATATATAATACTTAACTGACAGAGATGGTTCTGGATTTAAAAAGTGTGTTCACTGTAGGGTAATTGTGTTGATATGTTCTGATAGTAGGAATCTCATCTGAAAGAGAATAATGCTGGCCAGGTTAACTCATTTACATGAACATGGCCAAGACCATTTAGTGTGCCTTTAACAAGAATTCCAGACCAGTAACTACATATCTCTCCACAAATAATTCTTCCTAAATCTGTGGACAGAGCAGATTTACAACTACAGAAATGTAGCCAGGTGAGCAGGTTCATCTGTACGTGTGTTTCTCCATCAGGGAGGCAACATCATTTCCTTGAGCATTATTAGTTCAAGACCAAATTCTGAGGAAAATATAAATCATCGGTAAAAGCCAGTAGAAAGTCACAGGCTTTGAAAGATGATGCTATCACTCAATGTAAAACAAGTTTGTGGCAAGCACAATAAACAAAACACCCAGTGATTTGTGAGATTTAGAACTAGCTGCTTGGGTTTTATCTTCCTTTATCATCAATCCTAATGGTTGAGTTGTCCTAAATGTTTTGAGATGTTCTCATCAGCTGACTTATCTGTTTCTCCATGTTATCTGTGATGGTATATGCCACTTCCCATACACATAAGTACGTTTATTATGTTGAAACACATTGTTAAGAATTTATACTAAAATTTACCCCCAATTTAAATGCTTTAACATTAATTTTCACCTTTGTTGCTTGGATTATAGTAGGTGCTCAATAAATAATTTTAATTTTGAGTGAACAAAGTCCTTCATATGAGACTTTTAAAATCCAATGCTGAGAACAGTGGTATCTGCCTTTATTTGCAGGTACTCAGGAAGCTGAGACAAGAGAGCTCTTGAATACAGTTCAAAACCAGCCTGGGCAATTAGCAAAAAAAAAAAAAGAATACAAATTTCTATAAGTATTTGGTTTAAACCCCATATTGATACTTAATTTTGCTTCTTAAGACTTATGAAAAATGAGCTGGGTTTGGTGGTGCCCTGTTTCAAAAAAAAAAAAGACAAGTGTATGAAAAATGTTAACTAAGAGCAGGTAATTTCTCTATTTCTGAAGTGAGGCTACAATGGTTGACAAATGCTAGTATGTTGTATAGTTCCTGAGAACTTTATTTTGTAAGCCTTGTACTCCTCAGACAGTTCATGTGAAGAATAGTATGTATTCAAGATTGCATAAAAGGGTAAGGGAATAGTTCTACTATACAGTATAACACTACTAGTGAACTATTTTATTTCTTTAGACCGCGGGTTCTCCTTATTATCTAGCTGTGTCAATTACATAAGAAATACATTAGTGTTCATGTAAGTTCAATTTGTTTGAGTTATAATGTATGGGATAATAGTGGTACATGTTACATGGTACTTTACACTTTTATGACACATTGTAGTATATTCATCTGATAAAATAGTCCACATTTTAAGTACAATGGGTAATATTGCATCTGTTTTGCAGATTGGGAAATTAAGTCTCTTAGTAAGTGATCTGGCCAAGATCATATGGCTGAACTGGCCCTGAAACTCAGATCATTCACTCCAGTGTTTCATGCTGCTTCCAAGAAAAGCAAAGTAAAGTTGATATATTAAACTTTATGTAAAATAAAGTAAAATATGATATATTTTAGACGTTAGCTTAATAGGGGCTGGTGATGTAGTCAGTAGTAAAGTGTTTGCCTAGCCCCAGCACCACAAAAAAAGAAAAAATGGCTTATTATTTTAGAATAATTATTTTTAGAAACTTTTTGTTGAACACATTAAACTAATTTCAAAAATATTATCCTTACATAATTGCAAATGATCATCCTTATAGGAAACCTGTAACAGCTTATAACTGCCATAGTCAGTAATGACATACCAAAGAACTGTTATGTAGAGGATCAAAAAGTTGTGGATATCACAAGTTTTCAAATCTCTTTAGGGGCTGGACTTGTAGCTCAGAGGTAGAGTGTTTACCTAGCACATGTGAGGCACTGGGTTCGATCCTCAGCGCCACATAAAGATAAATAAAATAAAGCTATTATGTCCATCTACAACTAAAATAATTTTTAAAAAATCTGTTTGTATTTAATATGTATTAAAGGAACCTAAAGAATGTTCATATTATAATAAAGTATATTTCAGTGGTTTCCTCTTAAGTCATATAATTTCATGATTTAAAATTCTGAAACCCAAAAGGTAAAGGGTCACGATTAATAAAAAATACTTGTAGTTGTTATGATAGAGCAATGCAGAGTGCAAGGATTCTTAACCAAGAGTCCATAGATGAGCTTTGGAGGTCTGTGAACCCCTGAAAATATATGCAGATTTATTATCTGAGATTCATGTTTGGCAATAAAGAACCAAGAATTCTGTTAAGTGTAATTGTAAAAAATCTTTTTAAAGTACTTATAGGAGCAGTTCTAGAAGTGGTATATTTGGGGGATGATGCTACTCTGGATTGTAGTGGCAAGTTATATGTGCCTATAAGGACTATGAACTAAAAGATTATGATAAATTAGAGTTCAGATGTACTGGTCACTTGTGCTGTATGCCAGATACTGTTATAATCATGGTTACAGAATGCGTAGTGCATTACCTCATTTCATCATTACAGCAACTCTGAGGTAAGTTTTATGGCAATCTTCATTTTGCAGGTGAGGAAATCAAAGCCATTTAACAAGTCGTTTAACCTTTTTTCTGTTAAATGACTTTAACAGAAAAGTTAAATGACTTGCCCCGGGTCACATAGTAAACACCAAAATTCAAATCCACTGCCTGGTACCAAATCAGTGTTCTTAATTACTATTCTGTACTACTTAGAATATGCTTTGAGGAATATTACACAATGTATAGATATTTTGGTGCATATTCCTTACCTAAAGTGTAAGCAGAGAGTGCTGTAGCAATGTCTGATCAAAAAGAGAAGTATGATTCAGCCTGGTGGCACATGCCTGTAATCTCGGCTACTTGGGAAGCTGAGGCAGGAGAATTGCAGGTTAAGGGACTGCCTGGGCAATTTAGCAAGACCCTGTCTTAAAATCAATAAATGAAAAAGGGATGCCCCTGGGTTCAATCCCTAGCACCACCAAAAAGAACCACCACCAAAGAACCCCACAAAACAACAACAAACAAGCAGTATGGTCTTCAGGTAGAAATACGCTTTTATAATTCTGAAGTGTTTTTCCATAAGCAATAATACTGATCTGCATAAGAGAGAAAACAAATAAGATGTAATATGATTTTTTTTTTTTTTAGCTTAGGAAGGTAAAATTATTTTATTTCTGAGAGAAAAAACATTACCGGTACCATGTACTCAGACCATATTCTATGGAATATAAGACCTTTATTATCGTTGATTATTTTAAGAGAACACTGTACTTTTTTTTGGTTTAAGTGATGAAAAATACATAAGGAGTCATTTGATTTACAGAATCAAACCCTAAGGTAAGTTATGGAAGTCCTCATTTTGCAGGTGAGAAAACCAAAGCACAGAAAGATTAGGTGGAAAGGACAATAATGGTGCCCTAGGCAGGGTATTTTTTTCATATGATCTAGCCACTTACCTTTTAAAATAGGTTTTTATTTTTAATGGCAATTTTAATAATTTTAACCAATTGCCTTGTATTATAGTTTGTTATGCAATATGAATTGTTTCTTCTATATAGTGATTAAAAATTTTTAAATTTCTAAGAACTGAATAAAATGATTGTCATTTTGGTGGCTAGCACTTGTGAATGATTTTCTTTACATGAATGTCTTTGTTCTCAGTTTCCTATTTTCCTTAACCAAAACAAAATAATTATATACAGCCATTCCAGATTACCATAATTTGGAGAAATATTTGTACTTATGCAGCTGAACTGTTTGATACCATGTTTTTTTTTAATTCCTAATTATCGCATGAACAGTGTTAAATAAAAACATCTATATGTAAGACAAGGAAATAATTTTAAATAGAAAACTTTAAGATCTAATTATTAAAATACATAATCAAACCAAGATGATGCTTAAGATGACACTTATTTTGACACATAATCAATGTGTAAGAATTCTATTGCCATAATGTTTTTAAAATTTTAAAGCAATGATAAGTGAGTTAGGAAGAAATTGCTTAGGAGTGTTTACTTGTGGGCAACCTCCCTCAACTACTCCTTCTACCATTCCCTATCATCATCTATAAAAACCAGGAAAATTGCCCTTAGATAAGAAAAGTATCTTTAAAAAAGGACTATGTTACAATTTAGGACTACTTATTTTAGGAAAGTCAAACAGGTACTCCTGTAAGTACAAAGCCTGATCCATCACTAGCTGTCTTAAAAGCATGTACACATTTTAATGTGCTGATGGCATTGATTTCTTGAGATTGACCTAACACTGAATCACAAGTGTTCCAAAGCTTAACCCCTCATTAGCAAAACTTTCTAACCAACAGATTTCATTTTTGGCATTCCATTAGAGGTGAAGTATAGCAGCTGTTCAAAGGATGTATGCTGCTTGTGTATGTATGTGTTTGAGAACAAAGAGCCATACTGAACTTACAACATGATTAAAATAGAATTTAGTAACCCAAATTGGAATTTGGCTGGAATTCATGAGGAATTATTATTCTATATACACTGTGACAGTGAGATTTTTAACTGAATGCAGGTGCTCACACTTTGCCAGTGATGAGCAGTCCCACAGCAGAGAAAAGAGAGGAGAGAGTATTCTTCTAAATGTTTTCACAGGGTATTAAAAACTACTAGGGTAAGAAGTTCAGTGCTTTACATAGAGAGTAAACTATACATATCATTTTATTTGTAACCCCATATGTTAAGAAGGGACACTGTTAAAGTAACAATCACTTAGAAAGCAACAGTCAACAAACCAGCATTTAATTTGGTATTTAAAATTAATAATTAAAAATCAAATTGAGCACTGCTTAAAGTAACTAAGATAATTCATGACAAATACCATTAATTCATGCTCTAATTATTGGAAATATGATAATTCAATGTGGGTAACTTAAATGTACCAATAGAGATAGAATAAGGGCATATGTTAGCAAAGTATTAAATAAGTTTTCAGGGAGCCTCTAAAATTATTTTTAAGAACTTTAAAACTAGTTCTCTATATGCAAAAACTGATTAACTACAAATTTCTTTTATTTCATACATGACCTCATGTGAAGCAATAATGCATTTGTAAAATTCATGTCAGTAAAATATTTTTTAATTATTTCCCAGATCACTAGTTTGAAATAGTCACTCCAGAGATTTGTCTCAAATTCTCTTGAAAACCTATGCTTTAGTGAAGACATGCTTCTGAAAATAAGGCAATTCTTCTACAATCCACTTATGAATAGAAAACAAATCTTTGGTTTTTTGGTTAAAGTGGCAGGAAGGATTTTGCAAAAAGAAATACTAAATAACCCAAAACAATTAAAAAGCTCTTAATAAGCAATGGGAAACTCCAACCCCTTCAAGGTCAATAGAGTACCTAAGGCACCTCAGGTGCGGATGATGCAGTCGTCTCTGCTTAGAATTCTAATAATCTATATACATGATTCTTACCATCTGGAGAATGTGAAGTGGAAAAAGGTGATGTCCAACAAAGATTATTGTGAATTAGAAAGAAGAGAATGATAAGAGCTAATAAATGGGAGAGACACTGGAGATCATCTTTTACCTCCCATATTTACAAGATGAGGAAACTGAGGCCCAGACAAGAAATAGGTGACACACCAGCTTGCATTTCCAGATTCTTAATCCATTTCTCTTAGGGAAGAATGTATTCTAGACTTTAACTTTCAATGCCAAGTAAACCAAGTGTGAAGGGTTTCAGAGATGTAAATTTGGGGGAAAAATTCCCCATCAAATCCCCAAAGGCAACTTGGAAGTGTATAATACTTTACTTTCTTAATTCCTTCATACCATGTGTCTAGCAACTCAGTATGTTAATTGATTTATACAATCCCTTTCAATTCTAACTAAAAGGATGAAAATTAAATGAGAAAGTTACAGAAGATTCCATTTGATACATAAGGCCATGACAATGTGAACCACTCTTTCTTGGAAGAAAGAAGACATCTGATACCCAATTCCACAAGAAAACACCTGTTATCCAATAGACTCTCCACTCTTCAAAGAGGAAGATGATGCTTATACTTTAAAAAAATCTCTACAAAGCTCACATACAAGACAGTACATTCTAGATTTGTGACTGATATGAGCATTTAAGGCTGTAATTTTCAAGTATAAATGTTTAGTGTTCCATTACCCAATTGGTGCGCTAGACAGAGCTTTAAGCATAAATCATGGAAGTTAACAGAAGCTCACCAAAGACAAAGAAAGCATAGTTTAGGCAACAGCAAGTTTAAATGTGTAAAGGCTAGGGGGAAAAATTACAGATTAGCTTATGCTTCTCTAAACTGCATTAGGTGGTTCGTGCTGAAGCTGTGTCTAACATACTGTCAGTTGCATGGCATTTGGAATAAGGCAGATCCAGAGCAGACCAAACAAGGAAGTTGAATTAGGTAACAGAATCAGTTAATAAGATGGTTCACCTCTAACACAGTTCTCTGGCCTGTTACCACAGAGAAAGATTATAAATGGCTCCAGTACACCAAGCTTTACAGATGAACATGAAAATCTGTTTCCAACTTTTTTTTTTTTTTTTTTTTTCCAAGCAGAGCCTTTCACCTAGGGACCAAAACACACTGCCTGCAGATTAAATAAATTAAATACATTATTTACTACTGGCTTAATGTAATATTGTGAAATGTACTAGAGCTGGAGAAAGTGAGTATTTGGAAGCCAGTACTATTCTGTTTAATTTACACTCTAGGTGTGTACATAAGCAGTGGTTCTATAACTTCTGCTATGGTTCCAATATCTGTATCTGAAAGGTGATATCAATTTTGTGGAAGCAGCTGCTCTATTATAAATTCCATGTAACATGCTTAGATTCTACGTCTTTCCTCTTTAACACAATTTAGTTCCTTGTGATTTGGTCAGCATACATCATTTGATATACACAGCTAATGTGGGAATTTTAAAAAAATAACCAGCTAGTTCAGAGAGCTAAATTAAGTCCAGTATTATGGCAAAGTCTGACCCAAAATTTTAATTTGTAATTTCAGCATGTATCTCATGCAGTTTGGGAAGCATCAAACTAAATCTACAATTGTCAGAAGCCTTGTTACAGTTTAATGCACATTAACTAAAATGTGTCCATTTTTAGTGTTCATGATAAATGCAGTTATGACCTTATTACACTTTTGGCATTCTTTAAGAAAGCACATTAAGCTTTAATATAGAAATATTTAGGTTACACTTAACTTGTGCTCAAGTAGTAATAAAACGTTTGTTCTTTTTTGATCTCATACATTCTCTCCTTAGGTATGGCCCATCTCCTGTACGCTTGGAGCGACCTTTGGCTACGTGGCTGGCCTTGTTATTTCACCACTCTGGATATACTGGAATAGAAAGCAACTTACGTACAAGAACAATTAATTAGAGCAAAGGGAGAAGATATTTCTTTGTGCAGATTCCACAAGGGCTGTGCAGAAATGTGTGTGGTCAAAGCCAAGCAGTTCCATTTACAGCACTGTTTTTTTATGTAGTTTCGACATGATGTGATTGTAGCTTTTTAAACTATGAAACCCCTGAGAGATTGTACCTTCTAGTTGAAATAAAGTATTTATAATAGATTGTGGCTTCAGATGCTGTTTGCTGCTTCTTAGACCTTTAAGAAACATTCTTAATGAACTTGATAGAATTCTGAGGACAGGTTTTGTTTTGTTTTGTTTTGTTTTTCCTTTCAAGTTTTAAATTGCTTCATTATCTAAGAGAGGTCTCGTATAGCTGTACCATTTTCACACGCTTTCTGAGAGAAGTTGACAGTTTCCTTGGCCACTGTAGATGTTTCTCACGTAATCAAACAACAGTTTATACATCTTGATCCTATTCTTTTTTTAACTGCGTGTTTCTTTGGAGTTAAAATGGCTATGATAGCCTCATCGAAAACAGTCTTCAGTCCCTTCTGGGTTAAAGCTGAACATTCCACATAGCAGCATGCTCCTATCTGGAAGGGAGAAAAAACAAATTATAAATATATAAAATTGTTTTATACACAATTGGTATGACACATAATATAAGGAAACTGTAAAATATAGCTATGCAACAAGAATAAACTCATTATCCACATTTATAATACCAAGAGGTAGCATACTAGTGTATGTCCTTCTAGACATTCTTTATGAAAAATTCTTTCATTTATCAAATATTTATGGGTACCTACTATGGTCAAACACTTTGGGTGCTGGGGATACTTCAGTGAACTGAACCAAAGAGCAAAGGTACCCTGCTCTAAGGCACCTACATCTGCTTACATTCCATGGAGTAGAGCTAGCACACAAAGAAAGGAATATGGAGCAGATGGTGGTAAATGCAGAAAACAGCGTGAGGGAGGTGGGAGTGCTGAGCATGGCTGTGGTCAGGGAAGGCTTCTCAACAGGCCAGGTTTGAGCAGTGAGGCCTTCCAAGGGAGACAGCGCCAGAGAGATGGGCCACAGACATAAAGACTGATGTGGGAGCAGGCTTGGAGTATTCCGGAACAGTGAGCGAGCCAGAGTATCAGCAAATGGCATCAGGCAGTGTAAGAGGTACCGTCAGTGGGGCAGCTTCGAAGACATAATTGTGGGCTTCTCTGAGAGGGAAACTATTCATTGAAAAGTTACTGAACACTCACTTGCTAAATGTGAGAACACAACAGAGAAAAATAAGTCCCTATTCTCATGCAACTTACTTCATTTTAGAGAAGACCAACCATGAAGTAGTAAGAATAGAGAATATCCAAAGGTAATATGTGGTCTGGAGAAAAATGGGAAGGAAGATAAAGTAGGGAGCAGGGACAAATCAAGCAGGGTCACACTGGGAAAGTGCTATTTGAGCAGAGACCTGAAAGGAGTGAGAGAATGAATAATGTCCACACAGGGAAGACCACTTCAGGCAGAGGGAACAGCAGAGTACAAAGGCCCTATGGCAGAATTTAGGGGGTACAGCAAGGACATCAGTGTGCTAGAATACAATGAGTGGGTAGAGAGGGAAAGGGGCCTATGGGCCGTGGGAGGGGCTTTCGCCTTTACTCTGAGTGCACGGGGACGGCCAGAGCAGTGACCTGACTGACCTTAAACACCTAAGACTCACTCTGGCCTCTGTGTTGAGAACAGGTTATCATGGGGCAGAGACAGAAGCAGAAATGTGAGCTAGAAGCTGTTCCAGTAATCCAGACCACAGGTGAGGAGACGTGTCTGGTTCTGGATCTGTTCTCAAAGTAGAAAAATGTATTTTGCTGAATGACTAGATGTACAGTATGACAGAAAGAGCAAAGTCAAGCATGACTCAAGTAACTGGGAAGACAGGCTTGAAGGGTAAAATGAAGAATTCTGTTTTGGACATGTTAATTTTAAGATGCTTGGCCACCCACAGAGACTTGTTAAGCCAACAATTGGATGTCCACGTCTGAGTATAGGGAAGGGATGCAGACTGGTGATAGAAATGTGGGAATCTTCAGTTACACATTGTGCAAGTCACAAGACTGATAGAAGCTCCCTAGGCCTGTGGAATGGTTATGGCTATAGAAAGTGCTGATCTCTGGGGCCCAGGCAGATGAAGAGATGGAGAAGGGGCCAAGAGAGGAGAGAAACCAAGAGAGGGTGCTCAAGGAAGTGAATGAGGAAAGTGTTTTAGGAAAGAACCAACTTGGAGGTGGATGAGGATGGTCCAGTGGTGGTAGAGACCTCACCTAACATGTGGAGACTCTAGGTTCCATCCCCAGCACCACAAAAAGATTTTTTTTTTTTTAAAGAAAAAGAAAAAGGAACCAACTATGCCTAATGTTGCTGATGGTCTATAAATGAGAATATATTGTTTTGGAGTTAATTTTTTGTCCTTTAACTACAATGAATTTTTAATAGATGCAAGGTTTTTTGATCATTATGTACAAGGCAGCATCTCTGTAGTCATCTCTTTATAAATATATATATATATATATTTTTTTTTAGTTGTAGATGGATACAATATCTTTATTTTGTTTATTCTTTTTATGTGGTGCTAGGGATCAAACCCAGTGCCTCACATATGCTAAGCAAGCACTCTACCACTGAGCACCTGTAGTCATCTCTTTAATAGTTATTTTAACTATAAATTGGCATTGTAATTGCATATATTTATAGGGTACAAAGTGATATAATGTACACTGTTGAAGGAATAAATCAAGCTAAGTAATGTATCCATTAACTCAAATTCTTACTATTTTTGGTGGTAAGAACATTTGAAACTTACTCTCAGCAATTTTGAATTACAGAATACACTTAATAACTATAGTTATCGTGTTGTACAATCTCAAAAAACTTATTCCTCCTGACTGAAACTTTGTGCTCTTTGACCAATATCCTAACAGCTTTCTTAGGATAAATCACTATGTCAGGAATTACTTGATAGAAAGTGTGCATGATTTTAAGGCTTCTGCATATTGCCAAGACTGCTTTTATTCAGTGACCACCAATATAACCCAGTGCCTATTTTCCTGCACCCTTGGAACAGTGAATATAATACATTTTCATTCGTTGCCAACTTTATATATGGAAATTGAACTTGTATCTGACTCCTAAATGAGTCAATCTTCAATGTAATCTGCATTTTTTGGTGAATATTCTATTGCTGTTCTTAGCCTATTTTCTACTAGGATTTATTTCCTCTTCTGAAGAATTAATTTTATGCCGGGGGCTTCTGTATACTAAGGGTATTAACGTATTTTTCTGCTATACGTATGAGATTTGCTGTGTGATTTTTAATTTCTGGCATTTGATATGGTATTAAATTTTTATGTAGCTAAATCATCAATATCTTCATTTATGACTTTTCCCTTTATGGTATTTAGAAATTCTTTCTTTCCCCATGATTACAAAATTGAATACGAGGAATTCCTAAAATAATTTGTTAGTGATACCATTTATATTTTTCTTTGGGAAAAAAAACTATCCCCCAGAAAGTTCTTCGGCTTTCTTTTATCTCCTAATAGTACATTTTCAAAGGCCTTATGAAATTCTGTTTCCACAGAAGTCCTATTAAAGTCACAACATTTAACAAATAGAACCCAATAATGTTAGGGCCAAATGGAGAAAAAAGCAAACCTAGCTTCAGGATGAGGAAGAATATAAGTTAAGAGGTTTATGTATGTTATATATTTTTTAGAAACCTGGACATAATTTTCTGACTGTAGCCACAGGTTTAAACTGGCTTCCTCTGTCACTCTACCATCTAACTCCAGAATCTTAACTGGAAACAGCTTGATCTGCACAGTTCAAATATTTAGGTAATTATGAGGGGCTTGAAGTCTCAGCACCTGCTTCTGATGCCTCTTTCTGGGTGACTTTTAAAGAAAATACTGTTGGCAGGGTAGCATAGGTGGAAGAGCCTGGGCCCTGAAGTCAGGCTTTAGACTGAAACCTGACTCTGCCACCACTGCTGTGGGATCTTGGGCAAGTTCCCTGCCATCCAAGCCTCTACATTCTCTTCTTTACAACAAGGAGAACAGACAAACCTGCCTCACTGAGTAGGCACAAGATTTAAATGAGATCACACATGTCAAGCACTTGGTAGTGCCCAGCATACCATAAATACCAGTAAGAGTTAGCTTTTACTACTATCTTTACAGTTATTTCTAAATTCTGAAAATATTCCGTTACCTCTTTTGCTAGTTTCTGTCCTTGTTCCACACATATAGGTTTTTCTTTCATATCATTCAGTCTTGCTAAAGTTTTGGGGTCATCTCGGAGATCAATCTAATTAAGAAAAGTCAATAATGTCCCACAATATTACAAGTCTTTAGAGAGAAATCAATGCATATATTCCCATTTGATCCCCATATAACAAAACAAATGAATCAATCAATAAAAATAAAAGAACTGAACTTTTAAAAACTATGAATATAATTGTTTTCTTTTGGCACTGCTTTTTCCAAAAATAAGAAATAACTTATTAACTTGCAACTGAGATTAAACACACATATGTTATTTGGTAATGCTGGACAGTTTGAGAGCAACCCCCAAAGATTGGCTGTACAGCTTATTCTTAAATGGGTAAAATCAAAGGAGACATACCTGAGTTCCTATTAATAAAAAGGGTACATTTGGTGCATATTCCTTAAGTTCTGGTACCCATTCCTCTTTCACATTTTGAAACGAGGCTGGGTTTACCACAGAGAAGCATATAAGGAAGACATCAGTCATTGGATAAGATAAAGGCCTCAGACGATCATAGTCTTCCTAAGGGAAAGAAAGACAAAACTCACTGTTCACATTTACATATCTACAATCCACAATGACATGTACATCAGATCCCACGGCCAAAGAGGCAACTCAGGAGTACTCCATAGATGCAATGTATGACACTCTACATAAAGCAAGATTATTCCACTTGTTTTTACTATTTCTCTTTTTGAAGTCCTGAAAACCAGTGGGGTAAAATTATGAAAGTATCATTAACAGACTCCAATGAAAAAAGAAAATACATTGTGATTACTAAAGCTGTCACTGGGACCCTTTTTAACTAAAAAGTCTACAGGAAGAACTGAGGAGAACTAGACACTAAGTATCATAATTTAATAACGACATCCTGAATATTTACTTATATGTCAAGTACTGATCAATATGGTCTTTTATGGATTACTTAATCCTTATAACAACTGTATGTCACAGAACTGTATAAACAGAGGCACAGAAAGCAAATAACTTGTTTTAAGGATGTACAGTCGTAAATAAAGGAACTGGGATGCAAACTCACAAGTTTGACTCCAGAGCCTTATCGTGTCTATACATCTCCACTAAGACCCACAATTTTTGCTTTCCATGTAGTTTCCTTAATTTGTGTGTGAATAAGAGAGAATTTAAAGAGAGAAAAATCTACTGCAAATCCATCAAAACCTCCCTTCTCTCTCCACCTTTCATATCCTTTCCCAAATGTTTTCATGTGTATCCATCCAGTTCTTTTTCTAAGCATATATACACTTGCAACTACATATGTTCACACAGCTAGACATAAACTAGATCATGGAACACATGTACTGCATCTCCCTTACTGAGTATGTCCTTGGAGAGCTCTCTAATCAGAACCCCCTAGACCACTGTATTGTTTTAAACTGCTGCTTCTTGGCTATCTTCCTGGTGGGATTTTTAGTCTCTGTCACAAAAGGCAGTGAATGTCTCATTTTGCATGGACTGTTCTATGTGGCACAAAATTCTGCTTTTACATTCTAGTGAGGGAACAGAATCAAAATTCTACTTTTGTCTTGACTAGACTCACATTTGGTTTCAAGCAAACTTTTTGGCCTACAATTCCTCCACTTTCAAATGACCCACTTCAGTACCAAAAGAGCACAAATATGAAACTAAGAAAACCTTAAAGTATCTTCCACTCAGTGTTTAGCAGTACTCTATCCCTCATAGAACAGTTCTCCTTTCATATTATCATCTGACAATTTCTTACTATCATTTTCAACTCAAGCATACAATAATCCCTGAGTATCTGTGGGAGATTGATTCCAAGATCCTGATTATCAGATATTCAAGCTCATTATATAAAATAGCACAGTATTTGCATATAACCTCCTCAATCCTCCCATACACTTTAAACTATCTCTAGATTGCTTATAATACCCAGTACAATGCCAATGCTGTGTAAATCACTATTATACTGCATTGCTTGGGGAGTAATGACGGAATAAGGTCCGCACATATGCAATACAGACTCTTTTTTTCCCTAAATATTTTCAATCCTCTGTTGGTTGAATCTGTAGACACAGAACCTGCAGATATTGGGGGGGGGGGGGTGCTGACTGTGTTCATCTTGCACTCTTTGAGGTTAACCCTTATGGATTATTGCAAAGTTTTATACCTATATCCTGGAGCTGTGGGCACTGAAACGTTTCTTAGGTGCTGGCTGTCTTGGGACAATGGAGAAATACCCTCCCCAAGTTTCTGTACCCTTTACTTTTAAAAGTGGAGGCCTCAAGTTGGTTTTTACTAAAGCTGTGCCCTAGTATTAAGACATTAGTAATGAACAGATCAAGTAGAATAGCTATGGAACCCATCACACCCCAGCCAGTTACTATGAAAAAACTAGTATGAAAAATATAAATTGTTTTGGGTTGGGGTTGTGGCTCAGTGGTAGAGCACTTGCCTGGCATGTGTGAGGCCCTGGTTTTGATCCTCAGTACCACATATAAATATATAAAATAAAGGTCCAATGACAACTAAAAAAACTTTTAAAAAAATACATATAACATGTTTTGAATATCAGTTTGAGTGTTAAGTAGTATGATCAGGTGTAAAGAATATACTTTCTGCACTCTACTGCCTTTTTCAAACTATAAATCCATAAAAGAATAAAAAGAACAGTATTCAGGCTCAGCATCCTACCCAGCAGCCCTGTGCTCTGAGCAAACCTGTGCTTGGCCTGGTCCCAGAATGGGATGTTCTCATTAAACATCACTCCTCATCCATATTTAGATTTCCAATTTTCGCAGAAACAGAAATGAGGGTACTATCCCATAGGATTATGAGGGATCAATGAAATAATACAACTTTATAAAGCACTCAGCATCACCCGTGGCACATGAGAGAATCTGCCCAATGCTTTAACATAGATTCTCTATCCCATGGCAAGCTGACTCTCCCTTCCTCTGCAAATCCACACAGGGTCACAGAGTCCTGCACCTTCCTGGCTTTGTTTATCTCCCTCCAATCCCAGAAGAAACTCCTTTAGTGAGAAATAAAAATTTCAGATTAATAAAAAGAGAATGATATATTATGACTGTACTAATTAGTCATTTTGGAACTCAACAGCTTTGAGACTGCTTAAAATACCTCCAAGGAAGATTTATATTTTTCAAGAATGCCAAATTAGATATTTTAATGAAATTTTTACCTTTGAAGCAACTTTACCTCATGAGAGAAATAGAATTGTGCACTCTCTTCTCTATGGAGATAGGACAAGAAATTTCAAGGAGCTGAATTCAAAGTTCTCCAAGTATTAATACTTAATAATATTAATCCAAATATTCCACAGAACATATGTCTGTTATACAGCTTCCTCTCCTAACCACAGTGAATCCTGACTCTCCTGGCTAAGAAACATGTGGGCACAAAGGAAGGCGATTAGGCCAACCATTTCCAGGAAATTGCTTAACTGCAGATTTGTTAAAATAATTAAATGTGGAAAACTGGGGTTACAAACAAAACCAAAAACATGTTTAGAACTCCTTGGAAAAAAACATTACTTCCTAAGTCTGAATTACCTAAATGAACTCCTCCTGCCTGTCACCTCCAGCTAAATAACTGGCAGTTATTATAAGAATAAGACCTTTCTGTTTCCATCCAGCCTGAGTAATTAGAAATCTAATAATAGACAGAAAATTTAAAAAATATATTATCCCCTATGCATACTGTGCCCAGCATCATATTAAACTATTTATACTCACTACACCATATCTTGAGTGAACTTAATGTGAAATGCCAGATTTGGGAATAAATGGATGGAAGCTTACAGAATCTTTCATTTTGAGCTATATATTTTAAATCTGACAACACAAAAAGAGTTAAATATGGAACAACTGCCCTTACTGTTAGATGACTACTTATCATAGTCAGAACTTCTCCCAGCCAACTCTCCAGTGTCCTCCTAATTAACAAACCAATTAGATATTTTAGTTCTAATTTAAAAAGTAGGTATTTAAACACTTAACTGGAACATTGTCAGGAGTACAGAAAAGTGTATGAAAGACAACTATCTGACATCAAAACCATGAAAAAAAAATAGTGAGTTTGGTCATTGTGTTTACCAACTGCTCAGTTAGTAATTCTTGAGCTTCTTTCTAACTGGCTAAGTAGCAGAGGAATGAGTTCTGGTAGCTCAGTGATGACACTCTTGATCTGGGATGATGATAACTGTAACCCTTAAAAACATTACACACTTGCCACCAGACAAAAATCACCAACAAGGAACCAAAGAAATGCACTCTGAGAGGAAACAAAAGACCTTCAGGAACAATGGAGAAACCCAGCAGATGCCCATCAGTCATGACCCCTGTTTATGTATGGCGAGCCAGCAGGGCCCATGAGCATGTTTATGTACTATTCTTACCCAATTCGTGTGGACCTGGGTACTCCTTCCTACTTTGCTGCTCTTTGTTTAAAATACATGTTTCAGGTTGTGTATGTCTATTTAAAATACCCATCTAGGACATGCATTTATGATGGACAAGGTAGCCTTGGCCATGCTTTGTTAGCTGGTGTGCTACCATGCATGGGCCACTTGAAGCAATCAGTAAGGATTTATTGAGATTATACTTCATGGAAGATAAGACTCCATACACACAGAGAATACAAAATTGCACAGTCTGGAGCTTACAGTTTAGTTGGGAATTCAAGACATAAACAGAAAAAGTCATACAACAGGAGAGACAGGTGGAGGTGGGAGCAGGTGAACAGATAAACGCTTAATCTGAGAATTATTACTAAGCACCTACTAAGTGCCCAGAATGGTGCTGTAGTCATCAGGGACATGAAGGAAGGGCAAGATACAAATATCTAATTTGAAAAACACTTTGCAAACATTAAAAAGCTCTCTAAGATATCTGTCCGTGAAAAATAAAGCAAGGAGCTCCTATGAGCAACAGTACCCACAATGTGCCTGTGCACCTCTCCAGGGCTTTGCAGACCACAAAGCCAGAGCCTAGAAGAAATGGCAGGCTGGTGTGGAAAGACACAAAAGGCTAGTACCATCGAGGAAGAATTCTGACTGGTGGGGAGATATACTCAAATGTGTAACAGTCTTTGCTCTTAGGAGTGCATGATAAGAGAGAAAAATGTTTGTGAACATGTATTACAAGTTAGAATGTGGTATATACCAAAAGTGGTAATTAGGAGACGTGAAGAAAAGACTTCTTCAAGAATCATTTGATTTGGGCCTTGCAGAATGGAGAGGATTAGAACATATTCAACAAATGTGGCCTTGGGTAAGTCCGTTCTTTATTGAAGCCTTTGCTTCTCTGTCATAAAGTGGGAAGATGTCACTAACAAACGCTCGGAAATCCAGAAAGTCCTATAGGAATGTAGTATACTCCCAAATAACCCAGGATCTTACTCTGGTTTAGGAAATAGTCATCAATCACAACCTCTAAGAGTCTTCCTCTATAATGACCCAGCATGAGAAAAAGTGGGACCACAATTAAAGAACTCTTTCATAGACAAGCCCTAGCATTCCAAAGTCTAAAAAGGTTGCTGGTTACTTTCAGAGACGATATAAAATATCTGACAACTAAATAAGAATACCCTGACAACTGGTGGCTTTGTGGTATATGAATAGTAGCAACTCTGTCACTTCTAAGGCACACAGTAGAAATCAACATCTAAAAAAACATCTGTTTCCAGTGAGAAGCCCAAAATAGGTACCAAGCAGAACTCTTGAAACACCTCGGCCCTCACAGGGGACACGTGTTGAAATTAGTTCCTGAAGATGGAAAGTGTTCTATCTAAATTAATATTGAAGATCTTTCTACATTAATTGGTGGTAATGGTACTCGGTGAAATCTCATTTCCTCTGTGTAGTCACTTTGCCACTTTTCAGTTCATTTCATATTTACCTTTGTGAAATGAAGATATCACTTTTTACCTCCTTAAAAATAACTCTAGGGCTGGGGATATAACCAAGTGGTAGCATGCTTGCCCACCACTGGCAGACCCTGGGCTTGATCCCCTGCACCTCAAAACAACAACAAAAATCTGTTTTCAAAGAAGCTGAGTTGAGTCCCCTTGGGACCATTTTGATAAGTTTGGTTCAGAGCTCATTGGTGATGAATTTATTGACTTTGTCTACTCCCTCCTACTCCCTCCTAGTAGTGTTGGATCAAAGAACATTTGGGTATGAAAAGCATTTTTTTTTTTTCATTTTTTGGTACGGGGGATTGAACTCAGAGGCATTCTACCACTGTGCCCCAGTTCCAGCCCTTTTTAGTACTTTAGAGACAGGGTCTCACTGAGTTGCTTAGGGCCTCGCTAAGTTTCAGAGGCTGGCTTTAAACTCTAGATCCTCCTGCCTCAGCCTCTGAGCCACTGGGATTACAGGCATGCACCACCACACCCAGCTAAAAAACAATTTTTTAATGTGCTATAAATTCCTAGGAGGTAACTATTTTTCAAAACTTTTCATTTATCTGCTCTTTTTTCTTCTTTTTAATCTTCATTTTGGTTGAGAAATGGTATTTATATGTTACAAGCCTGATTAGCTCTTAGTAACAGAATTCTCAAAATTGGTTTAGCTTCTTTCACCAACTGTCATCTTCACATGATTTTTTAATGTCAGTCTCCCCATTACTGTACCAATTCTTTAGGAGTTGGGGACCCAGATGGTGGGCTGTTTACATTGCTACCTTCCTTTCAGCTACCTGACTGATCATAACTCCTGTCTAGGTCAGCCTGAGAAAAAGGAGAGGAAATGTGTATCTGATGAGGCAGGAAGACAACCAGGGAGGGGACTGGACTTGCCGTCATCTTACTGTGTGTCTTCAGGAACCAGCACTTCCTCGTCTGTGAAGGGAGAATAAACTAGCAGATCGCCACATATCACACAGAAAACGCTCACACTAACTTTTTACCCTGTGAGCAGCACTAGTAACAGATTGAATGTGGGAGGAGGTTTAAACTCCTGGATAAAACTCAAGTCTCAGGAGTCTGTTTTATCGAAGCTGACCCCCACACGGCAAAGGATCAAGACCTAGCTAAATATGGCACTCAGGCAAGCTTCATTTCCCCATCCGTGAAGGGAGAATAAATATAGCTTACACATGTTGAGAGAAGAGAGCTGGTCAAGGGCTTTGAGCTCTTCTAGCAGACAAGGCTGCCTTTCCAAAAAAAGAAAAGCCACAGCTTCAGAGCCAGCGCGATTGCTTTTGTGCACAGCGAGGTGACTCCCCTGGTTGTAAAGGACTTACAGCTGAAATTCTACAATGTCTGGGGCTGTAATTATAAGTCTCTTTCACTAAAACAGAGGTCATCTGGCCTAAGGCGCACTGAAAGAAGGTAAACGCCAGGTCCTACTTCCAGCGGGTATACGTCTTTTCTAAATTTTATGGCACAAATTTCACATTGATGAAATCGTCATTCATATTTATTCATTTCAAAAAAATATCTGGCACAAAGGTGATGAGCACGGTGTACACATTAGTGGGAAAGCAGACATGAACTCTGCCTCTCCTGGAATTTAGCTCATAATGGGGGAGTAGGAAAGGGGCTCTGTGTCTGAGGGCCATGCTAGAAATCTGGGAGGGGCTTTTGATTGCCAGGATGAATGGTGGAACTCTACTGGCATTTAGGGGTGGGAGCTAGGGGGCTACACAACCTGTATGATGAAAAATTGTCCTGGAACCTACATGATTACTATGTATTCTTAGACATTCAAAAACATGAAAATCCCTTTTATAATTACATGAATCTAGGGCCTGACTCGGTTGAATATATAAAAACAATAAACAATTTATTTTAGCTTGGCTTTAATGAATTTTCTAGAAAGGTAATCTCAGTCCAAATTGAAGGAGAGACTGTTTTGTTCAAAACATTTCAGGAATTGCTACTATCACCAAAAAAAAAAAAAAAAAAAAAAAAAAAAAAAAAAAAAAATCACATGCTACTGGCAATATTGTTCTGAGTATCCAAATCACCAATAAAACACAATTATGTCAGTCAACATTTATGGCTGGAGCCGGGAGTGGTGGCACATGCCTGTAATCCCAGCGGTCCAGGAGGCTGAGGCAGGAGGATCACGAGTTCAAAGCCAGCCTCAGCAATTTAGCAAGGCCCTAAACAACTCAGTGAGACCCTGTCTCTAAATAAAATATAAAAAAGGGCTGGGGATGTGGCTCAGTGGTTAAGCACCCCTGGGTTCAATCTCAGTATCCCCCCCCAAAAAAACATTATGGCTGGTGCATTCAGAATTGTAACTATTATACCTATAGGTATGGACAACTCATTGCTCCATTATGATTTCTGGAATAATAAGCCCTTGGAATTTAGAAATTTACTACTGAAATAAATATTTTTATAATGAATTACTTTCCCTCATTCTACTTTGTGTTATGGCTAGGATGTTATAGTGATTTTATGTGTCTAGGGAGGTTATATAGATTCCACTTGGAAGAAAAAACAACAGGATAAGGGTAAAAAGGTTAAGAAAAAGGTACGGGGGTGTTTCTGATAATAGCTGAGGTCCTGAGGTAGGCAAAATTGGGACAGAAATGACCATCTGCAAAGTGGAATGGGTGTTGTGAAGGAAGAGCCAGGTACTAGGAGAGGAAAACCAGGAAGACCAGCTGCCTCTGGACAGTCAAGAAAGACTCTTCTAAGGGTAAGACCTCCAACCTGAGACCTGACAGGGACCTTAAGAGGCCAGATGCAGGGCAGTGTGTGCAAAAGCCCCAACACAGAAAGGTCCTGACAGACATTAAAGGCTCTGGGAAAGGACAGGGTAACAGGTAGGATTAGAGATGGAGCCAGCCTGCCATGGAAGTCATCACAAGGTGAGACAAGGGACCCATATCACTTGACTTTGTAAGGACTATCCAGGATGCTTTGAGGAGGCACTGTAAGTGGACAGGAACATAAGAGAAGTTGCTACAGGGACTTGGGGGACAGAAGGCAGTGGCTTGGACCATGTGAAAGCAGCTGACAGGTAAAGAAATGGTGGTTTCTAGACCTATTTGGGAAGTAGACTCAGCCTGGGGGACGGACTGGAGGTGGGGTAAAGGAATAATCCAGGTTCTGGCTTGTGCAGCTGGCAGAATCTTTTACAGAGATGTGAAAGACAGAGGTGGAGAGAAGTACATTCAGGAGAACACTCAAGGCCTATGCTGGACACATTAAGTTTGAGAGGTCAAGCAGTGAGAAGGACCGGATGCCTGAGTTCCAGACCCAGCTCTTTGCTCGCTGCCTCCTTCAGGCTGAACCAGAACATCTCAGACTCCACATCTCTGAACTAAATTCCATCTTTCCCTCAGATCTGCAATTCCTCCTGTGTTGACCATCTTGATGAATAATATCGCCACCCAATCAGGTAGTCCAAGCCAGAAACCTGGAAGTCCTCAAGCAACCCCAAGTGGATTAGGAGCATGAGCCCCTCATGCACACCCCGCCGGCCAACCGCCCAGCGAGCCTCACATCCCTCTCCCACTCCCCACTTCCTTACCTGGTAGCTCCTACTCTTCTTCCAGGTTTTGGTCTAGAAATCGCTTTTTCCAGCAGTGTTATGGTTTAGATATGAGGTGTCTCCCAAAAGCCCATGTGTGAGACAATGCAAGAAAGTTTAGAGGTGAAAAGATTGGGTTTTGAGAGTATTAACCTAATCAGTACGTGCATCCACTCAAATGGAGTAACTGGGTGGTAACTGAGACAGGTAGGGTGTGGCTGGAAGAGGTTGGTCATTGGGGATGTGCTATATATTTTGTTCCTGGTGAGCCCTGCTTAAGCTCCCTCTGCTTCCCAATCGTTGTGTCCTGAGCTGCTTTCTTCCACCATTCCTTTCCACCGTGATGTTCTGGCTCACACTGGGCCCAGAGCAATGGAGTTGGCAGCCTATGCACTGAGACCTCGGAAACCAGGAGTGGTAAATAAACGTTCCCTCCTCAAAAATTGCTTTTGTCAGGTCTTTTGGTCACAGTGGTGAAAAACCTGACTAAAACAGATCTCACCTGAACCCCCAATTCAGACTGAGCATCCCCACGCTCCATACTTCCAGTACTTCCACAGCACTGTGGGTTCTCCTCCATTTCCAACACTCTGAGTGCCTATTTTCTCACCTGTTTCCTCCATAGCACTCTCTAAGGCCAGGGGACTAGTCTTCAAAGTCTGGCTTATGGCATCTGCTTATTAAATTCTTGCTGAACGGAGGAGGGTAGCATTTGGAAGACTAAGTCAGAAAGGGAGGCTGCAGCCAGGTCACGGGTGGCTTGCACTGTGCTGGCCTACACTCCTTTACCATTTCAAAGCTCGAGAGGATGGATTAAGTGTCTGAGTTCTTCAGTGACAGGCTAATTTCTCAGGTTGCTATTGTCATTTTCAGTGAGAAATCAAATTGGTTCCTGTGATCACAGTTATTTTTTCTGTGCACACCAATGGATCCAACCCACCTGCCTGAATAAAGTCAGCTGTAAACTCACTCCACTGTGAACTAATTTCACATTTTAGTTCCTGCAACTATTTTTCAACACAGCATTTTTTTTTTCATTGTTTTCACATTTATTTTTCCTAGTATGAAGGAAAAATTGTTGGCTCTTTACCTGGCACCCTGCTTCCTTCTTTCCAAAGTCCTGACTTAGTACAGGGCCTACCTAGACACATGGCCCTGGAGATTCTGACCCACCATTTGGCTATAGAAAAATTCCTGGTTGGATTAAGCCAATCAGCACCCATTCCCTATCCTTCCCAGAGTAGGCATTGGTTCTTGGGTGGATATGCGACCTAAACTGTCCAATCAGAATGAAGCATTCCTGGATAGTCCAAAGAGGACCCTGCCTCTTCTGCCTTTTATGCAGCTGATACTTCCCTCATCTCTCTCCCACTCTTCTTGGCATTCAAGGATTTGTTATTCTCTGGCCCATTACTGCAGCTCATGGAGACTGGTCAGAGTTCTCACAGGTGAGTACTATGGTCTGTCTCACTGCTGGTATATGCAAAACAGCTCAGTCACAGAACCTACACCAATCTCCAGAACTAGCAATGAAAGTACCAGGCCTGACACTTCCCCAGGGACAGCTCTCTCACCCTTACCCACACCCAGTCTGCAGAGACTGAAGTCTCCCACACTTGTACCTGTCCTTTTACTACACTGGGAAGACAAGCAGTCAAGCAGCCATGAGAGGACCCCAGGAACAGCCATCCCTCCTTATTCGTGGGCTCTATATCCACAGGTTCAGCAAACTGTGGATAGAAAATATTCACACACACCAAATTGTCTATATTCAACATGTACAGACTTTTTTCCTTATTATTCCCTAAAATGACAATTAACATTTATTACATATTATAAGTAATCCAGAGATGATTTAGAGTATAAGGGAGGATGTGCGTAGGTTATATGCAAATCCAACAGCATTTTATATAAGGGTCTTAAACATCCATGGATTTGAGGATCTGGGAGGTTCTGGAATGGTGCCCCAAGGAGACCATGGATCAATAGTACTCTCAGATTAAGCCTGAAAAGCTGCTTTTCTCCACATCCAGATAAGGCAGCCAAACTGCATGGAGGAGTTACACTGTGACTAACAAACCCATTTGGGATCTAAGAACATGAGTCACCCTCTGCAGACCAAACCATGAGTTTGTCTGTGGGGGAGGTGGGCTCCTAGCAGGTAGGCAAGACTGGGATGAACTGACACAGCTCACAGACACTTCTGCATGGACAGACCCTTCAAATTACATGCAATTTGGGTTGTGGTGAAGATGCTCTGGAACTAGATGAGGTGGTGGCTACATTGGATTATATACTTCAAGATAGTTAAATTTTTGTTGTATGAATTTTAACCTCAAACTTAAAAAAATGTACAGATACACAAGTGTACCAAGGAGTGACATTGCAGGCACCTTCCCCCAAACGCTCATATAGAGTTCTTTAGAAATTCAGAAAGGTGCCGAATGCAGCAGAATCACCCGGTAGGAAGCCCCGGGAGCCCCACATCGACCCCTCACGCCCTGCGTAACTCCCCATTACACACCTCCACGCTGAGGAGTGTGGCTGATCCTCCAGCACAGGTCTGATCCACCCCCATGCCCCTGCCTGTTCTGAATTGCTTCCTTCTTCTCTCCCTCTCCAGCTCTGGCTTCTCTGTACTACAGGAGTTCGCCGCAGAGCTCCTGCGCCCTGGAACAAGAAACTCCATCATACTACTACAGCCTAGTTAACTTCACAGCCCCAGGAGACTACCTGGTTCCTGATTTCACATGAACCCCAACTGTCTTACTGGGCCTTCACTATTAGCCCAGGAGATAGGATGGCTTCCACTTTATTGATGAGGAAACTGAATCTCAAGAAGGTTCAACACTTGTCTAAAGTCACATAGTCAACTGGGCAGAAGTTGAGCCGCTGGCAGTTCTCCTAATTATCAGCTCTAAGTAGGCAGTGTACCATAGGTTTCAGGCATGAACCTTGTGAATCTGAGTCAGGCTTGCTAGCTGTGTGGCCTCCAGCACGTTACCTTTCCTGCTCCTTTCATCTATCAAATGGACTACTGACGGATCCTCCCCTTAAGCTACTGGGAAGAGTAACTGAACTGAGGCACAGAAGGCAATTAGCCCATGTGATGGCTGTTAATTTATAACCACACCTGCCCAGGTGTGTTCCTTCTCCATTCAGTTCCAGATATGGAATAAATAAGCAGAAAATGAGAACTGAGAATTACATTGACTTTGAGAAAAACACACCTAGAAGTTTTGGTGGTTTAAACATATGCACATTTACATGGCTAGCTAGAAAACAGCAAAACCAAAATATCTCAAAAGTGTGTTCAGAAAATGAAAGTTAGTGAGGAGGCCCAGAAAAGTGAAGAGTCGAGGTGCACACAGGCTGTGGTGTGGCCACGGGCCCTGCCTGGCTGTTGCTGCACACAATCATAGCCGCTTTCAGTGGCTGACATTAAAATAACAACTGGACACTCATTTACACCAGCATCCTCTGTGTTTCAAATTCAGCCAATCCAGGAGCTGATCATCTACTCTAAAGACCTGGCTAGGGAACCAAGTTACACTGACCAAAGCAAACCAAGAACCCATGAAGTGAAATCAAAGGGAAGCAACACTCAGATGATGAGGAAACCAGGAACCACAACACTTGATTGGAAAAGCACCAGACAGACCGCGCTTTCATGCCGCGGTTCAAGCCTGTTCTCTTTTGTGCTTTCTCGTAAAACTCATGGTGTTGGCACCGGGACAGGGGCAGTAATCCCTGTGTCCATCCTCTCTCCAGGGCAGTGAGGGCAACAGCTGAGCCCAGGCACTAGGTGAAGTGGTGGTAAAACAGCCCCTGGAGCAGCTGCACCTACAGGGGTAGATTCAAGTTTGAGACTGAAGCCTGTGGCCTGGCCAAATTGCACAGGAGCCTGCTAGCTCTGGCTCTGAGCCCCGCCCTGTGTTACCCAGTAAGGGAGACTGTGGAAGCCTGCAGTCCATTTGGAGTCTGTGTTCTGTGCTGCATGGAAAATCAAACAGTGGCTCCCTTTAAGGAGTCACTGGCTATAAGGAATCTGGTGGGATCCAGGCATCAAAGGGAAGTCACTCAACAGGGGGATACAAATCGGAGTTGAAGGCCTGGCCTGAGGCCTAGTATTGCCTCTCAAAGGCCACGTGTGTAAACTTGTACAAGTCTTTTCAGTGTCTCTGAGACTTTTTTTTTTTTTCATTTATTGAAAAATGGAAAGGGTGGGTAGATGATACTACCAACCTCATAGATCACATGTTATGACTGAATGGGATAAACAGGTCCAAAGAAGGCCTCAAATGCAGGCAGAGATTAATAGCAGGAGATAAAAGTGCTACGTGCCACAGAAATTCAGTGCAAAAAATACATTCACTCTTGAGGACTAGAAAAGGCTACACAGAGAAAGCACCTGATGATGTGCCTCTCTGTTACCCGCCCTCATGGCACCAATCTTCAGAAGTCAGTAGCTCCCAACTGCACCCTTCAGAAAGCACAGTTGTTAGCTGGGTGTTCTAGGCCACTCACAGCTGTCTTCAAGCTCCTTTGCCAACCCTGGCATCGATGGCTTCCCTGATGCCACCCACTCTGCTGCTGAAATGGACACAGGCTGCTCTCCCGTACTCCTCTCCCACCCCCAACCTCTCCCGTGTACCTCTTTTATGTCCTTAGCCCAGAATACTTGCTTCTCCTCACCCCAAATCCACATAGCCATGGCATGTCCTCACCTTGGAAACTGTTCAGAACTGCCCCTGCATCACAGCAGAACGTGTTCTTTCCTGCCTCCCAGTGTCCCTGCACTGCAGGCAGAGTCAACATGTATTGGGGGGCAGTGTACAGGAAGACACCTAACCATTTGAGACAAGACTACATACATTTTGAGAATCATATTAATGAAAATCAAGCCACACCATTATTGGTCATCTGTAGCGTAGGTCATATTAAGGAGACTAAGACATAAGAGAATACCCAAATCTAATCGAAGTGACTGAAATGCAACCAAAGAAAGCTGTAAGCTAATAGAGTATGTTTTGGCCTATCTGAAAAATATGTCTACTGAATGGTCATTGTCCATACAGACCCTACACAGAATCTAGCACAGGATAACTGGAATACTGATGTCCACACAGTGGACCAATGGTAGGATGCTAGACTTAGTGGACAGAGTTCCAAGTCACCAGAAAGTCATGCTCTCATATGGAAGGAAAAGGCCATCATGCATTTCCAGGTCATGAAGGAAACAAATCTCCTCCATGACATCCAACTACTTTTGCTCCAAAGTCCAAAAGCCAAGCAAGTTTCTTACTTACAAATTCATTTTTCCAGATATCTCGAGGCAGGCACTGAAAAGAAGAGCCATCACTATAACTATGTTCTTCATATTTATGTTTTTAATTATAAAATGGGGAAGACTTCAGCTAAATCGCAGCTGATGGAACAGGAACATTTATCTCAGATCCCTCCAAAATCCTCTAAGGGGTACAGTATTTTTTTTTTTTTTTTAAAGCATAAAGCCACAAGGACAAAACAAACAGGAAAAGAGACAATAGCAAGAAAAGTTTAGAAGCTAGAAGACAAAAGAATGAATGAACTGATTTGGTAGACCTAGGAGCCAGGCCCAAGCCAGCAATGAGGGCAAGTAGTAGCTCGTTCTGCAAAACAGGGCACCCCAAGGGTCTGAAGGTAGGGGACTGGAGCAGCATGTTCTGGACAAGGGACAAAGGCAGAGACATAAACTAAGGGTGGACCCAAAGTCTACCTATGAAGCCGTTTAATTCCAGATCCTATTTTCTATTATGGTAAACTCCCCAACCCTGGAAAAGGCAGAGAATATTTATTCTCTGTAAAGGACAGAACAAAGGCTACATGGAAGGCAGGGTACAAAGCCCAGCTGAACACACTGAACACACCAGGCCAGGAAAACGGAGATTTCCCATCCCACTTCTTCCAGCTATCCTGGACACTGCCAGCCTAGCATAAACCCCTGAGGCAGAAGAGTAGAA
This sequence comes from Sciurus vulgaris, assembly GCF_902686455.1. Lineage (NCBI taxonomy): Eukaryota > Metazoa > Chordata > Mammalia > Rodentia > Sciuridae > Sciurus > Sciurus vulgaris. The sequence goes on from NC_136475.1 coordinate 60,181,500, forward strand.
GATTCTTTTCTGGGGAATATGATCACCCCCAGAGGAAAGATCAAAACCTACTGACCTTTCGGATTCCTCCAATTAACAGGTTTAGACAGATCATAATACAATAGTGGTTTTCAACTGGGAGTGGAGGAGGTTATGAGGTGATAGGCCCTACAGATAGATTTGACAATGTCTGCAGACATTTTATGAATGTCACAACTGCAGGAGGGGTGCTAATGGCACTTAGGAAAAAGAGGTTAAGGATGTCACTACACATCCTACAGTGAACATGGCAACCTCCCACATTAAAGAACAGTCCATCCCAAAACATCAACAATGATGAGTTGAGAAACCCTGATCTACAGGGAAGACCAAAGTCAACCATGCCACTCACATACCATTTCTCACAGGCTGAAGTATCACTCCTAAATATGAGGAAATGTCAAATCATCCTTTCATAAAAGGCAGAGATCAAAATGAGAGACTATGCAGGGAAATAAAAACTTTGAAGACAAAGAAACAAGAAAACAAGGTCCATTCAAAGGATCAAAACATATCTACCATGACCATCCTTGAAGAAACACAGACATTAGACTTAGTTAAAAAAAAGGCTTTAATTAGATTTAGTCATTCTATACTTATCTAATAGTCCTCCCTTATCTGCAAGGGATACATCCCAAAACTCCAGAAGATACCTGAGTTTATGTGTAATTCTGAATCCTACATAGTCTATGCTTCTTCCTACACACACACATAATAAAGTTTAACTTATAAAATAGACACAAAGAGATTAAAATAATAATAATAGAATAATTATGACAATATACTAGAATTTAAAGAAATTTGAAAGAACTATCAATATCCACAGAGAAATTACAGAAGTTATTCCATCAAAAAAATAAGCCATATAAAAGGGGGGGAAAGGAACATCGAGAGAACAGGAAAACCTCTTGTACATTAAAAATAGAATCACATTAAAAAAAAAAAAAGAATATAAGATATAGATGGCAAAATTGAGGAAATCTCCCCCAAACAGAGCAAAAAGAGACAGAGTGAGCAAAAATGTAAGGAAATTAGAAGAGCACTACAGGAACTCCGGCCTCTAAGTCTGGGTAATAGAAGTGAAGTAACAGGAAGTGAAGAAACCAGAGAAATGAACCAAGAAAATTTCTCAGAACCGAAAGACATGAATTTCCATATTGCAAGGGCCACCAAAGCCAGTTAGACCTCACCCTAAAATCTATGATTGTGAAATTTTAGGAGGATGAAATAGCAAATCTTAAAGAGTTTCCAGAGAAGAAAAGAGGTTTCTGAGACAAGTCAAGAATCAGGTTGGTATGGGATTCTCAACAGCATAAACTTAATGGAACAACACCTTTGAAATTCTGGGAAAAAAAAAAAAAAAAAGTCAATCTATTTTCCAACTGTCAATCAGAAATGAAAGAAATAAAAACAGACTAGGTGTCAAAAAAATTTGCCCACCAGGAATATTTTCTCTGGGAACTAGAAAGAATAAACTGTCCATCAAAGTGAGGAAATAAACCAAGAAAACAAGAGATCTTGAACACAAAGATCTAATTAAGAGATGGCAGCAAAAAGAATCCTAACAAAGATGAGGGGGAAGTAGCCATGCAGCAGATGAGAGGCAGATGGGAGCAGACTAGAAGGTCAGGGGGATGTCCCCAGGAAGAAGACTCTGAAAGAGCACTTGACACACCTGACTGCGTGGAAGGACAATCAAAGGTGAGACAGAGAAACATACAGTGAAAAATAAGGGGGGAAATAAGGTCATCATTAACTCCAGAGCAACAAGAGTGGTACAAGAAGGACAGTCATCATAGTATACTACATGGCCCAGCTGGGCCCACGGAGTCATAAAAACAGAAATACCGACCATCGGTCAGCCTGAAAACACCACGCAGCTACTGGAAGAGTGTGGATGGGAAGTGGCAGGGACCGATGAAAAAGCCAAAGCCTCATCCTTGGTGCATGGTACAAAGTCAACACAGGGTGTCTCTTACCAAAATAAACAGTCAAAAGTGGATGTCTCAGGGGAGCGGGTCACCTCTTTTCAGTAAGGGATCTTTTGTGACTTCACAGTAGGACCTAACAGAATTGCTGATTCTTTAAATCATCTGCATTATGACTTTGATAAAAAAAAAAAAAAAAAAAGATGACTTTTTTTTTTTTTTTTTTCCAGTTGGGAGAAAACCAGAAGGAAGTACAAAGAAGTAATATTCTAGAATTATTTAATATCACCACCCAGAGTCAACAACTTTAACATTTTGACTATTTTGTCCCAATTTTATTCCCTGAATATTATACATATTCTTCAAAGTTGTAATCATGCTATATATAGTTCTGATTCATGCTTTTTCACACTTAACACATCATTAGCCTTTTACATTTCTTTAAATATTTGTTGAAAGCAGTTTTCAATGGCTATTCTAAAACACATCATTTTGTGATTTAACAATTCCCTTTTTACTATGCATCAATGTGCTTATAATTTATCACTATTATTAACAATACTGTGAAGAATATAATTTTATGTAAATCTTTGTGTACTCTGAATGTTTTCTTGGCACAAATTTATACAAATGGATCACTGCAAATTCAAGAACCTTTTCTAAATTAACCTTCAAATGGTTGTGTCAGTTTTTACTCCCTACAATAGTGTAGAGCATCCACTTTCCTGTCTCCTGGGTATTAATTTTTCCCATTTTGTCCAACTTGATAGGGGAAAAAAAAAGGTTTTATTTGCATATCTTTGCAGAGTGTGTCTTCACTGACTATTTGCTTTTCTTCTTTTGTGAGCTACAGGTTAACAACTTTTGTCCATTTTTCCACCAGGGCCACACACACATTGGCAACCTCATTTATTCTTGGATTTCTTATGAAATAACATAAATTGGACCCGTGTATCTAATAATCCAAGAATGCTCCAATAAAACTATTTCAGAATTGAGGTGGCCCTACGGAGACCCTGAGTATCTGGGAGTACCTGGCCAAGTCAGCAGCCATTGGCACCTTTATGACATTTCTCACGTTATCGTTTTTATAACATCTCCCATTTTCTACTTGCATTTTGGTCAGCTGTACATGCTTTCTCTTCCCAATGGACTCTATAAACCAATCCTACAGGGAACAAACCCTAATGGATGGATTTTTGTGATCCTTGCCTCACCTATGTTTAACGGATTCTTGTATAGCTAATGAATTAGGGTGTAGATGGGGGAGAGACAGGCTTTGAACACAGGCACAGAGGGAACAAGAATACTGGAAAGGAAGAGGGGAGAGCTCAAGGTTCAGGATAGCAGAACTTTGCTTTCAGCCTTACAACCCTGAACATGGTCCCCAGATCAGTACAATGACTATGGAAGAAAGACTGACATTTTGGGTATGGTGGTATATGCCTGTAATCCCAGTGACTGGGGAGGCTGAGGCAGGAGAATCACAAATTTGAGGTCAAACTTGCAACTCAGTAAGGACTTAAGCAACTCAGTGAGACCCTGACTCAAAATAAAAAATAAAAAGGGTTGGATATGCAGCTCAGTGGTTAAGGGCTGGGTTCCTTTCACAGTACCAAAGAGAGAGAGAGAGAGAGAGAGAGAGAGAGAGAGAGAGAGAAGGAATCAGAAGGAAAATTCAGTCAAAAAGGAATGAAATATCGATATTCTCCACAGCACAGATGAACCTTGAAAACATTAAGCTGAATGAAAGAAGCCAGACACAAAAGAGAAAATATTGCTTGAATCCACTTACATGAAATGTCCAGAATAGGCAAATCCATAGAAACAGAAAACAGATTAGTGGCTGCCAGGAGATAGGCAAAGGGGAAATGGGGAGTGACTACTAGCAGGTACGGGATTTCTTTTTGGGGTAATGAAAATGTTCTATAAGTTATATCTTAATGGTTAAAAGGGAGGAGGAGGAAATGTATATATCAACAATCTGATCTACCAGGAATGCCCCTGTGTAATCATTTTCTTCATAAGACCACCTGCTAGCTGCTGATACTTCCATGTGCCCATCTGGATCACAGGTCTCCCTCCCTGGCAAGGCAGTGCTGAGCAAATCAGCTCTCTCCACTTTCCCCTCCTCCCCACTTGTCACAGCCAGCCACAGGCCTCTCTGGAGGCACACCTGACATAAAGCACAGAGAAGAATTCCCGCAGGGGAAGGCCTGCTGGAGTAGACCACACTCACCACCAATATTTTATTCAAATGGACCTGACAGCCTTTCTGCTAACCAGCCCCACGGTAATGAACAACATAATGAACAATCGCATTAAAACCTCCCCCTCTAACTTGATTTTAAAGTTCTTCAATAATGTCTAGACAGGTTGGAACCCCCTTTCAAATGAGCTGATAGGAAAGTCACTAAAGAGGTGATAAAGTCAGGGGAAAGGTTCTTCTCATAATAGTCTTGCCAATACTCACCTAGTTCCCACCAAGGCCCCAAATCCATGCCCAGTGCAATGTGCCACCTGCCCTCTGCCCTCAGGGGTTCTTATCTTAATGGAAGTAAAGATCTATGCATGAAAAAAACCCAACTGCCAGATTGTGGCATAGACACAACTGACACAGTTGAAATTCAAAAAAGGAATCAACCTCTAGAGGGGAGGAAGCCATGGGTCCCTCAGCCTCAGAATGACCTTCTCACTTGCTAGATAAAAGACAGTTAAAGGTCTGAGGCTTCTGCCTATTGGAAGACAAAGACTCAGTCCAAGGAAGCAGGCATTCTGCCTCTGGCCTCTGTCCCCTCCTCACATCCACTGCCATCCCCATCTTCTCTTTTCAGGGCAAGGAAACACCTTCAGGTAATAAGTGTGAGTCCTGATCTGGCTGACTGGGGAGAACAGCCCTTGGAAAATTAAGCTAGAGTAATGGAATTTTAATTGAACAGGATGGTCAGAATTAAATTCTTTCTCCTGGAGGAAGCCTACATTGAACCAACTCATTTATAATCCCAACCATTATGCCATTTGAAAGAGGGTGGTTTCTTTAGACTGAAAGAGGAGAAAGAGAGAAAAGGAAAAGAAAAGGAGGGAAAGTAAGAAAAGAAGGAAGGAAGAAAACATTTTAAAGAGAAGAGTCAGGAGAACAGAGGAAGGGAGGAGAATGGCACAGAATGCATCTGTCAGTCACTGAGAAAGCAGTCACTGCCAAGGTGGGTGTTGGAGGAACAAAGCCCTTCCTCGTCCTCCACCCATTCCTTGGGACCTGCATGGGTATGCCATGGCCCATCTGATGCTTTGGAACTAATTCAGCACAAACCAAGTTGCCATCCTTCTTGGGCACAGGATCTGACCCCAGTCAGAGTGCCAGCTTCAGCCTCCATGATCAGAGTGTATGTTTGGTCTCTTAATGAAATGGTTTGGCATTTAGGCCTCATCAAGGAATACCTGCAGAGCCTAATGTGTGCACAACCTTAAGTCAGATGGCACTCCAATGGACCAAGGAAATCCTGCTGTTTTCTCTTGACAGTGCCAGGGCCCATCTCCACAGGCAGGCTGGATAGGCAGCCTGAATGACTGAAGGATTTGATTCATTGTAACAAATAAGGAGAGCCCCAAATGGGTAAGATCTAAGAAGGAGAGAGTGGGGGCGGGGTGGGAGTGTTGGGAGGGCAAAGGATTAAAAAAATAAATAAATCTTCTGCACTCTTGAATTTTCTTCTGCACTCTTGGGATGGTGTGTGTATGTGCTGGGGTAGGGGTGCAGGTGGCTTGGTAAGAGAAGACATATAAGCACACAAACATTGCCTCAGTCCCTTTGACATGTCTGTATGCAGCAGAATCACCCAGAGGACCTGTAGTAACAGACATTTCCTAGAGCTTTTGATTCAGGAGATCTGGGGTGGAGCCTAAGAATACACATGCCTAACAACTCCCCAGGAGACACACTCCGGACCACACTTTGAGAACCAGTGTCTTCAAACCCTTGCTGAGACACCAGTGAGTGTGGGAATCTTATCTAATGCTCTCTGCACCTGGAGAACCCTTACTCGGCTCTTGCTAGCAGCGTGTCTCTCCAAAAAGGCAGACCCCAGCCTCCTCCTGCCCCCATGAAAAGGTCCCAGTTCCCCTCCCACTACTACCCTGTGAGCTCCTGGTGGCAAGAAGTGTGCCTGACCTACCTTGTAAACTCTGCCCCTAGCACAGGACCCAGCCCAGATCTGGTGCTCAGGAAATATTTGCCGAATGGCTGAATGTTCTCATCCAGTCTTGACAGCCACCACAGGAAGTGACCCAGGCAGGAGTACATGACAAGAGGGTGGTGACAGGGATGGTGGGGAGGCAGACAATATGAGCAGCAGGTGGCAGAGGAAGATTCTGGGTATATTCTGGGAATATTCAGTTGAAAGGGACAAACATTTTTGAAGATGCATCTTTCTCCTAAATAAGAAAATTTTCAGAGAGAAAAGAAAGGCCTGGGGTAGCCTCCATGGGACAGTGGACACCTATCATTTGCAGACAATTCCCAAACAATATGCTTACATCAGTCAGGTCAAGGCTAGTGAACAGAATAGGGCACAGGGAGCCTGAAGAGGCAGAGAGAGCACTGGGTCCCTGGTCTGAGGAAAGTCCACTTACAGTTCAACGTAGGACATGGGGCCATGCCTTCAAGCAAATGGCACCAAGGTGCCTCCACACACTCATCAGCAATGCACACAAGCACTGCCACAGATATGCCCCTGTTAAGGGGTTTATGGGCAAAATGACAGAACAGCCCCCACTTCATGGGGGTAACAGTGTTTCTAGGAGCCATTTTGGCAGCAGCCCCTTTGTGTTCCACCCACAGAAACCATTCCACCAGCTCTTCTCTCCAGAAAAGCAATGTGCTGCAAGTGTATTTCTCACTCGAAATATTCAACAACAGGTCATATGCCCCAGAAGGAAACGTTTGCTCTGGCCAAGCTTAGTGTAAGTTAACATAAAGGACCCAGGACCTGGAGTCCCAGGGACTGCCTGGAATCTTGGCTTTGACTTTTAACAGCTGTGTGGCCTAGAGCAAGTCACTTAAACCTCCCTGAACTTACAAACACCAGTGGTTTCCATTTGTGATGGTGCAGGTGAAGGCCCCAGGGAGGCACCAGATGCTGCATGCTCTGCACTCTGAAAATGCCATTCAATGGTGCGTCATCCTTCAGCCCCCAGCTCTACCCTGAGCCTGGGAATACCTGCAATCCAGGGACCTGGAGAGGCAGATTCACTTCTCCCACCAGCCACGTGAAAAGAAACAGTGACAACAATAAAGGCCCCCTCCCCCCACTTTCTTTTCCTTCAATTAAAATCAACAAGCAAGGCAGCACCAGATTAATATCTCTCTAATTACTAAGTTGTCAGTCACAGGGTGAATAACTCCATAATTTAGCTCTCAAGCTTACTCCCTATGTTGACACTGATAGCAGGGATCTGAGGCCCACAAAGACACTTGTGGGACACCCCCATGACTGCTTTCCCCAACTGCTCCCCCTACTCAGAATATGAATTCCCCACACTCTCTGCCTGTATGGTCTCATCAATTGTAATCCTTCCCAGACTTTCACTCCATGGAACACTGTGTTCCGCGCACTTGGGGTGGGGACAGGAGGCCATGGGTAAGCAACTGAGGTGAGACTGCTCAAACCAGAAGGAACAACTGAGCCTCTGGCTGCCCTAGGCCCTGGTCAGCTGCCCTGAGAGCTAAGGAAGTTCTTCCTCTGGGAGCTGAGAAACTCTGCTCTCATCCAACAACCAAAAGCAAGTATTATTAAAATCCCATTTCCAAATAAGGAAACAGGAGTCCAGAGGTCAAGCTCCTCACTGGAAAGTGGAAGCCAACCCTCCAACAGAGGCAGTCCAACGTGGGGACCCAGACTGGCAGTCAGTGCTCCACTGCCTGCCTCAATACCTGTAGGTCCAGATCTTCCAAACAGCTCTTTCTACCACCTGCTTCTTCCCATCTAGACTCCTGTAGCATCCAGGTTCACACATACATTCCCAGTTGTGCAGGGGACCTTCCTGTGGTCTGATCATACTCTCCCCCCAGAAGGTTGAACACAGAGCAGGCACCAGAATGGACACCACTGGAAGTGAAGACGTGTGGAATAGCCCCCAACGCATCCACCTGCCAACTGGTCCAGGACATCACTCTCAGTTGCCACCATGCCATAACTACACACGATCTCTAATCCCTACAGCGATCCTGCAAGGTAGAAACTATCTTCCCAACTCACACAGAGGACAAAGAGACTCACAGGGGTGAGCTGGTTACCAACAGACACAGCCACAAGGAAACCCCAGGAGTCAAACTCCATCTGCAGATTCAAAGCCGCAGTCTTTCCACTGCCAGACTGCCTCCTGCTCAGAAGACCAGGAGCAGGTTGTCTCAAGAAAGATACAAAAGCCTGAGCCTGGGGACCTGGAAGCTGCTGGCCCTGTGTAGGGATAAAACTGGTGGCTTGCTACACATCTACTTGGACCCTTGGAGACTTCTACTGTATCAACAAAGCTTTTTCAGGAAAGGGGTTGTGCCTGCTGCTATTATTTAACAGCTATCCCCATAGTTACTGGTTAGCCTTTTAGCACAATGAGCTGACAGCTGAATGAGAATGAATTCCTTTTAAGACATATTCACAGCAGGTCTCACACACACCAGCACTGGGATGTGATGGAGAAAGGCACAGTCCCTTCCTCATGGAGGTCAGAGAGAGCAAGAACCGGCCCGGGAGAATATGACAGTCAGTGGTCCACGAGATCTCCACTGGGGAGCAGGGAGGGCTGTGCTGCCACCCTGCAGCCTGTGTGCAGAGCAGCTGTGCCCGGCACTAAAGAGGAACAGCAAGCTGCTCAGGGCACAGAAAGCTGCTCCCCAAACCCAGCAGGCCAAATGAGGGCAAAACCAAGCCCCTCCGGTGAAAGAAGTCAGCCTACCACGATCAAAAATTGTAGCTGTTTTTAAAAGGTCGCTAATGGTCTTTCACTTGATTTCTTTGTAACTGCCTCTCCTTCCTCCTCCTCTGCAGAACTGCTGGTCTGTCTGAGGTGCTCAGTAGTACCCACTGCTGCCAACACACGTGTTCTTGCTGGAAACTGATACCCCCATGGAGAGTTGCTTTGTTTTATTCTGTTTTGTTTTAACACCATTAGGTCACATCTCCTGAAACCCCCAATTCCACAACAAAACCACAAAAGCCCAATTCTCCAGAAGACCTCTGACCCACAAGTTTTAAAACAAGGTTTCATACCTTTCTGAGATCATGGCATGGACCAGGGGTGTAGCCCAGAGGGAGAGCACTTGTCTACCATATGTGAGGCCCTGTGTTCGATCCCCAGTACCAGGAAAATAAATAAATAAAAAGTCATTTTTGTCATACCATGGTACACACAACAAATGACAACATATGCTCTGCCCCTTTGAGGCTCTCTACTCCCTCAGTGCCTCAGAGCTGATGGGACAGCATCTCAGTACACCTGTAACCCTCATGCCTGGTACATCTATTGGGAAGCTCTTTTTGAAACAGTAGAAGTGTCATGAAACCTCAGGAAAATTATAATAGAAGTGAAAAAGACAGACAAAGGGTCTGGGAAGTGGATGGACACAGATGGAATAAAACAAGAAGCCAATCAGAGCTGATGGGCCACTGCCCCAACCTCAAGGTCCCTGCCTGCCAGTCCACAGTCTGAGCTGTCACATCCCAAACTGATATCAGAGTCCCAAGGAGGAAACACAGGGCATTCTAATCAGCAAAGGCTTTGGAGCTGAAAAAGGCCATTCACTGTTCCAACTCAGAGGAGGAGTCTAGCATTTCTGTGTTATTCGGTGCAGCCTGGAAATATTAATAGCTTCTAAAAAGGTTAGCAAAATGCATGACGAGAAATCTACAGTAGGTTACTAAGGGAAACCAGGATGCTTAGTGACAGCATCTCACCTGTTGTGGCTAATGTCTGGAAGGAACCCTGTGGCTCCTCCCAGACTCTGCTCTTTGGGTCCCTTAGGGATGAAATGTGGGGCTAAAGCCACCAGTGGGCATTTCCTGGGTCCTACTTGTGTTCCATGCAGGTCCTCTCAAAAAAGGCAGTCTCCCATCTCTATGTGGTTTTTATAAGCCCACTCATTTACCATTTCCTCCTAAGGGAAAAGTCTTAGGAGGACTTTTGTGAAGGGTATTGTGAGCATGCCTGGCTTGAAGGGAAGAGGAACCTGATGCGTGGCAATACCCTCGTTCTTCCTCGTGCCCTTTTCCCATCATGCTGGGCCCTTGGGCGCTGCCCCATGAGATGTAGGAGGGGCCTGTCGAGGCTCCCTCAGTGGAGATTCCCTTCTCTAGGGGAAGTGCCTCCCTACGCACCCAGAGGGCTGGCAGGGCAGCCACAGCTGCTGGGCTATGTCAAGTGTGAAACAAACCTCCCCTGTCATTGAAAAAGCTACCCCAGGGGACATTGGAGTAAAGGATATTTATAGCTCTCATGTATGCATCCCTGAACTTGTGTGTTTAAGTTAAGAGACATAGAAACGACACGTCCAAAGGCATACAAATGGAATTCCACAAACGGAGACAGTGGCTAAATCTGGAATTCTAGGGATCCCATACTCACCCCCAACACACATCCTCCTAAATATGGGTATTCTGGGACCTGGGATAAACTGGACTTCAGTCCTTCTCTCTTCAGGGTATCAAGTTCTGCCTTCCTGCCAAGGATTAAGAGATCAGCCTGGAGTCCAGGCTAGAGAGCAGCTTGCCAAGCAGCTCCCCACTGACTTGTCTGTATAGAGGGAATTCTTCCCAGTTCCCGCTTGTTCCAAGTAGGGCAGAGGCAGAAGGGAAAATCCCACCTCTCCAATCCCCAAGAAGACAGTGGGGATGGAACAGAGCCCATGCCAAAGTTCTAAATGCTGGGCAAAAAAGGAGAAACTCCACTCAGACCCTGGCAGAAAGCCAGACCTCCCTGCGAGGCCCCCGGTGAGGAGGAAGATGCTTCCATTAACTTTCACTCCAAATGTGTGGCAGTCCAAATGTTACACTGCCTTTGGACCACCCATGGGCTCAGTCAAGAGCAGAAAGGGCTTCCCTTTGGCAGCAATGCTAGTGAATAAGCTGGGACATTGAGGAATGTCCTCAGGCAAAGCAAATGATGGGGACTAACATCCCACAAACTCTCATACTCTCATTCTTTGTCTCTCTCTTTCTCTCTCTCTCTCTCTCCTAATAGCAGCACAGGTCTAGTGAAAAGCACTCTTCTCTAGAAGGAAAAAGGTCACCTTACTTCAATAATTCCTTGATTGGTAGATTCCAAATATGTAAATTGTGTATGGCTTTCAACTTGACTGGGGTCATTGAGAAGGTCAAGAGTAAGCAAGTAGACTAGAGGTGCCAACCTGGGGGAAGTGCTACTGCTGTTATTTAAACAGGTCCAGCAGGTGCCCATGTGCACGAGTGAACATTTTGGAGAGAAAGCAACTGCTTTCTAGCACTCTGAGCTTCCTCTCTGAAAAATAAGCACATCTTACCTCCCTGAAAAATAAACCTGCTAAAGCCTACATATGCCCCTTGCTTCTCAAATTCTGCACAGAACTCTTAGATATTTCTCATATTATAAACAGGGGTGAGGCTCCATATCTCCACTGAAAAGATTCTAGATCTGGCCTTCTAGTGAACCTTCTATCAACTCCAGGCATAATGCACTGTCCTCTTCCACCTGTGGCTCCTTCCCCCCATGAAATTCCCAGAGCAGAGTACAATAATTTCTGGTACTATCTTTTATACATCTACTGCACATGAAGAACAGTGTCAACTACTTTTACATACCTTAAAGAATTTAAGATAGCCTACAACTCTGCAGTGTAGAGTCTCATTATCCATGTGTTTACTATTATAAAGAAGGTAAATAGCATCGTTAGAATCACGTGACTAATGGTTTCAAATACCATGGGCTTTCCTCTGCTGCCCATCAGGCTTAAAATTTTCTATACATACATATATGTGTGCCTATGTTTGTATATGTGTTTGTTTATAATAATTCTTATAACATCCATCTGACAGTGATCCTTAGAGGCATGGGGTCTCAATGACCAAGTACAACACAGAAATCTCTTACGTAAGAGATATGAACAGGTATGTGATCCAGACACTTCTATTTATGCTGACATTAGATCCCTACCTTAAATTTACTCTTTTGCATTCCCCAGATGCTTAATATAGTAGTAGGTGTACAGAAGGCACTTATCACTTGGTCTCATCATTGGCTTATTAGTTAAAGAGATGAATTATCACTAACTTTGATCCCAAAACAGATGTCTTGGCCACTAGGAGAAACACTAAAGGGGACTAACACACATTTGGGCCAACAGAGTAGGTGTCCCACAACTAAGTAAAAACAAGCCTTATGTTGAGCTTGGTATATATATTCTAATCCTCTGCTGGAGAGAACAATTAGAATGACATATGGAGATCCCTGGTTCTATGAGTGGGCTTCACTTGGGGTGTTTCTTTGGATTTAAGTTCAAGATGGCATACAAACCCCACTCTGAGAATGGCTGTGAAGACTCCAGGTATCAAATCAACGTGCACACAATCTGACTGACATGGGGACGCATCTCAGCATTTCCCATGACTTCCTATGTGCACAATCACCTCAAATGAGTGTGGATTCAGACATAATCTTAATCCCTATAGCATCTCAATAGCTATGTGACCTTAGGCAAGCAACTCAGCCTTTCTGAGCCCATGTCCTCATCTGCAGAAGGGAAAGTTGTCTCACAGAGTAAATAAGGTAATATTTGCAAGTGGTTGCCTCAGAGTGACATGTAGAAGGCACTCTGCAAATATCAGTTGGCTCTGAGAGCGCACAGAACAGCCCTGACATATCCATGTTGAGTTGAATGGGATATATGGTCAAAATATGATCATAGTGACAGGTAAAAGAGATAAGGGAAGAAGAGGTAATGAAAGAAGTTAAAATTGGAGAAAAAATTTTAAAACCTCATTTTTCAACCAATCACGCCAACCTCTTGTTTAGTATACTTCTTAAGAGTTGATCTTCTTTCATTAAATGAGTTCTGCCTCTTGTCCTCCATACCTTCTCACAAAGGTAGAAGGAACAACAACTACAGGCAGGCAACCAAAAGGAGCCCTGGGAAGCCAAGAATTGTTGTGCAGTGATGGGCCAGTAAAGGGGGTGGCTTCTGGCACCCTGAACTGCCAGCAGTTTTCCATCTTCAGTTTTAGAAGCCAAGACCACATTAAGGTACTCCCCCATGTCATTTTCAGAATCCAACACAGAAGCTAACTGAGTACCACAACTCTGAAAGCCAAATCTAGACAAGTTACAAAGAACAGCACTCCTAACTGAGTACCAAGTATGTGCTGGGCTCATCAGTTGGCATATGGCACACGGTATCTGCACAGGGGGATGGTCTTTTTTCTTTTTAACCCCATTTTACAGATAAAGAAACTACCACTGGCTTCCCCTGAAAGATCTCTAAGCCTTTCAGCTGCTCACATACCCTCACCAACTCAAGTCAGTCTGACACCAGAAAACTTCTGCTTAAGTCTTCAGGTAAATCATAGAACTGGATTCTGCAAAACTTCATCACACAATCAGCTGAGGCTTAGAGCAAAAGAGGGTCTGGGAAGAGGGTGGAGTGGGAAAGGAAGAGAGAGAAAAGGCCTTACTCCTTTAGGAGCACAGTCTGATTTGCAAACACTGGCCAGAGGCTGCAGCTGAAGAAGTGTGCATTTTCTTTCTGCACTGCAATCTCTCCAAAGAAAACCCAAAGTCACCTGGCCCTCCTGAGGGGAAAATGCTCTTCCTCCAAGATACACACTGAACTCTTAACCCTTCTCCCCCACACCCACCCCAGGGAGTGGCTGGATGGTTGTTGTTTCTTTTCTTTTTCCCTGTGGTCCTCGGGTAACACCACAAATTACGTTTCCAGGGACTGGAGTCCCAGAGTGCAATGATGTTGTAATAAACATAACCAGGACCAAATGCCTTCCCATCATGTTAGATGATGCCATTTCCCACCAATCAGGCTCCTCCGGCAGGCAGACCACTCACCAATGAGGGACCAGACGGAGGCTGTGAGGGGGAGACCTGGTCATCTGCAACTAAAAATAAGGGCTCTTCACCATTGGCCACTGCCACTTTGCAACAGGAGTTGGGACCCACACAGAAGGACCCACACAGGCAAAAACTTTCATAGTCCAGGGGTTCACATGGGTGGGCCAGTCTGTGTGCATTTTTTTCCCCTAATGTCCTGACTTGAGAAAAGACCTGATCCCGAGGGAATCCTGGCAGACACACCCTCCCACCTACACACCTCAGTTTCCAAAAGCCCTTAAGCGCCACAAAGAATCAGGGAAAAGGAGATGTCGGCCAGAGGCCAAGACACTCACCTGTCCGGCCGTGTCATAGAGTCCCAGGAGGTACTGCTTGCCCCCCACGGTAACGCTGACTGCAAGGACAGAAGTGGGGGTGGGGAGAGAAGCTCACAATGACCTGGACTCTGAGGCAATTTCGTTCCCCACCAGAACCCTCCTCTCCCAACCCAGCTGTTGGCATGTGGGCACTCCCCGGGAGATGTCACCCCCTTTTCCTTTGCGCAAGGATCGCTGTGAAGTGGCATGAGTTGAGATGTGATGTGGTCCCCAGCTATCCATCCCCTTCTCCCAAGTCCCAAAGACTCGTTTTGCCAGGAACCCTCAAATGTTTCTCCCAGGGGCTTGGGGCAATAGGGGAGGCAACTGTGGGAAGGTCAAGGAGGGCGCGGAGGGGACTGGGGAGTGTGGGGAGCAGGGGCGGGCGAGGGGTCGAGAAAGAGGGGTGGGAGCTGCAGCTAGGGGGTGGCCAGAGACACACAGCCTCGGGGGTGGGCAGTTCGCCTGGTGGAGGGCGCGGCGGGGGAGGGGTGGGGAGTGCGCTCAGGGGAGGCAGCCAGGGGGCTCCGTGAAAGTTGCTCTAAAGTTCCCGGCCCGGGGAGCGGCCCCTTAGTCAGCAGTTCTGAGGCTTACCTGCGTAGTGGTCGAAGACGGTGGGCACGTACTCCTCCGGGAAGGCGTCGTTGGCATAGCTCATGAGCAGGCACGTCTTGCCCACCGCTCCGTCGCCGACCACCACGCACTTGAGCATCAGCGCGCCGGGCCCGTGAGCCATGCTGCGGCCGGCCGGCCTCCGGGCATGGTCCCCCCGGAGCCCCCGCCCCGGCCCCGGGCTCAGCCCCAGCCCGCCTGGGGGGTCCGCCGCCGTCGCCGCCGCTCGGCGCAGCAGGGCCACCCCCCCGGCCCCATGC
Organism: Sciurus vulgaris; assembly: GCF_902686455.1. NCBI lineage: Eukaryota > Metazoa > Chordata > Mammalia > Rodentia > Sciuridae > Sciurus > Sciurus vulgaris. Next base: position 60,196,755 of record NC_136475.1, read on the forward strand.
AGCGGCTCCCCTCGCCGGAGGGGAGGGGGCGGCGGGCCCGGGACGCTGCCGCCGCCTCGGTCGTTGCCCGGATCCCCGGCCCGGCCCCGGTCGCCGCGCCCGCCCTCTGCCCCCACCGCCCGGCGCCCGCGCCCTCTCCCCGGCCCGGCCTCCCCAGGAGGATCCGCTGGATCATAAGACTGTCCGGCCCCGGGGGAGACGGCAACTTTGGGGAGGGCGGCGGAGGGAGGGGAGGGGCCAGGCGGCTCTCCCCGCCCCGCGCCGGCCCCGGCCCCCGCCCTGCTCGGCCCCGGAGGAGGGCGGGCCCCGGCGCCTCCCCCGAGTGCGGCCGCCCGCCCCGCGCCCCCGCCCTGCCGCCGCGGCCGCCGCGCGGCCTGCCGCTCACCCTAGCTTGACTCCCCGCGAGGACAGCGCGGAGGGGCGAGGAGGAGGAGCCCGGGAGGAGCGGGAGGAGGGCGAGGCGGGGGAGGGGGCCGGAGGGAAGCGCTCGCCGGGAGCCGAGGGCTCCTCGCTAAAGTGCCCGCTGCGCTCGGAAACGTCTACAGGCCCCGGTGCCGGGAGAAGACAAGGAGGCCGCTCGGGGAACCACGACGACTTCAACGATGACGCAAGAGTCATGCAAAATTCTACATATATATTTAAACTCCACCCGGAAGGCAAGAGCCATCCTATCGGCCTCTTAAGTGCACAATAGAACTAGAAACCAAGCGGAAAGGCCAAGAGGATTAAAAAATAATTTAGGAGGCGCCCGGAGTGGGGATGGGGGTGGGGGTCCTGAGCTGAAAGGCAGGACTCCTGGTTTATTGCTTAGTCTCCTCCACCCCCCCCCCACACCTTTAACAGCACGAGCTTGAATCATTTTCTATAACACTGGTGACTAAGAGATACGGCGTGTTGAACCGTTAAAGCACCCCCCAAACAGCCAGAAAAGGGACATCCATAGGCTTTGGTTGCTGCACACGTACCGGTGCTCCCCCTGGAGGCGACATTCTCCTAGGCCCTCTTTCGGTCCTAAGTGTCCCTCCTAGGTGTTCTACTCTGATGTCTGAGAAGTGATACCCTCACGTGCCTGTGATCCACGCAGCATCCCCCGCCCCTCTATCTGGCAAAGCAAAAAAACCGGTCTGGCCAGGTCCGGTTCTCGAGCCAACAATGCTGCTTTGAACACTGGGAAATGGAGGCAAGAGTGCACTCCACGCTGACACGGCACCGCACCCCTATCTCCAGTTTGCTGACTTGAGGGAAATTGCTTCCTTTCATCGATTCACAGCATTAGAAAAAGCTGTGTTGAGAGGCAGCATGGAGGTCACATAGACCATGGCCCTTAGGTTTTAGGTGAGTAAACTGCTAAGAGAGGTGATGTGGTTATCCAAAAGGCTGCTAGCTACTCTTGCCATTCAAGGACTTGATGCACAATTTAGGAAATGCTCATTTCTATGCCCTCATTTCTCAATTCCCAGTTCTCAAACCCTTAATTCTGATTTCCACTCTCCCAGGAAGACTTCAAGGGTTATTGGAAGTTCCCTGTGGATCTATATTAAGCATCTCTCCAGACCCCACTCATTGCATCTGAATGTAGGTTTTGCAGTACCTTTAATGCAGCAAATTCGGAAGATAACTTTGTATGCACTGAATGACAGGATAAGAAAGACAGTACAGTGCCTCAAATTCAGGGGTTGCCACTTTCTTTTAAAGGGAAAGAGAGGAGAGTTTGCCCTGTTATTTGTCTGCAGGACCATAGGCTCAGACAGCGTTTCCAGGGCTATTGTACTAGAAGGAGGATCTACCAGAAGAAGTTAAGGAACTTCTGGAGGGTACTCAGTCAGAAGAGCTGAATTTGGTCCCAGCTCTGACATGAGTTAATAGTGTTACCTTTAGAATGTCATTTCCCTTTTCTGGGCCTCAGTTTTCTGTTCTATAAATATAAGCTCATCTCACAGGGACCCTGGGCTCTGGGTGCTCTGGGAAAAGCTCTGGGAATGTCAGAGCACTCCAAATGGGGAACTGATGTGGGATGAATCATGCAGCGGTGATTTCACTGGCGACAGTGACCTCATTCCTTTGGCCCACAGCAATGCCAAATGGTCTGCCAGGAATACTTAGAGCTCTGGGACCAGTCCTACCTTGGTGTTGCTGTGGAGTGAAGAAGTGGTTATTCAGAATGCCCCCATGTCAGCCCCTGATTGTTTTAACTGGAGGACCAAACAGCCCTGGGCAGGAACCTTGCTTTCCCAGGGCCCAAAAGACGATGCCCCAAGTGGTAAATAAAAAACAAAGGCAGTTCTCAAATGTCAGGATTTGAGGAACAGGAAGTAATTCTGTTTCTAAGCATCTCCTAGGATCTCTGCTTGCTTTTTTTCCTTTTGTTTGAACTGCAAGTGTTGAAACAGACACAGGTCTGTGTGAGAACAGAGAACTTTTCTACTTAGCCTTCTCCTTCTCTTTTTCCCCTACTCCCTCCTTCCTCTTCGTCATTGATTCATTCAGTATTCCATTTAACAAGCATGTATTGAGGTCTACTAGAAGCCAGGCTTTATTCCTGGACAGGGGATGAAGAGCTGGCAAGCCACAGTCACTGGAGGGGGAGCGGAAAGGAACTGATGAGCAAACAGATAATTACTATATAATGTGATCAGTGCTGCGGTAGAAAATAAAGAACAGACTTCTGGAAGTTTAGAGGAGGCGGTTATGCATATCCTGGGTGTGCTAAAGGATTCATAGAAGTAGTGTCATTGGTCTGGGGTATAAAAAGAGAAAAGGAAAAATGCCTGGAAGGGCAGAGGGTCCTGCTCCAGGGCAAGAAGAAGCAAATACAACCTCCTGGTCATAGTGAGCCATCTCAGGTGAGCAGAGGGCAGGGTTAGTGATGCATGGGAACCATTTATATGTAACCGTGTACCATATGATGTAGCCAGTCCATGGACTTCTGGAAACCGTGTGAAAGCCTTCTGAAAGCAGGACCCCATCAGGTTGGACAGTCTGTGTACTGTACAAAAGTGAAAGCTAGGACAAAGGACACCATTGAGGGAGAAATCTGGCCCACAGCTCTAGCTCAAGGCTACATCCATTACAATAAGGAGCACTTTTGTCTTTTCACAGGTGTGACTTCTGTTTGTCAAACCCTGTGCCCATTGGGGTTCATCTACCTAGAGGGGTGACACTACATAGCAAGAGATGAAGTCGGTATTGAGGCAAGCAGTGGCCCCAGAAGAAAAAATGTAATGGAGGGATGAAACAAGAATTTGCAGAGCATTTGCCTGTCCTGTAGCCAGGCACTGTCCTGGGTAACTATTGTTTTGTCCATCGAGAACAGCACCATTGCTTCTGCCCAGTGTTCTTTCTGATTTCATCTGTGTAATTGTGTGGTTTAAATGGAAGCTGCCATTTTACACCTCTTGCCCTGACACCTGTGGATTGGCCCTAAGAGAGTACTGATGAAAGATGAGAGAAGCAAAACCCTTTCCTGAACATTTTGAATTTGGGATTCACAAGAGTTTCCTCTCTTTTACTCACTAAACTGGATAATGTGAGCCTGGAAGCTGCTGGCCATTCATGAAATAGCCAATCCAAGAAATGAAATGAAATTACAAAGAGAAGATGGAGAGATGATCTCCTGCCTTCAAATAGGGGAGGGTAGAAAAGAGGAAATAGGCCACTTTTGAATTCTTGATCCCAGTTAGTCCTGAAACCCTGGTGCACTGCTGTTCTTAAACTGGTGGCTCAAGTTAATAAATCTCTCCTTTCCTGTCACTGGTAACCAAAGGAATCCTAATTATTACACTATTATCATTATAACTGAGATAGGGGATGGGCAGAGAGATTAAGAAACTTGCCCAAAATTACTCGGTTATCTTAAAATGATGTGTCTTCAAAGCTCATGCTGCTTGCCATGTTCTACACCGATGAGAAATCCAAAAGTTTTTGTAGGACGGTAACAAGTTCATGTCTGTCATTTAAGAACAGTCTGGGACTGAAGTATGGATTTGGAGAGTAGGAAAGTGAAGGCAGAGAGTGAGAAGAGAGATCGTGTGAGTCTGAACCAAGCATGACCATGAACATGAAGAGGAGAGCATGGGTCTCAGTGGTATTTAGATGATAGAATTTACAGGGTCTGACCACAGCATGGAGAGGGTTTGCATCATTGCTCACTTAACACACTTCCTAGGGGGATGGTTTTCTTGACCCAATCACTGAACAACTTAGTTCATCCCTAAACCAATCATAGTGGCCAGCCAAAGTCAGGTGGCTATTGCCTTAGGCCAGGGGTACAATAAATCATCAGGGTTATAATAAATCATCGTGATGACAAGGGGCCCTGATTTGGTTTATCAGTCATTTCCACCCATGGGTTTCATTCCTATCCAGATTCTATGGTTCTTGCAAATGGGGTAGCAGGTGTGTGTGGGTCTGGGGGGACACCTATGCTGGGGAGGTAACCAGCAATATCCATTATACCTTGCTGTTGTTTACCTTTTAATGTCCCCACCACCAAGCTAAAATAAAAATAAAGGATCTGAGGAAAGAAGCAGATGTCAAGGGAAAAGGAAGGTAGGAAGGATCCATGTCAAATCCATGGATTGTTCTAGATGTCAGTTCGTTTGTCAATATTGGAACCGGTGTTCTCTCCAAATCCCCCATCCCCCATTCTTGGTCTAACTCTTCTCTCCCTCTCCCCCCCCCCCCCCTTCTCCTTCTTAGAAATTATTGATAAGGAAGTAAAATGAATGTCATCATTTTACCCTGGTGTTGCCTTGCTTGTCCATGATGCTTATTTCTGCCACGTATCCTCTGTATCTTCAAACTACAGCCTCTTCACTCCCCACGGCTCCCAGACTCGACTCCCTTCAGGATTTCCTTCATAGCATTGTGTCATATGCCATCCTCTTTCCCTTCCCACTAACACCTCCCTTCTCCATCATTCTTTCTTCAGACTCAGATTTAATGTACATCGCACAATATTTTGAGTTAAGGTATTAATGTTAGGCTTAAACACTGTAGCAATTTCCTAGAGGTCAATGGTCACTATGATCAAAATGATTTTAAAAAACTCCAACAACATTGCCTCACCTGGTTTTCATTTCCAGTTGGAATGTATCTAGACCCTTTTTTCTAGTTCATTACTTGTGGCTATTCCCCTACAGTAGATGTTTTGGTCACTAAATGTCAGAACTACCATTCAAGTTGGAGAATCTTGTACTTTTTAAGTCTTTATGGGAAGAAAAATCATAGCTCTTATAAGAGCTGGAAATTTCAGATTCTTGATTTCTTTGTCAGACTCAAGAGCTAGTAAAACTGGAGTTAAATACAAGACAACCTCTCTTTGCCTTGGTGCAGCTTCAGTGGTGGGTACACAATTCAGTTCCTTACACAGGAAGTGGCACATCAGGGAAGGTAGCAGTGGTGGATGTGGTAAAATTGAGTTTCTGGTTCAGAAGTGACAACTGTACACATGTATTGTCTAGAGTTTGGTGACAACAATGGTATCAGAAATGTTTTTTCTCTTCAGAACTATTCCTGTGGACACCATTCCAGTCTTGAGCGGCTTCCCTAACTCTCCTGCAATCCTGTGTGCTACCTATGACCCTTTGAAGATTCCTTTTCTGTTTAATCAGCCATAGACAACTCTGCTGCTTGCACCCAGCCTCCTGAGAAGGGGTTGGAGAAGCAGATCACTATATTGAAGGCTCTTCTTATAGAGAGACTAGAGATTTCTACTTCTACCATGCCCAAGTAACTGACACTGGACTTATCTTCCTGATGGAGGCAACTCAAAAATGGCACAAAATGTATGAAATCACTATGTTCAGATATTGGACAGCAGGCAGTACAGGACTGCGGTTCCTGAAAGAAGGGAACAAATGGGGCAAGCCAAATCATCACCCTGACTTCCTCTGGGGAGACTTTCTAAATGGAAGCACACTGAGAGGGGACCCAAGCAGAACACAGCAGTCTTGCTCAGCTGACAAGATCATTAGGCAGCATATCTTAGAGGAGGGAATATGACAGCAGAGAGGGCTAAGTTGCGGAATACTAAGTTGCACATACAGAGGGTGAAACTCCACCTGGCTAGACAAAGAACTACCCGAGGGTTGGGAGTTGTTTGGTTCCTGGGCTCACACAGAGTTGGGAGACATTTAAATTTCAACTGGTCAATGTGAAGAGACCTTGTTGAATGTCTAGAGTTCAGTAGAAAACACATAAGTGTTGTGTATAAGCAGAAGGACAGAGTTAGCCCTGAAGTAGAGCAAACTCTAAAATCCCCCCAACAAAATTTAGAAACAAACCTCAGAAAGAGCAAGTTCATTCCCACTACCATGTGCCAGCCAGAGCAGAAGCATCATTTTTTAAAGGGCAACAAAATACAGGCATCCAACAACATAAAATTCAGAATGTTCAAAACTACCGGACATGCAAATAAGTAGGGAAATGTAACCCAAAATTAGGAGAAAACTCAGTAGATAGAAACAAGCCCAAAAATGACAGAGATAATAAAGATACCAGGCAAGAATGTAAAAAGAAACTTAAAATATGCACAAAGATTTAAAGGAAAACATGAACATAGTGAAGAGTGAAATTTAGGATATTTAAAAAGAACCAAATGGTACTTCCAAGATCTGAAAAATACAACACCTGAAGTGAATAATTCACTGACGAGGCTTAACAGCAATTTGGGTATTGTAGAAGGAAATGTCTGTGACACAGAAGACATAACAATAGAAACCATCCAAAGGAAAGCACACACACAGAAATGCGTGCATACAGAGAGAGAGATAGAGAGAGAGAGAGAGAGAGGAGAAATAGTCTCAATGACCTGTGAAACAATGTCAAATGATTTAAAGTTATGCACATAATTAAACAATGGCTTAAAGACAAAATGGCCCAAAATATTTCAAATTTAATTAAAATCATAAACTTACAGATCCAAGAAGCTCAACACACCCAAAGCAGAAAAAAAAAAAAAAAAAAAAAAAAAAAAGTAAACTACATCAGACAAGCAGTTCATAATTAAATCACTGGAAACCAGTAACAAATAGATAAAATTAAAAGCAGAAAAATACACATTATATACTGGAAAACAGAGAAATAATTGCAGATATCTTATCAGGAACGATGCAAATTAGAACCTAATGGAATAACATCTTTATAGTGATGAAAACAAGAAGGAAAAAAGCATTATAATCTAGAATTCTATATCCACCTGTACTTCCAGCTACTCAGGAAGCTAAGGTAGGAGGATTTAAGTTTGACACCAGCCGCAGCAACTTGGTTGAACCTTGTCTCAAAATATAAAATACAAAAGGGTCCAGAATGTAGCTCAGTGGTAAAATGCCCTGAGCTCAATTCCCAGGACCAGGGAGGAAAAAGGGAAAAAGAAATGTTTTTCTCAGACAACAAAGAGTTTGAAGATTTTTTTTTTTTTTTAACCAGAAGATCTGCTCTATAGGAAATATTAAAGGAAGTTCATGAGACAGAAAGGACATGATACCAGTTAGAAACTTGGATCTATACACAGCAAAGTAAGCACTAGAAACAGTAATATATGAGGCATTTATTTAAATATTTCTTTAAAATACAATCTAAAGCAAAAATAATAGCAATATATATCATGGTTTTAACATGTATAAAATAAAATCTACAACAACAACACAAGGATAGAAAAATAGGAGTAGAAATACATTCTTATAAAATCTTTACATCGTACATTAGTGATATAATAGTATTTGAAGTGCTGTTTGTCCGTTCCTGAGGTTATAACAAAATGCCTTAGGCTGGGTAATTTATAAATAATAGAAATGTATTTCTTATCATTCTAGAGTCTGGGAAGGCCAAGATCAAGGCACCAGCAGACGTGGTGTCTGGTAAGGGCTCACTCTGCTTTCAAGATGGCGATGGTGCCTTGCTGCTGCATCCTCCACAGGAGAAGAAACAAACACAAGGTCCTCACATGGTGGAAAGGCACAAAGAGAAAAAGGAAAAAGGATGAATCAGCAAGCACTTTTATAAGGATATTAACTCCATCCATGAGTTCTCTGCTTTCCTAAATCACCTCCCAGAGGACTCATCTGTTAATACCATCGGGTAAATTCCAGCATATATTTTGGAATATAGAAAATGATAGCAAAAGTAGACTAGGAAATATCAAAGATGCACACTGTAAAATGTAGAACAACTAGTATAAAAATAATAAAAGAGGTATAGCCAATAAGCCATTAATGATGATAAAACAATACAAAATAAATAAATGAATGAATAAATAAGAAATGCAGGAGGATGCCAAGACCATTCAATGGGGAAAGCACAGTGTCTTCAATAAATGGTGCCACACAGCCAGATACACACATTCAAGGAATGAATTTGGATCCTTACCTCACAAAATATGCAAAAATTAAAACAGGTCAGCAACCACATAAAAGAGCTGAAATAATAAACTCTTAGGGGAAAACACACAGGGATAAATTTTCATAATATTGCATTTGGCAAGAGTTTCTTAGATATAACATTAAAAACATAAACAAAGAGGAATAAATGACTTTATCAAAATGAAAAAAAAAACTTGTCTGCATGAAAGGAGAGTAGCAAATGAAAAGGCAATATTAAGAATGGAGAAAATACAAGTACTATAGCTGATAAGGGTCTGGCATCTAGAATAAAGAACTACTATTGCTCAACAATAAAAAGGCATATAATCCAGTTTTTTAAATAAGCAAAGGACTTCGCTGGGCATGAGAGAGCATGCCTGTAATCCCAGTGACTAAGAAGACTGAGGCAGGAGGATCACAAGTTCAAGGCCAGCCTCAGCAATTTAGTGAGATCCTGTCCCAGAATAAAAAATTAAAAGGGCTGGGGATATAACTCAGTGGTAAAGCACCTGTAGGTTTGATCCCCAGTACCAAAAAAAAAAAAAAAAAAAAAAAAAAAAGGGTAAAGGATTTGAATACACTTTTTCCAAACAAGATCTACAAATAAACTACAAACACATGAAAAGATTTCATTGTTGTCTTTAGGTAAATCAAATAAAAACCACAAGGAGGTCTACTTTACTCCCACTAGGATAGCTATAACTAGGGGTGGGAAAGAAGGAAAAAGAATTTAAGATTTGGAGAAGATATTAAATTGGAACCTAATATATTGCTGATTAAAATGTAAAATGGCTCGTCTCTATGGAAAACAATTTGGAGGTTCCTGAAAAAGTTAATCATAGAATTACTATATAACACAATGATGCTGCTTGGGTATACAGCCCAAAGAATTGAAAACAGGTACTTACACATCTATGTGCCCATCCTGTTCATCGATGTGTTATTAAGAGCCAAAAAGTGGAGACAGTCCAATGGATAAATGAACAAAAAAATCGTGGCACATACATACAGTGGAATATTATTCAACAATAAAAGTAACGAAGTCTAGCTAGATGTTACAATGTGATGAACCTTGAAAACATTATGCTAGGTAAAAGTAGCCAGACACAAAAGATCACATGTTGTATGTTTCCATTTATGTATAATATCCAGAACAGGTAAATTCATAGAGACAGCATACAAATTGGTGGTTGCTATGGGCTGGGTGGGAGGGGAAAATGGAGAGCAACTGCCTGATGAGTACAGGATTTCCTTTTGGGGTGATAAAAATATTTTGACTTTAGAGAGATGTGGTTAATATACTGAATGCAATGAACTGTATATTTTAATATGGTTAACTTTACGTTATTGTGAAATTCATAATAAAAAATTGTACCACCAGCACCACCACTAAAATCAAGAAGCCAGGAAAAGAGGAAAAAAGAAATAAAGAACAGCTGGAATGAATAGAAAGCAAATGGCGAGCTGATAGTCTTAGAGCTGGCCTTGTTGAAAGTTACATCCTATGTAACACTAGGGAGGGGTCCAGGGCAACTGGCCCTACTGTCCGTGGAAACAGGGTGTGTGTGAATTTTTGTGTTTGAGGACTTGAAAAAACAAGCTGTTTGATCTCTGAATGAGGGCTGGGGAAGGGAGGAGGCTGTTGATTCTGGGTTCCAGAGGGGTGGGAGGGTGGGTGATTGACTTACCCTGAGTTAGTGGCAGAATTAAGGGATATAACTGACTACCCCGCCCACCGCCTCCATCTCCACACTGTGTATGGGCCTGGCTGTCCCTCAGCTTCTGTTCAGCTCATTCTCCTCTCCTAGAGCCACTCTGGTCTCACACACTTCAAGGATCCTGGGAAATCTGGACTCATCGGGAGAGAAGGTTCTTGGCATAGGTGGTCTGAGACTGAGCATCTTCATTTTGGAGATGAGAGAGACAGAGGGGCTGTGTCCTGCAATGTGTGTTTCTGAGACTTTCAGATAGAGGTGAGTACTTCCAACAGATGCCACAGAGCCAGAGCTAACCTTTACCCCTTTTACAACAGTGTGACCAAACAGGCTGTAAAAATACTGAAATAATTTTGTCTTGCATGGTAAACACTCTTTGCCCTGAATTTTCTGGGTGTCCCAGTCACACCAGGTCATTGCCTGGCTCCCTCTGACCTCCTGATTCAACATCTAAGGGTTAATATCCAGCTGATCAGGAGTCTTTCAAGACTCTGTTCCAGCTGAGGCAGGATCACTCTGGTTGGTTGTCAGTTGTTGATAACTGAGTTTTTAATAATAGAGTGTCATCTTGATTAAGGCATAGTTTAGAATCATTGGAAAATTTATGGACCTTCAAGTCACCTTTTTGAGTAGAATAGACTTAACTGGAAGATCCCAAGCAAATTCATTTATATAACTTACATTCAAAAGTTCTTGTGGAGTTCTGTGATCTAGCGATGTGGGCAGGACAGGAGGGGTGACCCTTGGGACAGACCACTGCATCACCTCATCTTCACATCCTTCTTTCCTTTTGAAAGAGTTGTTAGATTGTTAGCAGTTTATGGAGGTGAGGATGAATGTCCTCACCATTCATCCATTCATCCATGGGCCTCAAAGAGCGTTATGATTAGGCCTCTTCTGCATGTTGGATTCTGTGGGTGTTGTAGAGATGAATGCAGAGGAGGTTGGAAACAGTACTCTTTCCAACAAGGTCTCCAAGAAAGTCCCTAGACATAGTTGGTGAAGGAAGAACAACATAGAATGGATGCATACATTCTCTGCCTTGGAGATGAGAACCTCCCTTGATCCAGGTGCAGAGCTGACTCCCTGCAGAGGTGAGGCCAGCCAGTTCTTGTCATGCTGAGAGTAAAATGCTATTAAAGCAGTACTTGGCATCCGCCTATATCACCAGCAGCGGAGGACTTGGGGCAGACATTGCTCCTATGTGTTCCTGAGCAGGCAGAGCATTGCACTCCCTCTGGGACTGTCCCTGCCCACAGCTTGCAGGTGGGATGTTAGACAAGGGCTAGGTCCCATGGCTCCCTGCAGACCTCATCCCCACCCTCAGCTAGGAGCTAGGGTCAGGGGTGTGGTACTTGGTGAATAACAACATCTGACACTCATCAGGCACTTTCCAAAGATTGGTCACCCCTTTGCCCTTTGGCCTTGACAGTTTCATTGTGGATGTTAACTCCTCATTAACATCTTGGTTTTAACAGATGTAGGTTTGTGTCTTCATCCAAAAGAGGATTTGGGCAGATGGTGCACCTTGATCTAAGTTGTCCAACCTATCCGAACCTCTGATCCAAGTCCAGTGCTCTTCCCAGGACACAAGCTACTTCCCATGCAGCATCCAAGGCAAAGAGACAGTTCCTATTTCAGGGGCAGCCTGGTTCCTACTCTCACAAAGGGGCAGAGGCAAGTCCTACCTCAGAGGAGTTACCATCCTGTGATGCCTGCATCCACCCAGCACAGTGCACACTTGCTGTTGTCCTCCATATGAACTGCTTGAATGCCATGTGGCCAAATCTCAGGCCACTCCCCCTGCCCCACCCCCACCTCAGCCAAGGCCTGATTTTTAGGGTGAGTACTTTGATAAATGAATCGAAGGGATACATGAGAACTTTCAAGGTGAGTTATGCTTAATAACAATAGATGGTTGCTTAACTGCTTTCCAGGAGGGCAGATTCTGATAACTTTTAGAGTAGTGTTTTTCAAACATTTTATACTGCAAATCACAGGAATGAATTCGTTTTTCATTGTGAACCAGTATACATGACGTATGTTCGTGTATACAGACACATAAAACAAACAAAAGTGAAACAAAATGTTACTTAATCTTTCTACTCGCAGTGAATTCTGGATTTTCCCATTTATTTGGCTTCATTTCTTTTTTTGCAGTGGTGACCCACAAATGACTTCACAGTCCACTAAAGGATCCTGAATGGGAAACCCTGCTGTAAGGCTGTTTGCTGGATAAGTACAGTAGTTTGAAGTTGAAAGTGAGTGCTCAAAACCACAGAGGAATAAAGAACTCCTACAACTCAACAGAAAGAATAAAAAAGAAAAAAAATAAAAAAGAAAAAAAGAAAAGAAAAAAGAAACAGAAAAAACAAAAATGATAAAAAGAATTAAAAGATGGGCAAAGAACCTGAATGGACATTTTCCAAAGAAGATATACAGATGACGGATAAGTACACAAAAGATGCTTAATATCAGAGTTGTTAGAGAAATGTAAATTAAAGCCACTTCATACTCAGTAGAATGAATGTTCGCAAAAGCAAATACCAGGGCAAGGGGTGTATAGCTCAGTTGTAGAGCACTGGCCTAGTAAGCCCAAGACCCTGGGTTCAATTCCCAGCACTGCAAAAACAAACAAGAACCAGGAAGATAATAAGTTTTGGCAAGAATGTGGAGATATTGGAACCCTGGTGCATTATTGGTGTGATTGAAATACTTCAGCCTCTCTGGGAAATGGCATGGAGGTTCTTCAAAAAGTTAAACATGGAAATGACATGTTGTTTTAGTCCATTCAGGCTACTATAGCAAAATACATTAGGTAACTTATTTTTACACATTTTTTAATTGATGCATTATAGTTGTATATAATGGTGGGACTTGCTGTTACATATTAGTCCATGCATACAATGTAATAATATAATTTGAATATCACTCCCTGGTGCTTCACCCCTCTCTCGTTTCCTCTCATGCCTTGGTCCCTTTCCTCTATTCTACTCATCTCCATTTGATTTCCATGAGATCTGCTGCCATGTTTCTTTTCCTTTTTCCTAACTTCTTCATACGAGGGAAAACATGACCCCTGACCTTCTTCTGAGTTTGACCTATTTAACTTAATATAATTTCTAGTTCCATCCATTTTCCTGCAAATAACAATTTCATTTTTCTTTGTGGCTGAATAAAATTCCATTGTGTACACATGCCACATTTTCTTTATTCATTCATCCATTGGTGGACACCTAGGCTGGTTCTATAGTTTGGCTATTGTGAATTGCGCTGCTATAAACATGGTTGTGTATGTATCATTATAGTATGATGCCTTTATTTTTTCAGAACAAATACTGAGGAGTGGTATAGCTAAGTCATATCGTGGTTCTCTGCCTAGACTAGAAAATTTATAAACAGTGGGAAATTATTGCTCACAGTTTGGGAGGTGGGGAAGTCTACCATCAAGATCTCAGCAGATTCAATGTCTGGTGAGGACCCATTCCTCATAGGTGGTGGCTTCTGGGCATCCCCATGTGATGGAAAGTGTAAACAGGCTCCCTGGAATTTCTTTTCTAAGGGCACTAATCCCGTTCATGAGGGCTCCATCCTCAAAACCTATTTACCTTCCAAGGCCCCTTCTAAATTCAGTTGTGTTAGAGGTTAGGTTTCAACACATGAAATTCAGAGGCACAAAGTTTCAGTATGAGATGAAAAAGTTCTGGAGATGAACAGTGATGGTATTTGCACAGGCTATAGAACTGTTCACTAAAATATGGTTAAAATGACACAATCTATGTTATGTATATTTTAACACAATCAAACAAATACTTTTTGGGTTTTACTTTTAAAATGAGATTCCCAGTTTCTCTAAAATATCAGATCTTATGACCTCCAAATCTACATTTTCTAGCATGGCAGAAGGCTGGGCCTGGGTAGTGTGTGCTCCTTAAGACAGAGATGGAAGTGGGTTTTTTGCGGAGTAGAAGCTATCCCTGGAAACTTTTAGCTATGCACATTTGAAGGAAATTGCTCATGGGGAGAACCCCACCGCTTTGAAGCTGCAGATGTTTTCAGAGAAGTTGTGAATCATTAATGTAAATTGTTTGGGGAAAAATGTGTCCTTGCCTGCTTGACCCTCCATGTTACCCACCTGGCCTTGTAAGCATTAGCCTTCCCCAGCCCAGATCAAAGCCTTTTTTGCCTCCTGGACTGCCTCTATGTAGCCCTTATTGAATAATCAGCACTGAACAGAGGTAAAGCTTCTCAGGCACTTCTGATTCCTCTCTAGGTGTCTCCTTTTACTTCCCAACCAAATAAACTTTCTCACTCTTGCTTTCTCCCCAGCTTTCCCCCTAGAGATCAGGAGGCAGAGTTCTTTCTGAAATTCCATTTCATATTGAGTTTTCCTAAATTGCTGTATATCCTCTTATTCCTCATCATTCCCTTGCTTCCCCATTGGTATCTTATGGTCACCAGTGGAGTGTCCCAAACCATCCCCTGCAAGATTTAACTGTCTGCAACATAAAACCTTATAAAAGAGCCTATGATGGGGCTCAGAAGGGGGGCTTTCATTCACTTAGTGCTCTTGAAATTGCTGATTCCCAACACACCAGCCTGACATGGGATTACCTGCTCCTGAAATCCTCTCTCCCATCACAGTGGGCTTTGGAGGCAGGGCTAGCATCGGCTTTGTTGTCATTTCTGGTGCTTACACAGCACCCACCCCACTGCTCAACACATATTTGTTGAAAGACAGAAAAGGGGGTGCTCCCCTCCCACCTAGTTAATATTTGAAATTGCCAAAAAGATTTCCTAAATTTCTTCACCACTTCCTACAAGTTGCCCCGTGCTCCAATCTCTGGAAAGCCCCTTCCTTTCCTCAGGCTGTTTCAAAGTGTCTGGAGGCCCGAGTTTGGTGCTGCTTCCCTTTTGTCTGGAGCTGGGGGAGGAGGGATCCCACATCCGACATATCTGACCTCAGACTTGCTTACAAACCCAGCTGGACTGGGTAGAGCTAGGGCTGGCAGATACCTTGTGCCCAACAGGCACTCCTTCCTCTTCCTGCTGCCTCCCATGGTGCAGTGGATCCCTTACCTCCCCAGCACCCAGCCTCACTTGGGCTAGGATCCCCCCAAAAGAGATCTCCAAGCTCACAGTTCCTCTAAGGATCCCTTCTACACTCACGAAAATTTCCAGTTTTGAAACGTCCCCTCCAAGGTTATAGGGAGAGGAGGCTGCAATATTCTGGTCCTTGACCTACGTGGTGGTTACAGGGATATTTGCCTCTTAATAATTCATTAAGCCATACATTTGTATTCTGTGAACTTTTCTAAATGTGCATTACATTTCACAATAAAAAGGTAAAGGACGGCAAATCCCAAAGACAAGGGCAAGAAGAGGAGAGAGGTAAGTTGTCCCCAGCAATACCTGTGATGTTTAGGAAGTGGGTGGATGGTGGTTGGCTTCAGAAAGATCAGGTTTTATATTCAACATACATCAACTCCAAGATCTTGTGAAAGCACCAGATGTATTTGGCACCATTGCTAACTCTGGCTCGCTGGCTGATTCATCTGTAAAATGGGAACCACAGTGACATACTGGTGGTTGTGTTCTGTTGTAAACCACTATTTCACAATCTCAGCACTATTGAAATATTTGACCAAGTAATTTTTTGTCATTGTTCTGAGGGTCTGTCCTGTGCATTGCATGATGTTAGGTGGCACTCCTGGCTTCTACCCACTGGACACCAGTAGCACAGTCCCACCCTGGAATCCCAGTTGTGCAAACCAACCAGATATTAGCCGGATATTTTCCAAATGTCCCCCAACTGAGAACAGCTGTCTAAAATGGAATCAATACAACTTATTCACCAATAACAATATGCCTGGCATAGTATCAGCATCCTCTTCCTTTATTCCAACTTAAAGTTTTTCCATTTCCATTTTGAGAAGGATGTTGAGGCCCTGGAGAGCTAAATGATGTGCTGAGGACACACTGCTATTTAAAGCTGACACATAAAATTATAACAATCTGAGCAGAACCAAATCCCTTCCCCTGAAAACAAGGCAGAGAGAGAAAGAGAGAGAGAGAGAGAGAGACAGAGAGACAGAGAGACAGAGAGACAGAGAGACAGAGAGACAGAGAGAGAGAGAGAGAGACAGAGAGAGAGAGAGAGAGAGAGAGAGAGAGAGAGAGAGATTGATTTCTCTCCCTACTCCCAGATCCTTAATCCAATCAACTGTGGTTGCTGAGCATCTATCTGCACCAGTTCCTGCTGGAAAGGATGTCCTGTTTTCCAGGTGTTTTGTGGAGGAAGCAAAATTAGTTGGGACAACAAAGTGCACTGGATTCAACTCTGAAAATGGACCATGCTGTCATTATTTTGAAAGGAATTCAGAGGCCCAGGAAGTGGTGGGGCTTAAACTGGCCTGAAAGCGAGGGTGGGATTTAGCAGGTGGAGGGAAGCAGAGCAGGGCATTTTAGCTAAGAGAACAGTGTGAGCAAAAGCTGTTAAGTGGGACAGGGCTGATGTGGTTGGGGGGCAACAAAGAAATCCTGGTACTGGCTAGGCCCAGCAGCTCATGCCTGTAATCCCAGTGGTTCAGGTGGTTGAAGTGGGAGGATCACAAGTTCAAAGCCAGCCTCAGCCACTTGATGAAACCCTGAGCAACTTAGCAAAACCCTGTCTCAAAATAAAATATAAAAAAGCCTGAGAATTTGGCTCAGTGGCTAAGCACCCCTGGGTTCAATCCCTGGTGCACATGCGTGTGCGCATACACACACACACACACACACACACACACACACACACACAAAGAAATCTGGTACTGAATAGATAGTGGGTGATAAATCTGGCTTGGAGGGACCTACCTGCTGTCCCCAGTCCCAAATGCAGGCAACAGGGAGGGATGCCACTTTGAGGGACCCCTACATCGGTGGAGTAGAGCGGTTTGAGCTGGTGTGTAAGAGCAGACATGTGATCTTTGGTTTGATTTGTTGTTTTGCTCAAGTCCCAGGCCCATGTGGCCTCATAATCCCCATCCCAGACAGCCTGGGAGTTACATCTGCCAGACACATTACATGGGCACTGGCATTCCTGCAGACACATTTGCTCCAGCCTGACTTTTAACTCTGCCCCACCCTGCGGCTGCCTCCAAGTCCTGGCACCGATAAGCTGTCTAGAAGTGGGGGTGCAGGGAGAGCAAAAGAACTGGGGACTGCAGAATCAGGGACAGGGCTATGTGACAGGCCATGAGATGACTCTACCTTGGCCCCAGCTAAGAGCCCTGGAATTTAGGAAATTCAACCACCATCACCACCACGGATGCAGCTGATGCCTGAGACTGTGGGTGAAGGTACCACGAAGAATTGGGGTATCCTTAAAATCCAGGCAGGGTACTAAGATTCAGAGGCAAGACTAGGATATATTTCCACTTAGGAAGGGGACATCCAATCTGTCCTAGTTACTTGTTACACACAGAGTGGCGTAACATTGAGAGTAGTGATGTCGGTAACTACCAAGCATGAAGACTAACTATGTGCCTAGTATTTTGATAAACATTCACTTCTTTCATTTAATCCTCACAATAACTCTACGATGTGGGTTGCCATTATTATTTCCATCATACAAATAAGGATACTAAGGCTTTGAGGGCTGGGCTACTCTGCCAAAGTCATACAAATGGTCAGTGCAGAATTAGACATTCTTCAGTCTGACTCCAGAGCCCTCACCATGGATGCTGGCCATGCCCGTTTAAACCCTGTCTGGGCATGAAGAGGTGTCTCCCTTGTGGACTGGAGCATGACACCTCTGTGGTGGGTGTGAATCTCTTAAAGACCATCTGGAGAATTTTGCTTGTGCTGTTTTCTCATTAAACAACCTTCAGATTCGGCTTCCCATGCGACTCACATTCTGAAAAAGGAAGCCATGCACTGCCAGCCCGACAGCTGTATTTTTCATTAGTAAATTAATAAACTGGCTGCCTGGGTCCACACACGTTTGTTAAGGTGAGCCCACCCCAGAGTGGAGCCCACTGTGTGCTAACTTAATTGAGATTTGGAGTGTACAAGAATGAGCCGGGGTCATGGCCTCGTTGCCAAGGAAATCCCTCCTGGCCTCCTCTTGGCAGACTTGGCCTTCAGTTCCCAGTGACAGCCTGGCTCTGTGGATTCAGACTGCTGGTCAGATTGTGAGGGTCGCCTGTACAACGAAGGAAGTGACAGTGCCAGGTTCCAGGGTGCATTCCAAGTTCCACATTCTGTGCACAGACTCCCGGCGCCAGAGCAAAGGCTGTCCTTGGCAGGGGATTGGTAAGGGGATGTTTTTTCCTCCACACACATAACCTGGGGCTTCCTGCATTGCACTTTCTCTACTTTCATTGATTGTGGCTCCCACAGCTGGTGATCAGCAGGGTTACTCAGGGAGTTGTATTTTTTTTTTTTTTTTTTTTTAAAAACCATTTAATCGACTTATTGAAGAGCAGAGAATATTTTGCTCCTTTTACAAAAATATAATTTTTTAAAAAGTACCTCCTAAGATAATGGGAATAGATGGGATTGAAAAAGTTCTCTTTGGCTTCTAATGACAGTGTGTAAGGTTGAACCCAAGGGCAGTAGACTGCCACGAGACTGGGTTGATTTTCCATGAAGCTCAGCGTGAGTGGTGTATCTTTCTGGAACAGCACACTTTTTTTGTGTGTGTTAAAAAACAATGGGAGATTGACCCTTTTAACACATGTTTAAGTGTAGTACAGCATTGTTAGTTGAATGAACATTATTATACAGCAGATCTCTAAAACATCCTCACCTTGCATGATGGAAACTACACATACTGAACAGCAACTCTCCAGTTCCTCCTCCTCCCGGGACCCTGGCAGCTGTCATTCTGTTTTTCTGCTTCTATGAGTTTGATTATTCAAATAGCTCATGTAAGTAGAAAATGCAGTATTTCCCCCACTGTAACTGACATATTCCACTAAGCAGAATGTCCCCAAGGTTCATTCCATGTTCAGTATTTTCTTCCTTTTAAAGGTTGAACGCTATTTCATTTTATGAATATAGCACATTTTCTATATCCTTCAATCCTTCAATGAACATTTAGCCTGTTCCCAACTCTTGGTTATTGTGATAGCAATAAACATGAGTATGCAAGTATCTCTTTGATATTCTGTTTTCAATTCTTTTGGATACATACCTAGAAGTGGGATTGCTGGATCACATGGTAATTCTATGTTTAATTTAAACAACTCTTTATAGTTATTTATTTATTTTACAGTACAGGGAATTGAACCCATGGCCTCAATGCATGCTTGGCAGGCACTCTACCACTGAGCTATATCCTTAGCCCACCATTTTTGATTTTTGAGGAACCTCCATACTGGTTTCCACAGTGCTCCATCATCTTACCTTCTCAACCACAGTAAGGAGGGCATTCCGTTCTACACATCCTTGCCAATTTGTAACTTTCCTTTTTCTCCCTCCCTCTGTCCCTCTCTCTCCTTCCCCTATCTTTCTTCCCTCCTGACTCTCTCTTTTTTCCTTTCTTTTCTTTTCTTTTTTTTTTTTTGGTAGGGGGTGGGGTGGGTACCAGGGATTGAATTCAGGGGTACTCGACCACTGAGCCACATCCCCAGCTCTATTTTGTACTTTATTTAGAGACAGGGTCTCACTGAGTTGCTTAGCACCTTGTTTTGGCTGAGGCTGGCTTTGAACTCGCGATCATCCTGCCTCAGCCCCCTGAGCTGCTGGGATTACATATCCACACCTCCGCCCCTGCCTCCTTCCTTTCTTTTACAATGGCCATCCTTACAGGTGTGAGGTGATGATAGCCATTGTGTTTTTCTTTTAATTTAATTAAAAAATTTTTTTCATTGTGATTTTGATCTTCATTTCCCTCATAACTAGTAATATTGAACATCTTTTCATATACATGTTAGTCATTTGTATGTATTCTTTGGAGAAAGGTCCACTCAGTCCTTTGCCCATTTAAAAATTATTTGTTACTGAGTTGGAGAGGTTTCTTACACATTTTGTTTGTTTGTTTGTTTGTTTTTTCCCCAATACCACGGTGCTGGGGATTCGAACCCGGGCCTTGTGCATGCAAGGCAAGTACACTACGAGATGGGCTATATCGTCAGCACTACATTTTGAATATTAACATCTTGTCGGATATGTGCTTTGCATTTTTTCCCATTCCAGAGTTTCCCTTTTCATTCTATTGATGTCTGCTTTGCAGTTTTTATATTCAATAAAATCCCATTTGTTTTCCTCCTCTTCCTTCTTCCTCCTCCTCCTCCTCCTCCTCCTCCTCCTCCTCCTCCGTTTCCTTTTGGTGTTATAGCTAAGAAATCATAGCCAAGACCAATGTCATAAAGATTTTCTCTGTTTTCTTCTAGGTGTTCTATAATTTCAAGTCTTAAGTTTAATTAAGTCTTTAATCCATTTGAGTTGATATTTTATGTAAGATAAAAGTCCATTGCATTCTTTTGCATGTGGATATCCAGTTTTCCCAACACCATTTGTTGAAGAGATTATCTTTTCTCCATTGTGTAGTCTTGGTGCAATTGTGGAAGATCATTTGATTGTAAATGTGTGGGTTTATTTCTGTGTTCTTCATTCTCTTCCCTTAGTCTATTATTCTGTCTTTATTCCCAGAACTTTTGATTACTTAAGCTTTGTAATATGTCTTGAAGTTGGGAAATGTGAGATCTCTAGATTTGTTATTCTTTCTCTAGATCATTTTGGCCATTTGGGGTCCTTTTGTGTATCTTCTGCAGGTGTTTTTTTCAAGGTAGCCATGGGCTTACTAAAACATTTTATGGGTCCCTTCTCAGCCTTTTGACTAAAATCAAGTGTATTAAAACACCTTATAATAATCAATTTTAAGTTGATAACAACTTAAGTTCAGTCATATAGAAAAACTATTTTTTACCCGACACTCACTGTTGTTATCACAAATTATCTTTTTATATTGTTTTTATAGTTTAAAAATACTTTTTGTCTTTTACCTTCTATACCAGAATTAAAAATGATTCACACACCACTGTTACAGTACTTCATTATTACAATATTCTATATTTGCCAAAATATTTAATTTTACCAGTGAAGTTTTTACTTTCATATGTTTTCATGTTGCTATCTAGTGTCCTTTTACTTCAGACTGAAGGATTTCTTTAAGCATTTCTTGCAACCCAGGTTTAGGTTTCAGTGATGGTGAACTTACTCAGTTTTTATCTAGGGAAGTCTTTGTATCTTTTTCTTTTTCTTTTCTTTTTTCTTTTTTTTTTTTTAAGATGGGGTATTGCTATTTTGCCCATGCTGATCTTGAACTCTTAGACTCAACTCCTAGACTCAAGTGATCCTCTTGCTTCAGCCTCCTAAATAGCTGGGACTACAGACCCTCTTTTTTTCCTATTTGAAAGACAGTTTTGTTGGATATAGTATTTCTTATCTGAAAGTGTTTTTCTTTCAGCACTCTGGATATATCATCCCACTCCTTCCTGGCCTGCAAGGTTTTTGCAGAGAAATCCACTGGTAGTCTTAGAAACTTCCCTACTATGTGACTAGACTCTTTCTCATGCTGCTTTTAAAAGTCTTTCTCTTTGACTTTTGACAATTTGATTATGTCTTTGTGTGCACCTCTTTGGGTTTATCTTAGAGGAAGTCTGTTGTATGCCTTGAATCTAGATATACATTTCTTTCCCCAGTTTTGGGAAGTCTTGGGATATTATTTCCTCAAAAGCTTCCTGTTCTTTCCTTACTCCCTTGTCCTTCTGAGACTTCCATAATGCAAATATTGGTTCATTTAATGGTTTCTCATGAGTTGCTTAGGCTTTTCCACTTTTTATTTTTTTCTTCTTTGCTCCTTTAACTGGATAATTTCAAGTGGCCTGACTGAATTTACTAATTCTTTCTTCTGCCTGATCAAATCTGCCATTGTATTTCTCCAACAAATTTACTAATTCAATTATTGTATTCTTCAGTTCCAAAATTTGATTCTTTTTTACATTTTCATTTTGTTTATACATCATTTTCCTGGATTTATTGAACACACTTATTGACCCCTCATCTGGGGAACCTTTAAGAAATACAGCTTTCCAGACCTTCCCTGGTGATTCAGGTATGTACAGGTTTGAAATTCATTCCCAGTAAAAAGACTGCTTTCAGCCTCTCCACCTCCCAGCTTTTCCCAAGGTGTATGACCTCCTTAGCAGGACTCTATACTTTGTATCACTTGGAAGGCTCTTGAAATCCTTTCACTTCAGTTCAGACTTCCTAGATTGAATCCTGTCTGACCACAGTGTCTTGTGATTCTTCCTAGTCCTTTCCACCACAAAATGTGCCATTTCTTTCCATTTATGAATTAATTTGGTATTTCCATTCCATTGGCTTCCCGAGTCTTGGACTATAACTGCCTGGGGAACTTTTGGACTAGGTCTGTCAATCATTCTTGATGAGAAAAAGACAATGAATGGAGCGCTGGAGACTCAGAATGCTTCTAGGATATAGACTCAAACAAATTGCTTTCCCTCTCTGGACCTTACTTTCCTCATCCGTAAGATGAGAGGTATGTAGATTGTTCCTCTGCTCTTTTCCTTTAGGCTCTGACTTTCTCTTTCATTCTCTGTGTATTCCACAGCTGAGGAAGTGGAACTTCAGAGACACTTCTGAATCTCTGCCCTAAATCAAAGAAACCAGAGGGCCCACCAACTCTCCCTCTGTCTACCTTTCTGGGAGCAACCATGTCACTGAGTGATGTTGACGTACAGAAGCAGATTAAGCACATGATGGCTTTCATCGAGCAGGAAGCCAATGAGAAGGCAGAGGAAATAGATGCCAAGGCTGAGGAGGAGTTCAACATTGAGAAAGGACGTCTTGTGCAAACCCAACGACTGAAGATCATGGAGTATTATGAGAAGAAGGAGAAGCAGATAGAGCAGCAGAAGAAAATTCAGTTGTCCACCATGAGGAACCAGGCAAGGCTGAAAGTCCTGAGAGCCCGAGATGACCTCATCTCAGAATTGCTCAGTGATGCAAAGTTGAAACTCAGTAGAATTGTGGCGGACCCAAAAACCTACCAGGATTTGCTGGATAAACTAGTGTTCCAGGCTATGCTCCAGCTGCTGGAGCCCGTGATGATTGTGCGATGCAGGCCCCAGGACTTCCCCCTGGTGGAGACTGCGGTGCAAAAAGCTATCCCTGAGTACAAGAAGGTAACCCAAAAAAATGTGGATATCCACATAGATCAAGAAGAATACCTGGGTGTGAATGCTGCTGGAGGTGTGGAGATCTATAGCAGCAATCGGAAAATAATGGTTTCCAATACCCTGGAAAGTCGACTGGATCTCTCAGCCCAGCAAAAGATGCCAGAAATACGAATGACTTTGTTTGGAGCTAATCCCAATAGAAAGTTCTTTATATAAATGCTCTGGAAAGTGAAACTTGGGTTAAACTGCTAAGTCATTAAAAGTAAGTTATTTGGGCAAAGGAAACTAATAATGTTTCCTCTTCTTTGAAAGCTCCAATATTGTCCTATCTTCTTTCATGAAGCTTTGAATAGCTAAAGGTATTATGTATTGTTAACTTTGGAATAAAGCTCAAATTGATACTCATAAATCAAATTCAAGTTCATCCACACATACAACAGCTTCTGGGCCATTCTGTAGTCTTGGATGAGGGAACTAATGACACCTGCATGTTTGCTTAGCTTTGGGTGAGATGTGAATTGCATTCCTGTGCTCTCTTCTTTCAATATACATACATAATCTGTTGTCATTCTTTGGTTTCAGCTTCATTACCTGCACTGTGTTATGTGATAAGTTTTGAGGTCTTCCTCATCACAAAGGGCCAACTTCATAGACATGTGGTCAGTACTGTCACAAGGGCCCAGTACCTGCAGTTTAGCTCTATAGTGTTTGGAAAGTGAAGCCCCAGTGGGACACTGGAACATGCACCAGGGTTTTGGAGCTTCAGCTCATGCATGCTACTGACTCCTGAAGCCTACCTATCTCCCCAAAATGGGTTCTTGGCTACCTACTTCCAGCCCCCCTGCAGTCCTGAGGCCCAGTCTTCCCTCCCTTGTCCAGTGAACATTGCCACTCTCTGGAGAGGGCCTAGTGGGCATGCAGAGCAGATTGGAGTGGGCTGTGCAGTCTCAAGGCCAGCCAAAATGGTGTCCATCCCTATCCTAGGCCCAGATAGTGCATAGGTCTGGTGACTGGTAGAAGGACATCCCGGCTCAAGTGACAAGACAGGACCCTCAGGAGTTTTTGAGGGTCTGTGCATGACCTGTGAAGTATCAGATCATGCTATTTTGCTGATTTTGCATATGGGCATTACATAGTATAAGATCGTTAAATTCATCCTAATAATTTACAATTTTAATTTTTCTCTACTTAGGAAGACATTAAATAGGAAATAAACACCATAAAGAGTGGGGAGAGTGCAGAAAAAAGGAAAGAGCTTCGTACTGTAGTACCTTAACTGGCACCTTGTTCTGCTTTTTGAAAAAAGGATCTCACATTTTTATCTTGTAGTGGACCCTGCAAATTACATGGCTGGTTTGCCTGGGTCTACTCCATGCCTGAACATGCCTCATATGTTAAAGATTTTTGAAGAAATCCCAAGCATCTCTCTTGAGGGCAAAGATTGTGGCCTGTGTAATCAGGATACTGTAAGGATCAGAAACCCCACGAAACTCACCACAAAGTAGGGAACAACTTATTAGTAAACAGGGGTCTCACAGGAATCTCTCACAGCCAGCAGAGGGCTGGAACTGGGACTCAGAAAGCCAGGCCACTTTATTTTCTTTCTTCGAAGAGTGACTTTCTCTACTGCCCTATGTCAATGGTGGAGTGTGCATGTTCCACAGTTCCAAAGTTTACATGTGACAGTTCCAGAAACAAACTTGCTTCTCTTCCAATTCCACTTTCCTGAAAGGGAAGTCATTTGGTCCAGTTGGTCAGACCCTCTGGTGCAGTTGTCTGAAGCAGTTCCCGGAGGGGAAAAAGGAGGCTTTATCAGCTAAATGGACTCCCCAAAGAGTGTCTTATGTGTGGGTCCTTTTGAGTTTCAAACTTAGTCATTCAATGCCCACTTGCTAAGTGTCATTAATGAGCTAGGCACTGTGATGGAGCTGGGCTGCAGAGAAGATGATCCAATCCCGTCTTTTAATGGGTCATATATGTAGAAACAGATGATGATTGTGGTAATGGTACAATGTGGTGAGTGCCAGCCTAGTACTGATTCAAGACACCGTGGGAATAATGTGACAGGCAGAGAGGATCACAGGAAGACTGCCTGGATGCTGGCAGTTGTGCTGGGGAAACAGCTCTAGGCAACGGTGGGAAATCATGGGCAAAGGTCCTGATGTGAAAAGCAGGATATACTCAGAGGCTGGTCATTGCTATGGGGGTGAGGAGTGAGGAGGCCATGACCACCATGGGGCTGCAGGGATGGGCAGGGCCTGATGTCTGTGCCCTGCTCAGACCTTTGGCTGTAATTCTTTTGGGTGAGGGATGAGGGGCCTCTAAAAGGACTTTAAGAGCAAAACAATGAGAACTTTAATAATGATTGCTTTAGTTTACTATATGTGGAGGACACATCACAGGAGGGGAGAGACTAGAAGTCAGAGACCTACTGGGGGGCTATTTATCAGCCTCAGTGAGAGTTGATGAAGAATCCCTCCAGCTCCTTTCTGAGGCAAGTGAAACTCAGGGATACTTAGGTCTCTTAGGAGAGGCCTTCTACCCTCTCTCTCCCCCAAACATCTCTTTACTTGTGCAGGACTTAAGGTTTTATCACCTTAAATTTTTTCTCACGAGACCTCCTATTCTTGGAGTCATCCCTTCTCTCCCAGGCAGGCCAGCAAAGTGTCCCCTTCCCAATTGACCAAGCCTCCAGCTGCCTTGCCTTCCAGGAATTGGGCCCTACTTCCTGCTATAACCCAGGAGCATGTGAACATCTTGGCTGGCCCCAGTCTGGCCCTCTAAGCCAGTCTTACTCTGCCCCTGCTATCAATTCATCTCCTACCAAAACAGACAGTCATGTAGGTTTTTTGAAAGTTTTGTGGAAAGTTGAGGACTATGGGGCAAACCTTCCCCTAAGCCCCATCGAAACATCTGTTTTCCCAGTAGAGCTGCCACACATTCTCTCTCTGACCTTTTCCTCCTCAACTTCCCAGTTCCTCCTTCACCATGACCCCTCAAAACAATAACCTGGTGGCTATCAAGCCCTGACCTCCCAGGCCCTGGGCACAAGGACTGTGCCTATCCTGGAGGACTTTCCATGTGCTGCCTCTGTTTGCTGTTAGCTACTTTTCTATCCACCTGATCTTTCTGGACAGTGCCTCCTGGGCAGGGAATGGTCTTTGTTCTTTGTGCCCCTGCAGCCTTGTGGCTCTGGCGCCTGTCATGAGTGTGGGGAAAGAGCTCCAAGCAAGGGTGGGAAATCATGTGCAAAGGCCCGGAGGTGTGAAAAGCAGAATATATCAGAGGACCCGTGTGCAGGTCGGTGCTATGGTGCGCACATGGGAGGCTCTGGACAAGCAATGTTGGTTGCTAGTCTTCTTTCTGGGCCTGGCCCCAGTTTCCAGATGGAGAACTCCAGGGTGTTGCACGTCCTCTTGCCCATAAAAAGGGGCAAGGATGTGAGATGGAGGTTGAGGGAAAGGCATCTGCACAGACCTGGGCACTCATCTTTCTAGAGGAACATCCTTCTGTACTACTCCTGGGAAAGGCTGTGGTTGGGAGCAGCCCCTAAAACCAACTAAGAAAATGCTGGCTGCCTCACCTCAATCCTGGATGGATGATTGCCTGGCTGTGCCTGAGGGGTTAGAGCACCCCTTTCCTCCCTGGAAAGCAAGAGGGGAGGGCTTTGCTGTGGAGCAGGGTGCACAAGCAGGGCGCTCTGGGGGATGGGCCTGGACTGTGTCCTGTCAGGGGGGCTTAGTCATGGCAGAGGTTTCAGCATCTGTGTGGCCTTCAGTTCTAGGCTTGCCATCTGGGGTAGGCTGCTGTTGCCAGGCTGCAGAGCTGGGACAGCTGCATCCTGTCAGGGTCTTCCTTTAGAAATGCTTGCTCTGGGCAATTCAGTCAACTGGTGCAAACCCGAGTGCGTTCTTTATTCACATTAATGCTCTACTCTTAAGAAGAAGGCGTGTTCCTGTGTAAGCTCCTTAGTCCCCAAAGCCAAAAGGAGCAAACTGTGACAACCGCAGCCAGGCACAGCCCTTCCCATCCGCTCTCCTCATTAACACTTCCTCCCGAGGTGCAAGGGAAGCTGTTGCACAGGCTCTGCTTTTGGTAACGTGGTGTTGAAGACACACTCCCTGCTGCGCTGCGGGGGAGCTGGGGGAACAGAACCGGAACCCACAGCAGTTTGATCCTGCCCTTTTCAGGCACCTGCCAACCTGTGGGTCAAGTCCCTCAGCCAGGGTCCCTTGGTGGAGGGGAGAATAGATAAGAGTTTTGATCTGGAGCTTCCTGAGGAGTCAGAGATGGAACTGATGCTTTGACCACGTGGTAGACCCTCAGAGAAGGTGGGGAGAGCAGACCAACTGCACAAAAATGCAGGGCTTCCCCTCTGACCCTGGGGTCATTGCACCCTCAGAAGCGGGTCAGTAGATCTACTCTTCAGACCAACTGCAACCCCCTACCTCCAACCTCTGGGAAGTAACCGTGGCCCCTTGTTGCATTCTCTGGGACACTGTAATCTACCCTACTCCTTATCTCCCCCACTACATCTCTGTACCCCTTCTGATTCATGATCCCTGAAGTCACACCTGCTATTGACCACCTCCTGTGCTCTGTTTCAAGTTCGAGAAACCCTTGCTCTCAAGCTGTCATGCTTCATGAGTGAGTGCATGGCTCACCCAATGGACTTGTTCTAGAGGATAGCACTCTTTTTATTGGAAGACAAGTAACTTCTCTCTGCAGACATAGCAAAAGGGAACCCCAAACTCTGAGATTCAGCCATGGCAGACCAGCACCCTCTTCAGAACCTCATTGGAGGGACAGAATTGAGCATATTCTTAATCATGGGGAGATGAGTCTGCAGAAGGTGATATTGGACTCATCCTGGCTGCTACCAGACCTTGTGTCTTGGAGATCACAGAAGGTTTGGAACTTAAAGGAACCTTAAGAAATGTTGGTTTGAGTCCAAAGCCCAGAGGAAGCAAGGAAGCAGCCCAGGGTCATAGTTAGCTAATAAGGTTCATGGGACAACAAACAAAAAGCCTGAAAAGACTTCAGTTATCATCATTCATTTTATGAAAAACTTACCATATAGAAGCTCAAGAACTTTGGCTGGCCAGCAGGACAGATATGACAGCAATACATGGTCACAGAGGGTCCTTGGAGAAGGCTTCTTCTGTCCTTCCCAGGGTATACTGACCTCAGGGCTCGGTCACAATGAGGGCCCACAGAGATGGGGGTGCCTGTGTGTGACTGCACAGGGATGTGATTTGAGGGTTCAGTGTTCCTATACAAGGTCAGAGTGCTGGGAGCACATTGGGGAGATGATTGGGTGGGGAGTTGAGCCCAGGATACAGCAGACTGGCTCAGAGCCAGGTGTGGATGAACCTTAGAGAAAGACGGGAGGAAGGATGGAAGGACGGAAGGAAGGAAGGAAGGAAGGAAGGAAGGAAGGAAGGAAGGAAGGAAGGAAGGAAGGAAGAAGGAAGGAGGAGGCAGAGAGGGGAAGGGCAGAGGAGGAAAGGAAAGAGCAGAAGCAAGATGGTTGGGGTTTCGCTGGTGGAAGGAGAACAATAGGGGGTATGTGAAGGCTTTTGTCTTGGCCCCTTTGGATTTTGAGCTCTCACTCAATTAGACCCCCATTGGCAGACTTCTTATCCATTCATTCATTCTACAAATATTTATTGAGTTGTCACCAAGTGCCAGGCATTCGGTCAGGCACTACGTCCTTTGTAGTGAACAGGATGATTAAGTTCCCAGACTTCACAAAAGAGCATTCTAATACATTCCAATATGGAAGGGGCAGGCACAAATGGGAGGGGTCAGAGTTCACCAGGGGTCACTAAACACGTAGGCAGTGGATGACTTGAGGTCTATCTAAAGAAAAAGTAAAAATTTATGGATGGAGAGGCTTTCTGTGACCCCAGCTCAGGTGAGGACCCTTCCTAACTGTCCCTTGTCTCTAGAGGATGAAAAGGAGGCAGCTATAAAAATCAGGGTGGGGGAGCTGGGGATGAGGAGGGCACCCTCAGCAGAGGGAACCGGAAGTGCATCACACGTCTGACTCTGTCCAGGTTGCTAAATATACCTCAAATAAGATGATTTACAAACCAAATTTATTTCTCAGAGTCAAGATCAAGGCACCAGCAGATCCGATGAATGGTGAGGACCCATTCTCCATAGATGGTACCTTCTATGGGTTCCCACGTGGTGGAAGAGGCCAACGAGCTCCCCCTGGCTGCCTTTTATTTATTTACTTTTTCTCTTTTCACATTTTTTATTGGTGCATTACATTTGTGTGTGATGGTGGGATTTCTTGTTACACATTCATACATGCACACAACATAATGATAAAATTTGGCCAAAGTCATTCCCCAGCACTTCCCTGGCTATCTTTTAGAAGGACACTAATTCCATTCATGAGGCAAGGGTCCTCCTGACCTAACCAACCCCCAAAGACCCCATTTCTTAATCCCTTGCAAGCAGTGTTATATTTTGGGTCTGGAAGGTCCTCCAGAGTCATGTGTTGAAGGCTTGGTCCCCAGTGTAGTAATGTTCACATGTGGTGCTTTGGGGAATTGATTGTATCATGAGAGTTCTGACGTCATGAGTGGAGTATTATTATTATTGATAGCTGGATGGACTACTGCAAGGTGGTGGAGGCTAAGGGAGGTAGCACCTAGTTGAAGGAATGGGTCCTTGGAGACACACCCTTGGCGATTATATCTTGTCCTTGTCCCTTCATATTTTCTCTTTCTGCTTCATGGTTGCCATGAGATGAAGAGCTTTCCTTTGACATGCCCTTCCACCATGATATTTCTGACTTGGAGCTTGCTGACCATGAACTGACACCTTTGAAACCATGAACCAAAATAACGCTTTCCACCTCTAAGTTGTTTGCCTCAGGTATTTATCACAGTGATGAAAAGCTGACTAACATAATCACGTGGTGATTAGGATTCAACATAAGAATTTTAGGGGGACACAAACATTTAGATGATAGCGACACCTGAACCACACTTGAACTATAAAGGCATCAAGGCGAGGAAAGCTCTGCAGTTTTGAGAAGCATAAAGAAGATTCGCAGGGCTTCCCTGAGTGAGTGGAGGACAGAGGGAAGGAGCAGGGCCAGATCTCACAGGGTCTTGAGAGTGGTGTTGAAGGCCTTTGAATTTGTTCTAGATATGATGGGATGCCATTGAGAGTTTGTAAGTGTGACCTCATTTTACTGTGTGCCCAACACAGCATTGGCCCCTCACCTTCCTATTCAAAAGAGATCTCACCAACTCCACAGAACTGGGAAGCTGGTGCCCATTGAGCAGCTAGCCCAGACCAACACATGGGTCTCTTCATAGGCAACACCCCCCCCCCCGAAAGCCAAATAGCATTTGGGGTCAATGGTACCCCTTTTCTTTACAAAAGAAAATGAACTTCACCTTTGTCTGCAGTAGCCAATAATCTGGTGCTCACAGCTGGGGTGGAAGCAAACACATCAATGCACCATTTACAGAATCCTCTGGTCTGTAAGCCCCATCGCCCCCACACTCCTGCCTCCTTTTCTCCTTACTGGGGACCCTGCTGGCCAGCAGGATTGATAAGCCTTGGCCTAGTGCCATACAACATCAGCAGTGTGTTCTGGTTCAACTCCTGGATTCACCAGATCCTGCCCCGCCTTTGCTGGTGAGCTGTCACTGACATCGACCACTTCTGGTCTCTCTGTCCAGGCTTGTGTCACTGGCGTTTACCTGGTTTGTTACTGGCATTTGACACACAGTGGCCTGTGGGGTCTCTGCTCCTCTTCCTAGAGTTGTGGGCAGCAAGTGCTGAACCCTGACGAGCGTGGGGGAGGATGAACTGCATTTAACTGGCCTCTGCCTCCATCCTAGGGGAGGGCATGTTCCCAGGAAGCCTGTTTATGTGTGTGTGTGGAGAGGGGGTGGTGGCATTGGGAAAGGTGACAGAAGGCTTCGGGCCTTATGTGTTCCCCCAAGAAGACAAAGAGCATGAATAGGGCGGGCTTCCCGCCTCCAGGATCACCCACTGGAGAGATCCACACTTAGATCTCAGAGTGTGGGGTCTCAATAAGAGCAGTTGGTGTTCTCTAGGCAGCACAAGGCAGCCCCTATATAAAAAGATCAGTGTGTCTAGATCAGTGTGTCAGGGAACTGGGGCGGGAGATGGCCGAGGGTCAGCATTCATCTGCTGGTTGACTCCAAGTAACTCACTCACCTTCTCTTTGCCTTGACTTTCCTATCGGTAAAATGCGAGAGAAATGTTTACTTTCACTGGGACATTTTGACAATGAAATGAGATAAAACAGAAAGTTCTTTAAAAAAAAAAACAAGAGTCCATGTGTTCCATGCTAATTTTGATACTAAACCTGAACTTAGTGAAATTATTTTTATTACAAGACATAGAGAAGTTGCATTAGCTCAGAGAGTTTCAAAACTCTGAGCTTTTTAAAAATTTTAACTTTTAAACTTTCAAACATGTTTAAATTTCAAGTTTTAAATTTCACCATTTGTTACAGTTATCATTTTTCTCTCTCTTTAGAGGTTTTGGATTGATGACCTCACATAATTATGCATGTTGTGCCTACCATTTTGTACCTTGATGTTTCACAGAACGGCATCACTGGATCTTTGTGATTTTCATTTCGAATATCTGCAAACTATTGCAACAAATTAGTTTTCTAATTTAACTAATCTAATAGTTATTGACTTTCAAGCTATTTTTAAGTTTTCATTACAATGAATAAAGCTGTAATTAGCCCATGGCTTTTTGGTGGAATCAATCTGTATATAACATTTTGTCTAATTATTCAATTAATACCTATTCATTGTAGAAAATTTAAACCCCTAGTAATTGTGCCACTAACAGATAACATGGTGAACATGTGGGAGTCTGCCTCTCCTTTTTTTTTTTCTCTTCCTGTGCTTGTGTGTATACCTACATAAACACACACACATCCCTGGCCTGATGTTATATGGTGATTTTTTTTTTTTTTTTGGTACAAGGGATTGAACCCAGGTGTGCTTAACCACTCAGCCACACCCCCAGCTTGTTTCAAATATTTTATTTAGAGACAGGGTCTTGCTAAGGCTGGTTTTTTTTTTTTTTATTTATTGTAAACAAATGGGATACATGTTGTTTCTCTGTTTGTACATGGCATAAGGGCATACCATTTGTGTAATCATAAATTTACATACAGTAATGTTGTTTGATTCATTCTGTTATTTTTCCCTCCCCCCCCACCCCTCCCACCCTCTTTACCCTCTATACAGTCCTTCCTTCCTCCATACTTGTCCCCCTCCCTAACCCTAACTCTAACCCTAACACTAACACTTCCCTCCCCCCCATTATGTGTCATCCTCCACTTATTAGCGATATCATTCGTCCTTTGGCTTTTTGAGATTGGCTTATCTCACTTAGCATGATATTCTCCAATTTCATCCATTTGCCTGCAAATGCCATAATTTTATCATTCTTTATGGCTGAGTAATATTCCATTGTATATATATATACCACAGTTTCTTTATCCACTCATCAATTGAAGGACATCTAGGTTGGTTCCACAGTCTGGCTATTGTGAATTGAGCAGCTATGAACATTGATGTGGCTGTATCTCTGTAGTATGCTGATTTTAAGTCCTTTGGGTATAGGCCAAGGAGTGGGATAGCTGGGTCAAATGGAGGGTCCATTCCAACTTTTCTAAGGAATCTCCACACTGCTTTCCAGAGTGGCTGCACTAATTTGCAGCCCCACCAGCAATGTATGAGTGTACCTTTCTCCCCACATCCTCGCCAACACCTGTTGTTGCTCGTATTCTTGATAATCGCCATTCTAATTGGGGTGAGATGGAATCTAGGGTGGTTTTGCTTTGCATTTCTCTTATTACTAGAGATGTTGAACATTTTTCCATATGTTTGTTGATTGCTTGTAGATCTTCTTCTGTGAAGTGTCTATTCATTTCCTTAGCCCATTTGTTGACTGGATTATTTGAATTCTTGGAGTAGAGTTTTTTGAGTTCTTTATAGATTCTGGAGATGAGTGCTCTATCTGAAGTATGATTGGCAAAGATATTCTCCCACTCTGTAGGCTCTTTCTTCACATTGCTGATAGTTTCCTTTGCTGAGAGAAAGCTTTTTAGTTTGAATCTATCCCAGTTATTGATTCTAGCTTTTATTTCTTGTGCTATGGGAGTCCTGTTAAGGAAGTCTGATCCTAGACCAACAAGGTGAAGATTTGGACCTACTTTTTCTTCTATAATCTGCAGGGTCTCTGGTCTGATTCCGAGGTCCTTAATCCATTTTGAGTTTAGTTTCGTGCATGGTGAGAGATATGGGTTTAGTTTCATTCTGTTACATATGGATTTCCAATTCTCCCAGCACCATTTGTTGAAGAGACTATCTTTTCTCCATTGCATATTTTTGGCACCTTTGTCTAGTATGAGAAAATTGTATTTATTTGGGTTTGTGTCCGTGTCCTCTATTCTGTACCATTGATCTACCTTTCTATTTTGGTACCAATACCATGCCATTTTTGTTACTATTGCTTTGTAGTAGAGTTGAAGATCTGGTATTGCAATACCCCCTGTTTCACTCTTCCTGCTAAGGATTGCTTTAGCTATTCTGGGTTTCTTATTCTTCCAGATGAATTTCATAATTGCTTGCTCTATTTCTGTAAGGTACGTCATTGGGATTTTAATTGGAATTGCATTGAATCTGTATAGCACTTTAGGTAGTATGGCCATTTTGACAATATTAATTCTTCCTATCCAAGAACATGGAAGATCTTTCCATCTTCTAAGGTGTTCTTTAATTTCTTTCTTTAGTGTTGTATAGTTCTCATTGTAGAGGTCTTTCACCTCTTTTGTGAGATTGATTCCCAAGTATTTTATTTTTTTCGAGGCTATTGTGAATGGGGTAGTTTTCCTAATTTCTCTTTCTGAAGATTCATCACTTATGTATAAAAATGCGTTGGATTTATGGGCATTGATCTTGTAACCTGCTACTTTACTGAAATCACTTATGAGTTCTAAGAGTTTTCTGGTGGAATTTCCAGGTTCCTCTAAATATATAATCATGTCATCAGCGAACAGGGATAGTTTGAGTTCTTCTTTTCCTATTTGTATCCCTTTAATTTCTTTGGTTTGTCTAATTGCTCTGGCCAGAGTCTCAAGAATGATGTTGAATAGAAGTGGTGAAAGAGGGCATCCCTGCCTTGTTCCAGTTTTTAGGGGGAATACTTTCAGTTTTTCACCATTTAGAATGATATTAGCCATGGGCTTAGCATAAATGGCCTTTACAATGTTAAGGAATGTTCCCACTATCCCTATTTTTTCTAGTGTTTTGAGCATGAAGGGGTGCTGTATTTTATCAAATGCTTTTTCTGCATCTATTGAAATAATCATGTGATTCTTGACTTTAAGTCTATTAATATGGTGAATTACGTTTATTGATTTCCTGATGTTGAACCCACCTTGCATCCCTGGGATGAAACCCACTTGATCATGGTGAACTATCTTTTTAATATGTTTTTGTATGTGATTTACTAAAATTTTGTTGAGAATTTTTGCGTCAATGTTCATTAAGGATATTGGTCTGAAATTTTCTTTCCTTGATGAGTCTCTGTCTGGTTTAGGTATCAGTGTGATATTGGCTTCATAGAATGAGTTTGGGAGGGTTCCCTCCTCTTCTATTTTATGGAATACTTTGAGAAGTATTGGAATGAGCTCTTCTTTAAAGGTTTTGTAGAACTCGGCTGAGAACCCATCTGGTCCCGGACTTTTCTTTGTTGGTAGGCTTTTGAAGACTTCTTCTATTTCAGTACTTGAAATTGGTCTATTTAAATTGTGTATGTCCTCCTCGTCCAGTTTAGGCAATTCATATGTCTCTAGAAACCTGTTGATGTCTTCGAAATTTTCTATTTTTTGGAGTAT
Source organism: Sciurus vulgaris (assembly GCF_902686455.1). Taxonomy (NCBI): domain Eukaryota; kingdom Metazoa; phylum Chordata; class Mammalia; order Rodentia; family Sciuridae; genus Sciurus; species Sciurus vulgaris. Next base: position 60,231,946 of record NC_136475.1, read on the forward strand.
AGATTTTCAAAATAGCTTCTAATTATGTTTTGAATTTCACTCGTGTCTGTTGTGATATTTCCTTGTTCATTCTGAATTTTAGTGATTTGGGTTTTCTCTCATCTTCTCTTTGTTAGTGTGGCTAAAGGTTTATCAATTTTGTTTATTTTTTCGAAGAACCAACTATTTATTTTGTCAATTTTTTGTATTGTTTCTTTTGTTTCAATTTCATTGATTTCAGCTCTGAGTTTAACTATTTCCTGTCTTCTACTACTTTTGGTGCTCTTCTGTTCTTCTTTTTCTAGGGCTTTGAGCTGTAGTGTTAGGTCGTTGATTTGTTGAGTTACTTCTTTTATTAAATGCGCTCCATGAAATAAATTTCCCTCTAAGTACTGCTTTCATAGTGTCCCAGAGATTTTGATATGATGTTTCTTTGTTCTCATTTATCTCTAAGAATTTTTTAATTTCCTTCCTAATATCTTCTGTTATCCATTCATCATATAATAGCATATTGTTTAATCTCCAGATGTTGGAATAGTTTCTGTGTTTTACTCTTTCATTTATTTCTAACTTCAATCCATTATGATCTGATAGAATACATGCTAGTGTCTCTATCTTCTTGTATTTGCTAACATTAGCTTTGTGGCATAATATATGGTCTATTTTAGAGAAGAGAAGCTGCTGAGAAGAAAGTGTATTCGCTCTTGGTTGGATGGTATATTCTATAAATGTCCGTTAAGTCTAAATTATTGATTGTGTTATTGAGATCTATGGTTTCTTTGTTCAATTTTTGTCTGGAAGATCTGTCCAGTGGTGAGAGAGGCATGTTAAAATCACCTAGTATTATTGTGTTATGGTCTATTTGGTTTCTGAAATTGAGAAGGATTTGTTTGACATACATGGATGAGCCACTGTTTGGGGCATAGATGTTTATGATTGTTATATCTTGCTGATTTATGCTTCCCTTAAGCAGTATGAAATGACCTTCTTTATCCCTTCTGACTAACTTTGGCTTGAAGTCCACATTATCTGAAATGAGGATGGATACTCCAGCTTTTTTGCTGAGTCCATGTGCATGGTATGTTTTTCCCCATCCTTTCACCTTTAGTCTATGGGTATCTTTTTCTATGAGGTGAGTCTCTTGCAGGCAACATATTGTTGGATCTTTCTTTTTAATCCAATCTGCCAGTCTATGTCTTTTGATTGATGAATTCAGGCCATTAACATTCAGGGTTATTATAGAGATATGATTTGGTTTCCCGGTCATTTGGTTCATTTTTTAAATTATATTTATTTATTTGTTTGACACAACTTGTTTCCTCCTTTATTTGACAATTCCTTTAGGATAATTCCTCCCTTTGCTGATTTGCTTCTTTGTTTTTCATCTGTTCCTCATGGAATATTTTGCTGAGAATGTTCGGTAATGCTGGCTTTCTTTTTGTAAATTCTTTTAGCTTTTGTTTATCATGGAAGGATTTTATTTCATCGTCAAATTTGAAGGTAAGTTTTGCTGGGTATAAGCTGGGTATAAGATTCTTGGTTGGCATCCATTTTCTTTCAGGGCTTGAGAAATGTTGTTCCAGGCCCTTCTAGCTTTTAGGGTCTGGATTGAAAAATCTGCTGATATCCGTATTGGTTTCCCCCTGAATGTAATTTGGTTCTTTTCTCTCACAGCCTTTAAAATTCTGTCTTTATTTTGTATGTTCGGTATTTTCATTATAACGTGCCTTGGTGTGGGTCTGTTGTAATTTTGTGTATTTGGAGTCCTATAAGCCTCTTGAACTTGATTTTCCATTTCATTCTTCAGATTTGGGAAATTTTCTGATATTATTTCATTGAATAAATTGTTCATTCCTTTGGCTTGTTTCTCTAGGCCTTCCTCATTCCCAATAATTCTTAAATTTGGCCTTTTCATGATATCCCATAGTTCTTGTAGATTCTGTTCATGATTTCTTACCATCTTCTCTGTTTGTTCAACTTAGTTTTCAAGGTTAAATATTTTGTCTTCAATATCTGAGGTTCTGTCTTCCAGGTGTTCAATCCTACTGGATATGCTTTCTATGGAGTTCTTAATTTGGTTTATTGTTTCCTTCATGTCAAGGATTTCTGTTTGTTTTTTTTTCAATATCTCTAACTCTTTATTGAAATGATCTTTTGCTTCCTGTATTTGCTCTTTTAATTGTCGATTGGTGCGATCATTCAATGCCTGCATTTGCTCTTTCATCTCATCGTTTGCTTCTATGATCATTTTAATTATGTACATTCTGAACTCCTTTTCTGTCATTTCTTCTGCCATGCTGTCATTGGGTTTTATTGATGTAACATCTAGATTTGTTTGCAGCATTTTCTTTCCTTGTTTTCCCATATTGTTCAGGTATCAGTGGACCGCTGAGATATTGCAGATTTCCTCTATTGACTTACAATGTCCCTGAAGATTTCTATATATATCCCCCTTAGCCTTCAGTAAGCTGAAGTCTTGGAGGAAGTTGATAATGCGGTGCTCCACAAGGAAGCTGCCTCTCTAGGAGTGGTGGCCTTCAGGTGGGGTATAATCCCTGCTAGTGGGCAGAGGTGCCTCCACTTGTTGACCAATGGTCATCCAAAGGGGACCTAGGCTGCGGGCTGAGGCAAGGCCTGTTTGGGTCTGAGTCTTGGTTTTACCATCCTTGTGGGGAAACCTCACCCGGCAGGGAAGACTCACCCAGTGGGGAGGTCTCGCTGGTCAGTTCCCTCCTAGAGGTTCCCCTCAATTTACAGCTACCGCCTGGGCTGGGCTGCCTTCCTCTGCAAAGTTCCCAGGGGCCCGGCCCTACCTCCTGGGCCTGGGAGCTTCACCCTTCGCAGATGAATCTCCTTAGGCTGCCCCTCCTCAGAGAATCCGCCCGCAGTCCTGGAACCTTTGCTCCGCCCCTAAGCCTGTCTCTGTGCGGCTCTTCCACCAAGAAGCCTCCTAGATCCTGGGACCCTGCTCTGCACCTAATCGCCTGGCTATGCGGCCCCTCCTCTGAGCAGCCACCTGGGGCCCCGTACAATCGCTCTGAGTCCCAGAGACCCGCCACACGCCTCTTCCTCCAGACAGCCGCCCAGTATTCTGGTGCGGTCACTAGGAGTCCAAGAAACTCACTGCGTGCCTCCTCCTGCCACCAACCACCTGTAGCCCTGGGCAATCAATCACTCCGAGTCGAAGTGACCCTCCCCGTTCCTCCTCCTTCTCCAGATAACCCCCCGGGTGTTCAGGAGCGGTCGCTCTGAGTGGCTCTGAATCCACGTGACCCACTGCACGCATCGTCTGGGCAACCGCCCGGAGCTCTGGTGCGGCCACTCGAGACCAAGTGACCCACCGCGCTTCTCCTCCAGGCAGCCCCCCTGTGTTCAGGAGCTGTCACTTTAAGTCCAAACAACTCACCAATCGCCGCCTCCTCTGAGCAGCCCCCTGGAGCTCTAATGCAGTCACTGCGAGTCCAAACGACCCACCACGCTCCTCCTCCTCCTCCTCCTCCTCCTCCGGGCCGGCCCCGGTGTTCAGAAGTGGTCTGAGTCCAAACAGCTCGCCACGCAGCCCCTCCTCTGGCAACCGCCTGTAGCTCTGGTGTAGTCACTCCGAATCCAAGCGGCCGCGCTCCTCTTCCTCCTCCTCGTCCTCAGGGCAGGCCCCGGTGTTCAGAAGCAGTCGCCCTGAGTCCAAACAGCTCGCCGCGCAGCTTCTCCTCTGGCAACCGCCCCCTGTAGCTCTGGTGCAGTCACTCCGAATCCAAGTGGCCACGCTCCTCCTCCTCCTCCTCCTCAGGGCAGGCCCCGGTGTTCTGAATCCACACAGCTCTCCTCGCTGCTCCTCCCCTGGGCAGCCGCCGGAGCCCCAGTGGTTGCTCTGAGTCCCAGCGCTGTGCTGAGTGGCCTCCTCTCCGACGCTCCCAGTTGTCCGAGTTCACTGCTCCAGCGGGCGGAGGAGCGTCTCGCCGGCAGCTCTACTTCACAAAGTTCCCTGCGTTCTGGGACTACCGTCCCATCCGGGACGCCTCCCCAACGGGAGAGAGTCACCTGGCTGCTTTGAGTTGGTCCCAAATGTCTCAATATCTCCTCTTTTGAATCCTGAGTCATGGAGCAACATGAAATGCAGCCACCCTCTAGGCCGCCATCTTGAAACCCCTCTGAGGCTAGTTTTGAACTCGCAATCCTCCTGCTTCAACTTCCTGAGCAGCTGGGATTATAGGCGTGCACCACCATGCCTGGCATGTGGTGATTTCTTACTAGTTAACTATTGTGACAGGACAGTTAAGACCTGGTTCAAATCCAGCCTCTGCCACTTAGCCCTTTGAATAAACTCTAAGCCTCAATTTTCACACTTGATTAATCTGGTCAACCTTAGTCAGTTTTCTTCTCTAGGTGACAGTTTTTAGAAGGATAATAATAGTATCTGCCTCTGAAAGTTGTAAGAATCAATCCATAGAAAGCATTGAGGAGAACCGCTGGCACATAGCAAGTGGTCCATAAATACCGCCTCTGTCGTTTTTTTCATGCATGTTCCATGTTAAGGAAAATTTTTGGAAATCATTATTTTTAATTTCTTCCTAGTATTATGTTGCTCTTTAATGTACTAATTTATTGAATCTCATCATGCATTTTGTTCATTTCAATAATATGGCAGTGAATTGCACGCATCTGTGCCCAGCTTGGGTTATTTCCATAGAAAAGCATCCTAGAATTGTAATCAATGGGTTAAAGATAGTATGAGGATTTTTCAAAGAATGTTAATACATATGCCTAAATACTTTGGCCGAGAAGATTTTCAAGAACAGGGACTTGAACATGGTTTTCAAACTGCAGCAATAAGAATTGCAATCTTGGACTTCACCTCATCTTCTCTCCCTTCCTTTCTTAAGTTGTAGCATTGAGAGTTGTGCAGCTGAGACTAGTAGACTTTCGAGACGGTCCCTTGGTGCCAAAGGGGCCAGTTCAGGGGAGAGGCAGGTGGAAGAGGAGTAGGGAGCAGGTCTGAATGTCATAAGCGCCTTGACTGACTGTCTTAGTTATTGTATCATGGTTGATAGATGCAGCAGAGGTCACATGGCCTGAGCATGACCTCAGAGGAGTGGCGAGAGGGTGTTTTATTGCCCCAACTTGGCCAGTTACTTAAAAGGAGACCTGGGGACTTTTGAATGCTTCTAGGTTCTCTGGGAGCAGAAGAAGGGGGACGCTGGGCAGCACTTCTCTAATCGCTGGGAACTGATATTTAACCTACCATTAGCAACTATTTGCTAAATGCAACTGGTTGCAGGCCAGGAAAGGTGCTTTCTGATTATCCACATCTTACTGCTGAGGAAACAGACTGGGGGACAGACACACAGGAGAAAACTTAGAATCTAGCTGGGGAGTGAAGGCTGGTCCAAAGTGACAGTCAATGAGAGTGGGGCAGCCAGGCTGGGGCCAGGTGAACTGGGTGTACTGTTGGGGGGAGGGATCTTCCTGCAAGAAAGGGAGGGGTGAAGGAGGATGGGAAAAGACAGAACAGAACTCCCTAGGACCTGACAGAGCACCTGGAGTCCGAAAATGGAATTTTGGAGGAAAGCTTAAAATAAAACAAAAACCCAAAAAGAGCAAAGTATTAATAGGATGAAGGGGCAGCCCCTTGCATCCTTCCCCACCATCAGTGAGAGTTGTGGCCCTGCCCCTTTGACAGTGCCAACCTGTCTTCCAAGGCTTAGGGTTGCTCAAAGTCCTTGGTTTTCTATTCATTCTAGACACCTTCCCCTTGCAGGCAAGTGCCAGGCTCCAAGACCCCATCCTCTCAAATGTTTTTCTTGCAGACTCCTAAAAGAATTTAAAAAATCTATGTACCCCCTTGCACATTTTTAGGCAAGAACATTTAAACATTTTTCATAAGTTTAAATAGCTACATAGAGGCTGCTATCTGGCGCATTGCAAATATTGACATTTTAAAATAAAACTGTTAAAGTACTCTGGAAATGTTTCTAAAGTAATGCTATAGTGATTGGATACTTATCATCATCTTTTTAAAAAATACATGAGAAGTTGGACTTTTTTCATTTCATTTTTTTCTCTCTGAATTTATATTTCCATTCTACTTCTCTTACAGAATTTTGGCATAATTCTATTTTTTATGGCTGAAAATCATGTACCATCCTATCATACTTCTCTCCAACAAAACTATATAAGATAGACTTATTTCTAAAATTTCCTGGGACCATAGACTCTAGTGTTAAAAAAACATTTTGTCTGGGCTTATATCATAATAACTAGTATACAACTAACCAAAATAAGTGCTATTATGATTTTTAAAAAAATTTTAGTTGTAGATGGACACAATACTTTTATTTTATATATTTATTTTTATGTGATGCTGAGGATGGAACCCAGTGCCTTACACATGCTAGGCAAGCACTCTAACACCGAGCCACAAGCCCAGTCCTGATTTCTGATAAGTAATAAGGAAGCATAGAAATAAAAATCATCTCTCTCTCTCTCTCTCTCTCTTTAAAATTGTGGTACTGAGGATTGAACCCAGGGGTGCTCTACCATGGAGCTACATCCTTATCCCTTTTTATTTTTCATTTTGAGACAGGATCTTGCTAAGTTGCTGAGGTTTGCCTCAAACTTAGGATCCTCCTGCCTTAGCCTCCAGAGTAGCTGGGATTGCAGGTGTGTGTCATTGCACCTGGCAATAATGTGCATCTCTTAAAGAGATGAAGTTCTCCTCCACCCCAGTTAGTTCATGTATCCATGAATGAATCATTTATTCCTAGGAGGGGTCAGGATTCAGCATTATTTCTCTTTTTCTCTCTGTTTTAACTGATGTGTGGGACAAGCTCAGAAACCTTTTTCACATAAGTACAAAGGAATACAAGGACTTCCATGATAGCAATGCCACTCACTTGTGTAGCTCCTTTTGAATTATATACCCATATGGGTAGATAATTAAAAACCCATCATCTAACAACTAGAATGATTGTCCTTCACTCTGAATGACAGCAGAGAATTGGAAGCCACTAGATTTGCCCGGTCATCTCAGTAACTCTCATGACACCAGGATTTAGACTGTCCCTTCATTGCACCAAACATTTTGTTCCCAAGTCACTGGACCAGGCTAAGATTTGGGATGGGTAAGTTGTGCTTTTCTTTTAAGGAAATAGGGGAAGGGAGGGGGATCATGAAAGGGAGGCAGGAAGAAAACCAGTCACATCCTCATCCGCATGCATGCATCCTATGTACAAGAGGGCCCTTGTGAAAGTTAAGAACTTGTCATGAGACTCTCAAAATGAGCCAGGGCCAAACCTGTACCCTTTGGAAAATCATCCTGTATCCCCCAGGGCACCCACTGCTACATTGGTGTTTACCAATGTAAGGAGAGGGAGGTGATGGGCTACAGGTTCTGAAGGTCTGTTTGTAGGAGGGAAGGAGCTTTGGGTAGAAGTGCCCCTCCCTACAAGGTGTGGCTCTATCTCCGCAGGGTCTTTCTTCAGAGAGGGCAAAAGCAATGGTGATCTGAACCCCAGATACCCTCGCTGCTGTCTGTCCCTTCAGCCCCAGACTTCTCTCAGAGCCTTCCTTCTCCTTTCTGTTCAACCAATTTGAGCTTGGAAAGCAGTTCTCGTTCTTCCATGTGGGCTCTGGAGGGCAGGGTGCGGTCCACTGCCGACCAGTCAGACAGCAGCAGAGAGCAGTCAACGAGAGCCAGGAAATCTAGAATCCTGTTGGACCCTCGCAGAGTGCAGGCCTCCTTTCTTTGCTGGTTTGCCTCTCCTTGCCATCGGGGCAGGGGTGGTCTTTGCTGGCCTGAGGCACCATTGTGCCATTAGAAAAAGGCCCCCTGTAGGCAGATGCAGTCCCATGAGCCCACAGGATGGGGAGCACAAGACACCTTTGTACTAAGAAAAAGGCTCCCCTTCTTGCTGGTCGATGATGCAGCCAGTGCCAGGGGACATGGCCTGGCCAGGAAGGGTGGCTGTATTCAGCCCCCACTTGTCCCCTCAGCTGGACACCTTTTGGCATTGCACAACTGCAAACCACTTGGGACACGCTGCTCGTCCCTGATGCTCTGCTTTGGAGCACACTGTTCCACATCTGGAGTGTGTCCCTCTAGCTAGATTAACTGACCCTGCCCCAACCTTTGAGGTCCAGTTCAGGCTTCCCCAGCCCACGTCACCTCTCCCTTCTGGGCCTGCCTGCGGTATTTTGAGTCAATAGGCATTGATTACCCTAGAAATGATGGGAGCTCTAGAGCAATGGTTCCCAATGGAGGGGCGCAATTGACCTCAGGGGGCATTGGGCAGTGTCTGGAGATATTTTTAGTTGTCCCTCTGGGGCAAGGAGTCTTCCGCTGGCATCTAGTAGGGAGAGGCTGCAAACATCCTAAGCACAGGGCAGTCCTCGGTTCCTTTCACCAACACACACACCACAAAGAATTATCTGGTCCAAATGTCAAGTTGAATCTGGATTATATCTCCAGTCTTCAAAACACTTTCTGTTTACCTTAAATTACTTGTGTGTGTGTGAGTGTGTGTTTCAAACTTTGTGTTTTAATGTGTTGGTGTTAATTCTTCAACCAGATGATGACTTCTTGGAGGCCAGACAATTTTGTAGGTCTCTATCCACAAGGGCACTTGAGTGCCACATCCCCTGGTGTTTATGGATACTCAGGATAGATGTAGAAAAAGATTAACAGACACTCTCTGGCCTGCCCCTCTCAGACGATTCTCATGAACTTTCATTGAAATTTCCTGCCAACTGAACTCTATTATATCAGATCTTTAAAAAAGGAAAGAGAAGTCAGGAGAGCCCGACAGACACAGAATTCCTTGGCACAACTCATAGAACCACCCCTGTCTCAGTCAGCGCCTTACTATACGTCCAAATCCCTGGGCTCAGCTGAGAGGAGAGAAGACCTGGATGAGAGGAACAATTACTCCTCAAGGTGGCTGGCAGCCATGTGTCGGTCAGCTTCTCTTTAGCCCAGAGCAAGGAATCTACGAATTGTTTCCAAATCTGTAAGTGCAGCCTGGGAAAACCTCACACTATGATTCACTAGAAAGAAAAGCTTGGATAGGTTTCTCTCTTAAACATAGCACCCCCTGGCATGTCAGCTCCTAACATTTGTGGGGCCCCAGAACAAGAGGACCAAGAGAGGTCCATAAGCCTTTTGTTTAAATATGTTACAACCATAAATGAACTAAAAACCTCTCAAGTGTTCTAGCCTCCTGTCTTGACCAATTAGTCTTCATAATGACCTGGAAGGTCAGGTTTGAATTTAGAATTCTCACACTTCACATGTTCCTTGCTGGAACAGGGTGGTTGTGGGGAGAGCTAGCTCCAGGACCCTTCCTGCCTGCTCCCCACCTACACTGGCAGCCAGGGGTCTGCCCTTCTTCTCCTCTTGCCCCCAGCCCTGCCTCCTCCTCTTGCCCCCAGCCCTGCCTCCTCCTCTGGGGCATTTGATCCAGGCACTCCAGACTACATATCCAACTTCCAGCCACCCCACTTGTCTACTCACTAACAATTTAGTCTTCCCTGGGGAGGATGGGGTGGGGGAGAGGCTGGCAGTTCCTAGAAACAGGCTCTAGGCCTTTTGGGTGAGGAATTCCAGGGTTCTGTATGCTCAGAGTAAGACCTAGGAAGAAGGAAGTGTGGGCATGATGGACACATACACTGAGTTCCTTAGTTAGGGCATGGCAGAGGAAGCCAGAGCAGAGGCTTCTTAAATCTTCTTAAAGTGCCAGAGTGAGGTCTCTCTTGTTCAAGTCTGAGGGCAGCACTGCCTCCAGAGTGGCAATCGCTATATGATGTGCCTGGGCCTTTTGGAGGCTGACACCCTCCCTTCACCACACCACACATAGACTGGGCAGGAACCTCAGAAACCTTGCTTTTTTTTTTTGGTAACAGCTTTATTAAGAAATAATTAATCTGTGAAGTGACTGTTCAGTTCCTTTGCCCATTTATTGATTGGGTTACTTGTTTTTTTGGTGTGAAGTTTTTTGAGTTCTTTGTGTATCCTAGAGATTAATGCTCTATCTGAGGTGCAGAGTAAAGATTTTTCCCACTCTGTAGGCTCTCTGTTCATGTTCTTCATTGTTTTTTTCCTTTGCTGTGAAGAAGCTTTTTAGTTTGATGCCATCCCATTTATTGATTCTTGATTTTACTTGTTGTGCTTTAGGAGTCTGATTGAGGAAGTCTTTTCCTGAGCCGACATGAGATTTGGGCCTACTTTTTCTTCTAGTACATACAGGGTCTCTGGTCTAATGCAAAGGTCCTCGATCCACTTGGAGTTGAGTTTTGTGCAGGGTGAGATATAGGGGTTCAATTTCAATTTACTACATATGGATTTTCAGTTTTCCCAGCACCATTTCTTGAAGAGGCTATCTTTTCTCCAGTGTATGTTTATGGTGCTTTTGTCTAGTATGACATAACTGTATTTATGTAGGTATGACTGTGTCTTCTGTTTTGTTCCATTGTCTTCAATTTCATTTTTGTGCCAATACCATGCAGTTTTTGTTACTATAGCTCTGCAGTATAATTTAAGGTCCAGTATTGTGATGCCTTCAGCATTAATTTTCTTGCTTAGGATTGTTTTGGCTATTCTGGGCCTATTATTTTTCCAAATGAATATTATTACTACTTTTTCTATTTCTGTAAAGAAGGTCATTGGAATTTTAATGGGAATTGCACTGAATCTATATAGCACTGTTAGTAGTATGGTCATTTTGACAGTATTAATTCTGCCTATCCAAGAACAAGGGAGGAATTTCCATTTTCTAAGGTCTTCTTCAATTTCTTTCTTTAGTGTTATATAGTTTTCATGGTAGATGTCTTTCACCTCTTTTGTTAGATTGATTCCAAAGTATTTTTTTTCTATTGTGGTAGCTTTCTGGATTTCTCTTTCAACTGATTTGTCATTGAGGAATAGGAATGCAATTGATTTAAGGGGGTTAATTTTACATCCTGCTATTTTGCTGAATTTGTTTATGAGTTCAAGAAGCTTTTTGGTGGAGTTTTTTGGGTCTTCTAAATATAGAATCATGTCGTGGTCAAATAGGGATAGTTTGAGCTCTTTTTCTATTTGTATCCCTTTAATTTCTTTCTTTTGTCTAGTTGCTCTGGTTAAGGTTTCAAGGACTATGTTGAATAGGAGTGGTGAAAGAGGGCATCCCTGTCTTGTTCCAGTTTTTAGAGGGAATGCTTTCAATTTTTCTCCCTTTGGAATGATGATGGCCTTGGATTTAGCATATTTTGCTTTTACAATGTTGAGGTATATTCCAACTATCCCTAGTTTTTCTAGTGTTTTGAACATGAATGGATGCTGGATTTTGTCAAATGCTTTTTCTGTATCTATTGAGATAATAATGTGGTTCTTGTCTTTAAGGTTATTGATGTGATGAGTTACATTTATTGATTTCCATATGTTGAACCAACCTTGCATCCTTGAAATGACCCTACTTGATCATGGTAGGTGAACTATCTTTTTAATATGTTTTTGCATGTGATTTGCCAGGATTTTACTAAGAATTTCTGCATCTATGTTCATCAGGGATATTGGTCTGAAGTTTTCAGAAATATAAATGGTCAACAAATATATGAAAAAATGTTCATCTCTAGCAATTAGAGAAATGCAAATTAAAACTACACTGAGATTCCATTCCACTCCAGTCAGAATGGCAATTATCCAGAATACAAGTAACAATAAATGTTGGTGATGATGTGGGTAAAAAGGTACACTCAAACTTTGCTGGTGGGACTGCAAATTGGTGCAACCACTCTGGAAAGCGGTGTGGAGATTCCTCAGGAAACTTGGAATGGAACCACCATTTGATCCAGTTGTCCCACTGCTCAACTTATACACAAAAAAACTTAAAATCAGCATACTACAGTGATGCAGCCACACCAATTTTTTCCTTCTGCATAATATCTTTTTAAAAATTTTTTAATTTGTTCTAATTAGTTGTACATGACAGTAGGATGCATTTATACATTTTGATAGATAAGACATAAATGGAGTGTAATTTCTCTCTTTTCTGATTATACCTATTATAGGATCATGTTGGTCATGCAGCTCAATTCACAATAGTCAAGCTATGGATTCAATCTAGGTGCCCTTCAGCAGATGAATGGAAAAAGAAAATGTGGTATATATACACAATGGAATATTACTCAGTTATAAAGAAGAATGAAATTATGGCACTTGCTGGTAAATGGATGAAACTGGAGAATGTCATGATAAGTAAAAAAAGACAGTCCCAAAAAATCCAAAGGTCAAATGTTCTCTCTGAATGGGATGCTAACCTATAACAAGGGAGGGGAGGGAGGGAAGTTTAGAAGTTCATTGGATTAGACAAAGGGGGATGAAGGGAAGGGAGAAGGGATGGGAATAGGAAAGACAGTAGAATGAATTGGACATAAATTATTTATGTTCATATATTAATACACCACCAGTGAAACTCCACATTGTGTACAACCACAAGAATGGGATCAAAATTGAAATGGGTTATACCCCATGTATGTATATGTCAAAGCACACCTACTGTCATGTATGTCTAAAAACAACAAATCAAAAAAAAATAATTCAGATGCCATATGATTTCACTTGAAGTATACAATTCAATGGCTTTTAGTATATTCAGACTTGTACAGCTAACAGCCATTACAATCAATTTTAGAATTGGAAACTCCATACCCTTTAGCTGTTTCTGCCCCTGCCCCACACAGGAACCAGTCTTCCTGTCACCCTGGTCCAAGGCAACTACTAATAACTTTCTGCTTATAGATTTTCCAGGCATTTCATAAATGGAGCCATAGGATACGTGGCCCTGTGTGTCTTGTTCCTTTGGCTTAGCATTATGTCAAAACTTGTTTTCAAGTTTCATTCATGCTTTACCAGGAACCAGTACTTTATTCCTTTTTATTGCTGAATATTATTTTATAATATGGACATTCCACATATTGTTTATCTATTCACCAGGGGGTGGATGTTTTAGATTTCTTCTAGGCCTTTCTAGGACACTCTTGTGAGCGCAGTGGACTGGGTGTTGGCAGTGTACACATACACTGGCCTGTGGAGTTTCCCACTGGGAATCACCTCTTAGCCAGTCCCTGCCACTATTTCCCTTGGCACCAGCATCAATGCCCCATCCCTCAGGGAACCAGAGCAGGCCTGTTTTCTCTCAAGAAGTGAGGAAATGGCTCTCTTCCCTACAGAAGGGTACATGTTCTCACATGTACCCCTAATAACTTTGCTTCTCCCTGTACCCCTGGAACTCACTTGTTTAGGTTCAAATTCACATCTTTCTCCATTTAACCATCTGGGAGCAAATGCCGTGATATCTCCTCTATCAGCTATTGTAGAGCCCAGGTGACAACTCATGTAATGGGAGAATCCATGTGTATGACTCAGAGCTCTTGATTGCAAGTGACAGAAACCCAATTCAAATCAAAGATTGAAAAAGTGGAAGCTAAAACACTTAGCTAATAAATAAGATGTCTCTTATTTTAGGTGGATTCAGGGGCTCAGTAAAGACTCCCGTTCTCCCCCTGCCTGTGCCTTTCCATTTCTTGACTCTGTGTTTCTCTATGTCAGCTTTATTCTTAGCGAGGCTTTCCCCAGATGGAACAGGACTGCCACAAGTAGCTCTGGACATATATTTTTTTACCAGATTATGAGTTCATTTTTCTCAGGAGTTCCAGCATAAGTCCCATGTTTGAGACATATTGGGCAGGTTTAGGTCATGTGTCCACACTAGAACCAATCATTTTGGCCAGAAGATGGAATGTTTTGATTGACCATGTCTGAGTCCTGGGCCCAGCTCTTGACTGGAAGTCAGTTCACCACAATCTCATGGACTAAGATCAAGGAAGAAGGAGCTCCCGAAAAACAAAATCAAGGGGAAATAAATGTTGGACACACACAGCAGATGTCACTGGAACCAACCCAGGAACTGGCCTAGCTGGTGTCTGCTTCACCAGTGTATCTTACAGAGTCGAATATACCTAAGCTCTGGTATGGACATTCCTAGACTGCAACTGAGATTCATAGTACATATGATAACCTCCTTAGGAGTGTAAAATTTGAATTTGATGGCCAAGATATTAAACCTCCTAATGAGGATTTATTACTGAACATGAACAAAGTCTTGGTCCAATAAATATTATCTTAATGGTGAAATCATAGTCTTTGTGGCAGGACAGAGGAGAAAATATTTTAAATCCAGGAGGCCTTTTGGAGACCCAGAGGCTCACTAAATAGGTGCCCATTCATCCCAGCTGTGTTAAGAACTAACATCTTTGACTTAATTTCATAGTAAGTACTCCACGTCAGCAAGGAGCAGAGTCAGGTGGGGAAGTACGAGAGGGGCTGCAGAATCCTTGGTAAGGGTCAAGGGTGCAGGGGTAAGGAGGAGCAGCAGATACTGCTCTTCCCTGAGATCCTCCCTTGTTCTTTTTCTCCCCTTCCTTGTTCCTTTGTTACCATGGCAAATAATGATGCCTCCTCCTCTTCTTCCCCTCTCCGGCTCCCTCTGGTCCCCAGGTCCCACCAGTCTTTGTCTGATCAACTTCACAGGGCAGTTGCCATCCCCTCCCCACGTCACTCAGCCTGGGTAGCCGGCTTAATTCTTTCACCTTCCACCACTAACACTCTCTCCCCCATTTCCATTCCCCAGGCCTCTGCTTTGAACCTTCCTTAATCTTGATCTAGGGTGTAGCTAAATTCCCATCTCCCTTCAAAGAGTTGTATGAAAATTAGGTTTTTGCCCCTCTAACCTGATTTGAAATACATTAGGAGATGTGTCTCTTGGAACACCTCAAGGTGAGGCAATTTGGGAAGGGAAGAAGCATCCCTTCCTGCTGCTTCTGGGCTTCAACATTGTTAGGGAGTGAATCACATTCTATTTTTGTACTGGAAGTGTTTTCTGTTTAAAGAAATCCCCCAGCATGTCTCTGAGCGAAACAGAAACTCTATCATAAAAGAAATAACATCTCGAGTTCAGAGATTGTGAGCTGGTGGCCCTGTAGACTTCTGTTAGGTTCACAGAGTGACTAAAGAAAATTGAACCAACATTTAAAAATCAGCAGGTATCACATGAAAGCTTGGATTTCTGGCTGCCTTGACTTGGACATGGGGCTGGCACCTCCACATGGTGAAGGTGGGTAGGGGCCTTGAGGATGGGCTGCCTGCTTTTTGGACTCTTCATTTTCTATCAGCTCTACCTGACCAGCTTGCCTCATTTACCTGACCCACATGGGT
Organism: Sciurus vulgaris; assembly: GCF_902686455.1. NCBI lineage: Eukaryota > Metazoa > Chordata > Mammalia > Rodentia > Sciuridae > Sciurus > Sciurus vulgaris. The sequence goes on from NC_136475.1 coordinate 60,247,169, forward strand.
CCTCCTGGCAATGAGTGACCCTTGCCCTAACTGCTCTGTTCAGATACCAGGATTGACCTGTAGTATATGTGGTTTGCTTAGGGCAGTCTTCTGGAGTTCCTCTCAAGTTAGCCTGACCAGGTGAGCTTTCTGCCACCCATGGTGCTTTTAGAGTCTTCCAATCAAATATCATTTTCTAGGAACCAACTCAGGCTAGCTCATAGCACGTACTTTATGTGAGGGTAAAGAAATTTGCCAGAAGGGAAAGTCAGTGAGAGTGAATTCAGATTTCTCTCTTGCTCCAACTACTTCTTTCTTCTGTCCTATACCTGATCCTATCTAAGAATGGCCCATAGCATCCTGGTCTTTTGAAGAGAGAGAAGACCCACCCCTGTTCCAGGCTGCCAGTTACAGTCTCACTGTCCTGACTGGGGAACCTGGTGGAGGATGTGGTGTGGGGTCCTATGAGCAAGCCTATGAGCATGGCCTTCCTCTCAGTCAGAAAGGTTCTATACTCTTTCAGGGTGTGTAGAACAGGTGTTCCAGTGAGTGAGGACTTGCCTTCTAACCCCTCTCAAGAACACTGTTATGACTTAGATATGAGGTGTCCTCCAGAAGCTCATGTGTGAGACAAAACAAGAAAGTTTAGAGGTGAAATGACTGGGTTATGAGAGCCCTAACCTAATCAGTGCATTAATCCACTGCTTCTTTGTTGCCATGTCCTGGGCTGCTTTCCTCCTCTGCACCCTTCCAACTATGATGTTCTGCTTCACCTACGGCCAAGAACAATGAAGTTGGCCATCTGTGGACCTACACCTCTGAAACCATGAGCCCCCAGATAAACTTTTCCTCCTCAGCCTTCGGCGAGGGGAAGTGGGAGAATAGGTAGAATAAAAGTGTAGGTTTACAGGGAGAACAACTTTGAAGCTTCTACTACCCTTAGGACACTTACAGAGAGACCTGCTGTGTCTACCACTTGAAATAAATAAGTTTCTTCATATGTGATCCAGGCAGCTCTGAATGTCCATCCATAAACCCAAATAGACTGGACAGCAGATTTCTTCATTCACTTTAAGGCAGTTCTCAGTCCTTGCTGCCCTTGGCCTCCACCACCTTCTGACCGAGTGAACTCAGGTGACTCACAACCATCTGAGTCTGTTTCTCATCTGCACTGTGGGTGTTATGGGCTAAATTGTGTTCCCCCAAATTCAGATGTTGAATCCTTAGTTCTAACTACTGCAGAACTTGACCTTATTTGGAGACAGGACTTTTAAAAAAGTGACTTAAATGATTTAAATGAGTCTGGCTGGTGTCTTTATAGGTGGGGGACATCTGCATACACAGAGACACACCAGAGATGCAGGCACAGAAGAAAGACCATGCCGGGACTTAGTGAGGTGATGGCCACCTGCAAGCCAAGGAGAGAGGCTGCAAACGAAACCAACCCTTCAGGCACCTCGATCTTGGACTTCCAGTCTCCAGACATGTAAAAATAAATGTCCGTTGTTTAAGCCACTTAGTCTATGGTACTTGTTACGGTGGCTGGAACAGATTAATATACTAGGAGGGGTAATGGTGCTGCTTCCCAGGGTGGCCATGGATGAAACCGGTGCTGGATGGTGCACTGGATTGGGTGCAGCATGTTCTAAGTATTTGGTAGGCAGGAGCACCCTTCTTCCCTTTCTAGAAGACTGCACTGAATATTAGAGCTCACCGGGCCTTTCTGGCATTGCCTGTTGCTTTTTTATTTTGTTCTCTGATGCTCCTGAGAACTTGATAGTCCTGAGCAGTCGGGTGGACAGTGAAGTCACACTTTGCTGCTCTGGGCATCTCCAGGGTGCTCAGAGCTGAGTTGCCTGTGGAGGGAGATGGATCTGGCACTGGTGCTTTCTGGGGTGGAGGGAATCTCCTGAAACCCTACCCACCCCACCTCCTCCACCCAGGGTCCCCTTGCTCAGCACTTTCTGTGCAACTTCCTGGTGGCTGTCTTCCAAGGATTTCTGCCCCAGGACCTTCCTTACAAAGGCCCCTTTGATGAAGAGTTTGAGTCAAAGTGACTGTGTCATTTGATACAGGAGTCTTGAGAGGGTAAAAAGTGTAGCTTTCTTCTCCTATTTTTAGATTTTTCTAACAGAGGAAAATGGTCAGCTGAAAGGGTCTAGGGGTGGAAGCCAGGAGGGAAAGGAAATGCCACCAAGTGGAGACTTCCAGGCTTCTTTAGTCCTGTGATTAGCAGCTGAGAGCCCTGAGCAGAACCCGTTCACCAAGACGTGCCTTCTACCCGGCCAAATTCTGCTTCCAGATCTGGTAAGTGTAGGAGAGGCTGCTTGACCTGGAGGGGCTTTGCCCCAGACAACCTGACTCAGTGCCTGCACCCCTAGGTCCACTCTAGTGGTCCCCACCTCCTTCAGAACCGGCTCCCTCCCTCCTGTTGATGGAGTGGGGGCTAAGTATAGTCCCCTTCTCAGAGTGGTATTTAAGAGTCCCCAATCCCACGGTCTCCGTCTACCCCAGGGTCTGCAGCATGAGTACACAGGGGTTCAGTTTGGCTTAATGCTCTACTGGGAAATGAGCTTTTTTGGGGGTGGGTACCAGGGATTGAACTCAGGGTCACTCGACCACTGAGCCACATCCCCAGCCCTATTTTATATTTTATTTAGAGACAGGGTTTCACTGAGGTGCTTAGTGCCTCTCTTTTCTGAGGCTGGCTTTGGACTCTCAATCCTTCTGCCTCAGCCTCGTGAGCCACTGGGATTACAAGTATGCAGCACTGCACCTGGCTGTTTTTGTGTGTGTATGTAGTGGGGGGCGGGACTGGGGATTGAACCCAGGGGCACTCTACCACTGTACCACTGAACTACATTCCCAACATTTCCAGCCTTTTATTTTATTTTATTTTGAGACAAGATCTCTCTACAAGTTGCTGAGGCTGGCCTTGAACTTGCAATCCTCTTGCCGAAGCCTCCCAAAGACTTGCTGGGATTACAGGACTGCAGCACCATGCCTCGGAATTCTTTATAGTTTTTGAACAAGGGACCCTGCCTTGTCTTCTTATACTGAGCCCCACAAATTCTGAATCCCATCTTCCTACCTCTCTGTTTTTGAAATTCAGGTAGCCAGTCACTTCTCTTCCCAGTTCAACTCCTGCCAATCTCTGTCCTGTGGGTAACAGAGTACAGAGTCCTCTGTACTCTGGTCTTTGGACTCATTATCACACAGCTGGTTACTACAACCCTGGAAGGAGGTGACATCTCCCACTGGGGGTCTTTTGTGGGGCTTTTCCCAGTGAACCTGGGTCACCTTGTTGCTCTCCAAGGAACAAAAATGACCTCCACCATCTGTGGTCCCCTCCTACTTCAGCTGAGGGAGCTGTAAGTCCAAAATCTGTCCTCCATTTGTTCTTGGATCCCACAAAGCGTGTGAGGGTGCTTAATAAATACTGACTAATGAACCTACTGCTGCTGTTCCTTTGGCTAATTAAAACTAAATAAGTCACAGCCTTTAAATTATGCAACAAGGCCTGGCCAAAACAGCTTAAAGATGTGAGTCCTAGGTTTTCCGCTGTGCCCTGTGGAGAAATCCCATCTTTTAATCATGCTTATCCTTCCTGAAGGAACAGTGGCGACCTTTAAATAATGAATGAAGGTATATTAGCAAGATTTTCCCTAAGCCACACACAAAAGCCGGATCAAAAGAGGGGGAAAAGGCAGACACAGACCTGGAGGGGTTCCAGAACTTCATGGTGGTTCCTGGGGTGCCAGTCAAAATCATTCTGCTTCTCAGAAGCCCAGAGCAAGGGCTGGTGCATGAGCACAGAGTGAAGGGTTGCAGGTGTGCTGCTTCCAGACTCAGCGTCCTGACGTCACCCGGCAAGCTCCCGCCATCCCTTGCTGGAGCCAGGTGTCGATGGAGACACCTCTAAGGAGCCATACTCAGTTACCCTCCCTCTCATCCTCCCAGAAGGCCCTGCAAGATGAGAGCAGTTCCCTCACAGCAGAGGGCTGGCGGAATGGAGTCTCATCACCCCGAATGGCTGTTCCAGCCTGGACCAAGCTTATGAATTGCCAGGGATATTGTCAAAATCCATCTGATTCAGTGGGTCTGGAGTGAGGCCTGGGACACTGCATTCCTAGGAGGCTTCCCAGGCTGTCCTGAAGCTGCTGGTCCACAGACCCCATGCTGAAGAACAGGAATTAGTTTTTCAACTGTGGTTGCACATTGGAATCAACTGGGGCACTTTTAAGGCTCCAAGTCACCTCTGGATACCATCTTACATTACTTAAGTCAGACACTAGGCTTTGGTCCTTATTTATTTTTGCACTGAGGTAGAGACTAGATAATTTGCAGTTCACCCAAATGATGGAAGCCTAGAAAGCTTAACTGACTTGTTTGTAGTCAGTCACCTGCTAAAGTGGGGACAGAAACACACACGGCAGGGAAGGGGTCTTTGGAACCAAGCCTGCTCTCCTGCCCTCCTAGAGATGTCAGCTATCTCCTGACTCTAGCCTGTCCCTGGGCTTGGGGTTACAATCTGAGATTCCAATTGGGTGGCAAGCCAGATTTGTCTCCCTATGCCTGCCTGAAATTTTACTATTAGTGTTTCATTATTTGGACTAAAGCTGAGTGGAGCTCTGTAATGAGTTCCACGTGTTACACAGTCTTTACTATCTCAGTGTCAGGGAGCTGAGTGAATCTACCGACTGGAACTAGGCTGTGTTTGTGGGATCTGGAGATCAGGAGATCAGGAGATCAGGATCAGGAGAGGGAGGGACGCTGGACTTCAACTTGCCTCCTGTTGTAGCTTTGTGAGGGCACCCAGCACAGAGAGTGGTGCCTTTCCAAGTTCCCAGGCAAGGCCACTGCCCTGTTGGTGGAGGTCATGAGACCTTGGGCAGAGGTCGGGAGGGCTGAAGGCAGAGTGGCCCCCTGTGTGTGTCCAGGGAAAACCATGACCTCCGGCTATGGCATGCGGTTGTGTCCTGTGGTGCTCCTCCTGAGACTAGCTGCAGCTGTGCTCCACCCACTTGTTCAACCCCAGGAAAGACCAGGCTCTGCAGCTCCAGGAGCAGGAGCTGGGTCTTAGGAAGTTGGGAAGGTGGACACAGTTATTTGCTTATTTAATATCTCCCCCACCCCATACTATCAGAATCCTAATTTCTTTCAAAGCTGCAACAGTGCCCAGACAAAACACTTACCATCTTAGACGCCATGCAGCTATAAGCAGTTACAAGACCCAGTCAGACCAATGAGAGATGTAAGTAAAAGTCTCTGGGTGGGGCTTCTTGGGAAGCCTTTAAAAGTCAGTTTTGGGCTGGGGATGTAGCTCAGTTGGTAGAGTGCTTGCCTCTCACAAGGCCCTGGGTTCAAATCCCCAGCACCACAAAGAAAAAAAAAAAAAGTCAGTCCCCTTTTCTTCTGCCCTGTCCTGACCTAGAATTGGGGACTTTGTACTTGGAGCTCTAGCAGTTATCTTTAGATAATGAGGCTGAATGCTACAGGATGAAGTTCAAAGCCCTATGCTAAGAATGGTGGAGAGGGAGCAGCCCAAGTCCTCTGTGACTTCCAAGAGCAGTTCCACCAGGAACTGACCACCTGGAACTTCTTGATATGTAAGAAACATAAACCTCTATTTGGTTAAGGAACTGTAAATGGGTTTATTTTACAGCTGAATGCAATGCTCAAACTCAGGACCACAAAAATAATGTTTCTAGACTGGGAATGTTTCTAGACTGAAATGACAAGAATATGGTCCTCAGAAGTTATCAGGGAAAGGACGTTTTTATCCGCCCCCCCCCCGCCAATCTTTGGTCACTATTCTACCCTACAGTCTTCAGGGATTCCCTATTTCCCAAGGGATCATTAACACATTCCTCAGATCAATATTTGACACTCTGTAAAACCAGGCTCCAAACCAATCTTCCAGGCCTATTGCCTTTTACACACTACCAAGCAAGGATGACACTTCTCTTCTGAATAGAGGTAACACATCCCACCCTGGGTTCTCTCTCCTCGTTTCCACCTGTTCCAAGCTTACCACCCTTATGGGCTATTCTTACAAGAAGCCTTCCCTTATCACCCTGGGCTCCAGGGAACTCTCCTACTTAGATCTCCTTCCTAACTGAAGTCTCTATAGATATAGATCTTTTGCATTTTTATCTGTGTTAAACTCAACCCCACCCCTCCCCCCCAACAAGGTTGGATGATCCTCCAAAGCAGGAGCTTGGAAACATGGAAAAAGTATCTGATTTGGAATAAGACTCTCTGAACTTCAGTATCCTCATCTATGAAATGGTGATAATATACATTTCTGCCACCTGGAGTTTTGGCAAAATAGCCTCCATGAGCATTGACTGGAGTTCCTGGTGCATTCGTAGTGCCCAAGAAGTGCTTAAGTGTTAACTTATTCTTCTCTCTCTGATTTTCTTGCTTTGCATTTCAAACAGGAGGCCTGTACTAATTTTCAGGGTTGACAAAGAATTATCCTCATTTTCTTAGCAGGCAGATCTTAGACTGTTGTCTTCAATCTTCAAACACAATAGGAAGGATAGAGGGAGAGAGTTCACATCTCTGGCTTATGGGCGTGAGATGCTATGCTAACTTAATTACTCAAGGGTGTGAACTAAATCTTGCTCTGAATATTTTTAAAGAAAATGGATTTAAATTTACTGATACAGGGGATTGACTGAATGGCCTTATAGCACTTGGAGTTTTAAGTTTTTGTTTTTTGTTTGTTTTACAAACTGCCATTTCTGTCAGCTATGACCTGCTTAACCTTTTTCCTTTCACCTCCATCCCACACCAGAACGCGGGATCCAATTAGATGATGGTGAGATGTGACCTACAGCAAAAAGTACTAACAGAGAAAATTTAATGAGAAGTGACAGTGTTGCCACTTCTGAGTTAAGTACCTGTCACACACAGTGATCCATGGTGGTGGATACATTGAATTGGGTGGAATATGAGAAATGGTCATAAGTGGTGCTAACGTGTAGCGGCAGTGCAGCAGCAAGGCAGGCTTCTTTTTTACGTGGAGCATCAGTCAGAGCCCAGCCAGACAGAAACTTATTCTTTGGTCCCTCCTAAGGCAGAACCCTGTGCGGGGAAAGAGGAGGGGTGAACGCAGACTTTTTCGAGTGCAAGCACGGTTTCTGGGTTAGCATCCCTGCATTTTGCAAGTCTGAGTGCTTGGGTTGGTAGGTAGGCATAGACAGGAAGAGGTGGGAGTGCAACTTAGGTTGTGTGTGTCCATTTTGGGTTTTTTGGTATTTTTTCCTCCCATTATTCCCCCCAGTAGAGTACCACTGATAACTTCCTCTGGTTCTCAAGTGCTTAATTCTTCCATCTTTATGTCCCAAGGAGTGTGCCCTTATTTTGCCAACTGCCTTACCAGTGGGATGCCCTCTGCTTGGTGATAAGGATGCTCCTTTCCACCAGGTTCTGAGAAGCCCATCCTGAGCTCTCTGGGGGCCAGCATCTCTCCTTTTCAATCAGATATTGTCTAAAGACAGGCTCTAAGCCTTCATGGCTGGCTATGTGCTGCTCTGCTTCAGGCTAAGTGCCAAATGCACCTTGCCAGTGGCCTGGCTGTTATCCCGACATGTTTGCAAAACAGTTCTATAGTCTTGGCTCCTGTATAAGTTTCTTATTGCTGCTGTAACAGACTCCCACAAACTTGGTGGCTTAAAGCAACATAGATTTTTTATCTTACAGTTCTCTAGGTCAGAAGTCTAAAGTGGACTGGTTTACTCTAGAGACTCTAGGAAAGAATCCATATCTTTGCTCCTTTCCAGTTTCTAGAAACTGCACCTGTTCCTGGCCCTGTGGCCCTGCATTACTCTGACCTCTGCTTCTGTGGCACTTCCCCCTCACACCCTCCTACCTCACTTTTATAAGGACAGTATTGCATTGCGTCCATCTGGATAATCCAGGATCATCTCCCCATTTCAAGGAACTTAATTTAATGATGTGTCAAAGTCTCTTGCTGTGCAAGGCAACAAATTCACAATGCTGAGGTTTTGGACGTGGACATTTTTGCTGGAGTGTGGGGGGAGCTATCCTCAAACCTACTCTGGGCTCCCCACATGTCAGAAAATGATGAACATGTATGCCCAGCTTGGACATGGTGTGAGTCTATGATTCTGGAAAGGGTTTCTAAACCTTTCCTCCCCACAGACACCTTCCTAACCTGCTTCTTTCTGAAATCCTGCTGGGTCAATTGTGGTTACCACAGTGAGAACCAGGCTCAGTGCCAGGGGCTCTGACATGTTTCTTCACACTCAGGTGTCAATGGCTCACAGCTGAGCCTGTCCTAAGGGCAGGTTCTGATGGAGAGAGGCAGTGCATAGGAGGAGCAGCAGCCAGGGAGGCTGGGGCTAACTTGGATCCTAATGACGCTCAAGCATGGGGGTCCCCAGTGATGGAGAGAGCAAAGGCACTTGGAAGTAGGACCACAAAGTTTTAATCAAACACAGCAAAATGGCCGCGATGCAGAACAGGTAGTGCTTGGAGAAGAGAAAGAAGACCATCTCCTTGGTGACATAGATTATGTGTATAAAGATGAAGCAGTACAGGAACATGGCAAACTGGTTCTGGGGGAGCAGGAGGTCCTGGAGGCCTCCCGAGAACTGTGGGGGAAAGAAGACAGTGGAGCTGGCGCCACTTCCTGCACGTGACTTCGTTATCATCCTCACCTAAGGAAAGGGTAATAGTACTCTCTTCCCAAAATCATGAGGAAGAAGGAGGAAAAAATAATGAGACAATTCCTGGTCAGGTCACTGGCACATAGAGGGAACTCATTAATTTTCACATCTTGAGCCTGCCTTATCCCTCCTGGCTGGGGCCCTGGGCCAACACCTTGCTTTCTCTTTACACCCCACACTGTGCATTGGAGTTACACATGGGAGCAATTTCTCCGAGTCCAAGATCCTCGAATCTGGACTCTGGGTTTTGGGAGTATTCTCTGGACAACTGACATTCAACGTAGATTTCTGGACAGTAGCACAATGAGAGGGCATCTCTTGGATACGGATGACTGACTCCCTGGGTCCTGGCACACATCACATGGTTCAGTCCATGTTCTTTAGTCCAGGGTTTGGTCTTTCCTGGGGGCGAGTGCAGAGAAATGAGCAATAGGACCCCCATTAACTCACAGACCACTGGGCTTAGGAAAAGCAGCTTGAATGATCTGACTGATTCTGCCTTTAAGCTGTTTTCTGAAATCTGTATAACTGGGATCTGACAGACCTATTTTAACAGTAGACAGCATCAATGTATAAGTAAAGCAAAGCTGATATAACGATTTTGTTCTTCAGTTAAGGCATCAGCCGTGGTTCATTATTTAAAATATTTTTAAAAAATCATGTCATATTTTTAAAAGCAGCCAGATAACAAGGGTTGAGATGCCCTAAACCAGCAAAAAGCACACTCAAAGAAGTATTTCAGTGTAATGAAATCTACCCATTCATCCATCCTCCTTCCTAGCCTCCCAGAAAAAGAAAAGATGGGGAACCAAAGCTCACAAGTAAAACACTTTGGGAAACTATTACCAATGATCTGAGGACTTGGACCCACCAACTGTTAAAACCACTACATGACATGTGGGGTGACTAAAGCTCAGAAGGGTTGAAGGTGGCTCTGGTGGTGGGCCTCTAAAATGAGAGGAGACCCGAGAAGACCTAACGTTCTCCTGGCAGGAGCCATTCTCTGCAGACGCTGGCTCTGTGCTCGAGGCCTTGGCCGCTCTGGGCAGTCTGCATGTGTTTTCAGTCTGAAATGCTGATGGGGTGGAAGGTGGAGTGGTAATTGTGATTTTGATAATGAAACATGCATTTGTGAAACCCTGTAGACTTTTCAAAACACTTTCAATGGCCTATCTTTTAAGCTTAAGGCAGAGGATGGGTAGGATAGAGGATGGATATGCCGGGGGTTCCCATCTCATCTAGCAAGGAGAAAGATTTTCCAGTGAAAAAGGTTAGAATAAATAAGGTTAGGAGGAGACAGACCGAAGGCACAATACACCACCATACCTGCCTTCAATAGTTTCAGGCTCAAAATTGGAACAAATTTTATCCCTGGATACTGTGAAATCCCATGAGTTTGAAAATGGAACTTGCAAAATTTCAAAAATATCAGGAAATGTGCCAGAATCTTAAATACAGGCAAATATTTTTCAGATTTTTAAAAAAGGAGAAAAGATAGAAATGGAAGTCCTGGTTCAATAAGCTTGACTTGGCTCAGTGACATCATTTAATATATAATTAAGCAGGTATTTTGTGAGAAGAAAAAAGATAATTAAGTTAGCATGTGTTCATTGAGAACAAATCATGTAAAACCAAGTCTATTTTCTTTTCTTTTCTTTTAATTGACTAGCCATTGGAGAAATGCTATAGGTAATATAATATCTTAATTCTGGGAAACCATTTGACAGTGTGTCTTGGGACAGTTTTTTTGGCCAAGCTGGAGAAATGTGAGCTGGATAAAATGTAACTCCAGGGTGTTGACTGAAGGAACATTGCTAACCTGTAGTGAGCTCTTTTAGTGGTATTTACTTTAGGTCATATCCTCCTCAACAATTAGCGCAATGACTTGGAGAAAGACAGAAAGCAAACTTCTCAGAATTGAGGATGACTCAGAGCTGGGAAGCATAGCTAATACATTACATCCTAATAAAATTGAAAAGTGATGAATGTAAGTTGTTGCATTGGGTCAAGAAGTGAACTGCATGAGTACATAAAAATGGTAATAGCTAACATTTATTGAGTGCTTACCTAATGCACTAGGCTCACTGCAAAGCACCTTACATGCATTCTCTCCTCTAATCCTCATGGACCTTATGAGGCAGGGACCACTTTAGGGATGAGCAAACCAAGGCTCAATGAGGATCAATAACTTGCCCAAGGTTAAGCAACTTACACATGGTAGAGCAAGAATTTAACACAGGACAGACTTTAAAGCCCAGGAGATACTGTGTGAAGCAGTAACAACTTTCCTTATGGCTGTGCTTATGACGCCCTAGCTACTGTGCTAAGCACTTCCCATCCCATTTCACCTTGGGCTGGTGTTCTTATCCCTGTTTAGGACAGATGAGGATTGAGTGTACATTTCTTGTGCAAAGACAACTCTTTCAATTGTCATCCTACAGCAACCACAGCCCTGGTCAGGGAGGTGATGGGGCTGAACTCCAGGGGGATGCTGGGTTTGGTCTCCAGTGGTCACACTGCATGAGAAGCAAAGAGGAATTGAGAGTGCTGGAAAGTGCTGAGGACTTGCCCCTTAGGTTATCAAAAGGGCTGTTAAGTAGATCATGTGGTTCTGGGCCCCCTCCTGGCCTTAGAGAGTTGACTCTCAGCTCAACGTGGAAGCTCTAGCAGAGCCTTCTCATGTGGGGTACTGGTCTCAGTACATCTCTGGAACTGACCCAAGGCAGCAGAGCTGGAGGTAGCCTCGGGGATGGTCACTCCTCTCAGTTGAGACCCAGGATCTATATGGTTAGACACAGAGTCCACAGGGAAGGTGGACTCACTTCTGCCCTGACAGTGTGGGGTGGCCTCTGTGCCGACTGCTCCTGGTGTCGGCCCTGGCCCCTGACCCCGAGCCCACCTCCCCACATACCGGGCGGGGTGTGGCCTGCTGCTGCAGCTGCTCCATCGCCTCCTCGTGCTGCCGCTGCCGCTCGTTCTCCTCATGCAGGTACTTGAGCCGCGTGAGCTCGAACTCCATGCGCACCTTCTCCAGCTCCATGGCCTTGCGCTCCATCCCGGAGGCCTGGGGCAGCTCCGTGGGTTCTGGTCCATCACCCGCCTGGCCCTTGGTGGCAGGTCCAGCGTTTGGGGTCATCGACTTCGGGGGCCCTGGGCAGCTTCTGTCCTCATCGGTTTCCATCTCCTCCAGGTAGTCATAGGAGTCTGGCTTGGGGGACTCTGCCTCCTGGGACTGGGAAAGGGGAGGTGGGGGGCAGTGGGGAGTCAGATAGGGCTACCCCACCTCTGCTCCTCCAGCTCTAAGCTGCAGTGGACTGGGCTGTGGGAAAGTGTCCTGCATTGTAAAGATTCAGGCTGCCTGCGTTCTTATTAGAAGTGTACTTAGGCAGAGTTATCAGGACCCAAGGACTGCAAAGGACAAGGCAAAGGAATACAAAGAACCCCTGCCCTCAAGTGGCAAGCCCAGTGTCTGTGCCTACTGATTTTCAAGTGTCCAGAAAGGTAACTTCCCATTGCCCACCCTGTAAGATATAAGGTCTTCTGGGGGCCATAGAGGGAGAAGAAACCCAGCATTTTGAAAACCTAAACATGAACCAACAAAGGGCAGGGTGGCTTCAAATGAGGAGACAGATGGGTGAGACCAAAGCCAGCTTCAAGTGACTTAACACTTTTGTGCAGGGCCACCTGGTCCCTGGTGGCAGCTGGGTGCCAGTTATGGGGATGGGGTGCTAGTCCCGCTCTTGGCAGCACTCTTCATCTCGTAGCACTCAGCTCCTACCACCTGTTCCGAGTGTTCTTTACCCCAATGGAACCAGATGGGGCAACCCTCTTACCAATGAAGCCCTTGGCTTCCCTTCAGATGTGGAGTCACTAGGCACCAACTTGGAGAAGGTGGGGCAACTTTCTCCTGCCCCCCGGGTTTCCATCACTTCTCTGTCCTCTGTTGCCATTTAAAAAACCACGGTGTTGCCACCTGAGGCCAGAGGACATCTTTTGAGACAACAACATTTGGCCTCACCAGATTCCACAGCCCGGCCACCATCATAATCCTCTCATAATAATCCACATTCTACTAGTTGCTAAGGCCCCTTTGGTAAAGGGTGTGACACCTTTGAGGTGCCATTATTAGGAACTTTCACTCCTAAGGATTGCTTTGAAAACTGGAATTCTGCCACTTGAAAGCCAGAATCCCACCATCTAAAACTATTCCTTTGCGTTGTTTTAAGTGAAGATTATATTGGGATAAGTCACAACTAGCTCCATAAACCCTGTTTTGTGCTGAACCCCTTCCTCCCAATTTCTATGTTATCGTATTAACCCCCAGTAACTCAGAATGTGACTTTATTTGGAGATAGAATCTTTATAGAAGTTACGTTAAAAAGAGGTTATTAGGGTAGACCAGTTATAACCATAACATGTCAATGGTGTACAGTAAACATTGATTTTGCTCAGATATCTAAAGATTGATCTACATTGGACTCAGCTGGGGGTTTGATTAGGGAACTTTGTTCCGTGTCTCTCTTACCCTATTCTTGAAAACGGTGGGCTAGCCTGGAAACACTCTTTCCAAGTCAATGAAAGAAGCCCAAGAGACCTTGGAATGGACACACCTTCACTTCCGTCTCATACAATGGCCAGACCCAAAGTTAAAGAATGGGGAAATGTACTCTGCCTCTTTGGTCAGGGGAACTGCAAAGACATAGGACAGAAGGTGTGGATACAGGGGATAGATTTGGGAGCAATCAGGTAATGTACCTGAGAGTCAAAAGGTGAGTGATGATATGATTGGGAGGTTTGGTGGAAAAGTGACATGAAGGGTGGGTGGAATTTGAGTAAGAGGAAAGGATCAGCATGATGGAGTCTTCTTTGATGATCATTATCCACTCACCTCTCCATTTCTGTTCTCTGTCCTTCCCTACCCAGCCCTTTCCAGGAAGGTGACCTCCATGAAGCAGCATCTCATTCATTAAGCAAAACAGTCTAGGATTCTTATTTCCCCTCTCCCAGGATACAACAAACACATGGCTTAGGGAGCTCCCTAGGAAGTTGGAGAGATGGGTCTCATGAGCCTTGGGTTGGTTTGCACTTGTGGCAACAGGAAAAGAGCCTCAAAGGAGGGGAACGTGCAGCAAAGTGACATGAGGGAACACAGGAGATGGGGCCACCCAGGAGCCAGGCAGCAGGACTTGGGATGACTTGGCCTCGGAGGGATGGTGCTGGATTCAGGAAGTCCTGGGGACAAGCAGCCAGGGCTGTGCATCTTCATGCGTACTTTCTCATTGCTGTGACTTGGCTGGTTTATTTCTGCTTGTGTCTTCTCACTTCCAATCAAGGTCCTCGTGTGTTTTCCTACTTCATAACTTCAGTGTGTGCAAGGTTTCCGCTTCCTCCCAACTTTGGTTTACCTATAACTTTGGCTTCTAGTGGTCCTGAGCATGGGCCTCTCTCTGTGCCTTTGTTATGTTGGTCCTGACCCAGTCATTCACGGCTGCCTAGTAAACTTTTCCAAGGAAAGACTCAAAAGGAACCTGGCTGCTCTGTGCAAGTGCAGAGCCCTTCATTCCAGCACTGGGCAACCTGCAGAAGTGCCTAGCCCAGTGTCATCTGTGGTGAAGTGGAAGGACAGGGAGGGCAGGGTCATGTGGTACTATTTCAGGTTGTCCACAGGCAAGAGTTTCAGGTAGGTCAGTTTCCCTTAGCAGGGGCAACTGGGGTTGAAGATTGGAGGGCACATTCATAGAGCTTTGGATCAGTCACAGGGCTGGCGAATAACCAGATGAGAGACTTGTATATTAGCACAGCACTCGTAAGCTTTCATGTGCATTATCTCATGAGATTCTCAGAAGGCCCTTGTGGGGCAATTTAAAGTAGGTACAGTTACTGATGCCTAAAAAGCAGGGAGCCTCAGTCACTCAGAGAGCCTGGGATCTGTGTGTGGGTGCACCGGATGTCAGCAGCTGAGTGGACCCTCCAGATCCTGCCCCTGTGTTTTATTACCAGACCACAAGGATGGTCTTCCATGATCCAACTCTTAACAGGTGAGATATTTTTTTCCTCATAAAAAGAAAAATATATGTGCATATAGGTTTATCACAACATTATTTGTAATAGCAAGAGACCTAAAACAACTTAAATTCTACCAGAAGGGAACTGGTTAAATAATTGGTCCTGTATTTATGTCAAGAATACTAAGGGGGCTGGGGTTGTGGCTCAGTGGTAGGGCACTTGCCTAGCATGTGCGAGGCACTGGGTTTGATCCTCAGCACCACATAAAAATAAATAAAATTAAAATTAAAGTAATTAAAAAAAAGAATATTAAGCAAGCCAGGCACAGTGGTGCTCATCTGCCATCCTAGCACCTCAGGAGGCTGAGTCAGGAGGATTTTGAGTTCAAAGCCAGCTTCAACAATTTAGTGAGATCCAAAGTAACTTAGTGAGATCCTCTGCAAAATTAAAAAATATATTTTAAAAAAAGGGCTGGGGATGTGACTCAGTGGTTAAGTACCTCTGGATTCAATCTCTGGTCATCCCCCCTCCCAAAAAACTAAAGGGGTGTTAATAAAAAGAATGAGATGAAAGAAAGAAAGATAAGGTAACTATCTGCATCAGTGTGAGTATCTTGTTCTTAAAAATGTATTATAATTTGGAAAAGCAAAGAAAGTGCTCCTATGTGTATATTCAAGTAGGAACACATATGTGTCTAGAACATATCTGAAAAGACACATGATGAACTCTTTCCTGATGGCCATCTCTGAGGGGAGGGAGTGGAGGGATTAAGGAACTGGGACCTATTCTTAACTGTATACCATTTTGTATTTCTCACTTTAAAAAAGTTCAGATATTATACTTTCAGTTAAAATTTCAAAGGGGGCTGGAGGATGCAGGAAAGGCAGTCTAGGATGTACATCTTGTTCAAGTTGAGGACAGGCAGGAAGCTGTGAGCCACCTCGAACCTGCACATCATCTGCCCATCCCTTTGTCACCCCTCCCATCCAGAGTAGCCTGTACTTCAACTTGGGATGGAAGTCTTCTACTAAAATGTTTTCTTTCCTTCCTGGTGCTTTAGCTATGGACTCAGTGGTTTTGCGATCCCATTCACAGGTTTCTTGGAGTGTTCAGAGGATTATAATAGTAATGATAATAATAACTCAGTGATTGGGCACTAACCTTATACCAACAACTGGGAATTTTTCATGGATTGTTTATTTAATTTTTAGAGCAACCTATAAATTATGTATTATCATTATATCTATCTTCATAGAAGCAGAAACTGAGTTATAGAGGCTAACTTACCTATCCACAGTTATACAGTTAGGGAGAAACCAAGATCTGAGCACTAAAACCACGATTTAAGCATTAAAGTCCCTAGATTAAATCCCTTTCTGCTTGACATACCTAGAGTGGTATCTACTTTCCTGGTTGAATTCTGTTGATAAGGGGGTATTAGGAGAAGGAAGTGAGTCAAGATGCTCCAAGGATTGGTAGGGGAAATAAGTGTGAGGAGGGAGCAGGGGCTGCCTGGTGAGGGCCCTTCCTGGGAGCTGCAGGAATGCTAATAAATACAGGTGTGTGAGTGAATTCCTAAAGCCCACTCAGGAGACAGAAACCACACAGCAATTCCAACAGGGAAAGTAGAATATGAAGAATTATTAATTAGTAACAGGAAGAAGACTACTTAAGTGGTAAACAGAACTCTAAGAAATGCAGAAAAGAATCAAATTATGAGAGGTGCTCCCTGAGGCTGAGATTCCAACCTCATTGGAGAGGGTGTGGCTGAGCCAGTGGGTGGTGTGTAAGTTCACCGGGGTCAAGGTACAGCAGGTCCGATCTGGCAAGGGTGTATTGAACTGGTCAAGAAGTTTCTGGAGAGAACCTCAGCTGGGAAACTTGTTGGGCAGGTGCCCCCAAAGTGTTACTCAAACTCTCTGGTGATGAGAAGGTAGTAAAAGGCCACTGGGTGTTCTGCATGTGGGCCAAGCACTGCAGCATTTCAGGAAAAAAACAAGGGGAGGGTGTGAGGGACTAGGAAGAGCAGTCCCTAGTCCTGTAATGTCTCCCTGTTGCCCTCTACTGAAGAAGCTTAATATCATGCCAGCAGGCAAGAGAATGTTTATAGGGTTACGCTTCAGAATCACAAGCAGGACAATGAAGGATGGATTTGCAGTTGAGTGGCAATGAGTTGATAATGGGTACAGTATGTGCAGACCAAAAAGTCAATTCCTCCACCTTTTTTGGAGAGTACCATGATTGAACTCAGGGGTGCTTAACCACTAAGCTACATTCCCAGTCCTTTTATTTTATTTTTTTAAATTTTGAGACAGGGTCTTGCTAAGTTGCTTAGGGCCTCACTACATTGCTGAGGCTGGTCTTGAACTTCCAATCCTCCTGCCTCAGCCTCCTGAGTTACTGGGTTTACAGGCATATACCACCATGCCTGGCTCAATTCCCTCTTAACACCCTTGTGTCATTGACCTGTCTTTTGAGAAGTTACCCCAAACCAATATTTCAGAAGTCCCTTCTGGGTTCATGACCCTGAGCAGGAAAGGACCAAGAAACATATGAAACTCTTACCTCTGTGGAGTATATAACAGCACTGGAGAAAGAGGGAGTGCCTGTCACTGTTCCCTAAATACACACTCCGACTCCTTGCCTTTTCACTGGTGGGTTCCATGGTATAGAAAATGCATGTCCCCTTGTCTCCACCTGGGAGCGTCCCCTTTGACCTCCAGCTCCTACTACCACCTGTGAAACTGCTTTATATTTTTCTGGCTGGTTCTTGTCTACTGTTTCCCACTAGATGAGAGGCCAGCTGAGGGCAGAGCACAAAGCCTTGCTCCCAGGAGCCAGAGAAGGGGCAGCCCTGTCAATGGCCCTGGCAAGGTTGCTGGCTCAACTTTGGCTAGTGAGTGCCACACAGGCAAGCAGATCAGCGGATCGTAGAGTCTTACCTTCTCCTTTTTGTATCTAGATACTCCAAGAGAACCAGAGGCCTCACTTCCTAACGACTTTCCTTCTTTCATCTCCCTACCTTGATGGAGTGAGTTGGTAGTAGGTGAATTTCCACCAAGTTGCTTCTAAATCCAAGCTGTGTAAATTTAGTTGGATTTTAAGTGCTTGGGCAATAGGGTGACAGGTGTGGGAACTTTGCTATTTAAAGGAACTTTGTGCATAATTTAACAAAGCTGCTGCCTCCTAACTTATAATTTATAGGAACCCAGTGGCTACCCATAGAGAGGGTTTGTTAAAACATGGCTTACTTATGGTAACCTTGGAAAAACCTGAAGAAGTGCCCTGTGCTTTGACTAGGTTGGCAATCTGCAAGCAATGTCCCTAGAAGAGCCTGTGTTGGTCTGAAATCCTGGGCTTTCATCATTCCGAGCTGGAAGAAGTCCTGGAGACCTTCTAGATGGGGCCCACAGTAGCTTCCAGTAGCCACTTGCTCACTGATTTGTTTTAGGTCAGAGGAGGGGCCCAGTGAGGGTAGCAGAAGATGTGCACCAAGGAGACCCCAGATCTGCCAGCTGGCAAGCTGTCAAAGCCCTTTGAGAGTGCAGCTTCTGCATTCAAGCCACCAGGGCAATTAAGCTTGCCCAGTTTCATATAGGCCTGTCATTGTTTCTGCATTCACAACGTGGCCAGAGTACCAGTCACACACCAGCTATGGACACTGCTTTCACTTGGCCTTTTAGAATGTGCTTTCTTGTCTCCAGTTGTTCAAACCAACCCAGCCGAAAGAGGTGATGGAGGGTCTACCTGACGACAGGTTTGGAGTCTCCCTCAAAAAAGTCTCCTTGAGTGTTTCATCTGATCCCTTTCTTCATTTATATAAATTAGCATAACTATATCCCATAGAGAATCCCACCCATATCTTTGTGCTCTCCTTCCTCCTGCAATAGGAGGGTGATCTCAACTCTGGAAAACAAGCGATGGGCAACACTGCCCCCTGGTGGCTACAGTTTGTCCTTGTTGGGTTTTCAGCCCTATTTTTCCAGGGATTCTTCATCTCGGTCCTTTGCAAAATCATCAGGCCACCCCAGAAAAACTAAACCCACAGAACTTTGAAAGGGGTTTCAGTTCGAAACTACCTGATGGCAATCCATATCTGTAGAGGTTTGTGT
Source organism: Sciurus vulgaris (assembly GCF_902686455.1). Taxonomy (NCBI): domain Eukaryota; kingdom Metazoa; phylum Chordata; class Mammalia; order Rodentia; family Sciuridae; genus Sciurus; species Sciurus vulgaris. Next base: position 60,265,965 of record NC_136475.1, read on the forward strand.
TCCAGGGAGGAAAGGAGTATATATCATAAATAGAAATACCTGTGAGCTGGGCCTGTGAGGCTGAGATGGACGGAGCTCTAGGGGCATTGGCTATTAGGGACATCAGCAGGAAGCAGGCAGCAGCCACCCCATCAGGTAGGTGGGGCATGATCGCTGGAGGCAATGTGAGCTTTGGCTGTGTATACCTGGGATTGTCCTGGGTTTGGATGTAGGACTAATGGCATGGCAGGGGGAAACTGAGGCAGGAAGCAGGTGAGGGAGATGTAGGAGGGCTTGAGTAGCCAGGGCGTGATGGTGAGTGAGGAGGTCAGGGACAGGGCCAGAACAAAGGAGCATGGAGAGGCTCTTCTGAGTACTTTCAACTTCCTGGTTGACGAAAGTACTCATGGACACAAGTGGGGGACCTTTGTCCTCATGCCCCTAAGAGGGGGATCCAAGAGCAGAACTAAAACTGACATGTGGACAGAGGGAGCACAATCAGTAATAGTGAGGAGAGCCTGGACAGGGGAGGGGATAAGGAAAGGAGGGAATTCCAGAGACCATAAAAAAACAAGCCAAAACTCCCCCACCGCATTCCCAGCTCTGGGACCCCTTGTCTCCAGAGAAGTCTATCTCTGTGGCTTTTGCAATAAACCTACTTCTTGCTTGTTATCTCTGTGTTCTTCAATTCTTTGTTGAACAAAAACAATGAACCCAGCACCCCTAGAAGGTAACAAAGGGAGGGTCTGGTGGGGAGTCTCGTATGGGGCTTAGGAAATAAGGTGAGGCAACAAGAATAAGTTTTCAGGTCTTGGAACTGGGGTAGCAGATAGGACTCAGTCACCAAAATAGGGGGATTAGGGTGGGCCTGGACCAAGCTGACCTATTCTTGGATGTCCTAGGTATTCTCACAGGTGGCTTCGCGTCCCTGGGAGAGTCAGAGTGTCCAGAGGTAAGCTGAACATATAGGGAAGGATTAAGTGGCTCTGGCTGCACGTAAGGGGCTATCAGCCCGGGCCTGTGCGTAGATTTTTGTAAAATTCCATGCGAGGCCTGAGTTCGGCCATTGCTGAAAGCACTTGTGTAGTGATTGTTGTCTGCAGTTCTGGCAGGGTACCTGCCCTCTCCTGAAGCTCACCTCATCTAGATCCCTTGCTGGGGGACTGTGACCTGAGGGGGAACCCGTCTAGCAGCCACACTTAGTCCTGGTGGTGGATAATGGCTCAGCAAGCTGCTCTGCTCTTGGGCGTATTAGCATATGAACTAGTCTCAAGGCCTCTTGACCCAAAGGATGGAATTTTAGGTGAAGAATAATGGAAGAGGTGATGGCTGGGAGTTAGAGGAAGACGTCCCAGAGCCCTTCACCACGTCTAAGACCTTGAACCCCCAGCAGCTTAAGATACAAGCCCTTAAGTGGGACTCTCCTTAAAAACCCAGACATCTGTCATGGCTGTGTTGTCTGTCTGCTGGTTAAGAGGCTGCCTTGGTTGCTGGTGGGGTTGAAAATGACTCCAGATTACAGGGATTGTATTGAGCATCTGGGCTTTGCCTAGAGTTCATGGGAGTTCTGATGTGGCTTGGCCATCAGGCCTCAACTCCAGAACAACGTTTTCCAGAGCATATTTCTCAATACTCCTCAAGTTTCCCTGACCCAGATAGGTTTGCAAAGTACTGTGCACCATACTCCTTACTAGAACCCCACACTTCACGCTGACATATCCAAGGGCCTGAGAAGCCCAGCAGTGAAGGAGCAGGTGCCCTTCTGTTTAATGTGATCTCCCCAAATTTCTTTGACTCAGCTCATTTTCCACTGTGAACTCTGTGTGTTCCTCCTGTGGAACTAGTTGCTCGCAGAGCTCACGCGGAATCTGCTTTTTCTCACCCTGGGGTCGTTATTAGCAGGCAGATCTGGAAAAAAAAAGAATGTCGGAAAACCCTTGGCCTTGGGAATGCACTTCCTGAAGCTTCAAGGGGCTCCCATGGCAGCCCCATCCACTTTTCCTAGCTACCTTGATGACCTTGGGTCAAGGTTGTAGCCCCAGCAAGGAACTGGAAGTAGGATTGCTTGAATTGGGAACTAACAATAGAAGAGGACCAGCTACATTTGAATTTCAGGTAAACGACAGTGCTTTAAGATGTCCCAGGTGTACCTGGAAACTTTGTTTGGAAGATGCCTGAGATAGGTGGGGATGCCCCTGTAATCAGGTAAACACTAAGCTCTATGGAAGAAACTTGGTAGGACCTTGGCATCATGCCCTGGTGCCACAACTGCCAAACTTTTATGATGGTGTGTATGTCAGACCTTGGGCTAGGGGTCCACAGACATGACTTCATTTCATTGCTTTAGGAGGAATTGTTGTTTAGGAGGAATCTCCCCTATATTTGGTTCAGAGAGGTTAAGCTATTTGCCTATGTTACACAGCTCTTAGGTTTCAAAGTTGAGATCCCAAATCAGGTTTGCTTTACTTCAAAGTCTGGATTTTTGCTTCCTCTTGACCGCAGCACTGTCTGCTCACAAGGAGTGAGCCAATAGACCTACAGGTCCCCATGAGTTGTTCAGCCTTTTCCTGACCCCTTCCCTGGCTATAGGTGTCTCCTAGTGACCAAGATTCTAACAATGCAACTGAGTCTGTGGATATGAAGGAAGTGGGGGGACTTAATTATACCTTCTCTGCCCTTGCCTCTCTGCCCACCATCAGACAGATGTCACGTCCCTCTTCCCCTTGGGCCACTTCCCCTTTGTACCCTAAGCTGGCTTCCTCTTCTGGGTCTTGCAGCGGCTCTTCATCTCTCTAGTGAAGGAATCACTTCAGCTGTTACCCTTGGCTCACATGCTTCTCTACCTCCAGACTCCAGGCTTTTTGGGGACAGGGACAATCTGATTTACATCCACCCCAGCATCTAGTATGGCATCTGGCACGTAGTAGGAGATCAACTACATGCTTTTTCTAAATGATGAGCCAGGCAAGATGCATCAGAGACCATTTTTTAAAACATTAAGTGCATGTTTGAAAATGAAACCTATTATTGGTTTCTCACAGTGTTTTTTTTTTTTTTCTTGGCTCTCTCCTGGTTGCTCTAGAAGCCTGGGTCCACCTGCATCTCCTTAGCAGCAGTACCACCTTTGTCCAGAAGATGGTGTGCGAGGACAGTGGGCAAGATCCCTGTTCAGCCAGTGAGAGCCAGGAACTGGAAAACTATGCCAACTCTATAAACGTGCAGGATCCTTCCAGGCAGGTTCTTTGGCTGGTTCCTGTGAAAAGGAGCCATTTGGAAAGGGTGTTGTTTGAGGAAAAACATTAACAGCAGGTCTTAAGGGGGTTGCTGGAGGACGGTCCCTTGAAATGTCATTGAAATCACCTCACTGTCAAGCACACAGTCCTCAAACTCTAAATGTGTCAGGATGCCATGCTTCTTGCCTGGAGAGGCATTTGCTTTGGAGATCATTCCCAGCTCTGTGGCCCTGGCGGCTCCCCTCCCTCCCCTCCCCAGCTGACCAGCCACTGCGGTTGTACCACATCCCTCTTTGCACAGGCCCTTCCACTCAAAGAGGTCAGTGCAGACATGCAAACTTGAGCTGACTGGAAAGAGGTGACGGACTAACAAAATCCTGGGGAAATTCCAGCATGGCGAGGATTTGCCAAGTGTCCCCTTTGCCGGGCTAATGAGGTCCACCAATACTTCCTCCTCAAAGTTGCACTAATCACTAAAGCCAAGCCAGCCCTTCCCACCCCCTGCCCCAGGGGCATAGGTGTGACTGTGGGAAGAGGTGAAACACCTCCCTAATCTTTAGCTAAAGCAGATTTTAAGGCTTTGGCCACCCCCACCCCCATTTTTCTTCTGACCTAAATCTTCCCCTGAAGCCAAGCTGGGCTCTGGGCCAGAATGTCAGCTATGGACAAAGGCGCCCTGTTTTGAAGGCCCAGCCTCTTGTGTTTTCCTGACCGTCTGACAAATGATATCGGCCTCCCTCAAGTCGCCGTGATAACATAGAAATATGTACAGATGGTCGTGGCCTCAGCCTCCCTCCCAGGACACCAGCAACACTGTCCCTCATGTTTCTATCTCCAGGCAATGGGGCTGTGTACGCAGAGCAGCCCACTCCTCCGCCTGTGGCTGATCCTGGGGTGGGCACTGGGAGAGAGTCTTCCTCCAGCTGAGCTTGCCCTCTTTTTTCTGACTGACTGGGTAGCTGCTTCTCCTTAGCGTCTTTGGATATGAGTGAGCAAAGTTCCCACATGGACTGTTCTCCCCCACTTCCTTTATTCCTTCTCCTTTCCAGTACCCTGGCTGCTCTGCCTCTGGCACTGCAGGGTTAACGGGCTGGCCTGGAGACCAGGACTAGTTCTGCAGAAATACCTGTCGCTGCCCTGTGGGGAGACAGATCTTTCAGCTTTGTAGGAAGTTTCTGGTCCTGTAAAGTGGGAATAATAACAGGGCCTGTCTAACTGGCCAGTTATTTTATACCAGGAGCATCTAGATGGTGGAGGTGAAAAGCAGGATGTACATTCATCATGAATAGACCTCTCTGTGGGCCTGGAAAGTACAGGCAGAAAGAGGGAAGGTTAGAAAGGATGAGAGGGATGTGCACGATATGGATTGTGTGTGTGTCAGATGGGGAAATGGTGAGAGCAAAGGCTCAACCATAGGAATCCATGAGACACTGAGAGATTTTTAACGCTTATTCTGGATTAATCAAAAGTTTTGTGTGTACACACATGTGCAAGTAAATGCAAGAGGAGGAGAAGAGGCTGTGAATTTGGTATGAAGTTCAACTATGGAGGACTTTGAAACCCCAGCTTATTACTTTGGGGAACTTTGCAAGTTTGTGAGCAAAGATCACATGTCCAGTAGTGTTAGGAAGATTAATGTGGCCATTCATGAATTAGAGAGGGTTGGAGAAACCAAGAAGAGACCATTGAGGAAACGATCGTAAGTTCTGAGCCAGAGCAGGTGATGTGGAAGATCAAGATGGCGCCTGGCAGTAGATGTGAACACCATTAATTAAGAAAGAATCCACAGCTTCAGTGACTAGAAGAATGGTGGAACTGAGGAAGAAACAGACCTTGGAGGAGAGTCTGGTGTGGGCAGGGAGCTCAGCTTTAAAGGTATTCTCCCTGAAGGTGACTGTGTTCATTTGATCACGTGTAAATAACAAGAAGTGGGAAGGACAGCAGAGCCCACCATTTCACAGAGTCTCTCCAACAGATTCTCCTCACACCCTGGTCTCCTCATTCTTTCTGAAGGGTGCTCTCCATGCTGACCCTGCACTTGGCTCAGCCTCTCACTGCCAGTCAGTTTAAGAAATGGGCCTGCTGGCCTGTTTCTCCACTGGACTCTGACCATGGCCTAAATAGGAAGGTCTCTGGCCAGAATGAGCCATGCCATGGTTGGGCTTCACTACACCAGGGGCTGGTGTTCCTCTCTCTCAAAGCTGTTTTGCGGTGGGTAGGAACAGAACTTAGCTGCATTTGGCAGGCTCTATTTGGGGAATGGAGACCAAGAGTTCTGCCTAAGGAGGAGGAGAGAGACAACAAAGATGGGAAAAAATTTTCCGAGAAGATCAAAAGGCAAAAAGAGGCATTTCTTCCCTCCTTTGAGACAGCTGCTGGTATGATTGATGGAGACATTTATTTGCTGCAGTTTTCCTGGGATCACCATTCTCTAGCAAATGCCCAGTGCCCTGCAGGAGAACACTACTGGCATTGTGAGGGGTGTATTTTAATTCTAAGGGAGTTGCAGAGGCAGGCAAGACATTGATTAAACATAAAACTGGCAGGAAGATAGGTAGAAGAGCCCACAAAGAGCTGGGGCCCTTCTCTACCCCTGCTGCTGACCAGTCCCTTCCTCCCTCCAGACCTCAGTTTTCTTATCTATGAAACAGGGGTATGGGCTGGAGGGTCTCCAAGCTCCTTTTGTGCCTTGACATCCTGTGATTCATCTTGTGCCATGATCCCAGCCTGGAGCTGGGTTTTGTGGGCAGCAGTGGAGGAAGCAGCACTGACTTTGCCCTCTGTGCAAGGCAGTCTCTGAATTGGCCACCTCAAGTCTCTCAGAAGGTTTTGAATCTGTGTGAAAAGGATTCTGGTCTTGCAGGCTAGTGTCAAGCATCATATTGTTTTCGGCTTGACTCCTACCAAATGCATAAGAGTTTTTTAAAAGAGATAGTCAAAGACTAACTTTCAAATATTTTTTAAAAACAATGAGACACCTCCCTCCACCCCAAAGGATGTCTTATGTGGAATTGAGACTAGACAGATAAAACTCTGTTCTGGTAGAAGGATCTAGAGTCACTCAGCAGCCCCTTTTAACATGGGCCCCTAAGACTCCTCTGCACAATCTGCAGACCCTGAAGTGTGTGTGGTTTGATAGTGACTGATCCAAGGGCCAGACAGGCTAATAAAGATATGGGCAAAAGTAAGGTCCTGGATTCCACGTCCACATTATGGAAAATCTCTTTAAAAACCAGTGAATGAATTCTCCTGTATCTGTATCAAACTACATGTGTATCTTGTTGAACATCATACTGTGTCCACTGTGGAATGCCCTCTCTTCCCAAGAAATTTCTTTCAGCAGTTTATATTAGGAAAAGCTTTATCTTTTTCCTGGGAACTTAAAAGTCTCCCAGCTCTTTGTTATTAAACAAACATTGTATAAAACAACTTTTGTCTCCCTCTCCCATAATTTTCCATTAGAAGATGTGTATCACTTAGTGCATTTTCCCTTGTGTGTTGCTGAGGATGTCATGGAATGGCACTTGGTGTCCATTTCAAACTCCTGTGTGTCTTCTTCCTATAGGATTCTGGATTGAAATCAGTTTCTAACTTTTCTAGCTCTAATGCAATCTCCGGAAGGTGGTGGCTCTTGCTGGTGGTTGGCACAATTCTGGGGTGTGGATATTTCTGTAGCAGTGATTCAGTGTCCAGCTGTTTGCTCCAGGGATGTCATGACACATAATTGGGGTTCCAATGTATCCCCTGATCCTGAAATTGGAGATTGGCAGTGTGGTCTAGACTTCAACAATTTGGTGTGCTGAGATTTGATTCTCTGCCATCCTGATTATAGCAGACACGGCAGCTTCCTTGGCAGGTGATTTGACTGAAAGGGCTCTGAATGTCACTTCTGACAACTCAGCCTAGAGCCTACTTCTCCTGCCTTATCCATGATCCATTCTTTAAGCACCTAATGCCTTACGTTATTTAAAAAGCAACTGAGTGGATTGATTCTGTTCTTGCACCCTGACAGATAGTCCTAAGCTTATATTCAAGTCCTTTTGCTCCTGAAGCTGCCTAGGGTCTGAGCCTCAGTTTCCACATCTATAGATCTGTAACAGGAGGAACCTCCTTGTCTTGTAATTGTCTGGGCCTCTGTGTGTCTGCCTGTTGGTTCTTGCCTCCCTCAGTGACTAACATTTATTTGAGGTTCTCCAGCTTACTGAGCCCTTTCTCACTTAACCCGCACCGCCACTGTATGGGAGGCCAACAGGGAGCTTTATTGTAATTATAAGACTGTGAGGTAAGTGCAGAGAAAGGGGGGGCGGGTAGGTGAAATGTAGGAAATGGGGGGCGGGTAGGTGGAATTCTTTGGGCTGCTTGAAGGAGTCAGATGAGGCTTTAGGAGGATGTGGCACCTGAGTTGTGAAGAGTGAGATGGTTTAGCAGCAGCCGGGAAAGCAGGCACGAAGGCTCCCAGGCAGGAGATGGTGAGTGGGTCAGGACCCTTGGCAGGGTGCAGAAAAGGCAGTTGCTGGAGACGAGGCCGACAGGCAGGGCCTGTGTGAAGGCCCTGGCATTACTGTCTGAGGACAGTTTAGATTTTCCCTGTAGATCCAGGAGCTATATGATGCAGCCTCACACTGTGACAAATGGAAGGAGGGAGATTAGAAGCCGAGAGTTGCTCTATAGCACAGTAGGACAACCGTGGCTGACAACTATTTCAAAGTAGCTAGTAGAGAAGCTTCAATGTTCCCAGCACATGAAAATAGATCTGTCTGAGATGACGATGTGCCAGGTACCCTGACCTGATTATTATTCATTGTGTACATATACTGAGGTGTTACTCTGTACCCCCAAAACATGTTTAATTACTACACACAAATTAAAAGTAAGTAGAGAGACGGTAGGAGGCTGTGGCAGCGGCTCAAGTAAGAAGTGAGTGGCAGTGAGGGAACCAGGTCCTGGTGATGAATCAGGTGTGGAGGGTCACACAGGGGTTGGTGCCCAGGTTTCTGGTTTTGCCATTTGGATAAATGGTGCTCGCTGAGTGTGTTAGTTAGCTTTGTGTCACTGTGATCAAAATAAGAAGAGCCAACAAGAGCTTAGAAGAGGAAAGTTTATTTTAGGCTCATGGTTTCAGAGGTCTTGATCTGTGGTTGGCCTATTCCATTGCTCTGGGCCTGAGGTATGACACAACATCATGGTAAAAGGACATGGTGGAGGAAAGCTGCTCAGCTCACGGCATCCAGGAAGTTGGGAGAGAGAAGGAGGGAGAAAGGAGGATAGAGAGAGGGAGAGAGAAAGGGAAAATGAATATGATTAATGTGCGTGAGCACGAGGGGGCCAGGGACAAGATAAAATCACCAAGGGAATGCTCCCATGACCTACTTCATCTAGCCATATCCCACCTGCCTACAATTACCACTCTGTAGTCCATTCAAATGTTTAATCCATCAAGTGGATTAATCCACCAATAGCTCTCATAGTCTAATCATTTCACCTCTGAACATTCTTCATTGCCTAACACATGAGCTTTTGGGGCATATTAAAAACCTTAATCATAACTCTGAGAGTGGGAACTCTGGAAGAGGGTTTGGACACACTAAATCTGAGGTTATCTGGTAATCAGCAGGTCAATTGGTCTAAACTTGAGAGGTCTATCTTGCTCAAGTTATATACTTGAGAGTTGTTTCAGGTTCAAGCTGAAGTTGCCACCTTGGGTGTGGATGAACATTTTTAGGGGGAACATGGAGATAGGAGGAGGGGGAATTGAGAATATACCTGAAACATCAGTTTTTCAAATGGATAGAGACCTAGCAAAAAGTCAGGGAAGAATGATCAGATAGAGAAGGAAGATTAAAGAAGGGGAGAAGTTCAGGGTGACACGGTGGTCAACAGAGTTGCAGGGATATCCATAAAGTCAGGAGGGAAATTTCCCTTTGGATCTGGCAGATTGCTGGTGGCAATTCAGTTGATTTTCCACAAACATATATTGAGTGACTACTATATGCCAAACATTGTTCTAAGTGCTCGGACTCCAAGAATGGCTCTATTTTCATTCTGGTGAGGGAAGACTACTAATAAAGAATGAACATAAAAATTAGTATATTTGTGGCATGTAGAAGGTGGTACAAGATGTAGATTTTAAAAAGTAGAACATTTAAAGGGGAACTGAGGAGTATGGGGCAGGAATTGCAATTTGAAATATGTCGGCCATAAAATTACATTTGAGTAGAGATTTGAAAGTGGTGAGGAGTGGACCATGTGACTCTGGGAAAAAAGACTTCAGGCAAAGAGCCATGAAAAAGTCTTGAGGTAGGTTGTACCTGGCATGTTATGGGAACACTAGCCAGGAAGCCATGAAAGTCCAGGAGTGAGGAGTGGGATGGAGGCCAGTCCCCCAGGTCCTGGAAGGAATTTGCTTTTAGGAAGCTTCTGGAAGGTTTTGAGCCAATAAAAGACATGACATGGTCTAACTTATGCCTTACAAATGTCACTCTGGCTACTGCAGTGATAATGGACAATAGGGAGGGCAGGAAAGCAGCAGGGAGATGGGCTGTAGTAGTGAACCAGGCAGAAGATGGTGGTACCTTGGCTCAGGGTGGAAGCAGTAGAGGTGGTCAGCTGTGGTCAAATTCTGGATATATTTTGAAGGTAGAGCCATAAGAATGCCTGATGCATTGGCATGTGGGGTATGAGGAGAAGAAGGAAAGTATTGCTTTGAATTTCTTAGTGTGAGCAAGTGGAAGGATGGAAGAGGCTGTAGATGAAGGTTTGGGTTCAAAGATCAAACATTTGGGGTGTGTTGAGTTAAAGTTGTTCATTAGACACCCACATGCAGGTGTGGACTAGGTCCTTTCAGTAGTGTGAGGGTGGGGGATACCAGATTGCCCAGCTGGGAGCAAACTGGAGGTATAGAGCAGAGACAGAAGCCGGGGATGTGTGTAGACTATGTCTGCTTGGCAGTGGAAGAAATGCATGCGGGGTGAGTGATGGGGAGGGATGGGTGGAGGGAGGCTTTGGCAGAAGCTTGTTTACAGGAAGAGGTGAAGAAGCCAGAAGTCTATCACCATAGAAGAAAACTTGTTCCTGCAGGAACCAGGTCCTTGAGGAAGTCAGTGATAATGGATGCCTCTCTACATCCAGGATGTCTTTTCCTCTGAGAGGGGCTGAGGTCGAGGGTACAGGCAGATAGATTTCTAGGTGGTGAGGAGAAGGAGCAGGAAATTAAAAAAAAATTTCTTAAAATTATATTTCTATAAATCAAGAATTATAGACAAGTAAGAAGTGTGTGTTAGAGGGTGGGGTTGGGCTGGGAATGTGAGGAAAAACCTAGAAGTTTATTTATTTATTTATTTGTTTATTTATTTATTTATTTGTTTATTTGTTTATTTATTTATTTATTTGGTGGTGCTGGAGATTGAACCCAGGGCCTTACCAACTGAGCTATATCTCCAGCCCCCCTAGAAGTTTAGAAGAACCCCTGGGGGTGGGGGTAGCAGAGTAATGGAAATTCAGTGCTGAAAATGTGGCTGATGCCATAAACAGTGTGGTGAGATTTTTCTCAGCAGCCTTAAGGGTAATCCTGGTTTAGGAGGTGGACATTTAGAGTACTTCAGAATTCGGAGTTTATGGGAGTAGATATGGTAGATAGATGATGTTGGAGCCAAGGTAATTGACAAGAGAACGATCAATATGAAAACTTGCAGGGTCTCAGCTGGAAGTGAGTCCAGGAGGTGCTGATAGACATAGGACAGGGAGAGTTCAAGTGAGGGTTCAGGTGAGGTCAGAGAGTAGGTTTGGTGGAGGTGAGGAAAGGATTAAGAGGTTGTGATCTGAAGTGATTTCTCAGTGGTAAGATAGAAGGTGTGATAGGGGCTGAGCAGCTCAGTATGGAAAGGATGTCACTGGGGTTGAGAATGGTTAAGGACCTAGAGGCTAGGCTGATATCATTTACTTGGATGCAAAATTCTCCAAGATGATAGCAGGAAGTGGGTGAAGAGGAAGTCCTGGAGAGTCCAGGGAGTTCCTAAAGAATAGTGATAATGAGCTGGGTGTAGTGGTGTAGGCCTGTGATCCTGCGACTTGAGAGGCTAAGGCAGGAGGATAGCAAATTCCAGGTGAGCCTGGGCAACTTAGTGACACCCTGTCTCAAATTTAAAAATTAGGGCTGGGGATGTTGTTCAGTTGTAAAGTGTGCCTGGGTTCAATCCCCAGTATTGAAAGAGAGAGAGAAAATAGTGATAATGGAGAGTTGAGGATGGTGTGATGCTTGGCTTGGCCATCAACATTGGGGAAAAGGGTCAGAAGGCAGTTTGCCTGACAGCTGAAGGGAGATGACCTGGTAAGTTTGTACCTCTTTCTGAAGCCTCTGTGTGGCTTTTGCACCTGTATGACAGCCTGTATTTCACTTGGCCTCCTATTACTGACTTTCCTTGACTCTTTCTTCTATATTATTGTTAGATCCTTGAGGACAGGTATAATGTGCTTTCACATTATAGGTACTTGATAAAAGTTGGTTTAAAAATGGCCAGATTGTGATTTACATTGGATACACTTCTTGAAACAAATTGGTGAGCTTTATTTTTCCTTCACCAACACTCTCTCCATTTTTAATAGGGAACCCCAGTTCAAGGTCTGAGAATTGCTGACTTCAGATGGAAAGAAAGAGAGGTCACTTCCTGAGACCTTGAGATCCAGTAGTGTCTATGAAACCCGAGTTTTCTTGGGCTCCTGGTAACCTGACAAGTGATGGGGAAACACAAGGAATTAGAAAAGATACCAAGTCCAGAAATGGCTGCTAGAAACCAAAGGCTAACAGAAGATTACTGGTACAATAAACAGCAAACTGTATGCAAAGGCAAATATTTAATTTGAGGTGGAGCTTTATTTTTCTTATATCAGAATAACAGAAACCTTGCATCAAAGCCTCTGGGACTAATGACAAAAAAACTAAATTAAGTGTAATTATATGCCTCTCAAAGACTCCTGGGAAGCCATTCGAACAAGCAAGGGTCCTCTGTGAGAGGTTAACTTGGTTCTTCCTGATTGAGAAGGGCCAACTGAGGAGGTGGCGGTTGAGTGGAGGTAATTATATTTGATACACTCAATTACCACTTCTCAGCAGCTGGAATGGGCTCTGCTCAAAATGATTGTGTCTATCCCTTTGATGATCCAAGTGAACAAAAGGAGAAATAACAAAGTTTCTAGAACCTGGCAACTTCAAGGCAAGACCAGATCCTAAATTATAGAAGATAGATACTTTAGAACTCATTAAAACATATTGGAGTGACCTACTTAGCCTAAGAGAGAGAGGGATGTTGGTAGCCCCCAGCAGGCCTCTATTATGTTTAATAATTTTGATATTCTCCTGCATTTGGCACGAGCATTGTCCACAGTTGGTTTGGGACATGCTCTGTTTTGCTCTCTTGAGTAAGAAGAGCTTGCTGATTTTTTTGTTTGTTTGTTTTTTGCTACAATTGCATACATTGACAATGTCTGGCATCCAGTCAAAAATTTCCAGGCATGTAAAGAAAGATGGAAAGAAAAAATACAATCCTTGATAAGGATAAAGATCAATTGATTGAAACCGACCAGAAAACAATACAGATGACAGAATTAAAAGACAGAGGTTAAAACAGTTCTTGTAAATATACGTCATATGTTCAAAAATCTAGAGAAGAAAAGATTGAATATATTAAGTAGAGACATGGAATGACCTAAATTGAACTTCTAGAGATGAAAACTATGTCTAAGATGAAAAATGATATACCCAATTGAATTAAAGGCAGATTATAGAGTGCAACAGAAGAGATTAGTGAACCTGAAACAGTAATAGAAACAATTCAAAATGAAACAAAAGATTGAAAAATAAACAGCATCAGTTAACATGGCAAAAAATTCAAGTGGTCAATTATATATGTATGAACATCCCAAAGTAGGGAGAGACTGAAAAAAATATTGAAAGGAATTATGGCTTAAAAAAATTCCAAATTTAGCCAGGCATGGTGGGGCATATAATCCCAGTGACTTGGGAGACCGAGGTAGGAGAATAAGCTCAAGACCAGCCTTAGCAAGGCCCTAAGCAACTTAGCAAGACCCTGTCTCAAAATAAAGGGCTGGGGATGTGACTCAGAAATTAAGCACCCATGGTTTCAATTCCCAATACCCCCCAAATTTCAAATTTGATTAAGCCTATAAATCTACAGAAACTCAATGAACACAAATGCAATAAACATGAAGAAAACCATTCCAAGGTACATCAAAATGTTCAACACTTGAGATGAAGAGAAGTCAACCAGGTCATCAGGGAAAAAAAGACAAAGAAGGAAACATAAGAATGATAACAGAATTCCTGTTAGCAACAATGTAAATGAGAAATGGTAATCTTTAGGGTACTGAATTTTTATAAAAACATTGACCTAGAATTCTTTACCCAGTGATGATAATCTTCAAAAGCACATGTGAAAGAGATATTAACAAGCCTAAAAAGATGAAAAATTTCATCTCTAGTAAACCTGCACTATAAGAAATTTTAAAAGAAGCTATTCAAGCCAGAGGAAAATGATACCAGAGAGTAATCCTGGGTCTTTACAAAGGAGTAAAGAGGATCAGAAGTGGTTAACTACATGGGTGAATTTATTTCTTATTCTTCAGATTTCTTTAAAAGACTTTTAAAAGCAAAACAATAGAAACCAAAAGCAGTGAGTTTTATAATGTCTGTAGAAATGTTTGCCAATATTAACAAAGGGCAGGAGGGGAGACGCGGAAGCGCACTGTTGGGGGTTCTTACACTAGTCATGTAACACATGAAAATAAACATTTATAACGTTTGGGAAAAACTAGCCCTCTCTGCTCACAACTCTTCTGACAGGCCATGTGTATGTGTGGTTTCCCACACCAAAAATTTCTCCAGTTCTCTTCAGACACCAACTGGGTTTCTCTATAGTTCAGTTCAATTATGACCATATCTACCTGGAGTTAGTGCAGCTTCACATTTTAAATGCTCAGTCCCACAAAGTGGCCCTGGATTTCAGATGCTGATGACAAATGGGCGGTCCTTTGATTACTCACAACTTCTGTCTGACTTGGCTACAGCTTGGAGATTTCCATAACTCCCTCTTCACGTTTTGTTATTTACTGGATGGTTCACAGAACTCGGGGAAACATGTTTACCAGTTTATTCCAAAGGATGTGGCAAAGGATACAGATGAATAATGGCCAGATGGAGAGGGATACAGGGTGAAGTCTGGAAGGATCCCCAAGTAAGAGCATCTGTCCTGTGGAGTTGGGATATGCCAAACCCCCCAAAACAGAGATGTGTTCATTAACCCAGAAGCTCCTTATATTTTAGGGATTTTTATGAAGGTTTGTCATGTAGGCATGATCAATTGTTAATTCCATTTCCAATTCCTCTCCCCTCTTGGCAGCTGGGGTTGAAAATACCACGTTTCTAATTTTGGCTGGTCTTTTGGGTGATAACCCCCATCCAAGAGCTCCCTACGAGTTGCCTCAGTAAAGCAAAAGATTTACTATTACCCAGGCAATTCCAAAAGATTTAAGACCTGTGTCAGTAAGTAGAGTTGAAGGCCAAATATTGGAACAAAAGATAGGACAAATAGAAAGCAATTACAAAGATTGTAAATTTAAACTGAACCTTATCCATAATTGTATTAAATGGAAATGGTATAAGATTCCAGATAAAAAGGCAGATATTATCAGATTGGATTTAAAAAAAGCAAGATCCAACTACCTGCTACCCTTAAGAAACCCATCTTAAATATAAAGACTCTTTATATTTAAACCCATATCTCTCACCATGCACAAAACTAAACTCAAAATGGATTAAGGACCTCGGAATCAGACCAGAGACCCTGCAAATTATAGAAGAAAAAGTGGGTCCAGATCTTCAACATGTCGGCTTAGGACCAGACTTCCTCAACAGGACTCCCATAGCACAAGAAATAAAAGCAAGAATCAATAACTGGGATAGATTCAAACTAAAAAGCTTTCTCTCAGCAAAGGAAACTATCAGCAATGCGAAGAGAGAGCCTACGGAGTGGGAGAAAATCTTTGCCAATCATACTTCAGATAGAGCACTCATCTCCAGAATCTATAAAGAACTCAAAAAACTCTACACCAAGAAGGCAAATAATCCAGTTGACAAATGGGCTAAGGAAATGAATAGACACTTCACAGAAGAAGATCTATAAGCAATTAACAAACATATGGAAAAATGTTCAACATCTCTAGTAATAAGAGAAATGCAAATCAAAACCACCCTAAGATTCCATCTCACCCCAATTAGAATGGCGACTATCAAGAATACAAGCTACAACAGGTGTTGGCGAGGATGTGGGGAGAAAGGTACACTCATACATTGCTGGTGGGGCTGCAAATTAGTGCAGCAACTCTGGAAAGCAGTGTGGAGATTCCTTAGAAAACTTGGAATGGAACCACCATTTGACCCAGCTATCCCACTCCTTGGCCTATACCCAAAGGACTTAAAATCAGCATACTACAGAGATACAGCCACATCAATGTTCATAGCTGCTCAATTCACAATAGCCAGATTGTGGAACCAACCTAGATGTCCTTCAATTGATGAATGGATAAAGAAACTGTGGTATATATATATATATATATACAATGGAATATTACTCAGCCATAAAGAATGATAAAATTATGGCATTTGCAGGCAAATGGATGAAATTGGAGAATATCATGCTAAGTGAGATAAGCCAATCTCAAAAAACCAAAGGTCGAATGATATCGCTAATAAGTGGATGAGGACACATAATGGGGGGAGGGAAGGGTTAGTGTTAGGGTTAGAGTTAGGGTTAGGGAGGGGGGCAAGAATGAAGGAAGGAAGGACTGTATAGAGGGAAAAGAGGGGTGGGAGGGGTGGGGGGAAGGGAAAAAATAACAGAATGAATCAAACAACATTACCCTATGTAAATTTATGATTACACAAATGGTATGCCTTTACGCCATGTACAAACAGAGAAATAACATGTATCCCATTTGTTTACAATAAAAAAAAGAATTAAAAAAATAAGAAAAAGAAAAAAAAGAAAAAGGCAAAAAAAAGATTAATATAAATATTTTAAATACAAAGACACAAGTAGGCTTAAAAAGAATGAAAAAGACCAACTTTATTAGCCACATTAATGTTGAACACAGTAGATTTCAGAACAATGTATACTACTAGAGATGAAGAGCATTGTAAGTAAAAAAGGAGTCAATTTATTGGGAAGATGCCAATTCTAAACATTTATGTACCTAATAACACAGCTTCAAAATATATAAAGGAAAAAACTGATAGAACTGAAAGGAAGAACAGAAAAATCCACAAAAGAAGTAGAAAGAAAACCAGTAAGTACATAAAAAGACTTGAGTGATGTTATCAAACTACTTGATATAATTGCTACTTTATAGATAACTCCACCCAATAATAGCAGAATATTGCACAAAGAAAATTACACACTTCCCAGGTATTTGCATGGGCCCAAGTGTGTGCTGTGTGGGAGCTAAAGGTATGAGGGGCCCTCCAAGGCCCATGGGAGCAGCTGAGCCAGTCCAGTTAAGTAACCCCCGGCATGTCCCCAGGTCTGTCTCCACTTCTGTCCCCAGGGAGGGTTTCAGAGCTGAGGATGAGGCTCTTGTGTAATGCAGGTGAGCAGTTTCCCTCTGGATCTCAAGCTACTTGAATTTAGGACATTTTAGTTTGTTTCCATTTAAGCAGTAGAGAATAAGCTAATGAAACTCAGCTCTAGATGTAACTGGCTGGAAACTGGAGGGACTCTGGCCTCTAATTCCTCAGAAATAGATAAACAGGAAAACAAGGCCAAGGTTAGAGGAAGAGGTCCAAAAGAAGACACAGGGAGACTGACTGTTAAAGAAGCAGGAGAACTGGAGACCTGGAGACGAGGGGTCAGGTGAGTAGTCGTCAGAAATGGCCCACCTCCAGGGCTGTGTGGGCAGTAGGTGTCCAGGAGTTGTTGGGGGGCCAGAGGGCAGGGAAGGCAGAGCCAATAACACCTCATGTTTCCTGAGACAGGTGCTACATCATATTTTCTGTTACTTCAACTTTCAATGTTTCTCTGGTTACAGGGTTTGGACTGCACTTCAGATACACATAGAAGACCAGGCAAAAGGGAATCTGCATGTCAGCTGCATTCCTAGAATGTTGATGCCTAGAAGATTTGTCTGACAAATTACTTGAATTGGGTGTTAGAGATAAAGTCATGGATGACATTTCTGTTGGATTATTAAGAGCTACCCAGGGTGTTTGGTAATGTCTCTGTTCCAATTAAATTCCACAGCAAGCACATGCTCTGTGCTCCCATCTAGTGTTGGATTCCCCGAGTCTTATCCACACTCCCAGAAGGAGGTTCCAATCCACCACAGGGAAGACAGGGCTAATAAGAAACAAATGACAGACAGACATATGGCTGACTCTTGGGATGTGACCCACACAAGGAAGCTCTCAGGTACATGCAGAGGCAGGACCAGTGTGGGCTGGAGTTTGGGAAAGAATTGATCTTCAGCTGAGCAGATTTGGTACGGATATAAAAGGGCAAATATCCGTCCACCTGGTCTACTAGACCAACACAGGATGACTTTCTCTGTGTTGTAAAATGTTCAACAACTCTAGTAAAGTTGACATGATTTACAAACCTAGTTGAAGAGAAGTTAGTAGCTAGGGTTTAGGATTTAAGGGACTAGAAAATCCTGTGTGGCTCCTTCTGGAAAGAGCTTTTGGAAATGCTGTGCAGTGGGGACATTGGGCCCTGTGGAGGATCTGAGCAGCCTAGGGTCCCACTCAAGTATTTTTAGTCCCAGTTTTATCCAGGGGAATGGGAAGAGATCAAGGTGTGCTGAACTTCATCTGCAATGTCCAGGTTATCAGGAAAAGGTCTTGGGCTTTCCTCCAAGGTAAGAGGGATCCCTTCAACTCTCTGGGAAAAGTTAGGGCAATAATAATTCTGGAACACTGTAGGGGAGGATGCTGTTTCAAAAGCCACCTATGGCCTGGTCAAGTGCTTATTTGTGGGAATTGTGGACAATAGAAGACAGGGAGGGGCCTGGGGAACTTGACTATAGCCAAGAAAACTTGGCTGAGCACATGGAGTCTCTTTCCAGGGACCAAACTGGGTGCAGGGTCTGTTGAAGGTTAAACTCTGAGTTAGAAACTGAGAATCTACTACCTCCCAAAGAAAAGCTAAGCTTAGGCCCTGAGAAGTGCTGGCTGGCATGCCTCTTCCTATTGTGATGGGTTCAGAACCTTTTTTGGCTAAGGACGTGAAGTATTAGACTCACTGCCACTTTCTTATGGGGTTTCTCCCATGCACACAACATCAGAGTGAACAACCTGTGGCAAAGGTACAAAAATATCAGATCAACTGCATTAGCCCCAGGTAACTCATGACTCTCCTGATGGGGAGGAAACTAGCCTCCAAATGATAGTGCTGGAGAAGGGGGAAAAGGAGGTAATACTGAAGTGATAAAATATTTGTTTTAATATTACTTTCTATGCAAACAAGTTTAAGAAATTAATGGAAGTTTTAAACGTAGGTCTGTGTGGAGAGAGGGAAGAGGGAGAACCTGTTATTTAAATAAGTCTCCCCTGATATAATTTCAACTCTTTGTCTCTAAAAATTTTTTCTTATTGTGTAACATGAACGGGCCAAGTTTAAGGAAGTATTCCCCTTACCTAGGACAGCTAGATTGCTTCTGCTTATTTTCTATTAGAAACAGTATTATCACATCAAATTTAACAACTTCTGGGGGAGAATTACTCTAGCTGCAAATTGGGGAAGAATTTGAGAAAGGAAAGCCAGGCTAAGAACTCAAAATTGGGTAAAGAAACTCGAAACCTCCATTACGATTGGCCATTGTAGGTGGTCCCTTACCTCCCTGGATGGCACATGAGGTGGGACCTGCTAGTGGGTGCTGTGGAGTTTGTTCTAATCCTCTCCATTGCACTGGGTTAGATCTGCTCAGCACCGTGTAAGGGTGACTGTGTCTTATTCTTCTCTGTACAGAGAGAGATGGGTGGGCTCCTCCCTATAATACTCTGATCATTGAGAGTCAAAGTTACTTTGACACTTTGCAAAGGGACAAGAAGAAAACTTATAAGTAAATTAGGATCTCTATTGCATTTAATATGTTTTATTCCTGGTCATACTGGTGAGTCTTCTGAATAGGAGAGGAGACAGGGGAACATTAAACCTTGAACTTCCCTGCCTGCCTTGAAGATTTATGGAAAAATAAAGACCTACAGTCATGCCATGGCATTTGGTCCATAACAATTTGGGCAAGTTAAAAACAAAATAAAACAAAACAAAAAACATCAGATAATACAACAAGTAACCTTTGCCACGTTTCAGAGCCAGCTCTGGTGGGACACAGACTCTGGTCTTGAAAAGCCCCCTGCCCCTCATCTTGCTGCTTGTGCACTCTCCGGGGCCTCCTGGCAGATGGGCATCAAGCCTTGTTGGCCTAGAACCTTTCCTGACAGCAAAGCTTGCTCTGATCATGGATAAGTCTTTCTGCTGGTGATGTCATCTGCCTTCCAGAAGCTTCCTCTGGTGGTCCTTGGCTCTGCCCTGTGGAGCAACATCAAGCAAACTTCTCTGTTCATACTGCAGCTACTAGGGATCGTTGGGCTTCTCATGTCTGCTCCTGTCCAGCTCAAACACCCTCGTTCCTTCTTGCTCCTCATTAGACAAGGTTCCCAGACACTTGTCATTCTATTCAGTCTTCTCTGAACAAAGTTCAGTTTGTCAACATCTGACTTAGAATGTGATACCCATAATGAGATTTCTGGGATCAGAACTTGATGAGAAATTCCATTTCAAGTCTTAGCAGAGGAAATCTTCCTCTAATGACTTTTCCTTCTTTATGGCAGAGTGGAAGTAAAAAAAACAGGAAGAAACAAAACAAAAAAACAAAACAAACAACAACAACAAAAAAAAAAAACAGACCCACCAAATCAATCCAATAATAGCTACTTACTGATTCTCTAGTGTCAGGGCCAGTTTCTTCCCTGGGTCATTAGGGGATGTAAGAAAGAGGCAAGATAAAGAGGCACCAGAAATGAAGAGCCAGCTTGACTTGCTTCTTTCCAGTATAGAAAATAGAATCTCTTTTATTTGCAGCTCAAGAATTCAAGTGCTGCAAGATTCTTAGAGGCTGCTTCCTCAATCTCCTAATGAACATATCACAAAACTGATGGCCAGACAGGTTACATGACCTGCCCAAGATCACAGAGATTCCATGACAGCCCTAAGCCCCCAGCCCAAATCTCTGGGGTTCTTTCCATCAGTTTCTTCTGCCTTCCACCTCTTTCTTCTGCCTCTGTCCCTCCCCAGAGACTCAGTCCTTGGTCCCTCTGACCATTATTCTTACCTGAAAGCTTCTTTGCAAACATAAGCACCAAAGTCATAAGATGCCTTGGCACATTTTTTTTTTTTCTCATGAGAATCTTTTGCACTGTGGTTTGTGGAGGAAGCTGACTAGCATTCTAGTTATCAACAGAGAACAGTCACTGTTAAGATAATATATGTGTCTAAATATGTCAGCAGGTGCAAGAGCTGTCTTGTTCCACTAGGGTGACAGGAAATGTATTCACCTAAATGTGCAGGTCACAGATAGGTCAGAGAGATAGCATAGTACCAGGGGTCAAACAAGCCACAGTGCGGTTTTTAGAGACATGTGGTCCCTCTAAGGCCAGGGAAACATAGATGCCCATCTCTAGAAAATGCCTGAGTGTTCCCATGGGTACCCATAGGGAGAAATATAAAATTCTCTGCATCATTAAGGGCTAACTTTAATTTTAGATTCTGGTCCACTCGCCGCCTCTAAAGTATCTCTTGGATATTCTAATTTACTCTTTTCATTTTGCTGCATTCATTCATTCATCCCTCTCTTCATTCAATAACTATTTTAAAAATATTTTGCTTATCTTCATTCAATAACTAATGTTGAGTCCCTTCTTTATGCTGATAAGTCTCTCTTCTCAATCTGAATTCTACTCTGAATTCTTTAAGGGTTGGAATCCCACATCTTTTGGGATGCCATTATTGTACACTCAGCCCACCAGTTTCTTCCTTAGCTCTGTACTTCCGGTACCTGCTGCCATCTACTTCAGGCACTCAGTGCTGACATGTGTAGTTTTGCCAACTGGCCTTACTCGTTGGATCAACATCTGCTTAGTTCTTTGCGGTCAACCAGATTTGCGTGCTTTGTCTCAATCATCCTCATAGCACTGGGGTACTATTATCATTCTCATTGCAAAAGTGAGAAAAGCGAGGGCTAAGAAAGATGAAGAAACTTGTTTGTCACATAGCTGAAGGTAACTGTGTGAAACTCAAAACTCAGTTTTGCCCTTCTGATCCTAAATCTTTTGCTTTTCCTCTTTCACCCTGCTGTACTTGTCCAAACTTTTTATTCTCTATTGGGGCTTACATAGTGCTTGTACTCAACTACATTCTCATTAATCAAATTGTTCTAGTCTGGTAGCTCTAGAAGGACATGTTTACTTGGGAACCGTCAAGGAAATATGAAAATGTTGACTTATGTTATAACCCCCTTTTTCCCCAAGTTATCTTTTTATAAAAATACTTTTGGTTGTAGACGGACATGATATCTTTATTTTATTTTTATGTGGTCCTGAGAATCGAACCAGTGCCTCACACAGGCTAGGCAAGCACTCTACCACTGAGCTACAACCCCAACTCCCAGGTTATCTTAATTGCTTGTGCTAAGCCTGTCAGAAGATGATGAAGATGAAATCATTCCATTGTCATTTTAAAGCAGTTTTTTAAGTACACATCTTTAGCTATGACATCATGCCCCAGCTGCCCTCAGAAGAGAAGTCAGTGTCTGAGGTACAGGAGGGTAGGGAAGAGTTCAGTGACATTGGCCTAGCCAGCAATAGGTTTGTTTGATACCTGACTTCTGGTGAAATTCTTCCCTTTTTATTTAAGTGATTTAACATTCCTATCAACTTAATTCAAGTTTGCTATTTAAATGGAATGCTTGGATTTGTTTGATTGTCTTTTTAAAAAATTGGTCTCTGACATGAGCTTAATAAATTAGTTTTACTCTCTGAAAATTTTGCTACAAAATTAGTAAGGGTCTTTCCTAGGCTGGGTGCCAGATCGATTTATTTACGTGATAGTCATGTCATCTGTGAATATAGTTTCATTTCTTCCTTTCCTATCTGTAGACCATTTGTTTCGTTTTCTTATTGCAGTAGCTACAACTTTTAGCATGGTATCAGAAAGGAGTAGTGATAATGGACACCTTTGCCTTCTTCCTTATCTTGGGAGTATTCATCCAGTTTCTCACCTTTTAAATGTGATATTAGTTGTAGTGTTTTTTTGTTTTGTTTTGTTTTGTTTTTTTTGTGAATGTTCTTTCACTGTATTCCTAATTTTCTGAGATTTTTTTTTTTAAACCATGCATGGGTGTTGGATTTTGCCAGTTGCTTTTTCTGAATCAACTGATATGATCGTATGCCTTTTTTTCTTTAGCTTCTTGATGTGTTAGATTACATTGATGGATTTGTCCAGTCTTGCCTGTCTAGGATAAATTTCACTTGGTTGTGGTACATAATAATTTTTATTCATAGATTCTATTTGCTTATATTTTACTCAGGATTCAGATTGATCTATTTAGGCCACAACCATAAACAAATGAAAAGCCTCAGTGGCTTCCAAGTGAAATAACTAAAATCCAGAGCTCTCAGTTATTCAAAGCCCTCTATAATCCTTTATGTGCTCCTCTCCCGCTGCTTTCCCTAAACATTTTCTGTGTTTTATCACCACCCTGTGTTTGAATATTCCATTCCCTTCAGTTAGTACTAGGTATAACTTCCAACTCTTTTCTACCCTCATTTTTTTAAATCTTATTTTTCTTTAATACTGAGCTGATAGAGTATATGCATGAATGAATGTGTAACAATGAATCCTACCATTAAGTATAATTATAATGCACCAGTAAAAATACTGAGCTGAAATCATAATCCTTCTTTCACATTACTCATCGTCCCGTATGAGGTGCTTGGTGTGCGTTTTTTGAAATGAAAGGAACCTGAGATTCAACTTTGGCCTCATTTCTTAGAATCTCTCAGTCTTGGCTCCTTATTTTAGGTATTGAGACCATTGAGTCTAAATTTTCAACCAGAATATGATGTCCTCGATGTCATTATCTCAGACAGAAGTTGCCTCTGTGATGATGGGTTCCTTACCTCATGGTCTCTACACTATCACTAGCTTTTGTAACTGCCAGGTGATTTATGTGACATAATGAGCCACAGTTTGCCACCGATGCCTTCCATCATTAGCACAACAGCTACTAGAGAAATGTGCAGCTTTTGAGAAGTGTTTATGAAGAGAAAGCTTGGTTAAGTGGAAAGAGTTTAGGTTTTAGCTTTTGGTCAGTCTTGGGGTTTAAGTCCACTTTGCTACTTACCAGTTGGGTAATCTTGGGTGAATCTATACATTTCCCAAAGTCACTGATTCCCCATCTTAAAAATGGGAATGATAATAATATCTTTCTAGGAGAGTTATTAGAGTGAATGATGAAATGCGTGCATGAAATAATTTATGTAAAATGTTTTAAGCTGCAGCTCCTGGAATAAACTAAGTGTTAATCAAATGATGCAATTAAGTTCATACTATATGCAGTGCGGTGCTAGATGTCACGGGGAAATCAAGAGTGTATAAACTAATCTTTCCCACTTAAGGCACTCACGGGCAATTGGAATCATGTTCCAAATTCGTTGATCCAGATATGAGGAGGAGTGTGGTTCTTTCACTTGTCTGAGTCCAACTTGGCAGGTGAAAGTTGTGAATTCCAATAAGAACAATGTTCTTTGGGATCAGATCTGACTGTCTAGAATTAATTGATCTATATCAGTTCAGTTGAAGTTGCCAGTGGTGGATTGGGAAGGCCAAACCATTGGTGTGATGCTTGTGTGGGAAGGAAAAAGTGAAGCAGATCCTTAGGGCTTATTGGGTGAGCTGAGAGAGGTAGACAGTGGGCAGGAGGGGAAAACAAATGAGAATTCCTTCGAACTTTCTTTTCATGTCATCTGAAGACTTTGTGGGGACAAGTAACTATGTTCAAAGACAATTCATAGTGATAGCCAAACCTTTTTTTTATACATTGGTTCACTCTTTCCCCCTCTTTCTCACGCTAGCACTCTCATTTTGTGCCTTGTAAAGGTAACTGGTCTAGCTCATTCTGGTTGGGCCATGTGATGTTTTCTTAGCTGTGCGCTCGTGTTGGGATTCTAATGTCCTGGGCACGGTAAGTGTTGTGGTCTGAGTGAACAATAGATTATGGCTCAACCTTTTCCTAGGCTCTTAGGCCAGTGGCTGATCTCCATGGCATGCAGTTTTGGAACTTCTCCCCAGGTTGGAATAGATGCAGCGCTAATTCTCATGGGGGATTTGGGCTCTTGTTTGGCCCCTTCTGGTGGAGGTTCTGTGGATTTCATGCTGGCTCCAATCCTGATTAGACTCCTTCACTTGGCAGAGGAGGACATTCATCCTACCCTCTACTTGGTTGATGGCCAAAGCAAATCCAGTCTTTTTTAATAGAAAAAAAATACAGTATGTGAACTTCAAGTTTTTTCCTGATGTTGTAACTTCCATCTCTATTCTTATCAGAAGCTTGTTTTTTTAGAAATAATGCTCATGGAGAATTGGTTGAAGGATAAGTCATTTGTCTCTATTTTAAATATCATCCTTGGGTCAAGGACCATCAGATGGTGGCAGACTTGACTACCTTGTCTTAATCTTTCAAAGAATTCATTTTGACAAACTGAACTTGGACTTTTGCCATTAGTCTATATTGAGGAATGGAAACCTACTATTGTATTCATGATTGTGGCTCATTATTGAGGGTGGAATTCATTCCAATCCATCACACTAGGACAGGGAAAATATTCTCCTTGGTTTCAGTGCTTCATCTGGGCACCAGTTTTAATCTTTTAGAAACCAGGAAACTTGAATTCAGCATTAACTTTCTGTGAACCTGCCACATTGTGGTCTTCTCTCTCCCTAGCAGAGTCTTATTCTTTGCTTTTTCTCTTGCCTACTTTTTTCTTTAGCCTACTTTATTTTTCCTTCAGCTAAGTTTTCTCATTGAAAAAATTCTTACTTGTACAGTCTGGATATCTGTCATGGCTACAAATGGCTTTAGGAGCAAGTCAGGGCAAGTCTAGATTTGTAAGAGCCTACTATTCCTAGGTGAAAGCAAGGTGTGTGGGAAATTCCAGAGGAGAGGACAAAAAGGAAATGCTCTTCTTTGAGAACAAAGGTATCCCTTGCTTGCCTCTCAATTCTGAAAAATCTCCCCCATCCCTCACTGGTTGCTTGCAATATGCTCAGGCCACACGGTTTAACGTTCTCAGGAAATTCTGGAGGTGTTCCAGAAATGGAAAGTCTAGGCCCATTCACCAGAAATTCAGTCATACTTTGTGGGTGGTTGGAGTCACAACCAAAACCAAATACCTTTAGTTAAGACTGCACATGCCCAGTCAGCCTCACGTCTGGGAGGCCCAGCAGTTGCTGAGTACCCTGCCCTTCCCACGGCAGAGTCTGTAGAGTCCCAGAAACCTCTGTGTCTCTGCCAGCACTTATAGATCTCTGACCAATTAATTTTACTTCACTACCCAAAAGAGAGGTAGGCCTGGAAGTGCCACACAATGAGGGGGTGAAAGTTCTTGGGATGTTCCCTAGGAGAAGTTATGGAATCCTCAAGCCAAGAATGTCTTCCTTGGTCATGACCTTTCCCCTGTGACCTCCTAACTCCTCAGACTCTGTGCCCTTTGCTCAGCCTACAGTGGCTCTACCTCTTTGAACATTCAAATACTAAGCATCCTTTGAGTCTCAGCTCAGGTCCTTTATGTTCTCTCCACACCAACAGCTGTCCCTGTACACCTGGAATTACTGCAGCCTTTAGTCTGGAGCATGCTTGGTCCTTACAGTCTGCTGTCCCTGGGACTATACTATTTTGTTTGTTCATCGCTCTACTCCAGTTGGATTTTAAACTTCTTGAAGAAAACACATGTATCCTAACCTTGGTCTTATATTTCTCACAGACATTATCATGATTCTAAGTACTAATAGAACTTTAAAAAATTAATCCACTTTTTCCTTCTCCCCCGGTTATTCTGTGGGGTCCCCTTAGTTCCTCTTGTTAGCTGTGTGTGGGACTCTGTTAATCAGCTTTGCTGTGGTAGCAAGTAATCCCCATGCTTATAAAGCATAGATTATAGACTCATAAAGCATAGATTTATTTGTATTTCATGAACACTCTGGATCAGTGGTAGCCCTGTTCAATATGTCTTCTTATTGAGACCCAGGCTGAAGGAGAGGTCCTGCAATGAGTCACTACCAAGAGAAAGCACAAATGAACTGGAAGAAAATTGCATTGTCCCTAAAACTTTTTCAACTGTCACTTCCATTCACATCTCAACCAAATTACATGGCTGAGCCTGACATGGCAGGGAAGGATCACCCAACAATAGGAAAGCTTTCAAGTCACATGACAAAGACAGGACATAAGATCATCTTTCAAGGAAGGGAAACAAGAAAGGGGAACAATGAAACATTTTATCAGACTTGTTTTGGATGCCTGGCCCTGGTTGGTGCATTATATAAGGCAAATATGTTCAGTGTCGGGTACTATAATTTTATGAAACATAGCAATTTTAGTCTTATTTTATTATGGGAAAAGAAAGTTCAGCTAACTTAATTGGCCTTTGAATGAATGAATGAATGAATGAATAAATTTATGTATATCTGCATTTCCTTCAACTTTTCTTGCCAATTGCTAATGCCCGGGCTCCACCAGAATTTTCTTATCCAGATAGTGCTGCTAATACACTCTGAAAAATTCCCACCTGATCCTATAGCAAGAACTCTCAGTAGGTGTCAGTAGATTATTTCTTATTTTTAAGACTAAGATATTTACATATTAAAGGAACTTCTGGAGTTGGGGGTATAGTTCTGTGGGAGAGCACTTGCAGGAGGCCCTGGGTTTAATTCCTAGCACCACCCAAAAAAGGCTAGCAGGTACTTCTGGACATGCCTCAATCCCTGATAGTAAGTGATGATGGAAAATTTTAGGTTTCATTCACATGATGGACTAAGCATGAGAGCATGAATGCTCTTACTAAATGTTTCAAATTGTTAGTGGGTCATGAAAAATATTATTAAAAATGAAATTAAATAGAGTAGAAAGTATCAGAGGTTTCAAGATGGCGGCCTAGAGGGTGGCTGCATTTCATGTTGCTCCAGGACTCAGGATTCAAAAGAGGAGATATTGAGACGCTTGGGACCAACTCAAAGCAGCTGGGTGACTCTCACCCCCTGGGGAGGCATCCCGGATGGGACCGTGGTCCCGGAACGCAGGAAACTTTGTGAAGTAGAACTGCCGGCGAGACGCCCCTCCCCCCGCTGGAGCAGTGAACTCGGACAGCTGGGAGCGCCGTAAAGGAGGCCGCTCGGCACAGCGCTGGGACTCGGAGCAACCACTGGGGCTCCGGCGGCTGCCCAGGGGAAGAGTGGCGAGGAGAGCTGTGTGGACTCAGAACACCGGGGCCTGCCCTGAGGAGGAGGAGGAGGAACGTGGCCACTTGGATTCGGAGTGACTGCACCAGAGCTACAGGCGGTTGCCAGAGGAGAAGCCGCGTGGCGAGCTGTTTGGACTCAGACCACTTCTGAACCCCGGGGCCTGCCCGGAGGACGAGGAGGAGGAGGAGCGCGGCCGCTTGGATTCGGGGTGACTACACCAGAGCTACAGGCGGTTGCCAGAGGAGGGGCTGCGTGGTGAACTGTTTGGACTCAGACCACTTCTGAACACCGGGGCCTGCCCGGAGGAGTAGGAGGAGGAGGAGGAGGAGCGCGGCGGGTCCTTTGGACTTGCAGTGACTGCATTAGCGCTCCAGGCGGCTGCTCAGAGGAGAAGGCGAGTGGTGAGTTGTTTGGTCTTAAAGTGACAGCTCCTGAACACGGGGGGGCTGCCTGGGGGAGAAGCGTGGTGGGACGCTTGGTCTTGAGTGGCCGCACCAGAGCTCCGGGCGGTTGCCCAGAGGACCCGTGCTGCGGGTCACGTGGACTCAGAGCCACTCAGAGCGACCGCTCCTGAACACCCCGGGGGTTATCTGGAGAAGGAGGAGGAACGGGGAGGGTCACTTCGACTCGGAGTGATTGATTGCCCAGGGCTACGGGTGGTTGGTGGAGGTGGAGGCACGCAGTGAGTTTCTTGGACTCCTAGTGACCCCACCGGAATACTGGGCGGCTGTCCGGAGTAAGAGGCGTGTGGCGGGTCTCTGGGATTCAGAGCGATTGTACAGGGCCCCAGGTGGCTGCTCAGAGGAGGGGCCGCATAGCCAGGCGATTAGGTGCAGAGCAGGGTCCCAGGATCTAGGAGGCTTCTTGGTGGAAGAGCCGTACAGAGACAGGCTTAGGGCGGAGTGAAGGTTCCAGGCCTGCGGGCAGATGCTCTGAGGAAGGGCAGCCTAAGGAGAGTCATCTGCAAAGGGTGAGGCTCCCAGGCCCAGGAGGTAGGGCCGGGCCCCTGGGAACTTTGCAGAGGAAGGCAGCCCAGCCCAGGCGGTAGCTGTAAATTGAGGGGAACCTCTAGGAGGGAATTGACCACCGAGACCTCCCCACCGGGTGAGTCTTCCCTGCTGGGTGAGGTTTCGCCACAAGGACGGTAAAACTAGAGACTCAGGCCCAAACAGGCCTTGCCTCAGCCCACAGCCTAGGTCCCCTTTGGATGACCATTGGTCAACAAGTGGAGGCACCTCTGCCCACTAGAAGGAATTATACCCCACCTGAAGGCCACCACTCCTAGAGGGGCAGCTTCCTTGTGGAGCACCGCATTATCAACTTCCTCCAAGACTTCAGCCTACTGAAGGCTAAGGGGGGATATATATAGAAATCTTCAGGGACATTGTAAGTCAATAGAGGAAACTTACAATATCTCAGTGGTCCTCTGATACCTGAACAATATGAGAAAACAAGGAAAGAAAATGCTGCAAACAAATCTAGATGTTACATCAATAAAACCCAGTGACAGCATGGCAGAAGAAATGACAGAAAAGGAGTTCAGAATGTACATAATTAAAATGATCAGAGAAGCAAACGATGAGATGAAAGAGCAAATGCACGCACTGAATGATGAGATGAAAGAGCAAATGCAAGCATTGATTGATCGCACCAATCGACAGTTAAAAGAGCAAATACAGGAAGCAAAAGATCATTTCAATAAAGAGTTAGAGATATTGAAAAAAAACCAAACAGAAATCCTTGACATGAAGGAAACAATAAACCAAATTAAGAACTCCATAGAAAGCATATCCAATAGGATAGAACACCTGGAAGACAGAACCTCAGACATTGAAGACAAAATATTTAACCTTGAAAACAAAGTTGAACAAACAGAGAAGATGGTAAGAAATCATGAACAGAATCTACAAGAACTATGGGATATCATGAAAAGGCCAAATTTAAGAATTATTGGGATTGAGGAAGGCCTAGAGAAACAAGCCAAAGGAATGAACAATTTATTCAATGAAATAATATCAGAAAATTTCCCAAATCTGAAGAATGAAATGGAAAATCAAGTTCAAGAGGCTTATAGGACTCCAAATACACAAAATTACAACAGACCCACACCAAGGCACATTATCATGAAAATACCTAACATACAAAATAAAGACAGAATTTTAAAGGCTGTGAGAGAAAAGAACCAAATTACATTCAGGGGGAAACCAATACGGATATCAGCAGATTTTTCAATCCAGACCCTAAAAGCTAGAAGGTCCTGGAACAACATTTTTCAAGCCCTGAAAGAAAATGGATGCCAACCAAGAATCTTATACCCAGCAAAACTTACCTTCAAATTTGACGATGAAATAAAATCCTTCCATGATAAACAAAAGCTAAAAGAATTTACAAAAAGAAAGCCAGCATTACCGAACATTCTCAGCAAAATATTCCATGAGGAAGAGATGAAAAACAAAGAAGCAAATCAGCAAAGGGAGGAATTATCCTAAAGGAATTGTCAAATAAAGGAGGAAACAAGTTGTGTCAAACAAATAAATAAATAAAATTTAAAAAATGAACCAAATGACCGGGAAACCAAATCATATCTCTATAATAACCCTGAATGTTAATGGCCTGAATTCATCAATCAAAAGACATAGACTGGCAGATTGGATTAAAAAGAAAGATCCAACAATATGTTGCCTGCAAGAGACTCACCTCATAGAAAAAGATACCCATAGACTAAAGGTGAAAGGATGGGGAAAAACATACCATGCACATGGACTCAGCAAAAAAGCTGGAGTATCCATCCTCATTTCAGATAATGTGGACTTCAAGCCAAAGTTAGTCAGAAGGGATAAAGAAGGTCATTTCATACTGCTTAAGGGAAGCATAAATCAGCAAGATATAACAATCATAAACATCTATGCCCCAAACAGTGGCTCATCCATGTACATCAAACAAATCCTTCTCAATTTCAGAAACCAAATAGACCATAACACAATAATACTAGGTGATTTTAACACGCCTCTCTCACCACTGGACAGATCTTCCAGACATAAATTGAACAAAGAAACCATAGATCTCAATAACACAATCAATAATTTAGACTTAACGGACATTTATAGAATATACCATCCAACCAAGAGCGAATACACTTTCTTCTCAGCAGCACATGGATCCTTCTCTAAAATAGACCATATATTATGCCACAAAGCTAATGTTAGCAAATACAAGAAGATAGAGACACTAGCATGTATTCTATCAGATCATAATGGATTGAAGTTAGAAATAAATGAAAGAGTAAAACACAGAAACTATTCCAACATCTGGAGATTAAACAATATGCTATTATATGATGAATGGATAACAGAAGATATTAGGAAGGAAATTAAAAAATTCTTAGAGGTAAATGAGAACAAAGAAACATCATATCAAAATCTCTGGGACACTATGAAAGCAAGTACTTAGAGGGAAATTTATTTCATGGAGCGCATTTAATAAAAGAAGTAAAACTCAACAAATAAACGACCTAACACTACAGCTCAAAGCCCTAGAAAAAGAAGAACAGAACAGCACCAAAAGTAGTAGAAGACAGGAAATAGTTAAACTCAGAGCTGAAATCAATGAAATTGAAACAAAAGAAACAATACAAAAAATTGACAAAATAAATAGTTGGTTCTTCGAAAAAATAAACAAAATTGATAAACCTTTAGCCACACTAACAAAGAGAAGAAGAGAGAAAACCCAAATCACTAAAATTCGGAATGAACAAGGAAATATCACAACAGACAGGATTGAAATACAAAACATAATTAGAAGCTATTTTGAAAATCTATACTCCAACAAAACAGAAAATTTTGAAGGCATCAACAGGTTTCTAGAGACATATGAATTGCCTAAACTGAACGAGGAGGACATAAACAATTTAAATAGACCAATTTCAAGTACTGAAATAGAAGAAGTCATCAAAAGCCTACCAACAAAGAAAAGTCCGGGACCAGATGGGTTCTCAGCCGAGTTCTACAAAACCTTTAAAGAAGAGCTCATTCCAATACTTCTCAAAGTATTCCATAAAATAGAAGAGGAGGGAACCCTCCCAAACTCATTCTATGAAGCCAATATTACCCTGATACCTAAACCAGACAGAGACTCATCAAGGAAAGAAAATTTCAGACCAATATCCTTAATGAACATCGATGCAAAAATTCTCAACAAAATTTTAGCAAATTGCATACAAAAACATATTAAAAAGATAGTGCACCATGATCAAGTGGGTTTCATCCCAGGGATGCAAGGTTGGTTCAACATCAGGAAATCAATAAACGTAATTCACCACATTAATAGACTTAAAGTCAAGAATCACATGATTATTTCAATAGATGCAGAAAAAGCATTTGATAAAATACAGCACCCCTTCATGCTCAAAACACTAGAAAAAAATAGGGATAGTGGGAACATTCCTTAACATTGTAAAGGCCATTTATGCTAAGCCCACGGCTAATATCATTCTAAATGGTGAAAAACTGAAAGCATTCCCCCTAAAAACTGAAACAAGGCAGGGATGCCCTCTTTCACCACTTCTATTCAACATCGTTCTTGAGACTCTAGCCAGAGCAATTAGACAAACCAAAGAGATTAAAGTGATACGAATTGGGAAAGAAGAACTCAAACTATCCCTGTTCGCTGATGACATGATTATATATTTAGAGGAACCTGGAAATTCCACCAGAAAACTCTTAGAGCTCATAAGTGAATTCAGTAAAGTAGCAGGTTACAAGATCAATGCCCATAAATCCAACGCATTTTTATACATAAGTGATGAATCTTCAGAAAGAGAAATTAGGAAAACTACCCCATTCACAATAGCCTCGAAAAAAATAAAATACTTGGGAATCAATCTCACAAAAGAGGTGAAAGACCTCTACAATGAGAACTATACAACACTAAAGAAAGAAATTAAAGAACACCTTAGAAGATGGAAAGATCTTCCATGTTCTTGGATAGGAAGAATTAATATTGTCAAAATGGCCATACTACCTCAAGTGCTATACAAATTCAATGCAATTCCAATTAAAATCCCAATGACGTACCTTACAGAAATAGAGCAAGCAATTATGAAATTCATCTGGAAGAATAAGAAACCCAGAATAGCTAAAGCAATCCTTAGCAGGAAGAGTGAAACAGGGGGGATTGCAATACCAGATCTTCAACTCTACTACAAAGCAATAGTAACAAAAACGGCATGGTATTGGTACCAAAATAGAAAGGTAGATCAATGGTATAGAATAGAGGACACGGACACAAACCCAAATAAATACAATTTTCTCATACTAGACAAAGGTGCCAAAAATATGCAATGGAGAAAAGATAGCCTCTTCAACAAATGGTGCTGGGAGAATTGGAAATCCATATGCAACAGAATGAAACTAAACCCATATCTCTCACCATGCACGAAACTAAACTCAAAATGGATTAAGGACCTCGGAATCAGACCAGAGACCCTGCAGATTATAGAAGAAAAAGTAGGTCCAAATCTTCACCTTGTTGGTCTAGGATCAGACTTCCTTAACAGGACTCCCATAGCACAAGAAATAAAAGCTAGAATCAACCACTGGGATAGATTCAAACTAAAAAGCTTTCTCTCAGCAAAGGAAACTATCCACAATGTGAAGAAAGAGCCTACAGAATGGGAGAATATCCTTGCCAATCATACTTCAGATAGAGCACTAATCTCCAGAATCTATAAAGAACTCAAAAAACTTTACACCAAGAATTCAAATAATCCAGTCGACAAATGGGCTAAGGAAATGAATAGACACTTCACAGAAGAAGATCTACAAGCAATCAACAAACATATGGAAAAATGTTCAGCATCTCTAGTAATAAGAGAAATGCAAATCAAAACCACCCTAAGATTCCATCTCACCCCAATTAGAATGGCGATTATCAAGAATATGAGCAACAACAGGTGTTGGCGAGGATGTGGGGAGAAAGGTACACTCATACATTGCTGGTGGGGTTGCAAATTAGTGCAGCCACTCTGGAAAGCAGTGTGGAGATTCCTTAGAAAACTTGGAATGGACCCTCCATTTAACCCAGCTATCCCACTCCTTGGCCTATACCCAAAGGACTTAAAATCAGCATACTACAGAGACACAGCCACATCAATGTTCATAGCTGCTCAATTCACAATAGCCAGACTGTGGAACCAACCTAGATGCCCTTCAATTGATGAGTGGATAAAGAAACTGTGGTATATATATACAATGGAATATTACTCAGCCATAAAGAATGATAAAATTATGGCATTTGCAGGCAAATGGATGAAATTGGAGAATATCATGCTAAGTGAGATAAGCCAATCTCAAAGAGCCAGAGGACGAATGATATTGCTAATAAGTGGAGGATGACACATAATGGGGGGGAGGGAAGTGTTAGTGTTAGGGTTAGAGTTAGGGTTAGGGAGGGGGGCAAGTATGGAGGAAGGAAGTACTGTATAGAGGGTAAAGAGGGGTGGGAGGGGTGGGGGGAAGGGAAAAAATAACAGAATGAATCAAACAATATTACTCTATGTAAATTTATGATTACACAAATGGTATGCCTTTACGCCATGTACAAACAGAGAAACAACATGTATCCCATTTGTTTACAATAAAAAAAAAATAAAAAAAAAAAAAGAAAAAGAAAGTATCAGACTGCATCATGTGTACTAAGGGCAAATATTGTTTCATCAAACTTATGTCTTAGTTATGTGTGTGTATGTGTTGTGCTTATACTGGATTGCAAGGTAAAATATACTTTTTTATTGGCTTGCTATCAAAGTTTCAAAAACCAATCCTCTAACTAATATTTCTTTCAGTTCATTCACTCATTGTGGTCCATCATTTCTGACATCCAGAGCAATAAATAACTTTGAAGATCAAAGTCCATCTTCATATCCCATCCTGCCTTGGCGGGCTGATCCAGGTGATAGGGATGGTTTTCTCTTCTAGTTGTGCAGGGGCTAAACTTGGACTAGGCTTGCCTAGGCTTCCAAAAAAGACATGTTTATTATGTCACCTTATCTCTACAATAACAAGGTACTTGATTAAGATACTTTAAGGCCAATTCAACACTATGACTCCATGAATCTATTTTTTTTGTTGCGGGGGTGGGGGGAAGCAGACCATCAAAATACCTCATTTTTTTTTTTTTTTGATAACAAAGACCCCAAAACATTGTACACATTTTGGGCTCTGTCCTCATATTCCTCTCCTATGGCTGTGTCACTAGGACACAGTTTTCAAACACTTGAGTGTCTGCCAGTGTGCGAGTACGAGTACGGTGGATAGTTATAAATCTGGTCTGCCCAGCCCTCTTCCCCGCTAACCCCACTCCTACTTTCTATTAACAGTATTAAGCGGTTGGACCAATGGATCCACGTGTGGTTCAAGAAGGGCCCCCCAAACCTTACTTGAGTCTTCTTTAAGGAGCTGAGATAGGGTTTTCTCTTTCTCTGAACTCGTAGCTGGATACTTGAAGTTAAACCTGGAGTCAGGGGTGCCTCTAAGGTACATGAAGAAGATGTATGTTGTAGAGGAAAGTTGACTACACTCAGACAATGATGGTGGTGGAGAGTCTCAGAGTAAGAGAGGAAAAATCACAGTGTACCAAGGAACAGATAGCAGTGTTGAGCTCTTGGGTCCATCTGCCCTGATGTAGATCCACCCCTTTATCTCAGTCACATGAACAAATTGATGTCTTTTCTGGTGTTGGTTAGTTTCAGTTGGATTTCTGCTCCTTGAATCAGAAGGAATCTTGATCAACACAATGGCTATGACATTTGGATATCTTTCTCAAAATACCACTTTGATCCACATCTATTCACATAACTTTGATTTAAAAAAACTCACATTCCTTCTTTATTTCCAGATATACTGATTGAGCACAAATAAATGTGCCATGCACAATGTTTGAACTGAACAATAAGTTACATCCATAGGAAGTCATATATTAGGATTTTCTCATTTTTGTTTATTGTAAAAAAATCATACGAAAACTTTTCAAAGAATAAGGTTCATCTCTGATTGCATCAATGCATTTAGTTTCAAGTTTTCCATCTGGTATTAACTTCATGTGAAAGGTGGTGGTCTATGGTTATAACTCTGGTGCACTCTGAATTTGGAATTCTACTTTTTCTTTTAACATCAAGTCATAAAGTATTCACGTTAATATTTCTGTAGAAAAGGGTTTCACAAGCTCAGCATGATTGACATTTGGTGGTTGTCCTAAGCATTATAGGGTGTTTAACAGCATCTCTGGCCATTCCCTAGGAGATGCTGCTTCAGTTCACTCCTCCCTATTTTGGACTAGACAGAGGGGAGGAGTTAACGGGGTAGGAATGAAAGGAGAATGAATCAGGCATTAATACCCTGTGTGCATATATGATTACATGATCTGTGTAACTCCATATCATGTACAACCAGATGAATGAGAAGTTATACTGTATTTATGTATGATATGTCAAAATAAATTCTACTGTCAAGTATAACTAATTAGAACAAATAAAAATATATTTTAAAAAATTCACCCCTCCTCCAGTTGGGGCAACCAAAAATGTCTTCAGATATTGCCAGATATCTCTTTAGGGGAAAAAATCAAGTCCACCTGAGAACCATTATTACAAAATATTCTTTTAAACTTTACATCATAATTTTTCTTGGCCAGCCGCCTGTGTTGGATATATAGTTTACTTCCATTATATTGTTGTTACAAATAAGGCAGAAATGAGTATTTTATGCATGTGTCTTTTAACATTATGAAATTTATTTCCTGAGGATAGTTTCATCAAGGTCAAGAGGTAGGAACATTTTGGGGGTTTTGATACTTATTGCCAAGTTGCATTTCAAAAGAATTCCACCAGTCTCAGTAAAAGGAACAGTTGATGAAAGTAATCTTGACCTCTTGCCAGTGTGTAGTCTAATGTGTTACTATTTCAATGCAGTTGTGGCAGTGTCATGTGTTGAAAGGAATCTAGAATTTGGAGTCAGACTGATCTGGATCAAAAGCTGATCTTATTATTACTGACAACAGGTTGACCTCAGCCCTGATGTCTTCACTTATAAAATTGGTGAAACGATCCTTTCCTTGCAGGGTTGTTATGCTTAAAAACACCTATTACTGTCATTGTCCACTGTTACCCTAGATACTCAAAATTCATCTAGGTGCAGGAAACTTGTCATCTTTATCTTATAAAGGTTGGAGAGAGGGAGGACTCCATCATGATCACACAGGAGGCCCGTGTCCCACAGAACTGGAGAAGTTGTTGCTTCATTTCTGCCATCTCCATGGGTTTCCACCAGTACATGCCCTACTGGAGACTTTGGAGGCTGCCAGAGAATGGGTGGTAGAGATCACTGACACAGAAGTTACTGGATCACCAGGCAGAAACCACAAAAGGGAGGGCTGAACTGAGTGGCAACCTGTTGTAAGGGCTGCTGGCGTATCCAGGAGGGAGTACTTGTGTTTCGGGGACAGGGGAGAGGGCTTCGTATGGACTTAGGATGGCCTCAGGTAAGCACTATGCAGGCCAAGGAGAGGATGAGGAGGAGAGTCGCTGGGTGTGTAGGTTAGTGGGGGCTGGTAGGAGCTAAGAAGAGAGCTGGCATTAAGAGGAGAAGAAGTATGCTGGAGTAAGAAGTAGGGGATAAAGGGGACAGGTAGAACAGAGCACAGGTGGAGATAGGAACGGCCTAGGACTGCTCCTCAACTGTCACGCTGCTGCTGTTGTGGTGTTGTGGAATTGATTGGTTACTGAATGGATCCGGAAGCTGATTTGAGCCCAAACCAGGAAGACTTTACGATGAGTGCTAGAAATCCAATATATACCACCTTAAACAAAAAGAGGTTTTCAAAAGCCTAATCATAGAGTTACCAAATGACCCAGCAAGTTCATTCCTGGATATATGCTCCAAAAAACCTGGGAAGCTGAGGCAGGAGGATCCCAAGTTCAAAGCCAGCCACCGTAACTTAGTGAGGCCCAAAGCAACTTAGGGAGATCCTGTTTCAAAAAATAAAAAGGGCTTGGAATGGGGCTCAGTGGTTAAGCCTCTCTGGGTTCAGTCCGTGGTACCAAACAAACGAAATAGTAGATTCAAACAAAAATGTATACATGTATATTCATAGCAGCACTACTCAAAGTAGCAAAAAGGTAGAAGCAATTCAAATTTCCACCAATGGACGAATGGGTAAACATGTGGTATATACATCTAATGGAATATTAGGCACAGAAAGGAAAAAAAATACTGACACATGCTTCAACATGGATGAACCATGAAATCATTATCCAAAGTGATAGAAGCCAAACACCAAAATCACATATCGTATAATTCCATTTATAAGACATGTCCAATCTTGATAAATCCACATAGGCCAAAGGAGATTAGGGGTTGTCAAGGGTGGGAGAGGGAGAATGGAGAGTAGCTGCTTAATGGGTATGTTTTTTTTTGGGGGGGGAGTGTGGAAGTATTTCTGAACTAGATAGAGTCGTGGTTGCACAGCATGTGAATGTATCCAAGGCCACCAAGTTAAACACTTTGAAGTGGTTAGTTTGGGGCTGTGTGAATTCTACTTCTTCAAGTTCACTCTCACAGCCTCAGGAAGGGCAGGTATAAAGCCTGTCCTTGGAAACAGCTGGAAGCAGGTATTTGAAGGCATCTCGGAGGCTCTGATTCCTTCAGCTCTCTGTGTCTACATCAGGCTGCCTGACAGTTCACAGAGGAAATGAGGCAGCCAGCTGCTCCCAGGAGCACAGGTGCAACACCGTCTCTACTAACATGCTCCCTTACTGGCCCTTCGTGGACCAGCTGCCCATTCCTGGATCATTCCAGGAGGCAGGGGCAAAAAACCAAACCACAAACAACAAAAAACCAACAAAACAAAAAAACCCTTCAGAAAATGGGGGAACAGGTGCTAGGTTGAGGCCAACTCCACCCTATGCATGGATTAGATTTCCAAAGGAGATCTCTCCAGAGTCAGTCTTCCTCCCAAATTTAATACAAACATTGGAAGTCAAACCAACCCCCCTGAGGAGCACCCACCTCCTACCCCTATACAAATGAATGTCTTTATTCAGAGATTTGGAAGTCCACTCAGCCTCACAAAATAAGCATTTTTTTTTTTTCAGGGCTAGAGATGGAACCTCCAAATTATGGTTCATAATGTCTTTTTCCCCCCAGTACTGGGGACTGAAACCAGGGGTGCTCTATCACTGAGCTACACCCCCAGTCCTTTTTATTTTTATTTTGAGACAGGGTTTCACTGAGTTGCCCAGGCCAGCCTTGAACTTGTGATCCTCTTGTCTCAGCTCCCCCAGTCACAGGGTTTATAGTGCCACTATACCCAAAGTGTAATGTCTTCCCTTATCAACGATGCTAGTGCCATTGTAAGGGTTTGCTGTTGACAATTTAAAAAATCAGTTCCTTCAATGAAAATAGTTTCTGTCCTTTTTCCCTTAAGACAAAACCTGTCCTTTTCACAAAGTTGAAAATTCCTGGTTTCTCTCTTCTGGTATTTATTTCATCAACCCAAATTAAAGATGTTGTTAAATGTAGCTTCTGTTTCTGATATAATCAAGTTGAACAAAGTAATATTCACTTTTATTTCATTATATGCATTTATTGCATTACAATTTCTTTTCACTTTATTATCTATTAATTTATCTCATTTTGAATTCTTCATCTTATATGGTGATTATTTCATTTAAAAATCCCTTAAATAGACCTTGCCACTCTAGCATCACATTTCAAAATCTTTTCTACTAAACTTAGAATATTTATTTTTCTTTAAATATGCTATTAATTACTCTAAAAGCCTCAACTTGTTTGGCTAAAATAACAAATAACAATTATTTTTAGAGCATTAGTGAAATTTTTATCTCAGTGTTCACTTTCCCTGATGGAGTAATCAAAAGTTTTCTGTTTGCCTTTTAAAAATAATTGCATACCTGCCTTTCACATTCAAGTGATGTTTTGTTTTATTTTTAGCTAATCAAAAATCTAAATTTTTCTAGCCACAAGTACTGTCATGGACAAAGTTGATCTCGAATATTGATTATGAAACATCTAATTGTAGATAACAAAATTTTTATCTACGGTGTTTCCATTGTAAATAATTTTGGTGTAAAATGAAGAATTAAATTTCTTCCATGTTCATTCAGTGGAAAACTGTACACATGAGCTCGTAGTAGATTGTGTTTCAAGAGAAGCGTTCTCTTGCTGTGAGAAGCATGTGACCGCCATTTCCTAGGGTCACTGTTCGGGAAACAGCAGAGCAAAGCTATAGTGGTTTCTTTTCTCACATCTAATGTGTCAATTTTATGAATGTGATGTTCTTCTTTGAACAGGAAGGCTGGAGTTTACTCTTTTTTTTTTTTTTTAACTTCTGAATTGTGAATTAGATCAACCCCCTTCCATATTATCACTTTGAGCAGCAATTCAATCTTCAGTTAGTATAAAATTGCAAGAATTTCATCTGACTTGTTCAAACCATAGATTTGACAAGAATAATCTTTTTTTTTTCTCATTTTAATTTCTTTTTTATGGTTCTGGGGTCATACCCTGGGCCTCACACATATAGAACACATTACCACTGAACAACACCCCTAACCCTTATTGTTCTGATGAAAAATTAAAGTTTGGTTAAGTACAGATTTTCAGATGTCCTTTCTTGAATTCTTGGGTCATACACGACAAGAGTCTGTTTACTTTTGTTGCTTCTAGTGTCAATAAACTTAACAGAAAAATCTCTATAAATATTGTTCTATTGCTTCTTTTCTTCTCAACATTTTTCTTTCCTGAGCTC
The DNA here is from genome assembly GCF_902686455.1 of Sciurus vulgaris. Lineage (NCBI taxonomy): Eukaryota > Metazoa > Chordata > Mammalia > Rodentia > Sciuridae > Sciurus > Sciurus vulgaris. Next base: position 60,306,577 of record NC_136475.1, read on the forward strand.
TACTTCACTATTTTTTATTCCAGTAACATCTCTACCATTTTTATAACTTCTTAAAGATCAATTAAAAAATAAAAAGTGGGCTGGGGGTATAGTTCAGTTGGTAGAGCACTTGCCTTGCAAGCACAAGGCCCTGGGTTTGATCCCCAGCACCGCAAAAAAATAAAAAATAAAAATAAAAAGTATTCAAATGCAATAGGAGTGTTCAAGTATATAACATTTGAATATATTTTCACCAATAATTCTAGCTCATATAAAAAGTTAAACATTACATTTTTCATAAATGTTTTGAAAGTTTTCCTGTTTCATCTATGTAAAATTACTTACTAAAATAAAAGGCATGTTGGGTGCAATGGTGCACACCTCCTATAATTCCAGTGGCTCAGGAGGCTGAAGTAGGAGGATCACAAGTTCAAAGCCAGCCTCAGCAACTTAGTGAGACCCTAAGCAACTTAGCAAGATCCTGTCTCAAAATTTTAAAAAAGAGGTGGGGATGTGGCTCCCTGGTTAAGAGCCCCAGAGTCAATCCCTGGTACCAAAATACAATAAAAAGAAAAATGCAAACTACAGTTGGATTATTAAGATTCTAGACAAGATTATTTAAGTAAACCTGAAACATTTAATATTTTTACCATTTATTTAAAACTTATTAAATATTTAAAAAACTATTATAATTCTAACATTCAGTGTCTATTTGCCAAGATGAAGAATCAGAATTATATTCTATGCATATTACATCTCGACTCAACATATACAGATTTAAGAATAATATGGACAGTTTAATATTGCAAAATGTTCCTCATGAGCAAGTATTGTAAAATTGGCAGCAATTTGAAATTCCAAAACCACCAATTAGAATAAAAAAAAGTAAGAAGATGGGCACCTAATGTTATTGGGGAGTAATTTTTACATGTAAGAATCTATGAATTCATGTTGAGACTTAGGATTTGGCAAGGTAATTAATTCATCTTATTTTTTACCTAAATGCTTTGTTACTTAAATCCTCCCTATCTTCTGAAATAGTTCCATCTTTAATGTTAGCAGAGGCAAACCTTCCACATCTGTCTGGCCTTCTGGTGGGTAGAAAATACCCTGGGGGTCTGAATGGCATTGGTACTGATAGTGGACATTTAGATTGTGACTTATGTTGGGACAGCACTGAGTGCTAGAACATTAGTGACAAAAGCAACCATGTGTTCCTTAATGGATTTAGTGTATGTTGTATCAGGTATGGTAGATGATTTGCTTTTTTCCCAAATGGATATCCAGTTGTTTCAGCATCATTTGTTGAAAAGACTCTCCATTTTTCATTGAATTATCTTTGCATTTTTGTCAAAAAATCAATTGACCATATCTGTATGAGTTTGTTTATGGGGTCTATTTTGTTCTATTTATTTTTCTCTTTGTATTATTTTTTTTTTATGAATTTTTAAAAACAGGTTTAAAAATGTCTTGAAATAGGGTTTGTATAAGTTCTCCAACTTTGTTCATAGTTTTCAAGGTCATTTGTGTAACCATTTGTATTTTAGGATCAACTCACCAATTTTTCTTCTTTAAAGCAATAAGGAATTGTAATTTGGATTACAATTGAATATATAGGTCAGCTTATGAGACTTGATTTTTAACCATTCTTGAGTCTCCTGGTTTATGAACACAATATATTTCTTAAGTTTTCTTTAAAAATTTTTATCATGTTAGCATGTTAGTTTTCTGTCTATAGACATTGAACATCTTTTGTCAAATTTCTTTCTAATTCGTATTTTGATGCCACTAAAATATTTTTAAGACTTTAATTTACAATTATTTATTGCTAGCATATAAAAATAAAATTGTAGCTTATATTACCTAGTAGCTTTTTAATCAATTGAATAGGGTTTTATACAAAGGTTATCATGTCATCTGTGGAAAGAGGTAGTTTTACTTCCTCTTTTGCTGTCTGAAGACCTTTTATTTTTTTCTTCTTGTCTTATTACATTGTCTAGAACCTCCAGTACCATGTTGATTAGAAATGCTAGGAGCAATCATCCTTGTGATTGTCATAATCTTGGGTAGGGAGGGAAACTAGTCCTTTGTCATTAAGGTACTAACTGTAGTGTTTTTGTAGATGCTCTTTATCAGTTTAAAAAAGTTCTCTTCTACTATTGGTTTTCTGACAGTTTTTTTTTTTTTTAAATCAGGAATACATGTTTCACTTTATCAAATGCTTTTTCAATGTCTATTAATAGACATGTTTTTCTCCTTTTGGTGTGATAAAATGATGAAGTACATTGATTTTTCTATCAAACCTACACTCTTGGGATAAACACTATTTAGTCATCATGTATGATTCTTACACATACCACTGAATTCAATTTGATGATGTTTTTCAAAAGGATTTTTACACTTTATATTTATGAGAAATATTTATCTTTGGTCTTCTTTGCTTGGATGTATTTGACTGGTTTGGTATTGGGATATTGCTGATTCTATTAATGAACTAGGAAGTATTCAATTTGGGGTAAAAGTGTGTGCAGAACTGATGTTATTGATATCTTAAATGTTTAGTTGGTAGAATTCATCAAGGAAGCATTAGAGCCTGAGATTTTCTCTAAAAGCTATAAGGCTATTTGGATTACTTATTTCTTTTTGAATGAACTATAATACTTTGATTCTTTCAAGGAATTTGTCCATTTTATCTAAGTTTTTGAGCTGACTGGTGTAAAATTATGTGTAATATTTACTTATCTCCCTTTTTTTTTTTTTTTTTTAGTTGCAGTACTGGTGATTAGATCTAGGGCCTTGTACATGTTAGGCAAGCACTTATCACTGAGTATATCCCCAGCCCTTTTATTTTATTTTGAGATAAGGTATTATTAAGTTGCTCAGGTTGACCCTGAACTTGAGATTCTTCTGCCTTAGCCTTCTGTGTATGTATCATCATCCACTTATCAGTGAAGACATTTGGCCTTTGGTTTTTTGGGATTGACTTATTTCATTTAGCATGATATTCTCCAACTCCATCCATTTACTTGCAAATGCTATAATTTTATTCTTCTTTATGGCTGAATAATATTCTAATACACACATATCTATCTATCTATCTATCTATCTATCTATCTATCTATCTATCTATATATCACAGTTTCTTTATCCATTCAACTATTGAAGTGCATCTAGGTTGGTTCCATAATTTAGCTATTGTGAATTGAGATGCTATAAACATTGATATGGCTGCATCACTATAGTATCCTGATTTTAAGTCCTTTGGGTATATGCCTAGGAGTGAGATAACTGGTTCAAATGGTGGGTCCATTCCAACTTCTCTGAGAAACTTCATACTGCTTTCCAGAGTGGCTGCACCAATTTGAAAGTTTCACCAGCAATGTATGAGTGTGCCTGTTTCCCCACATCCACACTAACACTTATTATTGCTTGTGTTTTTGATAATAGTCATTCTAATTGGAGCGAGATGAAATCTTAGGGTGGTTTTGATTTGCATTTCTCTAATTACTAGAGATGTTGAACACTTTTTCATGTATTTGTTAATCGCCTGTATATCTTCTTCTGTGAAGTGTCTGACCAGTTCCTTAACCCATTTTTTAATTGGGTTATTTGTATTTTGGTGTAAAGTTTTTTAAGTTCATTATAAATTTTGGAGATTAGTGCTCTGCCTCTAGTACTTGTGGAAAAGATTTTCTCCCACTCTGTAGGCTCTCTTTTCACATTATTGATTGTTTCCTTTGCTGAGAAAAAGCTTAGTTTGAATCCATCCCATTTATTAATTCTTGCTTTCACGTCTTGTATGCTGGAAGTCTTGTTGAGGAAGTCTGATCCTAAGACAACATGATGAAGATTCAGACCTACATTGTCTTCCATTAGGTGCAGGCTCTCTGGTCTAATTCCTAAGTCCTTGATCCATTTTGAGTTAAATTTTTGGGAGAGATAGTGGTTTAATTTCATCTTACTGCATATGGATTTCCAGTTTTCCCAGTACCATTTGTTGAACAGACTATCTTTTCTCCATTGTATGTTTTTGGCACCTTTGTCTAGTATGAGGTAGCTGTATTTATGTGGGTTTGTCTCTGTGTCTTCTATTCTGTACCATTGGCCTGCCTGTCTATTTTGGTGCTAATACCATGCCATTTTGTTACTATTGCTCTGGAGTATAGTTTAAGGTCTGGTATTGTGATACCTCCTGCTTCACTCATCCTAATGATTGTTTTGGCTATTCTGGGTCTCTTATTCTTATTTTTTTTATTAGATACCATATATGAATTTCACATTTTTGGGTGTTGGATATTTTTGTATTCTTACACATATTCTGGAATTTTGTCCTGGGATGCCACTAAGTTATTTGGAAACAGTTTGATACTTTTGAATCTTGTTTTTAACTTATGTGGAAGCATACTGATTTTGGTCTAGGGTTAAATTTCTCTGCCACTACTGAGTGAACACCCTTCTGAGGACCCCATATGCTGTATCATGGATTAGGAGGTTTTTTTGTCCTGATGGATGGGAACACAAAATCCTCCTGGCCCTGTGTCAATCCTGATGATTTATTCTCTGTCCTTTTGAATACAGAAATGCACAGCTTTCCTCCTCTGCAGACCTATGACTCTCTATTCTATCCACAAAACAACTATGTAATAGGTAACATTATTATGTCCATTTTACAAAGAGAAAGAGAAATAAATTATATGCCCATGGTGGCACAGTTAGGAGGGGATAAGAGCTGAGATTCAGATTCTGAGTCCTCCAGAGTCTGACCTAACCACTCTTGCATACAGACTCTCTAGGTGTGGTAATTCACATGGTGTGATTAGATCTAATTTTTGTGGATCATCCCTTGAAAGCTCAGATCTCCATTCACATGTAGCTTTACAAATCAAGGTCACTTACCTCAAATTATGCAGAACTCAGACCATTCTCTAATAGGTCCCTATTTTCTTGTGAGTAAATATCATTTCACTTTGAAAAAGATGTCTTGCCCCCAAGCCATTTAAGAGCTGCTCAGAATCCAATCCCTTCTGACCTTAATCATCTCTACATGCAGGTTTCAACCTGGCAGACTTGTCCCTTTTTTTGTGTGTGTGTGTATGGTGCTGGGGATTGAACCCAGGACCTTGGGCATGTGAGGCAAGCACTCTACCAACTGAGCTATATCCCCAGCCCACCTTGTTCCTTTTTGAAAAGGCAGCTCTCACCCCCTCAAATTATCAAGTTAACTGACTAAGTATGATTTCAAAAATGTTGTCGTTTTGTGTCATTGATAGCAGGCTGGTGCTTCCTGGTGCAATTTTTCACAGAAGGCACAGGCAGGCTCCAGGCACAGATTCTCCACCACAGACCACCATCGCCACACTTTTGGGAAAGTCAGCGTAGGAGTATTAAAAATGGGGTTCCTTGGTATTGGAATCATTTTCAAGTTGAGCTGATTGAAAGCACAATGGCCGGGATTAGAGAATGAGACCATCTGAATTAATTAGTAACAACTTTAAAAACTGTGGGCCCTTTGCCTTATTATCTTTTATTTGCTTGGTCTACCTGGATTTAGACCATGAGCTTCTTGAGAGAAGAATCCAGTCAACATTCAGGAGAATTCCAGGAAATGTGCCTCATGTATTGTCTACCATTTACTTGACTATGTTCTCCATTCTTGACTATTTATACTGGCTATTTAAAAAACCCAACTATAAATAATTACAAATAACTGCTATTCATTTAATTATAAATTGCACAATTATAAATCAATAAAAACAAAAAAGATAAATAGTAAAAATAGCAAAACTATTTTGGACACTTTGGCCAGCATAATGTGGTGATGTGTTGATCTGATGGCTTATTTTACAAATGTCAAAATAGCATTTGGGCTCAAAGTCATTCTAAATCTGTAACTTTTGTTTGAAAATCATAATTTTAATGACTGAATATGACTTAGAACAGCTTTGGGCCAATAACCACAAGTCTCTCCCTACCCAAGTATGGGTATTTTAGCCAAAAATTTAAAGGAAATATCAATATTTGGCTGTAGAGTAAGGGTTTGTCTATTTACTATTTGCACAGTGGGCTTATTTCTCTTATTTTTATGTTTTGAATCAGAACTGTGAGAACTCTCGGTTTTATTTCTTTCTATTCTCTTAAGGGTGTTCATTTTTGTGTTCAGAAAAAAAAAATGTGGAGACATGAGCTGCGCGAGTGTGTTGTTTCTTGGACTACCAGGGCTGGGCATGATGCTGATGCTCCTGGGATATTCATGGGTTGTTCAGGGTACTGGTGAGAGGGCTGGAAGGTGCCCACGCTACCTGTATACACGGTAACATCATCTCCAGTATCCTACTAGCTCCAAACACCTGCTGCAGTTCAGACCTTTCCAGTCCTCTATGAAAGAATCTGGCCTTCGGTGACATGACATGTAGGGTTGACAGTGACCTCTAAAACTTGGAGGTGAGGGAAGCCAGAACACACGCTGTGAGTTGGCAGAGACTGCCTCGGACTGCAGGGAGGCTCCAGTCCTCCTGACTGGAGTCTGTGTGGTGTAGGGTAAGGGCAGAGCCGACACAGAAGGCCCTGGATTCCCTAGTTGGTCATTCACCCACTGAGTGTCCTTGGACGAAGAGCTTCCTCATCTGGAAATGAGAGCTGGTTGGACTAATTCAGTGTGTCAGGGCCCTTGAGAACAGACATGCTGTGTTCCATGATCCCTACTTTCGTGTTTGTTTTCCTGCTTTTCTGTCATGACTCCGGGGCCCACCATGGGTGTTGTGTGGCATGGGAGCCACAGTGGTGCAGAGGTGGTAAGTGAAGGTTGGGGGAATCCCCCCCACGGCCCTCTCTCCCTCCTTATCCCCTCTTCTTCCCGAGGTGGAAGTGCTGGGGGACCTGAGGGTGGTCTTCCCTCAGGAATTCACCAAGCTCATTATGTGAATTACTGAACCTATTCAACCTCAGCTGACAGCTCGGCATAGTGACCTGTTGGGGTGACCAGAGACATGCCAGGAGCTCCAGGTGGGTTTGGCTGGGTGAGGGTGACTCAGGGAGCTGGTTCTGTGGGAAGGAGGTGTGTGTGTGTGTGTGTGTGTGTGTGTGTGTGTGTGTGTGTATGTGTGTGTTGGTGGAACCTTACCTGAGCCAATGATACACCCAAATGGGCCCTGGGCCAGTGGCTTGTGGGGCTGAAGTAAACACCTCACATCACTTTTGTCAACAGAACCTAAGCCCTGTCCACATGGGGACCTGGTGACGAGACTGGGCTGCACAACAGCCCAGCAAGGTTTGGCTTAGTTCCACTTGGACTATGTTTTGTTTCCCAAAGCTGAGACTAATCCTTTTAGCTCTCCCTTGGGATGCCTTCGGGAAAGGAAGGCAGTGCCATTCTTGACTTGTTGGGCCCAGGGAGGTTACACAACCAGCTCTGCCTGTGTTCCCTCTGCGGGTTGCGGGAGGACAGGCAGGGCAAGAGGCCAGTCCTCAGGCTGGACCCTTCCCTGAGGGCTGGGGAGACAGAAGAGGAAGGTGTCTGCTGGGTTCTCCTGGGGAGGGTCCCAGCTGGCTGGACCCCGTCCCCAAGTAGCATCCACTGTGCGGCAGAGTCCCTCTCCCCACACCCAGCCTTTGCCCTTCTTGCTCATTCCCATCCCCTCCTGGATGATCTCATCCCTCCCAGGGCACTGCTGCACCCACTTCCAGCCCAGATCTCTGCCCTCAGGTGTCTGGAAATCAACACTGAGCAGAGGAATTAAGAATGTGGGTCTGATGCTTCCAAGTTGCTTAATCGCTCTGCATCTCAGTTTTCTCCTCTATAATCTGTGAATTTTAATTCACATAAAGCTCCTAGGTCTGTGTCTAGCATCTGATATTTTATCTCTTGTCACTACTCCCAAACCTGCCCATGCTCTGGTCTTTCCAGACCTTATGATTCAATGGCTCACTTAAGCCACCCAGCTTTCTGCCTGTACCTCCTCACTCCCAATTGTCTCCGGGCCCCATTCTTACCTCGTCTCCATCTGCAGCCACTCTTATTCAAGCACCTTTTTACTCCTCTCTCTCTATTGCATTAAGTTCCTATCTGGGCTCCTTCCCTCCACCTTCACTTCTTCTGAGTCAGCTCCCCCATTCAACTCCAGGATCAAGTCCACACCACTATGAGGTGTGCACAGCCTGGCTAGATCTGGTCACATGCTCCTAGGTAGCAGCCATGCCAAACTGTAGCTCCAGGTGTCTGCCTCCGTGCTCCTGTTCATTCTTTTCCTGCTTCTAGGAATGGCTTCCCTGCATTTTCTTCATCTGCTTTTCCTTTGTGATAATAACCTTAATAAATATATTTATAGATTGAACAGCCTGATACTGTACTAAAAGTGCATTACATGTATTAATTCATGACCTATTTCTATAACGCCGTGAAGGAGTCAACATTTATAGATGAGAAAAGCAGAGGCACAGAGAGGTCAGGAAACTGACGAAGCTTCTGGAACAGGTCATTGGCAGAGCCTGGGAGCACCCGTGCAGCTGGCTCTAGAACCTATTGTGACTGCTCCACTCCTAGCTCCTTGCAGGCTCTGCTTCTTCTGTGCTGGTGACTGTTCCATGGTGATGGCATGTGTTACATTACTTTCTCCTGTGAGCCTCCTTGTCCACAGTGCTTGGCACTTGGTGGGTACCTAATGTGTATTTATGAGATAAAAATAAGTGTTGGCAAGTGAAGTGTCACTCGGAAGAATTTGACAGAATGCCTTCCTGTTCCCATCACATTTGAACCTCCATTTCTAGGACATATCTGGGACTTGCCTCCTCCCTGGGACCCTGGTTACCCTCTCTCCTTTTGCTAAAAGCATCCCTTCCCTCACCAAGACTCTTGTGATAGGGTGGCTCTGGGTCATGTTCATTGAGGGCAGAGGAGCCACAAGTTGCCCACCGTCTAGGGAAGAGCCCAGTGCTAGCTCTCTTGATTGGGAGAAGGAGGCCTAGTAGACTTAGGTCAGATGACACCTTAATGCTCTGGCCCAGTTAGAAGGAGGGCAGAGTGAAGGAGGGACTGGGGGTGAGGGCAAGAGACAGACCAGCAACGAAGTCTCTTGAAACCAACTTCTGCCCCACCAGCTCCTTCTCCCCCAGTCAAACACCAAAAAGAGTAACAGGAAATTCAAATGCAGAGCTGATGGCCATCTTGCCCCCGTCCCTGTGAATGTACTCAAGGAATCCATGCATAGAATAAAGCAAAGGCATTTTGAAGCAGGTACAAAATTTCCATGGCATCCAGGAGCTCCTCTGAGCCTACAGCCTGCATTTGGAGGGTGCTGGAAGGCGTGGCAGTGGAGCAAGAGGGAGCCACAATTTATTGAGCAGTTTCTATGTGCCAGGTGGTGGGCTGAGCTCCCAGCATGCTGAGTCCCACTCAGTGCTGAAATTCTAGGAGCTGGGGTACCGTGTCTTTTGTGCAGAAGAGGAAACTGAGGTAGGAACTGCTTTGTTCCTCCCTCAGGAAGGCTGGTGTTTCTCATGCTAATCACACAAGATCTGTATACATCTCTTCATTTCAGTTTTCTGTCCCAAGTAGGATGTGCACCTCAGCATCTGCCCTTCAGCTCCTGGAAAGAACTGAGGCTGGTGACGTGTTTTGTTCCCAGAAGCTTCCTACAGCCCTTCTCCCATACTTACTGTGAAAGCTGAAACTCAGAGAGGGCTCTGGAACATTCTGAGTCAACTAGGTATAGCCATTTTGGTTTGGCTGTGCCAAAACAGCCCTTCCAAATGTAAAGCTCTGGTGGTGGGTTTTTTCTTTTTAAGTCATGAAGTCATGTGTCCCCTTGGACTTCCTAAGTCACCATATGTCCTTTTCTGCTCTCTGCAACCCCCACTCTGCTCTGACTTCTCACCGTCCCTCAAACGCTGCTAGACTCTCTGTGATGGTAAGAGGTTTGTGGAAAGAGTAAATCATTTACATGTTACTGGGGAACTTTCAAAAGCTAAATGTTTAACATGTATGCCTGCTGTTGTTTTGGTTTCAGGCAGCATTAAAACGTCTCATCATGGGCCTTGTTCCAAAGCGTAGCAGCTTGGGGATTTCCCTGGGAGGTGTCCTTGCAGAGGCTGTGGCTCTCTGTTCTCCGCCTCAGATGGGGCTGGACCATAAGGGCTGGTGGTCAGTGTTGGTGGTCTTGGACCCTCTGGCTCCCTTCTTAACAATGGGAGGGGTGCTGAGAGTCTAGGAGGGCACATAGCCAGGCTCCATGCTTGCTGGGAAGCCACCCCGGGACTTGGGTGGGGACCACAGTGAGGTGGCGAATGGCTATAGGGCACAGAGGGAGAGTTCTTTGCAGAGCAGGCCTGGGCTTTGGACCCAGGCAGACTCTGCCTCTGCCTCTTAACAACTGGGTGACCTTGGACATGGCCCTTCCTCTCCAAGTGTTGGATCCCTGTTCATGAAAGGGGGCAATGACACCTTCCCCTGATGGCAGCAAGGGTTAAATATCCATGTGTTGCAAGAGCTCTTTGCCCTTCAGTCCACATTTGGTGTTGGCCTGTGTTTTCCCCACATTTACCTTTGTTTCCTGACACTTCTTCGCCCTCCTCACCTTTGACCTACTACAAGGACTGGCCTGAGTAGATTGCAAAGGAATAACAGTTTTCCTGATTTCCAAAGAGACTTCCCTAAGCCTGCGGTTGCCTGGGGATAGAGATAAAAGGAGGGAGAGATAATAAAAGGACAGGAAGATATTTTGAGGGATGATAGTCATGTTTTCTAATTACGGCAATAGTTTGTGGCAATGTCATAATTTGATTTTTTTATTGTTTGTCCTATTTAGTCATACAAGACAGCAGCGATGTCATAATTTGTATACTTTGCGTGTAATTTATGGAACATCATTTATGTCACAATCAATTTGGGTAGAAAATTTAAAAGATATATTTCAAATGAGCACAAAGGATAAAAATATGCTCTCCTGTTTTATTCACATTTCATTAAATTACAACTGAATATATTTTAAAAGTCATTGTCATGGTCATCCTAAGGGAGCAAGACAGTTTTTCTGTGTGCTGGGTCAATGTGTGCAATAACTCAAACTCCTCAGGCATTGTGTCATAGTTACAGTCTCCATGCCTGGCCCAGATCCTAGTGGGTAGTAGACATGCAAAAAAAAAAAAAAAAAAATCAATGAATGACTGAATGAATGATGAGCTGGTCAAATGAATGAATGGCTGAGGAAACTGAGAAGAAGAGAGAAGACTTGAATCCAGCCCTTCTACAGCAAGCCTGCGCTGCAGCCGGAGAGCTTGGGCAAAAGTTCCCTCCTGGGTTCCCCACCGCTTGTCTGTGCAGGAGGCCACTCAGGACCCGGAGTGCCTCCCTTCCCCTCCTTCTTGTCGCCTGCATTCATCCCCACTCCCCCAGAAAACCTGTTTTTCCTGTGCGTATGCTGGGACCTCAGCTGCGACCTGCTGTCTTCTCCTGCACTCAGGTGGAAGGTGAGGCACCTGGGTGTGTCTCCCTCCAGGCAGCGAGCTTTCCACTGGGGAGGAATGCAGACCATAGTGCCTGAGTCTCTCTTAGGAGTGAGAGGTTTGGGTCCTATGGCCTCTGCTGCCCTGCCAGTCTCGTCTCTGACATCCCACTGTGCTGTCACTGCGGGAATCCACTGTAAGAGCAGCACTGCGTGTTTTGATGAATGAGTTTGTGTTCTGACATGGTGAGAATGCAAAGGGTGCAGTAGGGCCATCCTCCTCCCACCTTGAGTTCTTGTCCCCTAGTGTCCTGCCACTAAGGCCACTTCCATAGATTGTTCCTTATGTGCCCTTCCAGAGACATTCCTGCATCTAAGTGTAACTTTGAAGAGCTGGGCCAGATTTGATCGACATTCATTTGTTTCTAATGCTGAAATTCTATTGTATAAATGCACCATGATTTATTCAAACAATCTCCTTGACATTTAGACTTCTGGTTGGTACCAGGGATTGCACCCAGGGTGCTTGACCATTGAGCCACATTCCCAGTCCTTTTTATTTTTTGAGACAGGGTCTTACTAAGTTGCTTAGGACCTTGCTAAGTTGCTGAGGCTGGCCTTGAACTTGTGATCCTCCTGCCTCAGCCTCCTGAGTTTCTGGGGTTACAGGTGTGTGACAGCATGCCTGCCTCCTGACATTTAGGCTTTTACATGTGGCTGCTATGAATATCCTTGTGCACGTATCTTTGTGCATATTTACAAGTATGATTGTAAAGCATGAATGTTAGAAGTAGAATTGTTCTTTCAAAGGATATGTATGGGGGTTTCAAGATGGCGGCCTAGAGGGTGGCTGCATTTCATGTTGCTCCAGGACTCAGGATTCAAAAGAGGAGATATTGAGACGCTTGGGACCAACTCAAAGCAGCCGGGTGACTCTCACCCCTTGGGGAGGCACCCTGGATGGGACGGTGGTCCCGGAACGCAGGAAACTTTGTGAAGTAGAACTGCCGGCGAGACGCCCCTCCCCCCGCTGGAGCAGTGAACTCGGACAGCTGGGAGCGCCGTAAAGGAGGCCGCTCGGCACAGCGCTGGGACTCGGAGCAACCACTGGGGCTCCGGCGGCTGCCCAGGAGAAGAGTGGCGAGGAGAGCTGTGTGGACTCAGGACACCGGGGCCTGCCCTGAGGAGGAGGAGGAGGAGCGTGGCCACTTGGATTCGGAGTGACTACACCAGAGCTGCAGGCGGTTGCCAGAGGAGAAGCTGCACGGCGAGCTGTTTGGACTCAGAAGACGCTTCTGAATCCCGGGGCCTGCCCTGAGGACGAGGAGGAGGAAGAGGAGCGCGGCCGCTTGGATTCGGGGTGACTACACCAGAGCTACAGGCGGTTGCCAGAGGAGGGGCTGCGTGGTGAACTGTTTGGACTCAGACCACTTCTGAACACCGGGGCCTGCCCGGAGGAGTAGGAGGAGGAGGAGGAGGAGCGCGGCGGGTCCTTTGGACTTGCAGTGACTGCATTAGCGCTCCAGGCGGCTGCTCAGAGGAGAAGGCGAGTGGTGAGTTGTTTGGTCTTAAAGTGACAGCTCCTGAACACAGGGGGGCTGCCTGGGGGAGAAGCGTGGTGGGACGCTTGGTCTTGAGTGGCCGCACCAGAGCTCCGGGCGGTTGCCCGGAGGACCCGTGCTGCGGGTCACGTGGACTCAGAGCCACTCAGAGCGACCGCTCCTGAACACCCCGGGGGTTATCTGGAGAAGGAGGAGGAACGGGGAGGGTCACTTCGACTCGGAGTGATTGATTGCCCAGGGCTACGGGTGGTTGGAGGAGGTGGAGGCACGCAGTGAGTTTCTTGGACTCCTAGTGACCGCACCGGAATACTGGGCGGCTGTCTGGAGGAAGAGGCGTGTGGCGGGTCTCTGGGATTCAGAGCGATTGTACAGGGCCCCAGGTGGCTGCTCAGAGGAGGGGCCGCATAGCCAGGCGATTAGGTGCAGAGCAGGGTCCCAGGATCTAGGAGGCTTCTGGGTGGAAGAGCCGCACAGAGACAGGCTTAGGGCGGAGCGAAGGTTCCAGGCCTGCGGGCAGATTCTCTGAGGAAGGGCAACCTAAGGAGAGTCATCTGCGAAGGGTAAGGCTCCCAGGCCCAGGAGGTAGGGCCGGGCCCCTGGGAACTTTGCAGAGGAAGGCAGCCCAGCCCAGGCGGTAGCTATAAATTGAGGGGAACCTCTAGGAGGGAACTGACCAGCGAGACCTCCCCACCGGATGAGTCTTCCGTGCTGGGTGAGGTTTCCCCACAAGGACGGTAAAACCAGAGACTCAGGCCCAAACAGGCCTTGCCTCAGCCCACAGCCTAGGTCCCCTTTGGATGACCATTGGTCAGCAAGTGGAGGCACCTCTGCCCGAAAGCAGGGATTATACCCCACCTGAAGGCCACCACTCCTAGAGAGGCAGCTTCCTTGTGGAGCACCGCATTATCAACTTCCTCCAAGACTTCAGCCTACTGAAGGCTAAGGGGGGATATATATAGAAATCTTCAGGGACATTGTAAGTCAATAGAGGAAATCTGCAATATCTCAGAGGTCCTCTGATACCTGAACAATATGAGAAAACAAGGAAAGAAAATGCTGCAAACAAATCTAGATGTTACATCAATAAAACCCAGTGACAGCATGGCAGAAGAAATGACAGAAAAGGAGTTCAGAATGTACATAATTAAAATGATCAGAGAAGCAAACGATGAGATGAAAGAGCAAATGCACGCACTGAATGATGAGATGAAAGAGCAAATGCAAGCATTGATTGATCGCACCAATCGACAGTTAAAAGAGCAAATACAGGAAGCAAAAGATCATTTCAATAAAGAGTTAGAGATATTGAAAAAAAACCAAACAGAAATCCTTGACATGAAGGAAACAATAAACCAAATTAAGAACTCCATAGAAAGCATATCCAATAGGATAGAACACCTGGAAGACAGAACCTCAGACATTGAAGACAAAATATTTAACCTTGAAAACAAAGTTGAACAAACAGAGAAGATGGTAAGAAATCATGAACAGAATCTACAAGAACTATGGGATATCATGAAAAGGCCAAATTTAAGAATTATTGGGACTGAGGAAGGCCTAGAGAAACAAGCCAAAGGAATGAACAACCTATTCAATGAAATAATATCAGAAAATTTCCCAAATCTGAAGAATGAAATGGAAAATCAAGTTCAAGAGGCTTATAGGACTCCAAATACACAAAATTACAACAGACCCACACCAAGGCACATTATCATGAAAATACCTAACATACAAAATAAAGACAGAATTTTAAAGGCTGTGAGAGAAAAGAACCAAATTACATTCAGGGGGAAACCAATACGGATATCAGCAGATTTTTCAATCCAGACCCTAAAAGCTAGAAGGTCCTGGAACAACATTTTTCAAGCCCTGAAAGAAAATGGATGCCAACCAAGAATCTTATACCCAGCAAAACTTACCTTCAAATTTGACGATGAAATAAAATCCTTCCATGATAAACAAAAGCTAAAAGAATTTACAAAAAGAAAGCCAGCATTACCGAACATTCTCAGCAAATATTCCATGAGGAAGAGATGAAAAACAAAGAAGCAAATCAGCAAAGGGAGGAATTATCCTAAAGGAATTGTCAAATAAAGGAGGAAACAAGTTGTGTCAAACAAATAAATAAATAAAATTTAAAAAATGAACCAAATGACCGGGAAACCAAATCATATCTCTATAATAACCCTGAATGTTAATGGCCTGAATTCATCAATCAAAAGACATAGACTGGCAGATTGGATTAAAAAGAAAGATCCAACAATATGTTGCCTGCAAGAGACTCACCTCATAGAAAAAGATACCCATAGACTAAAGGTGAAAGGATGGGGAAAAACATACCATGCACATGGACTCAGCAAAAAAGCTGGAGTATCCATCCTCATTTCAGATAATGTGGACTTCAAGCCAAAGTTAGTCAGAAGGGATAAAGAAGGTCATTTCATACTGCTTAAGGGAAGCATAAACCAGCAAGATATAACAATCATAAACATCTATGCCCCAAACAGTGGCTCATCCATGTATGTCAAACAAATCCTTCTCAATTTCAGAAACCAAATAGACCATAACACAATAATGCCAGGTGATTTTAACACGCCTCTCTCACCACTGGACAGATCTTCCAGACAAAAATTGAACAAAGAAACCATAGATCTCAATAACACAATCAATAATTTAGACTTAACGGACATTTATAGAATATACCATCCAACCAAGAGTGAATACACTTTCTTCTCAGCAGCACATGGATCCTTCTCTAAAATAGACCATATATTATGCCACAAAGCTAATGTTAGCAAATACAAGAAGATAGAGACACTAGCATGTATTCTATCAGATCATAATGGATTGAAGTTAGAAATAAATGAAAGAGTAAAACACAGAAACTATTCCAACATCTGGAGATTAAACAATATGCTATTATATGATGAATGGATAACAGAAGATATTAGGAAGGAAATTTAAAAATTCTTAGAGGTAAATGAGAACAAAGAAACATCATATCAAAATCTCTGGGACACTATGAAAGCAGTACTTAGAGGGAAATTTATTTCATGGAGCGCATTTAATAAAAGAAGTAAAACTCAACAAATAAACGACCTAACACTACAGCTCAAAGCCCTAGAAAAAGAAGAACAGAACAGCACCAAAAGTAGTAGAAGACAGGAAATAGTTAAACTCAGAGCTGAAATCAATGAAATTGAAACAAAAGAAACAATACAAAAAATTGATAAAATAAATAGTTGGTTCTTCGAAAAAATAAACAAAATTGATAAACCTTTAGCCACACTAACAAAGAGAAGAAGAGAGAAAACCCAAATCACTAAAATTCGGAATGAACAAGGAAATATCACAACAGACAGGATTGAAATACAAAACATAATTAGAAGCTATTTTGAAAATCTATACTCCAACAAAACAGAAAATTTTGAAGGCATCAACAGGTTTCTAGAGACATATGAATTGCCTAAACTGAACGAGGAGGACATAAACAATTTAAATAGACCAATTTCAAGTACTGAAATAGAAGAAGTCATCAAAAGCCTTCCAACAAAGAAAAGTCCGGGACCAGATGGGTTCTCAGCCGAGTTCTACAAAACCTTTAAAGAAGAGCTCATTCCAATACTTCTCAAAGTATTCCATAAAATAGAAGAGGAGGGAACCCTCCCAAACTCATTCTATGAAGCCAATATCACCCTGATACCTAAACCAGAGAGAGACTCATCAGGGAAAGAAAATTTCAGACCAATATCCTCAATGAACATCGATGCAAAAATTCTCAACAAAATTTTAGCAAATCGCATACAAAAACATATTAAAAAGATAGTGCACCATGATCAAGTTGATTTCATCCCAGGGATGCAAGGTTGGTTCAACATCAGGAAATCAATAAACGTAATTCACCACATTAATAGACTTAAAGTCAAGAATCACATGATTATTTCAATAGATGCAGAAAAAGCATTTGATAAAATACAGCACCCCTTCATGCTCAAAACACTAGAAAAAATAGGGATAGTGGGAACATTCCTTAACATTGTAAAGGCCATTTATGCTAAGCCCATGGCTAATATCATTCTAAATGGTGAAAAACTGAAAGCATTCCCCCTAAAAACTGAAACAAGGCAGGGATGCCCTCTTTCACCACTTCTATTCAACATCATTCTTGAGACTCTGGCCAGAGCAATTAGACAAACCAAAGAAATTAAAGGGATACGAATTGGAAAAGAAGAACTCAAACTATCCCTGTTCGCTGATGACATGATTATATATTTAGAGGAACCTGGAAATTCCACCAGAAAACTCTTAGAGCTCATAAGTGAATTCAGTAAAGTAGCAGGTTACAAGATCAATGCCCATAAATCCAACGCATTTTTATACATAAGTGATGAATCTTCAGAAAGAGAAATTAGGAAAACTACCCCATTCACAATAGCCTTGAAAAAAATAAAATACTTGGGAATCAATCTCACAAAAGAGGTGAAAGACCTCTACAATGAGAACTATACAACACTAAAGAAAGAAATTAAAGAACACCTTAGAAGATGGAAAGATCTTTCATGTTCTTGCATAGGAAGAATTAATATTGTCAAAATGGCCATACTACCTCAAGTGCTATACAAATTCAATGCAATTCCAATTAAAATCCCAATTGTGTACCTTACAGAAATAGAGCAAGCAATTATGAAATTCATCTGGAAGAATAAGAAACCCAGAATAGCTAAAGCAATCCTTAGCAGGAAGAGTGAAACAGGGGGGATTGCAATACCAGATCTTCAACTCTACTACAAAGCAATAGTAACAAAAACGGCATGGTATTGGTACCAAAATAGAAAGGTAGATCAATGGTATAGAATAGAGGACACGGACACAAACCCAAATAAATACAATTTTCTCATACTAGACAAAGGTGCCAAAAATATGCAATGGAGAAAAGATAGCCTCTTCAACAAATGGTGCTGGGAGTATTGGAAATCCATATGCAACAGAATGAAACTAAACCCATATCTCTCACCATGCACGAAACTAAACTCAAAATGGATTAAGGACCTCGGAATCAGACCAGAGACCCTGCAGATTATAGAAGAAAAAGTAGGTCCAAATCTTCACCTTGTTGGTCTAGGATCAGACTTCCTTAACAGGACTCCCATAGCACAAGAAATAAAAGCTAGAATCAACCACTGGGATAGATTCAAACTAAAAAGCTTTCTCTCAGCAAAGGAAACTATCCACAATGTGAAGAAAGAGCCTACAGAATGGGAGAATATCTTTGCCAATCATACTTCAGATAGAGCACTAATCTCCAGAATCTATAAAGAACTCAAAAAACTCTACTCCAAGAATTCAAATAATCCAGTTGACAAATGGGCTAAGGAAATGAATAGACACTTCACAGAAGAAGATCTACAAGCAATCAACAAACATATGGAAAAATGTTCAGCATCTCTAGTAATAAGAGAAATGCAAATCAAAACCACCCTAAGATTCCATCTCACCCCAATTAGAATGGCGATTATCAAGAATACGAGCAACAACAGGTGTTGGCGAGGATGTGGGGAGAAAGGTACACTCATACATTGCTGGTGGGGCTGCAAATTAGTGCAGCCACTCTGGAAAGCAGTGTGGAGATTCCTTAGAAAACTTGGAATGAACCCTCCATTTGACCCAGCTATCCCACTCCTTGGCCTATACCCAAAGGACTTAAAATCAGCATACTACAGAGACACAGCCACATCAATGTTCTTAGCTGCTCAATTCACAATAGCCAGACTGTGGAACCAACCTAGATGCCCTTCAATTGATGAGTGGATAAAGAAACTGTGGTATATATACACACACAATGGAATATTACTCAGCCATAAAGAATGATAAAATTATGGCATTTGCAGGCAAATGGATGAAATTGGAGAATATCATGCTAAGTGAGATAAGCCAATCTCAAAAAGCCAAAGGACGAATGATATCGCTAATAAGTGGAGGATGACACATAATGGGGGGGAGGGAAGGGTTAGTGTTAGGGTTAGAGTTAGGGTTAGGGAGGGGGGCAAGTATGGAGGAAGGAAGTACTGTATAGAGGGTAAAGAGGGGTGGGAGGGGTGGGGGGAAGGGAAAAAATAACAGAATGAATCAAACAACATTACTCTATGTAAATTTATGATTACACAAATGGTATGCCTTTACGCCATGTACAAACAGAGAAACAACATGTATCCCATTTGTTTACAAAAAAAAAAAAAAAAAACAACGATATGTATGGCTTTGCAGTCGGCATAGGTATGACCACCTTGCCTTTTGAAGACATTTACAATGTGTGCTTCCTCCAACAATAGAGAATGCCTGCCTCCCTACATAATTAACATCCCTAATATTTTTTCAGCTTCTTTCCAGTTGATAAAATTTTATTGCAGCATAAAATTCATGCAGAGAAGCCCACAATGTTTGGTGAGATGAATTTGCTCGAAGTGAAACATGTCTAATTACCTTCTAGGTCAGAAATGAAATATGAATAGCATCCCAGAAGCCCCACTCCTGTCTCTCTTCGTCACTACCCACCCTCCTGTCCAAAAGGAACCAATATCTGACTTTTAGTAGCATGTGTCAGTTTTGCCTATGTTAACTTTCAGGTGGAATTTATATAATTTGTAATTTATTGTTTTGGGTTTCCAAAGCAGCACTTTTGAAATTCATCTGCGTTCTTGCATATGATAGTTCTCTTGTTTTGATGACTGTAGCATATTTTATTTTATGAGTATACTACAGCTTATTTTTCCATTGTACTAGTGATGTACCTTTCAGTTATTTTCAGCCTGAGACCACTGGAAATAATGCTGCTATGCTTGTTCTTAAGGCTTTTTTTTTTTTTTTTCCAGGAAAAATGCACTTGTTTCTCTTGGGTGTCCTTAAGAGTAGAATAGCCAGGTAGGAGAGAAATGCTTATATTCAACTTCCCTAAGGGTTGAACCAATTAATACTTCATCTACCAGTGGTGTATGAGAGCTCTAGCTGTTTCATGTTCTCTTAGTACTTGATATTGACAGACTTTTCCAACTTGAGCCATTCTGGTATGTGGTTTCTCAATGTGGTTTTAATTTTCTTTCTACTAATGACTACTGAGTTTAAGCACTGTTATATAGTCTTTCTTTTTTTATTTATTTGTTTTGATTCATTGTACATAAATGGGGTACAACTGTTGTTTCTTTGGTTGTACACGAAGTAGAGTCTCACCATCTACATAATCATACATGTACATAGGATAATGATGTTTGTCTCATTCTGTTATTTTTCCTTTCCCCCACCCCCACCCCTCTTTTTCTTCTATATAATCCATCCTTCCTCCATTCTTGCCTCCTTCCCATCCTCCATTATGTATCATCATCCACTTATCAGAGAGATCATTTAGCCTTTTTGGGGGGGATTGGTTTATCTCACTTAGTATGATATTCTCCAACTGCATCCATTTACCTGTAAATGCCATAATTTTATTCTTCTTTATGACTTAGTAATATTCCATTGTGAATATAGACCACAGTTTCTTTATCCATACATCAACTGAGGGCATTTATGTTTGTTCCACCATCTAGCTGCTGTGAATTGAGCAGCCATGAACATTGATGTGGCTGTGTTACTGTAGTATGCTGATTTTAAGTCCTTCGGGTATAGGCCAAAGATTGGGATAGCTGAGTCAAATGGTGGATCCATTCCAGGACACCAGGCCCAGCCCAGCATTGCCACATGAGACTCCTGCACCAGGGAGGCCAGGCCCAGAGACAGACACATATATTCTTTCTTGTGGCCATAAAAACTTTTGTTCTCATGCTCATTTTTCTACTGAGCTATCTTTTTTGGTTGATTTGAGGTCTTTATATATCCTTGATATGAGTCCTTTGTCAGATGTAAACACTGCAAATATTCTCTCTCATTCTGTGAATTGTCTTTTCATATTCAAGAAGTCTTGTCTATTTTGGGGTTATGAAGATATTCTCCTATTTTATCTTCTAGAAGTTTTATCTTTTACATTGTTTGACCTGGAAATTTTATTCTTAGTGTAAAAGTGAGAGACAAAGATAGTTTTTTCCAGGATGGGTATCCTGTTGACTCAGTACATTTATTGAAAAGATTGTCCTTTTTTCATTACTCTGCAGTATTCTCTTTGTCATAAAAAGAGTGGGTTAATTTCTGGGCTGTTCTGTTCTATTAATTCATCCATCCTTCCACAACACCAAAGTCAGAATAATTGTGATTTTAAAATAAGTTTTGATACCCAACAGTATAAGTTTTGATAACCTTGACTCTTAGTATTTCCACATAGATTTTAAAACAAAATTTTTAGAAATAAAAGCATATGGAAATACAAGCTAAATCACTAGTATTTTTATTGGGGTTGCACTTAATATATAGCTAAATTTGAGGATAATTAGCATCATAGACATACCAACTTTTCCAATCCATGAATATGGGATAGCTCTTCCTGTATCTTATTATTTTATTTTTCTCAATATTTTTTGAAGTTATGTATTTAGCATTCCTGTACATCTTTTTTTAATTAAAAAAATTTTTAGATGTTGATAGACCTTTATTTTGTTCATTTATTTTTATGTCATGCTGAGAATCAAACCCAGTACCTCACACATGCTAGGCAAGTGCTCTACTACTGAGCTACAACCCCAGCCCTGTACATATTTTATATGTATCCTTTTTATTGATTTAATACATGACATCATTAAAATGTAACTATTCAATTGTCGGTATATTAAAATAGAGTTGTTTTTGTATGCTATTTTTGAATTCAGCAATCTTGCTAAATTCATTAATAGATCATAGTAGATTATCTAAAGATTCTTTTGCATTTTCTATACATACGGTCATGTAGACTGTGAATAGTGGTAGTCCTTCCCCACTTTTCTAATCCTCATACTTTTTTATTTCTTGTCTTATTGTACTGATTAGGTCCTCAAATATGTTTGTAATAATGTGAAATATATATTTGGTGACAGCTTCTAAAACTCTTGGGATCTTCAGAGTATTAAGAGAGCCTTTCTCTTGCTAATGAGATGACTGATTGCTGGGGGTCCCCTAGATAGCTTCAGGATGGGGACTGACCATCAGAAAGAACAAGAGAGGTTTAGATGGTAAGGACTTTCAGCTCTACTCTCAACCTCTAGGGAGGGGAATGGGCTAAAAGTTGAGTTGATTACCAAAGGTCAATGAATTAATCAACCATTCCCAAGTAAAAAATCCTACCTAAAACCCTAAACAATAAGGTTCAGGGAACTTCTAGATAGCTGAATATATTGAGGTTTCTGAAGGGTGGCTTGCCTAGAGGAGGCATGGAAACTCCACACCCCTTCTCCTATAACTTTTCCTGTGCATCTCTTTCATTTGGCTGTTCATCCATATCCTTTGTATTATCCTTTATAATAAGTGGGTAAGCATAAAAATAAGTTGGAGTTCTGTGACATGTTCTACCAAATGAATCAAACCCTAAGGAGGGGTTTGTGAGAACCCCCAATTTATAGCCAGTTGGTCAGAAGTATAAATGAAAACTATTACTGAAAACTAGCATGTGAAGTGGGAGCAGTTTTGTGGACTGAGCCCTCAGCCTGTGGGACCTGATGCTCTCTCCAGCAGATGGGGTCAGAAATGAATTATGGGACATTCGGGGGGTGACTTCGGGAGAACAGTTTGGTTGGTGTGTGGGGAAAGCCCCTACACTGCTGGTGTAGAAGTGCAGTGGTAAGTGACGGTGAGAGTAGAGTAGCAGAAGCTGACTTTGGTTTTCCCTATTTCTTTTTTTAAAAACAAATTTTGTTTTTTGTTTAGTTGTAGATGGACACAATTCCTTTATTTTATTTATTTATTTTTATGTGGTGCTGAGGATTGAACCTCACACATACTAGGCAAGCGCTCTACCACTGAGCCACAACCGCAGCCCTCCGTCTCTACTAATATTGATGATAGCTGGCATCCTTGTCCTTATTCTCTCGGGAATGCCGAGAACACCATTAAGTAAGATGTTTGGTGTAAGTTTTTAATTAGTAATTTTTATCAGACCGAGGAATGTACTCTACAGTCTTAGTGGGTTTAATTTTTAAAAAAATAATACATTACAAATTTTACCAAATGTATGCCCTATATCTATTGAGGTGGGAGTTTATTTTTATTAACATGGCAAATTACACTGAATAATTGTTCCACGTTAAACTAACTTTGTATTGCTGTAATAAATCCAGTTTGCTCACAAAGCAGAGTCCTTTTCAAGTATTAGACTTTGCAAGTCTATTTTGAATGCTGGATTTAATCTGATAATATGTTGTTGAATATGTTTGAATTGATATTTGGAGAGACTGACCTGTAAGGTTTTTGCCCTTGTATGTGTCAAGCGTTGGAATTGAGTATGTTGGCTTCATAAACGAGTTCAAAATATTCCCTCTTTTTTATTCTCTAATTTGAAATAGAGTGATAGTCCTCAAACTTTTGAGAGAATTGAATAGTGAGTCTATCTGGGACTGAAGTTTGGTACAAATGTTAATCAAATTGAGAAAGCTACACTCTATCCCTGGAGTGTTAAGTGTTTTATAAATAATACATTACAGATTTTACCACATGTCTTTCCTCAGTGGAAAAGTTTTATCTAAAAATTTAATTTCCTCAATAGATACTATTCATATATTCTATTTCTTCTTGTGTCAGTCTTGGTAAGTTTGGTTTTTCAAAGAGTTATTTCACCTAGTTTAATGGCATAAGGTTAAATTCCTGATATTAGTAATTTGTGTCATCACTCTCTTTTCCTAATAAATTTTACTGGTTATTTATTAATTTTACTAATATTTTAAAAAATTAATATTTTCAAAGAAAAAAATTTGTTGATTTTCTGTTTTGTATTTTTTTATTTCATTGTTTTCCTCCTATATTTATCATTTCTTTGCTTCTTTTTCTCTGTGAAGTTTAATTGCTCTTTGCTTTCCAACTTCTTGATATAAATACATCTTTGCTTTCCACCCTTTCTTCTTTTCCAATATTCCCATTTAAGGCTGTAATGTTTCTTTTAAGCCTGACTTGAATTGAATACCAGCTTTGATACTCCGCGTTCATTAACACTTAAAACATGTTCTAATTTCTAACTTTTTTGATCCATGGGTTATTTAGAAACGTATTGCTTCAATTCAATACTTGGTGATTCTTAAACTTACATTTGGTTGTTAATTTCTAGCTTAATTTCACTATGGTTGGGATATATTCCCAGTCCTTTTAAACCTATGAAATGTGTTATAGTTTGCTTAGCACTGGTCATCTGACCTACTACATGGAAATTTTAGAAAATTCCCTCATATGTACCTGAAAGAAATGTCTATGCTGTAGTTGTTGGGCACAGAATATATCAATTAGGTCTTCCACTTAAACGTGGAATTCAATTTGTTTATATTCTTATTTACCTTATTTTTATAGAGATATAATTCACATCCCATGATATTTACCATTTAAAATGTAGAATCCAGTGATTGTTACTATGTTAACAACCATTTTCTAACTCCAGAACATTTTCATAAACCCAAAGAGAAACCCTCCTCATTTTTTCCTTTGTTTAGCCCTTGGCAACTATCCTTTTGCTTTCTGTATCTAGAGATTTATTTATTTTGAACTTTTCATATACCTGGAATTATATAACATGTGGCCTTTTGTGTGCGGCATCTTTCACTTAACATAATGTTTTCAAGGTTCCAGGTTGGTGCATGTATCAGTACTTCTTATTTTATATGGCTGAATTATACTTCCTTATTTGGATATACCACATCTTATTTATTCTCCAGCTGATGGATATTTGGGGTTGTTTATGCTTTTGGCATTTATGAATAATGCTGTTATAAATATTTGTGTATAAAGTTTTATGTGGACATATTTTCAATCTTCTCAGGTATATTCCTATAAGTGGAATTACAGGATTACATGGAAGCTCTAAGTTCAACTTTTTGAGGAATTGTGAGACTGTTTTCCAAAGGCCTGCACCATTTTACAGCCCCACCAGCAACACACAAGAGTTCAAGTTCTTCTATCTCCCCCAACATTTGTCATCACCCATCTCTTAGATTTTGGTCACGCCAGTGCCAGTGGTGTGTGAAAGGGTATCTTACTGTGGTTTCAATGTGCATTTCCTCAATGACTATGGCTTTGAGCATCTTTTTATATGTTTATGACCCATGTGTATATTTTCTTTGGAGAAATGTCTATTCAATGCTTCAATCTATTTTTCATTTAGTTATTTTTAATTGGGTTATTTTCCTTCTAATTGTGGAGGTGTTCTTTATAAATCCTGTTTATTAGTCTCATATCAGATACTTGGTTTGCAGATATTTTCTCTCATCTTCTGGGATATCTTTTCATTTTCTTGATTTTTATTTTTTCCTACTCATTCTACCAGTTGTGAGTGAGGTATATTCAAATCTCCTATTATGATTTTAGATTTTCTATTTTTCTTTGTGGTATTATCAATTTTTGACACTTGTTAAGTGCACACAAATAAAGGATTATAATACCTTAGTATCATATTGACTCATTGTCATGAAATGTTACTTATCTTGAATGTTTCTTCTTTAAAGTCTGCCTATCTGATATAAATGTGCTACACCAGCCCTTTCTTTAGTTAGCATTTGCTGATCTTTTTGCATTCTTTGTCTATATCCTTATTTATAAGTGATATCTCCTGTGAAACCTACATTTTTTTTTAATTAGAAATTTTTTATTTTTACTGAATATGTAATGTATTCCAGCAAGTGGTATGTTTATTATTGTCATTTTATTTTATTTTATTTATTTTTTTTTTAGATCTTGTTCTATTTATTTATTTTTATTTATTTATTTTTATTGTAAACAAATGGGATACATGTTGTTTCTCTGTTTGTACATGGCGTAAAGGCATACCATTTGTGTAATCATAAATTTACATAGAGTAATGTTGTTTGATTCATTCTGTTATTTTTTCCCTTCCCCCCACCCCTCCCACCCTTCTTTACCCTCTATACAGTACTTCCTTCCTCCATACTTGCTCCCCTCCCTAACCCTAACTCTAACCCTAACACTAACCCTTCCCTCCCCCCCATTATGTGTCATCCTCCACTTATTAGCGATATCATTCGTCCTTTGGCTTTTTGAGATTGGCTTATCTAACTTAGCATGATATTCTCCAATTTCATCCATTTGCCTGCAAATGCCATAATTTTATCATTCTTTATGGCTGAGTAATATTCCATTGTGTGTGTATATATACCACAGTTTCTTTATCCACTCATCAATTGAAGGGCATCTAGGTTGGTTCCACAGTCTGGCTATTGTGAATTGAGCAGCTATGAAC
Source organism: Sciurus vulgaris (assembly GCF_902686455.1). Lineage (NCBI taxonomy): Eukaryota > Metazoa > Chordata > Mammalia > Rodentia > Sciuridae > Sciurus > Sciurus vulgaris. The sequence continues at coordinate 60,332,898 of NC_136475.1, forward strand.
ATTGATGTGGCTGTGTCTCTGTAGTATGCTGATTTTAAGTCCTTTGGGTATAGGCCAAGGAGTGGGATAGCTGGGTTAAATGGAGGGTCCATTCCAAGTTTTCTAAGGAATCTCCACACTGCTTTCCAGAGTGCCTGCACTAATTTGCAACCCCACCAGCAATGTATGAGTGTACCTTTCTCCCCACATCCTCGCCAACACCAGTTGTTGCTCGTATTCTTGATAATCGCCATTCTAATTGGGGTGAGATGGAATCTTAGGGTGGTTTTGATTTGCATTTCTCTTATTACTAGAGATGCTGAACATTTTTCCATATGTTTGTTGATTGCTTGTAGATCTTCTTCTGTGAAGTGTCTATTCATTTCCTTAGCCCATTTGTCAACTGGATTATTTGAATTCTTGGAGTAGAGTTTTTTGAGTTCTTTATAGATTCTGGAGATTAGTGCTCTATCTGAAGTATGATTGGCAAAGATATTCTCCACTCTGTAGGCTCTTTCTTCGCATTGCTGATAGTTTCCTTTGCTGAGAGAAAGCTTTTTAGTTTGAATCTATCCCAGTGGTTGATTCTAGCTTTTATTTCTTGTGCTATGGGAGTCCTGTTAAGGAAGTCTGATCCTAGACCAACAAGGTGAAGATTTGGACCTACTTTTTCTTCTATAATCTGCAGGGTCTCTGGTCTGATTCCGAGGTCCTTAATCCATTTTGAGTTTAGTTTCGTGCATGGTGAGAGATATGGGTTTAGTTTCATTCTGTTGCATATGGATTTCCAATTCTCCCAGCACCATTTGTTGAAGAGGCTATCTTTTCTCCATTGCATATTTTGGCACCTTTGTCTAGTATGAGAAAATTGTATTTATTTGGGTTTGTGTCCGTGTCCTCTATTCTATACCATTGATCTACCTTTCTATTTTGGTACCAATACCATGCCGTTTTTGTTACTATTGCTTTGTAGTAGAGTTGAAGATCTGGTATTGCAATCCCCCCTGTTTCACTCTTCCTGCTAAGGATTGCTTTAGCTATTCTGGGTTTCTTATTCTTCCAGATGAATTTCATAATTGCTTGCTCTATTTCTGTAAGGTACATCATTGGGATTTTAATTGGAATTGCATTGAATTTGTATAGCACTTTAGGTAGTATGGCCATTTTGACAATATTAATTCTTCCTATGCAAGAACATGAAAGATCTTTCCATCTTCTAAGGTGTTCTTTAATTTCTTTCTTTAGTGTTGTATAGTTCTCATTGTAGAGGTCTTTCACCTCTTTTGTGAGATTGATTCCCAAGTATTTTATTTTTTTCGAGGCTATTGTGAATGGGGTAGTTTTCCTAATTTCTCTTTCTGAAGATTCATCAGACGTATAAAAATGCGTTGGATTTATGGGCATTGATCTTGTAACCTGCTACTTTACTGAATTCACTTATGAGCTCTAAGAGTTTTCTGGTGGAATTTCCAGGTTCCTCTAAATATATAATCTTGTCATCAGTGAACAGGGATAGTTTGAGTTCTTCTTTTCCAATTCGTATCCCTTTAATTTCTTTGGTTTGTCTAATTGCTCTGGCCAGAGTCTCAAGAATGATGTTGAATAGAAGTGGTGAAAGAGGGCATCCCTGCCTTGTTTCAGTTTTTAGGGGGAATGCTTTCAGTTTTTCACCATTTAGAATGATATTAGCCATGGGCTTAGCATAAATGGCCTTTACAATGTTAAGGAATGTTCCCACTATCCCTATTTTTTCTAGTGTTTTGAGCATGAAGGGGTGCTGTATTTTGTCAAATGCTTTTTCTGCATCTATTGAAATAATCATGTGATTCTTGACTTTAAGTCTATTAATATGGTGAATTACGTTTATTGATTTCCTGATGTTGAACCAACCTTGCATCCCTGGGATGAAACCCACTTGATCATGGTGCACTATCTTTTTAATATGTTTTTGTATGCAATTTGCTAAAATTTTGTTGAGAATTTTTGCGTGGATGTTCATTAAGGATATTGGTCTGAAATTTTCTTTCCTTGATGAGTCTCTGTCTGGTTTAGGTATCAGTGTGATATTGGCTTCATAGAATGAGTTTGGGCCTACATTTATTTTCTAACTGGTCTAATAAGATTTGTCATTATCAGAAATGACATGTAGTTAACCCATTTATATTTTATATAATTATTAATTTAGACTTAAATCTAAATATTTGACTTCTAATTGTCCCACTTATTCCAAGTGCATTTGTTTCTCCCTTGTTGTCCTTTTCTGATATAATCCTGTATTCTTTAAAGATATCATATCCCTCCTCTGTTAGATTTTTTGTTATATATTATTTTATAATTCTTCTAGTGATTGATTTATTGCAGTCTAATATAATTAGTACTTTTACCACTTTTAGAAAATTCAAAGACTACATGCTACCTGATTCCATTTGCCTCTTCCCATCTTAGTACTGTTTCCTTTCTTTCTTTCTTTCTTTCTTTCTTTCTTTCTTTCTTTCTTTCTTTCTTTCTTCCTTTCTTTCTTTCTTTCATTCTCTTTCTTTCTTTCTTTCTTTCTTTCTTTCTTTCTTTCTTTCTTTCTTTCTTTCTTTCTTTCTTTCTTTCTTTCTTTCTCTTTTTTTTTTTATACCAGGGATTGAACCACTGAGCCACATTACCAGCCCTTTTTTGTATTTTATTTAGAGACAGAGTCTCACTAAGTTGCCGAGGGCCTCACTAAGTTGCTGAGGCTGGCTTTGAACTCACAATCCTCCTGTCTCAGTTTCCCAAGGTGCTGGAATTATAGGTGTGCACTATCGCACCAGGCACCTGTTTTATGTATTTATTTAAAACTCCACAGTTATTAGCAGTCAGCATTTACTTAGATTGACTCATTGATGTACCCTTTTATTTCCCCCCTACATGTCTTGTTTTCATCTGGTATCATTTTAAAAGAACAGGCTGAATTTTTTAGTGGAGTTTTACATTTATAAAAGAAAATTGCAGATATAATACAGATAGTTAGCATATGCCTCACTTCCAGTTTCCCCTATTAATGGTTAAAACTAATGAACCAATATTTACACATCATTTTAAACCAAAGCCTACACTTTATTCAAACTTTTAGTTTTTACAAATGTTTGTTCTTTCTGTTATAGCAGCCGAAGAAACCATATCACATTTAAATGTCATGTCTCCTCAGGCTTCTCTTGACTGAGACAGTGTCCTAGATTCACTTGTTTTTGGTGACCTTGACAGTCTTGAGACATGGTGAGATTATTATGTAGAATGTCCCTCAGTTGGGATTTGTCAAGTTTTTCTTAAGACTAGATTGGTACTTTGGGAGGTACACTGTTATTTTTATCATGTTAAGGTATATACTATCAAAATCGGATCTATCCCTGAATGTGGGTAACGGTGCTACTGGATCATTCCAGAATGATCACATGTCCCTGAAAAACTAGGAGATAGGAGCTGTGGATGGTGTGTTTCCTCAAGAATTAGTGTCTACTTCCCCTCAGGAAGTTGAGTGTCCTGCTGAGCAGAGCTGAGTTGAGTTTAAAGCCTTGTTACACTTCTTCAAAAGGGGGTCTCTAGATATAAGCTAAATACTTCATCTGAGGCTGGTCCCAGGAAGTCACAGTGGTTCCAACCCTGTAGAAGGACTCACTGAGAGGTGGGTGTCAGCCTCCAGTGGGGCACAACTTCCTCCGGGGGTTTCAAGGGTAGTGCTGACTCAAGTGGGTTTTATTGTTTCCTGATTTTAGATGTGACCCCATGGTATCTTCAAAAGAGAAAAATTAATTCTTAGAGACCATGTAGTCTAAATCCATATGAAGAAAAACATTTTGTGATCTAAATGGAACAAAACTGGTACAGTTTCTCCTGCCTGCACATAAGGGGCTGTGGTAGTTCCCTTCTGCTCCTCTTGGGTCCCCTGGGGCCTTCTGTCTCTGATGGCCAGGGGGGTTGAACCCAGTTGTGTCCCATCCCTAGCCCTTTGTTATTTTAAGACAGGGTCTTGCTAAATTGCTTAGGTAATTGCTGAGGCTGGTCTGGAACCTGTAATCTCCTTCCTCAGCTTCCCAAATTCTGGGATTACAGATTTGTTCCACAGTGCCCAGCACATCTTGTTCTTTGTAGCTCTCTTCGGTGGTCAGATTAAAGATGCTATTACCTTCTTATGCTGAGCAAGTAAACCCTGGTGCATCCGGGGGGAGGGAGTCTGCTCTTGAGTGTTCTTGTGTTGAACTTCACTCTGCTTTCCTGCACCTCTGGGCTGAAACTATCCTGTGGATCCATCCAGAAAAACTTTATACCCTATACTTCTCCAGATAATTGAAGATGGACTTTGGAACTCCCCCAAATCTTATTTTCTACAAGACAAACTTCCTCAGTTATTCCAGTCAATTTCTGTGACACAGTTGACAGTCCCCTCAACATTATAGTCATCTTTTTTTAAATCAATTCCTATTTATCTATAACTCTATTCAAGTATGGTACCCAGAGAGGGACATAATACATTGGGGTTGTGCTCTAGCCTATAACATCATAGAATTACCAGTTCCTTTATACTCAGTATTGTTTTTCCATTAAGTAGTCTGGGGTCACATTATTAGTATTTTATTGTGTAAATGTGTACTAGCCTATAAGATATTTTCCAGAAACTCCATCCCTGTATGGAGACATATTTCCTTGGCATATTGACTATTTATATCTCCAAATAGGGATAATTATGATCCTGTGAGCTCATAGGAGAATGGGAAATAGATGAAACTTGGTAAAGTTCAGCACAGTAAATAATAAAGTTAGCTGCGACTGCCCTGTTTTATGGCTATTGCTGTGCATATTCCATTCAACTTCCACTTTCACTAATGTGGTCAGTGGTCCACACCTGTGCGTGTAGAGAAACAAAGAGCAGATTTAGGTGAGGAGATGGGTCTACCTGGAATGATTTGAGGAACATCAGGAAGACTCCTCAGCCTCGAGCTGAGACCAGGTCTTCCCATCTGTCAGAAGTCGTCCCATGAGGGTGTGAGTGGCAAAGAGAATTCTGGGCAAGGGTGGCTTGGAAGTCAATTTCCCACTAACTTTGCAATTTTCCGCAGTCAAAAGTGAGCCACCCATAACTGGTCCCAGGGCCTACACACAGCCAGCAATGTTCTGAGCTGGTCCTTGGCATGTAGGGTGGTGGGAATGACTGAACCTCACAGCAGAGGCCACCCTGGCTGGTGCAGCTGGTGCCCCACACTTGAAGCACCTGCAGTGGACACGTGTACTCTGGATTCCCAAGCTCATGCAGGCCAGCCCATCGCAGTCTGAGCTGTGATTCCCATCCGGAGTTGAATCTCAGCTGGAGCCCTGCCTAGGTCTCTAGCAAGGCCCGAAACCATGTCAATGTTCACGCTCAGCTGCCCTCGCCTCTGCCAGGCTAATGAGGGCTGGGGAGATGTCCTTTGTTTCAGGTCACATGGATCTCCAGTGCATCTGTCTTCCTTTTTTGTTTCTACAAGTGCTGGGCCCACCCACAGGTTTTAAAATGAAGAGAGAAGGAGGGACCTGCCCCTTGGTCACTTTCAAATCTGCCATTAAAAAGTAATGAACAATCCCAAGTCTACTTAATGTTCCGAGTGCACACATATGAGGGTCCTTAGTTGCCATGGGATATAGAAAAGGTCTGGAAAGCTTGGAGGAGAAGTGTCCATGTCTCTCTGCTGTGCCTGCCCCTGCAGATTGTAAGAGGGGTTGGTACCCTAAACTTTAGGCTTGAGTCTCCCAGACACCCTTCCGATGACACCCCCTCTCTCCTGAGTTTCTTCACCTCTGATGCCAGCACAGACCACCTTCCAGGTCACCAGTCCCTGACCCTCGTCCCACATAGTCCTGCACATGAGCTCACCCCCTCCCATCTCCTGCCCTTTTTGCCTTCCAGATCCTTGCACTGACTTGAACCAGGTGACACTGACTTGGGACTGGGCATCTAGAGCCTTCTGTCTCATCTGAACATGCCTTCACCTCTTCCCTAATGTGGCCCAGCTGGCTCCATCCCAGAGCCCCTAGTTTCTCTGTCCCACAGGCAGGTGCCAGACAGGGTCTGGAGGTGGAGGGGTCCTCTTAGCTTTCTGTTGCTGCTTCCAAATCACTTCTCCCCTTTCTCCCTCCCACTCCTGTCATCAAACCCTGGTTTCTGCTCAGAGCTGTCCTCATGGCCTGTGGTCACTGTCCTCCAGTGGTTTCCATCTTTCCTCCACCTCTCCACTCACTGACTCTCACACCCACCAGGGCAAAGCTCACAACACCCTGACCTCTCGCTTCCTCAGGCCTTCTTTTCCATTTTACTTCAGCTGTTTCTGACATCTCAAAGTTTACTTTCATTTTTAAACATCTTAAATTCACGTATGGTAAAACTCTTCTAGTACACAGTGCTATGAATTTATTTATTTCTTCTTCTGGTGCACAGTGCTATGAATTTTATTTATTTATTTTATTTAATGTTGGCACAGATTCTCACAAGTACCACCTCAGATGGTGCACAGAGAATCCCCCCAATATTCCAAAGAACTCTTATGTTGCCCCTTTGCATTGAGACCTTTTCCCACCCAACCCCTTGGCAAGCAATGACCTGTTTTCTCTTCCTTTATTTTGCCTTTCTAGAATATCATGTTAATGGGATTAAATAGAAGGTACCCTTTGGGTGCTGGCTTCTGTGGTTCCACCTAATATCTTTGGGATTCATCCATGAGTTGCCTGGCAGTGTGTTGACTTCTATTGCTGACTAATCCATCATAGAGATGCGCTATCATTTTTATCTGTACTCTTGTTGAAGAACATTTGCATTGTTTTCGATTCTTGGTAATTACAATTACAAATAGTGCTGCTATTTGTAATACTCATTGGTGTGTAGATTGTGTATGATTAAAATTTTCACTTCTTTTGGATAAATACCTAGAAAGGGGAATTGCTGGGTCTTATAGTTAGTACATGTGAAATCTCAATTTTAAGTTTCCTCTCCTCTGACAATCACTTCCTGTCTACATGGTTCCTTTTCTCTGATGTCAATCTGGCCACTCTTTGGGCCTGGAACCTTCCATTCATGGACCCTACCATTTTTTCATTGACCATCATCTCTTCATCTTTTTTCCCCCCCTTTCCTCCTCACACTACTTAATTTTCATGGTCCATCTTAGCAGTTGTTCTCTTGGGAAAATTCCTGACTCCCTCAAACACACCCTTCTGACTGAGCCCCAACTGGCTAAGCTCAACTGCTCACCCATGCTGCCTCCATTAGAGTAGAAAAATGTGACTAGAGACAAACACATCAGCTGTGAGAAAGGGTCTGTTTATGATCATAAATCTCTTTTGAGTTTCCAATACTGACCATTATAACCTGGCTTTCCAAAAAAAAAAAAAAAAATCACTTTTTTATACTTCAGTCTCCTCAAACCTCTGAGAGCAACCTGCCCCTTTTCTCTTGGTTTTGCTTTGTACATCACTGAGGGATAGAAGCAGTTAGGTTGGAGGTGGCTCATCACCTTCCCACCACTGACTCCACCGGACTGACTACATCTTGCTCTGCTCTCTGCCATCTTGTTAGCATGGTGAGCTGCACGTGCCTCCATCCAAAGCCAGCAGCCACCCTCGTGCCTAGTAGGCTGGATCCCACCAGCACCCACCCTATATTTTCAACGACTTTTCTCCGGCAATTATCTCTTCTCTTCCCTGCCTTCATCGATTTCTCCCTCTGCCATCACCGTGTAAACATTTCCTAATGTAGCTCATCTTCAAAAATAACATTAACATCTCCTGAAAAAAACAATAACTTTATAGTGAAGAAACCCAACAAACCCAACCTTGGGTCAACATCAATGGTGATTAGTCCCGCTGATCGCAGGTACCCCTAAATGAGGTGATGAGAGTGGCACTTTTCTGTGGGCCCTCCCTCCCCAGAACCCATACCTCTTCCTAACCAGTAAAACACTAGACAAATCCAAAGGGAAGGTTATTCTATAAAACACCTGACTGTACTTCTCCAAACTGTCAAGATCATAAAAACAGAGGTCTAAGAAGATAGTCAAATGTGGTATGGTACTTTGGATAGCATCCTAGAACAGAATAGTAGAAGAGGGAAGGGAAGGGAAGGAAGAAGTCAGATAAAAACTCAGGAAGTCTGAGTAAGTGCAGACTTTAGATATTAATAATGTATCAATATTGATTCATTCATTGTGACGTATGTTCTGTAGTAATGTTAATAACAGGGGAAGCTGGGTGCAGTGAACCCTATAATATTCTTGCAACTTTTCTGATAAAGCTAAAACTATTCTACAATGAAAGTTTATTAAATATTAAAAAATGACCCCACACATCCCCGGCTTCACTATGCTTCTCCTCACAGGGAATCTTCTTGAAAGAGTTGTATGTTGCTGCCATCTCTGTCTCTGCACTCCAGCCAGCTCATTTCTCAACCCACTGGAGTAGAGCTACTGTCCTTAGCTTCCCACCCATACTACCAGCTAAGTTCCATGATGAACTTTATGTAGCAAATCTCATCTTATCTTTCAGTATGGTGTGTGGCCCAGTTAATTCCTTCCTCCCTCCTTCCTGAGGCACCTCCTCTTGGCATTTGGGATACTCTGCTCCTGGGTTTCTTATTCCCTGGGGGCTCCTCCTCCTCTGTTTGACTTCCACCAGTGCTTAAGTGGCCCTAGGCTATTTGCTAGGACTTCTACTTTTCTTAGAATACACTCTAATCTCATAGGCCTGTTTCAGCCTATCTCATAGATTTAAGTGCTGCTTACCTAGGGTCAACTCCAAATTTCTATGTCTAGCCTTAACCCCATGGGTGGGGAATGTATTCATGCCCGTGCTACTGTAGGGGGAGACAGGCTGTCAGACACAAGGTTCCACAGCTAGAAACCCAGAGCTGGGATTGGAATCCAGGTTCTCTGACCCAAGGCCCATTCCGTGAACTGCCAGGCTCCCCTGCTAGCCTGTCCCTCTGTCCCAGCCCCACCCTGCCTGCTCCCCCTGGTCTGCTGTTTGTGCTGCAACCTTCTGGCTTTGTGCCTGTCCCACTGGTGCACTTCTCCTGGAATGACCTCTTTCCCTCCCCTGCCTCCAATCCTTTTCGGCCCCAGCTCCATGAGGAGTTTCCAACTCCCGAGACCCAGGCTGACCTCCCCTGGTCTCCTGTGAACTAGCAGCACAGGAGCTGGAGTCCATCCTAAAATACCCGGGGATCACTTGCATCTGCGACTGTCACACTTTCCAAAACCCACCACAGGGCTCTTGGCCCAAGCTCAAGTGCATACCTGAGGATTTGGGAGCACAGTGGGGCCTCCATTGACACATACCATCTGACCTGGTGGTCTGTGTTAAACAGGATGGCTTCTGTTTTGTTTCCTCTACTGATTAGTAAGGCTTTTGGAGAGAAGGTCAAGACCACACTGAATAAGTCTCATCTTACAACACCGTGAGTGTGGGTATATTAGGTGGGTGGGGAAGCACCCTTTCTCCTAGGTCCTGGGGGGCCAAGGAGAGTTCAGTCTACAAGTGAAGGAATTGATTTAGATTTTACCAAGGTCACGGAGAGATCACGTGTTCCCACAGGGGTCACTCAGTTCAAAGAAATAGGGTTGGTGCTTGGGTCGTGATTTTTTGAGAAGAACAGGAGGTGTCTGAGGGGAGTGAGAAAGAAGCGGCTGGAGACCTGTGAGGTGGTGATGGAGAAGGGACCCCAAGCAGGAGGCCTGTCTGCCGCCCGAGAAACTGAGACCTGACCCCGGGGGCAGCAAGTCTTTGGCACCTCTCACTTAAACGTGAGTTTGCTCCTGTCCCCATAACGTGACCTGGGCCTTTTGCCCAGCCCTGCTGCTCACGGTATATCTGTCGTCAAGTCACTTTGGATCCCTGTGCTTGCCTCCTCTCTAAAATGAGGAAGTTGAAAAATTAAGTGCTGGGTTTTGGTCACAGCATTTCTAGGCCCCTTTTGGCATCCTGAGTCAATGTGAGACAACATATCCAGAGCTCTCACTGACCCTGGGCTAGCCCCACCTTGGGAAAAGAAGAGCGAGGTTAGGAAAGTTTGTCCACTCTTCTATGGGCCTCTAGTAGAAATCTTATTTTCACAAAAAGAGGATGGCAGGGATCCAGGAGAAGAAGGCTGTAGATGGTTGAATCTTGCATACTGTAAAGGAAATGAGTCTACATATGAAGCCAGAATTGGGGACAGGCAGGCAGTGTAGATATAGGGGATCGGGTCAAATCGAGGAAATGGAGGCCATGAAAGTCATCTGCCTCAGGAAGTTGGAGACTGCCCCTGGGAGAATGGAATGTTAAGGATCTCCAGAGCTCATTGATTATCAAATTTACCTGCCTTTATCAAGGACTGCAAGCAAGGAGCTGCTAATTAATGCCCCCTGGGCCATTGCCTGGCTGAATCACTTTGGCCCTCCCCTGCCCCATCCGCTTCTCACTTTTTACATCTCACCTGCAAAACCAGGCCTAGTCATGTAGGCAGGAAGGAGAGAAAAGTGGGGAGAGAACTGGAGAACAAAAGAGACCTTAACCTATAAAAGATGTGGGGTGCGCTCACTTCTTGGGACTTTAGAACATCAGCTATGGCCCCCTTCTCCCTCCCGGGAGAAGTCTGTATTATTACTACTTTTAAATAAAACCTGCTTAATATGCTTGCCTTGGCGTGCTTCTCTAGTGTTCAAACTTCAACATTAGAGGGAGCAGAACTCGTCACCGGTAAACAGCGGTATCACATAGTATCTCCAGAAAACCACAGTTAACCCCCTGTCGTGACTTGAATTGCTCATCAGAGCTACACCTGCGGATGGACTCTGCTTGCCCTGCATGAATCAGAGGAGGCAGGGCTGGCCCTTCTCCATTGGTGGAGCTTCCAGATGACTGTGTCAGGGGTTGAGTCCCCTCCTCATAGAGCTCTCTCATCTGAGGCTGCCAGCTAGGGTAATGTTGAGATGTCACACCCCACTGGGGTTTGCCTGCCTAGAGGAGAACATGTCTAGAGTCAGGAGCAGTGCCAAGGGTTCAGCAATTGCCAGTTCTGTGCAGGGCCCCTACCCTTGTACATCTGGCTCTGCAGGCACATATGTACTCTTAAATTCCCTGCAATTTGAAAGACACAACATGAAATCAGGGGCATTTAAGCCAGTCTTCACTGGGTTGCTTGAGACAAAACACGAAGCAGTGATGGCTTGTGTGTGTCCATGTCTTATGCTTATTTTAGGAAGGTTGTTTCTCTAATCATCAGGAACAATGGCTTTGGTGTGTTTCCACCTTGCTAGATTTGGAAGCAGGAGGATATTGGAACAGCCTCCTGCCCCCAGGAGCTAGAGAGAAAGATCATAGCCTTGGGTGTGGTTAAAGCCAAACACTCTGCCTCATGACAGCATTAAAGACCCCATGGGCCACTGAAGTTGTTGGGGGCCAGGATTGTGCTATTCCAGGCTTAAGTCCTGAGCTTGCCAATGCTCTGAGGCAACTCTGCTCCTGAAGGTGGGTGAGATGTGTCATTCACAGAAGAGTTCTAGAATAGAACAGGTGATGTTTCAGGGAGTCCAAGATGGCAGGCAAAAGAGTCCAAATATGGGTGGGAGCCTGGCAGAGCCCAAAAAATTCAACCTGAAGGTCCAGGCACCACGTTGGGGAAGAGAAGAAATGAGACAAATAAGCACAAAATTAGGAAGAGGACTGAAGGTTAAAACAATATAGACGAGAGTTTTCTTTTAGAAAACGAAAAGGGTCCTGTCATAAAATACACCTTGTAGCCAGATGTAGGGCTACGTAGCCAGACGGAACTACTGGCTGAGACCAGGTTCAAGTTCTGTTTCTCCCATGGAACTTGCATTAGTCACTTAGTGTGAGTCTGTTTCATTTGTAAAATGTATACTCAACGCCATTGCTTCGGCTGAGACTCAAGGGAGCCAACAAGGTCAAGTGAGACCAATGTTACAGATCAAACCATCAGGTGCACAAGGTGTAGCAGTTGGTTATAGGGCTGATGGTGGGAGCAAAGGTGGTGCTGGCTGTCTCCCTATCTTCCACCAGCCCCAGAGTCACATCCCAGAGACAGGGCTTGCTAAGAGGATGCCACATAGAAAAGTCACATTTGAAATAGGGAAAGTACCAGGCACCTGTCCAGTGCTGGGCTTTCAGTGTTCTGTCTCTGGATGAGGTCATCTTTGCTCTTCCTGTCCACCTCGTGCCTGGGAAGGCCCTGCTTGAGCCTGGCCATCTCCAAAGTCAAGTCCTTCCTGACCTCTAGATCCCAGGGTGCCCTTCTCTTTGGGAACCGCCAAAGGACAGCATGAACACACCTAGACCAGAATGACTCTCAAACTGCCTTATGTAGTTTTTTGAAGGTAGAGACTATGACTTCTTTCCTTGGGTTCCCACAGGATACCAAAAAAAGGGACTCTGCGGTAGATAGAAAAATACCTGCAGAAATTTGGAAGAGACAGTATGGCTTCTCAGGTTTAGGCATTGACAAGTGTTGGTAATACTCTTTCCTTCCTTCACCAGTCTTCCTGTCAGCTGGCCTCCGTGGTCTCATTGTGCTCAGTGCCATCATTCATTCTCTGTAAACTATTTAATAAGTACTTCATTTTTCATGGGTGCAGCCCATGACAAATCCACAGGAAATAAGAGCCAGTAGCAGCAATAGGATCAGAATACTTTAATAAGATATCAGTGTCAAAATACATTTCCTTATAAAGTTAAGCTCCCATACAGTTATAATGTTGTCAGTAGGAATTCAAATATAATAATGTCCATGAAAATTGTTATGTTGACAAGTAAGGTTAATATGAAGCTTGGAATATTTTTCAGAGTGTTTTAGTAAACTGCAAGGGTAAAATGCCCTTAATGCTGAGGCAACATACACAGGAAATCAAACACCAGCATTTACATGTCAGTAACCCTTCAAGTTCTGCCGCCGTGTGTCAGATGACACTGTGCCGCTCAAGTGTGATTTAGGCAACACAGTGAACGGGCAATTTTTCTCATATAACTTAGATTTCTTTTGAAAGCTAACATTTGATTTTGGCAATAAGTCCCTCTGGGCTTACCAAATTCTTGGCCGGATGTACTCTGTGTTCTATGTGTTTAGAAACTTTTTATTGTACCCATGACAGAAAAGTTCCATGTTGATTGGTATTTAAAAACTAAAAGGTGTCGTTCCTCTTCCCCAGTGAGTTACAAAGTGCTCTGGGAACACTATTTTCAGTGCTTCCTACCTATATATGTCACTGCATGTGACAGACCTCAGCGAGGGCCTGAGGCTAGGGGCCACCCCTGGAGGTCCCCCTGCTGCTCACCAGCAGGGGGCACTGCACCTTTGCCTTGCAAGGCTGCCTGCAGGCTGAGCGAGGGGCACAAGGCTGGGGCTGGTGAGGACCAGCTGCCCTCCACCCAACCCCCAACCCCATTTGGCACCCTCTCCCAGTCCAGCTCCAAGGTCATGAGCTAGGAGGATGTGGACTGGTTCACTAAAGAATTTTTGAATCCTCACTTGTTTCCATGAATTCCCATCAAAACCATTTCATGGTAGTTCTGGAAATACTCTAATGTGCCGTGTGAGAGAACGTTAGAGTCACATAGCTCAGTGCACTTGAAGGGCTAGCAACATAACTTCAAGAAAAGTTAAAGCACTTCCTCTCCTTAGCATTCTCCCCGCCCCCACCCCTGACGTGCCCTCAGACCCTCTGGCAGCAATAATAATACATACATACATACATAATACACAGAGAACATGAGGAGAAGACAGCTCGCATGCTCCCACTTAATGATTCCATGTCTTGGATGGTTTGTCACACCTATGGCAGATCACAAAAGCAAAAAGCCAAGAAAGACATCTCTAGCAGTGTTAGTACAGGCCCGTGGGAGTACTGTACAATTCTGCAGTGACAGCATCGCTGAGAAAAATAACGTTAGAGCTTTAAAAAAAGATCTTAAAGTGATTTTGTGAGCAGGATTCTATTTCCGTTTCTAAGTTTTTAGATATTACAAAGTACCCATATATACGATAAACACTTAACCCAGATATAAATTTTCCTTTAAAAAACTCAGTTATGCTTTTGAATAATAATAAAAAAATCCACCAGATTGGGGGTGGGGGGAAACACCAAACCGTTTAGGAGAAGCCACACTGTGCAACTTCCACAGGCAACCACAGACGTTGGCGTTCGCCCTTCACGTTGCTCTTTGTTTCCCCATGTAAGTCATATCAAAATTAGAGCAAAGAGTCGACTTAAAAAAAAAAAAAGACTGAAATTTACAATATGGTGATTAATTTTAAAAAAAGAAAAGAAGGGCTTTGAGAGGGAGAAGCCACAAAACAAGCTTGGAAAGCAAAATCCTTTTTCTCTTTGGCAACAAAAACAACAACAACAACAACAACAACAACAAATCTTTTGAGTTAAATGAGGCCAAAGCTTTCCCTACAGGACAGCAGACTTGTTAGTACGGACACTGTGTGTGACAGAGAAACCTCTGGGTAATATAAATTAGAAGCAATTGAAGGCAGGGAGGAAAAAAATCTTATAAAATTTAAGAACATTTTAATTGACAGCAAAACGTAGCAAGTAAAACAACTGCGTATTTTAAAAATAAGGGTAATAAAGTGAGCATCTCAGAAAAAGGCCACTGCTTGGTGACCTGGGCAAAGTGACCAGGTAAGTACGTCTTGTAAAAAGTGTGCTGGTGTTAGAAATACCTAGTTGCAAACACAGACGCAGGGTGAAGCTGGTAGGACGGCATCGGCAGTGGTGTGCCTGGGAGAAGCCCTGGCTCAGGTGGCCTGGTCCAGGGCTCTGAGGAGGTCCCCTCCTTGCAGGAGCGTGGAGCTTCCTGGCACGGGAACGTTCACCTCACAGTCATATCTGGTCAGTTCGGGCAGCAGGTAGGGCTCAAATGAGGGCCCAAGCAGTCGGCTTGCCATGCCTGAAAGAAGGTTTGGTATCATATTTTAAAGACCTAAATCAAACACTGGCAAAGCATCCATTCCACGAGAACCTAGCAGGGAGGGGAAGGGCGCGTGCTGAAGGAAAGGGGTGTCTCCGGTGTCTAGGCTGGGAGAGGGGTGGGATGGGGCAGCCCTGACTTCACTGTGCTCCTGCTTCACTTTCCCGGGACCTACTCCCTGCTCCCAGGGCGACCCAGCAGAGAATGCATCTGCATCCAGACTCGTCTCAGAGGTGCCGAGACCCAACAAAAAGAGGGAAGCAGGCAGTACAGAGGCAGGGCTCAGGGAAGAGGAGGGTGTGTGGAAGGGGCCCTCACAGGGGAAGAGCCCCGAGGGTTACCAGGCACTGGCAGCAGGGAGAAAGGGATTCAGAACCACTCACACCTGTGCCACGTGCACATCTGCACCCCACAGGTGTGTGCATGAGTCCTTCTCCAAGATTCAAGGGCACAAAGACCCCATCCTTCTTATCCCTGGGTCACTCTCCAAATGGTTAGGAGGACAAAGAGGACACAGTCACAGGCCACCCTGGGAAGGGAAGGCTCAGGCACTGTTGCAGGCAGCCCCGCAGCTCTTCAGGGTGAGCTGCTTCCCTTTCCCTCTCTGTACAGCCTCGTCCCCTATGGCCTCTCCCTCCTGGTCCTGCTAAGTCAGAGCCCTCTGGGGCCCATGCCTGCCTCCCCACGGGTCTGTGCTCCTGTGCAGACACTGGGATGGTACCAACAGATATCTACTCACCGTCCCTGGCTAATCTCCCCCCTTCTTTTATTAGTGTTCAGAAATGATCTGAGTTGAAAAGATGATTTCCCCTTGATTTCAACATTCAAAGACACTTGTGGGGTTCATACAGGAAGAACAATGCTGGTGTCACCGAGTAGACACAGAAGTATACCAGTCATCCAACTTGATGCGTGACAGATCTCTTACTGAAACCCCCTGGCTTGTCTGCCAATCAGCTGATAAACAGCAGAGCAGGAATTCAAGCCCAGGGTTGTCTGGGGTTCTATGGTCTGGGGCTCTGAACATGAAACTGTAATTTTTCCCAATAATACTGCTGAGAACATGGATCTGATATGTTTTTCTAAAACCACATGCCAAATAGAAAACTTCTGGTTAAGACACAGTTTCCCATCTACGTTTTAGTGATTGTAACTGAAACTTCTAGAAGACTGTCCATTGGCGACCTCTCCCAGAGCGCTAGGCCATCGTCCAGCAGTCTGTTTTCAGCTCCTGCCTGACCTCAGAAGGATGCCCCTATGTGCTAATGGGGCTTTAGGCAACACAGCAGCAGGAAGAACTCAGTAAAAGACACAGGCTCTGGGACCCTTAGGGTTGAGAAGAGCCCTGGAGGTGACCTGACCACTGCAGGGTCCCTTCTAAATCTCTGTGGGCAGATGGCCTTCCAGCCCCTGCAGCAATACTGCAGCCTCTCCAGGTGGCCACATTTCCCGGCAGCAAGCTCCTCCTTGCACAAGGCCAAGATCTCCTACCTTGTGATGTCTATCTCCTGTCTCTGTGTACCCCAATTCCATGCACTCTCAACTTTCTCTTCTTTAATAGCCCCTCATGCATCACAGCTTCTGGCCCTCACTGCCCTGGCCATTCACCTTCTGAACATACACTCCGTCAGTCTTCCACCTTCAGACCAGCCCCTAGGGGTCTGGATTCTTCCCTTCATCTTCTCTACCCTGTGTCTATGTTAGGTGTTTTGATGGGTTTTATCCATTTTGGACCCTTCTGCTGGGGGTCCTGGCTGGCCAGAGGAACTGTCTAGGAAACTGTTCAGGGAACGCTAAATCAGGGTATGTGAGCCCCGGGAAGGGGCTCTTTGGGCAAGTCATTACCAAGCACTTCTCTGTGCCTGGCACCGTGCAGGTCCTGAAAGAAAGGAGAGGTGCTCTTGGCCCTGGGAAACCCAGCACTACAATGTGCTGAGGAATACCATAAATGGTACCCAGCAGTGCACCAGGGGACATCAGGGTCTCTGTGAAGGTTTTCCAAATACTAAATTAATACACGAAGGCATCTGTTTCTCATCTCCCGACCCAGTCAGACCCCCCGTGTGTGACAGACCCTGGAATGTGGCACCATCTTCTGAGGACGCACCTGACACCTTGGCAGTTGATGGTAGGCTGTAGTCCTGGTACTGAGAGGCACAGCACTGCAGGGGGAACCCACTCTTGGTGTTCTCCCTGGGGCTCATTGCAGATGGCGGCTGTGGTGGCGGCAGGTGTCTCAGGGGCTGGCCCAGGCCCCTCATGGGGTTTTGGGTGAACTCATCTGAAAGACCAAGGCCAGAGAATGAAGGTGGTACCATCTGAGGGAGGGGAGAGGCTGTAAAGTCCCCAACTCCCTTTTCCTTCCCAGAGGCCAGCCCGGGACTGCAGACCACAGAGATGTCTGACAGCATCAACAGCAGCCCCTTCTAGCAAGGCACAGGGAGCAAGTAAGTGAAGGAGCCAGGATGGACCCTGAGTTCCCAGCCCTCAACCCAAACCCGTGGCCCAAGCCTGCTCACCAGTGGGGCCACTTGAACTCAGGGGTTTGTCAGGCATCAAGGGGCAGTTCCCACCCCTGAGGTTCTTCATGCGTTTCCACATCAAATGGGAATTGCTGCCGCCTGGAGGATCCCCCTGTGTGTGGGAAGGGCAGATATAGGGAGAGAGATGGAGGTGCCCCCCACCCGGCTCCCCAGGACCTGGGCAGGCACTTGGAGGTGCTCACAGCAGGCTCAGAGTTGCCTACCAGCCTGGCTTGAGGACTAGGGGTGGGAGGGTGCTCACAGAGCTGCAAGTCAGAGATAGCTCACCCCGCTCGTGTCCTGGAAGGCTTGTTCCTCACACTCCAGCTGTCGCTTCAGCTTGAGCTTGTTGGAGAGGGCTATCATGGCGGGGCTCATCACGTCTGGGCCACGAGGCCCGAAGCCCTTTGCAGACCTGCCAAGCCCAAGAGAGTGGGCCGTGAGGGAGTCTAGAGCCATGCTGCCCGGTGCCTTCACCTGGACTCAACTCTTTCATGACTGGGGAGACTTGCAGACCCAGAGGGCAGGGTGGCAGAGGGGGCTATGCAGCTGGAGGTTGAGCTATAACTCAACCTCAGTTTCCCCTACCTGGCCAGATGCTGAATGGTTCAAGTCACATCCCTATCCACCTGTGCTGCCCTTGCGTGTGGCTGCCCTACTAGGTGACATCAGTCCCTAGGGGGATCTCTTTTGTCCCCGACTCTCCCCTGCCTGAACTGCTCTGCTCCCTCTTGCTTCCCACTGAAGATCAGCTGGGATGCTCTGTGAAAGGCACGTACCCCATGGAAACACAGTCACATGCCAACCACTGCAACTTAGCAAGCTTCCAGCTGGTTGAAATGGGCTTACTGGAGACACTAGAAGATGCTAGAGAAGGCAATGCCAAGGTTTGTGCACAGCCTGTAGAGGCCACCCCACTGGGCACCCTGGCTGCAGGAAACCTCTCAGAGTTCAGAGAAGGTCTAAAGGGATCAGATGCCTGTGGGGTGGGAGATCTCTGGGGCCCCAGCTATCGCACTGGAGGGTGCCTATCTGTCCCCTCCCTGCCCAGCCTAACCCCTGTAGATGCAGTCAAGGGTCTCTGCCACTGACCTCATCTTGAACAAGGAGACTTGGGGCGAGGCGATGGGGGGCCCCAACGGTGATGCCCCCAAAGACTCAGTGTGCCACTTTGTGGGCCCAAAATGTAATGGTGGATCTGGGGGCCACTGTGTGTTGGATCTGCCCCCCATGGAAGAGAGAGGGGTGCTAGCCTGGCCACAGCATGGTGGCAGGGACCCCTTGCTCCCAGCATCAAAGAAGATGGAGGACATGGGCCGGTGCTCGGGCTCTGTCTTCTTGTTCTCCAGTTGCTGCTGGTACTTGTCCAGGAGGAAGGGGCTGTGAGAGGCCACAGGGGCTAGTGGCTGGAAGATGCTGGTCATGGTACTGAAGCAGTGCTGTGGGGTGGGCTGTGGGCTCTCTGGCAAGCACGGTTCCTCGGGGCAGATGGGGCTTAGCTGGAAGTCCTCCCCATCCATAGGGATATAGGGCGCCAGAGTCTCCAGGTCCAGCTCATTAAAGTCCGTCTGGGGAGAGACAGAGGGTAGTGAGCTTGCCTGGTTGTGCGTCCAGCCCCTTGTCCCTCCCAGTCCCCTTCCAGAGCCACTCATCTAAGCAGGACTTCATCATGCTACTCCCCTGCTCAGACGCCTCCAGTGGCTCCCAGTGGAAGATACTCAGACTTGGCCATTTCATGCAAAAGGTCTTTTATCATGGGTTATTAGCCTTTGTGTGCTGTCCCTTCACCTTGTTCTGCAATCTCCCAGTTCTACTTACCACTGGTCTCACCTCCACACCCACGTCTCACCATTCCACCCGTCACAACCTGCCTGCCTTCCCAGTTGGACAAACCCCACCTCTGTCACAACGCCGTCCCTACCTACTTCAGCTGAGTGGTCGCCCCCTCCCCTCTCCCCCTGCTACACTCAGGTCTGTGGTTCACAATGTGGCTCCTGGGAACAGAGGACAGCTTGTCCTCACCTCCCTCATATGACTGACACAAGCCTAGGCATGCAGTACAGGCGCCCAGGGTATGTCTGTGGACGCCTGCAGCACATACAGCCAGGCTCCCGCGGCAGGTACATGGAGGCCACACTTAGGTTCCCGGTGTCAGGAAGGGACCCACAGGCAATACCCATGCACAGTTGCAGAAAGCAGTTCCTTTAGGGACTGACCCCCTTCCTGGGGGATACGGCTTAGCAATGATCACAATTATAGGAAATAACACAAGCAGGGAGTTAAATTATTTTGTGGAACAGCTAGAACTTGGTTAGGATAAAAGGTGGATATCTGGATGAGTAACTCGGACAAATGGGGGAGGAATGATTTTCCCTGGGGTTTTGTTAAACACACACCTGTCCACCCACCTCATCCTTTTATGTTGTTTGTGCAAGAACATGAGGCCTTCTGAAATAAATGTGTCCCCGAGAAGCCATATATAAATGGAAGTTTGTCAATCAGATGTCATTTGTCAGATGTCATATCAAAATGCATATCAAATAAAATGATAGTTTTAAAAATTCTATGATGAACGTATTTGTGAAGGAGTAATTGTCCCCTGTGACTAGAAATGTTTTGTGACTCTGGATATGATTTTTAAGAGGATGGCTTCCTTAAAGAAAGGTTCAGTGTTGTAGTTTTGGTTTGCACGTGCAAAAAGAAAGTTATCCAAGTAAGTAGAAGGGAAGTAAGTCGAGAGTTAAATGTGGAAGCTCTGGATTTAATACAGGTAAAGCAGAGGACAGGAGTGGGAAATGGGGTGAACCTAAGCTCTCTGTCCCTGTACCTTCAACTGGTTTTATGGACCTCAGTCAAGAGTCCCCAGTGGTCTTTGCAACAAAAGGATGGACAGGCATCCCACTCACCAGAGAGCAGGCATACACACCACTGGGTCGGCTGCACGGTCACCTACCTGGGTGCTGCACTGGTCCTTTGCCTCTGTATCCATGGCAAAGAGCTTCTCGATCATTTCAATCTTCAGGTCATCCCCCAGAGATGTGTAATAGTCACCAGGGCTGCTGGGCTGGGGACCAGGAAGGAGGGGGACTGAGTCAAGGACATGGCACTAGTCTTCCCAGAAATCCCATGTGGAAGGGGAAAAGCATCCTTGGACCCACTCAACTCTATTCCACCAATATTTGTAGTGGGGCTATTGATGAGCTGCGTGACTCAGATACAGTCATCAACCTCACCGAAGATCAGTGTCCTCATCATAACATGAGGCTCCTATCACTTTATAGAGCCTTGAGGAGCAAACAGGATAAAGGCTCTGGTGGGTGGGGTTCTGCCACTGCAGCCCTGTGCCCCACACAGGACAGGCTAGGTGCTCAAAGCTCTTCAAGGGATTACCGCTTCAATGGGGGTGGGGAATGGACCCTACAAGTCAGCCCACAGCTCTAATCCCCAGCAGGCGAATGGCCATGTTCTGGGCTCTGTGATAACCGGAGAAGGAGAAGGGCCGTATTTCTGTCTGGACTGTCCCTTCAGCCATTCGAAGGGAGAGGAGCCCTTCCTCTCCATCTTCTCGCCTTGGGGTGGGGAAGCTCACCGTGGAGCAGCTGCTGCTACTGCTGGTGGCACTGGGGGTGCTGCTGCCCAGGGCAGCCACCTGGGGCACAGTGAAGGCAGGCAGACTTCCAGCTTCATTCTGGGTACCCCGGCTCCTCAGCTCTGCAGCCCACGGCTGGCCTGGGGGCAGGACGGCCTTTCCAAAGGAGGACTCCTCAGGGTTCTGGTTCCCTGTGGAGACAAGGCCTGCTCAGCTGAACTTCTCTACCACAGGTACCCCAGGTAGAGGAAGCCTGGAAGGTGCACCAAAGGGCCTGAAGGGGTCTTGAAAGCCTGCCTGGGGCTGGGCCCTCAGCACCCCAGAGCTCAGGTGAGTCCCAGCCTCTGACTAGGGCTATGATTCCCTTTAAGGGAGCAGTCTCCTGGAGCACTTAATTTTCACACTAAACTTATTAGGAGCTACTTTTCCTGAAAAGCAATCCACAATGTAGAGGAGGAAGTTCTAGCAGAAGACTTGGGCCATTTGCCTCAGTATGACCAGGAAACACAGGCTACAAGATGTCTGGTGCAAGGGCCCATTGCCCTTTGTGAATCTTTGAAGTTGTGATTCTCATGTGGCCTCTCAAGAACACATTCAAGCGAGAAAAGGTGAGGACAGGGGTAGTGATTCTTCCAGCAGCCATGGGAAGGCCAGGGGAGGCTGGAACCTGGAGAGGAGGGCCTCCCAGGTCCTTTTCAAGGATGTCTCCAGGATGGGAGCAGGGAAGGATTAGGAGTCGCAGGGAACCATGTGACTTGTGAACCAGGCAAACATTGTAATGAAGGCTGGCATTTGAGGGATTAATCCTAGGCCTGAACTATCCTCTTCTGGAATTTTCCCTCCCATAGTCCCAATTTAACCCTCCCTCTAAACCAGCAGGCGTCCTTCGAAATCTAGGAGGGGATCTACCTTTTCAACTGCCCACCTCGCTCAGACTCTCCCCGTCTGTGGTGAAGCAGCTCCTCTAATGACCCCACCTCCCTCAGTACTTCATGAGGGCAGATTTAGGGTGGTCTTAGTAGCAAGGGCACATGTGCTTCCTTCATGTCCTGCAGAACCTGGCCACTGACAGATGATTAGCACCATGTGGGGGGAGGGCCAGGGACAGCTGTGGTTTAGGGAAAGCTACAGCTGGGAAGGCCTATTTTGTTAAGAACCATCCCCAGTCCCAAGAGGGATGGGCTCAGCTCAGCTGAAAAGCACCCACCAAAATCCAGAGAGATGATGGTATCCCCCGGGGTGGGGGCCAGCTGGGCCAGCTCTTCGGGCTCCTCCTTCAGCTTGGTGAACAGGAAGTTACTCTTCTCAGACATAGCCACCTTGGCACTATTGTCAAAGATGCCGTTCATGGCCATCAGGTGAGGCTTGAACAGGGATTCAGTCTGGTCCATGGAGAAAACCACGTCGTTCTTCTCAATCTCACTAATGGGACAAGAGAGCCATTCAGACCTTCTGCATTGTCTAGCGATAGCCTCTGGCTCCCCCAGACACACAGGAACTCTGACTACCACACCTCTCAGACTAAAAGATGGGCAGGGACACTGTTTTGACATTTTGTAAACAGCCACACAACGGAAGCCTGTGAGCCGTGGGGGCAGCAAGGGCAGGGGCATCCTCCGCAGGAGCGCGTGTTGGGATGCCGCCTGAGCCGTGTTGGGCTGCGGTGGGGTGCACGTGAGGCTGGCTGCTTCTGCTGGGTTGGTTTCACCCTCACAAGGATGTCCTCTGGGTATCCTTCCCACGTTCCATAAAGGGAAGTTGCTAGATCTGCTTTTCCCAGAAAGCGTGAACGATTCTCTTGCCCATTTCCCCATTCAGAGGATATTTAAGTGGATACTGTGTGCTTTCTGCCTCCCTACCTACCACAGTGTAATGACGGATAAGTGGGAAGGGGCAGAAAACATCCAAAGATCCCACCGTTTCTAAGATCTCCATGGGAAGTCCTCTCCGACACAAGGATTACCAGCGTAGAAGGCTCCCAGGCGGTGCCCAGGGTTCTGGGAGGCTGGGTGTGCCTGTGCCTGTGGCTCTCAGGCGCTTGTGCACACCAGGTCCCAAAGCCCACCAACCCTCACACTCACCTCAGGACGTAGTTGACGCACATGATGCACTGGGGCTGCAGGTTGCGAGGGTTGTAGATGACTGTCCCCTGCGTCTCTAGCCACACGTAGCCCCCGTGCTTCGCGAGCATTCGGTACTGGCCACTCACCACCTGTCCCTTGGTGCACACTAAGGGAGGAGAAAGGGAGTCCAGGTGAGAGAGACGGGAGAATGGTGTGCGCCACAGGCTCAGGAGAGTCCATGAGAAGGGCAGGTGTGCAGGGTGACAGGTAGAACTGGGTCCAGGACAGTGGGGACCAGGGGGAGGGAGCCAGGAGGGAGCTCAGAGATCATCTCAGCCACTCTTCATTTTAAATGTAAGAAAAGGAGGTTCAGAGAGGTCACATGACTCCCACAGCTGTGCCGCCAGGGGGGTCCCACTTACTCTGAGGCTCTGCAGTATCCCGTTTCCAAGCCCCGCGAGTGAGGCTCTGGACCAGCTCAGCTGTGAGCTGAGCCCAGAGCAGCACCTGGCCTGCTTTCCTTATGGGGTTCAGTGAGAGGAAGCCCCTGCCCTGTCACTCCCTCCAGGCAGTGGGGGGCTTGCACACAGCATGGAGAACCCCGACCTCAGAGCCACCCTGGGCAGCAGGCCAGTCACCAATGACCTGCTTGTGGATACAAACAGGTTGGTTCCTTTGCTTTCATGGCCAACCTCCACCTTTAGGGCCACAGAAGGTTTGAGGTAAACCACTCCATTCTCCAGCTGGGGTCAAGCAAAGGCCAGGACCCTGGCAGCCTCCTCACAGCTTCCTCAGGAGCTATGGCAAGTCCTTGCACTCCTCTTCCCCGCTGCCCAGTGGGCTGCCAGCTGCTTATATGGCTTCTCTCCTCTTCCAGGTCCTTCTGTTCATTTTAGGTGTGTGTGTGTGTGTGTGTGTGTGTGTGTGTGTGTGTGTGTGTGTGTGTTTAACTGTCTAAAAAGTGTCGAGGAGAGGGGTCCTGCATTCATTGTCTAAAAGCATTGGGAAGGGATGTCCTATCCCAGGCTGTGCTTGGCTTACCATGCTCCATCTGCTCCCACTGAAAAGGAATTGATAAGCCCCTTTATACTAATGACTACTATTGTTAGAATTTCTGGTAGTTTTCTGAATTGTCCACCTGCTTTCTTTCCTTAGGAATCCATTCTTCAGAATTCCCAGCTCCGAAGCACCCAAGTCACAGAGAACTGGAAAGAGGCATGATGGATGGGCTGGGCACTCTTACCGGCATGGGGACTTTGAGAAAGGGATAGTCCTTGCTTTGGTTTCCTCCTCTGCATAAGGTATTGATAATAGTAGTCATGATGGTAAGAATTATCATTATTAGCTATCTGGTATACCACTGTTCAAACTGAGGATCAGAGGCACTTGCCTGGCTTATCAGCTACACAGATGTTGTATGGGAGAAGCCACCTCTTTCCCAAAGCTACTAATATGTATAGTGCTCAGGGCCGGTCGCAGTTATGCTACACTTCTGTAGACAGTGTCACAGGGATCCCCTGGGAGAATATTCAGGATCCCTGTAGACAAGAGTCTCCCCATTTCTCCTGGTGGGTTCCTGGGCCCCTCCCCATTCACCAGCCACACGAGGTGGAGGAATGGGGCCTGGTTCACAGTAACGCTAGCTGTCATCCGTTATGCTTGGGGTTGCTTGGCACATTTTACCCGCTTTAAAAATTTAACAAGCACCTGAAAGGTGCAGGAATTAATGTAACTTACATGAGTACGGTGCTTTGCAGTGTCCAAAACGGGCTCATGAGATGGATTCCTTTCTGCAAAGCAATTAGATTAGTGCCTGGCACTTAAGACACTCAGTGAGGATTAGTGTCATTGTTACCTCACTGAACAAGCAACACCATGAGCTATCTATGATTACTTCTGTTTTACATCTGAAGAAACTGCAGCCCATGCAGATTTGCTTTTGCTGAGAACTACTGAGTAATTTGCTGAAAGGCCCATTCAGTGGAAACAGTGCACAGGATTAGTCTAAATTGAAGACTCCTACGCTGAGCTCTGTTTGCTTTTCATTTGTAAAAACAAATGAAAAGGTTTAATTTACCTTCCATAAAAATGCACCCATTTTAAGTATGCAGTGCAATGAGTTTTGATGAGTGTACACACTTCTATAACTCTCACCCCAGTGATGGTACAGAACTGCCCCATTACCCCTGCAAAGCCACACTCCTCCTGACAGCCACTCCCCATTCCCATCCCTGGGCCCAGACAACCACTGATCTTTTGTCACTCTATTGTGTTTTTTTTTCTAGATTCCATGTGTGAAGTCACACAAGAAGAGTACATACCCTTTGGTGTTGGGCTTTATCACACTTGCTCAGCCTGTTTTTGAGATTCTTCATATGGTTCCAGGTATTTTTGGTTCATTCCTTTTCACTGCTGAGTAATATTCCATTTTATGGATGTACCATCTGGATGTTTGTGTTTTCAGTTTGGTATTTTTATAAATAAAGTACCTATGAACATTCGCATATACATTTTTGTATGGATATATGTTTCAAGTTCTTGTGGGGGCAACTCTGGGTGTAATTTCTGGATCATCTGATAAGCATATGTTTTCATAGCTGCCAAAACATTTTCCAAAATGGTTGTATCATTCTCAGCCAATCTTTTATCAAGGGAGGCAATATATCATCTTTTAACATGAGGAAACTAAGGCTAGAAGGGTTGTGACTTGCTTAACATCGCACAGGACAACAGTGACAGAGTCCAGGCTAGGTAACAGGCCTTGTGGCTCATAAGTCAATGTTCTTTTACTATATTATTTGGAGTCAAAATTGAGCGAGAAGGTGAAGTTCTCTGTTGCCACTGTCCTAAGCCATCAGAAGCGACTTTTGCCTTCTGTGCTCTCCCTGTCGCTGTGCCATTGAGGCTCCCCTGCTGCAATGAAGCGATTCTTATACAATTTCAAGTGCCTGGAATCAACTTATTTAGATGGCCTTTAATGCAAACCAAGTTCAGGGCTCTTACTCCTTTTGATTAAACAGTACGGCAAGCAGAGGTTGTAACTACATTTCTAATAATTGCAGACAAGGGCCTGCTCTGTCCCAGAATATAATTAACACCAGCCTTCTTCTCATCTGCTCATTAATGCCAGCCTTGGTGAGGGGCCTGCTACTTGGTAGTGAGATAGGCTTTTTATGACCTTTAATCTTGTTTTCCTAAGAGCACATAATGTCCTTATACAACAAAGAGAAGCCAACCCCCCACCCCTCCTCTGAGAGTAACGATGTATAAATTATTAATCCATTTGGAAATGATGGCTTTCAATTATCTTCATCTGGTTGAGGATGCACCTTTCCTGGTCATTGCAGTGGTAAGCATTTACAGGCTAAGACACATCCATGTGTCAACTTGGGACCCCAGGGTAACAGACCTGGCCTAGCTTCAAACCTGAGCCTCTAGTCACTCCACAGCATGATGTGAATCTATAGTGCAACTTTATTGGCAGAAGCCTCAAAACAAATGAGATACACACATACACGCCCTCTGCCGAGACTGACTCCTGTCATAACTGATGCTGACCCAATTTCCAGCTCGTGTGGATTTCGCTCTGCTGTACATGACCCTGCTGGCTGAACACTGGGCTCTGAGCTCAGGGCAGTGTTCCTTGGCTCACGTCGGGGAAGAAGGGAGACTGTGATTCTCTTTGGGCTGTGAATTACCTTTAAGTGTGCCTGATGCTTACAGACACGGAGCCAGTAAAAATGACAGCAAGCAAACAGAAAACCCAGCAGATTTTCCCTAGAGTCAGCAGAAAACTGATATGACAAATTTTTATCCTGACACTTTTTATAGATCAAAGGAGTTTTAATAAGAAAGGGGAAAATCCTTGTATGTGCCTGGTGAGAAGTCATAATTTTTGTTTCCTTTGGCAGTAGGACCCCTCCTGTAAAGTGTAGGGACAAAGAATCACATTTCCATTTTCTGTCTATAAGAATTCCCAGAAACTTCTTACATTTGTTCCCTGCTCTGACTACCCCCCTGGCTTGGAAGGCTGGGCTTTTCCCCAGCTCTACATCTAAAGGCAGAGAGGCCCAGAAAGCCAGTCCCTAGGGAATCGGAGTCAGCTGGCTAGAGCCAGGCCCCGAGTCCACAGCCTGCGTGCCTCTGCCAACATGCCTCAGTAGCAGGACTCCCTCATGGGCCAGAAAAGCATGGGGCATCCCTAAGGGAAGGCTGGTGCCACATCCTACACCTGAAAGCAGGGGCAGGTATGATGGGGTCACATCCATGGGCACAGAACGGCACCTCATCCTCCCTCCCCCATTCCTGGATCCCTGAGTAAGACTGGATCTAGGTGTTCTTCTTTTTTTCCTTTTCTTTCTTTTTCTCTCCCTTTCCCTCTCTCTCTCTCTCTCTCTCTCTCTCTCTCTCTCTCTCTCTCTCTCTTTCTTTCTCTTCCCTCCCCACCACCACCACCACCAGAAAGCACAGAGTGGGAAATTTCTCTGCGATATCATAATGGTCTCTGTTGTACTGTCAGATCAAACCCAAAAGCCACAAGGAAGAAACAGAGGGGCCTGTTAGAAACTCTGTGACAATACAGCCTGTGGTGTCGTCCACCTCTTAGCTGCTCTGACCTTGGGAGGGAGGAAGGGATGGATGTAGGGACAGGGACAAAGAGTCGCATTTCCATTTTCTTCATTGCCATTGAGGTCACTCAGAATTTTCTCAGACTCATTCTAACCACCTTTCATCCTGCTCAGCGTCTCTGTCCACCACACTGTACAGGCACTATGTGAGATACCAAGGTTAAACACACAAGCCAAGGAGCCCACGGTCCTCTTTTTTTTCCCTAGAAATAAGATTTCCTAGGGTAGAGATCAAGCCTACCTATTTCTATGGTCCTGAGGGGACCATGTACAGTGTTGCAGGTCCAGAGTCCCTGCTGATGGGCTGTTTGGCTTTGAGGAAATCACCCTCAATCACCTGCACATGGCAAGCTGGAATTGTGAACACGGCCATATGAACACTCTAGAACTGCTCTGTCTAACATGGTGGTCACCAGCCAAGTTTGGCTATCTAGATTTAGCTGTTCTTTTTGGTCCCTTCTGAGGGGCCAGGGATTCGAACCGCGGCCCTTGAGCATGCTAGGCGAGCGCTCTCCGAAACGAGCTATTTCTTGGGCTCTGGCTATCTAGATTTAAATCATTTAAGATTAAATTTTTAAAAGTTCAGTTCCTCTGTGGCACCAGACATATTTCAAGTGCTGCACAAGCTACATCTACATGTGGAACATTTCCAAGACAGAGTTCCATTGGACAGCTCTGTTCTAGAATCCTCATGTTATGCAGGGTTTTCCCAAGTTACAGAGCCATTTCCATTCCTCCACAACGTGATGAGTGGACAGCTTCCTCTAACGTTGTGTTGATCTGGCAAGCGAACTCGTAGAGAACTAGGGCTGCCCGGTCACCTGTCTACAGTGGGTCTCATGCTACCTTCCCCTCTGTCTAGCCCCATCCTTCTCTATCCTTCAAGACCTAACTCAAGTTCCCTTTAATCTTTCCCTAATTTCCCCATCCCTCCTCTTCTATGCACAGATGTTCTTGCATTTGTAGCACAGGCCCAAGCTAATTACATGCTCTCTTGTATTATTCTCTTAAATTTAGATAGCCAAACTTGGTCATGACCACCAGGTTAGACAGGGCTGTCCCAGAGGGTGTACAGACTGTTGATTGCATGAGAATGCTCAATGGTGATGGCACGTGGGGACAGATTCAGTCCTCCCTCCACTCTCCAAGCTGCAGGCCTTGGTATGGGTGTATCTCCTTGAAGGAAGAGCCCTTTTCCTAATTTGCACGAAAGCATTATATAGGCTAGGGGCAGCCTTGATTCTAAAATCACCTTGAAGTCATGAGTATTATCTGCTACACAAGATGGCAGCTATAGGAAGGAAGTGGCCCAGGGTTCTGTCTGATCAGTCACACCTTGTTCAAGGCCAGATTCTACCCACACAAGGATGCCCCACGGGGCCCTCCTGGAACTTACAGTTCTGGTGACTTTTGGTCATGTTCTCTGAGTCCAGTGCATGGTAGAATTCATAGGCTGAGCGGCCCAGCAGCTCCTCTGGGTGGTAACCAATCAGTTCTGTGATTCTGAATTAACAAACAAACAAACAGCATGTGAGGAAGAAAGACCACAGGAACTTCACCTAGCATGTGGGCAGGGGCTCAAGAAGTTCAACCCAGAAGATAAAATAAAAGGTCCACATTCAGGTGCACATAACCTGGACTTCCTGGTCACACCAGTTATTCAAGCAACCATGATGTTCAACCTGCAACCGTGGGTCTAGCCAAAACCCCGCTGTTCTGCTCTTCCTGAAGTCATGGAGGAAAGAAATGAGCCCTCTACCCCCAGAACACATATACCTACTCTCCAAGAACCACTGGAAGGGCTCACACCCCTGCTCTACAGGTTTGCAGATAAAGGAATGGAAATCAAGGAGGGCAGACAAATTTGCTTGATGTCAAACAAGTGTCCAGGGACAGAGCAAGAGTGGAAGCTGAGGCTCCTGATTACTAGCTCAAGCTCATTCTAGTAGAGGGTGATCCACATGCAAAGTGGAAATTCTGTGGGCCCAAGTCAGGGAAGCTGCAGTGTTTGTCTCTGTGCTAACCACAGAGGAGTGAGGAGCTAGGGAGCCATTTGCATTAAAACCTCAGGCCCTGATGCTTTGTAGGAGCTGCCCATGGCCTCGGGCAATATCAGACCTCAGGTCTACCTTCCCTCCCTGCTTCTGCTGGTCTCTCCCTCTCCCCAAGAAGGGACTGAGGGTAGAAGAAGTTGAGAGGAGGAAACATGAAGCCAGTCATAGAAGAGCACCTCTTTGTTACCCTCCCTGATGAAAGGGGGGCTATAAAGGGTGCAGCTGCCCCAAAGGTCCCTGCCTTCATTCTTAGGGTGTCTGGTCTTGGTGGGAAATGGGCAGGAAAAAGACAAAATGTGAGACCATGAAGAATCACTTGCCCCCTTGGGATCTTTGATCTGTGCTGGAATCATCAGAATGAACAAAGCCCTGCCCAGGAGCCACCAGACTCATCCCTTTCCCATGTCACACGGAAATTGTCTTTCACAATCTTTGTTATCTCACACATTTTTTCCCCTCATTCTCTTGTTTACCTGGCTATCACAAATTAGAAGCCTTGCTAGAGTCTCATCAAGATGAGCTGCTTCGTCACCTGAGCTCTGGGTATCAGAAGGTGCCTATCCGGCATCCATAAGGGGGTGAAGAACATGGAGAGGAAGGCAGAACAGGAACCAGAGTGGAGTCTTAGTGCAGGTGGGCTCCCCTTTCCCCGGCTCCTCCTTATTCCTGGATAGCACAGGGACAAAGACTGCTATTTCCCCACTTGGGCCCATGGAGTTTCCACTTTGCATGTGGATTACCCTCTACCAGAATGACCTTGAGCTACTAATCAGTTTCCTACCTCCACCCTCAATTCCTCTCCAAAACTGGTGACCTGCAGATTCAATTCTCCTAAAATATTCTTTCCCTCCTGCCTTCCCCTAGTCGGGCGTCCACAGTGATCCCTGTTGCCAACCGCAGCCAGTCAACTGCCCAACCTCTACTCCCTGACCCCCTGCAAATCCAGTCTCTATCTTCCAAGCAATTTGATTTTCAACTAACCTGCAGCATGCCATTGTGCCCTGTACCCTTTGCTTTGGCGGCCCCGTGGTCACACTTCCCCGGCCCTGGCAAATTCCTTCCTGCCACCAAGCTTTTAGGCCTCCTCTCCTCCAGCTTTTCCAAGACCTGACTTTTACAGGGCCAGATCGAGACCTCACCTTCTCCACAGGGTCCTCTCCACTGTCTCTTCATGAAGTCCTAAAGGGTATGCAGTGTCACCAAGAGCATGCATCTGTCTCTTCACATCCTACGCAGTCAGTCCCTGAACTCAGGGGTCACCTTCCCTTTTTGCTTCCTCCACAGGGGAGCTTGGTAAGTTCCTGAGCAGCTGGCCAGCAGACCCTTTTTCCCTAAGGTGCAGCCAGAGCCTGTCTCTCCCAGCACTGCTGGAACTGGGCACTAACCGTCTACTTTTCTTGATTAACGGCATCGACACGTCCCAGTGTGCACATGTGCATGCACACAGCCTGCAGCAACCCTCAGGACATCCGATCCATCCTCCCTCCATTGTCTAAGGTGTCTGGTATTAATGTGAGCAGCACAGAGGCAAGTCCTCTGCTGGGATGAGACTTGGAACTGAAAGTTTTTCAAGCAGTGGGAAGAACTTCTGGGCAGAGAGGTTTGGGCCTCAGCTCATCCCCCAGCAGAGGTTTCTCCAGTGAGACTCCAGCTGCACTTACACCAGGCAGCTGGTCCCACAGCGGGAGGATCTATCCCCTCACTTGGCTCTGAGTAAAGAGGTTTCTGAGCTCATTGGCCATGGACATATCCCCTGAGACTGACCTTGGAGGTAGCACCCGAGGGAACCATGGCTGGGGTGAAGACAAGGAGAATAAGAAGGCAGAAAAGTGCTGGCCCTACAACCAAACAGCTTGTCTGTTGGGTCAAATGCATCTCAAACTTAGCCTGGGAATTGAAACTGGACTAGGAGCCCTGCTGACAACAGCTGGCCATTTACAGGCTCACCGATTTTCCAGATAAGCTGCTTCCATTCCTGGACAGGTCTAGAATTTTCTAGAGACCCTCAATAATGAGTATACAGGCATTCTAGGAAAGATATGATTCTATTTCCTGGAGGAATTAAATTTCCTTTTAAGATTAGGATCTTCAAAATGTTCAAAGCAAATATTATAATCGGCCTCATGTTTTTTTTTTTTTTTAATCTAATTAACATAACATCCATTGAAAGGCACACAATGGGCATGTTTTAGAAGTGGACAAACAAACCTGGATTTCAGAGTTGCCAGATATCTTCCCCCTAGCAGCTTTCATTTATCTTGTCAACTAAAATAAATATTTAATGTCTCTTACTTCATTCGTTTAAACAGACTACTGTAAAAACTGGGAAATGCACATATCCCAAACACAATTGAAGAACATTCGAGTTGTCAGACTTCACAAAGCCAGGAAACCCCAACTTAAAGCTAATGGTCCTTTGCCGGCATCTGCAGGCACGTCGACGCCGGTGGGGAGGTTAATGAACTTGTTTAATAGCTTGTTTATAGGATTGGCTACTACAGCACATAAGGGCCTTCCCTGCTCATTTCCCGGGGCTCTGACACACCACCAGAGCTGGGCTGTGATAAAAGTTTCATCTGCTCTCTCCCTCAGGGCAGGGAAAACTTTTTCTTTTTTTTCTTCTTAATTCAGGATGCTTAACTTACTGAGAGAATAAAAATCAGTTTGGGTTCATCCACAAATTTCAAAGTCAAACTCAGCCTACTGAGTTTGCTGTATTTTAAGAAGAAACGGAACTCTAAGGACTGAGTACCCAGATTTCGACAATGAGGACAGCGAACGCTCTTTCATCATAGAGTGGAAAAGCAGTTGACCCAAGACTAAGTGAGGGGAGATGTAGACAAAGACAGACAGCCGCACAGAAGCAGAAGAAGGAAAAGAAAACAGAAAACAGAGACAAAAGGGCTGTTCAGCTCAAAAGTTAGTTTTACCCAAATAAACGAGTGGGCTGGCCTCCGGGCCGTGGACTTGAAAGTGAGAAGTGCCTGTAAGTTTGAACTGAGTCATCCATGGTCCCTCAACTGCTCTGTATTCTTAAAAATGGCCAAAAGCTCAGTTCCAAATGAACTACCTGCAGCTGAGTAAGAGGGAGGAAGTTATTTTCTGGGTGCCGTCACCTCAAGAGGCAGAAGTCCAGCCCCAAGCTCCTCCCTACCCTGTGACCTCCATGGCCTGTCCCTGCAGTGTGGCAGTCAAGCTGCCACCACCCGTAGGCGATCAAGATTACGCTGCGGCTTTTACCCCTGTTCTCTCCATAGGGGAAGGCTCCGCTAAGCATGTAGACAAGATGGCTAGAGTATTTCAACTACTTAAGAGGACAAAAGTTGTCAGCACTTTATAACCACCTACTGTCCAAAGAATGCATTTGCTAATAAATACTGATGTTAAAGTCTGCACTGTCCTTCCAGCCTTCTAGCAGTGCTTGATGCGACCATTTGGTTTCTATACACACTTATAACCAGTGACACTGAATTTCCTTAGTGATATCTAGATAATTCCTTAACTCAGATTTCAAAGCCTGTTTGTATTGATATGTTCCACCCAGATTTTGTTTGCTTCAAAGGACAGTCCTAAACCTTTTGTTTTCCTCAAATATTGCCTAGTTATATGAATTCTATACAGTTAATGGAAAGTCAGTTTTTCTTTATTACATCAGTGTGGTGTGTCACAGGGGGTGACATGGGGTGAATTTATACACAGGGAAGTAGGCCTGGCTCAATCCAGGACTGATCCTTCTGACAAATGTCATGGCTGTCTGTCATTACCACAAATCCCATGAGCAGTAAGAGGAAGTTTGCCTTGAACTAGTAAAAGTGAGAAACAGATGATGCAGAAGGAATAATTTTTGAATTGGGAGGTCTATTAAACTTTGAGATAATTTACAAAGAGAATTTATAGAGTTGCTTCTTCCAGGGAGTGTTTCAAGCTGCCTAGATGAGAAAGAATAATATAAAAGTATTTCTTATTCAAACTCTGCTAGTTCCAGAATGTCAGCTGAGCAGACGCAGATGCGCATGAAGAACATTTGATAGTTCTTCTACCTCAGAAGCACACTATACACTTTACTTAGTGAGACAACAGCTAAGGAATAAGAATGCAAAAATATTTAGAATAGACTACATAGGAAAATAAAATACATGTATTATTTTGAAGGATCACCTTAAATTTAATATGGCACCTATCCTCTAAAAAGTAGCCAAATAATTTACTAAATGTACTCTCTAAACAATTTGCCCTAAGTCAGGCTATTTTATTTTCAGTCTTCAAACTACTTTCCAACCTTCTTGATATATGTGGATTTCACAACATGGCTTCTTACAGTTTTTTTTTTTAATTGATATTTTTCTATGATCTTCTATTTTCCCCTCACTTTTGCCATCTTCATTATTCCTGACTTTGTATAAAATGAATTCATCATAAGACTTAACCAAGTTCACAGAATTTAGAATGCAGTTAATTGAACTTTTTCCGACTATGACTCCTAGTTTTATTACATTTATATGGATTTAATCTATTGACAAAACAGGGTTGCCCTCAAATTCTCTATCTATAAAGATTAAAAGACACTCTTTATTAATTTGAAATTTTTACTATAATTGTTATACTTATCCCCCTGGTGATATTGGATCCTTTCTACATAATTCAGTTTTAGAATTTATTTCTAAGATGCAGGAAGACTCACAGAACTCACAAAATCATAGTGGGGTAGGCTCTGCTCCAGTCTCCTTGATGAGTGGCTTAGTTCCTTCACAGTTACTCTCTTTTGCCACTAGATGGCATCTCCACATGAATTTAAGAACCCAGTGCAGTTTAAATTACTTGGAAACAATTTTTGTCTTGCTTTTAGGTGAATGGGATGTTTGATTTTGTACCTTTCACTGTGGTTTCATTAAGTTGCTTATCTCTCAAACTCTAAATTCTTGGAGATCAGGAATAACTCTATTACTTCTTGGCTATAACAGTCTCTGGCACAGGATTAGATGCATAGTAGATGCTCAATAAATAGCAGTTGATGAATTGGTTACTCAGTATTTTAGGAAAGAGTATATATTTATGTGTGAGTCATGAGTGAAGATCTTCAATTACACTGATAATCAAGACATTATTTTTCTACAATTCATTACACGACTTTAGTCCCCTTGTCAAGAGATATCGATCAACAATAGGTAGAGTATCCCTAATCAGAAAATCTGAAATCCAAAATGTGATAACATGATATTCAAAAGGTTTCAGATTTAAGAACATTTTGGATTTTCAGGTTAGGTGTGCTCAACCATTAAAGTCTATGCAAATATTCCAAAATCTTAAAAACTCCAAAATCTGAAATACTTTTGGTCCTGTGCATTTCAGATAAGGGGTACTTAACCTAAATACGTAAATGTAACTGACATACAATTTGTTTTAGACTTTTAAAAATATTTGCTATGTCTCAAATAATTAATGTAAGACTTCATATGGTTCTCTAACCCTTTATTAAGGAGAGGACAAATGCCCTTTAAACCATCTACATGTTTTTGTTCAGTTTCAGGTGTTTCAGAACAGGCTATAGCAGGTCCAGTTAATTTTGGAAACTTTGTTTTGTTTGTTTCATTTTCTCCCCTTCTCCTCTCTGTTCTCTTTTTTTTTTTCTATTTGACCCTTTTCTTTTGGGTTTGTTTGTGTCTGTGGTCTCATTATATCTAGGTAAAGTGTCAAACTGCTTCAAAAGTGATTCTGTGGATTCTAATTGTTTGTCTTCAGATTCTTATTCATTTTCCTTATGGGGAAAAATCCCCTTTGTGGGAAATCATAGCCCCTCCTGTCAGAGGTCATTAAACTGAGTTAATTCCCCGATGCAAATGGAGCCCTGGTCCCCATTAACAATCATATGTAGGTGTTGGTGTTTTAAATATCTGTCTCAGAAGGGTGTGTGTGTGCCCATGTGTGTGTGCACATGCACACACTTCTCCCTATCTCAATGCAAAGAATGAAAACAAAACAAGCTATCAAAAAAAAAAAAAAAAAAAAAACACCAATACCCAACAACAAAACCCAAGTCCTCATCAAACAAACAAAACAAAACAAAAACTACCACCAACAACAAAACCCAAGTGCTCATCAAAAAAATTGAGAAATAGCACTTAGGGATTAAGCACTTAAAATAGTCACTTCATAAATTGTCTTAGCCTCATCTGTGCCCTTGTTCACTAATCTGCTAATCGGTTAAACACAACTTCTGTGCGGCGCAGCATTCTGTGTTTACTTGCTTCTACCTTCAGCTTTCCAGCACCACTGAGTTCAGAGTCGAGGCCATGTAATTAGGTTCCTTGGAAGGCAAGATTTTGCTGAAAATGCAAAGTGTCCTACGGAACGTATAAGCGACATCTCCCTCCACACGATGAGTCACAAAGCCCTAAATGACAGGTTCCTTTAAGCCGGTATCTCTTCTGCCCACCAGTCCTCAACCAAACTGAGATGTCTAGCACGGCGTCTCTCCCCTTTCTGTGTATGTTTCCTCTTCAACAGTTTTAGGCACCCAATTTCTTGTGTTTTGCTCCCTCTTTTATACAAAGGTTAGTGCTTTTAGAAAATTACCTGAAACTCGTTCAATGATACGGAATAGTGGACTAACACTGATTTATCATTTCGAGAGGATTTTTTTTTTTCCTCACATTAGCAAGAATCATAGTCTTGAGCCTTTTTTTTTAAAAAAATATTTTTTTGTTATCATCTAGGGATGGCAGCTTGTTTTCTAGGACAGTAGAGTTTTCCCTGCACTGTAGAGTCACATGATGACTGTGCTTCACTTACAAGGGCCACCTCCTTCTAGACTGCATGGCTAAGGCATCCTGAGCACCACTTCACCTCAAAGCAGTGACATGTGGTCCGTGTACTGGGATTTCCATGTCGACTCAGAAGACCACTGAGAGGGGGCCACGTCTTGGCACTGCCTTCTGCTCAGCATGTTCACTTCTTCAATACAAGGACTGCATCTGATAAATAGTCTACCCAGAGCATGGATTCCTCTCACGCCTGCCTTTGAGCAACCTTTCTCTCCAATCATTAGTATCAGCACTGTTATCACAACAGTAACAGCAGCGACACTCTCAATAAATGCTGACTGTGATGACATTCCAGGACAAAAGCCTTCTGTTATGGTTTGGATGTGAGGGGTCCCCCAAAAGCTCACATGTGAGACAATGCAGGAAGGTTCAAAGGAGAAATGATTGGGTTGTAAGAGTCTCAACCCAATCAGTGATTTAATCCCTGATGGGATTAACTAAAGTGGTCAAGTGTGACCAGAGGAGGTGGGAATTAGGGTGTGGCTATGGGGTATATATTTTGTATCTGGAGAGTGGAGTCTGTCTCTCTCTCTCTCTGCTTCCTGATCACCAAGATGCAAGCTGCTTCCCTCTGTCACTTTCTCCTCAACTCAAGCCCCAAGGAATGGAGCTGGCCTTCTATGGATCTCTGAAACTGTGAGCCCTCAAATAAACCTTTTCTCCTCTATAGTTGTGCTGGTAAGATTCTTTTAGTCACAGCAGCGAAAAAGCTGACTAAAACACCTTCAGACATGACTGTTTCTCCCTATGAGGGTGGAGCACTTTCTTCTACTTCTGTAACTACCTACGACTGCCCGGAGCTCTGAGTCCTGCTCCAGTTATGGTAAAACTGAGGGTACAGGAATGCCTCAAGGATACTTTCACAAAAGTTCTGAAATTATGTCACAAGTGGAGGCCAATCTCAAGAAGGAGCCAACCACCAATACCAGGTCAGTCTAGAATCAGAGGAGAAAAATGCAGCCTCATCTGGAAAGCAGGGTCACACCTATGAAGAAACCAGATGCCCGGGGCTGCCCAGCTGGAAAAAGAAAGATGGGGGAGGCTGGGTAGGAGCTCCCTTCCTGGAGCAGGTGGTTTCCTGCTGCTGGGGGCAACACATGACAGTCTTTTGCTGATGGTCTCTCCTTCCTCTGCTAGGCCTCGGTCTTCAGAAGTGATCTTGTCTCCTTGAATTTAATGAGGAGATTTTGCTTAGGGGAGACGGAGGACAGAAGTGAGACCCAGGCAGTAACAAAAAGCCTCGCGTGTATTGTGGTGCTATACTTTCCCAAGTGCATTACCTCATCCTACAATGGCTCTGTGGAACAGGCTGGGAACATATTATCTCCATTTTAGGAGAGTGGTAGAGAGTTTGGGATGGTAAAATGTTGATTCTGGATACTGCAGAAAGTGGAAGCCAGGCCCCCAGGAGCTCTTCCCTGAAGGACACTTCTGGGGTACACTAATCAGCGTGATGCAGCAGTATTCACTTGAGCTAGGCCTGCCCCAGGCCCCCAGGGGGTAGGCCCTTCTCCAGGCTTCTTCTTCCCTTCTCCAGGTCACTGCCCATCAGATCTGTCCTTCCTGTCTCCTCCTTTACCTCCTGACCACCAGGCCTCACAGTCACAGAGGCAGGACAGGTGGAAGTAAGGAGCTTTGGTAGGGTTCAGACACCCATGATGACCCTGGCCTCTTCTCCACTGTGTTAACCTTCAGCCTAGGATGGGAACTAGAGGTGACACAGCTTCCCTATGCAGTCATAGATGCTCTCTTAACAACTCCAGTAAAGGTTAGAGTGAGAGCTACCACTGAAAGTGAACAGAGGCCATCCAGCCTGATTCCGTGCTGTTAACCACTGTGGTGTCCCTGTGAGAATGTCATCGGGCCTGGAATTGGGATAAGAAACTGGCTTAGCTCCTTTAATCTAAAAGCCTTCAAAGCTAGGCTAGAGGGTGGTGGCTGCACATGGGAAGGGCAAAGGCAGAGGGAAAAGCTCAGTCAGTCATGGAAGAGAATGAGGGGAAGCCAGCCAGTCAACTTCAAGGGCCAGAACCTGAGGCCTCTGGCTGGCCTCTGAATTGAGAATACTAATAGAAATCTCTAGATTCTTTTCTTCTCGAGCAGAAGATTGTCTTGAAGGTTTCCTCAGGAGCCTGACATATATGCGGACAAATATGCGCACAAGTCACATTCCAGAACACCTCTGCAGGAGAATCCTGAGGCTGTGTCAATGGAAGACTATATCATATATGTTGCTAGGAACCTATGAGGAGTACTGATGGAATGAGATGCAACACAGGCCCACAGACTTGCCCCCAGCAATACATCGTTTACGCCCTTTCCCATCCCTTCTCTGTAGGTATAACTCAAACACACAGGTAAGTCCTGCCCCTTCCCACAGCACACACCACACCTGTCATCGCAGTAGGTGAACTTCATGTCCATGCTGTGGCGGCTTAGGAAGGTCTTGCTGTCCAAGGGGATGTCCATGTGGGATGGGTGCTGGATGGGTTCACACATGACAATGAGGCAGGACAGCAGAGGCTCCTTGTAGCCGCAGAGACTACTGTGAGGAGGACAGTTGTTGTAGACTTTCACCTGGCCAGTGCAGTGCAAGACCTGGGGACAGAGGTCAGATGTGGGGCTGAGAGTCTGGAGTGGAGTACGGGTCTTTAGCCATCAACCCCTACCCACACCTAGGACTCCAGCCCAGGCTGGTGGTGTCCTACCTTCCAGGTGGCTGACTTGAGGTTGACAGTTCGGCCTCGGTTGGTGACTGTGCACTTCATCCTCATGAAGAAGTCCCGCTCTGTGGACATGTCTTTGCTTTTCTTCCCAAAACCAGAACCTGAAAGGAGAAGGATGGGGCAATTGGTGGCTTAGTTTTCCATTTACATTACCAAAAGGCCCAGCTGTCATTTTTCTTGGCGACTCTTTTCTCCTATCTCCCAAGTATCTGTACTTGTAGCACCTGCAGCCCACCATAGCCACTGAGCTCCATCATGGCCTGAGGGCTAATGGTCTCTCGTCTCCAGTCTGTCTCAACTGAAGCATGAACCCCTAGAAGGTAGGAGCTGTCCCATGATTTGACATCTCACTACACCTAGCACACAGTCAACTGTCACATGACAGCAGAGGGGCAATGAGTGACAATGTCCATAGTCTCAGCAGACTTCTGGGGCAGGCTCCAGCAGAAGTCTAGGGTTCAGCTGGGAGGGACAACAGACAGTCCAAGGGTATAAGTCTCTTAATGTAGGACTTTCCTCGAGACACTCCTATCCTTTCTTTAAAACCTCTCAGGAATTGGAACACCCCTGCATCCTACTGACAACCTGTAATAGCTATAAGCAGGACAATATACCACTAGCTTTTTCTCTAAAGTGACATATCAAAACTTAAGAGACCTCTGGTCTAACTCTTTTTGAATTGGGTGAGCAAGTCTACTTTGAAGATGGGGACAGATTCTCTCTTGGTCAAAATTAAACAAATCACTAAAACCAAAAGCATAGTCTCCTTCCTCATAGTCTCCAAATAGCCTGCCTATTTATTTATTTATTTATTTATTTATTTATTTATTTATTTATTTATTTATTTATTTCCTTCCTTCCTTCCTTTTATTTATTTCTCTCTCCCCCCTCTCTCTCCCTCCTTCCATCTCTCTCTCTTCCTCCCTTCTTTCCTCCCTCCCTCCCTTCTTCCTTCTTTTTCCTTCTCTTCCTTCTTTTTTTGTAAAACAGAGTAGCAAATGCAGTGCCGGTCAAGTCTTTATTGTCTCCATCTAAATGATGTCTATTGCCCCCACATCTTGGGCATTCCCCAAGGAAGAGGTACACTCCTTCCCTCTGCCCAGCATCACAGAACAATCTAGAACCTTGCTTAAAATAGTCACATTCCTCCCTCTGGGCAAAGACACCAGTCTCTGCACCTACACCTCCAGGGGACCTTAATTTATATGACTGACACATTCCTGAAGAACTGTACGTCAAATGAATTGTGAGGCACCCTTGAATTGAGTGCATCCTTTGGGGAGCCCACTAGGAACAGACCAAATGACAAATCTTTGTTGTTGTTTTAAAGAGAGACTATTCCTCCACCATAATAAAACCATCTCTATGCTTCTCACAATTTTAATTTTTATAGGCAGGGTTTGCACATAATGTTATAAACCTCTCTTGGGGCTAGGACCAGGAGTTAGGGTTGAGGGGGCTAGAAAGACTCATTTGTGACTGCTTGCTTGGGTTATGATGTGGACTCCTAACCTGTTAACTTCTGAATTTTCCTCATTCTGATATTTGATTATTTTTTCTAAACATACTTCTGATAAGATCACCCTACCCCTGCTCCAAAACCTTCAAGATTTACTCACTGCAGGATAAAGTTCAAGGCCCTCCACTGGCTTTCAAAGCCTTCCACAATCTGCCTCATGCCTTATCTTCCTCTAGGAACTCACACTAACCCCTTGCTTCTAGAGCATGAGTCCATCACAG
This sequence comes from Sciurus vulgaris, assembly GCF_902686455.1. Taxonomy (NCBI): domain Eukaryota; kingdom Metazoa; phylum Chordata; class Mammalia; order Rodentia; family Sciuridae; genus Sciurus; species Sciurus vulgaris. The sequence goes on from NC_136475.1 coordinate 60,373,981, forward strand.
GTCAGTAACTTCAGTGAGAATTTGCTGACTCGCCAAGTTTGACTGATCCCAAGTCCCCAGTTGTGGATCAAGAGATCTAAAGTTCTACTCAGATAAGTAGAGGTCACTTGGCTGTGAGTCATAGCACTTGAGAACTGGAAGGTCCTACACTTGGCCTTATCTAATACTGTCAGTTTGAAAAGAAAGACTCTGAGGAACATAGAAGTGAGGTACTTAGTTCAGGTCACCAAGTCAAACTAAGATTACCATCAATGGTTGAATTGAGACCAGGAACCCAGGGGCCAATGGGTTTTTGGAGTAGAGAAGAGAGACAGTTCCATCCCCACAGAGCTGACTATTCCACACAGCCAGACAAGACCTTGAGTAGTCACAGGATGCTCCCAACCTGTGTCCTGGAGGCCTTTAGGTGGGAACAGAGGGCTGGGTGAAAGGTTAGGGGTGGCAGTGGAAGGTGAGGCTGTTGTGATCCCGTGCTCTGCAGGGCCAGCTGAGCATTGCATGCAGTCTGACATGGGTGGAGGTGAGCTAGTCAAGTGTCCCTTCTGCAGCAAGTGGGGCAACAAGAGCAAAACCTTGCAGGCTTGCCACCATTGCCTCTGTTATTCAGGCTAGACAGGAACACACCCATTGCAATGGCAGGTGACAGACATTAAAGAGGATGTCTAGATATAGGCAGAGTCTGCCCAGAGCAGCGGTAGATTCCCAGGTTCAGAAGGCATTGTGACGGACACTGAACCCTACTGCTGCCCAAAGCTTCAGTCCTCTTGACAACATTCATGTCTTTTCTTGAATGTCCCAGTTATAACAATGAAGCCTCAGTGTCCTTGTAAAGTGCCTCTGCCTGTGAGGATCCTTGTGTCCACTGGTATCTGCTAGATACCCACAGACAGAGTTCAGTATACTAGTCCTTTGAAAGTTCCTCCTCCTGCCCTGCGTCTCATCACCAGAGGGCCAGGTTCATTCTGTGGCTCCTGTGGTAGTGAATCTCCAATAGTGGCCCCAGTGAGCCAAGCCTCCTGACACTCGTGGCCCTGTGTAGGTTCCTCCCACGCCATATCAGGACTGTCTGTACCTTGCTCTAACCAGCATATTGGGGCAGTAGTGCTTCTGTGCCAGTTTCAAGACTCGACCTTGGGAAGGTTTTTCAGCTTCTACTTTTGTTCTTTTGGGAGCTGGGAGCTGCCACGTAAGATGGCCGCCCTGAAGACTCCACATGGAGAGGGAGAGGCCCTGAGAGTCATGGAGTGGGAGACAGAGGTCCAGTCACCTACCTTGTCAGCCAACTGCACAGGCCCCACCCCCATGGGTGAGCCATCTTGATCAATCAACCCAGCCTAGTCTAGTCCCCAGTGACTACACCTAGCTGACATGACGTGGAACAGGAGACCTGCCCACAGAACCCACAGACGTGAGAGCATAGTGACTGTTTAAAGGCCATATTTGGGGTAGTTTGTCACACAGCAAAAGACAAGTATAATAGCTCTTCTGGGCACCTTGGCACAAGTGAGCTTATGATTCGGGTGGTGTCATTTGGCAGATGTGCTCGGCTCTTAGGTGATGAAACCTCCTAGAGATAGACTCCTAACCCAAAGGAGGGCCCTGGAAATGTGAGGTCAGGCACCATGTGGGGCCCAGGGGAGTATTTCTGAGTACTGGATCCTTTCAGTGCCCTTCCACTCATCTCACAGGCTATAGCCTGTACGGTGGGTTGGGTCAATTGGTGGTTATAATGGATATTTTCTGGCATCACTGTGGCCTGGGCCATCTCTTGGCACATCTCCTCCTGAGGGGACAAGAAGGAACACTTTACCAGTTTTCAGAGTCAGGTTCTCACGAATCTCTTCATGGTCACAGGGATGAGTAAAGTCAAAGATGCTGTGTCCTGTTAGCTCTACCTGTTTCAGAAACAAGGTCAGGTTTCATTATTCCCAACACTGAAGTGAAAGGCTCCAAGGAGAAGCTGAACTACCATGCAGATTTGGAGGCAGGGAGGAGATGGCATCAAGCAATTCTTCTCACCACCCCAGGTCAGTGTTAGGTCCAGAGACACATGGATAGACTAGAATAGGCTCCTGATGGTGGCAGGGAGAACGCTGCCCATCAAGATGGCCACTGACAATACCAAACCCAATGCCAGGGAGTAGGAATGTGTTCCTGGGGTGTGTGGCCCAAGGCAGTGAGCATCAGAGTGGGCATGTGCAGGGAAAGGTCAAGTGATATTGTGACCTACAGCTTCCCCTAACTTATAGCCCAAATAGAAATGTTTTCCTTTTAAGAAAGAGGTCAAGAAGTATGTCACCTGGGTGAGTCCCATGAACTTGCTGATGTTTTCGGATAGAAAGATCATGTCGCCATCTTGGGTCACAACAGCAATGAAGCCCTCCAAGGCTTTCAGGTACAAATTATCCATCTGCTGGTCAGCCTCAGCTTCAGATTCATTTTCAGAGCAAACTGGAAAGACAATGAATGTGGTGTTGAAATAAATATGATGGATGTCTGCTGGGATGGCTCAAGGACAGTAGGTAGGCTCTTCTGGAAACATACACCTGCCAACTACCACCCAAGTGTCTGCCACATGCCAAGCAGCAGGCATTATATGAGCACCACTACCCAGCACAGCCTGCCAGGGACTTGGAGTCAGTGTGCTATAATGATAGCAGTACCTGGAGCATTAGTAGTAATGGCCATGGCAATAGCCACAGATACAACAGTAGTCATAGCAATAAGAACAGACTTTTTAGCAGCTGATATATATTGAGCAATTATTACATACTAGATATGCATTATTATTACATATTAGATAGCATTCTAGATAGTCTATACCGCAAAGGATAAAGCGGGTACTGTTCTTGATCTCATTTTACACATGAGGTTTAGAAAGGTGAAGCCATTTGCCCAAGGTTGGGAAGCTGGCAAGTCCCAGAAGCTGAATCCAGAAGTCACATTCAACCTTTATAGGCTTTGGAATCAAATCAGTTTCTATTACTAGATCAGCCTCCTATTAGGCTATGTGTTTGAGCAAATAACAACCTCTTTGAACATCAGTTTCCTTATCAGTAAAATAGAGAAAATAATTTCCATCTCTTTGAATTTCTAAGAATGAAATAAGTATGTAAAATGCCTATTATGGTATCACCAGTTGTGAATTTTTCTCCTATCTTCTCCCTCTAAAATATCAACATCCTCAGATTGCTCAAAGTCTAGATGGGGAATATATAGTACACAGAGGTACAAAGCTAAATAAAAATTCAAGGGTGTCATAGCTGGGTGCCCAAGGAGGGGTGTAGACAGTAGTGCTCTAGGGTTGAGAGGAGGAAGGGGTTATTTTGGGGAGACAAGAGACAAATGTTCCAAAGAAGGGGATTTGAGCAGACTCATGAAAAAGAGAGGTTTGATTCTGTACAATGAAAAGAGAAGGGCTTTCTGAGCTAGACAGGGTTGGGTGGACACGGAGAAACAGAGCAAGCTCCCTCCCAGGATGGAGAAGAGGCCCAGTGGGTTGAAAAGGAGGATCCATGTCCCAGTCTCAGAGATGAAGTCCAGTGTCCCAGAGGGTCTCACCTTCCTGTCAAAGGAGAAGAGAAGTGGCAAGTCAAAGCATTGCTTTGAGGAGATGAACATGGCCATAGCATGCAGAATGGTTTGGAAAAAGTGAAACTTGAGGTATGAAACAGTGAGAAAGCACATGCATTATGTGGTTGCTGGTTGCGGCCTGCAAAATCATCTACCCTGTATCAACCATTTTGAGTACCCTGGCCCGGGGCTGGGGAGATAGCTCAGTCGGTAGAGTGCTTGCCTTGCAAGCAGAAGGCCCTGGGTTCGATCCCCAGCACCCCCAAAAAAAAAAAAAAAAAAAAAAAATGAGTACCCTGGCCTACCAAGGATACTTCTGCTCTCTGCAGAATATAGACTCAGCCCTTGTCCCAGACCAAAACCCTTCTCAGGCCCCAAGCCCCTTTGTGTTATCCCGGACAGCAGACTTTGTTTCAGCTTCCCTTCTCCTAGTTCATTATTTAATTCCATATACATATAAAAATTTATATTCATCTAGTACAAGCAAAACCAAGTATGCCTCCCTTGATTTATAGAACAAGAGGATTAGAGAGTAATTTGTCACGGATAATAGTTAATACTCACTTAACTAAAAGGAGTCTTTCAAATGGAGACTCTTTAAAGGAGTGTGAAATGCAATTAGATTTACGAGCCACTTGGCAAGGAACACACCCTCTGCTGTGCGGTGCTGACCAACGGCCTTTCTGCAAGGCAATGGATTTATTTAAATGTCTTTTCTCTTTTTCTCTAAGCTCTTAAATGTAAGCTCAAGAAGAACAGATCCAAATTAGGAGATGCTCCTGCCAAGGGACTATAGTGGGACCACTAAGGACCAGCTATCTTTCAGGACACATGATCAGAGAACATACCAGAGTCCCATATGCTGCCATTTCTGCAGGGGAACAGAGTAGTGCCTGCACAAAGACAGATCAACCTTCAGAGGCAAGAGTTGTGTTGTGCAGGGCATTATCCTGGTGGCCTTCCCTCTATTTGCCAGATGGATGGGACACAATGGGGGGAAAGCCTCCTGTTCACATTCCAGTTCAGACAGACAGCCCACAGAGGGAGGTCACACAAGAATGACCTCATATCACACACGTACCTATTCCTAGCCCTGCTCAGTGTCTCTGCCAACTTATCTGTCCTTTGCCAGCTAACCAGCTGACTGGACCAAAGAGGATGCGCCCATGTTGTAGGAGTGAGGGACACTGCTGTTATAGTTCTCCCAGGTCATGTTCATTAGGAGGGATGGTGATGTCCCTCAGTGCGCACTTCAGAACCACCTGGAGGACTGGCTGAAACAAAGATTTCTGGGCCCCAGGCTGCTGCATAATTTGTGAGGCCCAATGCAAAGGAAAATGTGGGAACTCCCATTACATTATTAAGCCAATCTCAAGGCCCTTCCAAGTGCACAGCCCTCTAAGACAGAACAGGTCTCACACCTCTGAGGCTGTCCCTGAGGGGTCCCACACCCAGGGCTCCTGATTCAGTAGGTCTCAGATGGGACTGGGAATGTGCTTCACTACCAAGTTCCCAGATGACAACAACGCTATTGCCCCAGGACCACACACTGAGGGCCATAGCCCTAGCTCCAGGCCCTGCAAGTGACCCTGATGTGGGGGAAAAAGCCAGTGTGGGCAGGGGTGATTGATTTGGGGAATGAGTGAGGAGAGGTTTTTAGCACACTGACGTCACACCTGATAGATGGTCACCTTCGCCAGCCCTGTGTTTTCTGGCTTATAGAGAAGATTTTTTTTTTTTTCAATTTCTTTGATCTCAGTGGTAATACTGACTTCAAAATCTGAAGTAATCACAAGACAACTTATTTGGGCTAACTAGGCCCAGAGGAAATAGTTCTGCTTAAAATTTCCTGTTTTTAACAGTTCCACTGCAGCCAAGCTGGTCTCCATTGTGCCCCGCGCACTTGCCTCCAGGAGGTGGCGAAATTGGCTTCAGTAGTGGTCTCCTGGCCTTTGGAGGGAAGGAGGGAGAGGGTGCTCTGGGGCCACAAAGGGAAACAGAACTTCTTGGAACTGAAACCACAATGGCTGGAGGGCCAGGAAGCCAGCAGGCTGGCCTGGGGGGACTCTGGGGCAGCAGGGCTCGGGCGGGGCCTCTTCCTTCTGTGGAACTATTGGCTCTTATGGCACCTGCTAATGCTCCAGGGATCTTCTGAGGGAACCTGGCAGGGTCGCTCCCAGCCTGGAGCAGGGAAGCAGACCCTTGCCTGAGGGCCAGGAGGCTCATGTTGTTTTCCTGCACAAGACTCCTTTGCCTTTGCCGGTGAATATCAGGTCTTCCCTGGTGCAACAAGAATATCCTAGTAAATGTCAGGCATGGGGAAAGATGAGCTTGTCACTGAACTTTTGTATGTCTGTCCCGTGCTAGGCACAAAGTCATCTGTCTACAAGTGTCACTATGCACTTTGTCCTGTTCTCAGGAGAATCAGGACGACTAAGAGATTAAGAGCAACCTTGTCCCTTGAAGAATCAACAGACTGGTGGAGAAGACAAAGACAGCTGTAAAGTCACACAACAATGAAGAATAAACCCTCAGTTCAGAATAAAGTAAGGAGCCCTCCACAGGTGCCAACTGGTTCTTTAAATGGTCTTGGGTCCTAGGTCTCAGTGACCTGCTTCCCAGGACCCTTCGGGGACAGTAGTGTAAGAGGTGCTCTGCTGACAGGGAGCATGCTCAGCTGGACAGGGGAGCACAAGATTCTTTAATGCTAAAAATAGCCCCAGTAAACAGGCTTTGAAGCCCCCCACAGCCCGGATATGTGCAGGCTGAGGTTTCGGAGCACTTTTTCCGGAGCACCGCTCATTTCCTTCAGGCAGCCCCGCCCATGCGGGGAGGGACACCAAAGGAGTTGGGTGTCTGGGGTGAGTGGAACAGGGTGGCAGAGCAGACACCTCCTACCTCGGTCTCTGAGACCAGGCTGTCCCCTGGTGCTGCTTGTCAAAGTGCTGGCTACAATGCCCCACGGGGGTCCCTTTTCCTCTGGGAGTCCTACTCTGGGAAGTTCCGGGACTGCTTTGACTATTCTTAAAACTGTCCTGGTATGGCCTTCCTGCTTCAGATGTACTTGGCACTCAGTTATCATTGCAGGGTCTTTCCTTTCAAAGGTTTTTCCTAAACTGGTTTCTATCCTCCAATCCTTCCAGCACATAGAGCCATCACTGTCCCCAGTTTGTCCTGGGTGTGCTGACTGTAAATGCAGTGCCAATCAAGACACAAGGAATCACCTGTCGGATCATCTGCCACCCCTTAGGCACTAACATAAGCAGGCTTGGACCATCCACACCTTTGACAGAAGGTGTGTATCCCACCTGATCTTCCAGTGAGTCCTGGAAGTCCACCACTGGAGATTCATGTCCTTGTTCTTTACATATCTGCTTATCCTATCTTCCCTGTACGTATTGCCTTTTAAAAGATGTAGCACAGGGCTGGGTACAGCAAATACCTACAGACTCAACAGACTTCTTTGGTTTAAGTTAAAGGAATGATCTGAACAAGGTCAATATTTCTAGGAGAGAATGTACGTTAGCTACTCTCTGCCATTAACAGCCTCACATGAATCAGCTCATTGGCCTTCTTCCAAACAGGACAGAAAAAGCCCTTGATTTGGAGTGGGTGGGGCTGTAAAAAAGTAGGGTGAAAGCCAGGAAAAATAAGTCTGAAAGTGGGGCATATGAGGGCACCAGGAGTTCTATCTGCCTCCACAGCGTTGCTCTCTCTATCCCCCTTTTCCTGCATGGAAGAGTTATGGTTACTTGGTTAAAATGACATGTTCCACATTTTAATGTCTTTCCCTTAGTGGCCTAGAGATCAGGAAATCATAATCTCCAGTTAAGACTACATCTTCACTAAGCAAGGGCCAATGAATCAAAAATAAATTGGACAGTTCTCTTTAGAAACCTGCTTTGTGTTGATCCCAGCTCTACTGAGAATGAATTTGATGTCACCATGTTCGAGTTTGGGGAAGCCCAAAATCAATTTTAGAGTAGAAAGAGCCTATTTTGTGTATTTACTGTTGTTTAATACCCTCAGAATGTAGAAGTGACCTCCTTTGGTCCTAGCTTGTGGGGCTCATCTTGAAAGAGGATTTAAGACAATCAAGTGGTATTTTCTCTGGTGTTCCCGTCAGAGTGTTCTGTCCTCAGCCCAGCGTGGAGCAAATATCATAAAGCTATTGTTTCAGTTTGCTTCCTGTGATACGAATCTCGATTGGTGGCCCCGACCCACAGCCTGAATTTCTCAACATTAAGGTTTCCTCTCCAACATTCCCACACACAACAGCCTACTGTGAAAATCAAAGGGAAGCATGTTACTAAGTAAAGAAGAAACTTTTCTAAAGCCAGACTTGGTATTTTTTAGCCTTTTGAACTTTGAGATATGCAACCAGCTATTTCCTATTAAAAAGCGAGCCAAAATCAGTGCTTGCTCACCTTCATCAAAATGCTCAAATAATGAACTAATGATTTGACTTGGAAAAGTGTGGCAACTTTGCGTTTTGACAGAAACTGTTGAAAGGTGGGTATGAGGGCAGGAAGGGTTTGCCCCGGGTTTTCTTTTACATCATGTCACCAGAAGCCTATTCTTATTACAAATCGATGTACTTGTTCAACTGATTTTTTTTTAAATTTCTAAATTACAGCTTATTGAGCAGGTTAGAGGATATGGCCTTTTATATATCACCTTGTCCTCTAGCAACACTGCAGGTAAAGACCATTGTTCCCTTTGTGCAGATGAGGAAATTAAGGCCCTCCAAGAGGAGTGTTTACAAGGCTGCAGAGAGAAAAGGCAGTCACCCAGAGATTCCAACACAGAGCTGTCTTCTTGCCAATTCTGTATTTCTTTTCATTATGCACCAAATACTAAAAGAGCAAACTAAGATTTAAAAAGAAAAAGAGCCTGTCTCACATACAATTTCTGAAAATGGTTTCAACACTGGTCCAGAGAATGTCTGGCAGGAGATTGAGAGAGGCATGGAGAAAAGAGGGAGCTGAGAGCCGTCTCCTCCTCCTTTGGTGATGCTTGTTCCATGAGGGCTTCTCCCTCAAGGACATCGAATGGCCCAGAGTAGAAACTTTTTATCCTTTTCTGTCATTTCTTCCCTTGGGACAGAGAGGCCCAGAGCTGATGTGCTGAGGGTTCTGGTCAGTCTAGGGTTGAGCCTAGCCAGAAGGTAGGCAGTTTGTGTCCAAAATGCTCAGCAGCTTCTGAGCTAGGATGTGTGACATCCCAGGTCACTCTGGTCCTGTCTCCATGGGTGTGTCTAGCATGCAGGGGTTCACACCAGCACACATGCAGGCAGAGGGCCCAGCCTTCAACCTGTGACCCTAAAACAATCTCTGAACTACTGAGAAGGACAACTAGGCTTCCATGGGGGTGAGTACAGACACCAGGAGGGAAGACAGGAACAACTCTCTTCATGTGGAAGGATCCCCTGAACACCCACCACTCAGGCCAGCCCTGATCAGTTCCTAAGTGTCTCCCTTTGACTTTGGTTCCATCCCGGAAGCCCCTCAGTCCTTGTCCACATCTTTGTCTGACCAGGTTTGCAGAATCCTCCTGTGATCGCATATCTGCCTTCTCAAAAGGACTTGCATTCCAGGTACAGACTGACCAGGTGCTAAATATGTGTGAATTTGAGCAATCTTAACTTTCTATGCCTCACTGTCGGTGAAACAAGGAGAAACACAACAAATCCAAATGCAGTCAGAGAGACATCCTAGGACTGAGAGGCTCAGAGGCTCTCTGTTGGTAGAGGAAGGGGTGGTCCTGATGAAACCAATGGTTAGTCTAGAGGAATTAAAGTCGAAGAACAGAATTTCAGGTACCACGGCAGGGAAGTAGGGGTGTGGGAAGGGTCGCCACTTAGTCGTTAAATCTGCCACTGCCTACTCTGTGTATATAGTAAGATGATTCCCATACTACCAGATGCTGTCCTCAGCTTCCAGAAAGAAAAGCATCTTTAAAAGAAAGAGGGACACAAGTGTCTCTCAACAGCATCCCTAGGATCCTTTCTTTTATCAGGCAATGCCAGCTTTGTCGGGCTTTGGCTCTTCGTTCCTTCTTTCTGGAGTGTCTGTGACTGAGTCTGCCATGGCCTTGCTTTGTTTCTAGAGATTGCCTCTCCCCTCAGCGCTCCTCCCACACTGCTGGCTCTTTTCCGAGACTGAGACTGCATATTCAGTTCTGCGACACAGGCTCACCCTCTAATCCTTGGGCCCTCTGAGCCGTGATTCTCCCCGCTGAAGGTCTTTCCCCCATATCCTTCCTGTGTTCGGGGCCCAGAATAGCACAGGCTGGTCTGGTCTCCCTACCTCACACTGGATTCCCTCTGCTAGGGGCTTCTTTCCCAGAGTAGGGGCTTTATAATAGAATGGCAGAACTAGCTTGTCTCCAAGGTACCACACTCAAGCAGGAAAAACAAAAACGAACCACAAAAGCCCCCATCCTCCCTGACTGCCTCCTCCACACTGACCCCCTCGGATGCTGCCCAGTGTCCTTACAGGACAGACAGACTAGAGGAAATGGTCACATAGGATCTGGGACTGGAAAGCTTCTCGGGCTGTCTCTTCCTGGTCAGGACCAACAGGAAATGGTTTTTGAAGAATGTAACTCTCTGAGAAAAAAGAATGTTCTGTGAACTATGAGTTACAGAGATACTAGGGAGGGTGAGAGTTTATGGGCTTGCTAGGGAGGATGACACATGAGATGGTCATTGGCCAGAGGCTCCCCAGTGGGAATGACAGCTAGGCCATTGTTCTAATTGGTTCTCACAGGCACCCTGTGCAGTAACCATGTTTAATCCCATTTTTCAGGTGAGGAAACCAAGGTTCAGAGAGGCCAAATGATGTGCTTGGCTGAACTGGCTAGAAAGAGGGAACAGATTGGACGGGCACACCACCATGCCTATCTGGAAGACAGGGGAAAAATGTTTTCTGCAGGCAGATGCAACAGAACGGGGAAGTCAATGAAGCCATTCTTGGTCTCCCAGTCCCCTCTCTCCCCGTCACTTCCGTTTGCTGGGTCCTGACCCTGTCCTCCTCCCCTAGCTGTATTCACGTAGGTCATAGCTGGAGAGATGTCTGACGTGAGGGAAAAGACACTGATGCTGTGGGAGGGCATCTGCAGAGCGGGGTGTCTGAGAGGAAGGCTTCGCACTTCTGGCACCCTGGGGGCTCCGGTGTGTAGGGGACATGCTGGCAAGGCTGGCCTCTGTGCCAGCTCGGGGACCTACCACCCTCACCTGAGGACAGGAGCTTGTGTGTTCTCAGGAAGCTGATGGCCAGGCGCATGATGGAGGCCTTGTCCAGGTGGGAGCTCACGCTGTGGGGCAGGGGCAGCTCGTGGGCCAGCTCGTAGAAGACCTCTGTCTCCTTGCTGCGCCGGCACCTCGCAGCATCCCGGGACTTCTCCTTTCTTCTCTCCGAGCTGCTCCTAAATTGAGAGACCAGGGGTTAGTCCTTAAAAGTTCACCATCACCCTGTCACACCCCTCGTCTAGGTGTGGCCAGGGACCCCCACAGAACAGTGCAGCCAGACTCTCCCGCGGAATCCATCTGGGCCCACACTGGTGGCTGGCAGCCTGCTGCCTACTGTACGTTGTTGGCTCTGCACACGTGGACGTTGGCATCTCCTCACTGCCTCCCTCCTCTGCCATTCCCATGGCGTCCTGCGCAGCACTTCAATATGGGGAAGGTAACCACAAAGACTCGCTGATGAAGTGAACTAACTGGGGATGCCTTGGCCCTGGCCCTGGGTTATCTGGGAACAGGGGTCCATGTGCAGGGATGGGCAGGGAAGGGTGAAGAAGCTGTGGCCAGTGGCCCAGAGGTCAAAAGCTCTAGAGAACAAGATGAAAAACCATCTTGAGATTCTCTTTCTGGATAAGATACACTCAGAAAAAGTGAAGCCTCATATCCCATTTCATATCAGAGTGATTTCCACAGCAGAACTTGAAAATGCCCTCTAGCTCAAGAAGAACTGCTATCTAGACACATGTCAGCCTGGAGTCCCCAAAGAGCACGCCTGTCAAGAGCTAAAAAAGAATGGGGGCAAAGATAAAATGCATTTTATCTCCAGACCCTGCTGCTGGATTAAGTTTCCAGTGCTCATTGTTGCCTTTGCCTCAGCATGGAGGAAGGAAAGATGATAGACACCAAAATCTGCCTCTTTTGAGAAGTCCTAAAGAAACCCTGGGTCTTTGAGTTCTAGCACAGGCAAGTTTAAAAGCCAGAATGTCTGGGCTGGCATTCTAACTTCTCTGCTTGCTACCCTGGCAAGCTTCAATTATTTGAATAGTTTAGCTTCGGTTTCCTCATCTGTAAAATGGTAATAACTGCACACACTGCACAGGGTTATTGTGAGAACTAAATGTGATCATTTATTTATGTAAAATATTTGGCACCAGGCCTATCCCAATGGTAAACAGCCACTGTTATAAATAAAATATCTGTCCATGAAAAGATTAACAGGAGTAAAAAAATTCCAAAATGACATAGGAAAATTCTATTTTCATAGAAATGTATATATTATATATTGTATTTCCTCTATATTAGGTAGGAAAATGTTCAGAAACATGATAAAAATAATAACTTATTAGAGTGATCACTGATTACTAGGTATTACCTGAAATAGTACCATATAAGCTTCTCTAATTCACACAGTTATCCTTGGAAGTAGATATTGTTGCCCCTAAAATACAGATGAGGAAAGGGGCCCATAGAGGCTAAATAATTCACCTGTAGCTGTTAACAGGTAAATGGGGAAGTGGGGTTTTGCACTGAACAGATGGGCCCCAGAATCCAGGCACTTGACCATCAGTGACTTTCTGCCTCTCTTTCCTCAAAACTGTTAGTCATTGCAGGGTAGTGGAGATTTTCTTCCCTTAAGGTTTATCTATATTTTCTTATGTTTCCATAAATAGCTTAAATTGTTTGTGTAGCAAAGAGGTTTGCTTTTTAATTTTTAAAAAGTGTTCAATGTAAGCTCAGCCTCTCAAGGCCTCCATCCAGTCAGCTCCGTCTTGTTCCTTCTGAGATTTCCCAAATGAGGGTTGCTTCTCTTTTTGTTTGGCTTTGCAGTCTGTTATCTGGGCAGAGAACTCATTTTGGGGGATTCACAGAGAACTCATTTTGACACATCTCTCAAACCCCTCAAGATTTGGGGCAGAAGCACTGTTTTGACTTTATGACAAATTCCATTTACAAAGACAGAACATCCAGCTCCCTGGATGGATTAAGCAACACACACTCAGCCTGCAGGACAGCTGCTGACAGTCAGAATGCTCCTTCAGAAAATTGTGAAACTTCTTCTTGTCCTCCCTTTTCTGTTTAACTAACCCTCACTCCCTCCTTTCTCCCTGGCTTTCAACTCTCAGGACTCCTGCCCTGCACCCCTTTCATCCCTCCTTCTCAGAACCTGCCTTAGGTTAGTTTTGCTTTTGTGACCAGACTTGAAAGACAGTTTGCATGTTAGTCCTTTGCATTTGCATTTTAATCCTGACTTTTGATGGGGAGCAGTTAAAGATTTTCAGGGACTGCGGCATAGGAAAGGAAGATGGAAAGGCGGTGGGATACTAACCTTGTATATACATCACGCGGCTGGATTACGAGAGCCAGGTAAAAGGTATTGATGTCCACTCTCTAGCACTGACCCTCACATTTCCTGACACAGGCATCATCAACACACATCCCCCTCACTAGGGGCATCTAGAGAAGCCATCCCTGGGGAAGAGATCTCAGCACACTGCTCCCCTTCGCTGATGGCCATTGCCCCATTCCCAGAGAAGTGCACGCAAGGCAGAGGAAAAGCTGGGAGGGAAGAGGGAATCTGCAGTCAGTGTTCCAATAGTGGCATTGGAACCTTGAGTCCTGCCATGCTCCTTCAACCACACCAACATTAAAGGATATCTACTCATGTGGCTGCTGCTGCACCAAGAACCTTACACTCAGGACCTCTATATAATCTTCTTACCAACACAACTTGGAAGGTCTTGTTTGCACAACTTACAGATGTGGAAACTGAGACTCAGCCCTCTTATGTCACTTTCCCAACATCACAAAGCCAATGCCACCAAGAGTCCTTGGGGGTTTACAGTCAAAGAGCAGACACATCGCAGTCCTATGATTCAGGTGCCCCCTGTCTAACTCCATCCTGGCAACCCTGGAGAGAGGGCAAGACAGGCATTGCTAATGTACCCATTTCAGAGGTCTAGAAACTGAGACCCAAAGTAGGTTAAGTAACTGCCTGGGCAATCAACTAACTAGTGGCAGAATTAGGGTTAGAACCCTGGTCTCCCTAGGCCAATTTTTTTTTTTTTTTTTTTTTAAACTGCTTAACTGGAGGAGAGAGTGGTTTTAGCAAGAAATAAAGAAATGACAATATCTTAATACTTAGAAAAAGAAAGATTGAGAGCTTTAGGCAGCCTCTTGGTCTAAAAGTTATGCACTTGTTTTAGCTACCTTGTTTTTACAGTTGCATCCTAGGTCTAGTGTGACTTTAATTAGATTATCTCATTAACCTTAACACAGCCCAGAGATGTCTGTCTAATGTTGACTCTTGGAAGAACAGAGAAAAATCTGTAATACTACAATATTTAATTAGCAACAATGAAGAATAAGGATAATTAACATTAAGGAAAAGGTAAGACCTCCAGCTGGTACATATGCACTTGGCTTCCCGCTACAGTTGCTATGGGTGGGGTGCTGGAGGCTAGGTGAAGTGTGTTGTCATACATTGCCCACAATTCTATCTAGCTATCTGATTTTGGACAATAAAATATATTCTCTGTGCTCTGATACCCTCATCTATAAAATGGGAAGAATCCCAGGTTTTATTTTGTCAGGATCAAATGGGATGAGTGTGGAAGCAGTAGAAAGTTCTATAACAATGGAAAGTATCATGGCAGATAATAATGACCCATTATCTGGCTAATCAGAGCATTAGTCACATTCAGACTTTGGCCATAATGCCTGTTTTTCATCACCAGATAAGCCATCTTGGGGAGGAGGGCCGCCTTGGCAGGTTGATCCTGACCTATTCTTTGTGACACCTTGCTGAAACTTCTTAGGTCAGTGAGGTATTTCATTTCCTAAAATGCTTGCTCTTTCTTTTCTCTTCCTAGAGGGATCCTAGAATTAATTGCAATAGATCAGATTTCTTCTCTGCATGTTAGAATTCGTTGGTTTCTCTTAAGAAGACATTTTATCCCAAATTTTGTAAGTCATTAGAAAAGGCTCTGAAATTGTTTACTCCAAATTGTTTTTTTTTTTTTTTTTTTTCCTCCTAAGTTCCTCCTCCTAGGCTTCTTGGTGGCTCTCTGGCTTCCACAGGGAGCTCCTACACAATTTTTGGCTATGGAGCACATGACCTAAATCTGGTCCTGCTTTACTATGTCCTTATGCACACACAGAAGTGTTTACAGTACCCTTCAGTCACTGGAGAGGAGTAAGGTATACGACTCCTCGTTCTCCAAGAATAGACTGGCCAAAAGGGAGCCAACAACCTGAAATGTTTCATTAACAACAGAAATAAGCACAGCAACACATACTCTAGAGGGTTACAGGACAAATCAGGGCAGGCTACTCAGGGGAACCAGAGTTTGGTTGGACCTAGAAGGATCAATAACAATGCCCTTATAGTGTTTTAGGGGTTCAGAAAGCACTGTTTTGCACAGTAAAATCTCATTTGATTTTCACAACAAACCTAAGAGACAGGAACTGTTGTCCCCATTTGATAGACAAGAATGTAAAGATTCAGAAATATTAAATGATTTGCTAAAAGATGTCTCAAACCTAGTTGTTCTGGGTCCACAATCAAAGGCTTTCCCACTGGCAGCAAGGAAACTATTTATTGTATTATTAGGGTATGTCCAGTGCTGTGTTAGATACTTTCCTACAAATCAGAGGCTGGTTTATACTATGAGAAAAAGAGGAAGGCTAAAATCTGGAAATGATCCAGTGATGGGGCAGAAAATGGGGCAGCTCTGCCTTGAAGTGAGCACCCGTTCTCCTAGGAAAAGACCCAGACCCTTAGAAGGAGGGTTCAGAGCCAACACTGGAGTTCAAACGGGGGTGAGGAAGAAGGAGAAGGGGAATCGGTGCTGTGGGACTTCGCAGAGGCAGCCCATCACTGCAGGGCTGGTGTGTGGTGGGTGTTATCAGATGTGACTCCACAGTGCTCCATAAAAACAACCCTGTTGCACTATCTAATCACACCACAGTTGGGGAACAAGCAGTTTCTGATTTGGGGTGTGGTTTTTTTTTTTTTTTTTTGGCCTTAAGGTTTTTATGCACAATTTCGTGCTGACTCTCCCCAAGTTGGAAACCCACATGATTCTGAACTATTTAATTCTGATGCAAGGAAGCAAACACTTTAGGACCAGTCAGTCAAAAGAGAAAACAAAACTGACTCTCCAAGAAAATCGGCAAGCCCCGCAGTCCCTCAAGTGTCAGAGAAGACCCCCACCCCCATGGATACAGAAATCCAAAGATGCTCAAGCCCTATACATTAAATAGTGTAGCACTTACTTAGAACCTACAGACACCCTTCCATACACTTTAATCACCTCTAGATTACTGAAAATGTCAATACAATGTGAGTGCTATGGGAATGTTGTTATACTGTGTTGATTAGGGAACAGCAAGAAGAAAAAGTTTGCACCTATTTACGACTGACACAATTTTTTCCCAAATATTTTCAGTCTGTGCTTGGTTGAATCAGAGGATGTGGAACCTGAGAATATGAAGAGCCCACTATATGTGCTACTCATCCAGGAAAAACTTCTTTACCCAGGGTTCATTGTAGCTTTTGGGTCACTGCTCCAAGTGTGGCTTGTGGATTCTGCTTCAGCCACTAATTGACCATAATCTGCTCTTGGTCAAGATGGTCCTGGCTTCGAAACTCCAGGTAGACACAGCCTGGAGAGGTCCCAGATGTCATTAGCTGTACCAGAGAGGCTGGTTGCTTAACTAGCTGTAGACTCCTGACCTTTAGAGTAATTAGGACTCACATGCTTAATGACTGTGGCTATCAGGGTATCAAAACCATATGCCCATTGCCCCATAAGGTTAAATGACTTAGAAGTAGAATGGATTTCAACAGGTCAGTGAGACAGACTGAAGTAATTAAGCCAGCTTGGATCAGTCTTCTGGGTGGTGGTGAAGTTCTAAGACTGAGCCCACTCAGATGACTGTGAACAGAGGAAGTGAAGGTCAAATGCAAGGACCTAGTGTCCCTTCAATGGGGCTGTGTGACTGCAGCACAAGGGCTGCCTGATGGCGGTCCCATACTTGGCAGTCAGTTGGTTCACAGATTAAATTACAACAGAACCAAGGCCATGGTTCTCAATCATGGCTGTTCACTGGAATCAGCAAAGGAGCCTTAAAAAGCTGATGCCCAGAATTTCTTATTTGATAGTTTTGATTTGATAGTTGATAGTGTAAGCTGGGCATCAGGAATTTAAAACTGGTTGTTGTCATTGGTTTGTTTTGGTAGAATTTGAAGTTAAGTGTCTTTGCAGATGTAAACAGCGACATTGAGTTTTCTCAAAGATGGAGGAGGAAAAGAAAACTGGCATTTATGGAGTGTTGGGGTAAGATGCACTTCCTAAACAATTCCATTTGATCCTTGCTTAAATTATGCAGTGTTATTGGTCCCGTTTTTACAGAACAGTGGTTCTCAATCCTAGCCTGCATCAGAATCACCTGGAAGGTTGATTAACACAAATTTCTGAGCTTAATATCACACATCTACAGGACAATGAAACCCAGGTCTACTTCTAGAACCTCACCAAATCCTTTTTCTCTGCCAAGCCCTGTGTCTGCATTCACCATGTCCAGCCAAACAGGTATTTATTTAGCAGCTGGTGGGACCATCACTTTACCAGATACTATGACTACAGAAAGCGGGAGGTGAAAATAACAGGACAGAGATTTGAAATACATGTCACATAAAAGGTGACCACCCTTTAAAATAGTCACTCAAGGAAAAGGCCATAACTTTATTCTGGTGTGGTGACCACTGCTCTAAATATTTTGGGAGGTCTTTTTAGCATTAATTTCAGAACCACATGAGAAAATCACCAGATTTGTAGAATGCTATTATTTGAAACCCCAAACAATCTTCTCCAATTTACCCACCCTAGTCACTGGACAGCCTGTGGATGACTCCTGGTTATTGAAAATGATTAAATGTGCCCTTATATGATAGGATTTTGCCACGATGAAAGGTATTCTGAAGAATAGCCTTAGTTCTGAGAGCAATTCCAAAGGATGGAGAGATGTTTTAGACGGAGGTGTTGTTCCAGGGGCCAACTTTCTGCAAACATTCTGGTGTTTGTCCAAAGCCAGCAGCAATTGGGGGAGGGAAGGTATCCCTGCTACAGCAGACACAACAGAAAACATTACATGAGCAAATTCAGGAGGAATGGAGCAGATTAGACAGACATGGACAGGGGGAGAAAAAGCATCAATATGCTTGAATGTACACAGCTCTTGTGAGGGTCATGGTCTCTGTCCTGAAAGAGAAACTAACAACACAGACCAGTACCTCACACATCCTTAAAGAGGGAACAAAGAGAGGGCAGACATGAGGGTGATGTAGCTCAAGTGGGGGCAGAGGCTTTCACCTGCCCCTTCTCTGAAGGAAAGGTCCTGGAACGTGTCTCACACCCTGACCTCCCAAACTCCCCTCCTCAGGGATGAGCCCCCAGCTGCATGACATACTCTGAGGGTCAGAGTCCCTGGAGCAATGGGCCTGGACTGCATTCACAGCTGACAGTAACGTCTGGGTCTCCCCCGACTTGGCCCTCTAATGGTCAATTCTGCTCGGGGCTGACTGCAGATGCTTATCTACTGGCCTCCTCTGTTCCAGGCAGCCTTGGAGAAGAGAGCAGCAGATTCAATTACCAAGCAGCTCATCTGGGACTGCAGATACCCAGCTCCTTACATCATCTGAGGACAAGTGGAGTCCCCATTTCTGCTGGGAAAATTGTATAGACAGAAGTAGCCATGAAAAACTGTCCCTATGCTGGTTCCACGAAGCCCAAGCCTGAGGAGTGCTCTGCTCTGAATGTTTGTGTCCCCCTGCCAAATTTGTATGTTGAAATCCTTACTCCCAATGCAAGGGTATTTGAAGGTGGGGCCTTTGAAATGTGATTAGGGCATGAGGGTGGAGTCCTCACGAAAGGGAATATGGCCCTCATAAAAGAGGTCCAAGAGAGATCCCTCACCCCTTCCACCATGTGGGGACACAGAAGGTGCCATTCTGGAAACCAGGAAGGAGGCCTTCATCAGACACTGAGTCAGCTGCTGCCTTGATTTTGGACAGCTCAGCCTCTGAATATGTGACAGATAACCTCTGTTGTTTATAAGTCCTCAGTTTATGGCATTTTGTTATAGCAGTCTGAACAGACTAAGACAGTAGGGTGTTTTTATTTAAACTACTAATGAATAATACACTTTACATTTGTGACACATGTTACAGTTTGCAAAGCACTTTATAAATAAATCTATATATAAGTAAATCTCACACAGTAGTATAGAAGAAGCAGTCGTCATTATTCCCATTTTAAAGAGAAGGAAAACTGAGGCTTAGAAAGATAATGGGAATATATGGAGCAGGACAAAACTCCTGAGATCTGAATTTTTTCAAGGACACCTGGTCAGAAAACTCACTGTCAATCTGTGCTAGACATTCAATTGAAAAATGACTTTTATTATATGGATATCATAAACCAGCTTTTCCTAATAGATCTTTTCTTTTTAAAAAAACATTTTGAGGGCTGGGGTTGTGACTCAGTGGTAGAGCACTTGCCTAGCACATGTGAGGCACTGGGTTCTATCCTCAGCACCACATAAAAATAAATAATAAAATGAAACAAAGGCATTGTGTTTCCATCTGCAACTAAAAATAAATAAATAAATAAAAACACATTTTGTCACTTAAAAAAACATTTTGATGGGGATACAGGTAACGCATATTTGGTGTAGGTAACTTTGAAAATACAGAAAGCTCTAAAGACATTTCACTGGATTTATACTTTGTTTACTTAACACGTCCACTATTAAATTTCTTTCAAAATATTGATAACTGCCAGCAATATCATATTATAAATGGATCATAATGCATTTACCATTCCCGTGCTGTTTTTCAATTGTGCTGTTATGAGTAACAGTATACTGACTACCTTTGCATCAGGTATTGCTTTCTAACTTACTTATCCTAAGAACTGGCATGCATGCAACTTCCTGCCAGTTCCCCACAGCTGCCTCACACTGAACCCCCTGTGAATGTCGAATAGATGGATTTGGCAACCTCAGCATCCTCAGGACCAGGGTCCCCATTATTGAATACAGAGCCAGAAGAGGGGTTGGAAGGACAGCAGAATGTGCACACTCTTCCTTGAGCCTTGGCTCATCCTGTTCCCTCCCTAGGCACCTGCTCCTTAGCCTTCTTTTTTCACTTGTATTCAAGTTAAAACATCTGAAGAGAGACGACCAGCTGTACTGAAACTGGAGGCTGCTGGGGATGCTAATCCAGCCTGAGAAGATGGCCACCCGAGGGTCAGTGGGACCGCCTCCTCCAATGTAAAACTGGCGTTCCTTCCTTCCATCTCCCCCCCCCCCGCTCCACACCCCGTGCAGTTATTTCTAGAGAAGACTTGGTAGCATCTTCACCCATGAAAAGGGACAGAAAGCAGGCCCTCTGTGGCCTGTGACATCCACTACTAATGAACCTCAGCAAGCTGAGATGCTGCTGCTGCTACATCCAGCACACGGCCACAGGCAATGCTTCCCTCCCTCTTATTAAAGAACTCTCAGCCGACTGCCTCTGGTTTAATACTGTAACAGTCTTGTGAGGTAGATACGGCCATCCTAAGTGACATCCCCAGGATGTCAGTCCATGCCCAGCACTCATCCAGGGGTGGAGCCAGCACGCACACCTGTATCATTTGACGCTAAATCCCACACTCTTTTTTGTAATTAGACAACCTTCCCCCAAATGCCAATCAGTAGTCCCTTCCTGCAGGGCCAGAGGACCACGCTGACCTGGGCATGTGGGGGTGAAGCGCTCTAAGGACATTTCATCTGATAGAACTTTGGAAAGAAACCCTCTTGGCCTGGGAAGCAGCAAGAGGGAAAGCTCTTATCCCAGGTCAGAGTTTCAAAGGCAAAGCAGCCCAGGGAGGGGTAGTTTCTTTTGCTTGAAGACGTCTGCACAGAAAAGAGGAGACACTTGTTTGCTGGCAGTGCTTAGACGCCACAGGCAAACAGTTCCTTTTCACTGGACCATTCTTGGGGCCATTTCCTGGGGGCCTGAAGGTATTCTCCATGCCCAAGTGGTTACTAGACCAGATCTTGGGGTTTCCCTTAGAGTTTCTGCTCACCAGCAGCCTTCTTGCTTTGAATTCCACAAGCAACCTGTGGAACAATCTGTGGTTTGGCTCAAATCATCCTGCATGTGTTCCTACAACACTGACTTCAACTAAGAAAACTGCACAGCAGTAGGATTTTTTTTAAAAAAAAGTGCCAACATATAAAACATGCAGCATGACACTTTACGCAGAGCAGTGGGGAGCAATGGCCACCCCTCCACGGCACCTAAGACCTGGTTCTGCTGCAGCCCCTCCCCACAGGCTCCCTGGAACACTCCCCCTTCATCTCCTTGGCCTAAAGCTGCTCCTCTCTCATCTCATCCTACAAATTCATTTTCTCCAGGAAGGCCTTACCTGCCTTCTCTGGGGAAACTCACTCCAGAGATTCCATCCTGCACAGTCAGCCTGGGTTGCTCTCCCTTTATTTCACCCCCAAGTAGACAACACATTCTTCTGGGAAAGGACCCCACCCTCTGTTATTTTGGTGTTCTCTAAAGCACAAATAGTACAAAGTAGAGACCTTGGATTAAAGTCACTTCAAGGATTTCTATTCTGCAAATTCCTCAAATCCATTCACTATTCTAGATCCTAGGCATTCTAATCCAACACATAATTAGAATAAGAGGTTTCCACCTGGGAAGTCTTTGGTGCAAAAATAGCTGGGATCTAAACTAAAGCTGGTGACGGTTGCTTGTGGAGTCACACAGACCAGCACTTCTCAACTTTGTACACACAAATCACCTGGGATCCTGTTCTAATAAGTTTCTGATTCAGGAGGCCTGGGCTGGAGCCTGGGGTTCTGCATTTCGAGCAACTTCCCAGATGCTGTTGCTGCTCTGTCACCTCACAGAGGAAAGAAACCCAGGGACCCATGAGGTCTTGAGACCAAAGACACCATGAAGATGTCATCTGGCAATGTCAGGCTGCCCTGATGCCGTCCTTATCCAGAGGCACCCGTAGTCTAAGTCAGGTCTTCTCTTCTGCCAGGAGGAGTCCTATTCTTTCTGCACCTTTCTTGGTGAGACTTCATTTTGATGTCTCTTTACTCCCTACTTCTGTTATCTCATCCCTTCCTGTTTCGTAGAAACCCATCTCTCAGGCTCAGCTCAGGTCCTAGTCCCCCTAGAGCATCCTTGCCCCCACCACACCCATGTCTCAGCTCTCTTCTTCATGGCACTTCCTGCCCACATTCCTCACTGGCCCTTATTAAAGGCTGCCCGTCTTGCTGGCTTTTCTGTGCAAATGTCCTGCTACCACATGGACTATTGCGGCACAGAGGGTTGAGCTACTTTCGTGTGCCCTTTACAGGGCCTTGGTTCTGGAGAAAGACAAACTGAGCAAATATCTGCTAATTGATCTTAAGGACAATTCGAGTGGCCTTTTACTCTCCTTTCCACCTCAGGGAGGAAAGAAAAGTACCCCAGCTGCCTTGGTCCCCAGCCCCTGCCCCAGGCCCCATACCATGCCACTCCCAGAGCGGCCACTGGGCCAGTGTAGGTTTCAGTTCATTTTCTGCAGCTCCTCTTCCCCTGAGGGAAGAGTTAAAGTGTTGGGAAGGCAGCTTCCCAATTGGAAACCTCCACTTCCTCCTGCAGTGTGAACAAGAGAACTCTATGGACAGAGATTGAACCAGCCAACTGCGCAGGGAGTGAACTCGCTCTGAATGGGGCTGTTCTGAGAGCCGGCCAAGTCAAGTCATTAAGATGCCAGCCCCGAGGTACAGCCCCCTGCATCACCTCTAGATAGCCATATCCTCAAGCCCGCCAGGCAGGGGATGAATGGTGAGCACAGAGCCAATGAAAGCAAGCTCTTTCATGAGCAGGGGCCGAGGACCTCCTGGTCTTCTAAGGTGGGGGTGGGGTGCTGCCGAGGCGCAAAAGTAAGTCATTCCTTCCTCCCCTCCTACCCCATCTTCACCATGCTGAACTAAAATTAACCCTCTGATTTACACGCAGTGGCCAGAAACCCACTGCTCCTCAAAAGGCAACCAAAGAGGGGCGGGGGAGGTAATAATAACATTAGAGAAAATATGTGCAATGCCAAAAATAATCACAGTGTCATGAGAAAACAGAACTGAGCTGCCTCAGGGGCCAGCGCTGGGTATATTCAGGAAGGAGGGGGCAGAAATTCCCCTGGCAGTGTCGTCAGACATTCGGGGTGAAAAAAAAATAAGGCTATAACTGGAATGGACAACTGTCAAGGAGAACGCTTTTCAAGTCCAGAATATAATTTTAAGGCAGTTCTCCTCTTTATTTCGGACACTTCGATTTCAAAGAAAACATTTGCTTGGCTTTTAGATTTCAAAGAAAATAACGTTTGCTTAGCTTTTAAACAGGACTGACACTCGATCACATGTTAATGGTGAAATATCCTGGGATCTGTAGGATCTGTCCTACTAATCCCAATTTGATGCCAGAACTTCTGGTGCCCAATATTTTAAGTATTTCAAAACAGCAAGACAAGGGGAAAAAATATCCTACAGGATCTTTCACTCCTCTTAGCATCTCATAACCCCATCTCCCTGCCCTATTAAAAAATAAAAATTAAAAAAAAGAAATCAAAGAAAAAGGAAAAGTGAAAGTAGAAAGGAAGCAGCTGGTAGAGAATCTATCCTGAATGTCCTTTATAAACAACTCTGATTGGAGGCTGATTTACATGGTGACCTGTCCAGTGTTGTGGGATCTGATTCATGGGGACAGGACAATTCTAACCTCTCTTGCTCTGGTGAGATGTCCACGCACACTGAGAAAGCCTCATTCCATCCTTTTGCAAAGAGGTCATCGAAAGCTACAGGAAATGCTAAAAGACTTCCCTGAATTACTATCACCCTCGCAAATGATAACACTGAGCAATCTGGGAAATAGGTTTGTACTTTCCCCCAGCGATAGCTCAGGCCCTCCACTCATTCAAGAAATCTGATTCCTCTTCGTGTGCCAGGGCTGCGAGCAGTAGATTGGCATGGGGGACGTTCCTGACCTCAGGGAGCTTGCAGAGAAGTGAAGATAAAGTCCTGGAGGACTGGCCTACCAACCGGTCAATGCCAGCCAGAGGAGTTTGAGAAGAGAAAGTCTGTGAGGCTGGAGAAGACAGGCAGAGCTCTGTGCCCCAGGGGACTTGAAGGAGGAGCAGGATGTGGGGAGGTAACTAGGAGGGAGGACAAGGACAAAGATATTGCTGGGGGAATGATGGGCAGCAGAGTCAGAAGCCAGACTAGAGAGCGGGGGACAAGGCAGCCGTGGGCGTGGGGAGAATGCTTTCATTACGCAAACTGTGCTGAGCCTCTATAAGGTGCCAAGGACAGAGGAGGCTAATTAGTGGCTGAGGTGCCAGTAGTAGGCAGCGCTGGAACCAGGCTCTACCCCAGTTCTGCTGGCCATGCTCTGGCCACACTGGACAACAAGTATGAGAACCTCTCTTTATTTGGCACCAAAGCCAGGGAAAATGAATCCCTTTGTTAGAAGCTCTAAATATGGCAGCAATCCTTGGGCTGCCACAGCCTGGAGCCCGACTAGGTCCGCAGAGACCTCGGCAAGACATTCTTGCTGAGCGGCAAGTCACAATGTTACCCTTGGGATGAAAAGCAAACTTTATCCAGGGCACACGCCTCCTCAAACTCCTCAAACTCCATGGGATTGTATTTATTTCCACAGATGTTATCCCCTCTCTTTCAGCTACTTCCCCATGCCCCTCACCTCCTTCACCATGGATCAAGAAAGATGTAATTCCAGTGGGACCTCAGGGAGAGGAAAAGCTCACTAGCCACTGCCCTTTCCCCAAGCCATTACTGGCATGGCATTCCCACATTTAAAACTTGTTATCCCTTAGCACTTTGTTATTCCTTATCTTTAGGGTCTCCTTAGAGGGCACAGGCAAAATGGCAAGCTTGTATATCCCAGTACCTTTCCCTGAGAGCAATGGTGTCTCCAAACTGGTATGGCCAGTTGGTGCAAAGACTGGACCACCATGGTGCCCCTACAAGCGAATCATATTGCAGAGTTCTAAAGCCTTGGTGCTTCCAAGTAGAAAGTGGATTAATAATGATAAATAATGATGACTGCATCTATCAAAAGGTCACCTAGCAGCCTGCCATTCCTGATTGTCCCCAGGGAACATATCCTGAGGATGTTTGCATGCAGAAGTAGCTGCTTGTGCCTGCTGACCACATCACAGTGTGCTCAGTGAGCCGGTTGCTGGTCAGCTCCACTGTCATCGGAGAACAAGTCCAGACAGGGTGTCCCCCTTCCCCAAGAGGTCAGGGAAGTTTCTGCCTTGGATCCCAGCTCCTTGACATAATACAACAAATTACTGCCCAACACCACCCATCACCACATCACCCAGGGCCTTTCCATCACACACGTGGGAGCCCTTCTTACAGTCAGATATCTGGCAGAGAAGATGGCAGGGTTTGCCCAGGGTTCCAGCCTTTTGGTGATGTAACATGGAAGTGAGAAAATAGGATAAGCCATCTTCCGACACATTCCCCCACCCAAAAAGGCTTCTGAACACAAAACTCCTAAAGAGTTAAATCAAAACAAACTTAAAATCCAACGACAACCCTAAAGATCAGCAAGTAGGCTTAAAGAATAACCCACACTTTGGAATAAACACTCTCCATTAGCCCAAATTCCAATTTTTAAAACTCAATTCCCCCAACCTTCAATTCACACCAGACCCAACACCACCCCACCTCCTGCCCACAGGAGGGGTTGATAGAGCCCAGCTGCTTCTCTTATCTGGAACCTGCTAATGGCAAATCTCTGCTCTTGAGGTTCTGTCAATGAGCTCTGCAAATCACTTTTATTAGAGATAATGTCATTTTTACATCATTATCCAGCTCAGCAGTCAAAGAGAAAACAAGTGGATTATTATTTTTTTTTTTCTGTGAAACACCAGTTCTGCCCATTAATGGTGACAGGTGACAGGGAACTGGCCACACTTCTCAAGAGATTCTGGTGAAAAGGCTTGGCACTTCACCCAGTTCCCTGGGCCAGGCAGAGCCCTCGGCACCTCCTTCTGGAGCCTCTGAAGAAGTGGCAGGTTTCTGGGCTTGGGATGCTCACTGCCCTGACAGCTCAGGAGGGGACCCCTGGCCACCTGCATGCTCAGCTCTGCCCAGCCCATCAACAGCTGTGCATGCAGGCGGGAGCGCAGCTAGCTCTGTGTGGAAAGCAATAATTCACATGAGTCAGCCTCAAAGACTTGAAGCCCATGGAAAAAACCACCCAGAAGTCCCCAAGGCCTTGAGGCAGCCCTGTGCTCAATTACACCATTTGGAAGATGAACTTGAGTGTGGGGAGACCTTAGTATATGGGGGTGCAACCCCAAAAGACTCACCTAAGTTGTCTCTCAGCTGTGTTGGTGACACTGTAAGTCCTGCTACAGTGGATAGAAGGAAAAGATTCACTTCTCTGGAATCAACTAAGAGATGCTCTTTTCTATATTCCTGCTTGTTTCCCTTAATTATTCTGAAAAGGTCAGATGTAGCTTTGGTTCTATTGGAGCGATTTCTAACGGCCCCTGAGATTCTCACAAATGCACTGCCCTTGCTCCAGGGCAGTGTGCCAAACCCCATGGCTCTTTGCTGCCCAGAAGAAAGTTCTGAAGCAACTGGAATTCTGAAAAGCCATCCTTCCTTGGCTAAAACAAGTATTCCTTTGCATTTCAGCATTTTCCTAAGAAGTTTGGCTGATTGGAATTTAAATCCCAGCTGGTATTTATGATTGGTGAGCTTCAGCTTTCATTATTCAACACTTGGTGCCTACTACGTAGTGCCAGGCACTGAAGATAGAGGGAAACATGTCCCTTGCTCTCTAGGAGCTAGCAGCACAGTGAGGCAGTCAGACAGGCAGACAGGCCAAGGGGAACAAGCCAGGCTGATGCAGTTGGACTGCCTGGGCTTAAGGCTCAGACACCAACTATATGACTTGGGGCAAGTTATTAAGTTTTTCTAAACCTCAGAGCACTGTAAAACACTCCCCTGTACAAGTCCTGCCCCACTGAGCTCTTCTGAGGAAAGAATGATACAGGCAACGTACTTAGAACTATGCCTAACACATACCAGGCACTTGAGATTGTTGAAGTTATTGTTCCCACTGCAGCAGAGGTCAGTAGCAAGTGCTTTGGGGAGAAAAGGATGGCGTAATCCAAAGTGGGGAGGAAGCAAGGCTCCTGGGGAGATTTCTCAGTTGAGATTTTTAAGAACAAACAGAACTTAACTAGGACAAAGAGGTGGTGAAGGAGTCATGAGAAGATGGGGCAGATTCATGCTTGGCAAGACTCAGGTTGTAGGGGCACAGGCCTTACCAGTCAGGCTGATCTCCAGGGCAATGACTGAGACCATCCCTCCTGAGATGTCCTAAGGTGCCCTCAGCCGGAAACAGACGCCTGGATTAGCTGACCCACGGGCAACCCTATTGTGGCACTCCTTCTGTTTTTGCATTCCTTGTGCTTTGACAATGAGATGATTGTGTGGATATTACAAGAGGAGATTATCTCCATGGGCACTGAGCCTGTTTTAGTGTAAAAACCTTGCCTTGCCAGAGCCAAGACTTCTGAGGTCACAGATAAGTTGCCAACTCTGGAGAATCTCTGACAAACCTCGAAGCCACCAGGGAAACTGTGCTTTGCAGGATGGCTTATTTTAAAAGATAATCTATGCTAAACAGGTGCTGGGCAGAAGGTTAAGCTCCAGGGACTGTGCCGGAAGATCTCCACGTGTCTAGCTTTGTGTGCAGGGACTGAGGAAAGACAGCCTGTGTCATGAAGCAACATCCACCCAGAAATGGTAGATTCTGTGCACTCTTTTTGCCAGATCTCTATGGGAACAGGAGCACTGGTGGCACAGTGCCATCACAAGGAGGAGGCAGGATGGCAGGACTTATTTGATTCTGTCATGATTAAGGGCATTAAGATAGAAACTTGGAGGAAAAGTCTCAAGACAAGGGAGACAAAATATATTACTGATGCTTCTAAAGGTGTTACAACAAACAGGACATAAATGTTCTGGGCATCAGTCAGAACATGTTGAGCAGTTAGAGTTACACATTCTCAGTTGGATTTAAGTCATTCTGTGAATGATTCGTCTCCACACCTATAGGTGACCTTCTTGGCTGTGTAGAGGTAGCTACAGAAATCAAAATGTGTAATATTCTGCAGAGGCAGGCAGAGGCTACACAGACTACAGGGGTGGTTTTTCTTTAAGAAAATGTTTTTGTAGTTGTTTAATAAAATCCAACAGAGATGAGCACAGGGCAATGAATAGGCAAAGTCTCCAGGAAAAAAACAAGCTTGCCTTAGTGGGAGACTCCTCTGTCTTACTGCCAAGCTTCCCGTGAGCATCTTCCTGTTATTTTCTGGGTATTTCCTTATTGCAAACTAGGATAGCCTTCTCTCCTGCCTTGCAAGGACCATCAGAGAAGGGACAGAGTCCTCAGAAAGTAAGAGCATTCTAGAAACAGCCTGCACCTCCTGAGCTGTTGTTGCCAAGCACCCCAATGGTAATTCCTACACCAGGGTCGGTTACCAACCCTAGGTCTCCACTTTGGAGACATGGCCTAATCATCAAGGAAGGATTTCTGGAAACGCCCTTACTAAGGAAAAGAAATGTAATATATAACCCAACTTTAAAAACCCAGGAAGCGCTAATACTCTATCAAGTTCCTAAAACTTTTTCTTTCCTTCATAATCCTTGGCAGAGTTCAAAGGTGAGCACTTTCCCAGAGGCTTATTAACAATAATGTTTATTTCATACATTTGGAGGTTGCGAAGTTTGATCCTACTTTACTTACTAATAAACACTAAATAACTTTTTTTTTTTTTTTTTAATAAATGAAGAGGAGGAGGAAAAGGGAAATAAGACAAGGGTAAAAGTTGGCAGAGAAGGTGTTAGAAGCCCATCTGAATCTGAATATTTTCATCAGATTTTCTCCAAAGGATGGGAACAGCAAATCATAGTCCCTTCCACCTTCCTGACCCACTGTGACTCCATCTGTCCTCACTACTGCTATCAGGGCAGAGGAGTACTTTCAAGGCAATACAATACATACTTGTGCCTTCACAAGAGAGCGCTATATAAATAAGAAGTAGTGACATGTCTCGCCAGAATTTCTGGGTTCTGTATTAGGAAAGAGATTCAGCAGAAAGCTGTGTGACGTTTGTGGTCTGCAGGTCTGAAGCCAGGATGTCATGAACTGGCCTCTCAAACCAGGCCATTGCTGACTGCCTGGGTGATAGCTGGAATTCTCAGTGAACAGTTGAGACCTCATCTGTCATTTCCATCACACTCCTCCTGGAATAAAGCAGCAGATCTAAGTGGACCTTCCAGTGCCCACATTCAGCTGGTGAACAGTTTAGGGAAAATGGCAGGGTAGGGGAAGAGCTAGATGCCTCCACCCATCTATCTGCCAGAGTGACCACTCTTTAAGGCCCACTCAAACTCTTCACTCACTCCTGGCAATCCCTGGTCAGGGTGCCCTCACCTACTGTCTATGCCACTCTTTTGGTCCTTAGCAGACTCTGCCAAGTATGGAGTCTCTTGTCATCTGTGGAAACCAATCTGCGTATGGCTCCCAAGGAACTTAGGGGTAGTCAGACTGTAGGAGAAATTGGAGGCTGTTGCCAAGTTTCCTCAAAACCTAAAAGCAGACACTGCCTCAGGGAGCTGAAAAATTTATCTTGATAAAGAGAATTGGTTTAGGAGGTATGAGGCACAACAAACTGGCCAGAAGGCTCTACTGTGCCCCCTCTGTGTGCTGCCCTCTAGAGTTGGGGCTGAGAACAATAGCAGCTGTTACCTCAGGAGTGCATAGCATTGGATTTTTCCCCAGGCCACTCAACAGATATCTGCTCTGTGCCAGACACTAGGTTCTACTGGAATTGTCATTCAAGAATATATGGGAAACCAGTTTGGGCCTCTTTTTCAGCCTGTAGTATTGTTTTGGGTAAGGAGTTTTATAAACTTTGTACCACCAAAATCTCAAATCTCGAAAACAAATTTTTTTCCTACAGTTCAACTTTAACTTAAATAGCAGTGTCAACATTTCATGCTTCAGAGTTCTGGGATTTGACAAATAAGTCTTTAAGCTCCTACCTAAAGTCTTGGTTCTAAATGTTGGACAGTTGTTATCAAATTTCCTGACTACTATAAACGC
Source organism: Sciurus vulgaris (assembly GCF_902686455.1). Classification (NCBI taxonomy): domain Eukaryota; kingdom Metazoa; phylum Chordata; class Mammalia; order Rodentia; family Sciuridae; genus Sciurus; species Sciurus vulgaris. The sequence continues at coordinate 60,404,070 of NC_136475.1, forward strand.
TCTATTCCTATTTTCTTAGGATCCACATCACTAATATTCTTTTAATTCTGTTTTTAATCTCTAATATTCTTTTAATTCTCTAATACTCTCTTGTATATTAATTAATGTCATCTCCTTACTTAGATTATAGCTCCTTGAGGGCAGAGATCTCATGTTCTACTTTTTTTTTTTTTTTAACTTTTCCATCATGCCCAGCACAGTACTGGGGCGGAGGGCCGGCAAGTAATGTTTACTCGACCATGGAGTTATAGCATCTCAAATAAACAAAAGGTTAGCATTTATCTGGTCTAGTCCCTTTATTGTGCAGATGAGGGTACAAATCTGGAGATCTGGAGGTGCTAAGTCACACTAAAGACCAGTATAGCACTTTTTTCTGGTCTTGGAGCTAAGACCAAACTTTAGGAGGATTAAGCTATTATCCTCTGACATACATACTACAGGGACCTCCATTTTACAGTTGAGGAAACAGGTACAGTGTATTTTTGTAACTTATCAAAGACACCACAGCTAAGAGGTAGATCTAGGATTTGAGCCCAAGTAATGTGGCTTGATGCTTACCACCACTTTCTTTCTTTCCAGAATCCTTAGAGCCATTTCCCCCATTTCCACACCATGGTCTAGTCTATCCTTCCCTTTTTCTTGTGATCACCTGTATGCTTGTCTTCTCCCTACCTGGCCCCCACTCGACTAGCTCTATGGGCAGGCGCTCCTTTTGTTCTCTAGAGTCTTCAGCACGGTGCCCTCCATACAGTGCTAGGCTAGTAAGACAATCAATTTCCTCCTCCTCAGATACTGTGCAGATCTTTTAATACTTGTTTTTCCCCACTGAAGAGATAGAGATCTATCAGAAGTGCAAACACCTATGCCAAGGCCTCCCCACCCTGGCCAAATGTTGCCCAATTCTTGCACAACCACAAAGTCACATGGGCGGCTCATCCCCCAGGCAAGTGATCCTGCCACTCCTTTCTGCACCCATCATGGTTTCTCCCCCATGGTCTTTCACTCTATGCAGAAGACTCAACCTGGCTCTTCTATTTAAGTAAAAGCTCTCAAGGGAAGTCTGGGTTCCTTAGATATTTGGCAATGGGGACTGGAAGATTAAAGGAAAAAGCAGATTCCCCACTGCCCAGCTTCTTCCAGGAGTACAAGTCGCTCCTGTGCTGGTGGGAGAGTCAGCAACCACAAGAGTCAGCATTTCCCAAATCCACAGGGAAGGAAACTGGGTTATCCCGAGGGGCAACTGATGCCTGGAGGGAAGGTCCCAGTGTTAGCCGCAGAATCATTTCCATTTCACATTGACTGTCATTATCTTATCAAATATTCAAAATGGCACCCACACCACTCCAGTTGCCCTTAGTGAAGAATAGCTGGGGCCCCTAATTATGGTTTTCTTGACAGGTAATGATTGCTACAGCTTGGCTATTTTCTCTTTTGAGGATTTAAATGGGGTCTAGGGGAGGGGTTTTCACTAACCTTGTGAAAACTAGTGGTTTTCTGCTGCTTCTATGTTTTGCGTCCTAATTTGGAAAAAAAAAAAAAAAAACTAACAAATTCTGAAATCATCATGGTAACAGAATTTCAAGTCTTTCACTAAAATTCTTATCCACGCATCAGCTGTACATGGGTGTAAAGCATACTGGAAGTGAGGTGCATACCCCAATGGAGTTAAGCAGCAACAAAGAAAATAGTTATGGGACTCATCCTTTTGCACCTCTGGACACCACCAGTGCCCAGGTCAGAGTTTTGCTGAGCAATGGAAAGACTGCCTAGTACCATGTAACCACCTTCTACTGATCTGATTTGCCTGGATTCTCAGTTGAACCATAGCAGGCCATCACCAGTGAGTCATGTCATCCTTCACCTGGCTACAGGACATTATTACAGTGAGGCTATTAGGGCTTTTACCACACATGAAGCACACCCTTGGTGACTCTCCCAGTCCCTCAGCCCCAAGCAAATACCCACATCAGCAGAATTTTGCTTTATAGTCCTCCTCTCATCTCCAATGGACCAGGCAAAACAGGTTACCCCCCAAAAGTAACCAAAAATCCCAAAGGACATTAAATATTCTAATGTAATATAAGAATGTTTTTCACAACACTTATTATTTAAAAGACTCTGACCTAAGCATCCCCTTCTAGAAAGCACTGGGTTCAAAGGGTCAGAAGGAGCCTTCCTCTCTCCTCGCAGGCAGGAAAGGGGCTCATCCAGGGGCCTGTCCTTAGGGAATCTCCCTGCTCCATTTGAAAAGGTCCGGGCACCCTAAAGATACACTGTAGCTTTTTTCTTTTTTCTTTCAATGTTAAAAGAGCTCCAGAACATACCTAAATATCAGCCTCTCTGTCCATAGGGAATTGCCCAATCAGTAATGTGGCAAGCGCTTTAGACCCAAGCCACATGGAACAGAGGTAAGACACAGGCAGGCTATGAGCCTGGCCCCAACCCAATCCATTTTTCAATTCAGAGCAGAAGTATTAGCCAGTTTGGGATTCTCTACCCTTGGCATTTAAGAAAACAGCTCCAAATGGAGGACTCTCCTCTCCTGTTGAGCTTTTGATAAAGTACAGTTAATTTCCTGCTTACATAACTGCTTTTAATACATGGCTTTAAAAGTTATTGCTGGGTAAAATTATAATTCAGTGATGGAGCACTTGCCTAGCATGTGTGAGGCCCTGGGTTCAATTGCCAGTGCCTAAATAAATAAATAAATAAATAAATAAATAAATAAATAAATACCTTACTGTGGAAAAACCTTGGCACCTGGCAGCTACCTCAGAATGACCATTTTTCATTCTCACCAGTCTGCATGAGTCTTGTCCACCATGGGGCATATCACAGCCAAAGTGGGTTCCCTCTAAATATGTTCTGGTTTGTCGGGAGTCAGCTCTGGACCAGTCTGGTCTCAAGGTTACCTTTCCTTATTTCCAATGTATACCTGAACTTTGTATTTTTATAAATAAGATCTGCATTTTCAGATAATGAATATTTATTGAGCATCTACTATATAATAGGCCTTGCTAAGTGCTGGGGAGAGCTCTAGACACATGGAAACACAGTTTATCCTGCCCTTGTGTGTAAGCTGCTTACAAACAGCTAATGAGATAAGAGATTGCCATCGACTAAATATTTGTTGTTGGTGGTGATGAGGGCCAGACGTTGTGTGGGCTGGTAGAGACTTGCGAAAGGTAGTGCTAGGTTATTTCAGAAGACAGAAGAATCGCAAAGAATACAGTCACTTTACTTTGATCACCCATGTGCCATTGGGAGACTTCTGATCTGCCTGATACTCTGCTTTGGCTTCCATTAGCTGCCTTTGGAAAACATATAAGCAAGTGTCCTAGGGACACAATAGCATCAATACCTGATGCAATTCACAACTTTCAGAGGAAAGAAAATTTTTTTTGATGAGTTTGGTCCGTTTTCTATCAATCTTTCATTTCCTAAGAACATAGAAAAGACACAAATCTGTGGATGACTTTGGGAATCAAAGGTGCTATGTAAATTCAAGGTATTATCCTCTTGTTCAATCTTGTTTATGCCTACTATCCACTGGTTCAAAGATTTCATCATGTGTGGACACAGTCGCCTCTGGCACCTACTGTGTTTACCTTTCTTAACAAGTATTCATTGAGCACTACTGTATATCCATCACCAAGCTTAGTGCCAAATAATGGACATTTTGGAACAATGTACCAATCCACCAACCATTTCCCTTCCAAGTAGACTGGACTTGAGCTTGGGGGAGGTCTCTTTCTATCTGTCAACAGACTGACTTCTTAGTGAAGTCTCCATTATAGAGAGGCTGTACAGGTGAGTGTAGGGATAATAAATTTCAACTCCCACGATGGGTAGGTATGGCTGAGGGCAGCCATGTGCACAGTATTCCCAGGCCACCTCTAGGCTCAGAGGTGTGTAATGGCTTCATATTGTCTGTCCTGGATGTGAATTAGAGGAGGGAAGCTCAAGGGTTTTTCATTTGGTATTCCTGATGTAAGGAAATAGCAGAAACTTTGGTGCACTCCTCTCCCAATCCCTAACCCACCAGCTTCGAGTCCACGCTCTGGATTTTAAAAACCTGAGGCAAGTTATCTGACCTCTATATAGCTCAGATATTCATCTACAAGTGAAAAAAATGTATATATCTCAGGAGATGTGAAATAGGATATCAAGCAATTGTTCTCAAACAACGGTCCAGGGACCAGTAACATCAATATCATCTGGGAACTCGTTAGAAATACAAGTTCTCAAGTCCGACCCCAGACCTCCTGAGTAAGAAACTCTGGGGTTGAGACCCAACACTCTGAGTTTTAATAAGCCCCCAGGTGTTTCTGATGCATGCTCAAGTTTGGTGCATATTAAATTACAAGTTCTGTTGCACTTGTATGGATGGATGGAAGCCATGTTTTTATCCAGTGCACCTGACTGACAAAATGCTAGGCTTACAGTAAGTACTCAGTAAAGTCTAACTTCTTTTCCTTTCTTGTCAAAATTTAAGCTGCCAATTTAAGATCCTAGGGAGTGGAGGAGAAGAGAAGCTTGTATGTTATTTCAGGTGGAGAAAGTATACGGTGGGGTTATTCAAAGACCTAAGCAAATGCTTGGCAAGCCATCTAGTTGTTCTCTTCCCCAGGAAGAGGAAAGAAAATGGGTTCAGTCTTCTGTAGCAGATGATGACAAAGAAACTTCTTCAAGAAGAGGAAACTTATGCCTACACATCACCTGAAATGAGGAAGGATCACACAGGGTAGACCCAGCCCACAGCAGGCTTGCCTTAGTTAAATTTCATTCACAGAGTTTCAGTTACTTAAGTCCCAAAGGCCTCTATTTAAAATAGTTTCAGCTGCTCTACAGTACAAACATTGAAAACAGGTCCACTGAGGTGCCTACACTGGATATACTAATCATACGGTGCCTCCCTGACACCTTTCACTCCCAATAAATATCATTACTTGATATTCTCACTTGCCTTACAGGCATAAACAATGGGGCAGTGGTTTTCATTCCCACACGGGCCATGTGTGTAGGGGTGGGAGGGAAATATGTTTTTATAAAGACAAAGCACTAGTCTTTAGGGAAATGCAGATCAGAACTCCAATGAGATACTACCTCCCACCCACTAGGATGGCTACTATCTAAAACATGGAACATGATAAATGTTGACGAGGATGTGGGGAAACTCACACCTTGCTGTTGGGAGTGTAAAACAGCTGCTGTGGAAGACAGTATGGTAGTTTCTCAAAAAAAAAAAAAAAATTAAATATAGAGTAACCATCTATTTGGCAATATCACTTCTAGCTAGAAAACCAAAAAAAAACTGAAAGCAGGATCTCAATCATACTTGTATACCCATGTGCGTAGCAGCACTGTTCACAACAGCCAAAGATGGAAATAACCCACATGCCCATTGTTGGGTGAGTAAACACAATGTAGAATATAATAAAATATTATCCAACCTTCAAAAGGAATAAAAACTTTGATACATACTATAACGTGGATGAGTCATAAACATTATGCCAAGGGAAATAAATCATACAAAAGGACAAATATTTTGTTTCTACTCATATGACATATTTAGAATTGTCAAATTCATAAAGAAATCAAGATACAAGAAGAAAAAGAATAAAGAAAATAAAGTAGAACAGTGGTGACCAGGGACTTGTGGGACTTACTAGTATAGGATTTCAACTGGGAAAGATACAAGAGATCTTGAGACAGTAGTGGTAATGGCAGCACAACATTGTGAAGGTGCTTCTCGCCATTGAATTGTACACTTAAAAATAGCTAAAATGGAAAGTTTTATATTATGTATATCTTACCACAATAAAATAGTTAATCACCTTATCCTCGCCAGATAAGGTGACAGTACAATGCAAACCTTCCACAGCACTGTTCCATTAAACCCCCAAAGTAAAAGTCTTGAATAAAAAGGACCCAAAAGCTTCTCCATGCTTGAAATCTAAGATAAAGGCAGATGCATATTTTGAAGACAAGCTTCCTAACGTACTTTCATCTGCCACACTTCAGGTCTGTCTGCCCTGAAAAGAGACACTCAGCTGGAAAAGGAGATCAGCTGTAGCTCTCCAGTGTGTTCACCCTGTGGCTTCGAAATCCCCCTCCTCCTTTCTGCTAATGAAGGTTTGCTTTGACCTTTCCATTAGTCCACAAACTACTATTAAAAAAGCCATTTATCAAATTAACACTGAGCACTGCAAAAGTCATCTGCAAGCAGTGTGCACTTTTCCACGTAGGAGTTGCCATGCTAACAGCTGCTGCGTGTTCACTGTAGAGATGTATCAATTTTAACAAAGTCCTGTTTCATAATTCTGAGGACCCATTTAGTCCTGTTGTCCATCCCCACTTCCCAAATATGCACATACAGCCAGGACCCCCACCAAAATCAGGTAATGGCCTAAGAAGAAGAGCAATTATAAAATCAACTGAATTTCTACACCAAAAACTTTGAAAAGAAGGCAAAAATTTATTATTTCCTCTCTCTAACCCTTATTCCCATCCTCATCTCTCAGGACAAAGTCAAGGAATTTGATGTAATAACAGTCCAGCCAGTAATTCTAGAAAAAGGAGTCCAGGGTGAATAAATTTAAGGAGAGACTATAATTATGCAAATTGTTGTAATAGATCATTTGCCTGGACAGCAGACAACCATAAACAAAATGAGGTAAAACCCTTGCTGTCTGCTGGTGCCAACTTTTGTTGCAAATTTTTATTTTAAAAGTTTAGGAACTGACTGGCATTATCATGCTTTTTGATGTAGACAAAATGTCTGAAACAAAGAGCTTTAGGAAAAAATTTGTCTTGATTCGAAAGTAAACCTAAGAAGCAATTCCCAACTGCAAGTAATTATGACCAGCCTCATACAAAACTTCTGATTGAATTTAAAAAAAATTCAATCCAGGAAAGGCAAATCAAAGACAACAGGCAGAACTGTAGACACTTCAATCCAAAGTGAACGGGACTCATCATACATTGAAGTTCACTGTAAATTTATACCATACATTTCAGCAATGGAAGAGAAAGAGCTGGTCACAACCCTTAAAAACATTCAACTCTTAGGAGGGAATCAGAAACATTGTACTGATAACAACTTTCCCTGCTAAGTTGTTGATCTTAATAATTGAACCGTAAGCAAATCTGAATACTTTCATGTTTTTTCAATATCATGAAATCACTACTATCTAAAGGGTGCCTTCTGAAAGATATGGATTGTGTCACAGAATTCAAGGAGGGCAATAACCAGCTAAAAATAAAATGCAGCGTCTTTGAAATCTTGGGCACAGGAAAGCCACCAAAGAAAAACTTGTTCTACCAGCTCGAGGCTCCTTGCTTAAAGCACACACATGGGCCACACTGGGAGATAGTTTTATCCAAAGTGAGACCTGGCCCAGCCCTCAGAGCTGTCATCCTTGCCGTCTCCTCCTATGTAATCATGTGAATTATTCTAAGCCTAGAGAAAGGCCTCCACGGACACACAACCTTTTATTTTGTAGTTATTTCTGGGACACCAGAGCTAACACATTGGTCATAAATGCGGGAGAGATGCTGCTTTTCAAGTTTGAAAATGATCTTTGGGCTGGTTATCACTTGTTTTCTGAGCCTCAACACGTCGGTGAATAGGAGTTTCACTATGTTATGTCTATAATGGAACTTAATACAGCTATGTATCAAATCCATGTATGTTTTAGGAAGAGAGAGTTCTTACAGACTGCTGTCTAGAAAATGCACATACATTTTCAATGCATGTACAGCATGGGAAGGTTCTGTATCTGTGTATCAACATGAATTATACAGAAGAAGGTCTATTCACCAATGTGTTAACAGTGGTTATCTTAGGGAGGTAAAATTGTGTTTAAAAAAAAAAATCTTAATGCCTTCTTGTTCTATGACTTTTTATGGGTAACATATACAGTTTTTATAATCAGAAGAAAACAACTTAGCTACTTTAAAAATAATTTTACAAGGAGAGATGATTCATGGAGACAAATGTATATGTACATATGCCCCCAGGGTCTAACTCCATCCTTGCTAGAATTTTCCACCAAACAACTTGAGGGGCTGCTTCCCTTGAGCCCCCAGAGCCCAGAGCACCAGTGGGTGATGTTTGAATGTCCCCATCCTCCCTCCACATCCTGCTCTCCATCTAGCAGCGTCAGTGAGCTGCCCCTGTGCTGGGGCCAGCCATTCAAGAGGCAAGGAAATATTATGCAAGAGCACAGGAAGTCAGAGGAGACAGGATTCTGGGCAGGCCTGGCAAGGAGTCTGTGTGAACTCCTGCGAACAAGCGGACTTTGCTCAGCAGGGCCAAAGCCAGCAGAAAGCCTTCCCAGGGCAGCAAAGGAGAGCCGGCTACCTCATGTCTCTGGCCAGTGGGTGGCCATCCAGAACTTGATGTACCTGATATAAGGCAGATAAACCCAAGTCCCAATATTTCTATTTTTTTGGCCCAACTTCAAGGTGACTCCCCAACACTTTTGCGCTGTGACTCACAGCACGCCACCACCCCCAGCACAACATGACTTCATTCAGTAATTTCAAATCTGCTTCTCTCCAGGTTACTGGCTTTCTAACTTAGTTCTCTCTCTCTCTCTCTCTCACTACCTCAAGTTGAAGGACACAGGACTTTTAGGTTGCTTATGTCAATCATCTCACATCACTACCAGCCCTGAGCAGCCCAGAGATGTTTGTGTGTATCATAGTAGTAATAACCCCTTCTTTTGCAATTTATATTTTTGAAGCCCCAATACAGTTGGCAAAGCAGAGTTTATAGGAGCCATATGACAGATGTGGAAACTGAGGCTCAGAGGGAGTCCGTGGTGACCGCAGCATGATGGTGTCAGAGTCAGAGCCAAGTCTCCGGGTGTAGTTGTCCTCCCTCACCCCATCAGCCGGGCATAAACAGATGGAGACGTGGCCCCTTTTGCTAAGACAGCTGTCCCTTTTGGAGGCAGCTGGCCCTCTATCACACCTCAGCCCATTCCTTTTGGAGGGCGGTGGGCCTGCAGCTCTCAAGGAAATGCAACGAAACCTCCATTTGGTGAGGGGAGTTACAGGGGATCGGAGGCAGTTCTTCCAAACCTCATGAATCCCCTTGAACTTCCCAGCTTCCTTCCCTAGGAGAACACCTGGAAACAGGAGGCAGGACCAGAACCCACTGGAACTCCATTTCGCAGTGGAGCCGGAACCCTAGAAGGCATCTTTGAGCCTTTCTGGTCTGGCTCTGCACTACGAGTCTACTTTGAAGGTGGATAATCTGAGGGTCAGAGTGGTCATCTGGCTGGTTAGCCTTTGGTTTTCCTTTCCTCCAGTCCACAGGAATCCACTAGACACAGTATATTTTCCCAAGAAGAAAGGACCTGGATGTGAAGGGAGTGTCAGTCGGGGACAGGCAGGAATAGGGCTATGATCCTAGGACCCCACCTGCTCTGCCAGCACAGAGGGGCAGGCAAAGGTATCTGAACGTGCAGAACCTGCTGCACAAGGGTGGCACCTACCCTATCACTGCCCAGCCAGCAATTGCTAATCGTGGTAAGAACACACAGCGGCATTTCCCTGGGACTCCGTTGTATATTCCCAGATGCCACCTACACACGATGGCCCCTGTTCCTCTGGTGTAAACTTTGCCAAGCAAGACAAACAATAACATCACCTAGACAGAAAAATAAGGTGTCATGGGTCCTGCAGAGTCTGGGGCTGAGCATCTGTCCACATAGGCACTGCTCACCTCTGGCCTGGTGATCACATTTTTGTGCCTCAGTGGTTTCATCTGTATGACAAAAATGACAACTGTTTTGGTCTATATTGAGAACTTTGGAAGAAGTTAAGCCCTGAACAATATAAGAAATGATGATGTTGAGACAGAGATTCAGCAGCCCTAGATCCACTACCTTCACGCTGAGGGTGGTAGGCGAGAAGGCCCACAGGTCCCGCCTTCACGGAGCTCACGAAAGGGGTGGGAAGGAAGATTATGAACACACAAATAAATCCCAACACAGGAGAAGTGTTGTTTAAAAAGAAAAAGAACAGGGATGGAGATTAACTGAGAGGTCAGGAAAGACTTCCCTCAGGAGGTGATATTTAAGCTGAGACAAGTCAGCTGGCCTGTCTCAGGGGTGGGGCTGAAGAAGAGCAAGCTCAGACGTGTGGGCATGGGACGTCTTACAGATGGTGGGTCTAACGCCAGAGCTGAGTGACCTGCCAAGTCTCACGATCAGTGTGCAGCAGAGCCAGAAGCTTCTGTTCCCAAAGTCTCGTTCCCACTTCTAGTAACTCCAGGAGGCCAAGGTATCTTCCAGGTGTCCATATTCACCTCTGTTCCTAGGTCTTCAATGGGTTGTCTGAGCTTTTAAAGACCTTGGGCAAGTAAGTCATTTTCTCTCTGTTAGCCCTCAATTTGGTCTTGCTCATAAGATGCAAAGCCACCAGTAGGACCCTGACATTTATAGCACTGAGGTAGCCCTAGAGGTTTAGAGATCTGGTGAGTTACATTGAAGGACTCATTCTTGACAGGATCACAGCTGGACTGCACCCTCTCCCTCTCCACAAGGGGCGGGGTGGGGAACAGGCCAGACAGGGAATGTGGTATATCTGAAGTTGGACCATTTTTCAGTAGTCTAGGAAGTTGCTTGGTTCCTTAGTATTATCAGATTTCATCATTCTCAGGGTATGGGCAAAGATATCACTCAAACCTAAAATCATGATTGGCAGGAGCCCAAGGCCCTGAAAAGCCCTGACAGAGGGACATTTGGATGCTTGAGAATCAGAGTCTTCTTTTAGATTCTCCCAGGACAGAATCTCCCTTCCAAATGCAACTAAATCACTTCCAGAGGTAATAATGTGCCTAATGATTATATTGCTCTGCTGTTAATAAGGACGCCTTGAAGGTTTGCACTTTATACTTTTCAAAGGTCTTTCCATTTAGATAATGGTTGCAGAAGTGAGGTTTTTAAATATGCTTTTTAAGTGCATGGTTTCATTGAAACTCTAACTGATTTCAATCTTATGATAGGAATTTGAAGAAGCAACAAGTCTGTGTGACCAACCCCTGCCCCATTTAGGAATGGAAAACATGCAGAGAGGTTAAATCTCCCCTTCTAGGTTACACAAGTCAGAGAAATAGCTAGAACAGTCTTTCAAGTGCCTAGAGACTTTTGAGAGCTCCCTTGAGCCTCATGGGAAGGTGGGCTTTGCCAGTGACACAAAACAAGAGGTGACCCTAAAAGCATTTATAGCCTCTATGGCTAAGGAACACAGAACCCTTGTGGTCATCCTGACACCAATTTTGGAGGTGAAGGAAATCAGGTTTATTACTCCCTCAAATAAATATGGGCTCTGAAGATCTAACTCGAAGAACATTAAGATGCACAGGTGGTCCAGAATCACAAGATGTCTTTTGATCTGGAGATGGAAAATTGGTTTCAGCTGTGCTCAAGAGATGGCTCAGGACAGAAGGACCAATATTTCCAATCACTTGAACTCCTTTCCACCTGCGTTCTCTGGTCCTTGGGATCTCCCAATGCCTTGAGCTGGCTGGTGGACTTAGGGACACACCCACTTCAGATGTGCCCAGGTCCCAGCATCTCCCTGACCAAGGTGGGAAAGTTCAGCAGAAGCCAAATTAAAATGTTTCAAAAGAACTTTTTACTTTGGGAGAGAAAAGAAAATGAACACAAAGGAACAGACATGGAACTGTTCACAGGCTTCACTGATGCTTGATAAAGATCTTCCTTCTCTCTCCTGATGCCTAAGTGGAGCTGTGGGAAGGAAGATGCCAGGCTCACGTTTGTAGCCATAGCAAGATCTGAAAAAACACCACTCTCTGACCTGGGGGCTTCTGAAAAGCCTCCCAGAGGCAGCTTCCCACAGCATGCCTGAGGTCTTAAATGGCCCCTCTGTCTTGGCTGGGCTGCTGTGTGATCTGATGCTCTCAGAACCTACAATTCCTTTTTGGTTCTGAAGTCCTAGACGAGGACGTCTCCTTTCCACCTGGCTCCAGGGGGTCTTCTCTGGGCTCAGTTCTGATGCTCACAGAGTAGGCACTTAAATGACTGCTGAGTGAATCATGGACACAGCGCAACCTACCTGGGCTGGGCAGTAGTTTCCCTATTCGAAACCATTCACTGATCACCACGGGGTAGAAAAAGAACAAGAGGAATGGGAGGTGAGACATGCAGTTGTCATTGTGAAGTTAAATTTCAAGCCAAGAGCTTTTAGGAGTTATCGCCTCCCTTGAAGTACCATTGGACAGGGTAAGCTAACGTGACTTGGATGACACTCGCTGGCCTCTGCTGTCCCTGGAGTGGGATCCTGTCCAGTGATTTTGGATCTCTGGCCAAGGCCTGGCCCACAAGTGTTCAGCTATGACCTTAAGTGCTTCTAAATTCCTCCAGGCGAAAGGTTATACCTGCTGGGGGAACAGAAAAAGGCTCCAGCTGCCCCACCCAGGTGACTCCAGAAAGATGATTCCTTTTTAAAAAATTATTCTGGCAGCCTCTTCCCAAGAACATCAGAACTTGGGCTTAGGGAATGGCATGGCTGCATAACAGGAAAGGAGAAGGTCAAGGAACAGCTTTCCCATGGCCCTCTGTACTGGATGTGTGATAAACAGTTATTGGTAGAGATTGACAAAAGGGATTATCTGATTTTGATTTAACTGCCCAATTCCCTACGAATAGTGTGGGATTGAAGGGCTGTCCTAGTTTTCTTAATAATGAGAAAGGACAAGAAGGAAGAGAATGAAAGCCCTTATCAAAGCATCAAGGGGACAAAAGAGACATGAAGTTGAGGGTCATTTGGCATTTTAGGGTCCAGCAAGTTGTTTCTCCACAGCTCACTCTGCAACCTGGGAGGTGAAATATGGTGTTCATTACCCTCAGTGCTGGTATAGGCTAAATATATATTAGGTACTTTCACAGAAAACTGATTTCCTACAGGCTACAGGGGCCCTTTGAGGTCAATATTATGGAGGACGACCATGACCTCCTCCAACCACCCCTGGGTTCTCACACTAGTGCCAGGCTCATGGTTGGAGGGATACTGGAGGTGCCCTGAGCAGCTCCTCACATTCCAAAAGAGGCAGGCACCACTCGTGATATACCAAGGTGGCCCAAAGATTCTATCAAATATGAGTTGGGAGTCTTGCCCCTAAGCTTTCCAGCACCAGGCCAGGTCCTTACCATCTCTCATGTGGTAACAAATCTTCAGATTCAGCTCTGGAAGGAAGTGCTTACCAGCCCTGGCCTGTGTACTCTGCTTACTCCTGGCTCATTATTTTGATCATACTGTCCACCCACACTGAAATGCCCCACATCCATCTGCCTGTCCAAATTCGACCTAATCTTCAAGACCTAGATCTTAATGCTCCTCTGTTAAACCTCCCTCTAATCTATGCCAATCATTTTCTTTTCTAACTATTCACCGTACACAAGATCTATTTACCTTTATTCACCCTTAATTCCTATCAATCTTCTGCTATTGGTCAGTGCTTTATCTGAGTGAGTTTCGCCTCCTATCAAGATCGCAACATCCTAATGATGTGGTTAAGATGCTCATTAACGTAAAGCATCTTATTTTTTTTTTTTTTTAAGCAAATCATTTGAGGAGACTCAGAGTGCAGGACCCATTGGATGCCTCTTCGCAATTTCACAGTGCAGTGCAGTCCCTGAATGGGTAGGTAACCTAGAAACATTTACAGCCTTCAATGAGACCAGCATCCCACATACCCCACCGCCTGCATGAGGCTGTATTCTCAATGCGGATGGGCTAAGGTCTGCACCATGGCTTCTGCCTGTGTTCCTAGTCCTCCACACTAAGCTCCTCAAACCACCAATGTAGAATTACTCAGTCTACAAAAAACTACTGAACATCTCAAATGTGGACAGAACAGAGGTCTGTTCTAGGTACTATGGAAAGAAAGAACAGAAAAAGATGACTGGGTCCCAGGTGTAGAAGGACTTACCACCTCACTATTTATCAGAGACAGATACACACACTCAAAAGGGAGTTGTAAAGCATTGTACAAATAATAAAATACAGGCTGAATACCAACTAAACAAAAGGGTAACCAATGCATCTAATCAGAGAAGGCTTCCCAGGAAAGATGCTCTCTGAGACCTGGGGCCCCCTTGCATGACTTTCCCACCTAGAAATTGTTGGAGATTAAGTAGGAGTATATTGTTGTTTGGCTGGTACTTGCCTAGCTCATGGGGCATTCTCCCTCCACCCCGCACCAGCCATAGTACTAGAGATAAAACCCAGGGCTTCACACATGCCAGGCAAGTACTCTAACACTGAGCTACACCCAGGCCTGCAAGGTATTCTCCATGTGAAGCACTGATATAATACTAACCTGATGCCTGTCGAATTTGACATAATATCATGTTTTCCTGTGGTCCCCCCAATTTTTTCTTTTTCAATGAAGGGTTCATATCTACATGAATGGGCAAAGCAGAGCCCAAGAGAAAAGCTTTCCAAATAACTCAAGACCGTCCAAGGGACATCAACAAAGAAATTGCATAATTTTTTTCTAGGGCAAAAAAAAAAAAAACCCACCAAGGTATTCCAGGGCACATTAGAAAAGTTAGACATCCCTGCTCTTGAGCAAGCAACATGCAATCTTCTTGGAAAGGCAAGAACAAATAAAATGTCATTAGATAACAAGGAAATATAATCAGGTTCTTTGGCAAATATAACCAAGAGCTAGTAAGGAACGGAGGGGGAAGTGCCAGCGTGAGAATTACCACAGGATTGTGCGTAAATTGGGGAGCGTGGCCTTACAGTGGGAAAGCCAGAGCTGTTTGAGTAGGAAGAGAAGAAAAGCATCCAGGTGTGGGCCAGTGTGAGGGAGCAGGCAGGAATGAGTGCTGTGGCACTTCTTGCGGGCAGAGGGAGGAGGCCTGTGTCTCTGAACTCAGGAGGAACACCAGAGGACAGTGAGGGGAGTGAAGGAGCTGGGGTAGGCTACTTGTTGCCAATGAAGTTAACTCCCACTGCCATGCAGGCTACCCTTGGGAAGAAAATTGGGCCACCATCCCTCCATTCAGGCCCCAAGTATGTAGCTAATCTTAGAAATCATTCAGAGAAATGTCCAAGTCCACAAAAGAAACCCCCTTCCCACACAGAAGATTCTCTATGCTTCCAGGACAGAGCAACCCTGCAGAGGTGGCCTAAAATAGGGCAGTACTGGCACTATGCAAGCTTCTTCTGAGAGGCTAGGAAAGCTATGTTGGCAGTCGGGGTGCTTCCCAGTCTGTCACATGGCAGGCGAGTGCATGGGGCACCCGTTTCCATGGAACACAGTTAGACTTCTGAGTGGGGGACCACCCGGTTGACCAGAAGGATTTCCCTGACTTTTTGACCACAACAAAGGGCCTCATCAAATGGGAGCGGCATGTCAGCTGAGCCAAGGCAAGCAGAGAGACGACAAGAAAGTCAAAAAGAGAAGCCAAGAAGGCCTTGCTCCCAGGCCTCAGCCACCCCTAAGTCCCCCGAATAGAATCAAGGACCAACTCCTGCTGCAGGGTGATACGGTTACATTTATAGAAGCTCCCCTGTCACCAGTGAAATGTGACCTTCATACTTTCCTTATCTGAATATCTGGGTAAACATCTGTTGTGCAAGCACACAAATAAAGGTTCTAAAGGTGAAATGTGGTGTGTCTGGTAACACACTGCTCCAAACCCAGGACCAGAAAGCCCTTTTGGCTCTGTCTGCGCCTTTTCTCTCCCTTCACCCTGGGCACCAAAATTAGCTCCATCGACCTTAGCCAGTGCTGGAGTGAATGCTGCCATTCTAAAATAGTATCTGGGGACACTTGGACACATAGAAGAGAAATAAAAGGGTACAGTGGTTTACAGAAACTTACTGAGAAAGCAATTCCACTGACTGCTTTTTAAACTCCATGTACAGGAAATGAGCATTATCAGGATTTATTCTGGAATCTTTATAAAGTAAATAATATCTTTCTAGGTCCCTGAATTCCCAAGGTGGCATATTTTATATGCCCTGATTTAATCTATTAAGCACAATTGTTTTCATCCAGCAACATACTGTAGAGGTCATATGCTCAAAAAATACTGTAGAGGTCATTTGTTCATAAAAAAAGTGTTTGTCCAATGGCCCAGTTCCAGCCCTAAATTTTACTTTGCTAACATGAACAGTCCTATTATTTCTGGAATACTCTTTTAAAGTACCATTTCCCCATATATTTGAGAGTTCAGAATTGAGTTTTTAAAAATTTGTCTTGAAATTCAGGAGTCTCAAAAATCTGCTTCACAGGCATAATTTTCTCTTGTTTCCACGTGGAATTCATAAACAAAGCCAAGTAACTGATTTTTTTTTTCTGTGTGCTTAAAGGCACTCTTTCCTGCAACTGTGTATGACGTATTTTTCCAGAACAATCTTTCTCAATACTCCAAAGTGCTTCAGCAACAGGAAGTCGTAAAGGTAGGAAGGAGGCCTGTAAATATTTGCTGTAATTACTCATTAGTAATGAGAAGAGTTAGCGTTGCAGTTTGAGTCACTCCTTTGTGCTTGTGGCTCATTACCCTGAAGCTGGAGCCTAAGGTGGTACATGGACTGAGATTCCCCAAGGACACCTGGATCCCCTTCTAGGTTATGCTTCAGAAGGTGTGTGGTTTGCTTTATTCTGCAACTCCAGCTTCCAAATGCAAGATGAGGATGATGTATTGCCTTTCTTTCTCTTTGTCCCCCTGTCCAGAGGGAATCAGGGCAAATCTTAAAAGTGGTGACAGTACGAAAAGTGTGTTTTATCAGGAGTAGAGTAATAGTCATACTACATCAAGAGACAACACCACACAGTGATTTAAATGATAACAACCAAAACTAAATCATACTAAAATTGATATATTTAAAGGATTTATAAAATGCTTCTGAATTTTTTCAGACTGAGCTCTTCCTTTTATTCATAGCAAACTACAAACTTCACATAGAAGCCATAACCAGGGCACCTCACACTAAAAATGAGACCAAAAGAGGCAATTAAACTGGTTTAGACATTGGCTCACTTCTAAGAATGCCTCTGGCTGTACCCCCAACTTTCAGGGGCAGCCAACCTGGCAGCGGGGGTTAACCTCCAACATCATAGCCATGAGTGTCACTCTGTGGATCCATTTTTGCACCCATGTGCTTGATTACAAAGTCTAACCAAGTAAAATCACTAATCTGCGATGATTCCTAGTACTCATCTCTTAGATTTGACCCTTTTTTAAATTAGAAGGTGCAATGCGAAGGGGAATTACAGGAAGTTAGTGGGGATTATATAAGAAGAGCTCTAACAATTCACTTTCATGGCTCTGTGGAATTAAGAAAATGCCAGATGAGTATATGGCAAATAAATGTAATTTTTAAATGTGATCACTTTCCTTATTGGCAAACCACCCTTTATGAAATATCTGCTTCCTACAGTCATCATCTGGCATAGAAATTATGCATAACTTTAAAACTGAAGACTCTTTCAAGTCAAGGTGGGAAACTGCCTCCTAGAAACATGTGAAGCTTCTGGTAGTAACAGGAGTTTTGCTGATGTACTAGTGACCTCTGGAAACAGCCTAAAGCAGTCAAAGCAAACCAGTATTTCTTGAGAGATTAGAGAAAAGGCCGCTAAAAAGCAGATAACATTCTGGTCCATTTTGTACCTGTCTCTTTGGCTCCAGGGATCTCAAAGGGACCCGACACTCTCCTAGACTTCATGCTTTCAAATCAATTCTATGTCTTCCAACAGCAGGACCAGACAACTGGCACCAACTCACACCCAACCTCTACTGGAATCTGCAGATGCCATTAATGGCACATACGCGCGGTTGGCCACCACATACTGCGACGCAGTTGCTGATATGGCTGGCTTCTCCCTGTTATGATATGCATTAACACAATTATGGTTTACAACACTGGGAAATCTCCAGAAGCTCTCTAGATCCACAGTGCAAAGACCAGTGGTGCAAGCTATAAAAGCTTGGGGCTTTCCAGCGAAAGGGCTCTGTAGAAATGCAACCTACGATTGCAATAATCATAGCTGTTCTTTATCCCCCATCCATTCTTTCCTTCCTGTGCTTGCAATTTCAAAAGATCAAAAGAACTAGAGGAAGTCCTGTGCATCTTGATTTGTAGATGATTCTTCAAAAGCCACAGAGGAAGAGCTTCTAACAGGTCCTCCTGCACAATGAAGTCTGAAGGCTGGGTAGTTATTGAAGTCTTGGCACCAGCCAAGGGTGGGAGGTGAAAAGCTTTGAACTTCCAGGGGCAGTGAAGAACCACCTCCTGTCAAAGTTGAGAAAAATCTATGAAAAATAAGAAATTCCAGGAGTTTCAAGTCTACCCTTCAGATCTTCAATCCCTGCCTATGTGTGAGATTTAATACAAGTGATGACTCACGAAAGAAGAAAGTCATTATAATAATTATGAACACAACAACAAAAGCAGTTATCATTTATAGAGTGCTTACCACACGCAGACATGGTATTAAATGCTTTATAGGTCTCAGGCAAGGTGAGGAGGCATGGAACAGTGGTGGGGAAGAGTATGTATTCCACACACTGCCCAGTATGGATCTCAGCTCTGCCCATGCTATCCATGACCTTGGGCAGTAACCTTGCCATACTTCTGCTTTCCCATCAGTGAAGTGGGAATAATAATAGGGCTTATCTCACAAGGTTGTTATGAGGATTAAAAGAGTTAATCCACACAGAGTTCTCAGGATAGCACTAGCAAAAATGACTACATGTTCACTTTTTGTTTCATCCCTCTGCATATATACTTCCAATTAAGGGCATCTACATTCTTAGTGCATAGAGGATCTCCAAATAACTGAGAATAATGTAAAATCTGAGGATAAATGATCTTCACAGACACTCTAAGAAGCATTAACAAAACGAATTACACCAGAATTAACCCCATGCAGGGCACTCATCTCCCTTCTTTCTGTTACTGAGGGTACATACACAGGTGCACAGGCAGAGCAGCCCCGTGCAGGTAAGGTTAAGCTGCACCACAAAATCTTCATTAGATGTGCACATCAGCTTCCTGCCCACCCTGCCCCCAAGACAGGAAGAGATACTGTCAGTGAAATGTAGGAGCCATCTGGGACCCAAACAGAAAGATCCTGAAACATTAAGACAGTCACCAAATTAGGCATCCAGGGGTAGGGGTTTGCCTTTTTCAAATCATGCAACTTTTGAAAGGCTATTAAGTGCTGAACAGACCTCCTTTAGGGAAAAATTTTTTTTAAAAACCCCTCATATACGTAACAACTTGCACACAATTTCAGAGATTCACAGACTACCCCCTAAAGTTCATTTACAAAGGATTTAAAAAAAAAAAAAAAAACCCTTTCCCTTTATGGCCTTTCTAGAATCATAGCCATCTTCACTGTTATCCTCAGTAGAATCAAAAATCCTCTGTCCCTATTACTCATGGAGCCCCCTACCAGATGCTTCCTTCCGAGTCCCTCCCCTAAAACAACTGTGTAAAGTACAGAAAACGGTCAATTTAGGGAGAATTTTAGTGTATGGTGTCAAGGTTCATGATAAAGGACACCCTCGACCCTCCATGCTTTCTTTATCCCATACCAATTGGGCCTTCCCTGATAGCAAGTCTTTATACTGGCCAGCACCTCTCTTGTGTGAGTCCAGGAACATTGAACCAACTTGCCCTCTCCAAACACACACAGTACTCTTAAATAATTGTGTGTGTGTGTGTGTGAGTATATGTGTGGTTATTATCTGAAATACTACTCGGAGCTTATTTTCAGCTTCAAAATGTTTGATCCCTATGAAAAGTTACATGTAAGCTACCAGTTACTTAAATCTTCAGGGAAGTTTTTTTTTTTTTTTTTTTTTCCATAGCTTTATTGAGGCAAAATTGAAGTACAATAAAATGCACATATTTGAAGTATGCAATTTGATCAGTTTTGACAGGTTTTGACATGTATGTAACCGATACAATCTATATAAATAGCATTTCCATTACTTTTTTAAAATTTGAAGTCATTCAGACTGTTTCCTGCATGATTTATTACATTAGGAATCAATCACCTTAAGATACACAGAACTCCACTCCCACATCTCAACTACTTCAAAATGGAAGTTTTCTTATGTGTTCCTCTTTTCCTCCAATCAGACTGAGCAACCTGATGGCAAGGACCAAATCTCATATTTCTTAGTCTTCTCTTCCGTATTCTATCCATATTAGAAATAGATGTTCAACACAGTTTGTTATCAATACTAATTTATAAATCTTGGTGTGCAAATCATGATGATAAGAGACACAAGGGGACTTCCTGTGAGGGTAGGGTTAACAGGTGCTGGGGTTCCAGGAGCAAGCATTCCTAACTGTATAACACCGATATGCTCCACCACTTCTGCTCTACCAGTGATGGCTGATACTGAAAGCAAACAAGATTTGTTAAGCTGAAATGAAAAGGGAAACCATTATGTTGGTATAGGACAAAACTGGGGAAAATACAGAAAAGCAAGTCATGGACAAAACAGATTTCCCGAAAAGAGGAAAAGCCTAAATTCTGAGATAATTAATGACTGCAAGTATTTTCAAATGCATGGGCTAAAGTTCTGGAGAACTAAGAATTATGTAACTGGTTCCTTCTATCTCTAAACACTTTACACAATAGGTTCCTAGAAAGTTGAAAATCACCCCCCCACACACACAGAGACAGTGAGATTGATTTAGATTTTAAGTAAAGTACATGTTTTAATTTCATGGTTTTCACTTCTAGTGAAAATTCCAACTCACCTCACGTAAGAAGCAGTCTAGTAGCTGTGGTAATGTTCTCTACTTCACAAAGCAGTCTGCTCCACTGGGAGCCATCTTTGCACTGGTTTTGTTCAGTAAGTTCTACCTATATAAGTAGATTTTTTTTTCATAACTGAAATATAGGGAGAACACTAAAATAATGAATTTATACTTTCCAAAGCTTACAGATATTGAGACTAGCACCAACTCTACTTCCTTATTCTTTTTCCAAACAAGAAAACAGAATTACTACTGCTACAGCAGCCTAAAGACTCTTAATGATCTAGAAAAGTGACTCTATGACTCTGAGTGGCTTGGGGAGTATGGTTTGGGGTGCACTAATCCTTCGGAAATCATCCTTACTGTAGAGGCACCACAAGGCTGGGGGTACTCTTGTGAATTAAGAAAAAAAAAACTAATTGAAAATAATGAATCAAAATTCTATTCTTATCAGCTAATTTGCTTTGTGACCAGAGAAGTCATTTTAGCCTTTCTGGGCCTTACCCAGAAAGAGAAATATTTGGTTAGCTTTTTTTCTTGATTCCTTATAAAATAATCCTAAGATTCCCCATCAGTAATACTGAAAAACACACTGGAACTACAGCATTCTACTGAACATTATGAAAGTTGTATGAATTAAAACTTAAATATCTGAACTGATAATGTGCTACATCAATTCTGCACCATCTCCTGCATTTCTGGTAATGCAATGAAAACTGATATCAAATGTTGAAAAAATATTTATTAAAATAGGCTTCAATTGAGAAAAAACTCTCCAGCAGTATTTTTCCTTCAAGGTTGGAAAAAAAGATGGACTTTGATTTTATTTTATCAAGGGAACAACTAAGTCCAGCTGGCATGGGAAAGGAGCACGTTTGGAAAGTTCTGGTCCGGGAGACTCCTATTCCTCTTCCATCGTTGCCCTCACACTAAATAGAAGCATTGCTGAAAGGTGCTCAAACTCCAGTTTGGCTTTGGGACTTTGATCCCTGATTATCCAAGGATCTCATTTACATTCACCAGAATCAGCCTTCAATCCCCAGCTGAAGAACTTCCACATTTAGCTAGTATCAGGAACCCTGCTAGTTAATGAGACCAACATCACCAAAAACCAAAAGAATTCACTTAGGACCTTCCTTCAAGGTCTGCCCTCCAACCAACAGTTAAAAGCAAATTCTATATTATTATGTATTAACATATTTATCCACACATGAACATCTCACCCACTTCTTGACAGGCTACTGTTAGAAAATACGTTGCAAAAGTACGGTGGACCTTATATTTTCAAGAAGAAATGGCTCTTGAACCAAAAGAAACAAATCTTTTTAACAATTGATGGGCAGAATTATCTGTGGGGCGCTCCCGGGTGTCATGCCACCTGTGTAAGGCACTCAGGAAAGCTTCCAATAGCTGTTTACATGACAACACCAACTTTCAACGTATTGGTTCACATCTTTTAATTACATCTTGGTTCCCCAAGAAACCTGCAGCCCGCAAACATAGTCCAACGGCCAGAAGTAAATCAGTTTCAAAATGATTAGATCAACAGGAACTGGACAGTAGCTCAGGATTCTCTGGATGGGGAGGAACACACTGTGTGTCCTGCCATTCTGCCGCACAAAAATCCAGGCAGGTCAGAGGGCAAGCACAGTGGCACTGCCACCCGGGTCCATTGCCACAACATACGCACGGGCCTTAGAGAGGTTTCGAAGGCAGTCCCCGCAGTAGTTCTTAAAGCTGCCGCTCTCACAGATAATTTGCAGTCTCAATAACACAACTTTCTGTCGGCTCCCACTCCGGCTCCTCCAACACTGCGCCAGCTCAAAACAAGGAGGTGCTGCAACCGGGCGTGTCGCAATTATCCCCCCCGCCCCCCCCCGCTCCCAAGTTTCTAGCGAAGATTGATATACATAATAACACAGAACCCGGCGCGCGCAAGAGAAGCTGACACTTCACACATTTGTCAAGATTACCATCAGGCCCCACCCCGTGATTGCGACATTCGCCGATAGGCATCATAGTAGTAAAATGTACTGTAAGTTCCCTCGCCGATTCCGGAGCCTGGAGTGCTTGCCGAGGGGCGGTTTAGAACTTCGTTGTTTGATCGTTCAGTCATTATTATTGGTCTTATGACTAACTTTACAAAATGCGTTGGAATTTTACGAGTCTCTTCCCTTGCTTAGCTGCCCTGATGATACAGGGACCTCAGAGCTGTTCTTAGGGCCCTGGGGACGCTAGGGTACCGTGTCTGGGATCCTTCACCTTCCTTGGGCCTGGGGGCGCGACATTTGAGGGACAGCGAGAGTTGGCCAGAGTTGCTTCTCACCCAGTGCTGAAAGGCTGGTGAGGTGACGCTGGAAGGGGGCTCGGTCGGAATGGGGAGCTGGGCTCAATCCCCTCCCCTAGAGATCCCGGAGTGAAGGACCCGGGCGCCGGGCCAGGACGGGTGCGATTCGCTCTAGTTTATCAAATCCTTATCGGTGCCCCGAGGTGGGAGCCGCCGCTTTCAACCGGAGGATACACTGTTTCTGGCTCGGGTCCCAAAGTGGCATCGGAAAAGAGCAAATCCGCTCCAGTACAGAGCCCTTCGGGCCAGTCAGGCTCTCCCCTTCACAGCTCGGTCCTCGGGGTCCCTCACCACCCCCCAGCCGCTGGTCTTCTGTGGCTTCACCCGCAGCCCAGCGCTGTCAAGCGCGGGGAAGGGAAGCTCCAGCCCACTGGGGCAGCGCGGGTGGAGACTGGAGTAAGGAGCCAGGCGGCAGCCACCTACATTTGCGGGAGGCAAGGCAGAACCCACATCTGAGGGCGAAGCAGTGCACTCCAACCCTCGCTCGGAGAAGCCCAGTCCCGCGGGACATAGAGCTGACCCGAGAAGGTAGGAGGGTAGCGAGAATTGGCCAGAGTTGCCTCTCACCCAGTGCCGAAAGGCTGGAGAGGGCCGTTGGTGGCTGCCCTTCTCTGTCCTCTTAGGAGCCAGACGCCCAGTGTCGCCATTCCCTCCCTGCACATTAAGACACCTGCCCCCGCAGGGCAATCCAGGTCACTACGCACTCTCCTGCGGAATCGAGATGCAGGGGCTTTACAAGTTTCAGTGGCTTCTAGAGCCTGGGAGCTTGGCCCTCTCTGCTGGGGCACGTCCCTCCGTCTCACTCTGCCTTCCACCTCCTTACCAGTTTGGGGCTCCGTGAAAGCATAGGAGAGCTTTTGGAAGGACCTGGGGTCTGGAGGTAAAGAGAGGAGGCGTGGCTGCTGCCCCCACATGTAAGACTGAAGAAAATCAAAGGCATCAACCCAGAAGCAGTTCAACCAGCTGGCCGCGGTAGTTTGGTGCCCAGGGACCTGAGATTTGGTAGGCGCCGCGGGAGCACCCTCGACCTCCAGGGTCATCTCCTTGGGTCTCTTGGTCTCAGGGTACGCACGGATTCACGATTCTTTCAGACCGCAAAACTTCGGTATGAAACCGAAGGTCCCCAAACCCGACACCTGCTCTCCAGCTCAAAACCCTCCAGGTCGATTGTCTGACCCAAAGACTTTCTGCACGCCTCTCCCAACCGCTCCCGGTAGCGCCAAACCCGCCGCAGTTCGGCCATTGCCTCTGCCCAGCTTCTACGCTGAATCTGACGCCCGCTTACCTTTTCTTCTCCTTGTCAGCTGTCATTGTGGCTATGGCTCTTTGAGACGTCGAGCACCTGGGCTTCCCGGATGGAAGGGGCTGCAACCGCTGCCTTCCCTGCGGTCCTCGTTCGCTTCCTGAGACCAGGGCGGGTATGAAAGGTCCTTGGTGCTCGCAGGTCCAAGCGTCCCGCACAGTCAGGTGGAAGTTTGCGGGCGTCTGGCTAGGTGCGGGGGAGGGGTGGAGAGAGGTGACAGGGAGGAACCTGCACGAGGAGGCGGAGTCAGCGAAAGGAGTGGGAGGAGGTTGTCAGACTCAAAAAGAGAGCAGCGAGAAGAGAATCAAAGTTCCTTTTCCCCTTGAACAGGAGGCACTTTTCTGAGTTTAAAAAAAAAAAAAAAAAAAATGTGGCTCGATCGGAGGGAGTTGGTAGGAGTCTGGGACCAGGCGGGAGCGGCTGCTGAGATGACCATACAGTCTCAGGACACTGCCGAGGATTGTACGGCCGCCTCAGAAGAGCTGGGGCGGAGCGCAGCGGGCGCCGGAGCTGTGCAGCTGGCCGCTCCCGAATGTCGGGCTCCCGCAGCTGCCAGCCCACTTTAAAAACTCGGGTGGCCCGCGCGGGGGAGGGTGCAAGGGGCGCGAGCGCAGGGGGCGGGTGCGCGCCGGCAGGCCCCGCCCGCGCCGGCCGCGCGCCCGGGCTTCCCACTGCGGCCAGGCCAATGGGGAGTCGCGGCCGCAGCCTCTGCCCTGACCCGGGCCCGCCCCCTGCCCCCGCGCTTTGCTCGGCTTCCGCGGGCCGGCGCCGCCGCAGCTCAGTGGTTTTGCCAGTTGTTTTTGAGGTCCCCCCGGTGGCGGATAGCCTCCGGGCACTTTTCTCCGAGGAGGCAAGTTTGTGAGGGGCTGAGTGGCTGTAAGGAGCTCCGTGGAAGTGCTGCGACGGCGGGAGTGTGCCATGGTGCAGATGTCCTCGCCACCGCGCGGTGCCCTTGGGACGAGGACGGGACCTCGGGCTTTGGGGATCCCGCGCGCAACTGGACCTTGCAGCGCTCCCCCTCTGTGCTTCGCTCCCGCGTCCCTAGCCCTGCTGTGTGGCTCTTGCAGCGGGTGGGAATAATTTGAGGACCCCTGCCGCGGCGCTTCGTTGACTGGGCGATGCACACTTTTTGGTGGAACGCAGCTACCCTTGCCTTGTGAGAGGAGAGACAGGGAAATAGGTCTAAGAGAAACAACAGTGCAATGAAATGGAAGTAGGGCTTGCACCTACCCTATACTTCCTTCAGGTCGTTTGTGGGATTGTTCTGGGATGCGAGAGAGGAAGGCCTTCGGGCCATCTGGCCTGTGGCCCTTTTTCCTCAACATTCCCCGGCCGGCCCCATCGTCACGCAAGTTCCGATGAGTTCAGAATTGGTTTCCCAGAATGATCTTGGGGTGACAGCCGCATGTCCTCAAATCTCTGGATCGTAGATCTGCGTTCTAGTTCTCGGAAGATTCAATAAATCCTAGGAAGGTGAAAGCTACAGTGTTGGGAAATCGTGGATCTAAGGGCTCCCGCAGTCGCTGTATAGAGCGTAGGGATTTTCCACCTGCGCTTTGAATACTGCCTAGGATCTGTGCTGTGCGGGCCTCTGCCCTGCACTTAGATTCTCCCCATTCCCTACCTATGTTGTGTGATCTAGCTGGGAAATCTCAGGAAGGAACAGGGGAGGCCCTTAATTTATGAAGCCTGGAGAAGGGCCAAAGGGACTCATAGTAGTGAGTTGAAGAGAAAGCGAGGGCCCAAGAACTGGTACGCTCTGGGGCCCGAACCGTTGCTGTACCTCTCCCTTCGGCCTCTGGCAGCATTTTATTTTAGACTGATGTGCAGAAAGGATCTGGGGGAAACAGGTTTGTTTCAGCGCGTATTTTCCCCTTCCCCCCACGCGCCTTCTACACCGAAGAGAACACTTTCAGGAGCCTTCAAAAGGCATCAGAAAGCAGAATGGAGAGGGTTGGGAGGCTACAGATAGTTTGGAAACCAGAAATATTTTCTCATTTTCCTACAGCGCTAAGAACTATGTATATAGACTTAGAAGTCAAAAAGCATGCCTAATGGTGAATTCGAAGATTGCACATTTTCTGGGAAACTGGTGAGTGAATTCCTGCAGGGCTTCTCCAGCCCGCCAATCCTAGCAGACAAGTTTATTTCTTTTAATGAGAATTTCAAGTTGATAGACATATTTCTAATAGACTATAAACTTAACACTTGGAATGGGAGCCGCAGGGGACAAAAAGAAACCAGCATCTTGGCACTTCCAGGTCATTCTGCACTGGAGACACTGAGTCCTGGACTGTGTTTGTCAGGTCACAAAACAACACCTCCATCCCATATGGAACATTTCAGTAGGGTCGAGGTTATAAAATGAGCTTTAGCAATTTTTTTTTTAAGAGGAAAAGTAGGATTCAAGGTCTGCTTAGCATGTTGTGAGGCCTGAGTTCAATCCCCAGCACAAAGAACAAACAAACAAACAACAAAACAAAAACCAGAAGAAGAAAAGTAAAGAGTCACTCAAGAGCATACCAACCACATTAACATAGCTCCTTCTTC
Source organism: Sciurus vulgaris (assembly GCF_902686455.1). Classification (NCBI taxonomy): domain Eukaryota; kingdom Metazoa; phylum Chordata; class Mammalia; order Rodentia; family Sciuridae; genus Sciurus; species Sciurus vulgaris. The sequence goes on from NC_136475.1 coordinate 60,431,045, forward strand.
ATGGCCAGCCTGTGAAATTGGGATTTTGCCCTATAAGTGAAAGGTCCCCTAGCTAAGATAAACAAGAGGACATTTTTTTTTTTTTGGTAGAAATTCTGTGAATAGCTTTGAAGGTCTGGGATTTTGGCAGTGTCTGACAGATTCACCAAAAGCCTTAGATTATTCCCCAAAGGATTAGACCCAGCCTTGATTAGAGTAGAGTTGAATGGCCAAATGATCTCTCAAGATTTCTTCCAGGATTCATGTAAACAACCTTTACAAGAAGAAACTGAGAGGGTGAACCAGATGCAGACTTCCTTTAATTTTTAGAGCCCATGAAGAACTAAAAGAGAAAAGCTTTGAAAGATGATGGGGTAGAGGACCTGGAGTCCCACATTTGGAAGGGTGTCTCTAGAGACACTGGTGTTAGGGTTACAGAGGGCAGCAAAGGGCACCAATAATCAAAGCTTCCAAGGTGCTTAAAAGGGGAGCAAATTGCTCATCTCCCTACCTGTCTTAACAACTCCCTACTGCACTGCTCTGGGACAAAAGCTTTGACCCCAAGAGAATTATCTGAAACTACTTGTTTTAACAAGGGACGAGAATGGATATTTAGTTCCCTCTCTTTGTAAAGTATTCTATTAGAAGGATGAACTAGAGAGAAGGAGTTAACTTACAATCAAGAACAGGCACTTAGGATGCAACACTCAGGTGAAAGAAAGATGGTGTCAGTAGTCCTTATCAAAGAAATTGATCCAGGATGAGGTTGGAGATCAGGTTGGAATGGGTGGGATTTATCAGAAGAGGTTGGAATGCTGAGATATTTCATTAGTCCTGGCCAACTTTCAATACATTGTCACAGTGGGATCAAGAAGAGGCAAGAGAGGTCCTTGGAGTTCAAGATTGAAGGAGACACTCTCAGAGTCTTGCAAGTTCACTTGTCCCTGTCATATGCATACATTATCTTGTGTACTACCCATTTGACCCTCATCTGGCCATAGTTAATTTGGGGTAGGGAGAGCAGAGATGGAAGGAAAGACCATCTGGCAGAGGCCGCAGCGCCTCATATTTTAAAGTCTTTTCTGAGTCACCTCTTCCTTCACCTATTACTCCATTCAAACAAAACCAACCCCTATTATAATTTTACAAAATCTGATCCCACACTTTCTGACCCTGAACTCCAGGACCAGAAAACCATACTTTCGGGGCTGGGGAGAAAGCTCAGTTGGTAAAGTGCTTGCCTTACAAGCACAGGGCCCTGGGTTTGATCCCCAGCACCGGAAAAAAAAACAAAAACAAAAACAAAAAACATACTTTCTGTGCTTGGCATATAGGCTACATCTACTATTAAACATTGTCACTTTGGGTTCCACAAATCCAGAATTCGTCATCTTTCAAAAGGAGTCCTGTGATTTTTATTGACAAAAGGCCAAAGTGTTTTCTACTGGAATGCCTAAGTGCTTATTGATAAGGATTCAGTTATAATTAACCCTGGCTTCTCCATCCCTCACACTTGGATTATCAAGTGGTTTAGAGAATAATGTGTTCCATTGCTAGGTCTAAGGATGAGATTTTACCAATGAAAGGTCTTATGTTTATAATTCATTCAACCAATAGTGCAGGGAGCCATTGATCCATGACCACCATGCTGAGCTGCCTGGAGGAAAACATAAGGCGTCAGTCTGTTAGAAGAGAGTGCTAGGGGCTTCCCTTTCCCCCAGGAGGACACAGTCCAGTTGAACACACACTGCATTTCCCAGGTTGTGAATTCAAATTTACTCATTTAAGGCTTCTGATATCAACAGGCATTTTTAAGTGGTCATGATTCCTTTGTCTTCCATGAATTACATTTAAGTTGGCAAATATACATATAATTAAGTCTGGTTTTCTGGTTTTAAAACCTTTTTAAATATGAAAATTAAGAGCAAAATCATAGAGTTTAAACAATAGGCATGGCAAGAATTTGGTGGGGAGGGAGTGAGTGGAGAAAGTGAAAATTCCAGAGTCCCAGTCATGTCCACCTCTAGGACCCAGAGAAGTCTCATTTGGACTGACCAGGCTGCCAGGCTGGTGGGTGTGACTTCTGAGGTGATAAAATATCACCCATGTGAGAGGAATGGCTGATGGAAAGGACATGTTAGCCCCACCTTGGAAGAAGGCATGAGTAGAAAAGAGGGTACTCTGTCACTAAAAATAATGATATTGGCCTTCAGACTCTGCCCTGAAACTTGGATGACTAAGATTGGCACTGAGAGAGGGTCAGCAATATCTATCCCAGCCAGTGGAGTGGCTTTGGCCTATCGCAGGGTATTATAAGGGAACTCTTCTGTCTCAGTTTCAAGTGAGGTCCCAAGACAATAGGTACTAACTACACCCACTTCCAAAAGGTACAACACAAGAAAGTGCTTTCTGAAAATGGTTTTGCATGCTTCCTCTACCCAGTGTCCACCTCAGGAGAGGGCATGGAATGACTAGAAGTTGGTTCTAGGATAGAGTTATCAACTCATGAACAGCCCTTTCCTATACTATGGGTGGGACCTTCTTACACTTCTCTCTAAGGTCAGTGCCTGGGGCTCACAGGAGACCATGTAGAAAACCTGATTGATACCTGTCCCTGGCACTTGAGAGGTGAAGGAGACCACCCCCACCTGGGATAAAAGCCTGGCTTAAGTGGCCTATGGCGGCTGAGTGGAGAGCTGCACCTGGAAGTTAACTTCCCATTGCCTCTATCATAGGACAGGACATGTGGCAAGTTAGAGTCCCCAGAATCTGACCCTGAGGGGCAAGATTAGCATATGGGAAGTTTGTTAGGTTGTGTTTTTGCGTTAGCACCTGGAGGAGATGGGGAGGAAGCAAAACTGGGCAGGGGAGAAGCGGAGCTTCCAGGCACCCTCAACAAAGTCCTCATCCAACCCCCAGGGAAATCTGAGATTGGAATGGCTCTTCAGATTTGTCCCTGGGAGGGAGTGAAGGACTTTTTCTGCCCCTACATTGATCAGTCATTGGTGCTGACTGACTTGAGGGAAGGGTATGACCTTGGGTGACAGCATCTGGGGGGATATGTCCTTCATTCCTGAGGGGAGATATGAGAAGTGATTTCAAAGTTCAATGTGGTGCATGACATCCAGGGACCAGATGTGGAATCTACAAGAATAACAACCACCTGGGGCTTTTAAAGGGGTCCTATCCACGTGAATGTCTTCAAGGTGATCCCAGCAGAAAAAGGTAGAGGTACCACAGAAGGCACAAGTTGAGAGGGGATCATAAGTGGCAGCTGAAGGAGAGGCCCTTCTGGAGGGACTGCGAGAATCTCACAAAGATACCAAAGAGGAAAGCACCTGCTACAGCCAGATAAAATTGAAGAGAAGGTGTACCTGTGCTAAGAAAGAAAGGTACATACTACAGTGACACAGCCACATCATTGTTTATAGCAGCTCAATTCACAATAGCTAAAATATGGAACCAACCTAGATGCCCTTCAAGATATGAATGGGTAAATAAAATGCTAAATATATATATATATATATATATATATATATATATATATATATATATATGATGGAATATTACTCAGCTTTAAAGAAGAATGAAATTCTAGCATTTGCTAGTAAATGGATGAAGTTAGATAATACTATGCTAAGGGAAATAAGCCAAACCCAAAAAACCAAAGACCGAATGTTTTCTCTGATATGCAGATGCTAATTCACAATAAGTGGGGGGGGGATAGGGAAGAATAGAGTTACTTTATATTAGGAAGAGGGGGGTGAAGGAAGGGAAAGGGATATGGGGAAGGAATGATAGTAGAGTGAAACAGACATTATTACCTCATGTACATGTATGATTACATGACCAATGTGATTCCACAATATGTATAATCAGAAAAACGAGAGATTACACTTCATTTATATATGATGTATCAAAACATATAAATGCATTCTACTGTCATGTACAACAAATTAGAACAAATAAAAAATGAAATAAAAAAGAAATATGAGAGAGAGAAAGAGAATGGAGAATGGAAGAGAAAGACATTTTCTACCCATTATTTTCTCTCCCTTACCCCAGGGCACCCAGGCAGGCTAATAGTGGGGCAGGGGTAGAGTTGCTAGGTGGAGAAGTATCTTGGCAGCCTTGACGCCTAGGAGGGGAGTTGGCATACAATGTGTTATTATACACAAATAATGTAGAAAATATTAGCTCCTTTATGATTTCCATGACTATGTAAGGGGCTTTTATATCTGCATCACTCTAGGGACTAAAACTGGGTCCTTTGAAGGTGCTGGAGTTGGAGGAGAGAGATACAAGGGAACATCTGAAGCATATGTGGGCATGCCCCCCAATGCACTGGCACCTACAGGCACATGCATACTCATATCCTTCCCAGGCGCCAAGCCAAGAAAGAGGTTCCCAGGCAAACCTCATTGTAAGCTTTGCATTTCTTTTGAATGCATACCTGTCTTGGCCCTTTGAAGAAAACCAGGGATGCAGGGCTGAGAATGTGCCTGTAAATACTTAATATTTTAAACTTCAGGATTTTCCCTTGGTCTCCAGATGAATCTGGGGTGGCAAGGTTAGCAGCGCAGTGTGCTCAATGATTACCCCAGGTCTGGGGGTGTAGCTCAGTGGTAGAGTGCTTGCCTAGTACATGCAAGACCCTGGGTTCTGTCCCTAGCACCCAAAACAAAACAAAAAAGAAGCACCAAAGTGGAAGGAAGATGAGACGCAGACATATTCTAAAACCTTTAGATAATGGGACCTGGCATGCCCTATCTTAATTGTTAATTTTATATCATAGCACATTAACTCCTCTAATTGTTTCTATCATAGGCTAAATTAAAATGGGTTCTGATCAAATGGTAAATTATAGAGGAGAAATGCCTTTGTGCCTAAAAGCACGCTAGTGGTAAAGCTCTAAGTAGATGACTCTAAGACAGAGCTCAGAGTTCATTACATATCAGAGTATTACAGACAGAAGCTCAGATGCCAAGTTTTAAAAAAAAAAAAAAATTCAGGCCATAATTACAAGCTAGGAAAAAAACACAGAAAATTCCAAACTAAATTTATCTGTTAAGAGTAGACAGCTCATTTAAAAAGTAATAAAATGATAGTGTTGACACAATGCATCTTCCGAATTCTCCTTCCAATTCCTTTGCACTTGGACACATCCCCTTTGACTACATGCATTAACATCTTTAATTCATCTTATGCATTCATTCTTCTGTTCTTCAACATTTACTGAGTGTTCAGCCTACACTCATTGATGTGGTCGAAACCCAGCTTAGAAAGGTAAGTGATACATAGCCCTGCTCTCTGAAGCTCACAGTCCACCGTTGGGAGACAGGCTTCTATACAGATACAATACTATACCTCAGAAGTTCAAACCCTGTTTTTCTGGGAGCTCAGGATGGGAAATGACTCTGCCTGGGAACAATAGAGGGAGTGAGGAGATATTAGGGAAGGCTTCTAGAAAAGGTGACATTCCAGTTGGATCTTGAAGGGTGACTAGAAGTTTTCTAGTTGAAGAAAGGAAGAGCATTCTGGGCCAAGAGTAGGAACTGAGTCTTTTCTTTTAGGTCTCAAAACCATGGGCAACCCATACAGAGGCAACTCAAACCTTTCTCAGAGTTAGTTACTATTGTTCATCTTAGATTTTCAACTCTTGCTGGTTTGTGCAGTGGTTAGAACACCTGAGCCAGTTGCTGCAGCATGTCCTAAGGATGGTGGTCACACCTGTGTAGGATACAAATGGGATTCGCCCTCATCTTTACTTTTTTTTTTTTTTTTTTTGGTCTGATATTTCAGCTTTCCCACCTTGAGTTTGTTGTCAGTAATTAAGTGGCTGTCATGATGGCAATGTCACCAAGGTGCAACAATGAGCATGCTCTGCAAACTCTAGCAGATTCTGTGATTGGAAGAAAGATGGCCTTGACCTGTGCAGCCCTTGACTCAGTTTACCAGGAACCCTCCTCAAGTCCTTTGTAAGAAAGTTTTATCTTTCTATTTCAGCACATTTTGGAAAACAAACCAAAGTTTTCTTTAAACCAAAAATTTTCACAGTAAACATTAGTATCAGAGTAAAATTCCTGTGAGTTCCAGACTTTCCTAGCGCAAACTCCTCTCTAAGTAAAGAGCCATTTAATGCTATCTTGAAGATGGAGGGAATATTGATTGGTATGTGCAGCCCTAGAAATATAGGCAGGTGGCTGAGGTGACCATGGTGTCTTAGGGATGTTAAGTAGAGTCAAAGGCAAATCAAACTGTTTTCCACAGTCCAACTTGGGGATTATTTGTAGACATGGGCAGCAGGGGAGACTTCCCTAGAACTGGCCAGAGTGGACCTCAGTGGGGAGTCCACTAAATTTCTCATGCTGGGCCATCGCCTCTTCCCCCATTCTCTTTTTCTTCTCCACTCTTCCTTTCTCATTCTCCATTCCCCGCTCCCAGTGACTATCTTTTTCCTTTTTTCCAGAAGTTTCCAGTTAATTTAAAGGTTTTAATGACCCAACTTTTCACAACCATGGAAATCACAGAGATAAGACCATTTCCATTGCTGTCTTTGTGTGAGAGACAGAATTCATGGGGCTCTGCCCTAAGGGTCTGGCTGGACTGTTGAAAACTAAAGGGAAAGATGTGCTGGGCATTATGCTCCAAGCCAGCTTCAGTGGCCTGAAGTCCCTAAGGCCAGTAACAAAAACTCAGCACTGAGCTGGACCTTGAAGTGGCACTAGACTGGATGGGGGGTGAGGAATGCTAGAGAGAGTGGCAGAGAAGGTGCCAGGTGAAAAGATTTCACTTCCCATTTGTTCCTAAACTAATTTTTCTCACAAATTAAAGGAAGTCTTCCCACAAGGAGAAGTGGATGAGAAGAACTGGAATGGGACAACTGGAAAGCCCAATACAAATATAAAGGCTTGAACTGAACTGACATGAACTGGGTCTGTGTGGACTCAGGTGTGCCGGGCTGGGTAGGACCCAGGGCAGGAGACAGTTTAAACACTGTCCTTTTTTCCTTTGGGCCTAGAAGTCCATGCATAAGGGTGCTGCTGAGCACTGACTGGGGCAGAGTTTGGAGTCGAAAGCCTAGAGCCAGTTTCTGGTCTCTTCTTCTTAGGACTGGAGCTCAGGTTCAAGTCTCCACCCATCTGACTGACATCTCCAAGTCCCGGCTTCCTCAGCTGCAAGGTGGGAATTGTCATCGTTTTACCCGCCATAGACTTAGGGAAACGATTAAGTACAACACCTAAACAAATGTAATACAAATGTGATTATTAATATCCGATCATTAATGTCACAGTGTTTCTTACACTAATGGGCTTTCAAAGGGACTGTGTGAGCAAGATAAAATAGTCTCAGAAGGAACTGAAAAAAACAAACCCTAAATCTTGTACATTAAGGTAGTACAGGTTCAGCACATTTTGAAAGTTTTTATTTTAAACCACTTCATATTAAAATTCAAAAGCATTTTCTAAGTTTTAGGAAAGACCCCTCTTACACTCTTTGTCACTGCTGCCTCAGCCTCCTTTTGGAGGGGAGGCCCGTTGTTGGCCTTCCCACCTGCTTGGGTAGGGCTGTCCGGTGATCTCTCTCCTCTTCCCTCTCAGCCCATGGGTGGGGGCACGGTAAGCCTCTGGTTATGCTTTTAAAATAGTGTTGAGAGACAGGCAGGGAGGCTCAGCTGACAGGAAGGGCAGGTTTTTCTGCCCTCCCTTCTGCCTACCCCACACCCAGTCACCTTGTGACCCCAGAGGAATTGTCAGCCCAGCCCCACCATGAGGGGGCACTGCACTGAGCTGCCTCCCTCGCCAGTCCTTCCATAATAATTTGCTCTTCCCAGTGATTTTTCCCTTTTCTCCAATGACCTTCTCTCACATAGGAGAAAAACCCTTCTCCCAGTCCAATCATTGCCTCGAGCCCCTGAGCCACCGGAGTCACTCATCCAGTCATCAGCTCTGGAGGAGAAATGAACAGGAGCTGTGTGGTCTGTGCCTGGCTCACCAGGGCAAGCCTGATATGCGGGTGCAGGCTCTGTGGGGCACGACCTGTGGCCCTGGGCTGGGCTTCTCCTGTGCTCGAGAAGGGTTCAGGCCGCTGAGATCCAGGGCCCAGGATGGGAAGAAGTTACCCTTGGTGGCAGCTGAGCCATGGCATGCCCCCCACCAGCTGTTGACTCTATTTCACTCCCAACCTCTGGTCAGCTCCTCCTCAGTGGCCATCACTGCTTCCCAACTGGACACAGACATGGCTGGGCCTTGCTCTTGAATTATTTGCAGGGATGCATGCCTCCTGCATGCCCTGCCAGACCTCTCCCACAGTCCTTTAATTCATATTTGCTGGCTAATTGATCGCTTTGTCTTTGGATGGTGTAATAAGAAAGTAGCCTCAGAAATGGAACATGTGTCCTCAGTCATCCCTGGCTTGAGAAGTTTCCAGGTTGTCTGGAGCTCTGTCCTTCATGGAAAGAGAGAGGTACAACAAATATTTTAGGACAGTAAACCGAAGACTGGGGAGCCCACACTCTTGGCATTAGACTGACCTAGACTGACTCCTAGTTCTGTAATTCAACTTATAACCTTGGACACATCCATTAAGTTCTCTTAGTATCAGTTTCTTTGTCTGTAAAATGGGGGTGAAGTTATCACTTCAGAATGATGCTGTGAGGATCCAGTGAGTTTTAATACATATAATCCTTTTGACCCCGAATCACTTACTACTACCCAATGTGCACTTGCAGATAGTATATTATTGCTTTTTCTTTTCTTCCTTTTTTATTTTTCAGTGTTAGGGATCAAACCCAGAGCTCCCAAACCAGGCGAGCCCTCTACCACTGAACTACATCCCCAGCCCAGTTTTTGGCTTCTTGCATTTTTGTTGCTCTTGTTTTGCTTTGTGCATGTGTGTGATGAACCATTCAGATCAGGCCTGCAGGGATAGGGTTGGGCACAGGTGACATATTGCTGGAGGAACATTCAACCCTATGACCTCTCTTGATGTGCCACGGGCTTTATTTCTCAATCCCCTGACAACAGGGATAGTTGTCCCTCTGCAACCACAACACAATTAATACTTGAACATCTCCCCAGGGTTTTTTCTGAGCCCACACTCCCCCCCTTCTCCATTGCCTGGGCAAAGTGAGACAACTTGGGAGCAGGGCCAGGGTTGAAACAAGTCTCTGATCCTAGCTGTGGCTCTCCATGGTGGGAAGCCACAGGGAAGGATCCCAACTCACTCCATGCGGCTGGTGGTGATCAGCAACAACCCATTAAAAGTTGTCCCTGGCCTGGGAACTGAGAGAAAGGATCTGACTGGCGCTGGGTTTTCACTGTTGAGTTTGGTTTCATTAACCAAATTAGCTAACCAGTCACCATATGAGTGATGTCTCAGAAGCCACAGTGTTCATAGAGGACATTAACTCAACCTGTTTTCATACAGATCCCACTTAGTCAATTGAGTTTAACAAGTGTCCAGTACGCAGAGGGGAGAGTAGATAAACACAACCTTTGCCTTTGTATAGCCCTTTGTTCTGTAAAAGCAACTTTTTAAACTTTCTGTCACGGATTCCCACCGTGTCTCTATGACATAAGTAGCATAGATATCCTAATGATAGCTTACAGCTAGATAACCTGCAGATAGATTAGACTAAGAGAGGAATCCAAGATCTCAAAGCTTACTGAGGGATCCAGGGTTCTTATCTCTTAGTCCATTGTTTTCTTTTGTTTGGTTTGCTCTGGTCACTGTTACAGGCTCTTCTCTACAGAGTGTCCAGAGTTGTCAGAGTGGCTTGACCTCGAATGAGAACACGTCACTTCCTGGTGTACAGCCTCCATGCTGCCTTCATGCCCCCCATCTCAGGCTTCCCCAGGCTGCCCCTCTCCCCCTTGCTTTTCTCAGCCTGTCTCCTCCTCAAACCCAGGTCTCCCCAGGCCTCAAGATGTCTGGTTCTTGCAGGCATCTATTTGTTGACATGTTGTGTTTCCTGTCTCTCACCAGTAGATCATCAGCTCCACGGGGTCAGGTACTTTGTTTTGTTCGGGTTCCATCCCTGGTATCTAGTATGGGACCTGGTACAGGGCAGGTAATCAATAAAGATTTTTTGAATGATTGGATATTGCACTGCATTGATGAGAGAGAGAAAAAGTCCTGAAATTACACTGACCTGGACCAGATAGGGAGGAAGAAGAGATTATTAGCAATGGGAAATAATATGCCTAACGTGGCCAAGCTCCATGGCCTCAGCCCGTCCTCAGGCCAGCTCCGTCCCACCCTAGAGCGCTAACAAACCAAATCCAGCAGCCACTGCAGAGCAGACTCCGACTCCAAACCAGGCCTCCATCTAGGCCTGGCTGCTTCTCTAACTTTAACCCTGCCCCTAATCATCACCTTAACTTGGTGCTCTAATCTCAATGGCAAATCCAAGCCCATTAGCACAGTCTCCTCTACCCAGGAACCATGAGTCTGATCTTCAGGATGACTGGGGATCAGCTGTTGAAGGGATTAAGAATGCTCAGGAAGGAGAGAAAGAACAAAGGGTTGGGGACTTCTTGTGCATCTTACAGTCATTGCCTCCAAGCTCAGTCCCACCCGTTCTGCCACAGCCTTGGCTCACTCAGACTGAGTTCCCTTAGTGGGAACAGACAGTGGGCTTCAGACTAATTAGATACTGAAGCCTAAAAAGGACCTTAGAGAACGTCTAATTCCTTTCTGTATAATTATTAAATGCTGTCCTTTATTTTTATCTGTTTGATTCCTTTTTCTTATCTACTCTTTTGAATCAATCAAGTATAAATTAATATTTATCTTTTTTACCTCCTCTGTTTGATTTCTAGCTAAATTTTTGTTTTACCTGTTTGTTGAACAGGTTACAATGTGCATCCTTAATTTATCTTCCTGTGTCTCGAACTCACATATAAGAACTGAAACCCATCTAGTTCCCTTTTACCACCCCATCCTTTGTTCAGATATGTTCAGATACTGTGTTCAGATACTGTGTTCAGATATGTTCCTAAATTTAAGCCCCGCCCTTATTGGTATTGTTACTGCTTTGGACAACTGTCCTTTAGAGGAATTAAAAACTGATAATGAAGTCCACTGTCATGTATAATAATAATGTGCCAACAGAAAACTGAAATTCAAGCAACTAAAAAGAAAAAGTAAGGAATGAAGGATGATTCTTTTAAAGTTACTTATATACATACTTAGAGTTTCCTGTGTTCTTCATTCTTTTCTGTAGGTCAAGTTTCCCTTCAGCTTCCCAGTAGACATGGGCGCTGTAGCCTCTCTACCCTCCTATCCCTGCCTCCACAAATCTACAAGTTTCCATCCATTTCCCACGGTGTAGTGAACTGCCGAGATAAATTTTTAGGCATTTCCAAACTCCCTAAGGACAGATCCAGATGGAGCCATGAGACAGAGGAGAGAGTAAGTAATAAGGGACCTCTCTCTTCCTCCTTCCTATGCCACCTCCCCACCCCAGTCCCAAAGGGGACCTCTGTGACCCTGGAGTATAAGATTAGGCTGCTAGCTTTATTATTATTTTTTAGTCCCTTTCTTTCCTGGGGGAAAGAGAAGAGCATCAAGTCCTTTGGTGCTTAATATGATCCTCTTTTTTTGTCCCCAGGTGTTTATTAAGCTATCTGGGTGCAGGATTCTGTTAGGTGGACGCCAAGAGGCTGCAGGTGTGTCAAGGAACTCATACAGTAACTGGGAGACCCTGTGTACTCATTCTAAAGGAATTAGAATCCAGTCTTCTCCCCCACCACTGCTTCTATTCCTATCAATCAGCAAGGATCTGTGGGACTGTAGGGTTGGAATAACCATAATCATGATTGGGTAAGAAAAGATGATCAAGGAAGTCCTTAGATGCTGGATTCTTCTGAAGATACTGCTTGGAACCCCTCCCATTCTTAAACATCAGTGCAAGAGATAACAAGGGACTCCCTCAAAGCCATGGGAATAAGTGATGAGGACAAATCAGAGGGTGTACTGCTGCTTGTGTGACAGATTGAGCAAATGGCTAGAGGCAGCCTTCAGAAGACTAATGAAGGAGCAAGGGAAGCAAAGCATACCCCTGAGCTTAAAGGCAATGATCAGGAAGATTCACGACTGTCCCCAGGCCAGGCCACTTCGGGGCTCTCTGGTTCCTCACCCTTTATTCTTTCTTTTCCTCCATAGTGTCCCTAATCTTTCTAGCAGCTGATCTCCAGTCATCCTGAAGAACGCACTCCAGTTCCACCACAAGGCGTCTGTAGCCAGTGTTACTGTTCTGTCTCCTCGTTTTATTTTCTCTTTACTGGTCAAGAGCTCTGTAGCCAGTCAGACCTGAATTCAAGGGCCAGCTAGACCACTTGCCAGATGGCTGACCTTAAATAATTCACTTCCCTCATTGAGTCATGGTTTCCTTACCTATAAAAATGGGGGAAATCTTTATTGGGAAAATTCTTCAAGAATGAATACAATAGGGAAAGGGCTAATATGCTTAAATATAAAGAGTTCATCCAAAACAACAAGAAATATGCTGAGATGAAACAATAAGTGGACGGGATTCATGAACGGATAATTCCAAAAGAAGAACTACAGGTAGTTAATAGCATTTCAAAATATGTTTAGAATCATTACTAGTAAAAATGAAAATTGAAAAAATATGGGCTAGGGGTATAATTTATGAGCTAGGGCTGTAGCCTCGTGTTTAGCAGGCTAAGGCCCTGGGTTTCAATCCCTGGCTCCAAAGAAAGGAAAAAAATGGAAAAAAAAAAAAAAAGCACATTCACCTATGAAAAGCTACTACAGTTTTCAATCTATAAAATCATATTGGCCAGGGTGTGGGAAGATGGATCTTAATCTCTCCTTAGTTCCTAGGAATGCATTTAGGAACTCATCTTGGCAATTTGTATCAAGAACTTTAACAGGGCTTATACACTTTGACCTAGTAAATTTCACTTCTAGAAATCTGACCTAATCAGAGATGAGGTCAAAGATTAATATTCACAGATGTTCATCACAGAGTTACTAATAGGAAATTTTTAGAAACAAAAATCTAAATGGCCAAGTAAAAGAATGTTTAAATTATATTACACAGCTATGAAAAATATTTTCAAAGAAAATCAATGACATAATTTTATAATACAATGCTTACTTATAAGCATGAAATAACACTGTAAATAATATATAACCATAATTTTATGCAACTATATTATTATACATATATGCCAGTAGAAAGAAAAGACCGAAACATAAATACCCCCAAATATTAATAATGAAAATTTGAAAGGTAATAGATGATGCTATTTTCTTTTTTATATTTTCTGAATTTTTCACAAAAAACATTATTTTTAAATTTTAAAAATAAAACTATTATTTAAAATCATTATTATACTGTTCGACCTAGTAATTCCTCTTCTTTAAATCTATCCTAAAAAATAATCAGAAAATCAGCAACATTGTACATATTGATATGGCATCATGTGCTATGGTAATATACTTATAGATTGTCTAATATTTAAATCAAGGTAAACATATCTATTTCTTCAAACATTTATCATTTCTCTTTTTTTGTGGTGCTGGGGATTGAACCCAGGGCCTTGTGCTTGCGAGGCAGGCACTCTACCAACTGAGCTATCTCCCCAGCCCAACATTTATCATTTCTTTGTGGTGATGGCATTCAAAATAATTTCTACTATCTTTTTCCTTTTAATCTTTTTTTATCTTCTTTTTTATTTTATTGGTTCTGGGGATTGAACTCAGGGGCCCTTGACCACTGAGCTATATTGCCACCCTGTTTGGTATTTTATTTAGAGACAGGTTTTCACTGAGTTTCTTAGTGCCTCCCATTGCTGAGGTTGACTTTGAACTGGCTTTGAACTCAAGATCTTCCTGTCTCAGCCTCCCTAGCAGCTGGGATTACAGAGTTGAACTACTGTGCCTGGCTCCATTTAATCTTAACCTATAAGGAAACACCATCCCCTCCCCATCTAGCAGAGAAGCTGAGACCCAGGGTATAGAAGTCACGGCTGGTGCCTGGGGAGGTCTGTGAGTGAACCCTGACATCTCACACCAGACTTTCCTGCCTCTTTTGCCTCTGAGAACTTGAATCATTTGGTCTGGGATGACTCTAGACAGCAGATTTTCAAATCATCTCTCCTTCCAAATATGTTTTATTTTAAAATCACATAAAAATAACCCAATTAAAAAAAACATAAAAGATGTTGGTATAAAGATGTTATTGAACCATTATTTATAATTTCAAAAGATAGAAAAACAGATGTCCCGAAGTTAGAGAACAGTTAAGAAACGAGTTGTCTCTCCACTAGGGCACTGGGAAGAGAGAAAGGGTGCTTTCTTAGAATTTTTAATAACATGAAAATATTTTTTTGTTTTAAAGGTTACACAGATGGTGTGATATCACATATTTAAAGTGGTTTTCAAAACCTGAAACATATACTATTACATACTAACAATGGTTATATTGTGGTTAAGGGATTATATGATTTTTATTTCCTTTTATATACTTTTATTTTTACATACCATATCTATAATGAACACAATTAATGAACACATTTTTTAAAAAAGGGAGAGAAAAAAGAAAAAATAACAATGGAGACAGGGTGTGAGAGGAAGTAAACTTCTGTGTTGGGTAGCAGAGCTCATGAAGTGAGCTCACAAGATTGGCAGGAAGATTAGAGGAGGTACCACATGTGGATGGACTAGCATAGAGTCTGGCATATAACACACACTCAGTCAAGGCAGACTCGTTCCCCGCTCCCTCTCCTGTCCCCATGCCCACCTTTCTCATTCTGAACCCCGTACACCATTGAGAAACTGTCTTGCTCTCCTTCACTTGAGCATCTGTCTCCACAGTGTCTGTTGACCAGGAGACTGAGTTGGCTCCTTCCCAACATCTGTTCCTTCAGGGTAAGGCAGCCTTGCTGACCAGGGATAGGGAGATAGGAATAACACCTGTTTTCCTCCACCTGACAACTCACACACAAACTTTCTTCTTCAAGATGACAGTTAGGAAGGTCAGGTTTGTGTGGAGTGAAGAAGCCAGGGTGAATTCCCTTGTAAATGGTTGCTTTCTTTTCTTTCTCACCCCTGATTTAAAGGTAACAGAATACTCAGGAAAGAAGGCAGGAGATGTCTCCAAGAAAAGTTCTGCCAACACTTCTTCCCTCCATTAAACCCCACCATTAAAGTTTAATGATGGTTAAGTAATGCTTTTTCCAGGCAGCTTTTACAATGCACATTCCCTTTGCAGGACAAATATATTAAGGCTGATTTCTTAGAAGGCACAGATGTGAGAGCCCCAGCATGTGACAGATGAATAGGGAACTACCTGGGGCTGAGGGTCCAAAATCTTTCCATGAACAAACCCATACTCAGTCTTTCAGGCGGTGCCAGGTACTACTCTATCAAACAAGGTGTGGACTGACTGACACAGGGCAAGTCGAGCTCAGGTCTCTCACCTCTATAAATGGAAAACTAAGACAAACTGGAGGATGACCGCAAAACCAGTAATAGAATACAACTTCAGATGGAAGAGACTTAACAGTTTTCAAGGTTGATGTCTAATTCATTATTGAGTGACTGTTACAGGGAACAATCATAAGGAACACAAGTCCCAGAGGTGGTTGTGTCAGGGCTGCCCGAGCAGGCTTTGTATACAGAAGGATTGTTAGGATTAGGTAAGTGGACAGGAGTTGGAAAGCCTCCTGCATGCATCAAGCCCAGAACCGGGACAATGCTCGAGGGACTGTTGGAAGGAGATTGACAAAGGCAAAGGGGAGAGAGAAGCATGCACAAGGGAGTCAGGGTCTGTTTTCAGAGAACCCATAATGAAGGTTTGGTTGTCTGGATTTTGTCCTTTAGACAATGAAAGGCCCCTGAAGGCTTCTGAGCCAAGAGGTATCTTGAAAAGAAGGTCCTGAAAGTGATTTAAACAATGGCAGGAGAGGGGGTTGGAGACAAGTTGGTGAGTCAGAGACATTCCATGCCATCCAGGCAACATGGCAAAGACCTGGATCAGGACTGCACAGGTGGGAACTGGAAGAAAAGGGAGGTGCTGAGGGGCTCTCAAGGGAAGACTGGGCAGGCCTCGGGGACTGAGCGGGCCAGCCAGTCAGCCCAGCAGCACACTCTGTAAGCCCTTCAGCTGCTGAGGCGCCACTGCCCCAGAGCGCACAGGGTCCCTGGGGGAGGGAGAGGAAGCATGTTTCTGACCAGGGTTTCCAGGAGTTGTGCAGCCAGCCCAGACTGGCACCCAGGGCAGGGGTGGAGTCAGGAGAGGGGCGGCTTCTCTATTCTCTTCGACAACAATGTCCCCTAAGCCAGCCATTTTCTGTGGTCAGAATGAAGACCTTTTCCCCCACTAGTCCCTCAGCCACAGGAAATCTGCATCCCAGGAGTGCACAGCTGTGAATACAGTCTGTTCAATAGCTAAAAGCAGACCAGAGGCTGCCCATTGCAGGTCTCTAGGGCCCTCTCAGCCACCAAAGAAACCAAGCACTGCTCACTTCATCACCTGGCATATCTTTATTGAGCACCTATTTTGCACCAGGTGCTGGTTGCTGAGGACACAGAGGTGAGGGAGACACAGCCCAGTGGGGCTGCAGATGAGTCAACATGTAACTGCATGTGTCTAGACACCTGCTGGTGAAGATCTGTGCCAGGTGTGATATAAACAGAGTATGGCACCAGAATGTTCAAGGGGAAGTGGAAAAGGGCCCCACAGGGGAGGTAACGTCATGTCGAGCTGGGCCTTGAAGGGGCCTGTCAGGCAAGGAGAACCTGTGCTGCATCCAGGAGCTGTCTGTGCCTAAAGCCTGGGATACCTCCAAACCACAGATCCTGGATCAAGCGGAGGCTCCAGTGTGAGTAGAAAGTGGTGGAAAATGAAACTGGACAGGGCTCAGATATTAGGTATGCTGGCAGACATCCCAAGGTGCACACATTTTATCCTGCGCATCACAGGGAGCCGTGTGCAGACCTGGCTACTCTGCCTTGGGCATATTCTTCCTGTTGCTGAGCTCTGGGTATCCAGGGGAGATGCAAATGGCTGGGGGAGAAAGCCAGTGCAGTGTATTCACATTCTGCAGGGCAGGCTCCCACTTGGGCCAGGCGCCACCCCTTTCCTCCACCTAGATTGTTCTTCCCCAGATGTCTGGCCACTCTCACTGCTGCCCTCTTACCGATTTGCCCCGCCCTGCTCTCCTTTCTTCCTCTAGCATTTATCATCTACTTGTGACAGACTTACTGTGTCTAGTAGTCATTGTCTCTCAGCGAGAATGGAAGCTCCAGCAGGTCAAGGACTTCGTGTATCTTGTTCCCAGCTGTATTCCTCAAGCCCAGAATAGTGCCTGGCACAAATGGATGCTTGATGACTATTTGTGGAAGGAAAGAAGGAATGAGTGAGAGAATGTATGAAGGAAGGAAAGAAAGGAGAAGCCGTCATTGGAGTTCCAGTGCCTGACACAGAGCTCCAAATACGTTTCAACATAAGAAATGCAGCCTTCACTGGGGAAGGAACATACCAACTAGTACTCTCTCCCAGCATCTGTGAGCCTTAGATACCTGGTTTGGGCCCACAGCATGGCACAGTCGCCCTCCAGACTGCCCAGCAGGGCACTTGGCATGACCCAGGGTGAACGTGCCACTCTTCTAGAGCGCTTCCTCCGTGGCCCACCCTGCCAGGCTGCCTGGGCCAGGCATCCCGGAAACACCTCCCCTGCAAGGCTGGGCTGGTGTAAATTCTCCAGCTCGACAATGGCTCGCAGGAAAGGCTGAGCAGCCAAGGAAGCCTGGGCGGGGCCTTCTAGGAAGTGGCCCTTGCCTGCTTCAAGGGCCAGCCTGGAGAAGGAGAGAGAAAGTAGAGTCTTCAGGGTGACAGGCACAAGTCACCACTCTGCCTCCTGACAGGCCTCTCCTCAAGATTCCCCTCACTGATTGGGGACCAGGGTCCTATAAATGTCTTGGAGTCCTGGTCTCCATTCATAATTTTAGAATTACATAATTTTATTTAGATTTAAAAAAAAAAAAGACAGAGATATATAAGAACAGGATCAGGACATGAATACAAAGGCACTAAATTATCTGAAATGTTTATTTCATGTAAAATAAAACAATTGGAAGCAAATGTGAAATCTGATTTTTTTTAAAGTGAATTTTCAAAAATTTTTTGTTAGAGCATCATAGTTATGCCTCATAATTGGATTCATTTTGACAAACTCATATATGCAAAGAATTTGATTTCAAGCCCCATTCTCTCCCCCTTTTCCTCCCTCCCTCCCTCCTGCCACTCTCACTCCTCTGCTCAGTTAAATTTCTTTTCTTCTACATTTGCATAAATGTGAATATCCCTTTTGTATCTTTATATATGAATATAACATGACTTTGTTCAATTCATTCCATTTATCTTGCCCTTTCCCTTCCTCCCTCTTATTCTCCTATATCTGCTCCACTGGAAATCTGAGGTCTTACCTTAAAGTTTAGGTAGTGAAGAGTGTTGGTTATATTATCCTCTTTATTTTTCTGTAGCTTTAAAATACTTCTAGATTAAAAATAAAATAAGCATAAGGAAGAACAGTAAGATTCACAATTTCTTTTCCCTGAAAAGGACCCGGAGGTTTGCAGAATTAATGTCCTGGATTCCAGCCTTGACATTGCTGTTTAGCCACTTGGGAGATTAAAGCACCATGACAGTATGGTGGGGCAGAAATTCACCAAGTGAGGGGTCAATATGGGCAGGTGGAGTGGGAGGCAAAGGCACCTTCTAAGTGTCTCTCATGTCCCACCAAGCAGAGTTCCACATGCTCTGCCCACATAAAAGGCCCACCTTACTTCTCTGTTTTCCTGCATGTTTTGTTTTCTGTCTCTGATCTGAACCTCAATCATTTGCCACATGAACAGAAATCAAGAAAACCTGAGAGATAATGTCTGGCAGTAGCAGTCTAGGCAATATAATCACCTGGTCATTCAGGTCTGCAATCTTCAGATGAGTGGGGGAATTCATGAGGATGCCATGAACTCATAAGATACAGTAGGACCCAGAATTCCCCCCAGTTCAGCCCTAAGTTGCACCTGCAGGTCCTAAGAAAGCATGGACATTTAAAAGATACTGATTCATGTAAATACAAACCCTGGGTTTGTAGTTGTTGTTGCTGTTGTTATTTTGTGAGAAGACAGGGAAGCAATCTTTTCTTTTTTTGTAGTATTCAGGGCATCTCATAGGGTCTTAAAGAACTCTAGCTCTTTAACTTCCATTAAATTAATGATTTTTAAGTTATGTCTTAGTTAACTCAAGCAGCTATAACAAAATATCATAGACCAGTGGCATAATCTACAGACATTTGTTTCATAGTTATAGAAGTTGGGAAGCTCTGATGTTTCTTCCTGTTCTTGTAAGGACACTCATACCATCGTGGGGACTCTCTCCTCGTGACCTCACCTTTACCTAACTAACTCCCAAAGGTTCTGCCTTCTAATACCATCACTTTGAGACTTAGGGCATCAACATATGAATTTTGGGAGAACACGAATTTTAGTCCATAATAGGTGGGAAGTGTCTTGGGAACCAGGCCTCAAGAGTGACATAGGCACCCCTTCTGTATATCCTGACTGGTGCATTTGTTGTCTTTCTTTGAACATCTGCATGGCAAAAAGCTCATTTCCTCCATTCATTGGACACAGTTCTGCTTTCTGGGATGTGCTAAATCTGTCTGGCTCTTCCCATTTTTATAGTCCTTTGTCCAGAATAAATGTCCTGGTCCCTCCCATAAGTTCCCTACTGGACAAGTCTGGGCAATAAGATGATCCCAAAAGTACTTGGAAATCCTAAAAGATCTTGAAATACCTCTGGCACAGAGCATTGGTTAGTTTTGCTTGACAGAGCTGTTCTATAAAGATTGGTAAATGATCAATCCACTAGCACAGAAAGTTACTCAAGTTATAAAATCACCCCAAGCTATGTACTTCCTGGTCAACGGGGTCATAGAGTTGGTTGAAGATGGCGTGGCCTCCTGATTGTTTAATTTGGAACTCCCATTGGGCTCAGAAATCTCAGAAATCTTTATAGGAATATTTATCCTCCACAGGAATATCCAGTCACTGCTCCATGAAATTCTCCAAGTGCTAACTCCTCAGGGAAGTGGAACTCTAAGAATTCTCCACCATTGACTCAGATAATACACACACTGAAAGTTTAACCTGACTTAAAATCCTTAAGACACGTTTAGTTTTGGTTCAGATGACCTTCCACGTGTAGCCAGTTCAGGTGTTGGCCACTGCAGGCACTGGGCTAGAGCAAATGTTTGCTTAGAGCGGGAGGCGGCCAGGACTCCTGATCTCCAGAGAGCTGGACGGGGTGGAGCTTCAATCATGTTGTCCTGTCGTCCCCTCTCAGAAGCTAGCCCAGCTCCCTGATGGCTTGCTTTCCTCCCACTCTGCCCAGAGTTTTTATCAGGAGGCTGTGGGTGCGGCAAGTGAGGGCCTGTGACTGAGCCTCGGGTTTGAATCTGGATTGCCTGCTGACTCATTTTAGCCCAGGTAATCCCACTGGGCTGTGCACAGTGTCCACACTCTCCAGCTCTCTGGAACAAACTCTGAATCTGTACATTTCAAGAGACCCGGGGAAAGAGAGCAACAGGGGATGGATTTAGGGATCCACCTAGCCACTCTTTAAAATGGGGCTCTAGGCCCCGGGCACCCAGCTTACCATGTGCCTCTAGGTCATAAGACAGTTCTTAAAAATGCCTCTCTGATTTCTTTCTGGGCCTGCTGGGACTTGAAGATGTCAATACATACTACTCAGGTTTTCCCTATTGAGTTCTGAAATACAGAATCAGCAGATAGAGGTAAACATGTCAGCTCTACTGTGGAGAGAAGCTGCTGAAAACCAAGGGCTTCTTACTGGGGTCCTTGAGAAGATCAGCCTCAGCAGACCCCCACCAGGTCTCAGATCCTCCAGTACACGAGACAGGGCCTGCTCTACTCCTCAGCCCATGAGCTCAGTAAACTGTGAGCGGAGGGGTTAGTGGAGGAGGACACAGCCAGGAGGGTACAGAAGTTTCCTTCCTCATAGAACCTGGGAGTAGGGAAGAAGTCACCCATTTCTAGAATTTATTTCTAAGGACAGAAGGTAGAGATTTCAGGTTAGGAATCAGTTGGGAGGAGGAGTTTAGAAATTAGACACCGAGGGAGCCCATCAAAATTCTTAAGCAGGCAGTGAGGAAGCAAAGCTTTGGGTTCAATTCTGCAACTTCTACAGCATTTGCTTTGTGACAGGCACCATGCTAATCTGGGAATACAAGACTTGCAAAATTCCTGCCTTTTGCCTCTAAACGTTAGCCATTTATACTGTGCTGTGTGGAACTGAGGAACGGATAAAGCACAGAAAGAAAGGCAGGAACAACTTGTCTGCTAGGAGACATTCTAAAGGTGAGCAGAGAACCTGGTGAGAGAGAAACCCCGGAAGCATTAAAAGAGCACCAAAAAAAAAATGTAGATTAAATGACATCTTGTCCACAGACAGGACATCACGCCAGGTAGATCACCTTTTCAAATCCCACATTGTAACTGGATTTCTGGTTACAGCAATAGTCCCTCAAGGAGAGAAACAGTAATGCCACACAGGTCCCAAATCAGCCAGCGTGCTTCACACAGCACCTCTGCTCTCAGAGTGACTGATTTCTGCAGGGTTTGGGGATGCTGACCCCCTGCTGCGTGTGCAGTCTCACTGGTGTTTGAAGATGATGTGGACCCCAAGTGTTCTTACAGAAGCTCGGAGTTCTCAGATCAGCCTCCAAAGGAGCCAAAATTGTCTTTCCAAACCCTTTGTAACACTGAACCATGGAAAAGGCCTTGAAACGGCAGGTTAGGTTTGGAAAAAGTTTCTCAATCTATTAGTATTGTCTCCATTAATATCAGAATCATCTTCTCTTTGGGGCAACCTGTGCTTGAACCCTAAAGATGGCACAAACCTTTTCCAATGGCTTTTCTCAGTCACCATACAGTCTCACCTGCCTGACAGTGTGACTGACCAAACCTCTGTGGTCCTGACAAATGGCTCCTGGCTACTGTTACTGCCACTGCACCCAGGTATTCCAGGCTGCTGGCTTCTGTCCCTGGAACATAATTATGCCCAGCCCTGCAAAGCCATTACCCCTACCAGTACTCACATGCCAGTTAAGGATGGCCATGATTCAATGAGACTTTAATGTTGAATAATAACAAAGGATTAACTTCAGCAAAAAAGAAATCTGAGCTTGGAAGCTTGGTGTGCTGAATCGATTTGTCTCATTTGGGGCCATGAACTGTTCTTTAGCAGGGCTGGTCCTGGGAGACCAGAGTTGGGGGAGAGAGCCTTGTGTTTAAGGATGTCTTTAAGCAAGTGAATGTGGAAGAGAGAAGGGTAGAGATTGTTCAGAAGGCAAGGGTGGGACCAGCAGTTTTCATCTGCCCAGGGATTTGTTCAGGGATAAGTCTGGAGGGGCAGAAGGCGATGAAGGCTAGGTCTGTTTCCTCTTCCAATCCTGTGGCAGGAAGGTACCTACCTCTCCGGGGAAGATGCCCTGAGAGTGGAATGAGATCTTTTAGCCACACTGGTAAACTCGCAGGGAGCCATGATCGCTAATCTTTCCTCGCATCTTCTTCAGTACTTAGAAGAGTGCGCAACACTTAGAAGCCACTCAGCAAAACAAAACAAATTTGTTGAGCAAATGAATGAATCTGTTTCCTCTCTGCTAGAAATCCCCCATCCCAAAAGGGAAGCAAGTGTTGGGTGAGTCACAAAGATTCCAATTGTTGTATCCAAGACCCTCCATTTCCATATTGTCCATAGTTCTAGGAATTTGTTGAGAAACACTCATTAAGACTTTGCTCAAAAAAGGAACAATGGTCCTGAAAAGTTGGGTGTAAATCAGATTTTTATAAAAACAAGTAAGCAATTTAAACACACAATGAGAACTGGCTATTTTAAGAATGCAATGAATTTGTATAGAAAGGGAACAATCTGTTAAGCTAGTATAAGGTAAAATCCAACTAAATCTCAGAAATTATATACACAGGCAGATACATACTGCCCTCTCCCACATCTTTCTTTATCTGTTGCTAAGGAACCAATCTTAAATAAAGATTGCATTACATCAAAATAAAGGAAAGAAAACTCACCAATGTTTTTGCTTTTAAACATGCAAACGACTGCTAGGGATTCTCCTCATCTTCCAGGATAACTGCTGATTCCAAGTAGGGACCGAGGGGAAATAGGCTGGGGAGTCACTCACCACCAGCCACTGATTAGCTGCTGGGAAGCCAGTGAGTCACACAGGGCCCCTGTGGACAGCACACATGTGCTCCTCATCAGTGACCACAAGCCTGCTCCCAGGAATAGGGTGGGTCCCTCACAGCAACTGGATAGAAGTATCCCAGAGTGCATGAATGCCACAGGAGACAGACAGCTCTGAGGGGAGCAACTCAGAGGCCTCTGCACCCCAAACCAACTCTCCTAATTGGGCTCTGAGGCCTCACTTCCAGGAGGCAGTGTCAATAAAGGTTCTTACCGTGGGGCAGTGTGTGGGGTGTGGAATGTGGGAGTAGAGATGGTCTCTTTGGCCCCAAAATTTATTCCTCCAAGGGGGAAGCATTGAGGGGGGCTGGGATAGAATCGTGGACTATATTATTATTCGCCGTGAGTAGACAGTGCTCTCCCTGTGGGAGGATTATACAGTCATCCCTTGGTATCAACGAGGGGTTGGTTTCATGACCCCTGTGGATACCAAAATCTGAGGGTGCTCTCATCCTTATATAGAAGGTCCTAATATTTGCAAACGACCCTCACATCTTCTTCTTCCTTTGTACTTTGAATCACCTCTAGATTACTTATAAACCTAAAACAATGTAGATGCTATGCACGCAGCTGGTAGACTGTGTTCCTCAGGGAATTATGACAAGAAAAATGTCTGTGCATGCTTAGTACAGGTACAATTCCCAACCCCACCCCCCCAAACATTTTTGATCCATGCTTGGTTTGAATCCCTGGATATGGAACCCAGGGATAGATAGGGTCATTGGAATTTCTCACCTATTTTAAGCCATGCTTGGCTGTGTGACATGCTCTAGCCAATATGTGGAGAGGTGACAGGGTCATTTCCAAGCTAAGGCCATGTGAGGCAGCATCTTTGGTCATCACAATATTCCAAACAGTGGTTGTGTGGCATCATTCTTGATCCCAGAGGGCTGATGGAACAGAAAAGAATCCCTGTCCCACCTGGGGTAGACATTCAGGGTAAGAATTAAACCTCTGAGGTTTTAAGCCTATGAAATTTGGGGATTGTTTCTTATACAACAAAACCTGGCCTACATGGATGAGTTAAGTGAAAATCCTGTAGGAAGATGCCACAGAGTGAAGGGGCACACATAATCGGGATTGAGTGGCTGGGGAGGTGGGAAAGAGGACAGAGAGGCGGCATGCATCTCCCAGGTTACCCCCACCCAGCGTTGCCAGGCCTCAGAGATCTGAGGAAGCCTGTCTGTCTCCGGGAGATAAAGATAATCTTCAATGAAACCTCGTTAATAGTTTTCCTCAAATGAACAAATGCACAATGTTTTCCTTTGGGCACCCTGACCTTTCCCATCTCGTGGTGATCACTATCTATGTCCCAAGCATGAACTGATACCCAGCCCCGGTGGCTCTGCCTCCCAGGACAAGGTGCATCTCAGACCCTTCCTTCTTGAAAGGTCTATCCTTCAAGAATGTACAAAAGCAAGAAAGTGCAGAGCTAAGTGATCAATTCTGCAGTACCCACCCCCGCCTTTTATTCCCTTTTAAAATTGTGATAAGATACACACAATATAAAATTAACCATTTCAGTTACAACTCAGTGGCATTTATAATACTTACAAACTGAGCATGGTGAGTCTAATCCCAGTAATTTAGGAGATTGAGGCAGGTGGATCACAAGTTTGAGGCCAACCTGGGCAACTTAGTGAGACCCTGTGTCTAAATTAAAACAAAACAAAACAAAACAACAAAATAAAAACACAGAGGGGCAGGGTGTAGCTCAGGAATAGAGCAACCCTGGGGTTCAATTCACCTTACTGCAAAAAAAAAGACATTTACATTACAACCACCACCACTATCTACCCACAAAATTCTTTTCCTGTTGCAGAACCAAAATTCTATACCCATTAGACAATAGCTCCCTATTCTCTCCTTCTCCCAACCCTTGAAGCTGCTGTTCACCTTTCTGTCTCTAAGGACTTGACTATTCTCCATACCTGCAGTACTTTTTGCTCAAAGGACAGTGATCTCCAAATCTTTACACAATGTCCCTCCAATTAAATATCTTGTTGGTATGGGTACACCAATGTCTATATGAAGACATTTATTTAATTGGTGCACCCATACCACCAAGGTATCTATGATTTATAAACACATTTATACCATTTTAATATGCTATGTATATTTGAAAACATGCAGAGAGGAGTGAAACCTTTATTCCTTCTTTTTAAAACTTTTTATTTCAAAATAATGTTAGACTTACAGAAAAGCCACAAAAATAGTACAGTAGTTCCATAATTCCCTTCACCCAGTTTCTCCTCATGTTAATATTTGACATTTAAGAAACTTTTCAAAACTGAGAGAGTAACATCAGTACAGCACTGTTAACCAAGCTACCCACTGTATTTGGATTTCTGCTAGTTTTTCCACTGGGATCTTTTTTCTGTTCTGGGATCTAATCCAGGATGCCATTTTACATGTAGTTGTTCTGCTGCTTTGTTTTTTTTTTGTCCAATCTGTGATAGTTTGTTTTTCATGACCATGATATTTTGTGGAATGTCCCTCCATTTGGGTTTGTATGAGGTTATCTTCTGTTGAGATTGTGTTTATAGATTTTTGGCTTGAATGCCACAGAGCCAAGATGCGCGTGTCAGAGTACTGCCTCAGGGGCGACAGGATGGCCACATGTTTTATTAGCGGTGATGTTAACTTTGAATCATTGATATCGGCTAGATTCCCCCATTGTCAAGCTACAGTTTTATCCTTTGTGATTAATAAATATTTTGAGAAAGATACTTTGAGACTATGCTAATACCTTCTTTCTCAAATTCTTTGTTCCCAAATTTTGCCACGTGTCATGGATCTTGCCTTCAGCAATTATCACTGGGGCATTCCAATGGAGATTTCTCTGTTACTTCCATTCCTCTTTTGAGAAATGTGCCAGGCATATAGTCATCGGAATAAATCTGATAAATTAACATCATATTTTCATTCGTTGAAATTCTTCTGAAAGAAAGACATATTTTCTCCCTCATGGATTTATTTCTTCAATTATTTATCTACATTAGCATCAACTATGGACCTTCACATGGTTATAATCTAGTATTATCACTATTATTTATTTTATTCCTCAAATTATTCTAGCTTTGGCTTATTGGCAACTCCTTCACGATGGCTCCTTTTATATGTGCACCATCTTTTTGGCACTACAGGATACTTCAGGACAATCTTGCATTTCCTGGGTCCCAACCCTGGAACATCAACCACCCCTTCAAAGAGCCCTTGTCATTTCTATAGGAGAACAGTATTTAGAAATCAAGAGTTGGATGTTGATGTGCTTGTTGCTACTGGAGTGCAATTGCTTCTAGGCCCTTTCTGCAGACAGAGATAAGAAAGATATGAACAGTTGGCTCTCTGAGATCCATGGGTTCCACATTCACAGATTCAATCAACTACAGAGAGAAGATGTATTTGGGGAGAAAAAATGCAATAAACTCCAAAAAAGCCAGATTTGAATTCACCAAGTTACACTGAATGCATGCAAATGAAATGATGTGTAGGCATTTATGTTAACTATTACAAGCAATCTAGAGAGTATGTAAAATATATGGGAGGATATATGTAAATTATATGCAAATACTATACCATTTTATATAAGGGACATGAACATCCTCAAATTTTGGCATCTGGTGTGGGGCCCTGAAACCAGTTTTCTGTAATACTAAAGGATGACTATGTGTACTAATATGTGGAAACATATGTATCTATATTTATTTCTGTAGCAAACTAATTACATGTATAATTAAAAAACACATGCCCATAAATTGATAAACAGAATGTAGTATGTACACATAATGCAAAGTTATACAGTCTCAAAAAGGAAATGAATTCTGATACATGTTACAACATGGATGGACCCAGAGAGTGAAATAAGAACACAGAAAGGCAAATACTACCTGATTCCATTTATGTGAGGTACTTAGCATAGGCACATTCTGAGACAGAAAGTGGGATAGAGTTGACCCAAGGTGGGGAGGCTGGAGGAATAGGCACTTACTGTTTCATGGTTAGAATTGGTGTTTGGGATGATGAAAAACTTCTGGAAAAAATGAGCGGTGGTGATGGTTGTGGATTGTGAATGTGCTCGACATCCCTGAATCGTACAATTGGAAAGGTGAAAATGGTCTTTCTTAGGTTGCATATATTTTACCACAAATACAAAGATCCTGCGGACACCTCTGAATCCAACGCAGCCTCCGAGAGTTCATTTTCATCTTCCCTGTCCTTATTTGTAAACTCTCTCTCTGAGAGTAAGAAACCTGGCTCTCCTTATCTATGAAGCATTTACCTCTTGTTCAACTGGACTGTATCTGTTTTCAGACTTGCTCATGCCCATCCCCACGAGATACAAATTTACTAAACACATTATTTGTGCATAGTTGATTTTTGTTTTACTTTTTAAATATCACAATATTGTTTGCTTCCTTTCTGAGGTTAGTTCCTTTCTTCACCACCCCCTTCTAGGCAGTGATATCATTCATTTACAAAACAATGAGGTTCATTTGCTTCTATTTGAGTTGACCCCACACCCTAACTGGTTTTTTAAATGTTATAGACTTCAAAATTGATTTTTTGTCACATAGAGTGACATTGGTTCAGAGCAAAGCAGAGAGTGGTGAATTCGCCACCAGATATGATGCAGAACCATGCCAGCACCCCACATTCCCTGGTGTTACCTCCTTGTCATCAGCTCCTCCCAACCTCCAACAATTCTCTCATCTGTTCTCTACTTCTATAATTTTGCCTCTGCCGGGATGTCATATCAATGCAATCTTACAACAGAGCCCCTTGGCTTTGACATCTTTCACTTACAAAATACATTTAAGATGGGTTACTTCGTCACCATTCACATTTCTCCCTTTTTATTGCTGAGTAGTATTCTACCCATCCTACGGTTCTGCCACAGTTATCCATTCACTGGTTGAAGGACTCATGAGTTGTTTCTAGTTTTGGGCAATTATGAAGAAAACTACTATGCTAGACATAGGTGTTTATGTGTACACAAGTTTTCATTTCTCTAGGAAAAGTACCTCAGAGTAGGATTACTGGATTACATACTAAGTGTATATTTTTATGAAACTGCCAAACTGTTCCCCAAAGTTTCTGGGCCGTTTGCATCCCAGAAATATGTGAGAATTCCAATTGCTCCAATGTCTTGACAGCACTGAGTATTATCAGTTCCTTTGTTGGTCGTGTGTTCAATGGTTTGAGCTATTCTAATGAGTGGGCAGTGCTATCTCATTGTGGCTGTAATTTGACGTCCCTAATGACTAATGATGTTGAGCATCGTTTCTTTTTATATTTTAATAAGTGAGCACATCTTCTACTATTCCTTTACCCCCATATTATGTAACTATTGACACTTGGGAGGCCATTGTAGAAGGTGAGAGGAGGAAGGGATGAGGAGGTCCCAAAAGCACCTGGGCACTGAGGTGTGGGAGTGAGATTAAACTGGCCATTAAGCAGTGGGACCTGGCAAGGCAGAGGACATCCTTTGCATCCTGTATCCAGCCTCTGGGATCTCTGCTCCCCTGACCGTCTGTCTGATGAGCAAGAAGATGGCAATTAACCTGAGGAGCAGAATGCATCAATCCTGATCTCTGCCTGACTCTCAAAACTAATAACCACAATGATGAGGTATTTGTACATTTCACACACGTGACCTCCTTATTCTCCAGAACCACCCTCGGAGGTAGTTACTGGGATTGCTCCATTTTGCAGATGAGGCAACTGGCTGGGAGAGGTCAAGCAACGTGCACAGGGCTCCCCAGCAGAACCAAGCATCTCGTCTGGCTCACTTCTTCTAGACCTTGTGCTTCTGCCATTATCTGTATGTGCATGTCTGTCTGTCTGTCTTGGGGGAAGAGTTGCCATCATCTTCACAACTAAATTAATCCTGACTTTATTTGCAGAGATATCACTGAGTTCTAAAAATATCATTGAGTCTCTACCATGGATAAGCAAGCCACTTCTAGGTTATGTGGGGGTTCAAAAATGGATAGACATTTTTGGCCAACATGGATGTACTTATATACAAATAATATGAATTAATGACTCTTGAATTTATGTCTCTGGAGTAGATCACTTCCCTAAATTCCACACTCAGATGTAACTACTCACCTGATTTCTTTATTTGGATGTCCAAGAGATTTCTCAAATAGCCAGGCTCTTTCCCACCACCACCTTGCTGCTCCCGGACCCCACCCAGCCCTTCTTGATTTCCTTCTCAGCCAGTGGACCCTGTCTGAAAACCTTGGAGTCATCCTGGACTTCATTCTCTCTGTTATGTCCACATTTCATTCACCGGCAACACCTGCTGGCTCTATGTTAGGACATAGCAGAAGCTGACCATATCTCGTCACCTTCATCTGCCTCAGCCGCTCTGGCCCAGGAGAGCATTTCTCTTTCCCCTTGTCCCCCACAGTTGGTCTTCAATGCAAGTGAACTTGATAAAATGGAATCAGGCTCTGTCACTCCCCCAATAAAAATTATTTCCATCTCATTTAAAATTGAAGGTTAGGATCAAAAGCAGCACTTTAAAAAGTTAACTATTCTCACAGCAATGTGCTTCCCCTGACACACAGACACACACATCCACATGCACACACACACACACACACACACACACACACACACCACACAGTTTTTAAATGAAGTGGTGGATTTTTATAGCCACTAACGCCCTTCGCCTTCCTCCACACGCCCTCTGGCCACTGGGTGAAGAATGTCCCTCTGAGCCCTGGTGACACAGTGCTATGTCCAGCCCCACGCTAATCATTCAGTTTCTTGGTCATTTTATGTTTTTTTCCTTTTCCTGGGAGGTGTTTTGAGCTGAATTCAGTTAGTTGAAATTCTGTTTACCAGAGCAGAACACCAAAGCCTCTGCCACATCTTTCCCACACCAACGACATGTGAAAGAACCCCGAAGTGTGGAACCTGGCAGTGTTTAAGTGAGGTGTTCTCATTTCACTTGGCAAAGACAAAAGCAGTGGCTTTGGAGGCCTCTCTCGTGCGGTGGCAGGTGAGCGGTGGGGCTTCTCCACCTGACCCACCACAGACCATTATTAATCCACGTAGGCAGCCCAGACAGCACAGAGAGGGAGCCCAGAGAGGGAGCTGTCCTGACGGGAGGTCCCTCCACGCGATGCAGCTCTGGGTCAGTCAGCCTTCCACCTTGGTGGCAAACACTCAAGATCAGTTGAAAGGCAGCAAAAATTATTTTGATTCATGGTTTCATAGTTTTCAGTTCATGGTCACTTGACTCCTTCGATCCTGGGCCAATGTATAGGCAGAACATCATGGCTGGGAGGTTGAGGCAGAGCAAAGTTGCCCACTTCATGGCAGCGAAGAAGAGAGGGGTGAGGTGGGGGAGAGGGACAGGGAGGGAGACAGGGGCTGGGACGAGATATACCCTCTTAGGGCACACCCTTAGTGACCTACTTCCTCCAGCTGAGCTCCACATCCTGCAGTCTCCACCACCTCCCATCGTCCATTCAATTGTGAACCCATCGGTAGATTCATTCATTGATGAGATCAGAATCTCTGTGACTCAATCCCTTCCCACAAGCTCCACCTCTGAACATAGGAACACTGGGGACCAAGGTTTCAAACATGAGACTTTGGGGGACATTCCACATGCAACCCATGACATTTCCCTAACCCAGGCCCTTCCTCTTCGTACCCTGCACCGTCATGCCATGTGAAGGAGCTCAGGGGGTGTGCTGGTCCTGCCTCCTCCCTTCCCCAGCTGAGACCTCCTCAACAGGGACCTATCTAGAGCCCTGAGTCACATTTATATGACAAACACAACTGAGCTCCTACTTGACACCAGGCCCAGGACAGAGTCTCATGATATTTTTCCAGGTAAGGCCCATTCTTTTTCTTATAGAAGTCCTTCAGTTCAAATGCCAGACCTCATTGGTGTGTGTTTTAGGGCCAAAATCTAGAAAAACCATCCCAAGAACTTTAAGAACTCCAGAATGGGGCAAGGGAAAGTTGGGATAAGAAGAGACAATTGAAATAATAAATAAATAAATAAATAAATAAATAAATAAATAAATTTATTTATTGATGACCTTGAAATGAGATAGATATCTCGAGGGGAAAAAAATCACAGTACAACTTCCAAATAGTATATCAATAGTATTTCAATACTTCTTAATGTTTTTCAAAACCTTCCTACATTTTATTTTACTCTTTCATCACCACGTTCTTGTGAAACAGGCATGGCAGTAACAATTATCTCCCATTGATCAATTAGGCATCAGAGACTCAAATGGGTTAAGTGCCTCACCCAACCTTGGAGAGCAAGTCAGTGGTGAAGCTGAGACTAGAATTGAAATTTTTTTTCTCCTCTACCAATGACAAGGACATTGTCCTATTATGATGATCTCATATGAGGCATGAATATGTGTCTCCTAATTAGACTAATTTGGGTCAATTAACTGTCATAATTTTCTGTAAAGATGTTAGGTGTTGCTCTTGCCCCAGCTTGTAGTGATCTGTGATTGGTTGGCCAAGGTCCTGGGTACCATGGTGATGGGTTGGCCATTAATAGCTCACAGGCTTCAGAGTGAAACATTTGTTAGGAGTAGTTATTATGGATGTTGGCAGGGTCAAGATTTCTACAATTCTAACATACAGGTCTCTGGAAATTACATACATTCTCTGGCATAAGTCTATAGTCTCTTCTCTCAGGAAGCCTCTTATCCTGTGAGGATGGGGCTCTGAAGAAATCCCCAGCCTGAAGAAGGAGGTGCAGCCCCATCCTAGTGAGCCATCTGTGTGAAAGAAGTCATGGGATCCTACTGATAGGTCATACTGGTTGGCTGGCTGTGTCAGCAGCCCACTCTGCTCTGGAGGTTTCTGAAGAATTCTGGTCCAGAACCACCTGCCTCCCATGTACAGCTTGAAGTGAAAATCCTCCCACATCAAAGCTTTCCTGATCAAAATGCTCCTATACTGGTAGGTGTAAGGGCCTAGGCTTTGGGACGGGTCAGGGGCCTTTTAAAGTAGACAGAGATCATTCAGCAACACTAATTGCTGCCCTGCTGAAAACATGGGATAAAGGTGACCAGATGTGATGATACTTTTTTTAAAAAAAGTTCGTAATTAGATTTTTTAGAGCCGATGTTTTGGCTCAAAAACATTTTAAACACTCAAAAACTCAAGTGATGCATTTCTATAGCCTAGATTCAATTTATTTTTATTTCTTCCAACTTTGTTATGTGGAAACATTTCAAATCCAGGAAAGTTGAAAGAGGAGTATGATGAATACCCTTATTTCCTTTGCCCCTCACCCATGTACACACTTGCTTTCTCTCTCTCCACACACACACTTTCCTTTTGGTTAAATGATTTGAAAGTTGCAACATCATGATCCCACATCCCTAAATGCCTCCACATGTATCTCCTACGAACAAGGCCACATTCCTGTATAACCATGATACAATCATGTGAGAAACGAAACATGATACCACATCTAGTATATGATCCACATTCCAACTTCCCCAATTTTCATAGTACTTTTTCTTTTACAAATCTACAGTGTAATCCAGAATCACACATCGTACTTAGCTGTCAAGCCCCTCCAGTGTTTCTTAATCTTCAACAGGTCATTGGCCTCTATTATGATTTGGATCTAGGAATATTCCCCCAATAGCCCATGTATGAGGCAATGCAATTCAGAGGTCAAAAGATTGAATTATGAACTATAACCTCAGTAGTGGATTAATCCACCTGGTGAATTAATCTTTTGAATGAATTACAGTGTGGTAATTGTAGGCAGATGAGTATGTCTAGAGAAGATTGGTCACTGAGAGTATGTCTTTGGGGACTGTATCTTGTCCCTGGCTTCGCCCTCCCTTTGCATCTTGGCAGCCATGCACTGAACATTTTTCCTCTGCCATGCCCTTTTGCCAAAATGCTTCTGCCTTAGAGCCAACCAACCATGGACTGAATCCTCTGAAACCATGAGCCAAAATATATCTTTTCTCCTCTAAGCTGTTCTTGTCAGGTATTTCAGTCATAGTAATGCAAACTGACTAACACAGCCTTCTTCATCTTTCAGGACATGAACACTTAATGAGTCCAGGCAAGTTGTTTGAAGATTGGGTCTGGATTTGTCTGATGATGTATTTGCAAGATAGAGAGTTAAACATTTTTGGCAAGAATACTACATAGATGATGTTATGTTCTCAGTGTAATACAACAGGAGGCAAAGAATGTCACTTTGTCCCATTGTTGGTAATGCCAAGCTTGATCACTTTGTTAAGTGGTTTCTACCATACATTCCACCATAAAGGGACCACTATAAGTAATCTGTGACATTTTTGGATTGTCATCTCTGGGTTATTTGTGCGTTTGTAGGTATTTGGGGAATACAAAAAGAGACAATGGTACATGAATTGCCAGATGGCTGGATTCCCAAATACTAATTTGAGACCAGATAGGTTGAAACTCCTGGTTCCTATACATACTACTGGTCTCTCAGCCTGGGAACTGTCTTCAACCATTGCACAGGAGGGCTATATTTGCCACAAAAAGCAGAGCATTGTTAATCCCAAACATGCACACAAACTAATACAGACATAAACTCCAGTACAGCTACATTGATAGGACACCATTTAATTTCTCCTTTAATTTCTCCTTCTGGACCTCAGTTTCCTCAGACGTCCAACAGAGCATATTACACTATTCCAAAACTCCATTTCATCTGTAATATTTTAATTTAAAAAATTATTGAATCTCTACTATATGCTGTACATTTTCCCATATTATATCTCATTTAAGTTGCCAAGAGCTCACATGAGGATTCTGAGAATGAAGGAGGTTTTGTAATCTTCCTACAGTCACCAGCCAAGTCATGAGGTATGTCAGGATTTGAATCCTGGTATTCCTGAGTTTAAGAAAAATATGCTTTAATTCACAGAGCCATAACACAGAGTAGTTGTGGCAGGGGCTGGGAGGACAGGGCAGTGGGGGGTGACCACATAATGGGTTCAGGCTTTTTAGGGGGTGATAAAAACAGCCTGGTATTAGATGGAGGTGTTGGTTGTGCAACATCGTGATTGTACTAAAAGCGACAAAGAGTATGCTTTAAAATGGTTAAAATGGTCAATTTTACTTAGTTTGAATCTCACCTTGATTTTTTTAAAAAAGTGTGCTTTTCTCTATATCATGTCAACTTTCTGGTCAAAGATCAATCTAAAAATTGAACATAAATATGAACAGAGTTGTGGACAAATACTAGTCCCATTATTCTTCATACATATGAAAATTTGGAAATAAACCAAATATCTAATAATAGGAAATCAGTTAAATTGTGAGATAAGGGATTATTATGGAGTCACTTCAAATAATGTTTGAAAAGAACTTTGAATGATGTTCCCTTGAACATGATTTAACGTTCAAGGGAAAAGGAGAGGATGCAGTGGTGCATATGATTACCCAGGTACATGAGTGTACTTAAAAGAGGTCAAGCTGGGTGTGGTGGTGTATGCCTGTAATCCCAGCAGCTCAGGAGGCTGAGGTAGGAGGACTGCAAGTTCAAAGCCGGCCTCAGAAATTTAGCAAGGTGTAAAGCAACTCAGTAAGACCCCATCTCAAAATAAAATATAAAAAAAAGGACTGGGATGTGACTCAGTGGTTAGGCACCCTGGGTAAATCCCTGGTGCCAAAAGCAAACAAACAAAAAGGAGGTCAAAATGGAAATATGATAAACAGTTAACATTGGCTATCTCTGGGTTGTGGGATTATGGATGATTTGTTTTCTTCTCTACACTTTTTTTTTTTTTTTGTATATTTCAAGGTTTTTCTAATAAGCATTTGCTACTTTTTAATAATAATAAAACAAGTACAGTAAAAGTTGTGAAAACAAATTTAGCAAAGTTTTTCCTGTACTCTTTCTGGCTCTGGGCATAGTTCCCAGGACCTCTTCTCTCCTCTCCCTCCCGCCTCCCCATCCTGCCCAGATAAATAATAAGCAGATAAATATTTCAAAGGTCCTGATCTCAGATGCTGCCCAATCCCAGCAACAAATTAAAGGGACACTGTCCTGCTCACAGGCCCAGATCTGGTAATGGCCCTGGAACACTCTATCTCATGGCTGGAAGCCCTAGAGCTCTTCTCAGGAATCCAGACAGGCCTTACAGGAAACAGCTGGTCACCATTGGATGGGGGAGAAGGGGACATGAATGCAGAAGTCCCCATGACTCCCTCTGCTTAGGACTAGGGATGTCCTGTTAAAAAGCTAACTAACATATGAAGTGTTATCAGTCATTTACACCTCAGTGTGGCTGAGCTTGTCAGTTTCCTGAGAATGAGGTGATAAGAAGAAAAGGAAGTCACACCCCCAAGAGCAAGGACAAGGGCTGGGGATATGGCTCAGTGGAGGAGCACTTGTCTAACTTGTCTAAGGCCCTGGTTGGTCCCCAGTACCTCAAAGGGGGAAAAAAAATGATTTAGAACAAAGTCAAGTTTGTTTAGCTCTTTGGATGCTGACACTGACAAGTGACTTTTAAAACTATACAAAATTAGCAAGAATTGAGATCATTTCAGGAATGGGGCTCTCTGCCCTAGCTGCTCACTAAAAAAGCTAGGAAACTTTAAAAAAAAAAAATCAACATCCAGTACTACTCACAGAGAATCTGAAATCATTGGTCTCATGTGGGACCAGAGGTAATCAATATATACTTTTTTTATAACACAATTTCCCCCCTCCCCACCCTGGCAAGATTCTGGCCAGGATTAAGAAGCACTGGACTTATGTATCTTATTCTATCACCTCTTTGCTGTTAAAAGTAATTTAAGGAGTGCGGGAATAAGAGCATTCATAAGCACTTGATAAAAAGAAATTCCTTCTATTCTGAGAAATAATTTAAGATTGAAAAATCCACCCTAAACTTGGCATAATCAGCATTCATAGCCTTAGATCCAACCATTCTACTGTTAGAGTCAAAGGAAATGATCAGAAATGCAAATAAAGTTTACAAAAGATAACATCAAAAACTTTGAGATGATATCGTCTGCTATTTGTTATTTTTATTCCCTGAAACCGCAAACAAATTGAAATTGATCAAGGAAAAAAAAAAAATAAGGAAACAAGCAGGTTAAAAAGAGTTAAACATAATATTACATTTTTAGACTTGAACATGAAGCTCGGCCACTACCTCTCTGTATGATTTAGTTCCTTCTGTTTGCAAAGAAAGGATATATTTTGAGGTTAACACTGCCAGGAGGGTTTCTTTTGAAAGAATACAGATAAATGAAGAACTGGAAACAATTTCAAATGCACTAAACAGCAGATCTCAGGGAGACTGAACCATCAGTTGGAAAATATTTTATGGTTTAGGCATAACACAGCTATAGTGACATGGTTATTTACTCCTCCCCTTAGCAACAGATGTTAGGGTTCCTGTGAAACTCCATCATTATGGTGACGGTCCACCACCCCCCTCCAGCTACACTGCCCCTAGGCTCCTACTGGCTTTCTGATACTTTGCAGGGGAAGCTCACTTGAAGGGCTCTCATTTGAATATATTGAATTTTTAAAATTTATGAAATTGACAAATATTTATTAAACCAGGATCTTCTTTAGGCACCAAAAATAAAACATTTAGCAAAGTAAACCAAGTCCCTGTACTCATGGAGATGTCTGTTCTAGTAGAGAAGGACAAAAAATACAAACAAAAACCTTACACATACATATATCAGGTTGATATTTTAAATTTATTTTATTAAATTTGTTCTAATTAGTTGTACATGCCAGTAGAATGCACTTATACATTCTGATAGATCACACATAAATAGAGTGTAACCTCTCATTTATCTTTTTTTTTTTTTTTGTGGTGCTGGGGTTTGAACCCAGGGCCGCGTGCTTGTAAGGCAAGCACTTTACCAACTAAGCTATCTCCCCAGCCCTCATTTATCTTATCATACCAATTGCAGGATCACGTCAGTCATGCAGTCATACATGTACATGAGGTAATAACGTCTGCTTCACTCTGCTATCATTCCATCCCCATCCCCTTCCTCTCCCTTCACCCCCCTCTACCTTAGAATATAAAGCAACTCTATTCTTCCCTAGCAACCCCTGCCCCGCCTTATTATGAATTAGTTTTGCATATCAGAGAAAACATTTGGCCTTTGTTTTTTGGGTTTAGCTTATTTCCCTTAGCATGGTATTCTCTAACTCCATCTACTTACCAGAGGGCAGATGCCCAGGTTCCCATTTCATTATGTGGGTATTTGTACTGCAAAGGTGGTCAATGTCCCTAAAACTGGAAGAACTTTCTTTGAGAAGTCTGGGGACCATCAGCCTCACAGAGCGAGCCTGGCACAAGAAGGACTAGGATTCCTTGCATGCGCAGGGAAAGAGGCTCCATGACCGGAAGCAGAAGCAGAGTGGCTGTGGTAAGCAGACAAAGCCAGTTTTCCAGAAGGCACCAAAATCACAAAGCAGTCTGTGTTGAGGCGTGAACTTGTTGAGCCTAACTGCAGAGCCAAGGGGATGCTGGCAAGAACGGGAAGGAGTTGAGAGACAGGCCAAGTGGTCCAGTTTTAAGCTTTGGGATTTGTTGTTGTTGTTCTTTTAGTTTTGAGGGGAAAATGTTGCAGCTATAGAAAAATGACCTGTAAAAAAGTAAATACAGTGCTACTGTAGTTTTTTTTTTTTTTTTAATTGCCTTATGGTGTTGTAAGTGGAGATGAATAAAGCATCAGAAGGGGAGAGAGGTGAGAGGAGACGCCCTGTTTCACAGAGCAGTAAGAGACAAGTTACAAGTGAACTTCAGGTGAGATCGGAGCCCAGAAAGGGAGCAAACCAAGGAGAAGTCTGGGGAGGGGCTTTCCAAGAAGTCAGTAAGGGGGCTAGGGAGGCCTGGAACCCTGCTTGCTGTATTTGAGGAAGAGCACAGAACTGACTGGAGCACAGGTATGGGGAGAGGCTGGGAGATGAGGTCCCGGATGAGAGGGAGGCCCTGGAGGGATGAGAGCAAGCAGAGAAGCAATGTGATCCATCTTTTCATTATTATTATTATTACTGACAATTTTCTTAGAGCGGTTTTAGGTTTACAGAAAAACTGATGGAAAAGTAGAGATCCCGCAAAGGAGATTGAGAGGGCGTGGCCACCGAAGTTGCAGGAGAGCAAAGGAGTGAGGTTTCAAACTCAAAAGAACTGACTCCAGGAGAAAGCGTGATCGACATATGCCCTCCCCTCGGTTTCTCCTGTCATTTGCCTTGTATGTTGGTGCGGTGTATTTGTCACCAATGATGAACAAATAGTGAAACATCGTTTTGAACTGAAGGCCAACAGTTCATAATAGGACTTCCTCCTCCTGCTGCGTATCCTATGGGTTTTAATTGAAGATTTGGTTTTGTGGTATCAAGGCTCATTTGGGCTGCTACAATGGAGGATGGGGACCTGGAAGGGGCAAGGAGAGGGTGGGAGACTGTTGTAGCCCTCGGGGCAGCATGAGTGATTTGGGACCAGGAACTGATAGGAGTTGCCAATGGTTTACTTGGGTTGGGGGGAGACGGGGAGAAAGAAATCCAAATACAGAAACAAACAAGAGAGAGAATTAAGGATAACTGTCTGGTTTGTGGCTTGAGTAACTGGAAAAGTTTGGGAAATATTGAAGAGGAAGGAGTGGGAAATGTGAGAAGTTTGGTTTTTGGATCTATTTAGTTCGAAATGTCATCCAAGGAGACATTTTGAAAGGGGATTGAATTTGAGTGGCATTCAAGAGAAAGGTCTGGGCTGAAGTATACATTTGCGATTATCTGTGTATTCCCACACTCAGAAGGGACTGGCTGGGTCCACTGGCGAGTGAGTGGGGATGATGAAGAGAACAAGCCGAGGGTGGAACCCTGGGATCCTCCAGCATTCAAAGATCAAGAATATGAAGTGGATCCTGCAAAGGAGGCTGAGGAAGAGGCCAGTGAAGCTGTAGGAGAACCAAAGAGGAGCAAGGTTTCAAACTTCAAAAGAACTACGTCCAGGAGAAAGAGCGACCTGACACACTGGGTCTAGGGCTGCTGGGAGACAGGCCTGAGACCACATGCAAAGAAAGTGAGTGGAGACAACACTCTCCAGGAATTTTGAAATAAAGTGGAGCCGAAGAATGAGGCCATCCAGTTGTGGAATGGCAGAAAGATTTGGGGGGCGGGGGTGGATCCATACTTATTATAGACCAGCCAGTCAATCCCATGGAGTCCAGCCCCTAGGGGCAGAGGTCTCAGACCTGCCACTTTGCTGGCTTTAGGGTTGCCCATATTTGTCCCTTATCTTAAAAAATTTTTTTTAGTGGTGCATTGTAATTATACATAATAGTGGCATGCACTGTGCCATATTTACTCCTTTGTTCTTTTTTTCTGTGGCCACATTGGGGTGTCATGTGGCACCAAGCCTGAGGACCCCCTAGTTGGGAATCTTCCAGGGTATGGGCACAACAGCCAGCTGGGCTTTCCAGTAGGGAGCAGTGATTCTGACCCACACTTGTCATGGCTAGTCTGGGATGATCCCTTTCTTGGAAACAAATGACATACTTTTTAAATAAATCCAAGGAAGATACCTCTTCATTCTTAAAACTGAGCATTACAGTCTCCTCTCCTTGCAATACCTGTGTTGGTTATAATGCCCACTCTGCAGGACAACTTTATATTCCTCTAAGTTCTTTCACCTCTGTATACCATTGAAATCTCTCAACCTCCAGGGAAGAGGACAGGGAAATATGATTTTCCTTATTTTAAAGTTGAAGCCCACAAACCTCAGAGACTTGACCAAGGTTAGATAGGAAGCTGTTATTAGGGTCCTCCTGGTGTCCCACTGCAAGGCCAGTGATCTCAATTATTTTAGGTTGCCTTGGTGGCCCTCCTGCTCTGGGCCGAGATGTATCAGAGACTGTTTCATCGACTGAGTTTCTGGGTAGAGTTGGCCTCAAGAGCCCTGTGCTTGATCCACCCATGGGGTGTGGCAGATTCACTCAGAGGTCAGGCAGGGAGAACACCATCAGGAAGCTTTGGTCCAGACAAAAAATCTACCCTGGCCTTCAAGGGCCTGAGACAGCCAGCACACTAACACCCCCGTCTATATACCCAAACTTTGGGCCTGAGAGCAGAGTGACACCCACCCAACCTTGCATCTTGGATCCCAGGCTAGTTGCCTCTCCTTTTCATAAATTCTCCTCCTTGGTTTCCTCTGTATTTCTCAAATGCGTGATGTCAGTGGTGATGACCTTGGCCATTTTTCATTTCTTTGGGCCCTGTCACACTCTCAGGCTTCACATTCCACCTTAGGGATGTTTTCTCCCTTACAGGGGCCCACCCTACTCAACATTCAACCCTGAGTGAAGTCTGGCCTCTGGTATCACCTGCAGTCTTCCGCATCTTTCTAGGTCCTTCTACCTTGCTTCCCTGGCCTCTGGAAATTCAGGCCCTGCCTTCTCCCTGAGGGTCCTGCCTCAGCAAGGAGTGGCTACCTCTCTTTCAGGGAAAGTCAACACTTACAAGGGAATAGTTCTAGAAGGGTGTAATTTCTAATGACATTTGGATTCGCTCCCTGGGGCTCAGTGGGGCAAAGGGCTTTCACAGTAAACCCCAGACACTCTCTCTATCCCCTCACCTTAGACACTGAACTCTCCTTTCTAGCTACCCGGTCAGCCTTTAGTGACTCTCTGTCTCTCCTCCCTCTCTTTCCCTGGCACGGCATCCATCACACTGACTAACTCACTTGGAAAATGTGAGAAATTACTTAGTAAAGAACTGCCCTGGGGAAATGGGCAGGTAAAAGGCTTTAAAGAAATGATTTCATCTCATGCTTAATTTAATAAGAACTATGCTCACAGTACCTCTACTAGTAAGGAAGATAGACAGCAGATAAGTGGATGAGATGAACGAGCTGTCAGCACTGGAGCATGTAATCTCCGAGAGTTGAAGTTTCCCTCTCTGGATGTAAGTGGGGCTATGCCAAGCACAGCAGCTCTGCCTGGCCCTGTGCAGTGGAGCAGGGACTAGGATTCAGCCAGCCTGATGTCAGTCCCAGAACTAACACTAGTTGTGGGACTTTTGGGTAAATTCCTTTGCTTCTCTGAGCTGCATTCAGGAAATGGGGATGGCAATAC
The DNA here is from genome assembly GCF_902686455.1 of Sciurus vulgaris. Taxonomy (NCBI): domain Eukaryota; kingdom Metazoa; phylum Chordata; class Mammalia; order Rodentia; family Sciuridae; genus Sciurus; species Sciurus vulgaris. The sequence continues at coordinate 60,472,464 of NC_136475.1, forward strand.
CTACTCAACTTTGTCTGTCTCCCATATATATGCCAAGTACTGGGCACTATGCTACATGTTGGGGACAAACAAGAGGGTTGATCCATTAGGCCAACTGGATGTGGTGTAATTGACTAAGTCAACTTGCCCATTATGTCAGGAATACCACAGGCTAAGGTGAAATGGTAAGAAGATTGACATGATAGGACGGGAGTCAGTTCACAGCGGGGCTGGAAGACCATTACCGTCACAGGGAAGAAGTGTCCATGCCAATCAATGATTCATGGTCAGAAATCCTGGAAGGTCATAATCTCATCCTGCTCATAATTTCTTTTCTCTTCCTCTCAGCCCCTGATAGTTCCCATTCGAAAGAACAGGAGCCAAATAGGAATCAAAAATCGCACTTCATAGCAGTCCAGGTGCAGGTCTTGGGCAAAAGGTGGATTGAAACACGAGGCTAAACTCTAAACTGAGTAAGACTTTCACTCCCCCTCCCCACACCCTATCCCTGTATGGGCTCAAATCCAAAGTTTGTGAGTTTATCAACTTCTGCCTGGGATTTCAGAAAAGAAATTGTGTTAACCAGTTTTTTGTGGTTGTACAAAGTACCTGGCAAGAACAACTTATAGAAGGAAACGTTTATTTTGGTTCATAGTCAGAGGTTCAGTCCATGACTGGCTGACTCTATGGCTCTAGGCCTGAGTGAGGCAGAACATAATGGCAGAAGGACATGGTGGAAGAAAGCTGCTCAGCTCATGACAGTTAGGAAGCAGAGAGAGAGAGACTGCACACAGGAGAAGCCAGGGACACAATATAATCTCCAAGGGCATGCCCCCAGTGACCTATTTCCTTTAGTCATGACCACCTGCCTATAGTTACTATCAGTAGTCCATTTAAATTATTAATCCACTAAATGGATTGACCCACTGATGAGGTTACAGCTTTCACCATTGCCTTGAAGGTCCAATTCTGAACCTTTCTACACCAGGGGTCAAGATTTCAACACATGAGCTTTGGAGGACATTCCTATCCCAAACCATAACAGAAATCAAGGGTAGAAGTGAGTCATATAGCTATGTTTGTACAGTAAGATATAGTGCAACTGACTAAGTCTACATGCCCATCCAGCTGGATGGAGAAAGACACGTTGATCCTTCCATACACCAGAATATGGGACCAAATTGGCAGTTGTCAATATTGAACATTTAGGCTTCTTCCTGTCCTTGGGAGACAGCTGGGAAGAAGTGGTAGAGATGAACCTGGAATAGCTTAAGGGCAGAGGACATAGTAACACATTCTGTTTTCTACTAAATGATTCAGGTGAAGAATCTGGAAACCCAATGAGAAAGTACCAAAGGCTAATGAGCCAGGTGAATGACAAGAGTAAGACTTGCATCTTTAAGGAGCACGATAGCTGACTTTCTCCTCCCACCCCCAAACCAACCAGGAGGAACTGGAAGGACAACTGCAAGGACTCCCCCACCCCCGCAGAAGCTATTTTGATTTATTGTGTGGGAATGGAGATTATGGCCCAGGGCTAGAAGTACCTCAGCTTCCAGCACCCGCTAAGAGAACAAAATGAGGAGGACTGTGAGTATTCTGATCTTGTTTCTTCACTACCTTCTCCTTGGGTCAGATGGGATCCCCTCCTATTTATGATGCTTGAGAAGCAAGCAGGAGCCCAGGGTTCAACAGGAGCTGGCAAAAGTGGGGGGACCAAAGCCCTCCTTTCTTATCTCCTTTCCTTCCAGCTTCAAAGGCTGGGGAGTTACATTCTTAGGGGTGTTTCCTTCTAATGAAATTTTTTCTCTGGGGCACTGAGGGAGAGTAAAGACCAGACCTGAGGTGACAGTTGTTTTATAGAACAATTAGTGATTGACTGCATTATATGGGGTGAGGACAGAACTATGGGTTGTCTTTTTAGTGGGTCCTGGGCACCCTTCCTTTAGAAAATATATTAAAAATATTTTATGACTGTATTAATATAAAGATAAATATAATCCAGGCAGGTTTATTAATTAATTAATTATTATTAAATATATTCATTTCTTCTGATTATAAAATAAGTTAGAAATAAAACATTTTTGTGTGCATTTAAAAATATGATGGGGAGTTGGAGGTGGAGTTTAGTGGTAGATCATTTGGTGACCATTCACTAAGTCCTGAGTTCAATCCCCAGCACTACAAAAATAAATAAGTAAATTATGAATGAATGAATGAAAGAAAAGAAAGCCGGGTGTGGTGGCATGAGACTATACTCCCAATACTCAGGAGGCTAAGGGCTCAGGAGCATCATCCAAGAATTCAAGACCAGCCTGGATAACATATGAAGACCCTATCTCAAAATAAGTAAATAAATAAATAAATAAGATAAAAATATCACGGACACTAGGCAATATATGAACTGTGATTAATGGATAAGTTGACACTGGGTGGGGACTGTGGTTTTCAGGTGCCTAAGGTTTATTCACTTCCATCTCTCAAGTCTTTTGGAAGCTTCAGGGCCTAGAGTCTGGACCTTACATCCCATTGTTATTGTGTGACCCCAGGAGCCACCACCCCAGGAGAAGATGAACCCCCAGACCAAATGGGCAGCCATTTGAAAAGTTCATTAAAAAAAGAACCAAGCAGAAATACTACTTAAGTACATATACTACTTAAATTAAAGAACACAATATATGCATACAGAGCAGGTTGGTTGCAACTGAGAAACGAATTCACAAACCAGGAGTTGAAATTGAAGAAAAATTTTAAATGAAGGAAGGAAATAGAATAAATGTAGGGGCTGCTATGACACATGGAGTTTAGAAGTTAAAATGCCAATATCTGAATAATAAGAATCATCAGAAAGAGGAATAAAAAGGGGGAAAAAAAACATAGACTAAACCTAGTACAGTGAAACTTAAGACTATCAAAGACAAATTCTAAAAGCTTAGAAAGTTCATCAGGTGCATAGATATAAAATTGATAATTAAAAGTTGTTTATGTTTTTATATACTAACAGCAAATACCTAGAAATGCAATGGAAGAGAAGATATTATTTACAATATTATTAAAGATATATCTGCAGGAATATCTAACATAAGATGTTAAAAAATGGGAATGTTATTAAGAGATGTTTTTAAAGCATAAATAGAAATGTATTACATTTAAGGACAGGAAAGCCAATTATCCTAAAAATGTCAATACTCCCCACTCTGATCTGTAAGTTAAATGTAATTCCATTGAAAATCCATTAGGATTTTCTTTAATGGAACTTAAGAAAATAATTCTCAAGTTTATTTGGGAGACTATAGAGCCAAGAATAGCAAGGATACTTCTGAAGAAGGTGAGTGGGGAGGGGAGTTATCTTTTTCGATATCATGACTTATTTTGAAGCTATCATGGCTAAAACAGTGTGGTGCTCCTGTGGGGTACAATAATGGACACATGATCAATATGATAGAACAGAGAGTGCAGAAACACACTCACACAGGGTGGGATTCTAGTATCTGATGTGTGTCATGCAGTCAATCAGTGGTAAAAGAGGGCTTAGGAACATTCAAGGACTCCTGCTACAGGAGACTGGAAACAAATGGCTGCCCAATCTGAAACAGACTAAATCAGATCCCTTTGTCAAAATTACACACGCATGAAGGACTTCCACGAACAGAACAAAACTTTGAAGTTCTTAGCAGAAAATGTATCTGAATCTCTTTCATGAATGGGAGTAGAAAGTGTTTCTTAAGACACAAAAGGCACTGGCTAAAATATTAAAATTGAATTAATTTGACTATAGTATATCAAGATTTATTGTGGTGTCCCAGATACTCTGGAGGCTAGGGCAGGAGGATGTCGAGTTCAAGGCCAGCCTCAGTAACTCAGCAAGACCCTGTCTTGCTAAAAAGAGCTGGGAATGTAACTCAGTGGTAGAGCACCTCTGGGTTCAATCCCCAGTACCTAAATAAAATAAAATAAAATAAAATAAAAACAACAACAACAACAACAAAAGAATTTTGCTTTTTAAGAGACAATTTAAAGAGAGTTTTTAAAACAGGACCAGTTTTACACTGGAAGAAGATATTTGCAACCAGCAAGGAATAGTATCAAGAATATATTCATATATATAAAACTATCATTTTAAAAAAGAAAACAGGCCCAATAAGCCCAACAAAAATATGGACATGAGACTAAGGATTTCATAGAAAGGAAGACTTATGGCCCATAAATGTATGAAGAGATGTTCTGCATCCTTGGTGATCAGGAAAACACAAATCAAGATCATAATGAAACACTATTTTATGCCAATTTGATTAGGTAATATTTTTAAAGTTTGACAATGTTCTTCTTAGAATATGTGGATCTGTATCCAAAGGGTTTCTTGTACATTGCTGGCAGGAGTAGAAATTGATTTTTTGTTTGTTTGGTTTTGGCTTCTTTGAGTACTGGACATTGAACCCAGGACCTTGAACCTGCTAGACAATGGCTTGAACCCAAGCTACATCCCCAACCCAAGATGGAAGCATTACTTAAAAAAAAAAAAAAAAAAAATGGCAGGGAGCAGCAGCTGTAGCACTTGCCCAGTGCATAGAGCAGGCTGTGTCCTGTCCTGTATTACTCAATTTTTACCCTGAATTATTCCTTTTGTTTAGAGCTGCAGCCTGCCCTGTGCTACTCCATTTTGAGTATAAGTACCAAGGCAGAATGGCTCTGCATCTTGTTTGTGCACACAGACAACCACCATCTGTCCAGCACAATCATAAGGCACGGACTGATAAATAACTTGTTTGTGTTAATAAAAATAACCAGATGCCCTTCAATTGACAAATGGGTAAAGAAACTGTGGTATATATACACAATGGACTATTACTCAGCCATAAAGAAGAATAAAATTATGGCATTTGCTGGTAATGGATGAAGTTGGAAAATATCATGCTAGGTGAAATAGGCCAAGCCCAAAAAGCAAAGGTCAAATGTTTTCTCTGATAAGTGCATGACAATATATAACGAGGGGGGTGATGGGGGGAAGAGAAGAATGAAGGAACTTTGGAATGTATAGAGGAAAATAGGGTGGGAGGGGTGGGGGACAGAAAGATAGCAGAATGAAACAGATAGTATTACCCTATGTATATGTATGATTACATGAATGGTGTGAATCTACATTGTATAAAACCATAGAAATGAAAAGTTGTACCCCATTTGTGTACAATGAATCAAAATGTGTCTGGAAAAATAAAAAAGATTTTAATTAAAAAAAAATGACCACCTGTGAACTTACTGAATAGAATCAGAGGCATCTAGACACATGAACTTGTCAAGACCAGCCGAGAGAAACCAGGCATCTGAGACCCGTGGATGATGCAACCACCTCATCCAGGACACATAAAAGGGGAGACCAGACCTTGGAGGAGCAATAATGACCCATCACTTTATCACAGCTCCCCTGGTATGCAGGTCACCTCACTAGATTGCCAAGAACTTTCTTCTAATTCTGTCCCTGGTTTTCAGCTCATGGCAGTTCCCCTTTGTGACGCTTTCCACTTCAAACTTAGCCATCTAGGCCTTTCACTAGGCAGCTCTAAGACTGCGTTATTAACTCTTATCTGATCACCAGTCACTCTTTGCATTTGTATTGATTCTGCCTTTGTTCCCTCTACGGCCTCTTTAAATCCTGTGACCACTAAACTCCTTTATCAGCCTTTTCTATAAACCACATATCATTGTGTAAGATGTGCCATGTGATTTGAGTGTTACAAATATTAATAATTAAATCTGGAGCAGAATGAAAAACTTGCAATTGCCTAACTCAGGATTATCAAGTGAAACCAGGACAACTTGGTGAACTAAAGTCAAAACTGATGTGTCTTGTGAATTTATTGATATCCAATAAAATTCTGACTTGGCAGAAAGACACAAACATCTGTGTTACTGGCATAACTACTTGTGACACCTCGCATGAATGAGTTCCTGGGTTCCTTCTCCAGCAGCACAACACAACAAAACAGCAAACGTTTGAGAGTCTGAAAAGACAGGCTGCAGACTGGCAGAACATATTTACAAATCACATTTCCGAGAGACTCATCCAGAATCTGTGAAGAATTCTCAAAACCACCAAAGAATTATAATAGTAATAATAAGTGAAAAGGATAGTAGAAAACCTTTGGAGGTAACAGATATATTTGTACCACAAACTGCAGTGATAGTTTCATGAACATATACTTACTTTCAAAAGCATCAAATTGTACACATTAAACTTGTATCTTTTTGTATGTCCACCATACCTCAAAAAAGTGCTTTAAATAGATCTTTAAAAAAATTCTATAAGAAGGATATACACAAGACAATGAAAAATGGACAAAGATGTCAACAGACACTACCAAAGACAATATGAATGACAAATAAGTACATAAAAAGAAGTGAAATTCATTAGTCCTTAATGAAAAGTAAATTGAAACCCCAACAAAATATACCTACCACTTTAGTATGTTGAAAATAAAAAAAGACTGATTGCATCAAGTGTTGGTGAGGAGGTAGAACAACCCACTCTTGTTCATTGCTGGTAGGAATGTAAAATAGTACAACCACTTTGCAAAATAGTTTGATGGTATCATAATCATGAGAGGTTAAGCATACCAGAGAAACCAATCATTCCACAGCTGCATATTTGCCCAGGAGAAATGAAATCATATGTATATACAAAGACTTGTACACAAATGTTCATAGTAGCTTTTTTTTTTTTTTTTAACAGCCAAATGCTGGAATAATTTAATTTGTAAACTCTTGTATAATGACAGAAAGTAAATCATGGCTGCCTGGGGGTGGTGATGAGATAAGGTGGGAGGTAAAGAACAGAGTACAAAGAGATGTCGGGAACTTCTGGTGGTGACGGATATGCCTGTGTTCTTGATTGTGGTGATGACCCCGTGGGTGTTAGCACTTGACTATATGCCAGGTATACCTCCATAAAGCTGAGAGTATGGGCCTACGTTCATAATTGAAAGCTGGATGATGGATAGATTGGGGCCCACGATGCTATTTTCTATGCTTTTACATGTTTGAAATTTTCCTGTTCAAAAGAAAAAATATCCATATGCATCATTTTAAAATATGTTCACAAATTTTGTGATATGCCTCCCTTCCTTAGGTAAAGTAATTCTTCTCCTCTTTGAGTGTGAACTGTGTTTAGTGATGGCTTTTTAGGAATAGGAAACAGTTGATTGGCAATGGTGTGTGACATCAGAGAATAGGTCATAAATGGCAGGGTAGCCTCCTCCTTCTTTCTGGGAGATGCCAACTACCATGTTGTGAGGACACTTGAGTAACCCATATGGCAAGGTACTATGGCCTTGGGCTAACAGCCAGTCAGTGCAGAACTGAGTCCTACCCTGGGGCATGGACATAGATTTCAAAGCGAACCCTTCAGCCCAGTAGAGACTTCAGATTATAGTGCTGCCCTGCCCCATCTTGACCGTAACCTTTTGAGAAACCCTGAACCAGAACCACTGAGGTAATAACCCATTCCAAAATTTCCAAACCCCACGAACTATCAGGTAATAAATATCTGTTGTTTTGAGTCCCAGTTTTTTTTTTTTTACGTTATTGGTTAGGCAGCAAGAGATAAGTAAAATACTAATGTAAAAAAAAATGTCATAGCCAGGTGCAGCGGTGCACACCTGTAATCCCAGCGGCTTGGGAGGCTGAGGCAGGAGGCTCGTGAATTCAAAGCCAACCTCAACAAAAGTGAGGCACTAAGCAGCTCAGTGAGACTGTGTCTCTAAATAAAATAAGAAATAGGGTTGGGGATGTGGCTCAGTGGTCGAGTGCCCCGAGATCAATCCCTGGTACCCCTTGCCCAAAAAATTTTTAAAAATGTCCAAGAATGTCAGAAAAATCACCAAAATGAAACATGATTGGATATTTTCACATAATCAGAAGTTCCATTTGGAGCCTATCAGTCCCCATCGTAGCTGCCTCTTGGCTCCTCTAGCCTAGCTGGTGACCCTTGCATGAGTCCTGCAGCCCTTGCTGTCTGGCCCATGCCTTCTGTTCACAATGGATGGTGCCAAGGCCCAACCTTTTCTCCCCAAAGTCAGTCTTGTAATCAAGGTCAACCTGGTTTCTCCAGAGAAAGCTGAAGATCCTGAAGACCGACCCTTGCTTCCCTCGTAATATACAACATGGGGAAAGAATTATGACGTAGTACTTTTTTCCTAATTTGTTTATTGTGATAAAATGTACATAATGTAAAATTTATCAACTTTACTATTTTTAAGTGTACAGTTTACTGGTGTTACATATATTCAAAATAAGAGCTGGAACATAGCTCAGTGGTAGAGTGCTTATCTAGCATGTGTGAGGCTCTGGGTTCAATCCCCAGCACTGAAAAAAAAAAAAATTATATATATATATATAGGATATATTTTATTTTATAATATAAAAATATTTTCATATATTTCATAAAATACATATTTTGTTTTGATATACAACTATTACCAATATCCACTTCCACAGGTTTTCATCTTGTAAAACTGGAACTCTATTCACATTAAATTATACTCTAAATTTTTCTCTTCCCCCACCTCCTGGCAACCACCACTTTATTTGCTGCCTCTATGGTTTTGACAACCCTAAGTACATCGAATTAGTGGAGTCATACAGTATTTATCTTTTTGTGAGAAAATACTTTTAAAAAGTTTTTTTTTTTTTTTGATACTGGCGATTTGGCCCAGGGGTGCTTTACCACTGAGCTGTGTTCCCATCCCTTTTTATTTTGAGACACGTTCCTGCTAAGTTGCTTAGGTCCTAAGTTGCAGAGGCTAGCCTCAAACTTGAGATTCTCCTGTCTCAGCCTCCCAAGTCACTGGGATTACAGGCATGCACCACTGAACCTGGAAATAAATACTTTTTGATAAAGAGAAATCAAAGAATCCAAACAGTACCATTCTCCAACTTATTCAGATTAGGGAAAGAGTAGAAGTTTTCTTTTGAGTACCATCTCAATATGATGAAACCACAAACAGCCCTCAGAGGTAAGAGCTACTATCTCTGCTTTACAGGTGAGGAAACCCAGCCTCTGAGAAGTAGCATCCTCATGTTCACACATCTGGAAAGGAGTACTGTCAATATTGGAGGTCAAGTTTTCTGGTATGGGTACTGGCATGCCCATGAGAAGTCCAAGCCAGGGCCTGTCCTTTCTCCACCAGTGAGGAAGGGAAGGAGGGAGGTCATGTTCAACAAGCTATGGCTTGTGGCTGTGGGTGCGCTCCCCCAGGATCATCTTCTGGGCCCTTGAGCCTTCTCCTCAGGAGTAGTTCTATGCTGGCTTCCCTGGCCCCCCTCGTCCACCCTGTTCTTCCCTCTTAGCTTATGCAGCCCTGCTGGCTTCCAGTACTGCTTTTCTCAGCTTATCACCCCTTTCCCTGTGCAAGGACTGAGTGTCTCTATCTCTGAGATGTACCCCTCAGTGCCTGCTACAAGCTATGCCCTTGGATATTTACTGGATTGCCAAGAATATGGCTCCACAGCTTCCACCCTTGGGCCTCTCAGATGGGGGGCAGTTGGTGTCAGGTGAGTTAAGACGTCATAGCCCAGACCCTGCGGCTGTGGTCATGCACCTCTGGCCAGGCTGCCCTGAGGAAGTCGGCTCCATCTAGTCCAGGCCTCTGTGAAAATGGGATTTCTGAACCTACTAGAAGGACCACATAGTTTTGCAAGAGAGCCACAGAAGGAGGACAAGGCCTTTGTCCTCCTTCCCACTTCCTCCCACCCAGGCCTGTTGAGACCAGTACCCTGGGGTCAGAGGAAGCGGGCTGGTCAGAATGCAAGCTTCAGGGGAGGGAGGACGCAGCCTTCTCTGGTCCATTCCTCAGGGGTGCCCAGGGCACCTCTCGCAAGTCAGGAAACTCTCCTTTGAGGGACAGCAGGAAGAAAGGCACAGAAGACTCAAAATCCAAGAGGCAGGAGGAAATGTTCCTTGTGTACAAGTCACACTTTACAGCCTGCAAATGACTGTCAAAGCCTATTTGACATTTGAGAAAATGAGGCACAGAGGGGAAGTGATGAGCTCAAGGTCACACAGTCAGGTGGTTGTGCCTAGGGAGAGTGTGTGATTGTGCCTGGGAGACCCCCATGCCCCAGGCCACGGTGAACCTGAGTGCCAGGCTGACATTCACTCCTGTTGAGGACTGGTTTTGAAGCCCCGTGGGTACCCCACCCATGTTCCACAACTCAATCAATGTGCTTACAGGTGCTTAGAGACTTAGGTGCCCAGTTCCATTTAACAGACAATAAATGCTGGACAGATTGCTCCAGGACATGGACACAAACACAGACACCATAATGCGTATGAGCCCACCCAAGGCAATGTGTGGGCACATAGCAGTGATAGACTCCCAGGGAGCTGAGGAGCTGAAGTGAGCGTCTCCTACAATCAGTGAGCCCCCCACTTGCTCCCCATAGCACAGACACACACTGGAATGCAGACACAGGGCCCCTTGGTTTGGGAGTGGAAGGAGGATCATCTGTCCACCCCTCTTGCGCTTTGCCTGAGCAGGTGTCCATGAGAAGCCTAGACCAGCAGTTGGCAAGTCAGTCACGCAGCCGACTCTGAGGCTCCCCTGCTCTCCCTTCTCCCCATGGCCTTCCTCCCTAGGCCTTGCAGAGATGGCACAAGACACAGAGCCAAATCTAGGGTGGGCAAAGGAGTAAGGAGCCAGACACAGGAATTGAGGCCTAAGTGAGGAAGAGAGGAAGATGAGGCCAGTCAAACGCCCTCTCTGCACCTCTGCTTGCACCTTTCCATTCCTTAGTCCCATGGAATGCCTAGATTCACAAGCTAGGATTAACAGGAGCACTGTGGAGGCTGCCTCAGGCCTCAGCAGTTTGGGGTGCCCCCACAAGGGCAGAAAGCTGATCAACACTCATGCACATTCTAGATCATAGTCTGGAGAATGTCAGTGATGAGCTTTGATGTTGTCTGCAAAACAGCAGGCGAAACTTAAGTCATACATGAAGAAGGACTTTCTATCTCTATAGCTAAATGCAATATTCTGTAGGTCCAAGGAGAAGCAGCAGCAGCCCTGATACTGAAATGTATGTGGACAGACCAGCTCAGAGGCTGAGACCCATGAGTGTCAGCGAAGTCTTCTATGGCTCTCAAAAGTTGTTGATTAAAATAGTCACAAGTAATATGTGCCAAGCACATCATTGTTTACAAATGATTGTCAGCTAGAAAACATTTTTCTCAATTAACATAGTCACCTGGGAGAAAGATTGGGACAGTATTCCAGAGCAGATGTCACCCAAACACTAAGGGCAAGTCTTTGAGTCCCAGTTTTCCCAATAGTAGAGTAAGCGCAAGTAACAGTCCCCACCCCTTACTTGAGTGTTGGAGGAAATCAGTAGCCTAGTGCCCCTGGGGAGCTCGGTGTCTGTTAATTGGTTAATTGTTGCCCTGCCTCCATCTACAAAAGATTGGAGTTGGCTGCAAACTTCCAGCATCCACTGGGTAATCTTCAATCCCCAGTGTGCAAAAAAGGAGACTTGGAGAGAACCAGCGCCTAGTCCCAGCCACACAGGGTCACCCCAGGATCCTCATCATGACCTCTGACTCCAAGCCCTGTGTTCCTTCCCTAGATTGTTCATGGACATGTCTACCCTGTCATGCTGCACCTGGTGCAGGCCTGGAGCGGGACGCCAGGACCCCCAGGCTTCAGGAAGACTGGGTAACAATCTCTGTACTGACAGGGCATAGTTTTATGATGAATCTTCTGATTTTTAAAGTCTTTAAACCAAAAAACTGATCTATGGTGACATCATTCAGATAGTAGTTGAAAGAGAGGGGTTTGGGTAGAAGAGGTTCGAGGGATCTTATAGGCAGATTCTGTAACTTAGAAGGTAGTTGCACTCAAGTTGTCAAAACTTATCAAATTGATATGTAGATTTTATTGTGTGTTAATTCAAATGATACCAAGTTTTTTTTTTTTTTTTTTTTTTTTTCTTTTTGTTCATTTGTGTTTTTGGTACCAGGGATTGAACCCAAGGTGCTTAACCACTGAGCCGCATCCCCAGCCCTTTTTTATATTTTTTATGTTAGAGACAGGTTCTTGCTGAGTTGCTTAGGGTCTCTCTAAGTTGCTGAGGCTGGCTTTGAACTCAGGATCTCCTGCCTCAGCCTCCCGAGCCACTGGGATTACAGATGTGAGCCACCACACCTGGTTCAAGTTTTGATATCATTACATTTATAATGTTTTAAAAATAAGTTAAAAAAAAAAGTTCAAGCCTGCCTTTGGGAGCTCTTTGAACTTAATAAGGGGTCAACTCCCTCTGCAGCTCTGTTTGTGGTAGCTGGGGGCAGGGATATAGGATCACTTGAGTGGAGGCTTCGCTTGCTGTCAGGAGTATACACCATGTACACACAGCACACACACACACACACACACAACACACTCATGCACACACTTAAACTCAGATAATGGAAAGATATAGGGACAGGACGGGGAGCATAGGACACCAGCTGTGGAGCTCCCAAGGTATATTCAAGTCTCCTGTTTCCCTCCTCGAGCTGGGCACAGTTGAGGCACCAGCAGAGTGTGGGGTGGGAGTGGAGAAGAATGTTCTCGGGCTGCAGCTGGAGTGAACTGGCCATCACCCCAACCTCACTGTCTCCCCTCACCGGGTCCTGGCCTCCCCCTCCTGGGGGAGACCCCTGCTGGGCTGAATTGGCTCTCTGTCTAGGGCTGGGGCATTCATCCACGAATTGAGATGCTGGAGCTGAGTCAGAGGATGGGGCAGTTTCAAGGACGTGAGGGAGAGCACGCGGGGGCTGCCCCCCACCCCGCCCAGGCTCCAGCAGCAGCCCAGGCATACCCAGGGTGCCCTAGCAGGCCCTCCATGAAGAGCCCTTGACTGCACAGGTTCCTGGCTGTCCCAGTGAGGTCGAGGACAGAACCCTGGGTCTGTTGGAGGAGGATCTGGTATGGGGTGAGCTGGGGAGAAGTGTCTCTGAAGCCTTATAAAATTTGTTCTTAGGGTTTTATAAAAAAGCCGTAAGATGCATCAAAGAAAACGAGAATTCTGGGATTATCCATTGTGCTGATTTATTCAGATCATTTATTTGTTTCAGTATTTAACTGAAATCTTATTGTGTGCAGTGCTCTCTATTGGGCACTTGGACTTTATACAAAGATGGATAAAACAGTCTCCATTTTCATGGTGTGTACAACCCAATTAAAGAGACAGACTGGTAATGACTGACAATGATAAAAGAAAGAAGGCAGTCAGTGCTGACAAGAAGCTGTAAGCAGTCGGCCACGGGGCTCAGAGTGAGGGGTGCGCTGTAGCTGGAAGGGTTAGTGAAGGCTTCCTGGGAGGGAGGGGAGTCAGAGGGAGCAATTATGGGTCCTCGAAAGCTGCGTGTCCCTGGCGAGGGCAGGAGGGCCACAGCATGAGGGAAGCTGGGAGGAACCGGTGTCCTCCTTCCACAGCTGGGTTCTGCTGGTGGAGCACCTGAGCCACCCTGGGGAGAGGAGACCAGCTTCGCAACCCTGTGACCACCACCCCTCCAACTGATTGGATCATCCGGGACAACTGCTGTAAGTACGATAGTGGTTGACAAGAATTCTCTGCCCCAAGGAATACTGGGATGAATGTGATCGATAGATTCTTTCCTTGGAGGATCTAGAGGTAGAAAGTCAAATGGTCGGTGGGAAGTAGAAAGGAAAGGGCAGGAAGAGAAGCAGAAAGAGTGTGTGTCCCTCTCTAGCGCAGAGCATAAGGACTGAGGGATAGGAGGACAGCCCCGCCTCTAAGTCCTGTCTACACCCCAGTCTTCAGGCATCCTGACCCTGCTCTTCACCTCGATCTTTCTTCATGACTTTGCATGGCTGTTTCCAGAAGGTTTGGCCTCATGTCCCTGTGCCCTGTCATCTGACCTCCAAACAAGTGCCTGCAAGGGCAGACTGAGAGCGGGAGTTCTAGTTCATGGGCACTGGGAAGATCTTTGGGCTGTTTAGGAAGGTCCCTGGGGCACAGTGTGGAGAACAGGATGGGGAGCGAGGCTGGAGGCAGAACAGTGCCCGGCGCTCTCCAGGTCCTAGTGAAAGGAGTCTGATGTGGAGCTGGAGCAGCAGCGGTGGGGTAAAAAGACACAAATGGACTCAGCCACTACAAGGAGGTAAACAGACCAGAATAGGTGATTGGCAGATGGGGAATCGGGAGTGAAGGAAAACAAGAATTCCCCACGTGCAGAATCCACAAGGAGGGACAGGTCTAGGGAAAAAAGAATGGGTCCAGTTGGAGGATATCATAAAATGTTCTGGTGGAGATGGAGAGGTAAAGAAAGCTGGGTGGGGCACCCCAGTCCAGAAGTAACTGTGCATGATGGGGACAGTCAAGCCACCTGAGGGTAGGTGAGGGCAGAGGGAAGAGTGGCCTGTCCTGGGACCCATGTCTCCTCAAATCATCAGGTAATAGTGGGTCTGCTGTGAGTCTAGAGCTCAGAGCTGAGGCAGGTGGGAGAAGTCGGGAGAGGGTCTGTGCCCACTCTCTTTCCTTGGGCTTCTCAGAAGACAGGGTATGTGGGGAGGGAACTGTATTTCTTTCCTAGGGCAACCATAAGGAAGTATCAAAAAGTGAGTTGCTTCAATCACAGCAGACACATCATTTCAGTTCTGAAGGCTCAAAGTCTGAAAACAAGGAGTCACGGGGCCATGTTCCCTTTAGAACTTGGCTCCCAGAGGCCAGAATTTCTTGTCCCACAGAGTTCTCCCTGTGCGTCTGTATCCGAATTTTCTTCTTCATACCAGGACACTGGTCCTATTGGACTATGGCCACCCTAAAGACTTCATCTTAACTTGACTACCTCTGCAAAGACCTGATTTTCAGACTCATTCACAGATACTGGGGTTAGAACTTCAGTGCATCTCTTTTGGGGACACAATTCAACTCATAAGAGAGGCATTCTAAGGTAGCTAGTGGGGAGCAGGAAGGTGAGGTGAATGGGGTGTTTACAGGAGTAGCTCAATGAGGTTGGACAGCAGGAAACAACGCCACCCAATCCCAGTGGGATTGTTTCACACACCCACAGAGGGGTCTTCCCTCCTTTCCCCTCCAGGCCTTTTCCTAGGGCCTCTGGATGCTACTAGGATCTGCCCTAAACCCAATTCTAGGATATAGAAAAATGGCAGGTGCCACTGGGAAGGAACTCCTTCCAGACTAGGGAGCTCTGCCCGTGCCCACTGGCAGGCTGGTTTGCAGTTTGGGAAGGGTACTGTGTGCACCTAGAGGGGGAGACGTATTAGCTTTCCAGCCACAGGCCTGTAAGCCAGAAAAAAAAAAAAAAAAAAGTTACATTAAGATGACCTTTTTTTTCTTGGTATGTAGAGTGCAATTCACCTCCTTTATAACAGAAGCCATTAAACAATCTCCCAGTAAGAATAGTAGGTAGGTCTGCAATGAGGCTGGCAAAGTAGAAGATAAGAAGTGAGGAAAAGGGGAGGGAGAGAGATGAGAAGGGAGCTGGAGGGAGGACACAGAAGCAGGGAGGGAACACCAGTGTGAAGAGCTATTGGTCTATTGGACACCCAAGGGCCTGTTAGAAAGAGACAAGAAAGACAGAGAAGAAAAAAAGAAGGTTTGAGAGGTGCATCCGAGGAGGAGGTGAGTGGATATGTTTTCTGAAGTGACTTTTACCCAAGCTCTTCAGTTAGTCCAGCCAGTGAACCCATAGCAGGTCCGTTCTCAATGGCCCAACCCAAGCAGTTCATAGAAGAGAAAGTTTTTCTCCATTACCCTAAATGCTATCTCGTCCAGGGGGCACATTTCTCTCAAATGTCCTGTCCTTGAATAAGGAAAAGAGTTAACCTGAAGCAGACCCCGGTGGGCAGCATCCACCCCATCATCCAATTGTAGCAGGACTGTCAAAAATAGTTTTCCAGAATGACCCAATCTCAGGTCCAGCGGGCAGGTCTGAGACCTGATCCCAGGGAGGTGTGAGAAGCACCAGGGAGACAGCGCTGACCCCAACATACTTCCTCCACTGCCTATCTGTGCTTTGACCTCCACTTCAAGGCAGCAGCCTCAATGCACAGGAGTCAGGAGGCCTAGCCAGGGGGTCCCTAGTCTCCCCTTCTTAAATGGGGATAATGTTCCTTTCTTGTCCATTTCCCAGAGTAACAATGACAGTCAATTTGCCAATGGTTATGAAAGATCGTAACCTGAGTTTGAATCCCGGCACTGCCACTAACTGAATGGGTGATTCAGGTCTTTTGTTTGCTCACCCATAATGTGAGGGAAAAGGAGAGAAGTAATATTTATAATGATCCAGCCCTAGTTGGCAGCCATAGTAATACACAGGTACTTCCCTTAAACTGGAGATCATGAAAATTATTGATGCCTTTGTGTGTAGGGAATCATATCACCCTCTGAACCCCAATGCATATAGTTCTGAGTGGGGAAAAAACATGCCTAACCCGTTGTTAACAACTTTTACAAATATTTTCCAAGAAGGTAGTGGAGAGCAGCTTCTGATGGTCTACTACACACAGCGCAGGTGAGGTCCAACAAAGAAAAGGATAGGTTGATCCAAAGTTGGGGTACTGCCTGGTTTCAACCAAGCAGTCAGTTTTCCACCTGGAACATTCTTACATGCTCTGTAAGAAAGTACAAATATCACCTTTTCTGGGGTATCTTCCCTAACCATGGGTGGTTACTCCTTGGAGTCTTGCCAGTATTTGTCTATAAACTTTCTATTGCATTTCTCATATTTTACTCTAATCACTGGTGACCTCACCTCCCAAACTGAGAGTTCTTTGAGAGCAGGAACTGTTTTAGATGTGGATCACTAGCCCCTGGCATACTGCCTGGCCAAAGAGACATTCAAGGTTTATGGAATAAATACCCAAGTTTATATCGTCAGCCCGGGAGACCAGAAAACAGAAATATTTAACCTCTAAGAGGGTCCTCCTTGCTATCAAAATAAAGTCCTTTCATTGTGTGCAGCACTGCAGATTATAGGTTCATATACCTGCCATCTCATTAGCTCCCACTGTGGTCCCATGGGATCCATAGAAAAGGTACTGGGCCCCTGTTGGATGACTGAGAAGAACATCAAGGAAGGGCGAGGGGTTCGTTCAAGATCTCCCAGCTGGTGAGTAGCAGGGCCAGGACTGGCACCCGGGTCTACTGAATTCTAGTTCAGGACAAACTGGCTAAGGTCTTTTTGCGTTAGGAAAGTATAGTTCAGTCAGGAAGGGAAATAGAGAATGTTATTTTCTAGATATTTTTTAATCCAAAGAATTCTATGACTTTTAAAAGAAGGCTCATTAAAAATAGCCCAATAGGTGGAACATACAAAACACATAAAAACAGAATATTATATGAATTTATAGTATTTTATAATACTATAATAGTCAAGATTGAGTTGATCAGGAAGAACAAAGCTATGGGAAATCATATATGAAAATGTAAAGTCTAGATTCTGCACCACCTTCGTAGCCTACTGAACATCATTAGCCAATGTAATTTTGTATTTTGTTTGCAATCATAGTCATTGTTTTATGGCTTAATATATTCGGGAAACTGATAAGTACTTTCTATTGACCGGCAAGTAGATTAACTAAAGTTGAACTAATAAAGTCTGCAAGAGTGTGGGGAGGATCTTCTCTCTGTCCTCAGAAGCATCCCTGGGGAAAAAACTGACAAAGATTGAATAGGAGAAAATACTTATAAATTTATTATAATGCAACAAGGGAAAATCACAGGAGATTGATTATCCTGCTTAACAGTCAGAAAAGTCCATACCCTTTTTCCCTTAGGGGAGGGAGACAGTGGGGAATGTAGATAGTTTTGAGAGCTTGTAAATGATTATCATTACACATATTACTTTTCAAATATTACTTTTCTCCATGGGTCATACAAATGGACTCATGCTATAAATACTGATAAACTTTCTTTTTTTTTTTTTTTAAACTTAAGCTATCTTGCCCTTTTTTCAATGGGAATGCTTACAGAGCAATTGCTCTCCTTAATGGTGCATAGCATTCTACACCAGGGAAAACTAAAATTTGTTTATCTAGTTCTGTAGGAGACTCACTTGTGTTATTTTCAAGGAGTGCCTTTGATATAGACTTTGTACATGCATGAGCAGGCCTGTAGGGTAAAGATCCAGAGGGTTGCTTATTCAAAGGGCAGGTACATGATCTACTTTCATAGACATTCGAAGTTAGCCTTCAATAAAGTCTGCCCTAATTCACACTGGCCACCTGCCATGCTGAAGGTGCCAATCTCCTCCACCTTTGCCAATAATCAGTACATTATTTTTTTATTCAGTGCCAATATATAGTAAAAATTAGTCATGCTATTGCTTTAATTTGCATTTCTTTATTATGAATGAAGTACAGCAATTTTTCATGTGTCTGTTGATTATATTTCATTTTCCTTCTATGCCTATTAATATTCTTTATTTTTCTCTTGGTCTTACCTTTTCTCTGTTAATGAACTTACTGATATATATATATATATATATATATATATATATATATATATATATATTTGTGTGTGTGTGTGTTTCTGGGGATCGAACCAGGACCTTGTACATGTGACTCTGAGCTATATCCCCAGCCCCAGACTTACTGATTTTTAATTTTTTTTTAATACTAAGGGAGTTCCTCTCTCCACTATTTCCCTGGTGGACAATGACCTGCATGTTGTCAGCTTTAAGGAACTATTATGGTTTTTGTTTTTTCTTGTTGTTGTTTGGTTTTGGTGATGCTGGGTAGGACCCAGGGCCTCATACATTCTAAGCATGTACTCTACCACTAAACTACACCACTGGCCCCTATTGTCTGTTCTTGTCTTCCATGACTGTTCCTCAGTACCCCAAAAAATTGGTTACCCCTGCTTTCTCATTATTTTTCTTGGGCTTAATGATTTTTATTTATTTTTGACTGCATGAAAACTTACGTAGCTAGAGGAATAAACTAGTTCTATTGACTTATTATAAAAACAGAATCTCTTTCCCCAAATTTTTCATTAATTACTGCTTCCTGGAGGCAACCAGTGTTAAAGACTTTAAGTTGATTCTTACAGTGTTTCCCTCTATATCTCAAAAGAACATCCTTATATTGCTATGTATTGATTTTTCCATTCTAGGTAGTATCTATGGAAAATGAAGATTTAGCTCTCTTTAAATCCCTGGCATGGCCCATCATATACATGCAGACTTCTCATTCTTCTGTCCTCCCAATTCAATTATATCATAATTTAGTTAGATCAGTATTTTATGCTTCTTCTGTTCTTATATGTTTATATTTTTATGACCGTCAATGCCAGTTTCAGCAAAGACATAGTAAGCTTTGATTTCTTTGATTTCTGGAACAGTCTTCTGTTTTCTCTGGATCTAATATTCAATTTATTTTCTCCATTGTCTTACTTTTTGGAATTTTTGGACTCAGAGAATGTTACTCCCAAAATACGGTGTTTTGCGGGGGGTGGGGTGGGGAGAGGCGTAGGCTGAGCAATTTGGTGCAAAGGGAACGACTCTGTCTGGAATTTCCTCATTGGCATTGAGACCAGACTGCAGCAGGGAACAGAGCTATCCTTCATCGCATTTTAAATCCTGTCATCTTATCTCCAAAAAGAAGACAGAGGAGCTAACCACACCTGGATGAACTTCCATTATAACAGATGGTCCCCCGTACTCATTCAAATTCCAAAGAGACTGTCTCCAGGATCTTTCATTCCCCTAATAATCATTTACAAGCCCTCAAAACTGTCTACATTTCCCACTATCTCCCTTCCCTAAGGAAAAAAAGGGTATGGACTTTTCTGAATAATGTTAAGCAGAGGGTAATCAACCTCCTATGACTTTTTCCCTGTTGGATGACAATAAGTTTATATGTATTTTCTCCTAGTTAATCTGTCAGTTTATTCCGGGAGTGCTTCCAAGGACACAGAGACATCCCCCCAGCTCTTACAGAACTTATCTTTAGTTCAACTTTAGACTGTCCACAGTTGTGTACATCTCCTCTCATTGTGTTCAAACACATCAGGTGTTCTATCAACTTAATCTTCTTGTGGAACCATCTTCTGACCCCCTTGGCCTTTTCAAGTCTGTTCTGTTTGACCTCTACATTTGGCACATAGCTGTAGTCTTAGGAAATTTTTTCTCCCAAGAAAAGGGAAATTCTGGGAATTTCCTTCTCCCCTTCCTTGTATTGAATCCTTTGTTTCCTGGATCCTCTGTTTCCCAAATTTTCTGAGAAAGGGTGTATAAAAGATAATTTTTAAAAAAACATGCACATCTAAGTGTCTTTATTCTGCATTCAAGTTTGACAAATGGTTCTTCTTGGGAATAAAACTGTAGGCTTTAAATAATTTCTTTCCTCAGAGTCTTAAATATATTACTTCATCATATTATGTCTTCATTCATTGCGTATGACATGATATAGTATATCTTACAGTGTTGCCTTTGAGACACATGAAGTCATCATATACTGAATGTGATCTTTTTTCTTCCTTCTCACATCTCTTTGGCTCTTCAGTATTCTGAAACCTTATGATTGTGTTCATTGGATGAGAGTCTATTTTAATACATCATGCTAAAAACTTGAAGAGCCTTTCAATCTGAAATCATATAAGCTTCTCATCTAGAAAATTTTCTTCTATTATTTCTTTGGTTATTTTTGCACTTCCCAGTGATCCCTACTTCTTTGTAGTTCCTTTGAAAATTGAAAGGGATTACCTATGTGACTACATGGTCAGTAGGATATTGTGTAAGTGACTGTAGATGATATCCAAGGTTAGTCATAAATATATTTCAGTCTTTTTTCTTGTTCTCTTCATTCACTTGCTCTGGGGAAAGAAAGTTATGTCATAAGACACTCAGGTTATCCTATGGAGAACTCACATGATAAGGAACAGAGATATATAACCAACAAAGAACACAAACTCATTAGTCATGTGAGTGAACCACCTTGGAAATGTATTCTGTAGCTATAGGTGAAGGAAAACTGTAGACCTAGCCAACATCCAACCTAATCTCATGAGAAACAGAACTATAAGGTAAGTCACTCCTGAACTCATGGCCACAGCAAGTGAAAGAAATAGAAGTGCTTATTATTGTTTTAAGGTATGGATTTGGGGTAATTTGTTAAGTGGCAATAAATAAGCAACATATCCTCTTTCTTTCTGTAACCTCCAACTCTTGTGTGTTGGGTCTCTGGACCTAGTTCTCTAATTTTCTAATCTATTTGTCATCTCAATGTCTCCTCATTCTGCTTTCCTGAAGTTTTCCTCATCTTTATCTTTCAATCCTTCTCTCAAAGGTCATGATGCAGCATCAGAGTGACCTGCCTGCCATCCCCCACACCAACACACATCATTTGAAAAAATATAACAACCATTTTTTTTTTTTTTTTTAGGCACCAGGTACCAAACAGTGTAAGGATGCAAACCTTAAGAAAAGGGAAACATGCAAAGTGAACCCCACACTCACTCTGGCCTTCCTGGAGGTATTTTCAAACTGTGATACAAGGAAGCAGAATTCTGACAGAAAGAAGAAGTCTTGCTGGGTGGAGGAAACAGATGTCAGAGTCTGGGGATTTTAGAGCGATGGCTTAGATTTGGAGGGGCATGATGCTGAAGACAAGAAAGTCACACAGAGTGTCAGAAATCTTTGCAGGGTGTTTTGAGCCGTTAGGCTGATCCCTAGACATGTGTGTACTAACTGAAACCATAGTAGGCGTCAAGAGAAGAGCTATGGAATGGAATCAAGGAACTGAATAGAGATTTTAGAGATTGTTTAGAATTGGGGAGACATGAAAGTCTGGTCAGAGCAGAGCATCAGACTTTGAGGATCATTCTGGAAAGTCAACAACTGCACCAATGGAAGTGAAAAATCAAGCCTCAAAAGGATCAAGGTGTTCCACAGTAATATAACTGCCCTTCAAAATAAAACTCCATCGGAGGGTAGGGGCTAGGGTTGTAGCTTGGTGGTAGAACACTTGCCTGTTCAAGGCCCTGGGTTTGATCTCCAGCAACACAAAAAATAAAAAGCAGATCAGAGAGGAAATGTGTTTGGACTTTGTGAATTTTTATGACAACTATTCAACTTTGCCATTGTAACATGAAAGCAGCCTTGACTTCATTTCAAAAGTAACTAGCAGTTTTGACCTGTGGGCTATAGTTTGTTGACCCCTGCTTTAGAAAAAGGTAACATAATTTAGAGTTTCTAAGTTATGTCATCCACAATGTTCAGCTTGTGTTGAAAAGTTAGCAATGACATTTGCAGGTAAATGGTTGGAGCAGAAGAATATCATGCTAAGCCAAATAAGCCAACCCCCCCCAAAACAAACAAACAAACAAACAAACAAAAAAAAACCAAAGGCTGAATGTTTTCTCTGACAAGTGGATGCTGATCCATAATAGGAGTGAGAGAGACTGAAGGGACTTTGGATTGTGCAGAGGAGAGTGAGGGGAGGGGAGGGGGTTGGGGAATGGGAAGGACAGTGGAATAAGATGGACATTATTACCCTACATACATGTGTGATCACACTGCTGGTGTGACTCTGCACCATGTTCAGGTAGAGAAGGAGAAGTTGTGCTCTATTTGCATACAATGTGTCTAAATGCATTCTTCTGTCATGTATAACCAATTATAAAAATTAAAAAATAAGAACTTTAATAAAAATAAATAAAACAGTAATCACACAAGAAAAAAAGCAAGCAAAAAGGGAACACTGATCAAAAGATAAAAAGGTCAATAGAAGTAGACACAGAAGATACAGTCATTGGAGTAAGCAGACAAGGATTTCCAAACAACTACACTTCATATAATAAAAATATACATATATATATAGAGAGAGAGGGACAATGGATAAATGGATGAATAGTGGTATATTTCAACAGAGAACTAGAAAGTTTCCAAAAAATTAAGGAACTTTCTGATAACTGCATAATACACATCTGACATTAAGAACTCACTGGATTGAATAGTCAATATAAGATATTATCACTTATTATATCACAAAAAAGTAAATGTACTGTGCTGGCCTAATAAGACACTGGGTCTACAACTAAATCCTAAAGCCATTCTTGTATAGAGCTTGGGGAAGGGTAGAATTCAGGATTGGCAGAGTGTTAGAAGTCTATGTATTTAGAAAATGAGTGATCTCAGACTATAGAAGCATGGATTCTTAAGTGAGGCTGCTGCAGATTGGCTGGCATTGAGAACTATGGTTACCAAAACAAGTTGTAATCAATCAATGAGGATAGATACAAAATCAGTTTTGATGATTACTTATTGCTGGAGAATTTAATCTCTTCACAAGGAAATAGTAAGCTTTTTATTCCCAAGTTGAACCAGACTAGACACAGAGAAGACAGATTTAGTGAACTCAAGGTTAGATTAAGAAAATACATTCAAATTGAAGTACAGAAAGAAAAAAAAAGGTGGAGGAGGAGAAAACCAGAATACAGTATAAAAAGACATGATACACAGTAATGAATATAATAGGAATCCCAGAGGGTGAAAGTGGTTAGAATGGGTGAAAAAAATCAATATTTGGAGAAACAATGGCCAAAAATTTTCAGTCATTCTACTGCAATTTTCTACCATCATTTTTTAATTTCTAAAATGCCCCCATCTTTTTCTTATTTTTTAAATGTGCTTCTCTCCCTTAAGAAAAAACATGCTCTTTATGTATTAAATTAGTAAAATATTCTTTTATCTGAGAATATTAAGGATAGTATTTTTTGGATTTTCACATTCCCTTCTCCCTCCAAAATATTTTTGTTTCTGTTTGTGTTCTAAGACAATCTGATAAATGCTTTAAAATGAGTACCTTAGGACATCTAAGCAACTAAGTAAAAAAATGACTTTTATTAACATAGAACAAATGCAGACAAAAATAAACCAGTTACAGGAAACTCTTAAAAAATAAAGATCTGCAACCTTAATCTGTATTCTGAAACTCTGAATACAAAAATTCTCTGTATAATTCTTTTGGTCATGAAATGTAACTCATATTGAACCTATTTGGTGGAAAAGCCTGAAGTGAACTGATGTGAAATTATTTATATTCTTTATATATTCTGCTTAATATAAAATTTAATATTTTTAATCTACAGAGTATTAATATTTTTGATCAAGATGTACTAGTGCAGAGCCTGCTGTAGGTATTATATAAATAAATATGATATATGACATGTGCAACTTTTACTTTCTAAAGTATGAAAGGTTCTGAAAGATGTCTAACTCCAAGAGTTTCTGATAAGCTATTACAGATTTATATTAGAAATGATTAAAAATGGACAAATTTTTAGAAAACAATACAGAGAATAAATTTCAGAGAACACAGTGAAAGAGACAATCAGTGAATTGGAAGATAGCACTGTGAAGTTCATTTTACAACACAAAAGGGCCAGGAATTTAAAAAATTAAAAAAAAATTAAAGAACAATTAGGAGAACCCGGATAGATTGGGACCATCCAACAGTCCTAAGGGAATTTAATAAAAGTGGAAAAGAGGGAAGAATGGAGAAATAATATTTGAGAAATAATAGCTGAAAGTGTTTATTTAGCATTGAAGGAAGATAAACATCCTTAGGCAAAAAATACATATATTCTAAATATAAGATGGGTAAAATAAAAAGAAGTCTGCCAAGACAAGTACTAAAATTGTAGAACATCAAGAACAAAGAGAAATCCTAAAGGATACCATATAGAAAAGATTATCAATAAAGATGATAGACTGACAATGTTTGATAAGAAAAAATGGAATTGAGAAACAATGGATAAAAAATAAAAGTGACTAAAATCAATCAGAATGTATGTGTATGAAACCTCAAAATACAATACAAATAGTAAAAAAATAAATAAATGAGCCCAGCTGTATGGCAAATCAATAACATAACCTCCCTGAAGGGAATGGAGAATAAAAGAATTAACTTGAATAACTCTGGAAAGTAACTTTGGACACAGTAAACAAACAAACAAATAAGCAAACAGAACTGTATACAAATCCTCTAGTGTTTCTATGCAGATCTGTTTCTCAAGGGATATAGATTAGCAATTCTAAAAGTACCCTTTGTCTCTGTGGGCTGAATGATACATGCATATATATTTTTGTATAAGGGATTCCCAAATATGTTAACATCCCAACCCCCAGAACCTAAGAATATGTTATAGTGTATGGGAAAGGGAATTAAAGTATCAGATGAAATTAAGGTTGCTAATCAGCTGACTCTAGTAACTATAGTGTGATTATCTAACATTTTCCAGATAGGTCCAATATAATCTCGAGTCCTTAAAAGTAGAATAAAGTGATAAAAGAGAAGATTGGAGTATGGTTTCATTTGGTGATTCAAACTGCCATTGCTCTCTTGAACATATAAGGGGAATCATTAGCAAGGAATGCAGGAGCCTCCAGAAGCTGAGAAAGTCAGGGAAGTAGTTTCTCCTCTAGAAACCTGGAAAGTCACAGCACATAGTCAGCACTATGACTTCCTTCCAGTGAGATTCTCATCATATAACTCTGAACTATAGGATAATAAATTTGTTTTCTTTTAAGCAACTTGTTATAGCAGCAATAGAATATTATTACTGGTAGATAAAGAGAGCCAGGTTTTTTGTTTGTTTGTTTGTTTGTTTTGACTACCAGGGCAGAAATAAGGAAAGGAGAAGGCTTGAACAAACAAATCAATGATTTTGATTAAGAATTGGAGGGATCAGTGGGAACTCATAGGTGCTAACAGACAAAACCGATAGATAGAATACAGTTTTTTGTTTGTTTTAATAGCATGTGGTAGCATGTGGCAGCAATTTCCCCTTTCTCTTCCTGAATGTCTAACATTTGTGATGAGGTACATAAAAAAAGAAAAATATTATACACTGTATTCTCAAAGTTAGGGAAAAATATGAAACAGACAAGAGATGGCAAGTGATCAGTGTAGAAGCTGCAGGACTAGATGTAGAGAAGCCCTGCAAGGGACATAGGGGCTCAGTAGCTTTGGACCTTAGATTAGCAGAGGGTCCCACTGTAAAATAAGAAACCCTCCTTCTTTGCTTGGAGAAAGATCCATGGGATTCTATAAGGTGCCTTATGGTGGAAAATGGTAATATAGACCTGCCAACAATATCCAAACAGGGGTAGAAGGGGTAGAAGGGGTAGAAGAACACATAGAATTCTGTTAAAAGCATACTCCTGGGAATGAGTCCCACCATAAATGTGAATATTTAAATACATGTTTCAAGTTCTGAAAAGGACAAGGCAGAAATAAGGCAAAAGTCATGGATGGGGAAAGAATGGGTGGGGAGTGTAAGCACGGGAGAAATACAACAAAATATGCAGAGGATAGTAAAACAGCCTCGGGGTAGCAGATTGCAGAAAATATCAGCAAAAACAGCTCCATGAAACCATCTCTTGTAAACATCTGGGTCAGGAATGTACAATTCAGTGGGAAAGGGCAGCAACAATTTACTAGATGCGGAACACTCATCAGAAAAATATTGCCGAGAGAGAAAGGAAAATTTTTTCAAAACATTTCACTATGATTTAAAAATTAAAACCTAACAAAGCAATAGTTTTTATGAAAAAAATCACAAAGAAGAAACATAAGAATTGAGGGAAGAAACAATAAGAAATCAAAAATGGATGGTGACGTAATAAAGAAATGAAACATGAACTGGTAGTACTCAAGAAAGAGCAGGGGGAAAACTATCACAGAAGAAAAGATAAAATTAAAGGGGGAATAAGTCAAAATTGGCAGGCAGGAACTAAGTAAGCGATATGGTTCTCAGAAATCTGAAATATGTGACAAAAGTAAAATAGAAATAAAACTTTTCAAAGAATAAGATATTAGAAAGGCAAAGAAGATTAACATAGGCATTACTGTTCTTTTTCTCCTTATTGTTTTGGTCAGCTATTACTGTACAAGCTAGGATATCAATATCAAGTAAATGAAATGATTAGGTTGTGACAGTAGGTATCTTTGCCTTTTCACAATTTCAAAGGGAAAGATTTCATGTTATATTTTTGTGCTGCCAAATTTAGGGAATTTCTTTCTTTTCCCAATTTACTAAGAAGATATTATTCTTGTTCTGTAATTGCTACTCTCAAAGGGACACTTCATAGAGACCCCCAGCCCCAGGATCAGGGATGAGGCCACCTTTATTAGGCAAGTGGGAAGAAGGGCCTAATACAGGTCTTTATTAAAAGCAAAGTATGATTTTATTTATTTGTTTGTTTGTTTGTTTATTTATTTATTTATTTATTTTGCGGTGCTGGGGTTTGAACGCAGGGCCTCGTGCTTGCAAGGCAAGCACTCTACCAACTGAGCTATCTCCCCAGCCCAAGGTATGATATTTTAAGATTTAAAAAATGTGTACCTGGATTCAGTTGTTTTTATTCTATTTGAGACTTTTGCATCTTAATTTCTTGAGCAAAATAGGCCTGTAATTTTCTTTTTTCCAACTATGTTTGTCTTATTTAGATATCCAGATCTTGTTTGTATCATAAATGAAATAAAGAGGGTATGCTCTTTTCTGGTTTTCTGGAAAAGTTTATGTAAGATTGCAATCATTTATTCCTTAGATATTAGAATTTATCAGTGATACCCAGAAGTTAGAGCTTTTTTTCCCAGAAAGATTTTTAAACTGCAGATTCAATTCATTTTACAGTTAAGATTTGGGGGATTTCCATTTTTTTTGTGACTATTTTGGTAAGTTGTGTTCTTCTAGGAATTTATTTCATATAATTTTCAGATTTATCGACAAAACTTTCATAATACCTTTTCACTACTTTTATGATGTCTGCAGACTGTGTAATGTGTGTCCCTTTTTATTCATGACGTTTGCTATGTTTTCCTTTTTATTCTTGGTTGGTTTTGCTAGAGGTTTATCAATCCTATTTGTCTTTTCAAAGAGTCACTTTCAATTTCATTAGTTCATGTCTTTGGAATGTGTTTGCTATTAAACAAATTCCTGCTCTGAACTTTATTTTTTCTTCTCTCTAAATTTATTTGGGTGGTCTACTTCTGTTTATTGTTTTCTGTAAATTAGGTCTTGTGTGCCTAATTTTGATTAAATACTGATAGATTGTATGTTGAAGTTATTGTGAGGAATAATTTTATACTTCTATATGATGTTATCTTCTTCTACAATGACTCTGTGCTTGCTCCTGCCAGGTTCCTGCAAGTACTATGTGTCTAGGACCACTTTAATCCAAGTTCAAGCCTGGAGATACCCTGGACCTCTAGATTATAGGGAGGAGGACTGCATTTTGGAGCATGCACTGCATTATTTACTGCTGGCTTGTCCCACCCTGAAGACAGTGAGCGGTGCTTTAACCAAAGTGCCTGCTTTTGGCAAGCTCTGGGCTTTGACTGTTGTCCCCTTCTCCTGGCTCCGTAAGATAACCAGAGGTCAGGTCTACTTCACAGTTATTTACCCAGGTAAATTACCTCAGGCGAGCAGAGCTTAGAGTGACCAGGATTAACTCTCAGGTTTTCCTTGCTTCACAATAATTCCTTAGGCTCTGGAAAGTTCTTTGATATTCTTTTAAAAATATTCTATCTTAAAAAAAAATATTCTATCTTGCTTCTTTAACTCTTCTCAGCTGGAGGGCAGGTTGGAGTTAACTAGTTCACTATTACCAGAAGGGACCTTTCTTTATATAAGTCTTCATGCCTTTTGATTGATGAGCCTTATGAATGTCTCACTATACAAAAATTTAAAAAATAGACAATACCAAAAAGTTTGAAAGCTTGAAAGAAATTCAAGCTAGATATATTTCTAGAACTATATAAATGTTAAGGATTGATTCACAAAGAAAAATATTTTAAAATAAATAAACCATGAGGATGAAAGATGATGGGTCAATCATGAAAAGCCTACTACTTCCCCGCAAAGACCCCAGGGATGGTTTCACATGGAAGATTTGTTTCAGAAAAATAGATAAACAAATGAATTTTTTCAGAGAATAGAAAAAGAATAAAAGAAGGGGACTGAGGGTGTATCTCAGTGGTAGAGTGTGTGCTTAGCATGCAGGAGGTCTTGGGTTTAACTCCCAGGACCCTTCCACTCTACCTCATAAGAAAAAAGGAACAAGAAGAGCTGGGGTTGTGGCTCAGTGGTAGAGCGCTTGCCTAGCACACATGAGGCACTGGGTTCAAATCCTCAACACCACATAAAAATAAATAAGTAAATAAAGGTATTGAGTCTATCTACAGCTAAAAAAAACATAAGGGAGAAAAGAATTCAACTTATTTTACAATGTAGTTAGGTGTTGCTTTGATAGTGCCATTTAACAAATAATACCCAAATCTCAGTGATTTATTTTCCATTCAATTGTCTATGAATTACTGAACAACTTATAGTTTTATCAGTCAAAATGGAAAATATGCTTAACCCAACTCCCACTCATGTTAAAACAAACAAGAGACCCCAACAGCAAACTGATATTAGAAAGTAATACAAAAGGAGACTTCTTTTTAAAAACCTGTGCTTTAATGTTAAAGCTATAAGAGATTTCTTAGTAAAACCAGAAACAAATTAAGAATGTCCTCTATAATGACTTCTATTCAAATTGTCCTGTTTGTCCACGTTAGGGTACATTTGGAGGTGGGAGGATGAAGAATTCTTTGACTGATGACTTTTGTTTTTCTCATGAAGAATGAGTCAAGGTCATCAGCTTCAAGTGTTGGGATAGGGGTGGGAAGTTGTCAGAGGTTTGACCAAAGGGGAAGATATCAGCTGATCATCTTCTAGTAGGAGAGCGAACGTATTCAGGAACTTTCCCAGGATTGCCAGGAAAAGTTACGTTTCTACTATGTTGTGTAGTCATGAACATAAAGGAAAACCTCTGAGTTAGAATTTGTGATTTATCTCAACCAATTTTAGTTGCTCAGGGGTAGGTATGGTGAAATTGTTGATTTAACCAAGTTTAGGGTTTTGCTGGATAAATAACACTGAAGCTTAGAGTGTTTGGAAGGAATATTGCAATGATGATGGAATCTAAGCCGGAAGAGCAATCCGAAGATCAAAGAGGGATGATGGTGAAGAAATGACGGAACCAATGACAAGGAAGTCTCCAGAAGATCAAAGCTCATCGAGGGGATACGAGAGCAAGTGCACGTTGTTCTCCAAGGCTTCAAGGTTATGTTGAGATGGGCAGCTTGTGGTCGAGTTTCAGAGGGGTTGCAGTCACTGGTTTTGAAGAGGAATGCAGTGACCAAGGAGGGAGAGGGGTGGCTGAGTTAGACTAGAAGAAAGGTTGGAGTCAGGCACCAAATGCATGCCTGTAATCCCAGAGACTCAGAAGGCCGAGGCAGGAGGATCACAAGTTCAAAGTCAGCCTCAGCACCTTAGTGAGACCCTGTCTCTAAATAAAAAATAAATAAATAAATAAATAAAAAGGGCTGGGGATGGAGGTGTGGTGGGCAGGTAAATGGGACACCAGGGTGTCAGGTGAAGTGGCTATATAGGTGTTAAAATCTCAGAGAATGAAATCAGGAGAGAGAGGCAGTGAACTGATGATTAGATGAGAAGATCTGGGAGATTGCAGAGGAACAGTCATGGAAAAAAATTCAGTGAAAGGGATTGAGAGACACAGGAGTCAGATGTTGGAGGGAAGAGTGAAAAGGCTAGTGAAGGTCAGCAGAAGGCAGGGAAAACACACTCCCCACTTCTAGACCCAGAGCAAACCTGCCTCCATGCAGGAGGGCTGCAGGGCTCAGGCAGATTTCTGTGGGGAGGGCATGGAGAATTTGCTGGTGGTGACCTGGAAGTCCCAGAGGCTTCACAGGAGGGTTTGAGAAGGAGGAAATAGGAAGGGGATTGGATGGCACTTGACCCAGGAAAGGTCAGAGCAGTAGGACCCTGCAGGACACTGGGTTTGTGGTAAGGGCTGCAGTGAAGGGGGATTAGCTAGTTTCTGGGGAGAGCTGGGGGAAAAGAATCATTTTATGCTATCATCTCAAATCCTTGTCTTGGGGTTTGGGGACCCGGGGTGAGGTGAGTTTTACCAATACAAATGGAACTGGATGGTTGGAGCTGAGCTGCTTTGGCCAAGGGTTTCTCCCTGGGTCCTGAGGGAAGTTTCTAGACAGCAGCCAACACTGGAAGAAGGAGAGTTCCCTGAAGATGGATGTGAATCAGCAGACTTACAGCCCAAATGCATCTCATCAGGCTGCATGGCTTCAGAGGGCAGCAGCCTGTGGGGTGAAGGTGTCTGGGCAGGAGATGTTTAAAGGTGCTGGGCAGAGATAAGGTCTGAGGAGATGGTTTAACCAGCAAGTGGTGTCCTGTCTTCTTATCCCTGCTAATAAACAACAGATTCCAGGAATGCTGCTTGGTTGGGCTGGGCCCAGAGGAACAATCCTGGTCTCATAAACACTCCTTCCAAGGAGCCCCTCAGGCCAAGGCCGAGGAGGGCAAGCCCCAGGAAATGGCTGTTGTTGGCGTCCTCTCCTTCCTGAAGACAGGACTGAGATTACTCTTGTGCTCATGAGAGTGCACAGGATTCCTTAGACCTCCTGCCTCTCATTCGATTTTTCAAATATTTGTGGGGTACATACTGTGACAGTCACTTGGGGACACCCTGTCCACAAAAAGACAGTTTCACATTTCATGACCTAGATGGGAAGGAGATCAACTTTAAACATGCACCCCCACACCAAGATTCCCACCTTTTAAGTTAAGAGTCATAGTTTTACTTAACTCTATTTGAAAATGACGTTAGTTCACGTTTGTACAGGGTGGGGTGGGGGCCCTTCTGGGCCACCAGTGGCTGAAGGAGACCAGTTTTTCTAGGTAGGCCAGAGTAGGGCAGTGACCTCACTTTGGTCTCTTGAGTCTATCTGAGTGGGGCTCAGCCTCAAGCAAGTCCTGACTGAAGCTCCCCTCCACCCCATCTCCTCCAGGGTGCCTCAAGCCCCACCTTCAAGATTAGCTGGGTTAAAGTTCATCTCAACTAAAATGCAAACCCCTCTCAGCTGGGCTGGTGGGAGGGTGTAGGAAAAGGCTCTTCGGCTATTAAGAGTGGCATAGAGATGAGTTTATCATTTCAGTGCACTGCTGGGGATGAAACTATAAACATTTATTTGGGGGTCCAATTGTGCTAGATCCCAGCCCTGCAGGTGAAAGTGACTGAGCAAACCCTACAAGACCTGACTTCTGAGAGCATCTAGAAGGAAGTAGGGAGAAAAGGGGGTTAGATTCACTCAAGTTCATTGCTAGGAGTAGTAGTCCTGGAACATGCAGGAAATCCAGGTACAAAACCAAGGATGCTTGACCACAAAATCGGCCACAGAGCAGGTGGGGAAGCAGTAGAGAAGGGAAGCCAGGGAGGAGAGCTAGGGCAGGGCCTTATGGGTGTCAGGAAGATTTCTGCAGTCCTTTGATCACAACCTGAAAAAACAATCTGATGGAGTACAGGGGAGCTAGAAAATGAAGGACACCAGTAAAGGGATAACAGGGAATAAATCAACTCCAACTTGGCACAGCAACCTTCATTTGGGGTAGGGAGATTGATGTGAGGGATGAGTTTGGGACTTGGTTCGACTGATCTGAGGTTGGGCTCTGCTCTGTGGCAAGTGCTGAATTGTAGAGGAAGCCGTTGGAATACTTAGCTATTCTTTCTTTGGCAACTTTAGAAGTGGAGACAAGGCAAAGTGTAGAGGCATAATTATGGGGTCTCTGTGCCCTGCAAACTAAACCTTGGGGCAGGCCCTCCTGGACCCCAGAGACATCTGTCTGAGGCCTGCTTCCCTCCCTCTGCACAGTAGACAGAAACACTTGAATACCTACAAGATAAACTGGGGTTTGGAAAGACTTCATTTATCTTGATGGAAAGAGGAGTTCATTCCCTGTCCTCAAGTCCTTTAACTCCAGTCAATGACTTGGCCTTCTCTGGCAAGATTTTTTTCTCCCTCTCTCAGAGGTAACTGGAAAACATAGTGCTTCTCTGGGTAAAATAAAAAGGCAGATTAAATAATTACAACCTTAAAAAAAAGTAAAAAAGAAAAGTCCAAGATCAACAGGAAGTTGAACAGGAAGTTCCCATAGGAGATGAAAATATTTGAGATTTGTGCTGAGAGCAGCAGGCTGAGGGGGTGTGAGGCACACATAGCCGTGGAGGCGATGGTGTTCTGTGCCACTCAATCCTCCACAGCCCCTTCCTTTGACAGGGTGTCCCTGGATTTGCTAGCTGGCTAGGCCCTGCGTCTCAGGGGCTCCAGACGCACTTGTGCTTAACCAACACATGCACACATAACCATCTGACTTGTGTCCTCCCAGATACACGCATGAGTGCACATGTGCACACGTGTTCATGCCCACAGATACATGTGCAGAGTGAACCAATGAACACACAAATGCAGAAAAGGCAAACATACTCAGAGACACTGTGCAAAACCGAAGACAGTGAAAGTTGGAATCTAGATCCTTCCTCTCACTTGACCACCTCCTTCCCAGGGATCTCAACCCTTGATCATGTTTGGTTGTTCGGAGGCTTCTCCCAAGTGTGTCCCGGAGGTCCCACAGGGCAGTCCTTCTTGGGTGGTATCTTTCCAGACCTATTGTTTTCAAGCTTCTTGATCCCAGGATGCCTTTACACTTTTAAAAATTATGAGGACCCCAAAGACTTTTTATTTCTTGAGTTATATCTATCAATGTAGTGACATGGTTTCACAATTCTTTAAATCTTTAACGAGCAGTTTAATGGAAGGCAGCTGAGTTTGTGTATCTGCTTCTGCATTAAATCTCCTGTGATGTGTTTTGGTTGAAGTATGTGAAGAAATCCAGTATCACAGAGACAGGATGTTGGACAAGAGAGGCCCTCCTGCACCCCTGTGCTTAACAGCCTCCAAAGTGTCTCCTAATGGTCCCCTCCCCTTCAGTGCCTCCAAAGTGTCTTAAGAGCCTCCAAAGTGTCTCCTAATGGTCCCCTCCCCTTCAGTGCAGTCCGGAGCTAGTGATTTGCTTCTAAGGAATATATATGGCAAAAGTGATAGAATGTCACTCTGAAGATGAAATTACATACTGTGGCTTCCATCTTGAGCATGCCCTGTCCTGCCCCCTTACTCTGAGGAAACCCTATTGCCATGTTGGGGCATCACATCCTATTAGCAGCCTGAGAAGGAGCATCCTTATTAGACAGACAGATGAGAAGGAACTGAGGAAGGCCTCTGGCCAAGGCTCAGTGAAGAACTGAAGCCCTCAGAGAGAATGAAATCCCTGCAACAGCCCTAGCAGTGGGCTTGGAAGCAGACCTTCCCCTGGTTGAGCTTTCAGATGTGACTGCAGCCCCAGCTGACACCTTGATCTTAGCCTGTGTCGAGGAGAGGCCTTGAGGCCTCCAGGTGAGCCACACTTAGGTTCCTAAGTTGTGAGATACTCAGAGATACATGTTTTTTGTTTGAAGTTGATAAGTTTTGGGATTATTTGTTTCATAGCATTTGATCACTATATCACATGAAGGCATCTTAGGGACCCCAGGAGACCTCAGACTCACTTTGATAATTGTTACTCTAGTTCTATCTTCACCTTCTCTTGGGGGTTTACCCAGTCAGCATTTGCCTCTTCTTTTAGCATCCTGCCCTCAGCTGATATAGGAAAGGACTGCTGAAGGATCTAGGCCCTGTGCAAGCGACCATGAGAAGTAATACACTAGTCCCAGGGTGGGCAGTGCCTACATGTGATTTGTTGCTCCCTCATGGTGAACTTGCTGGTGGCTTGCTGCTAGTAGAGATGCGGTGGCAGGGTGGAGCAGGTGGCTAGGTCAAGGTCCACTCCTTCCTCAGTTAATCCACCTTCTCAGGTGTAATCGCAAACCTTAGTTCTTCTACTTTTTGGGTCAACATGCAGATAGCCAGAATCTGACTTTGTCTTCAAATCTATCTGAACTGCCACATGTTTACACAGGCCCATCTGTCTACCCTCAAAGATCCGAAACTGTTTCTGCCCTTGCTTTTTTATACAGATGGAAAAAGAATCGATAGTATCCAGTCAGAGTCCCAGGCTGTGGGAGAACCAGGAGAAAGACTGAGGCATTCCTTTAACTCTACTACCATGCAGAAGAGACAGTGCCTGATCTCCTATATCCTACTCAGCGTGGGTCTCCTATTTCCAATAATAACACTAACCCCAACACATCCTCGGCTACTTCCAGCTCTCTCCTACTGACATTTGCTAAGATAAGGACATTGGAGGCCATCTTGGCACATCATCCCATTGTTGAGGAACATATACAGACCCTGTCCCAGGATGTGATAGGATCAACCCAAGGTCAGCCTCAGTTGCAAGATGGAAACAGTGTGGGGACCTCAAAGGAGGCTTCTTCTCCCCCACTGCTAGATTAGAGCACCGGGCCCGTCACTCGTTGTGTTGGGCTCATTTCACTTGGCTCTCAGTAGATGTCCAACAAAGGATGGGAATTGACTGAGAAGGCTGGCGAGTGTGTGAGCTCGGTCTGTGGTCAGAGTTAGGTTGCCAGAATTAAAGGTTAGTTTTTTCACAAGGTCAAAGTGAGAGGGTCAGTGTGCAACCAGGACGGAAGAGTCAACCATTGGAAGTCAGGAAGTCAATCTCTGTTGAGGGGTCAGCCAGTCTCTGGTGGGGTGTAGAGGTTAATCTGGCTGGGCTGAGGTCTTTGTCCTTGTCAGTGTTTGGAGCCTGCAAAGCTAATTAGCCAGCCTGTTGCTTCATGCTGCATCCCTGCATCCAGAGCTTTCTGGCTGGAGTCCAGAATGCTGAGCAGGGGTGACAGTCAGACGCAGCTCTGGAGTAGAGGGAGCTCCTGAGTGGCACCAAGGATCACACTCTCAGGGCTGGGGGCTAGGTTGGCCTTGTCACTAGGGCTGTCCTCAGGAGCTGGCTGGGACACAGACCCTGCATGACGGGCTCAGCCACTGAAAAAGCTTCAGACCCTCGGAGGCATTTCCTGTTTTCCAGTGAACTGAGAACCGGCTTCCTGCTTAGAATGGTCCATAGGGATGGTTTCTTTTTTTGATTGTGGGCGGGGTGTCTAGGGTGGAGGATGCAGGCTTTGTTGGACTTGAGGACCAGCTCTCAGGGCCTTCTAGAAGGTAGCATGGGAAGAAGGGTGGGAAAAGAGGGAAAGAACCCCAGGCGCCTTTGCCCGTTTCCTGGCTCTGCCTTTGTGTTTACATCCAAAACCTTTAGAGAGTGCAACACAAATCTAATTGTGTCACACAACTGTGCATATTTCACATGGAGGTGAAATTTCTCTGTGGAGGTAAAGAAAAATGTGTGCAAGTTCATGTTGGGACGAAGATCAGGAGCACACTGGAAGAGCCAAATCTTTGGTGCCCACCAGACCCAGACTCAAATCATTGAGTTCTGAACCTATCCCCCATCACCATACTGCCTGTGTGGCTTGAAAAACTTCCAGACTTCTCTGATCCTCAGAGCCTTCATTTCTAAAACAGCATGGGTGCCTAATTTCTTCATCCCAGGATGGCCAGTCTTTTCCCCTCCAAGAGAGTGCAGAAGAGAGAGGGGTACAGAGGCACATCTGTTTCTAAGCAACCCAAGTGTCTCCACCCCAGCCAAAATGATACTCCCAGCTGGTGCAGCTGAAGGAGCCCCACGCCCCTCCCTCTGGCTTCCTTTCCACCCTGCAGGCCCACTCTGCTCTCCAGCTCTTCACTCTGCTGGTGGGTTGGTGTGTCAAGAGGGTTGGTGGGAAGACAGAATTTCCTGCCTGCCCCCCCCCCCCCACCTTTGCCTTTGCTGCTTTTGTCCTTAACAGACCAGTCAGTTCCTCTTCCCAACATCCACACGGAATACAGATGTGACACCCATGCAGGGCAGATGGAGGGAGTGGAAAGTAAGGCCATTTACAGAAGGACATCGGCAGGCCCTAGATCTTAAGGAGGTGTTCATGGGACAAGGCCCAGTGCTCCCAGCCACTCCATGACCTGAGCTCCTCAGAAGCTGATCTTGGTCAAGTGTCAGGGCTGCAAAGGAGGCTGGGGAAGGGCATTCAATCCAGCCTGTGCTTGATTCCACCTGGCAGTCCATGTGCTCTTCTGTGGCACTCCTCTTGCCTCTCAGTGTCAGTGTCTCCCCAGCTGAAATGTTTCCAGTTCCACCTGAACAGGAAACAGCTTAACAAGGGTGCTACCTCCTGCCTCCTTCTTCCCCTCCCCTCCTCTCCCATCCTCATTCCTTCCCTCCCCTCTCCTCTCCCCTCCTCTCCTCCTCACCCTTTCTCCTTTCTTAGGACCACAGCGTAGGAGTGGCACAGGCTTGGTAAACATGGTAATAATGGGAATGCTTTGGGTGCTTATCAATACATAGGTATCTTGGCTAGAGACAGCCCGGGCCCTGCCCTAGATGAACCCGTTTCTGGAGGGAAGCACAGTTGGTAAACCAAGTTCTCCAGGCCTAGATCTCAGGGCAGGCTGGGCAATAACGGCACACCTCCAGGCTGTTCTGAGTCAAGGCAAAGCCCTCCAGGCCAGGAGCCAGTCTCAAGTGCCGGGAGGGTCTGTTCAATGTGCCCCCACCTTTCTTGTACTCACCAGCAGGACGCTGAGGGAGCCTCAGGGGCCCTGGTGGGGGGAACCTGACCATTCCCACACCTCGTCCTGCTGGTTGGAAGACTTCACGGTTCGTTTGTTCACTCATTCTCTTAATTGGGGATTAATATAGTACAGCTCTTGGAAAACTACAGCCACTTCTTCTCACACTCAGGATTCTCTTGTCTGACTTTATTTGCTCTCTCCATAGCACTGCCTTCCTAATGCAGGTCCTAGACTCCAGGAAGAGGAGCCTGTCTCATGTGGGATTCCCTACCCCCAGGGCCTGAATTCCCTGTCACAGTCTTTACAAAGTGACACAACCCCCTGATGTTCACATCCTGGCCAAAGGGTCTGGATGGACCCTACACATGATGACTGCTGAGTCCTCTTGGTGTGGAACACAGCTTGGGGTAGGAAAGAGGGGCCCACAGACAAGACCTGCTCTCCCCAGGCAGCTGCATTCCCAGGAGCTGGTACTCTAAGGAATCTGTGTTCTAAATTCTAACCTGGCCTTCTGGATTATTATAAACCAAGGTAGCATATATTTAATAATGGCTTGATTCATTACTTAAAAATATGTAACCTATGGTCCATTCATAACATTGTTTAATATTAGGGCCAGCCTGGCCATGCATGGTTGCTCACGTTCAGGAGGCTGAAACAGGAGGACTGCAAGTTCAAAGCCAGCCTCAACAATTTAGCAAGGCTCTACGCAACTTAGTGAGAATCTGTCTCAAAATAAAAATATTAATAATAATAATAAAAGGACTGGGGATATTGCTCAGTGGTTAAGTGTCCCTGGGCTCAATCCCCTAATAATCCCCCACCTCCAAATGTTAGGGGTAGTCTGGAACTTCTAACATATTACGTGATTTATTTAATGGGCATTTTTATTGCTTGTTATTATCTATTAATACCCCATTCCTATGCAAATTCCATAAGGGAAGAGGTTTTGTACCTTTGTTCCCTGGTGTCTAGGTGAATGACTGGCACGTAGTAGGAACTCCATGAAAATTTGTGGAATAAGTAAGTGAATGAGTGAACTAATAAGTTGTGCATGTGAGTACTTTCTTTGAGGTCCCCAAGGCCTGGCAATTTGGGGCAATTTTTAGTTTTCTTATGAAGGATGGACATATGAACACAACAATTTCATGGAATTTTAAGTACTAATTATGTAATTTTATAATTTCTGGGCCTCAGCTTCCTCATTTAAAAATAGGGATTATTGGAGCGTCTACTTTGTGTGATTTCTGTGAGGTTTAAATAGGTTACTTCATGGAAAATACTTAGTATGGGTCTGGAACAAAGAAGACAATAAATGTTTGTTTAAGTCAGCTTTCTGTCACTGCTGTGATAAATACCTGAGAAAAACAACTTAGAGGAGGAAAGATTTGTTTTGGCTCATAGTTTCAGGTTCTCTCCATGGTTAGCGGGTTCCGTTGCTTTGGGCTTGAGATGAGGCAGAACATCATGGCGGAAGGGCATGGCAGAGGAAAGATGGTAGCTAGGAAGGGAGTGGGGGAGACAAGGACAAGACACAGTTCTTAAGGGTACATCCTAAAAGAACCCACTTCTTCAATTAGGTACTACCTCCTACAGCTCTCAATAATACCTTCAAATTATGAATCCACAAATGAGGTGGGATCATTTCCCTAAACCCCATCATTGATCCAATTATTCCCCTAAACCCCATCTTTGAACAGCCTTCAACACTTGAGACTTTGGGGGACAAAGCATAGCAATGTTAAACAATTATTAATAGCCTAAAGTAGGAAGCATGGATGGTGGGATTCAGCAGTTGGTGACCAGAAGTTGATCTTCAGAGTTTCTCAAAGTAGCCACTGACTCCAATGTGCCTGATGGTCTGAGAGAGAAGCAGGTAGGTAGGGCCTGCACTTAGGCCCCAGAACTAAGGCTGG
Organism: Sciurus vulgaris; assembly: GCF_902686455.1. Taxonomy (NCBI): domain Eukaryota; kingdom Metazoa; phylum Chordata; class Mammalia; order Rodentia; family Sciuridae; genus Sciurus; species Sciurus vulgaris. Next base: position 60,511,882 of record NC_136475.1, read on the forward strand.
TGTGACCTCAACCCTCAGGCAACATTACTGGATGCCCTAGGGAGGGGGCCATGGAACAGAACTCTTTCATGACACAAGAAGACAAGGGTGCTTTTATTGAAGGGGTGGACTGGGCTCTCTCAAAGTTTGTCCCATTCACAAAGATCATCAAATCATTTTTAACAATTGCCAAGTTCTTGGCAATCTGACATTGAGGCTGTATCTCTACAAGCTATTCAAGAAGGGGGTGGGGACAAGCAAGCCTGATGGAAATCACAGCCATAGTAGCTAACGCTGTGTCAATGATGTCGATGATGTTTCACATCAGGCCTTTGAGGTAGTAAGCCTTCTTGTTACTTATTCATAAGCTTGGAAATGGGCTCAGGCTGGTACTATCATCAGCCCAAGGTGAACCAACGAGCCAAACCCTCTTCTCATGGGCTATGTTAATTCTGTGAAGCAAACCCCAGGTGTTTGTTTTTGGTATCCCTTGATAGGGGCATGAAGGGGAGGCTTAGCTGCTTCCTAACCACCTCTCCGTAATGGCTGAGTCCATTATAGCCATTTCATTAGCCATCCAACACAGAGGCTGTTGGATGTTTGGAAAGCTCCATCCAATTTCAGCTTTCAGTGTCAGGGCCTCTCAAGAAAGACTCACTGAAGCGAACACACCCCATTCCAGCCAGGGGGTCAGGGCTGTGGGTGGGTGTTTGGCAACCAAGACACCTCTGTGATGGCACGGAGACATCGGTAGCTCACGGGTCCAGCCTCGAGTGCCACCCCCAAGGCAGAAAGACAAAGGTGTCTTAGGCCATTTTCCATTAACAGCACAGGTTACCTGAGACTAACATATAAAGGGTCATTTATAAAGGAAAGAAGTTTATTTCGTTTACATTCTGAAGGCTGGACATCCAAGGGCATAACAGTAGCATCTGGTGAGGGCAGCGTAACTTGGCAGAAGGTGAAAGGGCAAGCAAACTTGAGCAAAGAGAAGGCAAGAGGGGCTGGGCTCACTTTGTCACCACCCACTTCTGGGATAACTCACTACTGCTGTGAGAAAGGCACCCATCCCCTTTGACAATCCAGTCACCTCTGGCAGGTCCCACCTCCCAACACCACCACAGCGGCAACTACATTTCAATGGAAGTTTCACACCATAGCCATAGGTCATGCCAGATTTTGGCGGGTGTGTGTGTGTGTGTGTGTGTGTGTGTGTGTGTGTGTGGAATTTTCACTGAAATATGACACAATGCAGAAAAGTGTACAAAGATAAACTCAATGAATTATCACAAAACGAACCCACCTGTCTACCATTTCCCAGCTCCGAAACCAAAACTGAGTTAACACCCTGGAAGCAGCCCTCTGTGCCCTCTGCTAGTCACTATCTCCCCTCCAGACAGGGGTACCCCCTCGCCTGACCTCTGACAGCAGAAGTTGTCTGTTTGTACTTTGTGTCAGTGGACTCTTCCAGTGCATGCTCCTCTCTGGCTGGCTTCTTTCACCTGCATTATATGGTGAGCGTCCTCTGTGTCATGCATTGGTGTACTTGTCAATCATTCTTTCTCAGGGCTCTGTAGTGTTTCCCTGGGGGAATATTCTACAATTTATTTCCCCATTTTAGAGCTGAAAGACTCTTCTGTTGAGTCCAACATACACATTTGGCTTTAATAGATACTGCCAATGCTTTTTTTTTTCTTATAATCAAAGCAAAAGCATTGGAAGTTCTCATCAGTCCACATCTTTTGTCTGCCTTTTTGATTTAGTCACTCTGGTGGGTGTGAAGCAGGATTGTAATTTGATTTAAATGTACACTTCTGATTACTAGGGTAGTTGAGGGCTCTCTATCTTCCTGTATCCATTTTTTATTTTTTTTTGGTGGGATTGAACTCAGGGGCACTCGACTACAGAGCCACACTCCCAGCCCTTTTTTGTATTTTATTTAGAGACAGGGTCTCACTGAGTTGCTTAGCACCTTGCCTTTACTGAGGCTGGCTTTGAACTCTCAATCCTCCTGCCTCAGCCTCCAGAACCGCTGGGATCATAGGCATGCACCACCACCCCACCCATTTTTATTTTTTGATTTAGAGATTTGTCTTGAAATATCTTTGCCAATCTACTTATCTCAAACACCACTAAAGCTGCCTTTCTAATATCCTTTATGCTAATTAAGGAGCCACCATTTCCCCTGAGGAAATGTTTTCTCCTCCTCTTTGTGTTGACAGCAAAGCCTCCAGGTGTGTTGGGAGGTGAACTTGAGCTTTCTGCATTAGTGTTGTCTATTCCCCCAGATGTCCAGCTCTGACGGTGTATTCCTGATTAGCACAGCTGATTGCCCTTCAGGTAAAGCTTAAAACTAACGAGCCACATATGTAGTAGCATTGTCTGGGTTAAGGTGCTTCACAATAAAAACTAATGCGGCTTTTAAGCCTTGCTTCCATCCCACCTCTGCAAATTTGAGCAGCCCCCATGCCTAGTCTGTCTGCAAATTCCTCTCAGGGGATCTTCAGGCTACTAGTAACCCGAGTGTTAGTACTCAGGTAGAAGGAAATAGAGAAGGGATCATCTTTCCATAGATTCTCTCCATAAGACACTGATTATATCAGCTATTTTCTTTGCGTAGGGCTCAACCACACAGGTTTCCTGAAGTAGGTCAGAAGCCATCTACTAGTGGCCACAGCTCTCTTGGATGGGTCACAGTTCATTCAGTGAAATGTTTGGTGATGTCTTCTGACCTCCTTCAAACAGCTCCTTTCCCACTCGCCCCTTTCTCCTTTCCTACCCCCGGGGGCTAAGTATCAAACCTATGGCCTCTTGCGCGTTAGGCAAGCACTCTACCATTGAGCTACAGCCTCTTTTATTTCTCTTGAGATTTTTTTTTAACTTTAAGGTATAATTGATAAATCAAAATTGTATATATTCATGGTGTACAATGAGATGTTTCGATATGTTCAAACACTATAAAATGATTAAATGATTTATCCATCACCTCACTTGTGTTTGTGTGTGTTGGGAACATTTATGATCTTTTCTTTTAATTCCTTAAAATTTTATATATAGGATATTATCTACATATGCCATTTTTTCTTTGTTGTGTTATACCCCTGTTTAAAATTCACAAAATGATTTTTAATAGAAATCATAAAAACATAGTTTTCCCCAAACTAAGGGGTAAAGCACTCTGGCTCTCACATTAAACAAGTCAATTGATCACAGGTGTCCCTTAATGGATTAAAAAAAATTGTCATAGTCTTAGTGTGTCGTAGGTTTTTACCATAAATAGGCATTTTATCTGTAATAAACCTTTCTCTATCAAAGTGATTTTTGGAACTTTATTATATTACTTGATTGATTTTGGATGTTAAATAAAATTTGCATTTGAGTGATTCAAAAAGATCTCCTCTCTTAACAATTTTCAAATATACCTTACTAATAAATCCCCAGGCTATACAATAATTCTCTAGGACTTTCTCCTCCTCACTGAGGCCTGCTCTCCTCCCTGCCTCTGCAATCACCATGCTACTCTCTGCTTCTGTGAGTTCCATGTTCCTCCTGATTTTTGTTTAAACTCATGATAAGACAGAGGAACTGGTGGGAAGTTTGCTTCTCCTTGTGTGGTCACTTACCAAAAACCAGCCAGCTGAATCAGAGAGGAAAATATGTGGTAAACACACCATTCTTTTTGGGGTGGGTCTCGAACCCATGCTCACACCTTCAGGTAGGCAGCTGACATGGTGGAGGGGGACAATTGTGAGAGGAAAGGCCTTGCAGGATGACATGCCCAATTCCTGAGGCCTTTAAAGAAGTGATTTTGAGACTGGGGGTGTGGCTCAGGGCTAGAGCCTTTGCCTAGCATGCTTAGGCCCCTGGGTTCTATCCCCAGCACTGCAAACAGAAGAAAAAGAAAGAAAAGCTGAGACATTTTTGAGAAGACTATGTGAGAGAAAAACAAGTCTTACAGAGCTAGGACCACCTAACTTGAATAGAATGGTAGAGAAGGAGAGTGGAGGAGGAATCCAGAGGGCATGGAAGCCTGGCAGGGAGGTGGGTGCCAACTGGGCAAGAGCCCCACTGTCCCGTCTGTCCTCCAGACTAGCCTATGGTGGTTCCTTATTAGGAATGTCCCAGACCCCAGTATTCTGAGCAGCAAGTCAGAAACTGAGTCCTGAAGAGAGCTGAAATGGGCTCTGGTTGCAAGGAGGTCCAGAATTTACTTCTTTGGTAAAACAAAACTGTAGGTTCCTTGCCCACGTCCAGGGCTCCAAGGCAGATGGATTTTGTCCCCTCGTGCCAAGGCAGCTGAAGCCACACCTGATCTGCACAAATTCCCTTATTCTTTTGAATAGCAGCCCCAGAAGCACAGGGACAGGCACAGGTGGGCTAGGGGACTGTGCAAACAGTTCTATGCAGACTTTGTGCACTTATTAATGAGAAGGGGAAGCTGAAACCCGTATAGCTTTGGGTATTTTGCAATCTTTAATGTTCAAAAGTTAAAAAGCTTCATTGATGCCCCTTTGCCACTCATAAAAGAGATAAAAGTGCTTACAGGGACCAGAAGTAAGATTTAACATCATTGTATTTATTAGGTTCTGAAACAATACACATTCACATCCTTTTGAATACAGTACATTTGGCACAATAATGTTTACAATGAAATAACACTAATGAATGGCAAGAGATTAAAATTACATCCAGAAGGGAAAAAAATATACAAATAAAGCATCACAATACAAAATAAAAATCCCTAAAATTGAATACACATTATATTTAGCCAGAATTATTTTGCACATAATTTAAAAAGAGGTAATTTTTTTTAGCCTTTTCTTTTTAAAGCAAGAATGCATTGGTTTTTTTTTTTTTTTTTTTTTTTTTTTTTTTCACCTTTGGAGAAAAAAATTGTGTTTCCACTTCACAAAGTCCATAATGAGAAAACATAGGAGAACAGCTATCCTTCATATATTTTTTTTAGCTTTTTTTTTTTTTTTGCACTCCATTTTTTTTTCTTTAAAGAGAGAGAGAGAGAGAGAGAGAGAGAGAGAGAGAGAGAGAGAGAGAGAGAGAGAGAGAGAGAGAGAGAGCTGGAAAGATTATAAAGAACTAGCAGAAATGTAACAGTGTGTCTGCTTCCAAACTTTTGTCGAAAATGAAATAGGAAATACTGAAGGAACACCCAAGCCTTTTTCTCTAGTCTGTGCTGGATCCTGACCTGGCGGTGTGAGAACTTCATCTGGCCGAGGCATCCCAGCCAGCCCAGCTTTGAGTGCTGAAAGGCTGCAGGCTGTCTACTGTCTTCAGCAGCCGGGTGGAATGTACTATTTGACTTCCCAGCAAAAAAATGCCAGTTGTCCTACAGGAAGGGCTGAACCCTCACTGCCAAGCAGACACTGTCAAGTCCTCAGACAAGGCCACTGAGCATTGCAGTGAGAGCTGACTTGCTTTTCCAAAGTTCATAATGATAAAGAAAGCAGAAGAAAGAAAGAGCAGTAGTTATGCATGAATATGACGGGTGTATTGTCATGTCTTCTTAAAAAATGAGATGATACCACCATGAAGATGTTTCTGTGCTTGTACTCCACCCCAGAAGATAGTCTGCCCGGTATGTCAAGTTACCGAAGATAAATTAAATTAATCTCATGTTCTTCGTCACTTCATTGGTATGCCAAACACAAGGACTGATAGAGCATAATATTCAATATTTGCAATCATCATAAGAACAGATAATTACACCTGAGTTTTTAAAAAATAAAAACAAAAGAGAACTAAATGTCGTCATTAGTAACAAAGGCTGTGACCAGCCCGATGCAAATAGGGACACACTCTATATGGGCTCAAAATAGTCACTGTCCAAGCTTTGAAACCACCATTGAAAACATTCCTTTCTCTCTCCCGTCTCTATCAGGACATAACAGAGCACGGGAGAACTATATGTGAAATTTAATATAGCTTAATAGCTTAACATATGTTTACATCTTTTAAAATAAACAATACAAAGGACCACCCTCCCCCAACCGCTGGGAACAAACCTATCTCTCGGTAACTTGAACCAATACGCTTATAGAGTATTGCACCTGGACATTATTATAATTATTCTTTCATAGACTAAAGTTTTATAATATGCCTGAACATGCAGCAGTTGATACCTCTATAGTCAATGAATTAATTCCACAGGCCTGCAGCAAACACTATATACAAAAATCTCAAATGTACAAAAGGCAAAAAGCTTCATTAGTGCCACTCTGCCACTCACAAGTATATATATTTAGGGGCAGCTGGGAAATCCACGTGCAACAGTTGGAATGGATTCCATTCCCTGCTAAATCAGTTCAGTAAAATAGGTAATCGAATGACCTTGGGGAAACATATACACAAAGCCACAGAGAACCCTTGGAAATCAAAGAATGTAACACTGTTAGCATATCTACAGGAGGTAACATCACGTCCATTAAAGTGTCCACGAGTTGCCATCGCATGTCACTCGGAAACAAAATTCCCGGTACATCTTGCCTCGTGGTCAGTTTTCGAAAAAGTTGCTCTTCCATCTCCTGCCACCCTCTGTCTAATCCACGGTGAGCCTCATTCCACTTTTCCAAAAGCAGGTATTTCATGTTTAACTTTACACGTTTAATGTTTAAAAACCACAACACAGTAGTAATACCATTTTGTAGAAGTGTGCCAAAATAACACACTGCTGCAGAAAATAAATAGCATTTATGCTGGGAACTTAGGATGAACCTGGAAAGAGAATTTGGGAGCTGAGTTTTCACGAGAACCCCAGGGCCTTGGCTATCACTGTGGTGGCCTCTGTGTTCAGATAGAACTTCAGTGATGAGGAATGTCACTTGCTTCCTTTTCTCTCCACTCACAAAGCTCCCATGTGTCACTAAAGCATCAACAGTTGCTGAATTCTCATTGTGTATTAGCCCTTTAATGTCTACCTGAATTCATACTGGAAATTCTATCTTTTGGCCAATTAGAAAGCAAATTTGATAATATATTTTCAAATGTTAATGGAGTTCAAAAATCAAAATTATGTTTTTTACAAAGAGTGATTTCTTCCATGAGATACAAACTTACATGACTTTGGCATGCTCAAAAGACCAAAGCAAGTACAAGTGGGCCATTCTGGAGCAAACCAATAATGGCTAGCCAGCCTGGGCATCCCCTGGGCTCCCTCCATATGAGACACCTTGTCTGCCCTCATGTGGAAGAAGCACCAGTTTCTTCTCCTGGGCAGAAGGGCAGAGATGGCAAGCCAGAGCACAGGAGGGATGAGAAGCAAGAGGTGTCAGTATTCTACATCCCACGGCAGAGCCAGAGTCTTCTTGTTTGACTTTTTTTCCTTTGCGGTAAAAGAACTGAAGTTGCTTCTCTGCCAGGAGCCCCGAAGGAGTGGAGCCAGGCTTGCTGACAGTCCGAACGTGGCAGCATGGACAGCTCATTGCTGACCCAAATGGAGTCTGTGTTCCTGGTGAGGCAAGAACCAAGAATGTCTTCTGGTCACCAGGATGGTGGTGGGGGATGGGGTAGGAGGTGGCCTGGGGGATGGGGATGCAATAAATAGAGAGTGGACATGGGACGGGGGCTCCAGGGAAGAGAAATAGTTCAAGACCTTCTGAGCCTCTCACACAGGACCTTCTCAGCGCTCCTTGCGGCATCAGCAGACTCCATGTGTGCGCGGAGGCTTCTCAAGGCATGAGGTCTTCACCGAAGTAGGAGAAGCCTTTGAATTCCTCCTGGTTGATCTGCTTCACTATTGCTTCATCCACAAGTGTGAGCACCGGCTCTTCCCGAGTAAAGTCTTGGTCAAAGTTATTGACGTCTCGTTTGGTTTTCTGTGAGAAGAAAATAAAAAGCACTGAGTGGAGGTTGACCTCCCTCACGAGGGCCCCCCATGGGGAGTGGGCACTGAGGTGGCCAGCCTCTCACCAAAGCAGGCCGCTAGCTACTGGGAGCAGACACAGGACTGTTCCAATGAGGTAACGATGGATGGCCCCAGGCCCAGGGGGTGACAGGAGGAGAGGAAGAATGAATCAAGGTGAGAAGGAAGAAGGGGTGTGTGGGTGTGATGGAAAAGCAGGGAAGTGGGATTCCCACAGGCTGTGTGTGTGTGTGTGTGTGTGTGTGTGTGTGTGTCTGGGTAGAGTGGGATGCAAAGTGTCCATCTCATACCCACGTCCCTCTGCCATGAGACTTGGGCTCCATCAATACCTTCCTTGCTGTGGATCAAGGAAACAAACTTGAGCCTACCTCCCACAAAGTCTTCAGTGTTCTTTTTCCCTATAGGCAGACCCCATAGCCCTGCCAGGTCTGCTGCAGATGGTATCCTGTCTATCAGGAGGATGGGTGGGGGGCAGAATTGTCTTCTGAGAAGCCCACCTTGAACCCCACCTGTTCTTGCTGTGACCTCATTTAGTGTTCCCATGTTTTGGCCACTACTAAACTCGACACACTGACCTGCCCTGTGTGTGGGTGCTTTGCTTTTGTCTGGACTCGAACTCCTTAAAGGAGGCAACCTTCATCCACTCTCGGCTTCCCAGCAGTTCCTCTGCAATCATTATCTGTTGAATGAAGTGAGCAAACCTACCACTCACTTCCCAGCTCAGAAGGACCCATATCCAGTGGAGGTTTAAGTTCCCAAAGGAGGACTGTGTCTTATAGCTTGGGGATTGTGTAGCAATCAACCCACAAATGAATTCTAGTTTTGTTTTTTTGTTTGTTTGTTTGGAGAACATCAGCAAATAGAAATAATGCCAATCTTTAGGAGCTCACAGTAGAGTTGAGGAGCCACTTTTCCTGCCTAGAACACATTACTTTGGTTAGAAAAGCATCCATGAAGAAATCAGGGCTTGGGTTAAGATCTGAAGATTTGGGCTACAATTGTGTTGGTTCAGATGGGAGGGAGGTACCTTGGTAGAGAGAGAGATGGGACAAAGACAGGGGGCAGGAACACGAAAGATGTATACATAAGACAAGCTTTGCCAAGCTGCCTGGGAATGGTGGGAGGTAAGGCTGGAGTCTGAGTGCAGAGGCCTCAATATCAGACCCCTTCTCACTCAGTACAAAGCATGACACTGAAAAGATGGAGGTGCTCCAGCTGTACCTTTCCAGGTACTGATTAATGCCTACTACCCAGGATTAGCAACCTGGATGATGGACTACATCTTATGGAAAGACCAGCATGATTATTGTAGGAGAAATAATATTAACATATGCTATGGCTCTGTGGAGACCAGTAACCTAAAAGATGTTAATAACAAGTCCATGAAAAAAGTGATTTGGAGACATAGCTAGATTTTGGACCCCACTCCTAGAGATTGGCCATGCATATGGGCAAATTAAATCTGTGCGTCTACAGTAAAAAAATCTGGTCCACTCTGTTTATACCAATCTTCCTCAAATTGGACATAAGATTCTCCCCCACCCCCTAGAAGTTTAACACCTCTCCTGAGAGCAGAGTTCTGCAGAACATTCTAGAAGGACTGCTTTAGAATTTATAGATCATCTTCACATTAATTCACTCATTTGGTTCGTGGAATGGACAGGTATTGTGATTCTGGTTTTACAGTCTCAATGAGGTATGGTGGCTTAGACAGTCACCTGACTATAAAAGGGCAAATTCAGGTCTTAGCGTCATGCCTCCCACAGTGTGGAAGACTGGGAAATCTGGATGCTGGAGAAATGGGAAGACATAGCAAGGGTCAAGCTCATCCAGGAAACATGTAAGAAGAGGTACCAAGCAGAAATAAAGCTTGCCCTAGGCAATATAATGGGCAGGCTGTGCATGGAGGGCAGACTGGATAACATGGGCTAAGTGAGCTAGGCAAGGGGATTGTCTTCAAATGGCCCAGACTGAGATTGGAGCCTTGGCCTGCTAGGAGCAGGGATGAGCTCATCCTTCCTATCTTTCAGCACTATCAATTTTGCTTGATGCCTTCTCTCTGGGCTCAGGGCTGCATGATTCAGGTCTCAAAGACCTTGAAAGGACAGAGAAGAGACACAGAAAACCCAAGAGAGTTCCAGAAACAGGACTTGCAGCTGCAGGACATCCGGGCTGCCCCTTGATATGGGAAAGCTCAGGGGTGGCTTAGTCATCTCTGCCAGGAGGGCTGGCCCAAGGCAGGAGGACTATCTGTTCTTCTCCAGGGAGTACAGAGTCAGAGGAAAGGGGAGGCCCTGTGTGGAGGGAGACTTCAGAGAGTAACAACAAAGCCTATCCCCATGGTGACACATGCTGGCTGTGGGAGGGTGGCGCCTGGGGAGAGGGTGTGGAAGGCCTCTTCTAAAGATCTCTATCAGAGGGATGGATTAGCTGAAAGATCCTGCAGGCTGAGTATGGGCCGCTGTGTTAGCTACAGTTGGTCCAGAGGGAGGAGTCGGGAGGGGAGGTGGTGAGAATAACATGGGAGGCACAGGACATCACTCCAAAAGGCAGCCCAGGGGCATCCTCTCTGGGGCTAGAGTGGAATGGCATAGGAGGCACAGTCAAGGATAGGGGCAGGAGGAAAACTCCATGTGTAACATCACTCAGGATGGGCCAGGAGCACCAGGTCTGTAGTATTCTCAGGAGAAGCGCCCCTTCCCTGGAATACCTTCTCAACCAACCACTAATGAGAGGTAGGATGTGTATAAAGAAACTCAAAGTCCATCTATTCTCTGGCATTGGCTCTTCTTGTTTACTTAATTGTGCTTCATCAATCAGTAATTAGTATCCATTAATTACTCTTTGAAGCTGGTTTCCTTTCCTGAGGTCAAATGGGCATAGTGATCAAGCTAGATTCTAGAAGATATCGAAATTTCACAACTTATTGTATACCAGTGAACCAGCTTCAGTAAATTCAGCTTGGGATGTTATTCCCAGAAGACCTCTAGCTCAATGGTGGGCTAGTTTGGACAACTGCTAAACTCTGCTCCAGCTTTCTCAGGAGAGTCCCAGAATCACCTGTGGCATTCAAAGAGTATGCCACTCACAGGGCACAGTGGTGCATGCCTGTAATCCCAGTGGCTCGGGAGGCTGACACAGGAGGATCACAAGTTCAAAGGCAGCCTCAGCAAAAGTGAGACCCTGTCTCTAAATAAAATACAAAATAGGGCTGGGGATGTGGCTCAGTGGTTGAGTACCCCTGAGTTCAATTCCTGGTCCCTCCCCCACCCCCCAAAAACAGAATATGTCACTCTTCAGAACTTCCACAGAGCTGGCTCACCCACGCCTTGCACAATTTGGCTCAATTCTGTTTTTCTTGGAGATCTTAGATGCATGTCAGTTACCCATTTCCAATTCAAATAACCAACATTCCCACTGTGTGCAATTCCTGACTATTAATATTAGAGATCTGGGAATGTACCCAGGCAGACCCTATCCCCTGTTACTGGCAGTTTAGCATCCCCAAATTTGGAAAGAACTGGGATTATATCCTTTACTCACTGATTTCATTCTTTGAAATGCTGCTGCTTCCCTCACAGAGCAGGTACAAGACTTGGAGCCAAGGTTCCAAAGGGCAAGTTCTCAGACACACTGTGTATCCTGATCCCTGATCATCCCACATTCCTCCCCTACTGCCTAAATGCCAGCCTCTTATCCTGCACCTCACAGTCTGAGAGATGACGCTGGATACAGGGAACAACATTCTGACTCTGCAGCCCTTCCTCCTTCATGATGTTTTCCTCTTAACCTTTTGGTCACACACAATTAGGGAAGGATGCATGGCTGAACTCTTGCCTGGTATAGGACACTAAAGTCATGCTCTGTGAGCCTTGGTTGTCTTTTCATCTGTAAAAAGGGGGTGGTGACAGATGCCCTGTAGTTGCCTCAAAGACAAATAAGAAGCCAGATGTTAGGTGCTCAGACTAGGACAGAGTGGGCCCCGATTACTGTGGAGCCCTTCCCTGCTCTGCATCTTAGTGCCTGTGTGCTGTGAGCATAGAACACACACTGCGTGGGCATGCTACCCAGTCAGTCCACGTGATATGCGCATGGATGAACGCTTGAAGTTAGGGACCCAGCTTTATATTTCTCTGATCCTCCAGATCCCGAGCTAGTGTTGAGCTGGGTCTGCCTGGATGGCCCAGTGCTTCCTCTGCTAATTGGGATTCTTCTATAGCACGGCGCTGCTCTTGGGACAAAGACCCAGTTTCCTACACTCACCTATTCCTAAGGCCTTCCGGATCTCATCCTCGCCTCTTCCCTGGCTCCATCTTCCTGGCACCTCTGAACCACAGGGGCTCCCCGTCGTGGGGCTCTTCCTGCCTCAAGCCTTTGCATAGCCATCCCTCTGCCCAGGGCACACCCACCGCTCCATGCCTTCTGCCCCGTGTCCATTCTCCTTGCCCCAGTTGTGTAGCTGCCTTGCCTTCACAGAGCCCTTCTGTCCCTCTGAGAGTGGTTCAAGCCAAGCCTCCTAGGGGGCCCTCCCACCTCCCCTAACTGGAATCACAGCACTCACACACCGAAGGCTCTTTTCAATTGAGCTGTGAGCTCCACACAGGCAGGGACTGGTTCCAGCTCACCATGTCACCCCCAGCCTAGCACAGGGCTTGGCACATACTGACAACCGAGAGATCTGTTGGAAGAGATGAGTGAATGTGCCTCTCTTGTTGCTGTTATATCTGGAGACAGCAAAGTGACCTGGGTTCAGGGCCAGTGGCTGCCATCTTGTCAGAAGGGTTTACCATTTGGTGAAATGCACGTAGGAGTGAGGAGGAGGCTGATGAAGGGTCTGGAGAGAGACAGCCCAGATCAGCGCTAAGCCTCAGGGGGCCTGCAGAACAGGAGTCTTAGCCTAACTAATGGGCTCTCTCTTCCCAGCACTTGGGGGTCCATAATTTCTGGTACAAGAGAGAAATCATTTCAACCAGGGTTTGGGAAAATTCCATCAAGATGGATGTGTTTAGGGACTTGGTGGGTGTACCTTTGACCCCTGTGGTTGGTGTCGGGGAAAAACAACTTTCCTATTCCCTTTGGCATCCCTTCAGAAATCATGTCTTAGGAAAGATCCGAGGCTGGCACTGAGGAAGGGCACGTTTCGGTGTCTGCAGTGGGAGAGCTGGTAGAACTTATGGAAGCATTTTCAAATTCCCTCAGATCCTCCTGAGAGAGCACATCTAAGGGGCAAAGCTCTGGGGCTGCCTCACACGCCAGGCCTGGAGGTTCCTCCAGGACTGAGGCCATCCCACCCCAGCGCAGAGATGAGCCAGTGACTGAATGCTTACTTCCTGTCTGGCTAGCGAAATTCTCACAGCCCTCACACACTGGAGCCGTAAACACAAGCTTTTGGAGGAGCCAGTGACTGCTGCTTCTGTCTCTATCTGATTACCAGGAGATCAACAGATGGCTTTGTTTTAAAGGGCTCAGAAAACTCCCTATTCTAACAGGGAGTAAGATCACGGGACTGGCTTTCACCTGACCACCTTGCTGGTGCCTGGTCTCTGCTTCTCCTCTTCTGGGTGTGACTGACAGCCAGAGTGTAGGGAGCACAGTGACCCCAGCCAGGGTTCTCTGCCTTAGGGTGTGTCTGAGTAGGGAGGCATGCTGCCTCTACATTTTCCCCACACACAAGCCTCCCTCTGGGTCCTCAGGACTTCCTGGCACTAATGTCTTCCCACCTCACCCTCCTCCCAGCTCCCTTGGCCCTGCAGGACCCCATGCTGGACATCTTCTAATATCTTAGGTGTATCATATGCCCCTACTGCAAAGCAGGGTATACAGCAGACACTTAATGTTCACTGGCTTGAAATTATTTTCCTTCATCCACCAAATCCCTCCAAGCTTTGAAATGTTGATATTCTTATCTAAGTTCCACTTTTTAAATATATTATTCTAAAAAAAGAAAGCAAGAATTGAAATTGTTAGGATGCTTGCTGCAACATCAATCAGCTGGATCCTTACATATGTACATGTGTTCATCATAACCCAAGCTCTCATCAACAGAGTCTGTGTGAATATGTTTAAACACACACGCTGAGGTGTGAAGTTAAATGGAACAGGATGGGGCCACTGCAGAGTCCCTTGCCTGGCAAAAAGAGGGGCTGGAGCAGAATTTCAAATTAACTTTCAAGATAAAAAAGTATCTAAACATAATCCTTTTATCCCTTCTCCCTCTTTATACGTTCTTTAACCAAGAATTGCTCATGCTTTAATATTTTCTATGCAGCAAACAGGGTAAAATATACCGAGAGTTCATCGGCACAGGCTTGCCCAAGGGGTTTTTGGTATTACCCAACTTGCCACGATGCCCTGTGGTGCCCTCTTGCTTTCTCATCCATGTCCTTCTTACCAGGTGGTTGTCAGAGCTGACTGCTCAGTTCCTGACTCCATGGTTTGCACAATGCCAGGTGCAGCGGCATTACCCTCTACTTGGCAGGAACCCTGTAACAGATGCTAAGATAGTATCCATGTTTTATCAGTTTGTAAGCAGCTGTGATAAAACATTTATGCCATCTTAGTTGTAATAATTCATTTAACCCTGTTACAGGTTGCATCATGTCTCCCCAAAACAGATGGGGAGGTCCTAACCCCAAGGACCTTAGAATGTAACCAAACTAGGAAATAAGGTTGCAAATGTCATGGAATTAAGATAAAGTCATAAGGGGGGCCCCCATCCAATGACTGGTGTCCTTATAAGAAGGGAAATTATTTTAAAAACAAAAAAAAAAAGAAGGGAAATTGGACTCTTAGACACATACAGGGGGAAGACCATGTGAGGAGATACAGGGAGAGCATCAGGTGAAGACTAGAGTTCAGTGACCACAGGACAAGGAATGTCCATGGCTACCAGAAACTGGGAGAGGAAAAGGGGATCTTTCCCCTGCAAATTTCAGTGGGATCACCATCTTTCCAATACCTTGATCTCAGACTTTCAGTCTCCAGAACTGTGAGACAATAAATTTCTGTTGTTCTGAGCCACCCAGGATGTGGTACTTGTTACAGGAGCCCTAGGAAACTAATATGACCCCAACCTTATTTTTCTGGAATTGATTTTTTGAATCTAGATGTAATCCTGTACAGTTAACACCTTAATTTCTTTGGGATATATTTCTAGCCTGTTCAAACCACCAAAATTATAATTCTGTAACTTATGCTGAATCTTAGTTGATTCACTAGGAAGGAGGCAAAACAAATACGTTCAACTGTATGAGGGTTACCAGGGCATACAGGTAAAGTTCAGGGAAACCCCAAAATACTATGGAAATGTCGTTTTCGATCAGCCATCCATCTTATCTGCTGTGTCCTTCAGCTTTTTGTCATCTTAAAATTTGATTGGCATTCCTCCAATATCTTTATAAAGACACCTATAAATAGTGTTGATGACAGGATTGACCTGGCCTCTGCACACAGCCTCTCCTGAGGTCGTTACTGTGTTCCAGCAGCAACTTGGGAGTCCACTGAGAATCAACCAGCCATGGTGACGGCTTTCATTTTGTTCATGAAGATGATTCCATTGTTTGGATGGGATAAAGATACAAACGTCTATAGCAGTTTCTCTGCAAGTTGTGAAGTTAATTGGCTTCAAGTGACTACCATTTTCCCCCTATATATCCACATTCTGATTCTCATAAGAACTTCTAGATACTTCACTAACATCCATGTCAAAGTATTCCAAATCCAGATTTTCCCTATCTCTTAATGCAGGAAGACCATTTTCCTGTCTCCTAATACTTGGTCTCACTGCTCTATTCCATCATATTCAAATTACCAAATGCTGTAGCAGGCACAGCAGATCTTCCAGTGACCTGAACCTAGAGCAGCACGCTGGATCCACTGGGGAACCTTTAAATAATTATGATGTTGTTCCATCCCCTGAGGGTCTATTTAATTAATTGTTTTGGGATATGGCCTGGGTGTGGGCTATTAGGGTTCCCCAGTGAGTTTATTAAATGTAATTAATTAATTCATCTCTCTTCAGTTTTAGTTTTCTTTTAGTGGTTTTTGCCTTGATCTTTGTACTGAAGACATTTCTCTTGGGGGGAAAATTGGAGGCAACAAGCCATAGTCTCACTCTGGGTCATTGTTTAACATAGTGGTTCTTGATTCTGGCTGGGCATCAAAAACAACCAGAGCTTACAGACACCCGAGCTTCACCCAGACACCCTGAACTGGAATCTCCAGGGGTTGGGACCCAGGCCTCTGCATTTTTTAAAGCTCTGTGAGTAATTCCGACGTGTATCCTGCTTGAGTCTATGTAGAGAAGCAGTGGATCTCTCTCTCCCTCCTTTTTCTTATCAGCTTCAAAAGGCCTTTTTGATGTCTAAAAGCCTGGGTAGGAGCCTGAAGTATTCTGGATTTAGCCTCCTTTCAAGTTCACACTGTACACTAGCACTCCTTCTCAGTTTCATCCCTTCTTTCCTTATTTTATGTTGGCTTTATAAAATTGGGACATCAGGAGCTCACTGGAAAATCACAATTTCTTTAAGTGCCCCTCTCTGGGAGGTAGTGCAGCTAGTGGTTTCACCTACCTCCTGGTAGCCCCACCACCTAGATTCCATCCTAATTCTCTAGTTACCAATCTTTCTGCCATGGGCAAAGTGTACAGTTTTTCTGTGTCTCCATTTTCCTGTCCATAAAATGGGGGTATTAGTAGTCCTCTCCACACATTTGTTAAAAGTATTAAACGAAATTCTATATTCAAGTGGTGAGAACACTACATAGCATAGAGTAAATGTAAATTAGTAGCATTGCTTCTTTCTCAGTATAGATCACAACTATAGGCTGAGAACAAACAGCATTGTCTTGGGCTGAGCCCCAGAAGAAGTTTCCATTTGGTCTTAGTTCATAAGATAATCTTTGTTTCACCTGGGCAACCTGTATGCTTTCATCTCCCATGTCTTTAAATCTGGAACTAACCAGTCTTAGCCTTTATTCAAAGCAAAGGGCCAATGTGTGACCATCCAAAATCACATTCCTTTCTTGCCTTGGTTTTATCTTTCTTTCTTTTCACTCAGATAACATTCTTAGTATCTACTTTGTATACCCTGGTATCCTAGTGGGACATTTTTTTGGGGGGGTCAGTTGGAAGTTTTGTTTATTAAAATATCAATAATGAATTATTTAAATTCCATTTTATTTTAAAACATATTAATACAAGTTGTTACTAATACATTTTTTGTATTTCTTGGGATTAGTACTTTTGACACCCCATTTAGCAGAAAAAATACTTTCTAACAGACAATATTGAGAGGTATTATAGAAGAGTCATGAAAACCATGAATAAAGCAACAGGGGTAAATATCTATTAACACTATAATTTTCAAGAAATAATACAAAAACAAAAAGTCACTGCAGAGCTGGGATGTGGCTCAGTGGTAGACCACATGCCTAGCATGCTCAAGGCTGTGGGTTCAATCCCCAGCATCACATACACACACACAACTGCAAATAAATGTAATAAATGGATAATCAATATCATCATCAAATTCCAATGCACTTTTTGTATCTTCCTATAGATTCTGCTAACTATATTATATGCACCCAAGTATTCAAAATTGACTAATAACGAAACATTTTTGAGATATTATTGTACCAGGTTTACTGGTAACAGTACCATAAATTTACTAAACAAATGATTCATTTATCAAATCAGAAAAGCAAGGCACGAGCATTGAGCTACAGGAGAGCTTAGTCCCTTCTGATGGGGTCCTGACAGGTAACCTCACTGTTCAGGGCAAAGCTAAGAAACATGCTGGTTAAAAGGTAGTACAGTATCATCTAAGATGCTTGTACTTATTTGTGGAATATTAGTTCATGTCAGGCTGTTCTTTGTTTCTCTATAAACAAACAGAAATCAATCTCATTATTAGCCACTGGTCTATGGTGGGCCTTCTTTAAACTTTCTGGAACAAGAAGATAAAGGTAAGACAACAAAACGGAAGAAAGGAAGACATTTACATTAAGCACTGCTACAACACTCTTTCTTCTGTACTGAGTTGGGTCTGTTTGTCTGTATGTGACACCCAGTCACACAGCGCCAGGTAGTGGGGAGGACCAAGAGCTGAGGAGCCAATAAGTTGTGAGATACATGCCTCACCTGCCGACGCTGCCTGTTAGGGATGCATGTAACCTGGGCCCCTGGGTCTTTTGTGCCTTTTCATGTTAAATCTCCTGATTTTCAAATGTTGCCAGTTCAGTTCTTCAAAAACTGTTCTATCTGCATAGGCCACACAAATCTCTAGAATGTGACCTCTGTTTTTGTAAAATTACTTCTACCTTTTAGGGAGGAAGAAAATGAAGACCCATTTTCTTCTTCTTCTTCTTCTTCTTCTTTTTTTTTTTTTTGTAGGGGTATTGGAGTTTGAACTCTGGGGCACTCAACAACTGAGCCACATCCCCAGCCCTGTTTTGATTTTATTTAGAGACAGGGTCTCACTGAGTTGCTTAGCACCTCACTTTTACTGAGGCTGGCTTTGAACTCAAGATCCTCCTGTCACAGCCTCCTGAACTGCTGGGATTATAGACCAATTTGCTTCTTAAGCACAAACGATTGGCAGTTAAAAATGGGAAGGCACTCAGCTCCTGGCCATTCCCTGGTCCAAAGGAGAGGGCTGTGCTGGCTGGTATGCAGAGGGGGCCACAGAAGCCTCAGACAGGGGCTTCACATATGCTTCCCACAACCTGGCTGGCCCCTCTCTAAAACATTTCAGAAGGGAAAGTGACTTCATTCTTCTAGGGCAAACTGCATACCCCAATATAGTTTTCTAAATGGACCAAATTCCTGCAGACCACCGGCATCCTGAACTTACCATGACTGAAATCTGTCAGGTCAGTTGTTGGGTGAAATTCAACCATTTCCCCTCTGTTCCTCCCCTAGATATCATGTGTTAAACTATAAATAAATAAATGTGTGTGTGTGTGTATTTACACATTCCATTTAGAATTACCTTGGAAAAAGAAAAGAACCAACCTGATTTCCAATTATTAGCTAACACCCACTATCTCCCCTACGCCCTGCCGAGATCACCATGATCAGAGGACTTTGGCCAGCTGTGCAATTTGTCCATGAATTAGCTGGGCTCCATGGACGCCGCCCCCAGGGACCTCTGTTATGCGGGAAGGCAGATGGCTACTGAACATCAAACACTTGTTTGAAGCCTTTTAAACAACACTGCAGAACAACTCCCTGAAGGGTTGGCTGGGAGGCCGTGCTGCCTAAAAAAGAAGGGGCGGGGGCAGGACACATAGCTCCCTGGTGACCCCTGCTTTCACAGAAGCTGGCCCAGGCTCTTCACCTGTCATGGACCAAGTGAGGAGCTTTCCAGGGAGATTTTCAAGGCAGACTCTACCTTTACATTCTAGGGCTTACACATTTTAAGCAAAAGTGAACAAATGAAAGCAAGCCACCCCGATCCAAGCAAGGTTTGCTAATTTTTCTGTGAAAGGCCAGATCGTAAATATTTTTTGGCTCTGTGAGCCATCTGGTATCTGTCACAACCACTTCACTCTGCCCTTGTGTCCCAAAGGCAGCATGGACAATATGCATGTGAAGGGCCCTGGCTGGATCCCTCTGTGGATGCTGATGTTAGAATTTCATATTTCATGCATCATGAAACCTTCTTCTACAACCATTAAAATAAATGGTGGGCTGCACAAACATAGGTATTGGCTGGATTTGGCTGCAGTGTGTCACCCCCTGCCCTCGAGGAGGGTCTTTGGGGCTTCCATGAACATGGTACAATAGAGCACAGCTGTGTTGTGTATATGAACACACTTGCATGTTCTGGTGACAGGTTATCAGATTCTTGAATGGGGTGGTGACTCAACAGTTAAGTTAGAACCGCTGATTTAAACATTTTCCCTTATAAAAAGCCTGACTTGCTTTGCTACAACTCTCCAAGGAATCCACATAGAGGAGGAAGCCCTGAGAAGCTTTTCCAGGACCTGAAAAGTCCCCTTTTGCTTAAGGCCCTTAGATAACAGAGGTCCCCAGCACGGTATCCCCTCTGGCCTCCATAATTATATGGTATCCTGGGGGAAGGCTCAAGTGTCTATTATGAAAATGGCTAGAGAAAGTCCCCAGATGCAGATGTGTATCTCAGGCTCATCCCAGAGGAGTCTTTCAAGAACCAGTGAAGCCAACTGTCTGAAGGCATTAGCTCCAGGCACATCTTTTCCCCATTCTTTTTAGAGAATGAGGTCTTTCCATCAGTTTCAAAGGGAAGGGTGTATCCCTGCTTCCTCCAACCCTCCCGGCCCACCACTGTACCAGGCTTGCCCTGGTCCACACACAGGCACACTTTCACTTGAACCATTTGTCTCTAAAATTTGGTAACAAAAGATAAAATCATAAATTCCAGCCAAGAGTCATTTGGGGCCACACGATGATGGATGAGGCACATTGTGCATATAGTGCACTCGGGTGCTACTCAGTCTGGAATTCATAAATGGCCCAGAGGGGTCTCTGAATGCCCCCTGAGTCTTGTCTCCTTATTGAGGGAAGTGGTACCTGAGGATGAGGCAGGCATGCTGCAGTCTGTCATCAGCAGTGCCATGTCCGGCAAAGCCCAGCCCAGCCCACTCCAGCCCTGCCTGCTTCCGATTAGTTGGATGGGCCCTGCAGTCTCTGGGCCCAGCAGAGAGCACCAGGCTTTCTCTTTAGAGTATAGCCCACTCCACTTCCAAGGCCAGAAATGAGAGCGGGGAGGGGCAGGGGTTCCTTTCCTTCTCCAGGGCTGCCCATGAGCTCTGAGAGCAGGTATTAAAGACAAGAGTTTGGTGATACCATGTAGGAAAGGAGATGCCCCAAGAGGGCTGGACCTTCCTCCCTGCCCCACACGTCTCTTTCCCCTGGCACTTGTTGAAACTGAGGCTAAATGATGGCCCAGCTAGTGACTGGCTTCTCTTCTAGACTGGAGAAGATGTGGGTATCTGCCTTAGTTTCCACCCGACACCAAGCCTGGGATAGCCTCAGTTTCTTCAGATGGAACAAACAGTAAAGCTCGAAGCTCAAGACCTGGCCAGGTACTGGCACTGCCCGAAGTGCCTTAAGGGCCTGACTCACGTAACCTACACCTGCCCCAAGGGAAGGCGAGTGCTGCCACATCCTTCTTGTGCAGATGACAACCAGGAGGGAGGTGTTAAACAGCCTGCTCATGGTGCGGGCTCAGCCAGCAGGAGGTGAAGTCAGGGCTTGACTTCAACTTGTTCTCACCTGAAGGCTGTCCCCGGCGTGTGCCATCCTGCCTCCCATTGTGAACTGTGGGGAGGCATCAATGTGGCCACCTGCATGCTGGTACGAAGCACTGTGCCCAGCACAAGCCACCAGTTCTGTGGTTTCTGCCAGTGATGTTACTGTATTAAAAACAAACAATTGCATCCTGCCCCACAACCCTCCCAGTGCATGAAGCCATCAGGGGTACAGTGGAGCACAGGCCTTAGAAATGTCACATTATGACCAATGGTCAGAAATATAATTTATAGATGACCTAGCACATCTCACCTGGTGCCACCACTCCAAGGAAAGATCCAGCAAACTATACTTTCATTAGTTGTGATGTATTCTGTATTCTACTCTATTATCTCTTCTTTTCTATTTTATTTTTTCCTTATCATATCTTTCATTAATTCTTTTCCACCCCTGAGTTACTAAACTGCTGTGACAACCTACTCTTGGGTGGAACCTGAAGTAGGGACCAGTGGGTCCAGGGACTGAACATGATGCAAAAAACATTGTGCAGACACCCAGGAATAAAGAGTCTTGGGAGGAGCCAGCACCCTGCCTGCCACAGCTTGCCTTGGGTCTGAGTTTGCTGGGCCCAGCTCTGCAGAGAGTTGGCCCCATGCAGCAGGACATGCAGTGGCAGGATCCTGGGCTGGCGAAACTTCGGGAGTCTGTATCTCTGGCAGAAGAAAGGAGCAGGCCAACAGTGGCAAACCTGGCCTCTCTCTGCTTCTAACTAGGGAGTTCTTTCATGTATCTACTCTTCAAAGTAGCGTCACTGTTCACAGCTGTTGGGGCTTACTTACTTCAGGAGTATTTTTAATAACCGAAGGAGAAACTTTCCAGTCTGTTCCTGGCAAAGGCCCTGCTCCTCCACTCACCCATCTCTTCCTTGCCTTATATTTATGAAAATGTTCTAGATAGAGATCAGCTTTCTGGGCCTAGGATTTATTATTGTGCTTCCTGCTGGCTTTGAAACAGGAACTGTAAACATTTGAATATGTTCCTCTCAAGTCAAGATGAGGTCATCCCACCTTCTCTCACCATTCAACAATGATTTCAGGTTTCCTAATGCATTTAATCACCCCAAATTCCTAGGCATAGACTGGAATCCATCTTGGGTCATAAAAGGCGAGAAGAGAATTTAGAGATGGATCTGGGAGAGAAATACTCTCAGGACAAACGTGGTAGATCTACAGAAATCATTCATTTATCCACGAATGTAAATTAAATACCTGCTGTGTGCCCGGATGTATTCCAAGTACTGAGGATGCACCTGTGGACAAAGCAGGTGGAACTCCCTCCCTTGATTAATTAACCACACAGTGCTAATGTTGGCCTTGGGTGATGGGCACATGGGGATTCATTAGATGTTCTCTCTACTTTAGCATATGACTGAAATTTTCCATAATAGAAACTTAAAAATACTAGCCAGGTGAGGTGCAGAAAAGAGTAGCCAGAAAAACATGGAGGAAAGGCAGGCCAAAGGATAGCCAGACCTTCCTACTTTTTAATTTTTGGGTGGTGATATTGGGGATAGAACCCAAGGACACTCTACCACTGACATATATCCACAACCATTATATATCCACAACCATTTTCATTTTATTCTGAGACAGGGTCTCACTAGGTTGTCCAGGGTAGCCTTGAACTTGTGATCTTCTTGCCTCACCCTCCTAAGTAGCTGGGATGCAAGCGTATGCCATTGCGCCTGGCTCCTTCTCACTTTGAAGAGACCTAGGTTGATGTTTAACCTTAACGAGCCTTCACAAACTTAGTCTGTTTGTCACATCTCAGAATTCTAGAGTGACACTTGAAAGTTAACTTAGGCCAAATCCAATTTGATCACCAACCCCCTCCTCAGCACAAACATAAGGAAGTAAACAGGGCCCCAGTCCCCTAAATGCAAAACTGGTTTCACCAGAACTTCTTTCTCTCATGACAGATGTGCCCCTGGAGATTCAAGGTCCCAGCCACGGAGGAAGGGGGACCCTGTCAGTGTGCACAATGTCCCTGGGCACCTGAATTCTTCAAGAGCAAAGGTGGGCTGGAGAGCTGGAGGTTCTTTCTGCTTTTACCCTGATGCACACCAGCCTGCCCCTGACCACTGTCCCCGCATCCCTGACTGCCAGAGTGTCCTTCACCCCTCTTTGCAGAGACAGGCAGGAAGGTAGTGCTCCTCCAGCAATGAGGCCCCATCTGAAGGAGGTCTGTGAGACTGAAGGTGGGAAGTGACCTGACAAGCCTCCTGGGACAGCAGAGGCCCTGGCTGCCACCTGTCCGGCAAGGCCTTCCTCTTCACGCCATCTCTTGCCCTCTGTTCCCCAATCTTGAGACACAAAACTCAAAACTCCTCTCCCAAGCAAGCAGCCCTGGTAGCAAAGTCCTGAGCTTTACCCTGTTGCCTGTTTATTCCCTAAGCGTTTCACATTACAGCTTCTCGGCCCTGCACCCCAAACTTCTCAAGGTGGTGCCATTAGGGTGATGGATTCTCTTCCTGCTTTTGCCAATCTTGCCCTATAGGGCTTCAGAGAAAACACCAAGTACAAACTCAAGTACAAACCCTGTAGTGGAGAAGTGGTCCAAAGTCTGCTTTCCCTAGATGCTTCTCTCTTTCTGGACCTCCCCAACTCTCTCTGCCCAGATCTGGGAAGCCAACCCCATTTCTTCTGTTTCTCTCTCCTTTCATCAGGCATGGCCTAGCAAGTCCTCCCATGCTCTTAGATGGTGTGTGTGTGTGTGTGTGTGTGTGTGTGTGTGTGTGTGTGTTACGTCAAGTGCCAGTGGGACAGAGAGGAGGTTAAATTCAATGCGTATTCCTTTGATGAACCCATGAAGGCATATCCCAATCTATCAGCCATTAAGTCATAAAGGAAAACCCACAAGCAGGAAGAAATGCCTGGCTAAGCCCAAGTCACCCAGCCAGGGTTCTGACTCTTCCCTGGGATGGAAGTGGGGTACTGGTTAGTCCCCAACTCCAGGCCACAGAAATACTCCTGCATTCAGAATTCTCAGATGGTGAACTCTCTTGTGTTGAGTCCAGGATGCTCCACAGAGGTTGTTAAGCTTAGGGACATTTGGGAACCTGCCACGTTGGGATGTCTTCAGCGACTATCGTCCCTGCCGGGCTGGAGCACCAGGAGCACACAGCTGTTCTCAGCGAGAACACTACTGAGATGGAGGCAGGACTGTAAAGGTGGTGAGCAAGTTCACAGAGTAACAGGGCTGACTAAGACCGTGGGGAAACTCAGGCTGCTATCGCAAGGGCCAAAAGGCTGGGGCATCCTGGCTTCTCTTGCTGCCCCTCTACCTTCTAGGTACTCTCCCAACTCAGACTGGGGGCTGTGTGAGAATTAGGCCCTAGCAGGCTCTGCACAGGTGGCTGATGGGGTCCTTCCCTGTCTCCAGATGCCTTTCTGCCCTCTGACTGGACGTGCCACCCTCTCATTTGAATGCCTGGCCTCTCAATTCCTGCAGCAGGAGTGCCATCCAGACCAGCCTCCCTCAGCCTGAGCCTCCTGTTGTCTCCTCACCGTCAAAGGGCGTGCCCTATGTCAGGCACTATGCTCCTCATTCCGAGATCTCAGAGGCCACAACCCGGTTGCATCTGAGCGCAGAGCCCAGCCTCCAAACACCACCATCTCCCGCAATCCTTAACTCTCAGTTCTTGGAGTCTTGGGATGAGAGGAAAAAAGCTTCACCAGGCTGGAGTCAGGGTGGGGAATGGACACAGGGAAACTAAAATGTCCCCAGAAGCTACAGTGTACAAAGCATCTTAGATGTGTTACTCATCCTGTTTATAATTCTATGAGGAAAATATTCACATCCCATTTCACAGATCAGGAGGCCAGAGGTCCAAGGCTGAGGTGAATTCTCAGGATCACATGGCTATCCTGTGAGAGCAATCTTATTTTAATCCTGTACCCCTGAGGTCAGAGCCAGGCCCCTGTCCTCTGTACAATGCCACCATCTGAGCCAACTGCCAAAACCAGGTTTCTGGGACTTTCCCATGCCCTCCAGCCCTGGTCTGGAATCCTGGCTCTTGGAAGGAGCTTATAGCCTCCAGGAGGCTAAGGGCTTTCACTACGGCATGGACACAGTCCAGGGCTGCAGAGCTCGGCTCAGTCCTGTTCCTGATCCGCTAGGATGGAGAATGAAGATGGTGTCTAATGGTCCTCTGGCCTCTGGTGTCATGGTTCCTGGGCAGGTGGGCTGGCTTTAGGGGAAGGGGCTGCCCACTCAGCAGGGCTCCTCCTTGGGCTGCTAACTAGGTGAGGGTATGAGGGTCTTAAGCCCACTTCCCAGGTTTTCTCTTAGCACAGCCCAGTCATGCAGGAGCATGCAGGAGGGGTCTCCCTCAGGGTCCTGCCATGCAGCGTGGATGGCTGGATGGAGACGATCATGAGGTTGAAAGGGGCCTCTATGTAACCAGGCCTGCGGGCTCACCTACCTGGAGAGACTCCCCACTCTGGAGGCCTTACCTTAAAGAGGGACATTCACACTGAAGCAAACTTGAAAAGAGAGAACACGTACACAAAGAGAAGTTTACTCGGCCAGCATTTCCCTCATTGCCTTTGGTGTTCCCTGAGGATAGCTAGGTTTTGGGGGAGGCAGATCTCTCCCTTCTACACTGGCTTCCCCCCATTTCAGTGCTGAAATCCTGGGAGCATAAACTCAGAGCCTAATACTTTAGAGGACAAGGAACGGGTATACAAGAAGGAAGCCAGGAGCAAGTAGAATCTCCCCAAGCTCTGCAAGATCAGGTGATGTCCTTCAACCACACCAAAAACATCACTCTGCCCTCCAGGATCCCAACAGAATGTAAGCCCACCAGAAGCACAAGAGTTAACTGTGTTACTTTCAATGGTGATTAGATTCCTTCCACCATCTTGGAAGGAAATCCCCACAGGACAGACCAGAGGCTTCAGTGCTTAGATGTTTTCTTTGGTACCAAAGCTTTCTTATTACCCCACCCACCAACTAACAGTTGGGGTACCTGCCATCAAACATCTTCCTCTGTGTACCTTCCCTCTAAAACAAACTACCCCCAGAAAACTGATGTGAGTCCATATTGGCACAAAGTTTTGGTTAGGTGTTCATAGTATGTTGTTTGTGCGAAACCAGTTCAGAGTGTGGGAGGAGAGGAGGAATATAAAAGGGAACGTGGAGAAGGGAAGATATACCAGAGAGCTGGAACCACAATGAGAGGAAAATCTCCATGCTGAAGCAGAGGCCTCTGAAAGGTGTCCTGGGTTGGGGTTAGTACCAAGGGGTGACAACCTGAAGCCAGGAAACCCAGGTGCACACATGACAGCTGGTGAATCAGGGCAGGGGTTACTCAGGGAGCCTTAGGCACCAGGGGAACAGAAACCCTGGCTTAGCAAACATCTCAGGAAGGTAAAAACCTAGAGGGGACAGCCACCAGTTGAGGTATGTGATGAAAACTGACCAGCGGCCAAATTCCAGCTTGGAATCTGGACAATCTCCTCAGTGATATACCCAGAGGGGTGAGGCTTCCTGTGGAGGGGATGCGAGTCAGGCCTGGGAGTGGTCCTTCTGACGTAGTCTCAGCCCCTGTGGGCATGAGCCAGGGACCCAGCCTCCAGCTGAGCCAGCCTGGGCAGAGGGCAGGCTCCCTGTGCCTGGCAGGTCCTGCTGTAGAGCTCCCTCTGTGAAGTGGGAGTGGGGAGTGTCGGGAGCTCTGGATAAACACGCCACTTCTTCTTGACTCTTCTTAAGTCCTAGACTGGATGATATGTCCATTCCCAGCCTTACCTCCAGTGCCCGACAAACCACCGAGGAAACCAGTTTCCTCCTAAGTCCTTCCCCCATCCCTTGTGGCTCAAGCACTCACAGCCAGCTGGAGTGAGGCAGTGGCTCCTGAGCAGGTTTCTGGGGGACTGTGGCATTCTGGTGTGAGCACAGCTGGGGAGCGATGGAGCTGTCTGCAGACAGAGAAAACCGAGCTCCCTCACATGCCCCAGGCACTTGACCACACTGCCCTGGAGGTGGCCAGGGTTACCAGCTGGGGGATGTTGGGCACCTGCTCTCCTTGCCTGTTTAAACATGTGCCCAGTGTTCTTGCATCACTGCCAACTGCAGAGTTGCTGATGTTTGCCAGAGCCTTGATCTTTCCCTTCTCATGGTGGTTTTCATTGAATTTGAACCCTGTCCCTAAGATCCAAGATCCAAGAACCTCACATTGACCCTGGCTGCTAGTGGTCCCTCCATCCTGCCTGCTCCTTCCTACTGCTGTGTTTTGCATGTGCCTTCCTTCTCCCCTTTCTTCTCCCGCTCTCCTAGGCAGGCACCTGCTGGGTCCTCACGTTACAGGACACCTCAAGTCCAAGGAAAGCCAGTCTTGTAATGGAACCCCTTAGCCATTAGTAAAAAAAAAATTACATTTGCAGGGCCATGTCTCTGTTTCCCAGGGTCTCCCCAGTGACCTCGGTGGGTGATAGTCCATTTGCCTGTGCTGAGGCCACACCTGCTTACAGAGTGCAGAGTTGTCCTCACCGCTACCATCTGCACTAGGTGCACACCTGTATCCCTGGGGTTCCCTGAATTGGTTAGAGAGACAAGGGCTCAAAAAACCTGGTGTGAGTTTTCCCACTGGTCCTGTGAGGCTTTCTGAGACAAGAAATACAGTATACCCATCACTGTAGTGGCTTTTATTTAACTTAGCATCTGTTTCTGCTAGACTAAAGCCCACGGGTGACACACGCTGGTGCCATTGCTAAGTTTTCAACTGAGGGACTGAGTGGGGACACCTTCCTGAAGGCTAACTAGATGCAAACTATTCTTTTCTTTGCCAGTTTTGATATTTCTCATGAGAGAAATCTTAGGCCCCCAGGATAGGAATGTGATCAGATATTCAAATAGCTTAGAGAAGTCTTTAAAGACCTTTGTAGGGTGCTCTGTAAGAATTGACGTGATTCAAAGTGTGACCAGAAACACCTCTTGCACAATATTGCACGCTTCCTTCTTTCAGATGTTCTAAACCTCTTCTCCAAACTGAACTCAAATGGGCCTAATAAAGCCTTTCCCCGGCTTCAAGCATAAATGTAAAGGTTTGGGGGACAGAACAACAGGATGCACACAAGACAGCTTCCATGGCAGCCGTGAGGAAGTCTTCAGGAAACTGATCAAGACACATTGTTGGGAGCTTCTGAATGGCCCATATCCTTTCTCTTTGTCATCCTCTCCGGTGGTGGGGAAGCCCCCAGAAGCCCACTTGAGGACCCCAGCCAAGGAAGTGAGCAGGGTTCTGCCCTCTGGTCCCAGGTATGGGTTCTCATGAAGCCCAAGGAAGGGAAGCCCTGGTCCCTTGTGCTCTGAGGCCCAGGCAAGGTGGAATCCCACCTAACCCCTTTTACCCAGCTGTTTCTGGGAGGCCCCCCCGCACCTCTGCCCAGAGGAGCACTTTCACACCTGGCCAGGGAGGACCTAAAGGACTCCCTGCCCATCTGAGCCAAGGCGAAGCTTGCCCACTGTTGAAGGAAGTCACATGCCAGCCTCCTGCTCCTTCCTCCTCTCCTCCTCGTTCCTCTGCATGGGTTCTGCATGGCCCTCAGGCCCACAGTCTCCTCCAACCTGTTCTTTGTGGCCCTTGGCTCACTCCTCCCAAGGAGGATGGGCACTGCTCGAAGCGCGACTCCTCTTAGAAGCTCTGCAGCTTTGCTGGGCACCTAGTTTCAGTCTAAAGGCTGGAAGCCACTGAGGAGCCCTGGGCCTGGCGGGCCCTGGAGCCCTGAGCCTCCACTGGAGTTGAGTGAAAACTCCTGGGACAGGCCTGTGGCGTCAAGGCCCTGATACCTATTATACCCCAGGGAGAGACTCAGCTCCAGGAACCCATATGATAAGACGCCTCACAGGTAAAGCTCTTCCCTCCTTCCTCCCGGGCAGGGGTCTGTCTACAGACTCCCTGGCTTCCCCTGCCCACACCAGCCTCACTCCCCTTCACTCCCCTGGTTACCTCCACCCTGCACCACAGGGAGGGGCTGCTCCTGTATCCTGTCCAGCCCAGCTGGGGTAGGGTGCTCCCTAAACCTACTTGGAAGTTGTTTTGTTGGCCTAGAATCTTGATGTAAGTTTTGTAGATTGGCGCTGACATCTGATCAACCATGATTTCATCCTGGTTTTCTGTTCATTAGGCCTGGACTCTTAGCTCTACTTCTCATTTCCTTTGGGTTGAATAACTTAGATTAAGCCTAAATTAAAATTCACCCTTAGATCTGAAGCTTTCATTTTTCCTTTTTCTCTGCTAGGCCTTTGGTGACCTAATTCTTCCATGTGGTCAGCAGCTCAGTTAATCTTGTCCTTCAAGACCACGTGTGGAGCCCCTCCCGCCAGCCATCAGGCAGAGTAGTGCATGCAGTGAGCCCTGTGGCAGCAAAGGAGCAGTTAGCTGGAGGGAACTGAGCTCTAAATCTTCCTGGTCTCCCAAACGCACAGGACGGGTTTGGCGCTGGGGCCTATGGTGAGATGGGCTAGAGTGGGGGAGATGTTAGCAAAGAACGTATATCTGTGTGTTCCCCCAAAACCACACAAACTAAAGGAGGAAGCACATGAGGGGCAGAGACAGGACAGGGAGTCAAGGCACAGTTCACCCGTCATGCTCAGGCTGAGGCTGGGACCACAGCCACCAGTGCAAGTCACCCTTGGACTATTTCTAAGAATGGCAGCACTATCAACAGTGGCTCCCCAGGAATCCCCTCTGCAGATCCACCAAGTGCCTGAGGGTCTTTTTTTACACTTGGAAATGGAAATGGAGGGTTTCTCTGACAGGATGCAGTGGCCGAGGGCTGACTGGGTGACCTCAGATCTTCCCTGACTGAGACCCCAGACTCATAGCTCTAGCCTCCTGCCCAATAAACACATACCTTATATCTTTTGTCATGCACCCCTTAAACTCATAGGAAACCCACCAGCTGGCCCTCCAAATTTTCAACCTGAATGATTCATTTCCTTACTGGGTTACAAAACGACAGAATTAAGATCTCCTCCTGCAGGTGCACACCTAAACACACACACACACACACACACACACACACACACACACACACACCTGCAGCTGTGTGCACACACTCAGTCTCTCTTTCTCCTTCCTCTCAGGAGCACACATGGCCTCTCTCCACTCCAGCAGAAGGCCACTGCCAGGACATGGCCTTTGTTTCCCAAGTGAAACCCACACCGCAAGTCTCTCCTCTCCAACCTCTGAATTTTGAAACTCTTCACTACCCACCGTGATGACCTCCAAAGCAACAGGCCTAGGTGCCGTGGGTGAAAGGAGGCAGAGGGAGGGGAGCAGGGCACAGAGGGCTCTGGGAAAGGGCCTGAGGCAGAGCCTTCCGCATGGAGACTCCCCACAGGTCCCAGCCCACCCTGCAGTCACTGGGTCCCGATTTCACACTCTGTGCCAGTGCCGCATAGTGACCTCGACCGGTATTTAAGTGAACTAACTTAAAAAACGACCCCATCTACCCTTAGAGAAACCTCATGTCTCTACCAGTCACACAAAACTAGCATTATTTGTGATTTTTTTGATCAAAATAAATAAATAAACCTCAACTGGAATAGAGAGCATTCTCCTGGGGCCACACAGGTCCTCGTCCTGGATACAGCTGCGGCTTACTTATGTTCGGCAGTCACCGCTTAGGGCCTAAGAGACTCTCTAAGGGGGACTCTGGGCCACCTCCTGCCCTTGTCAGTTGGGCTGTGAACCGTGCCCAGGACATCCTTTCAGGGCACGCACTGCCTGTGCACCAGCGCTGGGCCCAACCCATGGGGCAGAGGGTGCTCGTGGCTGCACTTACAATTCTGGGTTTGAAGGGCGGCTTGATCTTCTTCTGCTCCAGGAGAACCCAGTCGATCTCCTTGAAGAAAGGGTGCTGCTTGATGGCGTCTTCGCCGTTCTGCGCAGCCACGCAGCCCAGGCGCTTGTGGGGGTTCTTGGTCATGAACTGCAGGGAGGAGCACACAACACAGAATTACCCATGAGCCTTGGCAGACCTAGGCTGCAGGCAAGAGCCCAGGAGGCCTCCCCCATACCACCTGCCAGGGCTGTTTTTTTTTAAATTTTGCAGCGTTAGGGGCTTCCTGTCTCAGGGCATTCTGAGCTTGCACACGGACGTAGTATGTCCCGTTGCCATTCTAAGACTAGCATTTATAATACTTCACTTTCATCCTTACACAGTCCCATGACATACTATTATGATCTTTATTTTATTAAAGAGGTACTCGAGGCACAGAGAGGTTAATTAACTGGGTCAAGGTCATATAGCTAGCAAGCTAAGGATCTCAGGTTCTTGCTAACTCTCAGATACCCCTCAGATTCTCAAATCTTCCCTTAAGGAGACTAAGATCTGATAAACTCAACCACAGTGAGAGATCAAGTTCTTTTTGAGGTTAAGAAAAGATCGGGTATGCATGTACATGCAAAATTATACCTCCTGTCCCTTTCCTTTTCCAGATCCAACCCCTATCCACTTTTTAAATATCTGAATTTGCAATCTACATGGTGTCCATATAGGTCAAGAGATTAAAAAACAAGAAAATGAAAGGCTACTGCTTTTCAGTGCTTACATGTGAAACCATATGGATGTGCTTTTTCCTTTCTAGGTGGTGTCCTGTCCTGTGACCCACCCAACCGGGGAATTTATTTTTATTAAATGAGTTAGTGATGGTAGGCATTACTTTAATTGAGCAGCTATATACCAGCAAAACCTGCAAAACTACTCATAAATGGACATATTTCTGATAGCCACTAAAATAAAGGTGTGCGTGTTATGTGTGTCTGTGCCTTCAAGACAAAGTGTTACATTTCACAGGGTGAAGGTCAAATGCTTGCACCTGCCCAAAGGAACTTGAGAGGACAAACTACAATATGAAGAAATGAATCTAAAATGGTCGAACTTCAGGATTCATTGGCAGGGTTGGTTTTCTTGGGCCGGAAGTTCCTCCTATGGTCTGCTCCCCTGGTGCCCTTGAAACCAAAGCACAGGGGCGCAGGCTGAATCAGCTGGACAGGAAGAGCACAGACAGGAGGGGAGGGGTGCAGGGGAATGGTCCCAGTGAGCTTCATCCTTCCAATATACAAGTCACAACACTCTGTGGCTCGAATCCTGGGATATCCCAGGTCATGGAGTCTCTGCTTCTTAGTTTAGCACACATGAGCTTCTCACGTGGACCCTGCCAATGCTGATGGCCTTCTCCATCCTTTAATCTCTCGGTCCATGATCCTCTCCGGTTCTCAGGCATTTATTAATAACCAGTCAAAATGCTGCCTCCTTCGTGAGCTTCCCTAGATTCCTTTCTCTGTTGATACCTTGGGGGCCCATGTTTCTGGTTTACTTAAATTATAATTTATCTAAAACTATCTTCCCCTTGGTGAGTTTGTGATTTGGAAATCGGTCCCATCTGCCTGGCACCTGGCTTCATGTCTGCTCCTACTGTGAACTCAGTAAACTGTAATGAGTGAATAGGAGGCTGAAGCCTGGACCTCAGGCCACTGTGCTGAGAAGAGGCAGCATGATGGCCTCTTACAGTTGCACAGGTTGTGCACTGCATGACTATGATGCCAGAGGACTTTTCGAGAAGTCTACACCATTTTCACACTGGCAGTTGCCCTGAGAGGCACAGCCCAGTACCCGGAAATACAGAAAACCTGATTTGGCTCTAAAACCAAGTGACAATGTGAGGAAGTGGAGCATTCCAAGGCCAGGGGAGTAGAGGAGTCTTCCTTACCCCCTCAGCTCTTCCTGGCCCCCTCTCCTGGGAGGGGAAGTATTGAGAAGGGCATCCCGGGAAGCCTCCCCCAAGCCAGAGACTCTTCTTGCAGACACTAACCAGCTAACACAGTTGTGATCTCCAAGTTCTAAATCTCTCCAGGTCAAAGCTTTTCAACCTCAGTATTACTGACATTTTGATACTTCTTTGCTGTAGGAACTGTCCTGTGCATTGTGGGCTGTTTAGCAGTGTCTCTGGGTCTGCCCTTCACATGCCGGAAGCACCCCCTCACCCGGCAAGTTGGCTACTAGTGGAGAGCCACTGCTCTGGTCAGCCAACATGAGAGGCTTTGCCACTAGGCTGGGCAGGAGGACTCACAGGAAAATGGCTGGGCTGGTTTCAGGACCAGGGTGGGGGGACAGCTTGGTGGGACATGGTGTCCTGGCTGCTGTGGGTGCTAGAGGCCATTCCTCGGCTCATCAGCTGACCTGGAACCAGATGGGGCTTTGGGAAAGGGGCAGGAGAAAGCTCCCATCTCTTCCCCAGAGGGGCCAAGGCCCCCTGTGGTGGAGTCTCATGGCGGCTGCCCTCACGCTACCACTCCATAGTACAAGGACAGGCGTAGCGAACACACACACGTCTGTCAGGGACGTCATCAAGGGGGAAAGGCAAGATCCCTTGTTGAGAGGAAAACAAAATACATGGAGCAACCTTCTAATGTTTGTCTGAAAAAGGTGAAGAAATAGAATTGGTATCTGCATTTGCTTGTATATACCTAAAGAAATTCTGGAAGGGCATATAAAAATCTGAAAACAGGTAGGGGGAGAAACAGGCGGATGGGAGCAAGAATGAGACAGAGAACTTTGCCTGCATCCCACTCTCTACTTTCCCCTTTCGAAAAAACCCATGTGAACATCTTACCTATTCCAAACAGCAAGCAAATCATGACAAAAGTAAAGCCTTACATATAAACTAGGGGAAGAAACAGAATTCAGTGTGACGAGTTGGACAGTCCAGTCCCCTAAGCCAGAGTCCCTCTTGTGGGAGGTCATCCTGCCAAAGGCTCCTGGAGGGAAGTCAATGTGGAAGAGGCTGGAGAGAAGTGAGGCCACCAGAGTCCCACTGGGTACTAGCTGAGTGCTGGCCTGGCAGGTGCTCAGGACTTGTCCTGGAAGATCCCCTCTCTCCTTCCTACCAACGTGTCTGTCTCCATTTTTCACCAGGTGCTGGGATGAGTGAGGGGGATACCATCACTTGAGGATGCAAGAGACACTCTCCCTGTCCTCCTGGAGCATGCAGAAGGGTAAGGGAGGCTGAGAGACACCAGTAATTACCCAAGAGAACCAATTAACTGCGATGAATGGCACAGGAGAAGCCCAGCAGGGAGGGGCCCCTCTGAAGCAGGGAAGTCGGCAAAGGGTTCCCTGAGGAAGCAACACTGAGAATGGAACCTGAAGGAGGTACAAGAAGTACCCAGGCCAAAGGGGGAGGCAGAGAGCAGACAGGGAGAAGGATGGCTACAGAGGGCAGAGCAGGAAAGGACATGCACTCAGGCCAATGTGCCAGAGCAGAGCTCTTGGGGGATGGCGGAGCAGCGAAAGGGCCCCCTGTGTGACGTTGGAGGCTTCACTGAGGATATGGGTCACGGCTGAATTTTAAATAGGGCATGAGGCACAAGATGCTTGTGGTACGGAGATGGCAAAGAAGCAGCAGGGGACCCCATGTGGAGACCCTGCAGTTTCCCAAGAGACAAGTGGCCACAGCTTGGACTCCAGAGGTGGAGGTGGAGGACGGAGGAAGGGGACCAGAATGGAACATTTTCGGAAGGAGAATGGCCTCGATGGACTAGCTGCTGGAGGAGAGAAGGTGATGTCAAGCGGAGCGCCCGCCTTGCCAGCTGTGCAGGCAGGAGGGTGGTGTGTCATTGGCTGAGGTGAGGAGCTTGGGAGTGAGCAGGTTCGAGGGGGGTCATCATGGGCTCAGTTTGGAATTGCAGTGAATGTGAGGGGCCTCTGGACAGCTGGGTGGGGGTGTCGAGGAGGGGACTGAGAACACAGGCCTGGAGACTAGACGTGGGTCTGGCAGGGACATACCCCTGAGCTGCGGGCTTCACAGATGCTGGTGCAGGGCACGGGGGAAAGGGGAGAGTGCTGGGCTGTGGGGAAGCCGGGGGCAGAGAGGGACCAGGGCTCCGTCCTGAGAAAAGAGCCATGCACGACAGACTTCATTCATGAAGGGATCCAATGAGCTAATGAGTGACATCAGCAAGGAACTAGTAAGGGCAGGGGCCAAAGACTGGCTCTCCACAGTGACTAGGGACAGGTTTGCTTTGGCTCCCACCTTCCTTCTAATGGAACAAGTTATAATCATTTAACAGGGAGAGATTTTTACATAAAAATCTGAATTTCAGGCTTTGAAAGCCATACCTGGCGATGTGAGTGCCTCATTGTTCAGGGTGACAACATGCTGGAGCCCGGGAGTGGACACCCCTGAGATGGGCAAGTGCTCCCCAGCTTACTCTGCTGCCGACCAAGTCTAGATCACCGACTTGGTCTTTGTAGGCATTTAACTTTGCAGCCCGTGGCGAAAGCAAGAAGCAGAGCACTAAGCACTGTTGCCTTCGGTGTGTTGAAGAAGCTCTGGCAGCACCTGCAGTGTGCCAGGCACTGTTCTCAGGCCTCGGTGCAGCCGTGAAACAAAGTGACAAAACTCCTGCCCCTGTGGAGCTTACCTTCTTGTGGAAGGAAAGTGATACACATAAAAACAACCCCAATACATAATTTATAGAGAAAACTGGAAGGTGGGAAATGCTATCAGGAATAAATGGAGCAGAGAGAGGGGAGGGAGAAGAGGGGAAGTTTTAATTTTTCAAGGGCTGGGGAGGACAGAGTAGCCTCCTTGAGAAGGTGCCGTTGGGTCCGCACTTGAAAACATTCACTGTTATGTCCCCACATGAAGGGACAGCCATGAAGAGGCAGCAAAGGAGTGGAGAAGCTGCCCAAATGCCAGGCAGACCAGGGCCAAGTGCCAGGGGGCAAGGACAAAGAGGGCTTTAATACAGAGGAACTCAGCTGAGTCAGTGAACGTGGCAGGGAGGCTCCCCGGCCAGAGGTCCTGGGGTCACAGGGAGGCACAGGAGGCCCAGGAGGAGTGAGGGGTGAAGCCATGTAGGCAGAAGATGTGTGTGCCTCCAGAAACCTGCGGGAGGATTTTACGGCTTGTTAAAATTTTCATATATGACTTATGTTAGTGAATTGAGACAAGGGATACTGATTTTCCATCTATTATAGGGGCTAATAATTTTCTTTGTAAAATATGTATAATTAAGTAAAGATTAGGCGTCATCAAAAAAACAAGAAAAGCAAATAATGAAACGAAGGGTTTTTGAATCTGGCAGATTTTGTGAATGTGAACTGTAAGCTACTGTGCTTTGGGGCATCCTGATGGAAGAGAGAAGACGGGACTAGAAGTCAAGGTTCCAGGGCTGTCAACCTGGCCCTGCCTCAGGGTGACCTTGGGCAAACTGGTTGCCATCCCTGCACTGAGGGAATGTCACTTACTTGACCCAGTAAAAATGTCATTACATTGCAGAAATGGCCGTCTTGAGAAAGTAGAGTATTTGCACACGTGAGGGGTCATTGGCAAGGCAGAGACAGACTCCGCTGTGTCTGCCTAAAGCATGGCTGCCTGGGTCTTGAGTGGACACCATCTTGTCTGGTTGGCTACTTAGCCACAGTGATGCTGTTGTGGACACCAGCTGGGGCTGTTCTCCCTGCCCTTTGCTCCTCTCTCTTTTCCAGAGGAGACTTCAACGCAGACAGGCCTCTGGTGGCAGAGAAACAGGAGGCCCTAGCCCAAGTGTGACGAGCAGAGGGGATGACCTGGGCTGGGCTGGATCTGTTCCCTCTGAGATGCTGAGGGACACAGATGCACATAGTGTACCATCTCGGGAAACACACACACACACACCCTGTCCCTTTCCCACAGCAAAGCAAATGTCCCAGGCCCCATTCTCTACAGCAGTGTCTGAACCCTGCCTGAACTCCCCACGGGGGCTGGCCTAACTCTTCTCCCATCCAGTGGTGAGAAGAGGTGGTGGGGGGAGTATGCACACACGTGTGTATGTAGGGCAAGGAGCCCCTGGGAGCAGGTCAAGGGCAGTGACTCACGGCTTTCAAGATGCTGACGGCCTCCTTGCTAAGCCAGACAGGGTACAGCACATCATCATGCAGGATGGACTCAAACAGGTCGTCCTCGTTGTCAGCCTCAAAGGGGGGCTGCCCAGCCATCATCTCGTACATCAGCACCCCGAGGGCCCACCAGTCCACTGAAGGGCCATATTCCAACTCCTGCAGGATCTGCTCAGGAAACAGGCAACATTAGGGACCACCAAAGAATGTCCCCTCAAGTGCAACACCCCTGCCACCAATGCCCCTGGGGAGGTCTGCATCTTCATTTCTGACTCACTCCTCCACCGTGTGGAGCCCTGTCCCTGTTACCTAAGGGACAGGTAAAGAGCACACTCTGAGAACTGAGTCTGGGATGCACTTTGTCGGAGGCTGACTGTCATCTCTCCAGTAGTCTATCCTCCAGTGGGAACAAATGACTGTTTCTTTCAGCTTCAGATGAAGTTCCTAACTTGCATTCAGGGTTACGCCTTTAAAAATGCCTATCTTGACACTAAGATCAGGGTCAGGAGAGCAAGATGCAGACTGAGAGAGACACAGCAGGCTGTGAGTGGCCGATTCAGGTCCCCGTCTCACATGCAGCCCCTTGGCGAGCTCAGTGCTCCAGGGAAAAGGTGGCCATAATCTCAGTCTTCCCTAAATGGTAACAAGGTTAAATGTACCTGTGCCCTGTGCTTCTGGGAAGGAAATTACAGAAAATAAGCCTCTTCAACTCCTTTGTCTTCTATCCACAAAGGACCCACTCTGCTCTACATAGACCCATCTCCGTAGTTCCTCATGGCTCCCAAGAGATTTACTGATGAATCTTCATTTACCTGCCTCTGAAAAGCCCCAGACTCCTTCCTTTTCTTTGAGATCAGCCTCATGAATGAATGTTCTCCTTACTGCCATAGCCAGAGTCCAATTATCTTTTTGATTGTCTGATGCAACTTTGTCTTTGACAATGGTCACTGGTTTTACTAGTGCTCTCTTTTCCTCTGTCCAAATGTATACAGTCAAGATCACTTAGGTTAAATATATACATGACATGCTAAAACATTCTTCTAGAGCAATCCTAAGTAGCTTGGGAGTAAATAGAAAGACTTGAGGAGAAACATCTAAAACACTTGTTGCAGTTTAGGAATCTTCTCAATTTGGAATGAAAAAGAAGTAAGAAAACAGAGTCAACTCTAAATTATTTGGGGCTAATAATCTGCTGTGATAGTACCTTTGGTCTCACTGCCAAGTGGTTAGTGCATTGTATCTGTAAGGTCAGGGCTACAGGTCCCACCATCCTGAGGAGCCATCAGTTCTATTCCAAAGTCAAAGTGAGCTCCTTCTCAACCTCGTGAGATCCAGCACCCCACCTGGTTCACCCTGGCTTATTTGCACTACTAGTTTCTGTCCTTCAAGGTCATGGTTATGCCCTATCTCCTCCAAAAAGCTTTCCTGGATTTCCCCAGCTCTTTCTCCTATTTTAGGACATCTTAAGTCTCTGCTGGTCCTAAGATATGTAAGCACTTCAAACATATTACTGCATTTGTAGCTCTGTTTTCAAGGTCAGCTGCCTCCCCAGGGCATCTCTAAAGTACCAGAGTGAGGGATCTAGCATTCTTCTGAGCCCACCACCATGACCAGCCCATGCCAGTACTCAGGAATATATATTGTATGATATATAATTTCTGTATCTACCACTGTGTATATCTTCTGGGTGTACCTTGTTAACTCCTGGATTCAGGGGGTTTTAGGTGATAAGGTGGCCACACTTGAGTTCCAGAGAAGTGGGACAGCTGGGGTCTATGTCTCTGTGGTGAGAAGACCTCTAATGGTTTGTGGGTGCTCAGACAGGATGGTGCTGTGGGAACCACAGAGTGGTCCTATCTATCCCTCCCCAGCCCCTTCAGAGCCTTCTTGTTTCGGGTGGCATCTTTTAAAAAATGTCTTCTGTGCTTGGCTCTAATTACCTGCTTCTTAATCACCATGTCAGCAACGGAGCTGGTGAAAGGGCAAGGCTTTGCACGCTATGGGAGGACCTGGCCTGGCAGCCAGTCCCTGGAGTGGGTCAGAGCTGGGGTAGGAGAGAGGGCAGCTGTTGGGCCTAATGATACTAGGCGTTGCCCAGGGCTGATGGACACTTCCTGGGGAATAGGGCCAGGCGTGGAGAAAGGAGAGGTGGGCCAGAGGGCCTAGCCAGGGTTTCGTGGTGGGAAGAGAAGCTGTGGGCAGAGCTGACACCTCAGAAGATGGCTCTGGTTTCAGGGTTTGCCTCTCCTATTTGAATAAAGAATGTGCCTTCCAAAGCACGCCCATGCTTTAATCTCATTAAAACAGCCTGCCGAGATGGGCAGGGCAGACGTGAAGATTCCCATTTGAAAGATGAGGAACCAAAGGCTTAAAAGTTTCATGATTTCATCAAGGGATCGAGGGCACATGGGGGCATTCTGGCATGTTTTTCTTGCCGCATTATATAATCCAACAATGAAGATAATGGAGCCACTGGTAAGGCTTAACTGTTGGACAGGCACCATGTGAAGAACTTTGGAGGCATAATTTTGTTTAATCTTTCCACTAGTCCTTGATAAATGCAGTGATGCCCTTCTTTATCAGCTGTGATTTGCCTGCCATAAGAGCAGGGATTGTTTGCCAATCTGGTGTCATGGCTATTTTGCACAGAGGGCATGCTGGACAGGGCAGGAAAGAAGAATGGCAGCAGCTCATTATAAACACACATCAGAGTCTCCTTAGTGGGGTGCTTTGCATGGAGGCCGACTGGTTGTTTTGTCCATTATAAAGTGAGGTTTGTCTTGGGTGGGTCCTTAAATACTACACTGAGTTGTCAATCCTTCTGTCCTCACATGGACTCAGAGGAACCAAGTATTTTCATGATAAAGAATAAATGAAGAAGATGAGAAAAGCAGGTTCCAATGGAATGTTCTTACTTTCATTTATTTCTTCTTGAAGGTTGAATTCCTGGTATTACTGCTAAGGGAAAAGTCTATCAGAGACTGAAATTGCTACTATTTAGATCTCTTAAAATATTAGGCTTAAAGAGAAGCTACCTATTATAACTCACCATTCTCACTTCCAGGTCCTCCCCTGGCCTCCCTAGCTGTGGTCTGACCTGTGAAGACTCTCAGCTATCTATCCCTCTTGCTCTGTCTTCTGATCTGCACTGTGTTTGCCTGGGACAGTTCGGATTAGGACCTTCCTCCAGGATAACCCTTAGTGGGTCCCTAGATCCTATAGACTCAAGCCATAGTCTTAGGCCCTTTACCTAATCTTGTTCATTATTATGAGTGCTAAGGAACCCTCTGCTTATGCTATACTATTTGACTTTCCTTAAAAAAGCCAAGTGTTTTCATTCTTTGGCCTTTGCTCATGCTGAAATGTCACAAGTTTCCATTCATTCATTCGACAAACCATTACTAAGAACCTGATTTGTGTGCAGAATCCTGGGAGTACCCAGATTAGAAACACACATTCTGCTTTGTAAGGATTCAGAGCTCAGGGATACTGAACCTCCACCACAACTTGGCCTCTGTTCTGATCCTCTTGTTTTCAGGAATGCCCTCCCACCCCTACAGTCACAGGAAATCATTATTCTTTACAATTCAGTTCATCCTCCAGGTGTTCCAAAAAGCCTTCCCAAAACCCTGAGGATACCATCTTGTTTTATGTATCGACTTACTCTCCTTAATTATTCTGTTGACTTATCTGTTACTCCTACTAGGCCAAAAGTTCCCTTAGAAGAAGGACCAATGTCTCAATTTTTTACCCCAACACTGCTTTGTGTCTAGCAGGTGCTCAAACAATGCCTCTTAGAAGTAAATTAAATCTGAATGTGCTAATATCTCTATCATAGGCAATGCTTAATGGGATTGGAGCTTCCTTTCCATCTTACATTTCTCAGAGTTATCAAGATCATTTTGATTAAGTGTCATGATAGTCTAGCTTAAATCTGAATCATCCACAAACACCATGTATCTCTTGGTTTAGGTAAGATTGGAAAGACTTAAAGCAAATGAGCAAAAAATACCCAAACGACTTTCATATAAGGCAACCATTGGTAAGGCTAAAAATGAATGTCTCTGATCTCTGCTTATATTGTCCTCTTCCCGCTCAACCCTGCATTCCCACTATGTGGATCTGACCACTGCAGTGGAAATGGCAAGTGATTCCTAGTTTCACTGCTGATAAAACAAATTGCTGCCTTTTTCTATGGTGCTCTTTTATTGTGCTTATTGAGAAGTGAAAACGATGATGCAAGTCAACGAATTTCCCTTAGTCTTAGTTTTATTGGTGACTGGGACTAGGATGGGGAGTGATGTTCAGTGAGACCCTGCCCAGACACAGGGAATGGCCTGTTAGTCTCAGTTGACTCTTCATGGTCCAATCTCCAGCACATCTTTTTTGAGAAATCAGTGAACCTTTTACCTTCCCCTTTCTCCCTCCTGGAATCCACCCTGGTTTACCAGAGCCCTCCTAGCATTACTAGATGATCCCAGTGCATAGTGTTGGGCCCCTGCCTCAGTCCTGGCACCAGGAGGAGGTGGCCATTTGCCTACGGGCCTTACCTCGGGAGCTATGTAATCAGGAGTCCCACAGAATGTGGTGGTTGTCACGCCATTCAGAATCCCTTCCTTGCACATCCCAAAGTCGGCCAGCTTGCAGTGACCTTCTGCATCTAGAAGAATGTTGTCCAGTTTCAAATCCCTGCAAGACAGGTCAAGGCCACATGGTTAATACCTCACTCACCCTGATGGGGTCTTCTTGAGTTAAAGAGATACGCACATCCTAGGGAAATCTTTAGAAGAGAAAGTCCTGATGGGGGTGACCTGCCCAAAATCAATCTCAGTCCAGGTTGGTTGGCTGTGGATGATGCGCCATTATTCTCAGCGTGAGGGAGAAGCTTCCACAACCCCAGAAACATATCAAGACCATTGCAGTTTAACAGATTAAAGTCAGTAGCTATTTATTGAAGCCCTGCCAGGCATTGAAAT
Organism: Sciurus vulgaris; assembly: GCF_902686455.1. NCBI lineage: Eukaryota > Metazoa > Chordata > Mammalia > Rodentia > Sciuridae > Sciurus > Sciurus vulgaris. The sequence continues at coordinate 60,553,894 of NC_136475.1, forward strand.
TCATATTATTTAGACCTTCCTTTGAGAGAAAGAAGCAGCTAATCTTCCATCTTTCATGAGTTAACCAGTGTGGCGGTCAGGCTGACACATGTTAACATTAGTATACATACTGACATCACCAAAGAATCAGGCACTATTTTTTTTTTAAACTGGGTTTCAACCCCAAGGCGCTCTACCTCTGAGCTACATCCCCAGTTCTTTTGATTTTTTATTTTGACACGCTGCCTCACTAAGTTGCTGAGCACCTCACTAAGTTGCTGAAGCGGCCTTGGACTTGACCTCCTCCTGTCTCAACCTCCCAAGTCTCTGAGGATTACAGGTGTGCACCATTGCACCTGGTTCAGGTGCTACTTTTGCAGGGCCTGAATATATGAGCCATTGGATTTCAGAGGGGGAGAGCACAGATGGCTGGTGCAGGCAGCGAGGGCTTCTAGGAAGCAGTGGCTCAAGTTTGGATAGAGGCTTGATTTAGATAGACCATGGGGACAGAAGGTGGGAGGGAGAGGAGGTAGATGCAAAAAGAGCTAAAGAGAACACAGAATTGGGTCCCAAAAAATGGTGAGGCAAAACAGGTGAATTGGGACCAATTCAGGGAGCCTTGAATGACAGGAAGAGGGGTCTGAAATCCATGCCAAAAGCAACAGACACCTTACCTGCGGGAGCTTACCCTTAGTCTTCCAGGCTGAGGGGAGGAAAGGTCTGGGAGGAAGGCATGCTGGTTGCAATAACCTAGGCCTAGAGGATATGGATGGTTCTGTGCAGAAGGTGAAGGCCATGTGGGGTATGTCAGCCTCAGCCAGTATGACTCCCCTCTGTCCTATTTTACACTTTGGGGTTCTGTGTAAGAATTTATGAAATCTGGGGTTCTAAGTAAGAATTGCCTTCCACCCAAGCCTGGAAACCCCAGCCTGGGCTTGTAGAAGAATCCAGACTGTCCAGATGGACAATCCCACCCTGGGTCTCCTTTAGTAGCCACTCTGGGCTGGAAGGGGGTCTTACAAAAAATGCCCGTTCTCCTGCATGCAGAGAGCAGGAAGGGCTGTGCTCGTGACCTGCTGGTATTTGGACTTGAACTCCAGCCACCGCCAGGGACCCTGGCCTGAGTGCAGAGGTGGGGCAGGAAGTGCTTTAAGACCTGCCTGCTTTGCTTCCATGACCCTGTTTCCGTTTACAGCTGGGACTCTGAGAAAGAAGAAAGCACATAAAATGTGCTGCTCTAAGCAAATGCTTGTGAACTACAGAAAGAACAGTGAGCCCAACCAAGTTGAGCCATGGGGGCCAGGCTCCCTGATCCCTGCCCTGGCACTGTGTGTGGCCAAGCCTCAGCTCTGGTTCGGGGTAGGAAAGCAGGGACAAATGCTGGGCTGGGATCCAGGTGTCCTGGGGGTTTTCACTAATGGTGGCATAGTCCTGTCAAGTCACCTTGCTGGGCCATTCCCTGATCTGTTGAACCAAAATAACACACTTTGCTTGTGGGCTTGTTTGAAGGACTAATGGGATAAATGGTGTGAAAGATGAAGGTCTTTGATATCACTCCTTGCACTTCCTGTGGGAGGAGTCTGAGTTCGAGGGAGTCCTATCTGCCCACTTGCAACGTTCCATCACCAGCAGGCTGACCATTTGGGCTCAGCTGGCTGAGTCAAGTGCCCCTTTGTGCTCTAATATCCAAAATTGCCTTTCCAAGGTCCACATGGTGCGTGTGACAATCACAATGGCAATACTAATGGTAGAATTAACAAGAATAATACTTCCTGATGTGTGGAAAGCACTCAGTGATTGACATTCATGCCCTGAATCCCACTGTGAGTTAGGAAGTGCACACTCTGCTGCTACTTTATCCTTGCACAAATAAGTAAACGGAAGTGGGAAGAAGGCAAGTGGTTTTTTTGAAGGTTACCAGGGACCTTCTGCACTGAAAGCTGGCATCTTACCGCCTCTTGCCTCAACCTGCGTCAACTTCCTCCAGCACCGGCCACCACTCCTAACTTGATAAAATGCCCCAAGTACCAGCCCTTGAAATGCTCTCTTTTAAAGCATTTGTCCATCATGGGGAGGCTCTGTTCTGGTTGTTGTGTGAATGAGATAGATCAGAATATTCCAAGGCGGCTGAACCCACGTCTGTTCTGGCTCAGGTTGCTGGATGAGCACAGCCCTCTGCTCAGGTTCCTACTCTTTTCAGGGATAAAGGGAAGGTGGGCATCCCCTTTCTGCCCACCGCCTTCTCTTCTTTGTGGCCCAGCTGCACACCATCCCTTTACCGCCTGCCCTTGCTTCTCCTTGAGGAAGAAGCTGCCCCAGTTGACAGCCCAGAATGGCCACCTGACCGACCAGTATGACCACTGGCCTGGCATGGTCTGCAGGTGGCTGTGCCTGCCCTGTGCCCGGGGAGGCTCCAGCCCCAAACACTTCTTCCTGCTCTCCTGCTGCCAACGCCTGAAATCCCACCTCTTGCCATTTCCTCCATTCCCTCTCTGCCATCTGAATTTCCTCAAAACTCTAACACCCTACACAAAAACACCACCTATGGAAGATTTAAGACTTCTATTCCTTTTTTGTGTGTGACAGAAAAAAAAAAAAAAATAGTGCAGCTTGAAAAACCCCTGGACACCAGAGAGGATCTTATTAGAACTCCGTTCCTCTGTGGGATCTTGCATCAAAATGCAGTCTGTAAAGATAAAAATAAATAAAATTAAGCAATAAAAAAAGAAGATTGTTCATTCTCCTGGGATCTTTCCTCCCAGGGGCAGGGGACAAAGACTGCTAGACTGCTGGAAGGTGGTGCCACTGCCCTGTGGTTGCCAATGTTTGCCTCCACTTACACCAGCATGGCTGCCCCAGGATCCTTGGTTTTCCACTTCCTATTCCTTCCCCAGGAGTCCGTCACCAGCAGGTGTTTAGTGCTGCCTCTTCAAAAGGGACCCTTAGGCCTCCCTGGGGAGGAGGGTTGGGAACAGGGGTACCCCAGCCTTGCCTACTCCTACTCTGAGATCCAGCTTCACGGCAGGGTGGATGGTCTTACCTGCCTGCAAGTTCCCAGGCACTTAGGACATGGCCAGGCACATAGTAGGTACTCAGCAAACTCATTGACTGACAGCTTTCAGAGAGACAACTGCCTAGATATTAGTCCCTGTCTACTCAGTCATCAAATATGAGGGCATTTTTGAGGCATGGGACATTTTTAAGGAGTGGGCTCATTTTTTTTTTATAGAAGGGATACAATAAAATCCAGCAACATCTCTTTCCCTATATATAAACCATTGTGACCTTTACTTATTCCATTTATCTATTAATAGTTTCATTCAATTTTTTGTTTTTCCAGTGGGTCATACATTATTGTGCTAAAAAAAAGAAAAAAAACCCACAAAAGTATCAAAGAGAAGATAATAATACTTTTCTTCCATCTATTCCTTAGATACCCCTCTCTCTTCCTAACAAGTAATTTTTTTTATTCATTTCTCGTGTATCCTCTCAGTCATAATTTATGCATAAATAAGAAAAATGTGAAAATACATTCATTTCCCCATTTTTAACAAAATAGTGCTTACTGCGTGGGGAGCCTTACTTTTTTTTGCTTGATCTGTATTGGAGATCTTTCTATCTAGGCACATAAAGAGCCTCCTAGTTCTTTATTTTATGGCCATATAATGTTTCACTATTTTTACTGGGGAACATTTGGGATATTTCTAAAATGCCATTATAGTGTTGCCGTGAATAACCTCATGCATATGTTATTTTGCATGTGTACCAAGGAATCACACACATTTACTAGACAAGAAATTCTGAATTAACTATTGCAAGAATGTGCACATCAGTGGATGTTACCCAACTGCTCTCCTTTGGGGCTGAAAAATGTATACTCCCATCAGCAATATGTGCAAGGGCCTGCTTCTCCACATTCTTGCCAACATGGCATGTTGTCCAGTTTAGGCAGTATGTCAGGTGAAAACAGCACCTCAGTATACTCTTAAGTTTCTCTCTTAAGTCTGAGCATTTTTTCATATCTTTAAATGAGAACTGTATTTCTTTCCTATAACTTATCTGTTGCTACATTTTCCTTTTGCAGTGTTTGTTTCTTACTGATTTTTAGAAGCTCTTTCTATATTAGGAAACAAACTTTGTACAGAATAAGAGTTGCAAACACTTTCTCTAGTTTATTGTTTGACTTTTGACATGGCTTATGGTGGTTTTGGTGATATTATTTACTTTTATGTAATTGAATGGATGCTTTATTTTATGGTTCTTGGATCGTATGTCTTAACTTGAAAGATTTCACCCATTTTAAAGCTATAAAAGCATTTTCTCAAGGTTCCTCCTAGTTACTTTTGCTTTCATTTTATAAGTTTAAGTTTTTAATGCATTTGGAATTTGTTCTGATAAATGGTGTGAGGGATACATTCAACTTTGTTTCCAGGTATCTGGAAACAATCCCAGGTGTTGAATAGTTCACCATTTCCTCATTGATGGAAATGTCACCTTAATTAAGTCTTCATGTCAAATCCTCTTATGCACTTGTATTTTTTTCTGTACCATTTATTCTATCACATTGCTCTATACACACTTTAATTTTTGCAGGATTACAATGTTTTAACACCTAACAGCACTGGTCCCTTTCTTCTTCTTCTTTTTCAAAATTTCTTGGCTATTCTTACTTGTTTATTTTCCCATATGAACTTTAGAATCATTTGTCTGGTTAAAAAGAAATCCTGGTACTGTTTTTATTGGGAACACATCTATAGTTATAAATTAACCTAGGGCGAATTGATATTTTCATGATGTTAAGTCTTCCTATCCAATAATATTGTTTATCTTTCCATTTGCTCAAGTCTTATCTGTGTCCTTTAGTAGCATTTAAAAATTCTCTGGTATAGAACTTGGGCATTTCTTGTCACATTTTATGGCAGATTGTTGGTTGTCCCAATATCCATTCTCACTTCCTTCCTTAGTAAGAGAATGTTGAGGGGTTTCCCCTCCACCCTTTTAAAGCCATGCACATAGCCATGTAGCTATAAACTAAAATTAAAAAGGCTCCCTTGGAGCTCGGTGTGGTTATGTGACTAAATTCCCGCCAATCCGACATGTGGCAGTTTCCTTAAAAGGAAGGCCCTCTTGCTCTTTCCTTCCTCTCTCCTGTGTCCTGAATGAGGCTATAATGCCTGCTCTTAGCCACTACCTTGGCCATAGTAAAGAAAAAGAGATTAAGCCCTAGGAAGGATCCTATGACTTTCATATGAAAAAGAAAAAACCTGTGTCTTATTGAAAGCACCGTTGCTTGGAGTTTATGTTAATTCTACCTAAACCTACTTCTAAATAGTCCAAACTATTATTTTATATTTTAAATTTCTATCATAAATGGGGTCATTTCTTTTATTAGATCTTTCAGCTGGTCACATATGAATACGATAGCTACTGATTTCTGTTTATCATTCTTTTGCCCTACCACTTACTGAATTCTCTTTATTTTTGTGAAGTAATTTTCCAATTGCTTCTTCTGGATTTTTCAGATTATCTGCAACTAGTGATCATTTCATCTTTTCCTTTTCGGTATTTACATTTTTGATTCATTTATCTTCTCTGTATTGACTGGCATCTCAAGAACAATACTAAATAATAATAGTGATAGTATCTTTAGTAGTCCCAAATTTAGGAGCATTTTCCCTCAGACAGAATGTCTTAATCATAGTCTTTGTTGCTTGTCACCTGGATCAACAGCTACCTTACTGTACTCTCCACGAGACTAAGACTTATGAGAACTTCCATGTAAACACACTTCCTCCCCAGCTGCCAGAGAGCTGTGGGCTGTGGGCAAGAGGCTGACAGCAGACTTCAGCATCTCTCTAGCCCAGGTTTCTCAACCTTGGCGCACTGGGGCCAGACTGACATTTGGGACTAGATACTTCTTTGCTGTGGGGCTGTCCTATACTCTGCAGGATCATTAGTAGCATCTCTGGCCTCTGTAGTAAATGTTGTTAGTACTGACCTCCCGTTGCACTGAGACATTGTCAAACATTCCTTGCAGGTCTCTCGTTGACAAACACCATTCTCACCTAAGTCATAAGCATGATCAAGGTTCCAAGATGGCCTGGCCCAGATCATTAAGCCAAATAGAGATTTGGAAGCAATGCTTTGGCTAAAAGGAAAGGGTACATTTGCCTAGAGTATGTCCCATCATTTAGTCCCCAGGAGTCAGGAATCCTGACTAGACCAACCTTGCCAACATCTGGCATCATTAACCCAACTTTTAAAATATTTGAGAGAACTGAGGCTCAGAACAGCCACCTTGCCTGAGGTCACATGGTTGGGAAGAGGCAGCACTGGTCTGTCCCAGGCGACTACTACTGCTGTGTGTGTGTGTGTGTGTGTGTATGTGTGTGTGTGTGTGTGTGTGTGTGTGTGTGAGAGAGAGAGAGAGAGAGAGAGAGAGAGAGAGAGAGAGAGAGAGAGAGAGAGAGAGAGCCTTTGATAAAATGGAAGCTGCATTAGTTGGAAATCTCTATGTGATGTTTGGACCCAAATTCCTTTGGGCTGGGAAAAGAAGACCGTGGTGAGAAGGGAACCACAGAGGCCGAGAGATCACAGCCGCTGACAAGGAAGGATTGATTTAGAGGCAGGATGGCAGGACCCAGGCTCCCCTGGGGCAGGAGTGCAGACCTCTTCCAGAAAACCAAAAGACGTCAAGAAAGGAAATTCCCTCAACAGGGTACTAAAAACATTCTATAAAACCTATCTGAGAAAGGGAAAAAAAAAATCTAGCAGTTAGTTTCAGGGGGAAAAAAAAATGGACTTCTAAGACCAACTGTCCTTGCTACTTTATTGGGGTGGGAAAGGAAAAAAAAGGACTGTGGGTAAAAACATAGGTCCCTAAAAGGAATTTGCTATGAGGGAGGAGAAAAAGCGCCTATAATGAGGGAGAACGGGTGTGTAAGGTAATGTCAGAGACATGTATTGGAGGTGGAATGGGATCAGTGGTAGGTCAGATAGCGTTTTTAACCAAAGCATGCTGTGTGGGGCACAGGGGGTGCTGGGAACTGAACTCAGGGCCTCATGCATGCCAATTGTGCTCCACCCACTGAGCTACATCCCCAGAAGCCTGCTTTTTTTTTTGAGGTGGGGTGAGTACTGGGGAATGAACTCAGGTGTACTTGACCCCTGAGCCACTTCCCTGGCCCTATTTTGTATTTTATTTAGAGATAGGGTCTCACTGAGTTGCTTAGCACCTCACTTTTGCTGAGGTTGGCTTTGAACTCAAGATCCTCCTGCCTCAGCCTCCTGAGCCACTGGGATTATAGGTGTGCGCCACTGTGCCCGGTGAAGTATACTTTTAATATAACAAGAAACCAACTGCTGAGCTCTCTAGCAACGTGTCTAGAATGATTTGAACTATATATCTTGGCTTCTAACACCTGCCCCCCAGTTGTGGCTGTGTGTGTGTCTAATCTGTGACAGTGGTATATACACAAGAAGTGGTTAGCACCTACGTGTGATCCGAGATGCGCAGTGGGGCCCCTACCTCTTCCCAGTGTTCAGGGGCAATTCTGAACTGGACTCCTAACTCCACTGCTTCCTAGCTGGTTAACGGTGAGTTGGTCTGAAATACCTATGAGACTCAGGTTCCTTATTTGTTAAATGGTGGTTCTATGGCCAGGATTGAATGACATAACCTGTGTGAAAGCTCTAGTACAGTGCTTGATACATGTAGTTCCTCAGAAATTCTGCCTTCTCCAGGGGTCTCTAAAAATCTTTTCTTAAAATATGGATCCCTTGCCATGAAAAGTCACTAAATCCCTAATGACTCTTCATTTTTGAAAAATATTTAGTATCTCCTATTTGGTATGAGCCACCAAGATAGATGAGAGAAAGAGGGAGAGAGAAAGAGAGAGATGCACTAGACTTTGAGTCTAGCTGTAACAAAATCATGGAACAACATCCCCCACCATGCATGCATGAGAACATGAAGCTCCCCAGGAAGAAAGTAAAGGCAGGAGTCTGGGGTTGGGGTGGGGGTGGCCGTGGAGCCACACAGGTGTTAATAACCAGGATGGATGTGACAGCTTTCAGACACTTAATAACCCACTTAGGCCTGAGATCTCTGTCCTGGGAGTGGCTACCACATGTTATCAACTGGGATCTCCAGGGGTGGCGGTGGCAGTGAATAAGCCCACTTTAGTGAAGTGAGCCAGGACCTGAGCTTCAGACATTCAGTGGAGCCCTGCTTTCCCCACTCCGCAGCTCGGCTGTCACATCTTTTCTGAACACATCCTTTCTCAATTTGGGCAACTCTAGTTTCCAAATTTGATGGTAGATGCCTCAAGAGTAAGGGCCAGGGAACTCTTCAGTAAACCACACAGCATTTGGCAAAGGGTTGGTGTGTGAGGCCCTTAACATATCAGAAAAAAAATGGAAAAAAAAATCTTTTTGCATGACTCAAAAATTCATCATGAAAGAAGAGACTCATAGGTGCCTGTGGTCTTCACCCAGGACCTGTATTTTAATGCCTCAGTCCCCACTGCTCTTTAGTTCCACAAATCTCAAACCTGAGAGTCACAAACATGAGAGTGAATTCCTTCGGTTACTTGAAGATAAAAGATCAGAAAATTACTTCAGGGATGCCAAGCACTTGGGTTGCCAGAGCACAGGCCCTTGAGGGAGGTTATAAAGAAACTTGGCCTATTTTTGGACAAATAGTGGAGACTTTGTGAATGAGGGTGGCTAATCAGATAGGAATGGGGCTGTTTTTGGCAGATGATACCAAAGACCTTCATATTCAACAATCAATACATTCAAAAGAAATATACAGTCAGATTCCCTTCAATGTTGTGGCATTGCTAAATGCACCCTTCCTCTGTGGCAGGGACCCCCCACCCCCGCCCCACACCTAGGAAAGCTGAATCTCTCAGAAACCATCCTAGGCCAACCAAGAAGGCAAGCGAGATAGATCTATTGTCTTTCCATCAAAAGCAAAAGCACAGCCAGGAACAGTGGCACACGCCTGTAATCCCAGCAACCTGGGAGGCTGAAGTAGGAGGATCACAAGTTTGAGGCCAGCCTCAGTACCTTAGCCGCGAGGTCATAGGCAACTTAGTGAAACCGTCTCAAAATAAAACATAAAAAGGACTGGGGATGTTGCTCAGTGGCAAAGAGCCCCTGGGTTTTATCACCAGGACCAAGGAGGAAAAAAATGCAAAATCACAATTTGTTTCAAAGCCCAAGACAAATGATTTTTAGATTCTCCACTAGAGTGCTGAGCTGAGGGCAGTTTTTCATACAGGGAAAATCTTCCCTAAGTCTTTTCACAGGAAAAACTCAATCATTTAGGAGTAAAATAATAACTTCCTTTATAAAATTTTCCCCAACTCCTTTTTATGCCAGGTTCAGTGTTCTCTCATTTAATTCAACAAAGACTCCATGAATCTGGCAGAGTGATAATGATTATCATTTTTAGAGATGAAGGTGATGTGTTCTTCAGGGTGGCCTTGAACTCCTGGGCTTAAGTAATCTTCCTGCCTCATCCTTCCAAGTAGCCGGAAGTAGAGGCCTGTACCACTGGGCCCTTGTGGTAGGATGTGTATTATCCCCATTTTCTAGGTGAGGAAAAAAGGTCTGAGGAGTTATTTAACTGGTCCCAGACACACAAGTGGTGAATAGTGACAGTCAGTCCTTCCTCACGACACTTCCATGTTCTTAACCACTCTGCTATGTTGCCTGAGGAGAAAAAAAAAATGTTGCATCCACACTCCGCCCTTTTGTGGGACAGAGAGCACAGCTGCTGCTGTTAAGATGGTAGCTGTTCCTGACTCGTGGCAGTATGCTTATAAGATGTAACTGATAAGCTAGACAGGGCTATTTTCACCAGATGGCCTCTTATCTGGAGAGAGCAGACATTCAGCCATTACACCAACAGCTGGGAACCTGAGGTGTCAAGCAGCAACCCAGTTTACAGCCAAAATAAATAGCCTGGGGCTGTACCTTGGCATTACAACTTGGAATCACTGCAGAATAACTTATCTGATTGCATGATTATACAATTTATTTTTTTAAACTCATAGCACATTCTTATCCTTAATATTCCTGGGTAAATTCCTGACTCCCACCAATGGGAGATAGGCATTGACTTGTAGCTCTTAGGAGCATCATGACACCCATACCTGGTCCCCCACACCCCTAAACCATCAGTCAACTTACTCATCAAAACAGCAGCTCAGAATATAGACTGGAGCCAAGGACAGAAGTGACCCCAAGCAAGTAGCTTCCCTGAGCATTATTGTCCTTGAAGATAAGACTGCATGAGTTAATCCCCAAGGACCCTTCCAGGCTTTGAGCCTGGTAAGTGCATGCACCTAGAGTTCATGAAGCTCGGACCTGCAATCCTGGCTATCGATCATCAAATGTTTCCTTTCCACTTTGGAGCAAACCTTTGCCAGCGGGCCTTTTAATAAAAAATGAAAATCAGGCAATGCTATCTCTTTCTTGTATCTTCAATGGTGCCCCAGGAACCTGGTTTCTAGTGTGGCATGAGGGACCTTTACAGTCTCCATGAACATGGCGCCATGTCCCCTTACAATCCCAATTAGGGGCTGGCAGACCTTTGGCTGGTCCCTGTCTCCTACCCGATGACTGGCCCCACTATGTGTCGGTCTCCCATGATAGACTACGCCACAAGGAGAGGGCCGCTGAACTGCCATAGGGCCCGGTGTAGTCCAGCATCTCAGTACAGGTAGGTCAAGTGGATGCAGGAATACAGGGAGAGAGAGGCGAATTCTCAGACCAGGGCCCTGGGCAGACACACATTTCCAGAAAACACATGGAACAATTTAAACATTATTATTGAAATGATTAAACCGAGGTCAAAACCATCAGAGACGGCCAAATATGGCGTTCTCGTGCATCCTCTGCATTCACCCCTTTGTACTCAGGAAAGGCCCCGAGCAACCGTGACTCCTCTGCCAACCCTGCAGCAGTGTCCATGGCAGGCAGCGTGGAGTTGAAGTTCCTTAATTCTAGCCTGGGGCCTGGCTGGTCTCCCTGCCGATCTGTGCCGCTTTCCTCTTTCCTCCACCATGTGGATCTCTGGCAGCTCCCCAGGCTCCCCAAGCGCTTTCCTGCCTTGAGATCTTGACCACAGCACAGTTCTCTCTCCCTAGAGGACAGAATCCTTGTTGTTCAGGTCTCCGCTGGATCCTTAAAGATGCCTCTCTTGATCACTCTCTCTAAAGGACTCCACCCCACCCATTACTTAATCTCAGCCACAGCACCTTGGTCACTCCTTCACGGCATGAATGGCATCTTGTACTTACTTTGCTTGCTTATCTCCTGAAATGTTATTGGTTTCCTCACATGAACTCCAAGAGAACAGGGACTGCATCTTTGTATTCTTAACTGGGTCCCCAGAGCCCTGCAAACTGCCTGGTACTCAATGTTCGTTGAACACTAGGAAGAAGTAAGGGCAGAGCCTGTACTAAGTCTGTTTAGTGACAGGCTAGTTAATGGCACATTCCTTACCTACTTGGCCCTACTATGTAATAATTCTACAGTGTTTACTGAGTTTCTACTCTGGTCTGTTCTGCTAAGCCTTAAAGATACTAAGAAAGAAGACATAATTCCTATCGTCAAGGAGGGGCTAGGGTCTGGAGGGAGACATGGACATGAGGCCAGGGCACTGGGGATGGGGATCTCTGCAGCAGAGGGACAAACAGGACATCATCACTGCCTCAGAAGGCACAGCTGCTGGCTTCGCCTTGTTTGGGGCCGGTGACATGCAGTTCTTATTCTAGCTGACACTGTCCTCACAGCAAGCTCACTACAGTGGAAGGACCAAGAGTAACCTTTCGGGGCGCGTGCTTGGAGCCCGCCGGAAGTGGTCTTTAGAACCTGATGCAGGGGCCAGAATTCCTGGACAGGAAAACCAAAAAAGCTCCTTGGTCAGGAGAAGAAGCTGCCAAAACGAGTTAGTGTACATCTTCCCTGTTCAGCCACACAAGGAGCCACGTGCTAGGAGAGTGGTCAGCCCTGTGCAGGTCACCCCAGCCCAGATAAAGAGTTGAGGAAACACAAATGTAACTCCCCACAAGTTGCGGGGGATGTAGGGAAGGCACGTCTTCCTGCAAACGGAGGGTCACGCAAGTTACTTGGAGGATATCAGAGGCCTACTGCAGGGCCAGGGGGCTGAAAAAGGACTGACCTCTGAAGGGACAGAAAACAGATTTTATTATTCTTAAAAAAGAAGTCTCACATTTGTATTTGTTTAATTTGGCCAGGGAAGGTATTTGCTTTCAGAGCGTGTGGTGCATTTCAGCTGACCAGAAATGCGTGTGTGCGCGTGCGCGTCCGCGCCTATGCCCGCGAGGAAGGGTGCGGGACCGTGCTCATGCCACATGTTCTTCCGGGCTCAGATTTTTGGGCTGAAAGGTGAGGAGGATGCACGGGCTCCTGGGGATGAGGCAGGTTGAGAAGATTCCTCGTCTTCATCAAGGAAGACACAATGGTGGAGTTTGCGAAATAAAAAGACAGCCTCCCTTGATGGGTTGGTGAATACTGACTGAGCACCTACTGTGAACCAGAGAGGTCAGGTTTTGCAATGAGGGGAAGGGTGGACTAGTAGTTCAGACTGCACATGCTCAGTTCGAGGTGCCTCTGAGACATCCTGTTGGATGTTCTGACCAGGTGGTTACGTGTGAAGGCTTGGGTTGGAGAGAGTCTGGGAGAGATATTCTAAGAAGAGGGTGAATAATGTGAGAAGAGAAGAGGGCTAGAACAGGCTGGTAGGCAAATCCAATGTTGAATCGCTAGGACTTGTGAAGTAGCCAGAGAGCAAAGTCGGGAGACTGTGGTGTCTGGAGGCTCACAAAGAGCCAAAGAGTGAGACTCTCAAGCAAAGGGTACAGTCAGCCAGCGATAGGGCTCTATGACTCTATGATTCTGAGTTCTTTATACTTAGCCAAGGCCCCAGGACCTAGATAAGGACATTTTTCCTTATTTATAGTTATTTGTGTTTTCTTTCTATGCTTTGAAATTCCGAAGCTGGGGTGCAGCTTAGTGTCTGGCAGAGTGCTTGCTAGCATGCACAAGGCCCTGGGTTTGATTTTCAGCACCATAAACAAAAAACAAAAACAAAAGACCTGTGACTTGGAAAGACTTACCAACAAGAAGTAGCAGTAGTCATATTTTTTGAGAAAAGGTTTTTCAAACCAGTAGAGGTATGAGGTCCCAGGGCTTTAGTAAAGAGCTGCTTTAGTAAAGAAAAGAGCTTTAAAACTCAATCTTGCCATGGGAAAAGGGGAGGGGATTTCCAGAATTCAACTCAGGGAAAATAAGAAAAGAAAGCAATAGCTCTGTAAGTGTGACCCTGGGAGACATGACCTTGGGCAAGGCAGCAGCAGTCTCCTTGCAGGAAGAAGCCCATTCAGAGGAAATCCACAGAAGCTGCTTGCTCTCCACGAACCTCTAGCCTTCAAGCCTTGAAGGATCTGGCAGCTTTTCCTCCACGATGCCCACCCCGGGCTGTCCCCACGAAGTCAGCAGGTCAGTACATGGTGCTCTGACCTGCCAGCAGTTCAGCATTCCTTGGCTGTCTGACCTCTCCACTCTCAGGCCTAATGCCTTCTTGTTCCCTGGCCAGAAATGCCTACCAGACTCCCTTGGTAGGGGGAATCTGTACTCTGGATCTTTCTTTACTTACTTCTTATCAAAATTCACCCTTCCCCATACTATGAACTCTTCCCCACTATTTGCAAATCTCTTTAATGTCACCAAGCTAAGTGGGATGCACATTGATTAAAATGGAACTTCTCCAGGGGACCTGCACAGATTGATCAGAAGGCCAGAGAGTTGGTGCAAGTGATTTAGGCCAGGCACACAAGGCCGCTTCCCAGGACCTTGCAGGAGGGGACTTCGCTTTGCCTCCTGAGGATCCTCAGGGCCACTGCTTAGCTCCATCCTGAGTCCACTGCTTCCTTTTTTTCCTTTTTAAATCCTACAACCTTCTTGGAATGGGATTTGGATTTTCTTAATGTCATTCAGTTGAAATTCACACTGCTGTCACTTCCTGGCTTTCCTGGCAACCACCAGCTGAGTGATCCTCACACTAGCCAAGGTGGTTTGGCCATAGAGGTGGGTGAGACATGAGTGAGGTATGTTCAGTGGAGGGGAGTACTTCAAGATGGCTGACCCATCTCTGCTCCAGGAAAGAGTGAACCCAGTTTTTAAGCAAAGCCAATCTATAGCTCGGGTTATGGAAGTATACTGAAGACATGGGGGTACCCACACAGGCTGTAGAAGACCCTCACTTTTAATACTTATGGTTTTACTGACTTGAGCATCCCCGAAGGTCAAGTAGCAATTTCTACCTGTGTAGAGTGCATACTTTAACTTGGTTTTAAATGAAGTTGGTGTGTGAGGTAAGGCCAACAAATGGGCCAGACCAAGTGGAGACACGTCACAAGGTTGACGAAAGGGACATTTTTCATCCAGAAAGCAAGAACTTGGACAATTTTTTGGTTTCTCCAATCTTTGACAAATAAGTCCTCCAAATATTCCATTCTGAATAAAATAGAATAGAATATCATTGCAAGTGTCATGTCCAAAACAAACTTTAGTGAAAACTAGGAAGGTGGTCAACACAGGGTGTGAGGGTGTGCCAGGAAACAAGACTCTCAAGCTCTCACGTCTCCACGTCTCTACAGGTATTAACCACACCATATACTTTATTTCATACGTTTAGCAAATAAAATTTTTATAGGAGTCCATTGGTTTGGACTGAGCTCTTCCTGTACCAGGTACAATAGCCCAAACCAAAATGGAGTTACTCATGCTGAAGATGCAAACCACCAGGCTGAAACCAAGTTGTTTATCTGACCTTTCTAGAAATCAGATAAGAGATAATAGCCAAATCCCCAAACAGGCCAGTTTTAGTTGATAAGAAAGTCTGTTCTGATTTAACCCTTACAAAAAAGTAACCTGAAGTCACCTGATGGTAACCAGTTTCTTTTTCTTATTTTTCTGTCTCTTTGCCAACTTTCCCTACTACAAGACCCACTCTTCTGCTACTGTGGGAGCTCTCAGTCTATTTCATAGAATGGAGGCTGCTCCAATTCATGAGTCTTAATTAAAAGTACATATATAATAATGTAGAATGAAGTGTGTGTGATATACAGAATGATTAATATAAAGATGCAGGTAGAAGGGAGTAATGTTGAGAGTTGGTTGCCTTTTCATGTTTACAGTAAGGTATGTGCTGTGAGAGTAAGCCTAGGTAATATGCAGCCCTCAAGCTCTCTTTATTTGTCTCATCTATTAATCATATATACAGTCATGCACTACTTAACAATAAGGACATGTTCCGAGAACTGTGTCATTAGGTGATTTGGTTGTAGTGTGAACATTATACAGTACAACTTACACAGACTACCTTTCCAGATGATGCAATCTAATGGGACCACCACTGTACAGACAGTCATTATTAAACAAAACTTCCTTATGAAGGGCATGACTGTACTGTATTATTTTTATACTAAAGTATACACAAAAAAGTACATATACAATAAAGTATACCTTATGTACCATAAAGTATACCTTATGATTAATACATGCCATATGTAGGGAGATATTGGAAGTTATAGGTTCTTTTTTTTTTTCTATATCATTTACCTTATAGGTTCTTATATATACATAATATATAATATATAATAAAGTATATATGCAATACAGTGTGTAGTATGATTAACATATGTAAAGATTATTCAGTATAATTATACATTTTTATCTTCTATATCAAAAGTTCATACAGTGTACATACTACACAAAATAGAAGTTTAATTATAAGTGACTTATTAGGTCATACTTGGCATTGTTGGTCTTCTCCCAATTTTGCAATTTATTCTTACCAGCCTAATGCTTAATGATAATAGAAATGGAAACAATAAAAACAATTACTCTTAAAAGCTTAGGAGTATACAAAAGCTAAAGCTGTCGTCTTATCAGTCTTAAAAAAAAATCACTATTTTCATGTGCTGACAGTCCCTAATGGAGGTTAATTAAACAAATGCTAATTTTCTAATCTGTTGATGACTGGCAAATAGTGTCTGTATTGCCAGAGATTAGCTGTTAAGATAAACACCCACAACCATACCTGCTCTTTTTTGAAACCATAAATGTTCTGATTTAATGGAAAATCACTGCAGGGCACAAGTATAAACTGTAAAACAATTAAAATAATAAATCCAAATGGCAGCAACTCCCAGTTGAATCTTACAACATCAAACTAAACAGCTGCCAACCCACAGAGCTCTGCCCTGGATCCTCTAGGTGCTGGGGCAAGACACAGGCACAGGCAAGTCCTGAGGGAGACGTCCAGCGAGAAGCCAGGCCAGCAGAGTCCCAGCTGGGAGGGTGAGATGGTCACCCAGGCACTGGAGGTCCCAGGGTCCTCCTCAGCTTGCTTCCCTTCACAGGGAAAAAATCTGCTCGTGCATATCAATATTTATAGGGTGTATATTATGTGACATACACTGTTCTTGGACTTGAAGAAACAAGGTCCCTGAACTCACGGAGCTTACATTCTAGCATGACAAGAGACAATCAACTAGTATAGTAATAAATAGTGTCAAGAAGTGAAAGCGCCACGGGTGTTTACGCTAGAATTAACTCTGGTCCGTGCCCTGTTTCTTTCTCATTAACAACCCAATGGTATTAAGTACCTTCCATGTGTCCCCGTCCTTTGTGACTCTAAGACTTGGCTTCTGCCATCTGCATGTGAAACCAGGAGAAAACCAACAGGGTACAGTGCTCAAGGTGAGCATTTTCGAGTGCCCTTTGTGTTGAAGAGCTTATTTCATTCTCCCCAAGCTCTGGAATGTGTCCTATTATCACCCCCATTTTAGAGAAGACCAAACTGAGACTTAGAGACAGTGGGTACCTTGCCCCAATACCCACAGCTGGGATAGGGATGGGGAGCTCCACAGAGTGAGCTGTGAACCCCAGTCTCCATGTGTACCTAGACTGAGTGGTAGAGAAGGAGGTCTCAGGAAGCTGTGAGCTCCTCAAAGAGAGACCCGCACTGGTACACTGTCCATGTTCTCCCCAGAGGCCCAGGGCCAGGTGCAGAAGATCGAAAAACACTGTCCGGCTGCTCTCTGGACCACTGAAATTCCCTGGCCCAGAAGATCTTGAGGAGTGTGCTTACCAGTCCTGATTTCTCCCTTAGAAATCACAGTTCATTGGCTTATCAACTGGATTCTTAATGGTCAATCAAAAATCTAGATTTGGATCCTTGGAAAATTGGTTGAAATATTAAGAATACAAGGATTAGGGAATATTTACAAAAACAGGGATCCTTCACTATGCCACTTAAGGATTAGTAAGACAAAGCTGCCTGAGTCTAAGCAGGAGAACATGACGTCTCATACAGTCAAGTCTGAGATTATTCTGATTTCTTATTAACATGTGACAACCGTAGCTTAATCTCATGGAGCCTCAGGCTCCTAATCTGTGAAATGGGGATAATAACACTCACTTCCAAAGACTTACTATGACACTCAAATGAGATAATATGGGAAAGGTTCATTAACAGTTCCTAGTACAGCATGTGTACTTGACAAATCCTATAAAGAACCTGACCAATCCCCCAGCCCCATGCCTGTTCCAAACCCCTTTCCTCATTCTTGGTAGCAAGTTGTCATTGTGACAGCCATTCACTGTTCAAGATTTATAAACTTGAAACTATTTTGGGAGGTGAGGGCCTTCTGTTTGAAAGCGGAAAGGCCCTGCTGCTCACTGGACATTCACCACAGGTACCTGCTGATCACCTGCTGAATACATAACCCAGGTTGAGAGCCAAGACCAATACTGTGAAAAGCATTCAAGAGTGCTTGACGAGCAATCCTGAAGGTATCAGGTCTCCGCTCTGAGAGCAGGCGGGGGCAGAACTGGCCCTGTACCTTGACTCAGTGTGCAGAAGCTGAGAGGTTAGGGTCGGAGGCTGGCTTGGGGTGCATATGCTCTCTTCTTTACTTATTAAAACATAAATAAAAACAACTCTAGGTGACTGTTTCTGCTCCAACTTCAAGATAAAACATTAAGTATCTTATTAAAATCTGGAGGAATCATGTAGGATGCTTTTGTATTAAAAAAGATTCGAAGAATCCAGAGTTTGAGTGATACGTGAAGAAAATCCATGATTAATGGTGGAGGGGCAAGGATCAACGATGCTGAGCTGAGCAAACCTGAAAGCTAAATAAAGAATAGAAACTGAAGCAGCAGATTGAACTGGAAAGGCCCAAGTCTGTAGGTTTGCTGGCCTCAAGCCTTTCTCTTTTCCCATCACCCCCACCAACTCCTAGGCTGAAGGTTTAAGGCTTAAAACAGCATCAAGTCTGAAGTTTTAAGCCCAACTGCACATGTGCCTTGGAGGAACTGATCTAGGAAATGTGTGCTAATGCTGGGTCTTAAGAAAGCTCAGTGCTCCAGCGTCTTTCCTCATGCATCCTTGCCTGGCCTCAGCAGCACCCCTTTTCCTGCATCTGATGCCTACTAGCCTTCATGCTGTTCCCAGCTCTCACCCACCACGATCCAGGGAGCCTGTGACAGCTGTATTCCTTTGCCTGCTGGTCCGAATACACAAGGGAAGAGGAGAGGAGACCCATATTTGTCAAATCCTTGCTATATACCAGGTCTGTGCTAAACTTAGTAGGAATGCAAGAAAGAATTACCTCTAGGAAAAGGCCTTTAACCTGGCATTAAAATGGGAAATACATGGCCGCTAAAAGATGCAAAAATATTAACTGTTCACTTTCAGGCTTTTGCAAAAACTTCTCCCTCTGCACGCAACATTCTGTCCTTGTCTTTACTGGTCAATGATTCCTATCACTTTCTATAGGGAGTGTGCATGGACTCCCCAGTCAGGTTCAGTGCCCCTCGTAAGAAGTCCAAGGCACCTGGACCTCCCCTGCCACAGTATTTGCCACAAGGAAATGTGAAGGACCCTGCAAGGCAATGAGGTCCACAAAGAGGAAATAAAGGGATTGAACATGGGTCACCACTCAAGACCCAGAGCACCTTGCACAGTGCCTGGGATACAGTAGGAACTTAATATCTGAGAACGAATATAGGGACAAAGAGGAGACCCAGAGAGATCTCTGAGGGCTGAACAGAGTCAGCTTCCAAGACAGGAGGCACCTTGGAAGGCTGTGCTAAGGAAAGATCCACTAAATTTTTTTTTCTGGAAACATAACACTGCCTATGCCCAAACACAGATGCCAAGCTGACAAAGCAATACTGCCTGAAACCCCGTGGCAAGAAACAACCTGCTGGAGTATTAGTGCCTGGTTTGGCAGCACCAACCCTGCTGCTTACATCTGCCATGCTGTTTGCACAGATTAACTTGTCTTAAATAATTCTTAATCATTTAAAACAGGCACTTCACTTAGATACAATGAAGACACGTACAAATGGATCTTGATTCACACTCCATCTTGTGATGGCACTAATCATGTATGAATGGTCTCTGATTTTCATGCTTATTTAATCTTAATGTGAATTAAGAATGATTCATTGTCTTGGGCTTAACATTTGTTTTATTCTCAAAGGTCCTTACCTAAATACCTACTAAGGGTCTCTCCATTGTTAATGGTTATTTTTTTAATGTCCTTATTTACTGACATGGGAATTTAGAAGGAAGTTATTCAAAGGCATTGAGAAGTGACAATAAAGTCCATAAATGAGTAGTCTTTGGTTAGATGAAAGCAGTGACTGATTTGTTTCCCTCTTCATGATATGTAACCATATTCGGTAAGTTGATCTTCCTGTTTGTGCCCTGCATATAGCAGCCAACCTCTGATCCAAATTATGAACTTCAGAAAAGATTCCTCTTCCAGATACATTGATTCTCATAATCTCAAACCCATTCATTGTTACCTAAATTGTCTACCAAAAAAGTCACTGTTATCAGTTGGTTCCAGAGAACTTTCCAAAGAAGCATAGTGTATCAGAAACCAAACACTCCCCTTTGTCAACCACACACAGTGGGGACCATGCCTATTTTTCCTTTCTATCAGAATTTGGACTACCAAGTTCTACAGAATGGATGATCTGGAACACTAACCATTAATTCATTTCCCCAAATACCCTTCCCAAAGACATTTCTCCTAATATTTAGATAAACATAATTGCAAACCAATTAAAGTCCAATTTTCTAAAGTATATATACATACATATAACTAAACATGGCAGTGAAGATGAACTTGAGAAATTTCTACAAGCAGAAAACACTAAGCAATTAGAGGCTGAAACAGATAAGACATCACTGCAGATAATTACCAAGGTGTCTTCATTTGTGCCACAGTAAGATAGTCCAAATGACACATTCCTTTCTCCAGGGAAGACTGAACTTTTTATAAAGGTCTTTTTAAGACTCACCATATTCACTAAGTAAGTGGTGATTGCTACTAGAGAATTTTTTTTTTTTTTTTTTTTTTTTTTTGGCGGTGCTGGGGATTGAACACGGGGCCTTGTGCTTGACAGGCAAGCACACTACCAACTGAGCTATATCCCCAGCCCCCAAGAATTTTTTAAATTGTTTAGGGCTACCTGACAATCTATAACCATACAAATACCATCTATATCATTCCCACATCAACTACATGAGGATCTTTTCTAGAAGAGGGGAAGCTCAGAGGGCTATTAGACTCATCCCCAATGCTTAAAGAATCTGTAGTTTGTCAAAGGTAGATCAATGAGTGAAGTGTTGGGGGCAAAAAACATGATCTCTTTCCTCTTCTCAGGAGCCCTGCCACCGATGCAGCCCTGTGGCTTTACATGATTATTTTTAACATAAATAGAAGTCTTTGATTGGAAAAAGAAAACAGTTCCAGAACAGAGTCAAGGGAACTGATAAACTAAGGTTTCATGGAGGAAGAGGACCTGGTGTACATTAATATCAGTTGAGTAGACTGAACTATTCTTTAAAAGGAAGTTCTCTAGGGACAGGTGTCTTTTCATAGTCATTTATGTCTCAGGAGGCAATGCCAACATAAAAGGAGAAGTAATAGTATCAGCCACTCAACTCTAAATCTCTATTAATATGTAAATAGTTAAAAGTCACTCTTCAGAGCTGGGACTTAGCTCATTGAAAGCACCTGCTTAATATGCATGAGAACCTGGGTTTGATCCCCAGCACCACCAAAAAAAAAAAAAAAAAAAAAAAAAAAAAAATCGCTTCTCAACTACTCTGGCTTGGTCAAATTGCTTAAACTCCTCTGCCTTGAGTTTACTTTCCTTCAGTCAGTAAAGTGCCTAATAAACATTTGCTTCTTCATTCATTGCCAGCAGCTTGATCTCTTGGAAAGTCACCAATGGTCACCACCAAACACCCAGTGTTGAAGACTGACGAGGATACCATATAACACGGAAACTATTGCATTGGCTTTTGATCCATGAGACAGAGAATTCTTAAGAATTCTATGAGTAAATAGGCCAAATCATTCATTTTCTCAATAAAATGAGTTCCTTGCTTTTGTGTGGTACTTTTTGACTTCCCGCAACTCTTTTCTCCTCATTATTCCATTGATCCTCATTTCAGCCTCACTACCTCCCAGTCACTGTCCCACATTTGGAGTTAATAGTTTGTGTGATTTGCTTATCTTTTTACTCCAAGTTTCCAGCAGTATGCAGACAAAACAAAAACAAAAAAGCAAACTTCGAGCATTTTCTGTTGTAAAACTTTTCCTTTCCTTGTACTTGTACATTCCTGTTAGTGAACTAGAGCAAGAATGCTTCTTGAAGTTTAAGCATACATTCCAGAGAAAGGTTTCCAAAACCAGAGCCACTGGGCAGTAGTATTGCCCCAATGACTGAGGGCAAGGTTGTTTGATAAAGTGCTTTAGAATTTTTTCTCCAACTTTACAAGGGAGGACAGAACTCAGTTTTATGTGAAAAATAGTTCGGCTTCACAAAGACTCTTCTACTTATAATGGAGGCAAACACTTGTTGGCACAGTGCTAAAGAAAACAGACTTGAGTCAGACAGTTGGGTCCAATGCTCACTTTCTGACCATTAGATGTTTCTGCTTCATACTTCAAAGTGAAGCCTCCATTTCTTCATCTGTAAAATGGGGACAATATTACCAGTTTCCCAGATTGCTTTCCTGAGGGTTCAATGAAAGAACATACAGCAAACACTTATTACCTTATCCAATTTAACCCTGCATTAATAATTACTAGTAGTTATCAATGTGATTTTTTTCTCTTGGCCTGATGTGCTCCTTTTAAAAGTCCTGTGAACCTGGGGCTGAGGTGCAGTTCAGTAGAAGAGCATTTGCTTAACATGTTCAGAACCCTGGGTTCTATCCCTATCACAACAAAAATAAGTTAATAAATAAGTACATTAGCTGCAACCCAATTCAGAAGAGGGCCACTTAGTGAGTGAGCCGAATGCAAGAGAGAACAGTGCTGTCTTTACTCCATGGTCAGATCCTGACTCCTGTATATGGGTGTTCATGAGCATCACTGGGGAACACATTTAGGTGGTGAAACCCTGAGGGTATTTATGCTTGTCTATATTCAGTCCAAATGTACTTGTTGTCATGTGCTGAATGCCTAGTGCCATGTGATTCTCATATTAAAATTGGTGAGCCTGACCCAGGATTTCCCATAATTCAACATTTGTTAGCCATCCCTACAAGCTTAGTACCATGCCAGGTCCTGCATATTTCCTCTGGGCAACTACAAAATTTTAGGCCTACTGTGTAGTGTGCTGCACAGACTGGACAGGTATTTTGGGGACCTAGAGGTGTAAAAGACAAGGAGGGACTGCCCAGGGCACCCTGGTGTCAGAGGGAACAGATCAAGAGATTGCCCTTAGTCCTCAGGTGGAGCCTGTCTCAGAGCACAGGGACAGTCCTCCTCAGACTGATCTCATGCCATAAAAGGTTCAAGGCAGTCTGGTTCCAAGAGCCCATAAACCATGAAATGTCTACAATAGGTGCACCCAGGTGGAAATGAAAACTGTCTACCTGCGTAGTGTTAATCCTTTTAATCCCAAGAACACCAAACCTTTTGCTGGTATCAACACTTCATAAAAAACACTGAGAGGGTTGGTGAAATTAAGATGCTCTAGTTAGATCAAGTTGTGACAGTGAAATGGCTGAACAACAGCAACAAAAAACCAGCGATCAACTTTTGTTTGAAACAAAACTCATCCAGAGAGAAATGATTTTTATTTGGGGAAGAGATCCAAGCAGTTCAAGAGAATACTATGCTTACTTAAGACAATAAATTTTACAACTCTGGCTGAGTTGATTTCTTCTTTTTTGTTGAATCATCTTTATGATCACATAGGTCAAGTACCACATAGTCACATTGATTGCATATAGTTGCCACAAATGATGGGAAGCGGATATTCATACACTTATCAGGAGAGGACTATATTTAGACTCTTCTGGTTTTTACAGTATGGATTAACTATCTTTCTTGAACTTTACAGGGGGAAAAAAAAAGAACCTCTTGGCTTTTAGAAGATGGTTCAAGAAAGATGTTGAAAAAAAAGTTCAACATGACCTGAGAAGTTAACTTACAAGAACATGTTAAGTGGAGAAAGAAAAGGAAAGGACAACTGCAAGTCTTTCCCTTGACTTCTGTGTTCAACATCCTGATTTCCTCAGAATGTGAAAACCTGCAAATCTGTCTGAGCTCCACCTGATGACCATGGTGATACCCACACAGACCTTATTAGTCAACACAAGGGGCCTCTTAACTCATAACCCCTCCTCATCACAGACCTGAGGGCGAGAGGAGGGTTTTTCAGCCTGGGCACTCCAGATGTCTGAGGTTGGCCAATCCTTAGTGGTGGGGCATGTGCTTTGCAGAATGGTTAGTGGTATCTTCGGCTTCCGCCCATGGATGCAGTTGCCTCCCATGGTCCTCAGCCCCAGGTTTCAACCTCCCAAACGTTTCTGACATTGCCAAATGCCCCCTGGGGGTAAAATCACTAGCAGTGTTTGAGAACCACAGCGCTAGAGGAACATCAAGAATCACCTGTTCTCATCAGGGAGGTGAAGACAAATGGTCAGTAAGTATCTACAGCTGAGTTCAGTGTTTTTTCCTCCTAAACAATGCTGCCCCCCTAAGAAACAAGTTCTATTTTCTATCTGAGCTGGGGAATTGAGCTTCCTAAGTCTACTGACCATTATTACAGCATCTCCTGGAGCTTTATGAACACAGGAGATTCCGGGCTTAATGGGTGGAGCAGAGAATCTCCTAGGGTCACCCAAGTGGCCTCCCAGTTGCAAATTCCCAGGGTACCCACCAACTGAAAGCCAGGAGAAGCTGACAATTCCCAGGGGACATTTTAAAAGGCATATTCTAGTTACAGATTTCAATTCAAGCTACAGAATTCTAGTTACAGAATTCAATTCAAGCAACAGGAATTGAGAATCCTGAAGCTGAAATTCAGACGTGCTAAAGGAATGCTACCAAGAGCCTCGGTGGGGCGTTCCTTGCTAGCTCCGCTTTGGTAAGAATCTAGCACTTTCTCTGTCTACTGTTGGAACAACGGTGTTTCTCACTCAGGGTTCAGAGGGGCTCTTTGTAGGTGTGGCTTCACTTGCTAAGCAACAATGGTTTTTGGAAAAGAAATTGCTGCCAATGATTTTACCTCTTCTAGAGCTAATGCAAACCGTACTGTGAAATGGGGTGCTATGCTAAATATTAAATCCATTCTATTCCATCTAGAGGGACTAGAAATTGGAGGAATTCTGAAGACACGAAATCCCAAGGCCGACAAAATTAACTTTAGAACCATTTGTATGTATTTTATACTCACAGGAATTTTATTTATGATAAGAATTTGAATGTGTCCTTTTCTATCCTTATTTAAAAAGATGGTGACATCATTTAGCTACAGTAAAGAACGCTTAAAATGAACTCATAGCCCAACTTGTTACTACCACTAAGGAAGAAGGGTGCGGGGAGCTCTAACAATCCTTAGTTTTTTCTCCTTCACAAAAATAACAGAAGGAAAGCTGCTACTGTAATCAGCAGTGATTGCAGGCATTTCCTGTATTTTTATATCAAGCTGGCTGTTTTTTTTCCATTACATACCCAGTGAACTCCAGTTAGGTCAAGACTGGAGAAAAACAGGACCAATTATGCCTCCAAACCCACAAATCTGCCTACTTAGCTCTGCTAATTTTATCATCTTGACTCCATGGTTCCAAGGAACCAGGGACAGGAAAACCTCCACAGGCCATTTGCTCTCCTCCTCTGACAGCCAGTTCGGTCCCAGGACTTCCCCTCCACTCCTATCTCATTCAGTCTCCAGCATCCCAAGAGGCCATGTTTGCTAATGTGTTCAAGTGAGAGGGTTTTGGATCAAGCCTCTGCTTTGGGAGAGGCTTCCAGACTCCTGAGAAGTCACTGTTCCAGGCTTGCCTTCGGGCAAGTCATTGTCTAAGAGTCATTCTTGTCCATCGCTAGGAAACTTCATTCTCAGGCTTGCTCCCCAAGAAGGACAAGAAGGTCTTCTTTCCCATTTCTCACCTTCCAGCTCTTTGGCTTTAGTTTAAGTCCATTTCTCTTGCTCTATCTTCTGTTTCCCAGAGAAGATTAGGACCCTCCTTACTGAAGTCAGCTCTTATGCAAAAATCCTCAAATAGGCTCCTCCTCACTTGCTTTTGTCACTTCAAAGATTCCACGAAGCCTTCTCTACTGTGTCTCTGCATTTTTTAAAAAAACAACGTTTAGCTCCTTGCTTATAGACCACACTGGTTTTTGCTGCCAATACAGTGATTTTGCAGCTTCTGGTAACTAGTCTCTCTTTCAAACCTTCTGGAAAGCTGTGAAAACCTTCTTAACCAATTTAAGATTATTACAGAAAGGAGATCAGATCTTTGGCAACTTTCAGCAGTTTCTCCTCTTTGGCCCACAACCACCCAAATGCCCACTCTCCTTTGTGTGTGCCATTTCAGGTAGATTTATCCCTGGCAATGCTGCTTCTGCTCCATCTTAAATGGCAAGATCATGAAGGAGCCTCTCTGGTAATCAATTCTGCAAAACTGGCCTCTAAACTATTCCTACAGGGTTACTTGGCTCTGACAGTTTATTCAACTCCCTGTGCTACTTATCAACATTTTTTTCTTGTTGTTAGTATTAATCTCCTTGTCCTATGTAATTCAATATCATGATTTCAGACTCTTAGAGCTGGGGTGGACCTAAAAGGGCAACCGACATTTTTTGTTTGTTTGTTTGTTTTATGGGAACAAAAATTAGAAATGCTTTTCTAGTCCATCTGCAGTTACTTTAGGAGACCCTACTCCTGTGATACAGGTGGACCTTCAAGTCCAAAGTGGGCATTCTTAACATCACCCTTACAACTGATAGATCAATATTTAGTAATTACCTACCATGTAACCTGACTCACTGCTTAGGTATTTCAAAGGAATAATAATAATAAATAATTACTAAGTCTTTCTATGTATTTTCTGTGCATTCCTTCATTTAATATTGACAACAATCCATGAAGTGGTATTATTGCCATCCCACTTTTTTTAGTGAGAAAATTGAGGACCAGAAGAGAAAATAGAACTGGCTTAAGAGTCACACACAGAGCCAGGACCCACCCAGCAAGTGTTTCTGGCTCATAGGTGTGTATCCCCCCAAGCCAGGCTGCATGTTCAGGCTCCCCAGAAGTCCTGTGGAATGCACTGAGGCTTCTGCCTATGTAATTTCTGGGCCTTGTGTTAAATTTTTCTCTGTGTTTCAGAATTCATCATTTCAAAGCTACTCAGAAAAATCTTTTTTTCTTTAATAAGCACATATTATTTTTGACATAAAATGGTTTTCAGAAATCAGGTTTACTCTAAAAGTAGAACAATTTAGCAAAACAAAAAAAGCTATTCTCCTCATAAAAACCTAGAGAAGAATAATATAAAAATATTCCAAGAAGTAAAAGCATTATTTCCCCCTAAGAATGAAGTCTCCTGAGAAGACTGTTGAAGAGGAGCACAGTACTCATTGGGATATAAAAACTCTGGTATTTTTTTTTCAAAGTCTATTTCCTTATGGCAAAATTGAGAAACTCCCATTCTCCTGATGCCCTTACTTGCTTTCTGGAAGAGCAAATCTGGCAGTTTCCACAGTACATTTATTTGATCATTAATTGCTTTCTTCACTTTTCTTCAAATATCAAATTGGTTTCTTCTTCTTCTTTTTTTTTTTTTTTTTGATACCAGGAATTGAACCCAGAGGTACTTAACCTATGAACCACATCCCCAGCCCTTGCTAAGTTGCTCAGAGCCTTGCTGTTTTAGTCAGTTATTTCACTACTGTGACTAAAAGAATCTGACCAGCACGATTATAGAGAAGGAAGAGTTTATTTGAGGGTTTCAGAGGTCTTAGTCCATAGAAGGCAGGCTCCATTTCTCAGGGCTCAAGGTGAGGCAGAACATCATGGTGGAAGAGTGTGGCAGAGGGAAGCAGCTTTCATCATCAGGAAGCAGAGAGAGTCTCCACTTTCCAGATACAAAATATATCTCAAAGCCACGCTCCAATTTCCACCTCCTCCAGCCACACCCTACCACTTCAAATAATCCCATCAGGGATTAATCCATTGATTGGGTTGAAACTCTTATAACCCAATCATTTCTCCTCTGAATCTTCCTGCATTGTCTCACATGTGAGCTTTTGGGGGACACCTCACATCCAAACCATAACACTTGTTGAGTTGCTGAGGTTGGCTTCAAACTTGTGATCCTCCTACCTCAGCCTCCCAAGCTGCTAGGATTACAGATAGGTGCCATCACACATGGCTTCAAATCAGGTTCGTGGATATTAAAGATAAAAATTCCTTGCTTCAATGTTCCTTCTTATATGAAATTTGACTTACCTGTGTCTTTACTCCTGGTTTCACTTTCAACCATAGCAAAACACAAAGGCAAACACATATACATACCACCCACCACACATCACACCATTCTTTGGATTCTTCAAGTAAAATATCTTTCTGATAGCCACAGTTTGTTTTCTCTCTTCCGACCTAACCTCCAGAGAGCTTCTCATCTCCTCTCCTTCCCCTAATTTCAGTATAGGATGTTTTCATTCCTCTAATTTCTCCAGTCAGCCTTTTCAGGAGCTTTTTTCCTTGAATAAGCATCCTTCTCAGAAACAGTCTTCTTGGTAGGTATGGAACGAACAACTCTGGACAGTCCCAGGGAAACACAGGGGACAAGCGCAGGGACCATGTAACTGCCTAATGAGCCAAGCGAGGTTGCGGGACATTAGTGTTGACAGCGCAGACCAAGCTCAGCCATTAAATACCCCACGTCTTTTCAGGAGAGGGCACATGGTAGGGGTGTAGTGGGATGGGCTGGGGGAATACATAGAATCATTTGGCTCAGTGCAAATGATTATTCTTATTATTTCATAATTGTTCCATGGTGCAACAGAATCAGGCAAGCTGTTGGCTTACCTGATTGCAGCTCTCCAACCTCCTTTCACATTTTTCTTAATCATAACTAGGATGAAAGCAATCAGATCATGGTTACCAAATTGTATATTACTCAGTTGCAGGAATGTTTTTGGTTAGAATCTGGATTGAGGATGCAAAGCAATTCCTGCCCACGTTTGCACACTGCTTTCTGAGAAGTTCCAAACAGCAGCTCTGGGCTGGGCGTGGTGGTGGGCACATGTAGTCCCAGCTCTACACTGAGTACCTTGGCACATGAGAGAAGGAGAGTCCATGGTTCCTGATCTCCAAGGGCCAACAATTTAGCTTGGGAGTCAATACTAACAAAAATGAAACATTCTGAGACTGAGCAAATCCCTACCCATGGTCCAAAATACCACAAACTAAGCAAATGCTCATTTGCCTTTCAGGGAAATTTCACCCCAATCCTCTTGCCCTTGTAACATCATAAAGCGAGCTTTTATCCTTTGTAACTTTAGGCTTTTAGTTGACTAAGAACCCTAAGTTCCTAATAGTAAAGAATTTTGTTTGTTTGTCTTATGTTGAAAAGAAAAATAAAGATGAAGAATCATGTAAAAGATAAAAGAAAAGAAAGCAAGTGCTGGGAACACACTCTGTGAGCTGAGTTCCCCAGGGTACCCTCTGGGATGGGTGCTAATTACAGAGGGGGAGAGCAGCCTGTGTCTGGTTCCAAGCAGGTTCTAATTATAGCTCTGAATCTTGCTCCCATCTAAAGCACTGATTTATAATTCAGATAGATACACACAAAGAATTCGGTAGCTTTGAAGTCAGCAATGATGCACATAGAGATATTTCCAAAATCTGGCCTCATGCATGCAGTGATGTCTCTCATTGATGGCTGGAGCCCATGGGACATATACACACAGACTTACCCTTTGACAATAAAGCAGGACCCACTGGAGAATGCTGGGGAACCTGCAGAAAAACATGGCTTCTGGGTTCTTTCAGCTGTGTGATTGGTGGTTCGAATCTCTGGGCAAGATCAACTAGATGGAAAATTTTCACTGGAGTTTTGGGGTTTGTGAGATATGCATTTCTTTGTGCAAAACACAAGTTAGGCGTTCAGTAATGGTAATCTACTACACCGCCTCGCGGGAGCCTAGCAAAGATGGGAAGCAGCTTCTACCTGTGAAAGCAGTGGGGCAAGGCCAGGCAGCAAGGGTCCCAGGCTGAGCTTGGAAACTTTGTGCCTTTTTTTTTTTTTTTTTTTGCACTCCTGGGGATTGAACCACCCAAGGCATATTAGGCAAGCACTGTACCACTGAGCCAAACCCAGCTTCTTAGTTGTGCTTTACATAGCTGATAACCTATGAAATGTTACTTTCCTGCTACCTTATCTGAATAAAAGCTGCCTAGGACTGAGCTACTCTGTGGCCAAGGAGGAATATCAGAGGCATCCATTTTCCAGCAGCATGATCCATGAGGATGGCCGTAGGACAGCTTGGAAACCTCCATGGGGCATCTCTGCATTTCCTCAGCAGCCCAGGCCAATGGGACAGGATAACCCAGGATCTTCTAGAATATACAATCTTGGGAAGCAGAACCCCTTAGTACATATTATCAAGGCCCTAAATACTTTTTTTCTATGTTCTGCCTTTTTCTTGGCTTAAGTAATCTAGGTAATGGCTCTG
This sequence comes from Sciurus vulgaris, assembly GCF_902686455.1. Taxonomy (NCBI): domain Eukaryota; kingdom Metazoa; phylum Chordata; class Mammalia; order Rodentia; family Sciuridae; genus Sciurus; species Sciurus vulgaris. The sequence continues at coordinate 60,583,989 of NC_136475.1, forward strand.
ATTCTCCAGATATGCACACACATACTTCAAACCCCCATTGGTATATTAGAATTCTCATTGATTCATAAGGCACCGCAGAGGGACTTTCTTGAAGGAAAGGGCTTTAGATTTTCCTAGAAGCCTTGGACTCTGGGAGGGCAATTTTTTTTTTTCTAGCCATGTTGGGCAACTGATGCCCGACTCTGGGAAAATCATGACCTTGACTTAGAAAAATCACAACAAAGCCCCCTGACCACAGGAAACTAAGACAGACACAGAAACTTCCTCCGAGGGCAGGCCTAGCTCTGAACATATCCGCCCCTGTTGTAACCAGAGCCAAGCACTTCAGGATTCTTCTGAACGTGTGTGTCTCCCTACTCATTTGGGTCCAAAGGCCCAGCCTGGCAGTTGTTCAGATATCAAAAATGTCAGAGGAGTGAGGAGAAAGGTGTTCCCATTAAACTTGAACTATAGATCCAGGAAGCAAAACTAAAAGAGAAATGAAAACAAAGAAAAACGAATAACTAGCAGTATCTAGAATGTTCTTGAGGAGAAAACAGCAGAGGTGAAGCATAATCATGTCTGGTCCCTGCAACTACCAGGATTGAGCTGAACAAGTGGCTGGTGCTCCTTTTGGATTCACTGCTTTACGCTGGGCATGAGAGGAACTGCTCCTGTCATGTTGTCCCTGTTAGTTTCATTTTCCAGGAAATCCTAAAAAAGGGTTTTGGTCCAAAAACCAACCCCAGTCAGTCAGAGAGAAAGCCCCTGGGAAATAGTACCATCCTCTTTCCCACGGTCATGGCAGCGGCTGAAGACTCCACCTGTGGAGACTTATCTCTATGGTTCAAGACATTTTCTCTACTAATGTCTAAATCCTTAGATGCAACCTCTGCCTTCGTTGGGTTCAAAGTGCTCCTACCCAGAGTTTCTACCTTAAAATGGGAGACAGAGCCACAGGGAGCATTTTGTCCAGTGGAAGAGATAATGATAACAACTAGTAACCATAATCTCATCTATGATTTGGGCATCTGTTAGGTCCTGACCACATTCTATGGGGAAGGTGTTCGATTAAATATTTTATAGGTAAGAAAACTGAGATTTAGAGAGATGAAGAGACCTCCTCAAGGTCAGACCTCTGCAAGTAACAAACAGTGCTGACTTCAGGGTTCTGCATTTAACTATGGGCTAAGAGAACATGTTCATGGTGACTACAAACAGAGGAGTCTAGAACTATACATAGGCTGTGTATTTAAGGTGATTATTGCCAACACTGTTGTGAGGTCCCTAAAGCCATTTGGTAGTTCTAATACAGCAATCATCACAATGACTGATAGGCATTGCTCACCGCCAAACCAAATACTGTGCTGTACGTCTTGATGAACTGTCTTATTTAAGCCTCAAAACTTCCCTGTGAGGGGCACACTGGCAATATGCCATGGATTCTAGCGTGCAATTTGTTTTTTGCATTTTAGCAAATTTCACGTTAGACGTATCTTGCAATTGGCAATCTCTTGTTAGTGGGAGGAAAACAAACAAACAAAAAAAGTGAGGCGGCAGAGAAGGAATCAATGGAATGAATAGAAAATAGTTACAGAAAGGATAGATATTAATCCAACTACATCCAAATAAATTTAAGTGCCTCAAGACCTGTTGTTTAACAGTGCCTAGATCTGTTGTTTAAACCACCCAGTGTGTGGTATTTTATTATGTCTAGTCTAGCAAACTAGTATAGTATGCTTGTTGATAAAGTTGTTTCCCATCTTAGTTCGGGTTAAGAATCACTCTAGATGAATTCGGGAAATGAATAGTTAAGTACCTGGATGGCAGATTGTGGAAGCCAGAGTCTCACTATCAGAGTGGGATAAGCAAGAGGAGGCAGGATGACCCATGTGATCACAGATTAGGATTGGAGACATCATTGTGAGCTTAGGTTTAGCTTAACATAGACACAGTTACACACAGAAATATGTACAGATAAGTTTATATCCACGAGTTAGTACACATGTAATTCCTTGCTCTGTCATCTGAGAGGGCCTGAAAGTAATGACACCCCATTAGCAGCAATCATACCTCATACCCATATCTTGGTTTCTATTACCATTCTCCAGTAAAAGGAGGCAGGGATCCTTGGGAAAATGACTTATTTTAGGACTGGGGCAGGAAATATACCAGGTAAGCCTGAGGCATGTTATAGCGCCAGAAAATAAGGAAGTCCTCACAATAAAACCCCCCCCCCCCCAAATGATCACAGTATATTAAAGAAATAAAGGAGTCAACTGATAGAGTTCCCAATGAGCAGGTCTGGAATAATTTGAACCAAAAAATAAGTCATATTGGATTATAACCCAAAGTATAAAATAAATATCCATGATTTTATGCTAACATAAATAAATGAACAAATAAATAATCAGGGAGGAAATAAATCTCCCATACAGAAGAGTTCCTAAATAACTTTTGTGGTTACTCCACCCTCATAAGTATGGGATTTGCATAGTGATTTTGAACTTCCAAGGAATACAGTATGGAAAAGGAGGGGAAATGAGTAACTTCACTGTGGAGAGACCTTGCAGACTCTCTCTGCTTGCAAGCTGTCATGTGCTGAGCAGTTTCTTCCCCTGTGCCCTTCTGCCAGATGTTCTACCTCACCTCATTTTCCATTGTGAGATGGACATGAGCTTTTGGTGGTTGGTGGTGTTAAAATTTAAAAAAAAAAAAAAAAACCTGCAGACACTACCTCAGGTATGTAACTAGGTAACTAAGGTCAATATCAATGATAAATCATGTTGACAGCATGTACTTTTGAAATCATGTAATAAAAAAATGGTACTTTAACTCTGGGGTCTTTCTCTCCAAAACTCATAATCACTGTCTAATCAGAGAAAACCATCAGACAAATCCCAATGGAGGATATTCAATAACATACCTGACTAGTATTCCTCAAACCGCTAAGGCCATCAAAACAGAGAAAATATGAGAAATTGTCCTAGCCAAAAGGAGTCTAAGAAGGCATGATGTAATGTGATATTGTAGATGGGATCCGGGGAGTAGGGTATGGAGGACATCAGGTAAAAACTCAGGAAATCTAGATAAAGTATGGGCTTAGTTAATAATAACATACTAATATTATGTTCCATCATTGTGGCAAACACACCCACAGAAGATATTAATGTAGAGGAAGCTGGGTGTGGAGTATACGAGAACTCAAGCACTCTCTGTAATATCTTTGCATTTTTTTCTAACTCTAAAACTATACTTAAATAAGAAATTTGAAAAAAAAATAGTATGTCTTAAAATCAGAAGTCTCGAATTTATCAAACTGTGACATGATCCACACTCTATAGATGTGGAAATCAAGCCTAGAGCTGTAAGGACAGTCAGTGTCTTCTGAGGAAGTTTCTGACTACTGGCCAGCAAATAGGGCACTTGAGTGGTATACTGGTAAACATCTATCAGTGGCTTTCTAGCTGGGGCGACCTTCACCTTCCGCATTTGCTAATTTCCATGATGTAAATATTCCCACCATGGCTGACTTCAAGCTACCAATGCAATGTGACCAAACATGCTGGGAAGAGGTCCACACATCCGCTTCACACTGGGTGCTGTGGTTGATTTGCACCACCTTACAAAGGCAGATTGTAAAATATTTAGGAATTTTGTGAGCTGGTTGGTAAACATGGGAATCTTAATTTGGCCCCATGGGGAATATTTGCAGCACAGAAATGAGCAAATGCTACAGATCAGGTTTGCTCTTTTTTTTTTTTTTTTCCCAGAGCCAGTTTATCAGCACACATCATTAAAACATCTGCGTACTGGTTCTTGGCTCTGTCTTTGTCACTAAGGGATGAAGTGACCTTGGACGAGTCTCTGAGTTTCAGTTTATTCATCTATAAAAAATAGAACTAGAGTAGCTAACCTCTTCAATTTTCTTCCACCTCTGGAATTCTTTTAAATAGTGGGCCTATCTTTCATAGTTCCCACATAGAATACAACCCAAGGTCATATGAGTGTGCACTTAGTGTTTTGAGAATCATTCCACAGCCCTTAGGGTTGGGGTCCCTGGTCACCTCTCAAACTTATTCCTCACCAGGCCTCCCTCTGTGCACTGAGTTCCAGGCACACAGGAATTCTTCAGACCCACAGGCCCATGTGGTGTTCTCTCCTCCCCTTCCCTAAAGCCTCTGCACATCCTGTTCCCATTCCTTGGCATACTCTCCATGTCCTTTACTTTGGCCACCTCCCACCTACCCCACTGGGCCTCTCTGGGAGAGGTCACTTCCCCCAAAAAGCCTTCCCTGACTTTCTCCAGACCAGCTGAGGTATCTGTTTCCTTGGCAACACTTTTTATTTTCCTCCATCATAAATCTTATCAGTTTTTATTGTTATTGGTTGTTTTATTATCCGCCATCCCCACCCAAATTTAAGTGCCAAGAGGGCAGAGACTATCTCTTCTTTCCTTGGCATCTTGAAGGCCTGTACCCAGCATACCAAGGTGACTTAACAACCATTCTTGACCACGTGAATGAGTGTCTGCCCAAACACTGCTGTTCAGACAACAGATATGCTTCCTTGGTTACTCCCCAACAGTCAAGGAATCCCCTTCAGGCCAACGCTTTTGCATGAACAGATCGCCAACAAGGGAGTGAACTCCATCCCTGCTCCTGAGGGTGTGTTCCCACATGACTGTGGGATTTTCAACCCCAATGGGACCAGGACTTTCCAAACAAACACCCCTGTCCCTAGACCAGGTGTCCTTGCTCACATGGTCGGTAGCAGCCCCTAGAGGGGGCTCTGTCTACCACAGGGATAAGTATTTAACTTGGCAACATCAGAACCTTAAAAAAAACTTCTCATCTGATTTAAGAGGGAGGGCTATGGATAAATTAGAGAGGGGAACCCAGAGCTGGTGATTTCAGATACTACGAACTGAACACAGGTTCACATGCCAGTAAGTCTTACATTCCATTGCAGAATCATGGGCCATGATCTCTAAACCCCCTCCAAGGGGGCCTCTGGACACTCTTGCTATGCAGTCTGTGACCCTCCAGAGCCTCACTAACATAATTTTGAGACAGCATTGTTGGATATTCATCTTCAGATTTTGTTCAAGCTGTTCCCAGACCAAACAATCTTGGAGTCACAGAACTAGATCATCCAATCTGGCCATCATATTGTGTAGGAAGGGAAACTGAGGCCCAGAGTAGAGAAGTAATTTGTCTAAGGCCACCCAGCTCTGACAGAGCTTTATTAGAGTTTTGGCCCTATTTCTAGCCAGGTGAAATAAGCAGTGCACACTGAAAGGAAGCCCAGAGACCCCAGGGAGGTTGGCCTAGCAAGAAGTCCATTCAAAAATTTCCCCACCTCCCTGGAGATGTTTTTTGATGCATTTGAATAAATTGGCCAAGGAATCAGAGGCCACTGGGTAAAACCATATGATACATCATGACTTGTGGAAGTCCTCTAGGATCATTTAATCAGAAAATAGTTATGATACAGTGTGAGAGATGCTGACATATGATGTAGCAGATGCAGTGTTCACAGGAGGAAGAAATGACTAACTTTGCTGCACAGGGCCACGAAAAATAAGACTGAATCTTAAAGGATGACAAAAAACATGATGTTCTGAACGATGGCTGTACTGTGACCGTTCCTGCTCAGGATCAACACAAAAGCGCACACCGTGCATGGGCCTGCCAGAGCTCTGTCCGTGAGCGCTCCTGTTAGGCTCCAGAAGTGACTCAAAGAAGAGGTCAGTGGGAGAAGCACCTGGGAAGACAGGCAGGGTCAGTTGCGGGTAGAAAGAGAGCTGGGTGCAAATTCCAGAGATGAAGCCAGCAAGCGCCAGAGCTTGTGCATGGTGTTGTGTAAGAGGCAGAAGAGTCTGGACATTATCTTGAGATAACACAGCCATTAAAGGCTTCTGAGCAATTAAGTGCCCCAAATCCTTGCTTATGAGAATCAATCAGCCAGGAATGGTAGGAGAAAAGACCCAGAGGCGAAGAAAAGAGATGGTGGCATAAAACCATCAGCGTCAATCCTTCAGCCTGTGACCTCAGGACCAGAGAGAAGTCCTTCCCTGCTTCCCTTCACTGTGGTCCCTGCCCCCAGTCCCACCTGCAGCCTAAGTCACCTCCAAACAAACACCCAACCTCACGGAGACCAGCCTGGCCGTTCACACAGGACTCCGCTTACCACCACAAAGCCCACAATTGTTTGCCAAAACAATCCCCATTTTAATAGCTCAGTCATTAGCAAAAGGCATTGAAGAAACAAAATTCATGACTCAACCTTGGAGAATTCAGTCCCAACTGCTGAGTACATTGAAGCAATACTTGTTCCAAGATTCCTCCTTACTATAAAACATGGCATAGTCAGAAACTAAAACTAACACTCAGTTACCAAATTCCCCTTCACAGGACAGGTTCTGATGCCTCCAACCACATTATATGGAAGACTCTAAACAGACAAGTTATTTTCATCAGTTTGCCAATCAGCAGGATACATTCATGATGAAATTTCTGAGACACAAAGTGAATCTCATCAACTACACTCTCAGTCACTAACATTTAGTGGGCGCCTGTTCTGTACCAGACACAGTTCTTAGAGCTTTACACGTTTTAACTCATTTGATTCATGCAACATCTCCATGGGGGAGGTAACAATTCCATTTTACAGATGGAGAAACTGAGGTTTAAGGAAGTTAAGTTCCTTGCCCAAGGTCATATATTGAACAAGCAGTGGAGGCCGTGTTGGAGACCAGGACTTTCTGAGTTGTGTTCTTAGTCACTGTTCAGTTCTATGCTAAGTACCAGGAGAACCACAGAATCAGAAGATCACAGAGTCCCTGGTCATTTTTGCTTTGAACACACATTACTAGCTGAAACATTCAAACAAATTTAATCAGGAATTTCCCTCTGGTTCCAAACTTCCTGTTTGCCCTGAACATCCGATGTCAACGGGAGTTAGAATTCTACTTCTGATCTGGTCAGCAATAACTCATCTTCCTCAGAGCAATGTAAACTTGGCTTTCATCCCAACCAGCTCCATCTCCACTCTCTCCTCCCCTCCTCTGCATCATGTCACAGTGACTTCAGCCATACTGCGATTGGCAGGTGACCCTGGCTGAAACCAGTTAGGAGTAAAGATGGTCTTACTCTCAAGCAAATTTGGACTTACAAAAAAGAAGATCCTGGGCTGACATTTAGCTTTTCTTCATCAGGGGGCCAAGTCCTTCACTTATGTAGCATGGGAGAGGGATGTAATGACTCCCATGATTAATATGCACATTGCCAACGTCAGCTGATTTGTTGAGGCAAACCATACAGGACCTGATGGTGGGGACTGTGGGGGAGTTCAAGAAAGTGACTGGTGCAAAGGGAGCCTGAGAAGGAGGTCGAGGCACCAGTCAGACTGTAGCTTTCCAATGCAAGTAGATCCATCAGCCTGTCCCAGCCCATTGGTCACTGTCCTGCACCTTTATCAGTGCAGTTGGCCCTCTGAATCCATGGCTTTCTGCATCTGTAGATTCACCGAACCTTAATGAGAAAATATTTTTATAAAAGTTGTGCCTCAAATCCCAGCAACTCGGGAGGCTGAGGCAGGAGGACTGCAAGGTTGAGGCTTACCTGGGCAACTTAGGAAGACCCTGTCTCAAAATAAAATGAAAAAGTCTGGGAATGTAGCTTAATGGGAGAGCAACCCTGAATTCAGTTCCCAGTACTGAAAAAAATTATGTCTGTATTGAACATATTGACAACTTTTAGTCATTATTTCCAAAACAATACAATATGATGACTGTTTACATAGCATTGACTTTGTTTTAAATACTCCAAGTAAACTAGAAATGATTTAAGGTGTCAAAGAGGATGTATATAAGTTATATAAAAATATGCATCATTTTATGTACAGGACTTGAACATCTATGGATTTTTAGTACCCAAGGAGGTCCTAAAACTGACCATCCTGTCCTAGGGTTCCAAAGTGCCAGCAGAAGTGGAATATCACCAAGGAAAGTTTCATTTCTGTGCAATATTGCCAGGTCCTAGGCCTGGCCCTAGGTGGACCCTTAACCTGCACAAAAGACACAGACACACATATCTGCCCTTGCTACTCCCAAATGGGGGTCTTACACTACTGCCTTCTTTGTGGGTGGGTCTATACCTTCCAAGACACTGGTTGAGCCTCAAAACAATTTCCACAGACACTTTTATGATCATTAGCTTATTTAACTCTCACAACTTATGCCAAGTCCAAAGGTCTTGCCATCTTACTTTACTATTTATTATTAGTGCCATTTACAGATGAGGAAACTGTGGCCGAGAGATGAAACCATTTGCCCAGGGCTACACAGTAAGTGACAATACTGGGACTTGAACCCAGATCATTGGTAGGAGTTAAAGCTTCCATAATAAAAACCACAGGTTGATGACTTAATCAACAGAATTTTATTTTCTATGAGTTTGGAGGCTGAAAGTCCAAGCCCAAGGTGCTGGCAGGCTGGTTTGTTCTGAATCCTCTCTCCTTGGCTGGCAGATGGCTATCTTCGGGTGTCCTCACATGGCCTTCCGAATGTGCTTTTCTGTATCCCTAACTTCTTATATGGCCATGGGTCACATTGGGTTAGGACATACTCTAATAACCTAAATTTACCTTAATCACCTCTTTAAGGAAGGACCTTATCTCTAAATATTGTTATATTCCAAGCTACCGAGGGTTAGAGATTCAACTTGTGAATTTGGGTGAGGAGGACATAATTCAGCCCATAGCACCTTCTGACTCCAAAATGTCCACCAAACCAATATTTATGATGCTGTGAATTTTACTAAGCACTCCGTCAATGTTGTCTCATGTAATTTTAAAACAGTCCAAGGAGTGTTGCATTATAATTCCCACAGCACAGTGAAGAAACTATATTACAAACAGTTTGATTATCCTGCCCAGGAAGACACAAGATGAGGCAGACCCAGTATCCAGCTCCACTTCTCTGACCCAAACTCAGAGCTGTCTCCAAAATACAACTTTGCTTCCCACACAAAACTGCAGGGTCAGCAGCAATAGGGACAGGGTGATCTGACTATTGCAGTGAAGGTGGTAGACAGAATCTAGAAAAGTCTTTTTTGGGACGATCATAAGTCCTGTGGACAATAACAGTAGCTACCTCATAGGGTTGCCACTGCTGTGGCTGTGGTTGCTGTCCTTGTTGTTGTTATTATTGACTTTGGATAAAGAGGATAGGTAGAATGCCTGCTAGGAATTTTCTCTTCACCCCCAAACTACGCACAAAAATGGGAGAACAAGAAAAGAAACAACAGCAACACAATTTGGAAGCTGGAATGCAAATGGATGAGTGGTAAGTAACTCATCCAAAGCTGAATCCTGAACCAGCAATGGGGAAAGTCAAGAAAAAGTAAATTTATTTTGCATAATTTCACCCCCTTCTCCAAAGCTCAGGAATAAGTGGTAAGTTACCTGTGGAGAAGATGGTGATGCAGAGAAAGAAAATCAGAGTTTTGACTGAAAAGCGGTTATAAACCCAGATTCTTTTATTTCCTCTTTCTGCCCCCAGAAGTTGATTCTCTGGAGAAGAGAAGAGAGAAGGTCTCCAGACCTGGGGGTAGGGGGCCAGGCACCAGGGTGTAGTTGTAAAAATAGGAGAAATAGGCAAACACAGGTACTCCGGCAGTTGGTCCTCCAGCCCTCTCCCTTCACTGAACTCCTGCAGCGCTGACTATCAGAACGCCCTGCTTCACACCAACACTAGAAGGTGATCCTGGGGTAATCTAAGCACTTTAAGAGGAAAGGTCTAAATATATTGATAGAGTTTTTCATGTGGCTAGGTAGATTAGCCTAGAATGAACCCATATCAAATGATAGTTACAGAAAGAGAAAAAAGAAAAGAAAGCATTAAAGAAGAAAAATATTTTCTAAAACTGAAGTGCTCAATTTTCAAAATTGAAAAGATCTATTCAGGGGTCAACCCAATGGATGAAAAAATACCTATACTTTATCATTAGATAATTTCAGAATAATGGAAACAGAAAGCTGTAACACATTTCTGGAAAAGTGAAATAGGTTCACACAAAGGATCAAAAATCAAAATTACTTTAGACTTTTTAATAGCAACAATGGGAGTAAGGAGACAATGGAATACTTCCAAATTTCAAACAAAATCAGTTTTCAAGTCAGACTCCTTTGCCTGGATTAACTTTCATCAAATTTGAGACATAAAGGGAAGCTCTTGAGAACTCATATTCTATATTCTTTCTCAGAAAACTATTGCAGGTGCTACACAAAATCAAGGGAGTCTAGCAAGAAAGGGGAAGATGGAAGATATAGGAAACAGGAGCTTCAACACAGGACAGCAAGAAAAGGAAGCCAAGGATCACAGTGATGGGGGAAGCCCAGTGGCACAGAGGGCATCTTCATACTGGGGCAGTTTAGAAGCTTCTAATTTATCCCAGAATAGGAAATTGAGAGAATACCAATTACATCTAATCCTCCTAAGGGATAATGTAGACAATTTGTAAGTTTGTGGGTAAATTAATAATGAGTACACAGAAAAACAAAGAGATAATTAACTCCAGAGGAAACAAACAAAAAGTATAGTCAAGTGAAAGTATTTATGACATACCACATGACTCAGTTCCAAAGTATATTTCACAGTCATAATAATGTGTACATTGTATATTCATTTAACCCAAAGTACAGTAAACTGTATAGAGAGGATGAGGGACTGGGAAGGGGGCATGTCTGTGACAGGGCATAAAGGGTGGGTAAGCAGGAAAGAGAACTAAGCCCTCATTTTCCATAGAAGAAAGTAACTAGGTAGGGTTAATACGAACAAGTAACAGTAATATAATGTCCTGTAGAAACACAGAGTTCCATACTGAAAGCTAAAAGAGTTGAAAGTGTTGTTTGTTTGGAAAGGAAAATGGTGCAGGGGAGAAGAGGATAGAAAACTGTTCTTTACTGCTCTAAACACCTTGCAGAACTGTTTGATTATTTGTATTTATATCTTTGATTAAAATAACACTTAAGTTTCATACTATCTCTCTATGTAAACTTGGGTGAGTTACTGCTCAATTTTCAGTGTCCAAATTCCACAGCTATGAAATGAAGGAGCTGGATTATGTAGTCTCTGAGGCCTTTGATTAAACACTCACTCATCGCTCCTGTCAGAGTAGCTGATAGCCTCTCACTACAGACTCCACCATTAGAACCTTGGGAGTTTGATATTAAAATGCCACTTTAATAGAGGGTGGGAGAAAGCTAATAGCTAAGAACAGTCCTTGGTTACCATGTTCTATTGGTTACCAGGTCCTCGAAGACTGGAAAGGCAAAAATAGAGGATCACTCCACCATCCACTCCTCCCCTGATTTGCATTATCTTTAAATAAATGAATAATGGACTGGAAGGAGATGAGGCTGTATTAGACCTTAATATTAGTGTTAGACCTTCCGGTTATTAACACAAGTTTAACTAGAGACATTTTTGTCAGGACATCCCCAATTGTGCCAATGACAGAAGGCAACTCCAGGGATCTAGGTACACACTCTCCCTTTGACTATCAAGAAGGCCAGATTAAAGTCTGTCTGGGCTTGGAGAGCACAGCTAGTGTGACAGGCACCCAAGGGAGATGACTCTGCAAGTGAGGACAATGGCTCATTAAAGATCAGAAGGCTTGGGAAATTTAAGGAGCAGGGGAACTTTGCAACTTAAAACTTCCCTCTATGGTGGACGAGTACCAAATTTTAGTGCTCAAATGTCAAATGTTAATCATTCATATTACTTTACATAAATAAAATGACTATCATTCCCCATTATTTTCACATCCTCTACCAATTGGACTTCTGGCAACCACTCTCAACTACCTGATGCAGGAGACAAATGAAGCAGGTGTTATCTGTACTTCTCAAATGGAAACAAGTCACAACGAGCTTCTATAACTCACTTGAGATTTCTTAAAGGAACCTGTGGAAACTATTAAACTGCTTACCCTGGGGCTGCTATGAGATTGGTGATGAAACTAACTTCACACCTTTCTTTACTGCTTACAATTTTGTTCAGGCTGGGAGTGTAGCTCAGTGGTAGAGCGCTTGCCTAGCAAGTCTGAGGCACTGAGTTTGATTCTCATCACCACATAAAAATAAAAGAAATAAAATAAAGGTCCATCAACAACTAAAAAATATATTTTAAAAATTTTTATTTGTTCATTATCTCCTACTTTTTTCATTTTAAAAAAGTCCAACTTTACCAGAAGGAAGGAAAAAGGGTAAGAAGGAATTCATTCTTCTAATGTGATTCCAGAATCCCTTTTGGAGCCTAGGTTGGATAAAAGATCCCCAATGTTCTTTTGATAGATCTTAATAAAAAATCAACTCAATGTAATCTTATTTGATTAGCTAATATGTATTGAGGATTTACTGAAGCGGGCATTCTTCAAAATCACTTAGAGCTATTAACTCATTAAATCCCTACAGCTTCACAGGAAACAGGCACAAGTGTTAATCCCACTTTCTAGATGAAGACACAGAGACAGAAAGCATTAAGACACTTGGCCGAGTTGGGGGTCTGTGTTCTTTACCACCCTAGATGCACAGTGCTCCTGGCTGTTGGATTGTAAAAGAATAAAAGGTGCATTTCTATCTGTAGAGCTGGCCTCTCAGGGTGCTCCTCTCCCACTCTGAGGCCCATCACAGTCTCTCTCTTCTTTAGGCCATGTGGACGGAGGAGCTGTCTCTGTCAGTCACTGTGGTTGAACATGTACAGGTACTGAGCATGAGGCAGAGGAGGAGAAAGTTCCCTTGACCAACTTTGGACAGAAGATCCACCTTTCAACACTTCCACCTCTCCCAGTGTGTGTGAGTAAGCGGGGTGGAGAGGGACTTTGCAAAGCCGCAGCCAGTTAGAGTGGGAACATAGTGATCTAATGCAGTGTCCTGCACATAGATTTGACACTGACTGTACCTAGTGCTGCCTGGGGCAGGTGGACTGACCCTAAGAAGCACCAGATGAAAATGGGGCTGTGCCTATGAGCTTGGGTCATCTTTCAAGTATGAAACACCAGCCAGAGATCACTGGCCAACTTGCTGCTGAGTTGGAATGTGTATAAATTCCAGCAGGAAGGCTGGAAAATTCAGTCTCAGCTTTAGCAATGGAGTTCATTCTCCAAAGCTTGGTCTTGCCAATTTCCTAAATAAATTGTCTTTATCTCGCAAAATATGGTCTCTGTCTGACTTTAGAACAGTCAAAAACAAATAGGTAAGGACATACAGAGCCTCTTGGTCAATCTCTACTGACCACCCTCTATGGCCCTTCTGTGGGTACTTGGAACAAAAGCAACATGAGGCACATAGTCCCCTGGAATCCATAACATAAGAGAGAAAAGAGGAATTGAGTATGCTTTATACTCAAGGAGTAAAATGTGTATGCTGTGCATCAGGAATGCTTTAAACAGAGACTCTCAAGCAGTGCACACCTATGAGGTGGTGACCCCATGGACTGGAATGTTCTGGAGCAGTACAGACCAAAAGAACAGATAGGTATTAAACACCAACCACAAACAGGGTACAGTTCTAGACCACTCAGGTAAGCACCCTCTGGGGCAGTTCTCACCCACAGACTAGGTATCTTAAGTACAAAGACAAGGTTTGCAAAGGGAACCTGCTAAATGCATGGTTCAGAGAGATGCTGTGTTGCTTAGGGGAGGTCTGATGTCATGACTGGGAAAGCCACATATAGCGGGGGGCACAAGACACAGTAATGAAGGCAGAATGGAATTACTCTAGAGCTCTGGTCCCCCAAACATCTGGAGAATACTTTAAAGGCACACAGATTCCTGAACCCATAGCGGACCCACTGCATCAAAAGCTCTCGGGGTCCTACCCTGGCGTCTGCATTCTATTGTTAGTGTGACAAAACATACGCAGAAGTAGATGGAAGAATGACCTCCACATACCCATCACCCAGTTTCAACAATCGTCAGCCCGCGACCATCCTGTTCACCTAGACCCTTATCTATTTCCCTCCTCTAGTATTACGGTATCAGCATTTTTTAAAACCTGGGACTCTGAGACAGTCAGACCCTGGGAGTGAACTGGGAAACACTCATTAAGACAAGGGAATCCCAGGGTCAGAGGGAACAAAGTACCAGAGAAATGAAAAAAGAGAATAGTATTGGGGTAGAATAGCAAATAATCTGGAGAATCTAGAGGGTAGGATACATGTTTAGGGTGCTGACAGAAGTCAAAAGATCATCAGCGGCCACTAAGGGCTCTGTTAGCACATCAGGTGTCTCTGTGAGAAACACAATGCTAAAACTCATGTCGAAGCTTAACTACTGTTGTGATGGTATTGGGAGGTGGGACCTTTAAGAGGCGTTAAGTTATGTGGGCTCCGTCTCCATGAATGGACTAATGCCATTGTCCCCAGAGTGGGCTTATTTTGTCTTGCACATGCGCCTCATCTCTGTCCTCCTTCCTCTTTCCACCAGTGTTTTTGGTCTTGGATCACATGATGCCTTTCCCCACATTATGACATAGCAAGGAAGTCTCCTCAGATGCTGACACCTTGTTCTTCAATTTCCTAGCCTCTAGAACTGTGAGCCAAGAGAGCTCTGTCCCTTACTAATTACCCAGCTCAGGTATTGTGTCATAACTGTACAAAATGACCTAAGACACACACAAAAAAGATATCTCTGGGAAGAAAAGAACCACCTCTTTCTTGAGGAAGTTACCCACACGAGTAGAGAGAAGCTAGTGCCATTCCTTCTCACTGCCCACACCCTTCACTTCCACCTGTGCCCAAGTCACAGAGCTGTACAGTGCCGGGGTGACATGGAGTCTGAGTCCACACAGGGGTTTGGGCTTTCTCTTATCAGGGTCAAAGGATGCTAAGAAGGGGATCACCAAGAGTCACGGAATGACTGTCAATAAACACTTAAAAATCATCCATGGAACCTGGCACAGTAGTGCACAACTATAATCCTAGTAGCTCAGGAGTCTGAGGAAGGAGGATCTTGAGTTCAAAGCCAGCCTCAGCAACTTAGCGAGGTGCTAAGCAACTCAAGGAGACCCTGTCTCTAAATAAATTTCAAAATAGGGCTGAGGATGTGGGTTGGTGGCTTGAGTGTCCCTGAGTTCAATCCCAGGTACAAAAGAAAAAAAAAAAAAAAATCATTCAGGGAAAAAGGGAAGAGAGCCTTAAAGGTCAAGCTTCAAGAGGTAGATTCAAGAAACAACTTTTGTTTTGGGTTCTAGAGAGAACTGGGAGCTGGATACAGAGATCAGAGAATCATAAGCACATTGGAGCCATTCCAAGGTTGAAATTGCCCAGGGACAGTATTTGGGGTAAGAATAAAGAGGGGTGAAGGCCCTGCAGAAAAGTAGCACTTAAAGAATGGGCCAGAAAGGAAAGGAGCCAGCCCAGGTTCTGTGGTGATTAGGGAGAAGGGAATGATAGAGAGAGAGAGAGAATGGTTCATAGAAGCCAATTGGAGCAAAGGTGGTCCAGAAATATAAAAAGTTCTGGAATACCTAGAATAATGAGCTGAAGAGTTTGACGTTGGACTTGAAAAGGCAGCGTAACAAACTATCACGTGCACAGCAGGAGCTGGTCAGTTACACTTACTATGCTTGCCACTTACCAAGTATGGCCTTGGAACAATTATTCCAGGAGTCTCTATCCTTGCCAGTAAAGTGTGGATGACTTGCACCTGCTCTAACAGGGATGGTGTCGGGGAGACATCCCAAGGGATGGCAATTTTTCTTGTCACCAGGCACTGACAATTAGCATGGATGATCTTTTTACATCTCTAACTAGCTTGCAAATTGCTTCGGGGGCAAGGATTAGAGTTAAATTGAAGTCAATGATCATATTTGATATGAGTTGTGGGCAAGGCAAGAAAATGAAGAATAAGAATAAAAAGATAAGGGTTTAAAAAGGAAGAAGAAATGGTCCTTCAGAGAGTCTGCAACTTAGTGAAGGACACACAGGAGGTCTACTGCTAATGGAAGGTGCAGCAATGAGGGCATCGAACAGCAGGTCATTCACCAACGAAAGCCTGAGGGATACAGAGGGACACTCGGATGATGGGGCCAGGCAGACAGCACTGCAAGTGGCCTCTGGGCCAGTGGACTCAAAACAAGGTGTTGTGGGAAGTGAGGCGAGAAGGGTATACGGGGCTGTGCCAGATACTACCTGAGATGACTCCCGATGAGCCACACCCCACTATGATCCTGCGACCCCTTCCCTTGAGTAGGTGCAACCTGTGACTTACCTCTAACCACTGGAGAAGGCAAACGTGAGGTGATGTCACTACTGAGATTACATCACATTATACAGCAAAGGTGCAGAGTTTTGTAGACATAATTAAGATTCCTTGGGTGGGCCTGATTAGAGTCCTTTAAAAGAAGGCCCAGCCTGGGGTGTAGCTCAGTGCTAGAACACTTGCCTAGCGTGCACAAGGCCCTGGGTTCCATCCCTCACATAGCAAAATAAGTCAATAAATCAATAAGGGGCTAGGCCTTCTGAGTTTTGTGACTTAAAGCAGGAAAGAATGTCTCTCTTGCTGACCTTGCAGAAGCAAGCCACACCAGTTCTAAAGCTTCAAGGAAAAGAATTCTGCCATCAGCACACGGGCTCGGAAAAGCAGCCCAGACCTCAGAGGAGAATGGAGCTTCGCTGACACCTCAATCGCAGGCCTGTGTGACCCCAAACACAGGATGCAGGTGAGCTGGGTCTGTGCTCCTGCAAACAGGGAGATAATAAATCGGTGCTGTTTGAAGCCTCCGTTTGTGGTTATGGGATATGTAGACAATAGGAAACAAATGTGTTTGTTGTGGAGGGCCATGGTAGGCAGGATAAAAAGTAAGGGGTTTGTTATGTGGGCTGGAGAGGACCGCTCACTATTTTTTCCTTGCATTAGGAAGTTGAGAGATAACAGAAGGAAGGGAAGCCTGGGGTGGGTTGACCAGAACCCCCAAAGAACATTTACTTGGGCCATTGCTCTCAGGGGAAGGTTAGAAAACTTTAAAGGTTAAGTGACTAAGTTCTGAGTTAAACCAAGCCAGCAACTCTTCCACCCAATTTAAAAAAAAAAAAAAAGAAATGAGGAGGCAAAGACCAAGTAAAGATATTGGTAGTCACTAAAAAAACCTTAGGGAACTTCAGTGTCCTCGTTGCTAATTATAAATATTTACTCCTCCCAGAATTCTTGACCTCACAGAAGAGCCTGCGTAAACGGTCATGCTCCGTTACCGGAAAATGTGTGTGTGTGTGTGTGTGTGTGTGTGTGTGTGTGTGTGTGTGTGTGTGTGTGTGGTGTCTTGGAAGGAATTAGGCAGTAATAAAGGACTGGACAATCTGCAAAATGTCACTTCCTGTTGGGTAATGTCTCGTTCCCACTCCCCACCCCCATCCTAGATCATAAACCCCCCAGTCCGCTGGGGGCAACGCCTCCTCCCCTGATTCTATCAGCTGGAGAAAACAGAGCCAAACAAACTCAGGAAGTGGCAAGAGATCGGGAAGGAGAGGAAGTTCATGGCACAGAAGGAAAAAGTCAAGAGAATGCCCTGATGCTCGAGGAAGAGGGTGGGGGGAGAGAGAAACGAAAGTCACCCCAAGGTCACTCGGCGCCAAGCCTTTAAATGTCATCCCTAGGCTTTAAATCAAAACTGGCACAAACAGTTGGTCAAATCTCCCGGGACCATTCAAATATTAACATTCACAGTGATAAACAGTCCTCAAAAAAGTCCTCTGTAAGCAAATTGGAACAAACAACTAATCTAAAGCCAGTTGCTGGGAGACCAGTTGGGAAAGAGCCAAGTTCAAGCGTCTGGAGAAGTCTTTACTCTTTTGCTTTCAGGAAAGAGGAGAGAAGAGGCTACCTGTAGATCACGCCGTGCTGGTGGAGGAACATGAGGGCCGACGTGACCTCCGCAGCATAGAACCGCGAACGAGGCTCATCGAATTTTCGTGAGCGCTGAATCTGGAACATGAGGTCTCCACCGTTTACATATTCCATGACGAAGAAGAGGCGGTCCTGCAGCGAGAAAAGAAAATGCCCTTCAGGTCATTTTGTGGCAGCTGTCTACACAGGCCACTAGGCTGTGAGCCCAAGGTGACAACCAGGGCTCAAGGGACAGAAAGGCTCGGGGTGGGTGAATGCGGTAGTACATGAACCAGTAAGAGGAGAAAGGAGTGAAGTTAGGGTATGGAGTGTTATTTAAAAACTTATTTCTCGCTGGGTGTGAAGGCATATGCCTGTTGTAATCCCTGCTACTTGGGAGGCTGAGGCAGGAGGATTGCAAGTTTGAGGCCAGTCTCAGCAACTCAGAAAGACCCTCAGTCACTTAGCAAGACCCTGTCTCAAACAATAAAAAGGGCTGAGGATGTGGCTCCGTGGTAGGTACCCCTGGATTTAATCCCTGGTACCAAAATAAACAAACAAACAAAACCCAATGACCACCACAACAAGATCTTATTTAAATTGACAGAAAGGAGAACCAGGCCTTCGATTTTGGTCATAACTTGAGCTGTGGCCCTGGACAAGCCTCTGCCCTTTTGGAAGCACTGGGTACCTTTCTGGTAGACCAAATAATGATCCTCCAAAAGATATCCAGGTCTTAATCCCTGGAATGTGTGGCTGTTCATAGGGGAAAAGGGTTCTGTAGGTGTGATTAAGATGGAGACGCTGAGAAGGGGAGACGCGGCTGGATCACGGGGTGGGCCTGGTGCACTCACTAGGGTCCTTCTAAGAGGGAGGTGAAGGGAGATTTGAAGGCATGGGGAGGCAGTGTGGCCAAAGCGAGACTCTGGGGTCTGCAGCCACAAGTCAAAGAACGCAGGAAGTCACCAGAAGTGGGGAAGAGCAAGGCACAGGGCCTCTGGAGGGAGAACGGCCTAGGGTACCGACGTCCTGACTTTTGGTCTCTAGAAACAGGAGAGAATGAATTCTATTTTTTAAGCCACTAAGTTTGTGGAAGTGTGTTAAGGAAGTCCTAGGAAATTTAGAAGACTGTAATGTGAAATCCCTTCAATTTTACGATAAACAGTAATAGGGAATACTGGCTGTGAGACCTCCCCTTCCCTGGCAGGGCTGCTTTTTGCTTTGGAAGACGTTCCCTCTAGGATTCCTATGAACCTTCCCTCGGGGCAGCCTTCAGGATGACCCAGGCCACTGCCAAACTTCACTGAAGGTAGCACTTCCTTATCTGTAATCTATGATAACAGGGAGAGAGGACAGTTTTTACACCGTTTCTTTTTTCATTTCTCTCTCTCTCTTCTTCTCTCTTTATTTATTTACCAGTATTTTTGTGAAACTGGGAATCAAACCCAGTGGCACTAAAGTACTGAATACGTCCCCAGCTCAGTTTATTTTTATTTTGAGAGGTCTCACGAAGTTGCTGAAACCGGCCTCAAACTTGAGATCCTCCTGCCTCAGACTCTTGAGTAGCTATGATTATGGAGTGTACCACTGTGCCTGGCTTGCACAGTTGTTTTTTTTAAATTTTTTATTTGTTCTAATTGGTTATACATGAGAGTAGAAGGCGTTTGACACACTGTACACAAATAGAGTATAACTTCTCATTCCTCTGGCTATACATAGGTGCTGAGTCACACCAGTAGTGTAATCACACATGTATGTAGGGTAATAATGTCTGTCTCATACTACCATCCTTCCCATCCCCACCACCCCATCCCTCCCCTCATTTCCCTCTGCACAATCCAAGGTTCCTTCATTCTTCCCTACCAACCCCCCAGTATCAACTGGCATCCACTTGTCAGAAAACATTCAGCCTTTGTTTTTTTTAGAACTGGCTTATTTCACTTAGCATGATATTCTCTAGTTCCATCTATTTACCTGCAAATGCCATAATTTCATTCTTCTTTAAGGCTGAGTAATATTTCATTGTGTATATTTACCCCACATTTTCTTTATCCATTCATCTATTGAAGGACATCTAGGTTGGTTCCATGGTTTACCTATTGTGAATTGAGCTTCTATAAACATTGATGTGGCTGCATCACCATAGTATGCTGATTTTAAGTCCTTTGGGTATAAATGGAGGAGTGAATAGTTGGGTCAAAAGGTGGTTCCATTTCAAGTTTTCTGAGGAATCTCCATACTGCTTTCCATAGAGGTTGCACCAATCAGGAGTCCCTTCAGCAATGCCCGAGTGTACCTTTGTCCCCACATCCTCACCAACACTTATCATTGCTTGTATTCTTGATAATAGCCATTTTCTGACTGAAGTGAGATGAAATCTTAGTTTTGATTTGCTAGAGATGATGAACATGTTTTCATGTTTGCTGATTGCTTGCACAGTTTTTGATAACTATATTCTAAGGAATGCTGTGCTAGGCAGGCAAAGAAGTATATCATTGCCCTGGGGGGAGCAGGGGTTACAATTCAGGGGTGCAGATGGGAGATGAAAAGGATGATTTAAAAAAATAGGAGTAGAGTACACTGGGTGCAGAAAGAATTTAGAGAAAGGGTCACTTGCTGAAGTGCAGAGGGAGGGATGGACTTCTTTCTTGAGAGAAAGCGAAGGTAGGGGACCAGGAACAAATGCCAGACCTTGGAAACAGAGAGAGCATGCCTGGGGGCCAGTCAACAGACCAGATCAGCTGCAAGGAAGGTTAACAAAGGTGTGAGAGGTCAGAGGGCCAGAGTGCATCCAGGCTGAGAAGCTTCCTGGAGCATATCATTTCTCATTAAGATCGAGTAAAAATTACCAAGTGTACTTCTTTATTCATAAAGTATCTCTCTTTTATTATTGACATCTCTATGACAATAAGCCCAAAGTTAAGAAATGCTACTACTCCTTCTCTTGACCACATTTCTGGAATTGCTCAAACTTTACTGGCATTCATGAAGGGCCGAGGGCTGGACTTCTCTTCCATGTGTTCTTGAGTTTCCCTTCCAGGCCTGCCTCATTTTCTCCCCAGGGTGAAGTCCATAGCTGCTTTGCTGACTGTTCATCCAGTTGTCCCTTCTCCATCCAAACCCTCTTTTCAAAAATCAGTGCTCAGTAAACTATAGAACCAGTCTAGGTGTCTGTCAATGGATGAATGGATCAAGAAAATGTGGTACATACACACAATGGAGCTTTATTCCTCCATAAATAAAAATGAATTATATCACTTGCTGAAAAATGGATGGAACTAGAGACCACTATGTTAAGTGAAGTAAGCAAACCTTTCAGAAGGTCAAGGATCATATATTTTCTCTCATATGTTAGAAGTTACAGGAAAAAGGAAAAAAAAAATTTAAATGAGGGGGGAGGCAGGGATCTCATGAAAATCAAAGGGAGATCAGTAGAGGACAGGGACCAGGGGGTGGGAGGTGAGATAGGGGGTTGGGGGAGTGCTGGGGAGTAATAGTGGACAAATAATATTGTAATATTGTGCACATGTACGATATGTAACAAATCCCATCATTATGTACAACTATAATGCACCCATTAAAAAAAAAACATGGAAAGAGGAGAAAAATATTCGGGCCCACTCTGCCCCAACAAAATCAGTATCTCTAAAGGGTGCAGCCAGGATTGAAAACCATGGACTCTATCTGGCTTTGGTCAAGGTATTTTACATCTGTGTGGAATAAGGATTATACAATAGTCCTTTTTGTCTTTTTAAAGATTCTTCCAAGAACAGGAGTTCTCAAACTTGGCCTCAGAATCACAGAATTCTGATCACAGATTCCTGGGCCGCTCCCCCAGATTTCTGAAGATCTGGGGTGTAGCCTGAACATCCGCCTCTCTAACAAGCACCCAGGTGACGTTGCTGCTGCTGGTCCGGGGACCACGCTTTGAGAAGCTTTGTTCGCCTCTCTAACAAGCACCCAGGTGACGTTGCTGCTGCTGGTCCGGGGACCACGCTTTGAGAAGCTTTGTTCTAGAGCACCAGGGGGGGGGGGGGGGCGGGGGGGGCAGACCTGGCACAGGACAAGTACGGCGGTGGTGTTCACTTCACACTGCCCACTAGCTGGACCCCGCCATGAGAAACAGCGACGCCCATCCACAGCCACCAACCCAGAACTCCAGCTGAAGTAACAATGGAGTGTTTCCTTGACTGTATTTGAAAGAATGCAAATCTCTAAAGGGGGAAATCCTCCCCTCCCCACCCTCTTCCCTGCCTCATTTTTATTCTATAACATTGATACACAGCACTGAGGGTTCAGGGCGGTGCAGTGAGAAAAAAACTCCCATCTCGACTTCATCTCTTGCTGGTTGTGTAACCTCAGGCAAATGACTTCATCTCTCTGTGCTCGGTTTCCTGACCTGTAAAACTGAGGATAATAGGACCTGCCTTACAGGCTTCTTGTGAGGATTAGATTCCATGTTAAAGTACCTGGTTCATAGTTGATGCTCCATAAAGATGACCCGTCCTCCTCTATTGTTATTGAGAGTAAAGTAGCCGGTAGCATTATTATCAAGTCTCCATTTTTTTTTTTTTTTTTTTCTTTTCTGACCTCCCCATGACTCTCTTCCCTGATTATCTCCTCTTCCAACCAACGCTGCTTTGTGGCTTTCAGGCTGGTTTTCTTCCTTTGTGTCTGGCAGGGGTTCTTCTCCCTCTCTTGGGTGCTTCTCCTGCTCCCAGTCATGAAGTACCAGAACCCCACAGGACCAGGACCAGGCCTCTTGTTTGCCTGCTCTACCGCTGAGTGACCTCGTCAACAACCACAGTGCCTACGCCTCTACATGGGTGACTCGCCACCTCAGACCTCTCCACCAGGCTCAGTTCCACTTACACAGGAGTGTTTCTGGCCTCCCCCAGATGCCTCACAGACACTCACACCAACATGTTGAGGCAGACTCCACGATTTTCCCCAGCGGACTGGCCGTTGGCCAGGGCTGCCTGGCTCAGGGCAGGCCTTCAACCTTCAGCCAATTTTATAAGTCAAGAACCTGGAAGTCGAGTTTAGTCCCCCCTCTCCTTCGTCCCTCACATCCATCGTCAAGCCCTGCTGCTCCTACCTCTGGTGTCTGCACCCCTCCCGTTGGCCTTCTCCTCTCCTTCCCGCCATCACCATGACCACCATCCCAGCCCACGTGATTGCCATCTCTTATCTAGATTCTTGCTTGCCCTTTTAGCGCTGTCCCCCACATTTATTCTAGCACCCCATCCAAATGTTAGTCATTGTATAGGCAGAGGGACACTGCTGGGCAGGAAATCCTGTTGTCACTCAACTCTTTCCTCTCTCACTCTACTGTTTAATTCTTTAAAAGTCTTCTAGTTACTCTTAGAATAAGCAGAAAACTCCTTGATCAGCCTCAAGGATGGTATGATCTTCTGAGTCCTCACCTTCCAGCTAGCCCTGTGCTCTCTGCCCCAGGACCTTGACTAATTTTCTCCCATGGTGAATCCCTCCTCATCCTTCAGACTTCAGTGCAATCAACTATCCTTTGGGGTAGCTGTCCAGAGACAAGGTCAAGTCCTCTTATTATGTGCTATACTTGTTATAGTATTCAGCCCAGAGGAGGTTTTATTTGTGCAATGGATTTATGATTTTCTCCCTCAGGAGTGTGAAAGCTTCATGAGGGGAGGAATTGCTGGTGATTCTGGCCTGTCTTTTTAAGGGAATTAGAGACCCCTGAAAAAAGCCAGGTGTGGTGGTGCACGCCTGTAATCCCAGCCGCACAGGAGGCTGAGGCAGGAGGATTGCAAGTTTGATTGCAAGGCTCTGTCTCAAAATAAAAAATAAAAATAAAAAAGGCCGGGAATGTAGCTCAGTGGTAAAGTGGCCCCTGGGTTTGATCCCCAGTACCAAAAAAAAAAGAAAAGAAAGAAAGAAAGAAGCAGAACCAAAGAAAGGGTGGTCTAATATTTGATTCTGCAAGTTCCTACTGTTGAATGAGTTAAAAGAGGAGCCAGCCTGCTCTGGGGCTCTGGAGATGAGTGACGGCTTCAGCTTGAGGGTCTGTCTACATCAACGTCCCAGCATTTCGTTACAGCCTTGCACAGTTCTCTGGTCCAACAGAGAGGAGTCTTCACTTCCCAGCGAGAGGGCCAGTCCAAACAACTCCCAAGAATATGAACCTAAGAATGTGCCCACCTGCTCATTCTACTGAGCATCCTGAGAGGAATGATTTTGGTGGTTTTGGTTCCTTACTGTATCTCCTGCAGTTAGAACTGAGCCTGGCCTGTGGTGGGTTCCTGGCAGCTGTGTTCCTCTTCTGTGCCTGCATTCTTTTTTTTTTTTTTTTTTTTTTAAAGTCTAGGAGATTGAACCAAGGGGTGCTCTGCCCCTGAGTTCCATTGCCAACACTTTTCACTTTAAATTTTCAGTCAGGGTCTCGCTAAGTTGCCCTGGCCAGCCTCCAACTTGTGATCCTCCTGCCTCAGCCTCCCAGGTCTCTGGGATTAGGGTTGTGCACCATCACACCTGGTTCATACCTGTATTCTTGAACACCCACCATGGTCCAAGTTCCCACTGCTAGAAATTCAAAAGTAAACGAGAGTTGGTTTCTCATATTACTTCTTTTGTTAACCTCGTCTTGAGCTATTCTAACTTTAGTTTAAACTTGATTTCTTCTCAACAGCTCAATGAGCATGACCCAAAGCATTATCAACCCTTTTTTATATATTAGGGGTGTTTCAAAGCAAGGAAGCCTTTCCCTTCTCACTGTGCAGTGAGTTTGGATTGTTGCTGACCTCTAACTCCAACATATTTGAGAAGCATGTTTTGACGCAGAGGGACAACCTCCAGTCATTCTGGGAACTGCTTAATTATATAAACTGAAATCAAAAGAAAGCTGGCAAACCCAGCGGCTACTCATTAATCCCCTGTTGGCATCGGTAGAAAACAAAATGAAAAACCAACTTCCTGGTAAAGTAAGCAAATATGTTTTCTGAGGTAATCAAAGATTTTAAAAGCTTTAGTCCACCTCCTCCTCCCTTAATCTCCCCTGAATGTCTAAAAAGTTATGGTCTTGTGATAGCAAGTTAAAATAACAAAATTAGGAAAGAGATTACGTGTCATGGCCATGTAGGGTAAGAAGAGTTGACGATGACCTACTAGCTGGAAGGGCCACAGCATGTGTGTGAAATTCCCACTGGACTCCATTTTCCCAGCCTGCTAGCCTTTCCTGTCTTTGAAGGGAAGACCAGGCCCGCCCTGTTCATCCTTGAAGGTGTGATGGATAGCCAGAGATTTCCTCCCAGCAGCACTGCGTGTCCTGCCAATTGGGTTTGTTTGGACACCCATTCTCCATCAGTTGCTGGCTGTTTACATGTGCAAAGATTCTATCACGTTTAAGTAATTCCACATGAGTGCCCAACACAAGCCTAGACCTGGGACAGTGTGCCTCTGATGCCCCAGTGACGGCATGAACGATTTCTCCTAACAATGGCATCTGAGGAAGTCACGGTTCTTGTCACATTCTTTTTATTTTTTTAGAGTGGTGCTGGGGTTCAAACCCAGAACCTTGTGCAGCCTGGCAAGAGTTGTACCCTGGAGCTACATCTCCATTCCTTTATTTCAAGTTCTGAAATATCTCCTTTCTTCTTCATCTAACCTACCAACAGGTCTTTTCTGGGCCCTCAGCCCTCAGATATATAGAAAATGATATTTTGTATATATAGAAAATATAGAATATAGAAAATAGAATATAGAAAATGATATATAGAAATATATAGAATATAGAAATATAGAAATGATATTTCTGGTTTCCAAGAGCTACGGATGGAACACAGGAAACCAGGGAACACACAGGGCACTCTATTGATATGTACTAAACTCTCTGGTATCGACTAAGACTGTGAGACCTTTGTATCTGGCTTCTATCTCCTCGACCCCCATGGAGAACAGTGATTTGTCACCTGGTCTTATCACTCTCAGAAGATCATCTTAGGAAAAGGATGTCCGAATACTCTTGCTTTATGTTTTCCATAATACATTCATATTGGTGGAACTGGCCATTGCTACAGGAATTTGGTTGAGAAAAACCTGAAATGGAGGAAAGACTGCCCTTGAGTAAAGTCTTGGACAATGTTAGGCAGGAGGACAGGAAGGCCCTGCAAGCTGAAGCACAGCCCTGAGGGGTGAGGTGAGCAGAGACGGACAACGCACATGGGAACGAGGAAGGTAGGATGAGCCCAGCAAAAAACAAGGTGAACCAGAAAACAATTAAAAAAGTGGCCATCTAGGAATAAGTTTGGAAACCCAGGATATAGGTGTGAAAGAGTCTGGGGGTGCCTCTGAAAGGGACAGATCCGCCCATTGTGTATTGTTGGAAGGACAGTAGAGAGGATCAAAACAGAAGTGGCAAATTAAGAACCCTGGCAGTCTGAATGAAAAAAAATGACATAATTAATGCTCATTGAGGAAAGATCATGTTTGAAAAATAGATTTGGACAGGTAGGACAAAGCTATTCCATCTCTTCCCCATTCCCATTATCTCAATGTTATATTAAATATTATGTATCTTCAAATTCTTTTTACTTTTATTTCTTCTTCTTCATCATCTTCTTCTTTTCTTCTTCTTCTTCTTTTTTTTTTTTTTGGCAGTGCTGGGAATTGAATCCAGGGCCTTGTGCATGGTAGGCAAATACTCTACCACTAATTTCCATCCCCAGCCTGATTATCCAGGAAGAAAGAAAGAAAAAGAGAGAGAGAAGAGTGTAAAAGAGAAAGGAAAGGGAGGAAGAGGAAAGAAAAGAAAAAAGATCCCAAAAAACAAACAGAAAAAACAGGCCACCTTCCTTTCTCATTATGACACTTCCTTGGTTTAACCAAAGAAACGATGCAACCACATTGGGATACCTGACCAGATGGATTTTATTTGCCTGTTGCTGGATGTCAAGCCACAGAAAGCGCAGTCGCCATTACAGTAAATGCACGGTGAACGTGGAGCAGAGCCCCCCCGCCCCCAGCCAACACAGCACAGCCTCTGCACACCCACAGGGCCTCGCTTAACGGGCATCACTCATCAGCCCACCGTGTACTGTGGAAGGTCGGTGCGAATCAGCAGAAGAAATAATCTCGTTTTCTTACCGCAGACTCACCAGTCAGTCCAGAGTGAGAAAGTCTCCTCTGAATGATAATCATCATTAGCAATATAAATGTTCCTGTGCAATAACAGGACCCATTTTAAAGATGTCGTTCATTTTCCCAGTTCTCAGCCCTTCTTCTAATAGGCCGTCTCCTCCTTCCACCTCCGGGGGTCACAGATCTCACTCAGGTATGATGACCTTGTATTCTTTCACCAAATTCAGCGTTACTGCAACCAAATTTCTATAGTAATGACCAATTTCATCAACACCAACGGAAGTCTGGGAAATGTAAAATTGATTTTCACATGGCTCTTTTTCTTTCTGAATGCATCACCATTATTTTTATCTGCTTCTTTTAAAGAACAACTACTTGATTAAGGTATGATTGTCATACAAAAAACTGTGTTTCATGTGCAGTACTTAGTGAGCTTGGAAATAGGGAAGCCATTACCACAATCTATGACACAAACGTATCCATCATCTCCAAAAGAGTCCTCCCACCTTCTGTATTATTTGTGTGTATGACAGAACATGACATAAGAACTACTTTCTGAGCAACATTTTAAATATATGATAGAGTTTTGGTAACTCTGGTCATGGAACTACACAGATCTCAAGGACTTACTCATGTAATTGAAACTTAGACTAACACCTCCTGATTCTCCCTTCGCCAGTCCTTGGCAACCACCATATTAGTTTCTGCTTTTATAAGTTAGACTATTTTAGATTCATGATGTAGGCAGATCATGTAGTATCTGTCCTTCTCTATCTAGCTCATTTCACTTAGCATAATGTTCTCTGGTTTTATCCATGCTATTGCACATGGTAGGATTTCCCTCTTCTTAAAGACTAAATAATATTCCACTATATGTAGACATGACCATTTCTTATAATGATCTTCTAGAAGCCAGAGAGGGTAGAGCTAACCCTGCTTTTGGTAAAAGGGGAGATGCCTTTTTTTCTTGGAAACGCTTAGCCCAATTAGAATTGACCAAATAGCAAAAACTCCACGCTACTGTCTGCTGGTTGAGAAGGTATAAACTTCACTCATGTACATGTGATGTTTGTTTCCAGTTGCGTAAAATTAGGATTATTTGACTTAAACAGGATGGCCCAAGTTTAAAGCTGCACCAACTGACTCACCCAATAAAACTCAAATAAACATTTCCTGCCTCTGATTAGAGCTGCACTTGGCCCCGGGAACAACCTTGAATCTCTGGCCCCTGCCCCTGCCCCACATCCATCTGGGTGTGAAAGCCAGGCCAAAGGAGAGGAGTTCTGTCCTATCATCAAAGAACACTTTCATTTTACAGGGATCACCAGCATCTTACGAAATCAAAGTTTCTATTCTACAAACAGACCAGAAATGGTATGTGGCCAATTTCCTCTTTGAAAATGACGGAATCAAGAGAGTTTCCACAGGGAACCTGCCTGTGAGCGCACAGCGATCCTTTTTTATGGAGGCTGTCTCTTTCTCCATTGCTTGATCAACATCAACATCCAGTCTCAACAGTCCCTTCCAGCATCCTGGCCCCCTCCCAGGCTCACCCCCTTGACTGTTTGCTCTATCAACAGCCACTTGTGAAACATGGCATCTGGACTTCAGGAAAGCAGCCAGCCTTCCAAACCTTCCTCACAGTCTTCTGCCCTCCATAGAGGCCTGGTCATCTTGCAGAGGTCTGGGGTTCTGTGGTGAGCCTGGGGCATACCTAGAAGCTGGTGTGTCCACACTAGGCAAGACGATGAAATAAAGCTGTTTCAATGCTACCAAGAAATAATTGAAGCTGAAAGGGAAAGACTGGGTTGCTCAGTGGGGCCACTGGACCGGTAGCCAGCCAAAGTTAAGGACCTACAGGATGTTCCTTATGAGTCTTCTTAACCATAAAAATACAAGTATTCTTGTTCTAATCTTGTTTCCCCACTCAGCCAAGGCCCTCCTAATGGTCTTGCCCTCTACCAACACATCGCATGAACTCAGGCTCTTTTCCAATGTATGGATTGCATCAAACTCTGCCCGTTCCACCTGTGTGTCTTCCTATGACCCTAGCAGGACATAAGTGGCTGACAGCTGGTACTCACGATGCCATGCTTTTGTGTATCCCCATCTGTCTAGGCTCGGGGCTTGTGTAGCTCAATAAAGAACGGATTAAGCCCGGTTGGTCTCCAACTTGCTGCTGCTGGAGATGGGACCCCTCAGAACTGAAGCAGCCCATGAGATGGTGACTCTGATTCCAGAAACTCAGAGTCACCTTATCACCAATTATGTCAACAGAAAAAGCAGCACCTACAGAGGTCATGCTAGAGTTCTGTTATAAAGCCTGTCCCCTGGGTTAGTTCAGTCCTGAACCATTTCAGTCCTGGCTCTATTGTCACTGACTTCTCTATCTACCTTCCTTGTTTCTTTGCTTGCTTACATAATTCCATTTAGAAAGAAATCCTACTCACCAACCGGGGAATGTGCCCAAATCTGTGTTAGAATGGCCATTCAGAGAAAAGCAATCAAAACTTTTCCCATCTGTGTATATACATCAAGTGACCAATTAACAAAATCTCTTATTTTACTAACAGCTTTCGGTATCACAATTTTCTTACCTTTCTTCCTTAAAAATATGCAAGTTCTTATCACTGTTTTAAAGATAAGCAAGTATCAGGAAGCTGCCCCCAATAAACAAGAGATACAGCATTTCCCTTAAAGTGTGGAAAAGAAATATCAGCTGCTTATGTGGAATGTTTAGGAGGACCACACCCTCCAAGAGGGTTTGACGTGACAGTGAGAGCTGATTCCACCTAGAAGAAGAATGACCCAGGGAGCATGCAGACCAGAAAATGTGCACACACCATGGCTGGCGCAGCAATTAGGGATCCAGTGAACCGCCGTTTCTCCATTTGGAGGACCAGAGGGCACAGCTTTTCCATTCCAACAGATGCACACATTCACGAGGACCTGGCTCACACCTGTTAGGTTCAACCACGCTGACCTTCTCCTTTCCTGATTTGCCACAGAGCTTTCTGTTTGCACCAGTCTGGGCCCTTGATTATTCAGGACAGTCTTCAACAGAAGCAGGTCAGAGGCCAGACACAGAAGCAACTGCTCCTATTGTTCCTATTGGACGCTGATGGTCAGACCTTATGATCAGCATGGCACTCAAATCTGGGCACCATATTTGATGCTGACAAACTTGAGTTCACCCAGGAGAAGGCAAATAGGAACGTGAGGAGAGGCCAGTGCCTACAAGATGCAATGTGGCAATGATCAGCTTCAGTAAGTCCTATC
This sequence comes from Sciurus vulgaris, assembly GCF_902686455.1. Lineage (NCBI taxonomy): Eukaryota > Metazoa > Chordata > Mammalia > Rodentia > Sciuridae > Sciurus > Sciurus vulgaris. The sequence continues at coordinate 60,614,246 of NC_136475.1, forward strand.
TTAGAGGAGACTGACAGGCCGAACTGAATGAAAGAACAAACGAACAAATAAATGAACTATCACACAAAGGAACTAACTGAAGAGGAACTCACTTAAAACATCTGAAGGACTTCCATGTTGTAATGAGATTCGGTCTGTATTACTGCCAAGCTAAGACCAATGAGTAGAAGATACAGCAATTAAGGCCCCTTTTATTACAACAGAGGAAAGACTTCTAATAACTCCAAGCTTCTAGTAACATTGGATCCTACTGCCTTGTTGTGCAGTGAGTTCCTTCCAACTTGAGGGACGTCTGCCTCAACTGGATGGTCACTTTGCAGGGTTATTAACAGAAACACTCTTTGTTCATGGAGAGGCTGAACCCAATGAACTGGCCGAGCTTCAGATTCCCTTAGGAGTACTTGAAAGCACGCAGATTTCCAGATCCCTCTTTTCTGAGCTTCTAAGGCTGGAGTGAGCCCTGGGAATGTGCATTTATATTCAAATTCCCCAGGCAGCTCCTCAGGAGCAGTGAGGGTTGGGAACCAGTGGACTCAGCAAGTGCTGGCATGCCTTCCAACGTCAAGATTTGGTGATTCTACGGCATTTTGTTCTGTAACTCCCTCTATACTTTTGTGGGTTGGGAAATCCAACTAGAGTACTAATTCTTGGACAGTAGTGTCTAGTCTCTCCCAGCACACTGATGGATGAGACGTACTTGCACCAAAAGCAGGGATTCTACAACAAGAGGTGTCTCCTGGGGTTACCAGGGCCATGTCCCTGCCTCTGGCTCTGTCTCTACAGGGCTGAACATCATGCTGGGCTCATCCAAGCCAGTCCTGTGATGCCTTAACAAAACACTTACCGTGTTGCTCATACTATGCCTTAAGGTCAGATGAAACAAATCAAGGGCTGGATTCCCCACCCATGGCTCAATGGGGCTGGTTTTACTACATAACTCTGTTTCTTGTCTCACTGGTTGTCTTTTAGTCCTGTAGATATGTGTTGGTTTCATACACACGGCTGCCCCAAACCAAATAAACCACTTCATGATGGTAAGAAAGTGTGCTTGACAATTCCATGCTGCTAAATCCCCTTTCATGTCCTGATGGCTTTAATAAAGTCAAAATGAAAATAAGTTCGTCTGGGGAAAATGGCAACTTGGAAATAATCCACTCCCATACACATACAGCTTGATCCTGTGCATTCTGAATTCACAGTGTCTTAAATCTGAAGGGGTGAGGCTGGAGGCTGCAGGCCTGTCACAGTGAATTTCCCTATCACTTCACTAATACCTTCATTACGTGATATAGCATGAACAAGGGGGTTTTGATTGTTAAATTCTTTGATCTGTGTATTTCCACTCAGGTTCACTCTGAATAGTAAGCAGTCCGATGAGATAAATCCATAAATATTTGGTGTAATAGCACAGAGACTTCTGCAAAGAATGGCAGGGCCATTGTTTGGGCATTGGAAGAGGGTGCTGATTCCTGTGTTTCTTGTTTATTTAAACTACATAGGCACAGACTCCAGTCCAGTCAATACCATGCAGCATGCAGTGAGCTGGTGCTTGCAGCACAGAACAACGGCCTGTGTTGAATCTATTCACAAGCCTTTTGTTCTCAACTACCAGGAAAGGTGGTGACATAGACATGACAGGTGGGAGTCTCGGGACCAGGTCAAAAGCTCTGGGGTGGACTGAGGGCCAACAATTCAGATATGAGGCTGCTTCTCTCAGTGAAGAAATCCATCTTCTCACAGATTTGTTGATGCTGTGAATATGAAACCAAGACAGGAGTCTGGAACCTAAATTGAACCATCTGATCATAGTCTATCCCTGTTTGTGATTCTCTTTCCATCAGTGTTCTTTTAAAGACTATGTTTAAAAAATACTGTTTCTATATTAGTATTTTTCTTTGTTTTTTTTTTTTTTTTGGGGGGGGGGGGAGCACTAGGCATTGAACCCAAGGGTGCTTAACCACTGAGCAACATTCCCAGCCCTTTTTATTTTTTATTTTAAGACAGGATCTCACTATGTTTTGCTAAATTGCTGAGGCCAGTCTCAAATTTATAATCCTCCCAAGCCCTGGGATTATAGGCACATGCCACCATGCCCAGCTCTATTAGTATTTTTCTGATAGCTTTCTCCACTCTGATCTTCACCCATATTGTGCAGGGGTCCAAACTCTGCTGTTGGCTCCAGACTGCCTGAATTCAGCCTTAGCTCAGCTACTATCTGGCTATGTGAATTTGGACAAACTGAAGTGTTGCTTTCCTCATCTGTAAAATCAAGATTTCATTAATAGCTGCTACATGGAAAATCAACAGATCATTTTTATTTAGGTGGTCCATAAAAACTGCTCAGGAAAACATTGGTTCTAATTTCACAGTTGTGAGCCTCCTCTCTGTAGATGCGTATGGCCCAGTGAGGGACAAATTTCAAATCAGCCAATTCATTTGTATTTATAGAGGACTTTCAAAAAGGTTACAGACTGGTTGGAGGAATGAGAAGCTCCAATGCAGAAAATGTTAACTCCAAGGCTGGTATTATATATTTATAAAGGAAGAAGTCTCCACCTGGAAGCTGGGGCTTACGTGGAGAAGGGAATGAAAGTGAGTCGTGTTGGGATATTCCCAGTACAGGAAAACATGAAGGCACAGAGACCTCCATGCAGTTAGTGTACTTAACCAACAGTGCAGAGACTTTTTTATTGTTTTTATTTTGAGACAAAGTCTCACTAAGTTGCTGAGGCTGGCCTCAAATTATGATCCTCCTGCCTCAGCCTTCGGAGTCACTGAGATTAGAGGTCTGCAACACCACAACTGGCACAAGTCAATATATTTCATATCACAACTACTCCTTGCTCTCCGTCACTCTTGAACCAAGAGTGAAGCTTCCTCTCTGTAGCTTGGATGTAGCTTCAAGTCCTCTCCTCCTCCTTAGTGTTGCCCATTTCAAATAAAGACAGCCCTTGGATATTTCTTCCTCTTCTGATTTCAAGGCAATTTCTAAACCTAATGTCTGTGTTCAGAATAGGAGTGATCATCAGTTTACCTTATAACATTCCCTTGTGTTTTGAAATCTGAGAGGGTTCTTGAGCTTGTTGTTATTTTTCCATCCTTTCCCTTCAACTGGACTTTCTCAGTCCCCAGGAGCAGGAGCTACGCCTCACACACAACTGTAAACCAACACATAATGACTGATGAGATACATCAATCAATAGAGTTATATAGTTTCAGTCCTGCAGAGCTAACATTGTCTGAGTTACCAAGGCAGGTGAGTCTCTTATTCTAGACCATCCAATGCTGTCTTGTCTCTTGGTCTTGACTCCCAGAGAAGCTCCGACATCTCTTTCTGAATCCATTACAGTATCCAACACAGTAGGTAACCTCATGAATTAAGTGATTGATTCCTTATGTGGTTCACCCAAACTGACTACCTCTCTTCACTCTGGAAACAGACCAGCTAAGGTTCATGCTCATTCATGACCCTTCTTTTGAGAATCCCCAAGGGGGCCAGGTGTGGTGGTGTATACCTGTAATCCCACAGACGTAGGAGAATTACAAGTCTGAGGCCAGCCTCAGCAACTTACAGAGGCACTAAGCAACCTAGTGAGGCCCTGTTTCAAAATAAAAAATAAAATAAAATAAAAATAGAGCAGGAGATGTAGCTCAGTCAGTGGCAAAGAATCCCCAAGGGGGACTCTATCCCCCAGTAGTGTAAAATGCCAGCAAACAACTAGCCTCTCAGGAGCAATGAAAACTAAAGAGTTTTCAGTTGCCTTCTGATTAACCCTCAGTTAAGAATAACTAAGCCAGTGAGAAAACCCTGCTTTCAACTATAGTATTATGTTTAAAAAAAAAAAAAAAGTGTGTGTTTTCTTGCAATACTGACCTATGAGCAGTTCAATGCCAGGAACCTAAGCAAATGCTTGGAAAAGGTGTATTTCCAGGTTCACATGACTTTTAGGGTACCCCGGCCTTGCATCAGATTCTTGGTTTGCCAAGTTAGGAGGACAGCTAAGTAATTAGCATGAAGCGAACTAGCTAAGAATCGCTCCTAAGCCATCCTAAGCAAACCCTCCACTTTGGACCTCAGCGCTCTGCTCTGACCTACCTGGAGATTTTGCGCATGCCTTTGGTAAATGCCGATCCCTCTTGGTGGGCATTCTATGCGCACATCTGCCAGGCCCCAGCAGCGTGCCTCGCCTCCCACTCTGCTCCTTCTTCAGCTTCTTCCCAGGGCTCCTAGAAGTGTCTACCCTTGATCTTCTACTTGTGGTTTTATTTTGTGCCCTGCAGGCTGGGCCCATATGTGAACACAGAACCAGCAGAGGAGTCGGGCAAGACCGTGAGACAGCGAAGCCAGGCCCCAGGGCGCGCTCTCTGCCTTGGGCTGACAGGTCTCCCTCTCTCCAGTCCCCTGGGCGGGGCCTCTCTGATGCCACCATGCTTTAAGTGCCATTCTTCCCCCATTAAACAAAACTGCTTGACCCAAATTGTTTTGCTGAACAAGGACTCACTATGTAGTGTGTGCCATTCATTTGGCACTTACTCAAATATTATATGGTGACAACTTTTTCAGGTGCTGGGGATGGAACTCAGGACTTTGAGCACACGAAACATGAGCTCTATCATGCTTATCTAGCAGCAAGCTATATTGCCAGCCCTTAATATTGTGATATCTTAAATGAGATCAGACTAAAAAATTATCTTTTATAAAGAAATGCATTCCTTGACTAATTTATAGTTAATACAATGGCATAAAATTTTTTAATAATTTAAGAGCATACATTTTTGAGCACATCAATAATGCTCATCTATTTAGCAAATGAAGTAATTAAAATTACTCCTATCTTTTTATCTTCGTAGGCTCTTCAATCTACCTGGTACCAATTTGTTAGCAGTTCTCAATCCTATCCATCACAGAAGTAATACCAGGTCATCTTTCTGAACATATTCCATATGATCCACATCAACTAACCATTCTAACTGCCCAAATGAATTTTCTTTGGCCATGTATCTCTGTTTGGACAGGATAAAACTCTGCCAACTTGGTTAAAACAGAAGCATTGACAAGAGTAATTAGTAGGAGCTTCCCACTGACCCAGAGACAGACCTGATCACAGAATCAATTCTTCTCCCCTGAATAAGAGGCCTAGGATATGGTTCCCATGAACTTATAACCAAAGGTCAGCCAGTGACAACCGTTGCACACAGCCTAACAGCACAGCAAGGAACTTCTGCCCTGCTCTGATCATCCAAATGGAAAATTACCAAGAGATACAGACAAATCAGTTCAAAGACTATGTCCCAAGAACTAGAAATAACTCATTTTCACAATTCTTTTGAACAAAATGTAACAGGTGGTATACAGTTGTTAAATCAATATAAGTTTAGGATTCCTAATTGGGCTGAACAATTTCCTGTCTTCTTCCCCTGGAAACGGGATACATACAGTTTATCTATTTCCATTCATAAATTTGGGGGAAAGAGATGGAGGGAAAGTGATGCCTAAATAAATAAAGTGAGGTAGGTGATTCCTATTATTTCAATACTTCCTTTGGGTGACTTTGGCCAAGCCAGCACTCAAATGGGTGTGTTAACAGAAACAGAGAGGAAAAGAGATACAAGAAAACAGAGGAGAGGAAGTTTACAAATGCTTCCACTTCCGCTGATAGTGTCCAGGGCTATCTCATCATCCCATGGGCCCTGAAGCCCCTCACTACTTCCATGTCCTTCCTCCAAATCACAGCCTGTTACCCCACACTCTCTCAAGGGAAATGCCAAGGTCAAAATGGCGACTAGGCTGTCAACACCCAGCCTTTGGAAGAGCAGTTTCTGGAAGGATGTTGGATCTTTGCAAGTGGATACCCAGGGTCCAGCAGGGTGGGAAGTATACAGTCTTAGAAGATATAGTTAAGACATGGATTCACCAGCCTCATTTGCATAAGGCAAAAGCTCCCCAAGGGACAATGCCATCAGCAACAGCATGAATCAACCAGTCCGTTCTATTTTTTAAACTTATGCAAACACTTTCCTGGAATCAGCAACATGACTCAAAGCACCTGTGATCACTTATGGCTTGGAAATATAATAAAGATATTTTAGGATCACTTTCCCATTGGAAAATATTTACATTTTCATTTTTTACATATATTCCCAGCTCCTAGGGACACCAAACCTTGAACGTAAAGATAAAAAGAAAGACCCACCTAGAATAGGAAGGTAAGAGGTATTCTGCTAAAATCTGAAAAGTAATTTCTCCAAGTTTAGCTGCAACAGATCTTATCTGAACTGGGTCACCCTCACACACAATTAACGTTTGGCCATTCTGATGGGAAATGAGCAACTCTTGCTCAAAATGGCTGTGTTTTGACTCCAAAGATAAAGTGGACAGAAGAGAAGGTAGCCATGCTGTTGGTGGAGGCAGAGAGAGTCTACGCGTGAAGGGACACCTTTTTCCCCTTATTGGGAAATAAACTATTTCAAGAGAATGTGAGAAATTATGACAAGCCCCAAACACTGTTTCCCACTGGGGATTCTTGGAGGAGTTGCAAAGCTCCCCATAGACACACTCCCTGCCCCGAGGACACTAGAGCAACAGCATTCTTTCAAGGTATAGGGTCTTAAGCAGTGACTTCTCCCTTTTTCTTAACAAACACCTTTCGAAGTTTTTTAAAAATTTTTTCTCTGGAGGGTGGCTACCAGGGATGGATCCCAGGACCCCACACATGCTAGGCAAGCACTCCATCCCTGAGCTGCATTCCCAGCCCAAAAGGCAGTTTCAGGCTTAAATTATCCAGGAATTTAAATGACCATTCCTCTCCTCCACTCCTTTACCTATTTGACTAAAAGAAGCTTGGAGAATCATCATCATGTCATCTATGTCCTAGCTCTGAAGTGTAGCAGAATTTTGCAGGATCAAGAATGTCCAAGGATCACATGACTTAAAAGCAAGATTTGAAAGTCAATGCTTTCTCCTGCATACTCTGGTTAAAAATGAAGCCCAACATCTGAAGAAACCTGAGGTTCACTGTGTGCAAGACAGTGCCCCACCCCAGCCCTTCTGCCCACCCCACATCAGGCAAGGGAGACAAAGTCCACAGACCATGGATTTGGAGGGGCAAAGAGACCTAAATGAGCATGAAGTTACAAAATTCCACAACACTAAGGAGCCCAAGGAGAGAGCCAAAGAGAATTACAAAAACATTCTGCGAATGCTTTCTGTACTAATTTATCTTGTTACTCGTTTTAGACCAACGAGGCATTTTTCAATTCCCCCAGTTTATACTGTCACCAAAATCAGAATATAATCATCTTTAGAAAATGCCTTCTTGCATCTCCATAATTCTTCTTTCTATCTAATCTAGAAAAGAGATAGCATTCAGTAAGACTCTGCTTCTGGGGTAGGCTGCTGATGATAATCTGAATCCCTTGGGCTACACTTTAAACAGTTGTTGCTAGGAATGTTTTTCCATTATCATCTAATACCATTTATTAAAGAAATCATCAGTGCAAGGAAATCTGATTAATGTGGGGTTGCCAATTAGTATGGAAAAAAAGCATCATTAGCTGAAATTCATGTGAACGTCACTTGTAAATACATTAGATAATTTTGGGCATGAAAGGAATAAAGCTGTGTATTTTAAGGGCTGCTAACCATTTCCAGAGACTCAAAACATTATTAGCTAATGAAGGATTTGAGAACTACAACTTCAGTTAGTCAATTCTTGGAGTTCGTAGAGGACCTAGGAATCTGTCAACTCATTAAAAATAAATGTTCCTCTCCCAGGTTATTTAATAATTTGCTTCTTAAATTAGTTTGATAGAGAAATGCTACCCTAGTTTAGGCAGAAGAGGAATCACTAGACTAGTTAAGACTGAAAAAGAAGCAAAGTTGAGTCTCTGTTCCACCAAACACTTTGCAAAGCCTTTCTGAATTGCTGAATTCTCTGTCCTGGGAGCATGCTTGATTTCCCTTTTTAAATGCAAGAGAAAATAAACAAACATGGGCGACTCCACAGAGCCTCAAACGGCTCTTTCCAAAGATGAGATCTATCCCTCATCAGGTGGGTTTTTGAGGGTCCAGACCTCAAAGGCTGTCTGGAGTCCACACTCCTGAGTCCAGGACAATTCAGAAATTATTTCAGCTGTTTTCATTTTAGAAATAAAACAAAAACACAAAACAGGAACAAACAAACAGGCTTCTACGTATCTATTTTTAAAAGAAAAACCAGCTCTGCTCCTGTCCATTTTTTTTTTAACTTTAAGATCTTGCATATAAATATACTACAATGTTGAAAAGGGGGGCTGTTTCAAATTTTATCCTCCTAGAATGTCACAGAATTGCTCACCTAGCTAAATCTAAAGCATTTTAGGTTTTCAGTCTCCTCTTCCTGGCCCTGGATGGATCAAACACAATAAACAGTTGCGATTTTGTCCATATTGACCCACTTAGTTCTGCCTTTCCAAGTACGATCGCCCTCTAGTGGCAGAAGTCATTAACTGCAAACTACTCAGGACGTTGGAGGGAAAACATGATCCCACTTTCCCCACTTGGCTTTCTTATGTGATTTCTAAGAATTCACTTAGTGAAATGGGAGAACTGCTTGAATATTGGTGTTACTGTTTTAAGTGTAGGAAACATACATTAATAATCTGAGCTTTTATCCTCCAATTCCTAGTTAAAAAAAGAATATTGGAAGTAAAGTGTGCAGGGAGGGATGGGCAATCTGAAAGAAAACAGACTGCCATTTGCATTGCTAAGTGGAACACCATTTACCTCTGAGTCCCCATAGTTTGTGTCCAATCCCTAATTCCCAAAGACAGTTTTAGAATCCCAGCAGGATATTCTTGGCACATGGGGCTTCTCATGGCTTCCTAAGGAGAATGTTTTGCATGAAGAGGCTGACTGGATGAAACAAGACACATCTGCCTGGGAAACACCACAGGGAACACCTGTCACCAGAACATAGAACCTAGCCCTTGCACCAAGCCAGATTGTGTTCCTGAAGTCTAACAGCCTGGTCTCAGGAAGAGAATAGGGAGCACTGTTTAGCCTGCCCATTCCCACTGCCTCGGCACCGGACGTGGCACCTCACACCTAGCAAGGGAGCAAGAAATAGTTAACTGATGCACAATGAAAAGCAAAAAACTGAAGGGCATCAGGAAGGCAAGCACCATGCCATCTCCAGGAGATGGGTTGCCAGTCCTGATATCCCCCAACCACTAAATGGAGGGATTCTAAATTCTACTAACTGCAGGAATCCTTGTGGATACCAAAAAGGTGCTTTGGGATCCAGCCACCAGAGGCTGTGTGGGTGGCTAGCTCCCTTCATTAACAAAGGGATTCCCCGTTCATGATTTCAGATAGTGAGCTCCTCTATGGGACTCTGGGATTCAACCCAGAGCCTTGCATATATGGGGCAAACACGCTACCACTGAGGTACACCCCCAGCCGAAAAGGATTTTGTTTTATTTTTTGGTGCTGGAATCAAACCCAGGGCTTCTTGTACATGCTAAGCATATGCTTACCACTGAGCTACACCCTCAGTCACACTACAGGATTCATTTTCAGGAAGATTTTCATTACCAAAACTACCAGAAACTATTGCTCTAGGACATTGGTCTTAGCATAGTAACAATGAACCGGAGAGAACTGGTTCCCTGCTGAACCAGAGATAACAAAACTAAATTGTAGGAGGGATGGAGAATAAATGCTTTGAGAGGCTAACACAAGTGGGAACCATTTGCCTTCTCTGGTCTTGCCCATTTCCCTCTGGATGCCAGTTCCATCTCCCTATGTATGAGGGTTGCCCAGGGGCAGGGCAGCTCTAGACAACTTAGTTAACCCTCCACTTTGCTCACCCGAGGACTCATTCACAATAGGTGTCATGAAACCATGGCTAGAATTGTTCCACCAGTAGTGCAGGCTTTTGGGCTGTCCAGGCAATGCCCAGGGGAGAGGACTCGCCTGACCCACCTAGACGTGAACTTGCTCCCTTTCTCATCCATGCTGCTGACTTCAGCTCGGGAACTGCAAGCCTGTTCCTAAATTGAAATAGCATGTTCCCCAGGGAAAAGAGACACAGCCAAGAGACTCTCCTCCCAACTTCCAATAACATGTGCTACAAAGCCAAAAATAGGCTCCAATGTTCTTTAATAAAATACAGAATAACTTACATTCAATTTATTTACTATTTTTCCTTTAGTCCTGTAATATTTTTTAAATTTTATTTGGCTTTAATTTGTACCATGTATACAGTCATAATGCAAACACATGACCTGGAGCACAAAGCCATAAGGAAATGTCAAAATAGCAATAAAAAAAAAATTCTTGGCTAATCTCTAAAATGTTCAACAGCTCTTAAATTTTGGCTTATTTAAAAAAAATTATTCAACTTTGGTCATAAATGAGCAAATTACAAGTGGCAGGCAGATGACCCAGGCCAAACAGGATTTTCAGATGCTAAACGCACCAGCATGGTAGGAAATAACCCAAACAATGAACTCTCTCAAATTTGCTTGGAAACATCAGTGAAATCACTACTTTTGGGAAAAAGCCTGATGAATCCAAATGGGTTTCAAGATGCCTTTTTCTGAATCAGGTTGCAAGAACAGAATAGAGATGCTCTCGTCTGATCAGTTGCTAGATTGGCACCGGTTATATAAAGAAGCTGCGTGACAAGTCTTGTCCCTATCTGATGCAGTGCCCTGGGCTGAGGCCGCTGCATCTAAGTGTTGCGGAAGAGAATTGTTGTGGCCAAAGGAAAATAATTATAGTGCAGATAAATAGGTATTCATACTAGTTTATTTTATTTAAAAGAATGGTTTTTAAATACTAGAATGCAGGATTATTCAATGTGACCAAACCAATGGCACTTGGGACATCTGGAAAATTGGAAACACCTAAGCAGCTTTGGTGAGGAGGCCAGCCCTCCTTCCACCAGGTGACAGGCAGAACACCTTACACTAACCTCCTAACCACCTTCTTCTCATTTCAAAGAATTCTCACCTCCCCTTGACACTGCCTGTTACTTCCAAGCCAGACTTAGGAGATTTAGAATTCAGTCGCTTTGGCTTCTTTGGTTAAGTTTGGTTGAATCAAATAAATATTTAGCAACCTAAACAATGAGCCAGTTCCTTTGGAAACATTTCATTCCACCCCTGCACAATGAGCATCTGGATCCCAGCCAGTCCTATTCCAGGTTTCCAGAGGGCTGGCTGGATGGTGTGGTCAGCTGATCTCCTTCTGTCTGACCTGCCAAGGGCCACTAAGCCCAGGATGTTTGTGTCTTGCTGGGCGTCTCTATAACTTTCATCTACAAAACACAGAGCTCTGATTTGGGAAGAACTGGATGGAGAGATGAGTGTATTTTTAGAATATAGCTTCTGCTATATTTCCCGTTCCACATACCCCTTGACACAGGGTAGATAGACTTCAATGGTCAAATTGATGCTTCATAACTTCCAGGTTTACATCACAGAAAGTAATGCCATTATATTGTTTACTGGAATATACTTTCTTTAGAGACAGGTTCTCACTGTGTTGCCCAGCCTGGCCTCCAATTCCTGGACTTGAGTCATCCTCCTACCTCAGCCTCCTAATTATTTAGGACTACAGGTGTGTGCCACTGTACCTGAGTGGAATATTTTCTTTTGAAGACTTCAGCTCTCATGTAAGCAGGCTGACTGTCCTGAGGCCACCATGCTATCAGGAAGCCCAAGTCAGGTCATACAGAGAGACCACACAGAGATGCTGTGCGAGAAGTATGCTTCTCTGCCATGAAGAGAGAGATGTGCCACAAGCAACCAGCTGCTTCCACCCTTCCCTACTGTTTAAACCACATCTGACTGCAGCCACAGACCCTGAGAAGAACCAACCAGAGGGTCTCAGGGTTGTGGGGACATTATTCTGCAGAAATGTTAACCCAACAGTTCCAAGTTCCGCCTGGATCAGAAGTGTTTTCATTTTTTTTTAAACATACTTGGCTTTTCTCATTAATATTAAAACCATGGATGTCATCTTAAAAATAGTTTTAAAGCAATCTTTAAGAATGTGAAAAGGTAATTTTAGTCCTACCACCACCCCCAACGGACAGCTTGATGACAAATTCCAACTCTAGGAGTGACTGGTGGTACCTAATATATATTTGGAGATAAAGAGATAGTTACTCATAATTCAGAGGAGGGCTCTTAATGAATAGACTCAAAGAAGATATCTAAAATATGGAAACACTTAAATTCACTAATTACTGCCAATTTTTGTCTTAACACAATAATACCCTTTGAGAAAGGAAAAAGGAAAGGATTTTGGGAAAGTACCACACAATCCCTGCAGATGACGTATAGGACATGAACAGCTCTTCAGAAAGTCTCCATAAGGAATAAGTCACTGCTGGGCTCATGGCACAGGGGTAGGGTGTACCAAGTTCAGCTCTGGCTTCTGTCTTTTGGGACAGATATTTGGAGGCAAAGCCCACCCAGAGGAGACAGAACTAAAAGCAAAGGGCTTAAAAGTCAAGAAGTGGAAAACTGGAAATCCATATGCAACAGAATAAAACTAAACCCCTACCTCTCATCCTGCACAAAAATCAACTCACAATGGATCAAGGACCTTGGAATCAGACTAGAGACCCTGCGTCTTATAGAAGAAAAAGTAGGTCCAAATCTTCAACTCGTTGGCTTAGGATCAGACTTCCTTAACAGGACTCCCATAGCACGAGAAATAAAAGCAAGAATCAACAACTGGGATAGATTCAAACTAAATAGCTTTTTCTCAGCAAAGGAAACTATCAGCAATGCGAAGAGAGAGCCTACAGAGTGGGAGAATATCTTTGCCACTCATACTTCAGATAGAGCACTAATTTCAAGAATATATAAAGAACTCAAAAAACTCTACATGAAGACTACAAATAATCCAATCAACAAATGGGCTAAGGATATGAACAGACACTTCACAGAAGAAGATCTACAAGCAATCAACAAACATATGAAAAAATGTTCACCATCTTTAGTAATAAGAGAAATGCAAATCAAAACTACACTAAGATTCCATCTCACCCCAATTAGAATGGCAATTATCAAGAATACAAGCAACAATAGGTGTTGGAGAGGATGTGGGGAAAAAGGTACACTCATACTTTGCTAGTGGGGCTGCAAATTAGTGCAGCCACTCTGGAAAGCAGTGTGGAGATTCCTTAGAAAACTTGGAATGGACCCACCACTTGACCCAGCTATCCCACTCCTCGGCCTATACCCAAAGGACTTAAAATCAGCATACTACAGAGATACAGCCACATCAATGTTCATAGCTGCTCAATTCACCATAGCCAGATTGTGGAACCAACCTAGATGTCCTTCAATTGATGAATGGATAAAGAAACTGTGGTATATATACACACACAATGGAATATTACTCAGCTATAAAGAATAATAAAATTATGGCATTTGCAGGCAAATGGATGAAATTGGAGACTGTCATGCTAAGTGAGATAAGCCAATCTCAAAAATCCAAAAGATGAATGATCTCACTGATAAGCGGATGATGACACATAATGGAGGGTGAGAGGGGAGCAAGAATGGAGGAAGGAGGGACTGTATAGAGGGAAAAGAGAGGTGGGAGGGGTGGGGGGAGGGAAAAAAACGGAATGAATCAAACATCATTATCCTATGTAAATGTATGATTATGCAAATGGTATGCTGTTACTCCATGTACAGAAACAACATGTATCCCATTTGTTTACAATAAAAATAAATTTAAGAAAAAGTCAAGAAGTATAGTGGGGAAAAAAAGGCTTGAAAAACCAGGGATATTAATAGTGAAGAAAATTAAGATAGAATGCAATTATTGTTTCCCAGTATGGTAACTTGGCAGGCAGCTGGCTGAAATCCTACTGACCTAGCACACCTGGCTTATTCCTCTAAACAACTTATTTCCATTTTATAGATGAGAAAACTAAGGAAGAATGTTACAGAGTTTGTCTATGGCAGAGCCAGGATTCAAATTCAGGAAATTGGACTTTGAATCCTGCACTTTCAACTACCAATGACTGGTATGGAAAAACTAGAGCTACTGAGCATTGTTCCAAAGAGCAGCAACAGGGCTGAGAATGGAAGTCACAGCAGAGCCCATGCTGGTGGTGTCTCTAAAAGAATTTTCTATTTAGTAGGTATACCAAAGAATTGGTAGTGACAGGGAGTAAGCTTTCTATTGCAGAAAATGCAGAAGCTGGAAAACGAGCTGTGGAAGAATTTTGGCTGTGAGTGAGACTGAACTAGTGGGTTTCTAAGGAACATCTCTGAATTCTAGGACTCTCTGCCTGGTTGAAACTGCAAGTTTGGACAAGAGTTGTCACTAGGATTGAAGAGTTTTCGTCCTTTAGTAATAAGAATCTTGTCTTCCTAACCCTTTATACATGTGGACATGCTCCCAGTGGGCAGAACCAGGACATGACAACAGAAAAACACAGGGTGAAAAAACACTGGACAGGTCAGACTAAACTTGCTGTGTAACCGTGAATGAACCACTTCATGTCTCTGGACTTCGTTTTCCTCAATTTTCGGACACAAGGGATGAGAAGCAATTTGGTGAAGTCACCTGCCTGAAATCGTATCCCAGTTCTGCATTTTTACAAGATGCATGTCACAAAATCAGTTTTTTTGCCTTAATAACCTCACTGCAAACTAGGAATTATAACAGTATCCATTTGCTAGGGCTGTTGTGAAATTTCAATGAGTTCACAATTTATCAAGTACTTGGAACAGAACGGCCACCTAGCAAGCACCAAATAAGTGTTAGCTAAAATGAAGGGGTGGAAGTCATTTGATCTTACCAGGAGGTTACAGGTGAACAAAAGAGCTACCCCTAGTATCACTCTGAAATGGGAAGCAGCTGTTTTTGTTGGTGAGAATGTAAAATGGTATGGTACAGCAGCTGTGGAAAACCAGCATAGTGGTTCCTAAAAATTTAAATATAGAATTACTAGAGAATTCAGCAATTCTACTTCTGAGCCTATGCCCCAAAGAACCAAAAATGGGGTCTCAAAAGAGATATATGCACACCCATGTTCATGGATGCATTACAATAACTAAAATGTGGAAGCAACCCTAATGTCCATCAACAGATGAATGGGTAGGCAAAAGGTGGTATATACAAACAATAGCATATTATTCAACCTTAAAAAGGAAGGAAATCTGATACATGCTACAACATAGATGAAGCTTGAGGTCATTGTGCTAAGTGAAATAAGCCAGTCACCAAAAAAATATCATATGATATTACTAACATGAGATAGTTAATCGAAATCATAGATACTGGCAGTAAAATGGTGGTGGTGGAGAGCTCATGTTTAATTGGCAGGTTTTCCATTTTACATGATCAGAAGAGCTATGGAGATAGATGTGGATGGACATATAGCACTTTGAATGTATTTAATACCACTGAGCAATACCCTTAAAAATGATTAGGATGGGAAGTTTTATGTGTAATTTATCATAATAAAAATGGGGGGAGTAGCTGTTTTGTATTAAAAAGTATACTAAGACCTTTTCTTTAGAATTTTCTAGGTTCAAGTTTCTAGATCCAGGTTTATAAGGTGCAAATGTCTATTACAATCCAAGCAGCTTCTTCCTTTGCGCAGAGAGCCTTGTGATGTTGACACTGTTTTCTCTCTCACACCCAGTTATTTCTCTAAAATCACTGAAATTCTTGATGAAAAGATGATCCTGCACTCCTGCTTCTGTCTCTTCTTGACCTTTGTTATTCTCAGTCTTGTAACTTCACAGGATGTAAGATGACAGTCTCTGACCTTTATGGTTAGTATCCACTTTGAGTTCACTTTTGTGGATGGTATAAGAGGAAAGTCTAACCGTCCCAGTACCAGTTGTTGAAAGCTGTCCTTTCCCCATTGAATGATCTCAGCACTGGTAAATGAAAGGGTTCATTTCTGAACTTTCAGCTCTGCTCCACTGATGTGCACAGCTGAAACTTATTCCAGTTCCATGCCTGTTTTGATGCCTGCAGTTCTAGAGCAAGTTTGGAAATCAGGATGTGTAAGCACTCCAACTTTGTTCTCCTTTTCCATGATCACTTTGGTTATTCTGAGTCCTTTGCATTTCCATAAGAATTTTAAGATCTGATAGAATGAGCCGTATGAGCCCTGCTCATGATGCCCTGGTTGGGAAGGTCAGCTCTGAGCATCAAATGACATGAGCACAAAGTAAAAGGTGTTGTGAGAATCATGGTTGGAAGGAGGGTTTGTAATCAGCTTAGCTCCCCGTACTTACTAGTGGGTTTGTCTAACAGAGCTTGGTGCCTGTGGAGAGGGCTGGTTTCCTTAACCTGACATGACACATGGAAGTCCTCCCACTTCCTGTCCCTCTTCCATGGGGCACAATATGGAAGTAAGGTGCAGCCAGAAGAGGGTCACTGAGAATTGGGTCTTCATGGGACTCCCAAAGGATGGCACAAATGTTTCTGCCCATGGTGGGCACTGAGAAAGACCATGGGTTATTTCTCCCTTATAAATAAAAAAAAAATTAATAAAAAAACAGAGTAAGGTTTTGACAAAAAGAAAGGAAGTGGGAGATATATTTAAAATGTGTCAACCTGCTTCTAATTACTCCCGGGACATGACTGCAAAAACAAAAATTCAAGATCTACCAACTCATGTTCTTTCCAGGCCATGGGTGGCAGTGTCCTGAAACTATCCCCAGTTACTTTTGGAACTGCATCAAGGGGCAGTGCTGGGAGAGTTGGAGGGAGAGGGAAACAAAGCATTCCCTCCTTCTCAACCCACAGGGTCACACCTAAGATTTCATAATCTATTCAGCTCCCAAAGGAGGGGCAAGGAGAGGGAGGCAGAAAAGGGAGCCAAAAGACAGGAAATCATGTTTTCCCTCCATTGCAACCCGTATGGTTAAACCCACGAAACTCCAAGGTGATTACAGAAATTAGACACCTTTTAATAAGCAGAACACTGGAGCCTAGGTGTGCCACAGTGCAGGCATGCAGGGACGGCTCAGCAAATAAACCCTCAGACAGCTTCTCACAGCTCAAGGATTAAGAGAAGACTGTTTACTTAAATTTCATAAACTGTACAATCATAAAGGGTTCAGAAGAAATTACCAGTGTTCGAGTCTTGGTGGCAGTACCTCTGCCAAGCTTTCCTGCTTTGGCCCTGTTCTTGTGAAAGGTAAACATGGTTTAAGGGAAATGACTTTACCACCAGGGTGGGTACCTCCCAGGCCAGGTGCTCACCTCAGCCACCCTATGGACAGGCAATTGAGGGAGCAGTGGAGAGGGGCCTCCAGTTCTGCAGGGCTTTAAGCTTTCCCACCAGGCAGTGGGGCAGGGTTTACTCTCCAGTCTTCTGCACTGGCCATGATGATGGTATTGGGTTCTTAGACAGAAGGACCTACCTAGTTTTTGTTGCAAGGATCTCATAGTCATGACGGGAAAATATAACACGAAATCAATTATAGAACTTAAAGTAGTTTGTCATCAAGAGGTAAGATTATGTGGAGGACAAGGAATTGGGCAGGAGGACACTGGTGCCAGGGGACCGAGGTAGATGTTCTTGAGCAGGTGGGACTTAGGAGAGCTTGTGTCGGAAAAGCAGAGGGGAGACTCTCAACCCCTGGGAAAGGTATCAAGGAGGCCTTCATGGACTCAAGTAAGAATACTTCTCCATAGTCATAAGGAAACCAGAAGATTCTGCCCACAGCAAGAAGAATGGACAGGCCATATGCCACCCCATGACTATAGTACTTTTCAAGAACAATCCTGGCACAAATCAGGGGGCTGCCAGGGGCTAGACTTCGGTTCAGGCTTTTAGTTAATTGCAAAGTGTATATATAAAGGACTTTCCACCAATCTGACACACACTGGTCCATCTCCTGCTGCTCTATCTCAGGCCACTTAAGTCAATCAAGGCTTAAAGGATCTTGAGTTCTTGAGCTGAGACCCTCTGCATCTGCCATCCACTGAGGTGGGGCTCCTGGCACACTCTGAGCCCACTCTGCAACTAAACTGGTAGTGCTAAGTGGTTTCTCAGCAGAAACCCTGAGGTCACCAAACAGGGAAAGGGATAGGACACATACAGGCACCCAGATAAGTCCAAAGAGGAAAGAAGGGCTCTTCTTCCTGTTCTTCCAGCTCTGACGCTGAAGGGTAGAGTCATTTATCAGGGGACTGTAAGGAAGGCCCAGGGAGTATAGACTTCAGAGAGCCTGATTTAGTAGCTATGGAACATTTCTGGGATTCTTCCTACATTGGTCAGACATCAGGCATCCCTGGAGAGTCACTACAAGCCAGGTCTGACTCACTACTATGCCCTGTGATCTGTGGCATGTGGAGGTATGAAAGTGCAGAATCTGTTCTTTCTGGGATGGAGAAAGGAAGAGAACAAAGGTCACACTTATTCAGGTCTTTCAAAACAAGAAGAATTTTCCCAAGTGGAAAAGATTCTAAGCACCTTGGCCAGGCCCTTTACATTCAAAGTCTAATGCAGTTTCCAAGGACAAAGGTCACCTGGTGGACACTGTCTCCCCAGATGCATCCCCTAGAGGAGAGTGAGAACTGGCCCCAAATCCCACACAGACAGATCACTTCTAGCCATTACCTGTCTCTCCATGGAGGAGGGCCAAGTGTTAGGACAAAATGGGATCAAGGACAACTGAACAGACCTTGACACCAGACAAACTTGCCTCTCTGTGCTGAGACCCATGGACCTTGCTTAGAAAGTCATCTGGTAGAAGGAACTAGAAGATGGGTATTAATGGGACATCAAGTCCAGTGATTCTCATGTGGGTCCCTGTTGGAAATGAAGAGGTTCCAAAAATGGGAAATTTATAGGGATTGGAATACAAAAGGAACAAGCAAATGGGACATACCCTTGGGATTTTTCAAAATACTATCATTTAAACCTAGAACAACCCAGTGAATGAAGTTAGGAAGGAATGTTGTCCTCCTTTCACAAATGAGTACAAAGGCTCAAAGAGATCCTGTAGCTGCCGTAATGTCCTACAGCAAATTAAAGACAGAGAATAGAACTTAACACTGTTTCCTCCATGTGCCTAAAAGCAAGTCACTGACCCTCGCTATGTTGTACAGGTAGACACATCTGTGGAGTTCTTAGCCACTAGGGCAGAAGTAGATGAGTTAAATTAACAGACAGTGATTTTTATGACTGTTGATAATAATTAATGTGTTGTTGGCTTTTCAATTTTCATTTTATGAGCTACCCAACCAGTCCTAGTGAAGCCAAAAGCATTTTTTAAATCAACTGCAATTTCCCAAGATTTGCTTGGTACTTGACAAAAAACTTCCATGTGCATGTCAAAGGTTAGCAATCAGTAGAAATACTTTGATGGATTGATTTTAAGTCAAGACATCTTCTCAATTGAAAAAAAAAAAATTTTTTCCCCAAGTTTTTGCTTTGGAGTCATTTTAGTATTCTCACTCAAAAGTAAATTTGTTAATTAAATAAAGGTCAGGGAACCACTTTGATTTGAAGCTTTGAACAATCAACATTGTCCAGAGTCTGTCCTGATCGAATTCGGTGTTGTGAAATACACAACTTCTCAAACATTTAGCATGTGACTAATGGGACTGAGCTTCAAAGTGATCTCTAACTCAGCAAGTTATGCAGCTTGTGCCATTGAAAGCACTCCTTCCGCTGACCACCCAACACTGCGGTGGGCTCAGCAGCCTGCTGGGGCTGGCGGAGGGTGCCAGGACTATCCAGAACCAAGTTTTCCATGACTCGAGTTTGTCCTTTCTCTTATTACAGCCACATCTTCACTGATCTTTGAAAGAGCACCTGAATCATGAGGTATCAGTTGTGCTTACAAGGTCTTGTCAAGTTGTAGTACCTGGGGTTTTCTTGGCCAACTGGAGATGAGATTTCTGTACTCTTCTCCAGTGAGTATTTAAAAAGAAGAGTTGAACAAGGAAGGCATCAGACAAGCGACAGAGTTTGGTGAAGGCCCTTGGCCATCCATCCACCTGGCCCAGTTTGCTCTGAACCCTGGGCCACAAAACTCCTCTAACTAGGGATAAACGTGACCAGAAGGCTGGGAAGCAGTGCCACAGCCCTCCTCCCTCAAGGGCTTCTTGGTTACCAACTCCATCTCTCCTGCCTCAAAGGGAATACTCTTTGGAGGAAGGGGCAGAGCAGGCAGCTGAGAAGAGCTCTTCCTCACTGAGTTGAGAGACAAAAAGCTCAGGTTGGTACAAAGAGTTTAAAAGAGTTTCTCATTAACTGGTAGATGAAAATGGAAACAGCACCACTATAATCATGTTTCACTCAGTGACTGGGTTAGAAATGAACAGGGAACATAGAGCCTTCTTGAATCCCACCCAAAGGACCTGATTGCTGTTGCCCTCCAAGTTCTTGTTTATAAGATGCTGTTTTTCAAGAGGACTCTTGAAGGGTCTTGTCCATGGTGTGGACCCTTCAGACAGTATCACAGTGTTGCTGTTATAGCTAAACTGTTGACCAACCAGCTATGTCAACTGTCACCAAGAAGAAGAACCCTAAATTAAGCCATCTTAAAAGGTTTCTTAAGTACATAAAAGCTACATGCTTATTTTTTTCCTATTTTTCAAAGCATTGTGTGTGTCAAAGAACTAAAGCCAAGATTCTCAATCTTGGACACACAGAAGAATTCCCAAGAAGGCTGGTTAAAATCACCCGGGCCTCAACCCAGAATTTTGCTTCAGGAGGTGATTTGGATGAGAAGCAAAGGGTGTTCTTGTTTTGTTCAGATTGAGGCAGAGTCTCTCTATGTTGCCTAGGCTGGTCTCAAACTTGTGGACTCAAGCCAAGAAAACATGCAGGACCCTCAGCATCAAAGCCAAGGAGTCCTTACAATGTTGTCAACATAAATGTCTCTGCACCCTGGGCCCTCAGTGATAGCCTGTCTTAGGCAGGAGCAACAGATGTGTCAGCACAGGGCAAAAGCATGGTCAGAGGATGGTCAAAATTGCTTTGAACATTCCAGAACTCAGTATTTTGTTTATTTCTTAACTACAACACACAATACTGATAAGCCAGTAAATATACACATGTAGACATAAAGGGAGCCATTTATTCACTCATTTGGGGGGAGTATGTATATGATATGTATGTTTATACCCCCTACACACAAGTTACTGAAATTAAAAGATACCCTATATAATTCCTATCTTTATTATATGTGGTGTACTCTTGTATTTTCTATCCTATTCTATTTCTTTAAAGTGAAAAAGCTCATGGAGACACACTAAATGAATTTCATGACCTACTAATTAAACATGATCTGACCTACTGATAAAATGCTGAAAAGTGCAGCTCGTTTTAAAAAAATATATATTTTTTAGTTGTTGATGGATCTTTATTTTATTCATTTATTTATATGTGGTGCTGAGAATCGAACCCAGTGCCTCACACATGCAGGTCAAGTGCTCTACCACTGAGCCACAATCTCAGCCCAAATGCAGCTTTAACTCACCTGCAGGGTAAAGGATAGATAGTTTTTTGTTTACTGCTCTGGAAAATAAAATGTGAGAATATATAACACACACAATAAAGAACCATGCAGAATAAACAGGTACAAACACAGGAAATAACACACACTACATTCCTACTTGATGTGAGTGATGTCCCTCCTAAGGAGATAGGAGGAGCTGGGATCCCCGGAGCAACAACCAGGCCCCAGCTCCAGTGTTACATCCATTCCCAGGTGGAGTGGAACTCAGTGCACTTGCCCTAATTTATTTATTTGCCATCCACTTTAAATTAAATTAGCATAAATAAAAGCTTTGTGTATGATGAGCTCACAGCATTATTATCACTCCCAGGAGTTGCTGGGCATTTGGTTCCTATGAGACTGTGCACTTAGCATGCTCAAGGACATAAACTCTAAGTTTAATAACAGTACGCTAAATTAGCAACCCCCTCCACTCAAGAGCAGGAACATGAAGAAAAGGTTCAGAAAAAAATGGGGATTGTATCATGGTTAAATGCACGAGTATTTATTAGGTGAATATCTCTAGTCAAAAATTAAGTGATCATGTTTGAATCAAAGTCCCTGAAGTTCCAGATAGGCTTAACCTAGGCCACTACTCTTTTTTTTTTTTTTTTTTTTGTGAGACTTAACAACAGGTAAGAAAACAGTGAATGCTGAGTGGAAAAACTGATAGAGTCACTGCCTGAATATTTTGTAAGGAAGGTACTTGGACCACTATTAGAATGACAAGCCCGTTAACTCTTGCCATACACTGGCCAGAGTGCACAGCCACAGGACCACTTCTCGTTTCAAACATGGAGTTCTGGTGCTACTGATGGGTTCATACCCATTCCTGCAGTCAGAGGAACTGGGTGGACCAATTACATATCTGCTTTGCCCCATATCAGTAAGGGAGGAGGCAACCTTTTCTCACGGTGGCATCCAGAGTCTTCTATCAACTACCTACACAAACTCTTCTGGTTAGGTGGGTGCTCTCAGGGTCTTCCCTCACCCTGAACCTTCTCTACCACATATACATTCTCTCATTCTCTTTTTATGCTTAAACTTGTCTTTAAGACTTCAGACTGGCCATCAGTGTTTCCCACTGCTCATCTCTCAAAATCCAAATGCCGCCATTTTGTCTCCTTCAAGAATTCCTTTCCTGGCCATCCAGCCTACGTCCCAAAGGTAGTGCTTTTCTCTACAAATCACATTATATAACTGGGACTTCAAGTATGCTTTGATTATTTCATGTAGCTAAATCTTCCTCACCATGTAAGAATGTAAGGGTCAAGTCAGACTCTCCCATTCATTCAACAAACACTGGGTACCCATTAAGACCAAGTTACTCTTTAATTTTTCTCAGTCTCTAGACTAGGGTTTTGCATAGAGTCCTCTCTTCTTAGAATACAAAATTGAATTTAATTTGCATAATTGGTGACCAGGATTAGAAATGTTCTTTGGCTTCCAGACCAAGGTGGTTGGCATGAAATTCTAACAAGGGCAGAATCTATGATGTCGCCCATTGCCACTGTGTTCAAGACACTCCAGCCAATGGACCAGATGCTCATGACTCTTCTTATACAAAAAGATCTTCCATCTTCAGAATCCTTCATCTGCTTTGAGATGGTTGCCACAAGAAAAAATGGGAGACTTTTACATAACAAATCACTAGTTCAATTACGAAAATACCCATATTTTCAGAACAAATTGAATTATAACGTTATATGGACAAACAGAAACTCCTTTCTGAATTCCACAATGGAGTTCCATCTAGGACAATCAGAAGCAACAGAACCCTTCTCTGCTATATCATCTCAGTTTCCCCAAACTCCACCCCATTCCCTACCTCTGCCACATCTCCACTGCCCAGACACATGACCAAGCATGCTTTGTTTTTACTCATAATGAAAAAGCTCAGCAGATATTTCTATTATTTTCCTAATACTGTATAATCAACAACTGCCTTCTGACTCACTTATTTCTAGGTCATACTATGTAACTACCCTTTAAGCTAAAAATTTTAAATGTAATATATAAAAAGATGTCAACAGGGCATTTCCAATGTTACTTAAAAAAAACTGGAATAGTTACTGCATGTATGACTCTTACCCTCCACTGTTGGACTGAAAGTTGTTTTTTTTGCCATATAAGCATGTCTATAAGAAGTCCAAACAAGCTCTGAGTTATATAACATACTTCACATTTTTGGGGGCTATAATTAGAGTGATAAGATTATGGCAATGATCCTAGAACAGATTAAGGACATAATTCTGATGAAAGAGAGCCTTGGGTCAGTAAAAGTACAGATCTGATCTGTTTTATTTAATCTGACTTTGACACAAGGATCAGTAATAAGCCCATATTTACAGAACACCTTTAAAAAACATTTGCTGAAGGGCCAACAGAGTTCTCCCACTCTGAATGTTTAATCAGGATAAAGAAGTTGCCTTGTGAGTTTAGAATAAAGTCATAAGACCAAGAGGGTCTCCCAGAAAAATGCCACCAATCAAAAGGGGCTTGAAAAGGACTCTGGAGCTCCAGAGAAGCCAATGTAACTTCTGGAACTATATTTTCCTTCTATTAAAAATGCTACTGCAGAGGGTTGGTAGAGGGCTATCTGAAAAACCAAGTGCCAACCAGGGCAGGGCCTGGGAAGAAGGATGACTAAGAAGAAACCCAAAGTCAGACTGGTGTCACCATTACCAGCCATCCTGGGAGAATCAGGAGAGGAGCCCTCTTGCTGGGCTCATCTCTAGTATTTCATAGCATGGAATAGAAACCTCCCAAGGAGAAGGCTGGGTGAGACTGGTTCTCCTGCTGATTACTTAATAGAAGACTGTTCAGGGCTCATGCAGTTTGCTGAAATGAAACGCAAGTACCAAGAGCAGTTAGATGATGACTTTGAAGCGGGGCTCTGACCACAGCTCTGCAGAGACAAAGGGAAAGGCCTGCAGGCTGGCATAAGTGCCTTTTAGGCCCAGTTGGCCGCTCTTCCCTGTGCTTAGACCTTATTTAAATTTGGAACTGAATCTTGGACTCTGACCCATTCTCTTTGCTTTTATTTGGTTTTCCTTCTCGTTGATGTTTCTTGTGAAAATTTCCAACTGATTAGGCAGTAAACAAGTGGGAAATAACTTTTTTCCTCACCTTGATAAAAATAAAATGTGGCAATATTGTTCTTTGGGAACTAGGACCCTGGGGAAAGTAAAATAGAAAGGGGAACTCACAGAGACAATATGGGACAGCCATGGAAGCTATTGCCTTTCTTAGTCATGGGAATTCAAGAAATCCATGCAATACATAGACCAGCAACAGTGGGGTCTGGTGCATACTCTAGCAGTCCCAGCTACTTGGGAGGTTGAGGCAGGAGGATCACTTGACATAGGAGTTTGAGCCCAGCCTGGACAACATATGAGAGCCTGTCTCACAAACAATGACAACAACAACAAAAGACCAGCAAGTACTAGTCTTTAATAAATTACTAATTTAATAATTCTGACTTTTCCTTTTCAGATTGACCTCCTACTTTCATTAATGTTAATATAAACTGGTCAGTATTCCCAGTAGTCAATGTTTGGGAAGTTTAGTTCTAACTCATATATTAGAAAATGCAACAACAAAAAATAAATAAATAAAAAGGGATTCCTGGAAAGGGGATGATCAAATGAAATCATGACAACCTGTGATATAGAAGACATATATTTTGATAACTAAATGTCAACCACTGGAAAGAAAAGCTCATGTCATGCTTTATGTATGGGAAATAAGCTTATTCATGCTCAAATATTAAGACAGGGCCTTGCTTTTTCAATATCAAATCATTGGCAATATCAAAGTGCAGTTTTAGGGCAAATTGCTCCAGTTCACAGAATTTTAAATTTAATTAAACAGTACACTGTAAACTGATCTATATTTTGCATGATGCTTATAGAAAGGTATTCACAAGGAAACACCTCGGTGTTATGTTTTTCATTCTATGTTAAGCAAAAAAAAAAGTCATTATTTGTGACTTGGCAGTTCACTTGGTGAACAAATCCAAAGTCACCACCTTTTGTGGTTCCTGAGCCAATACCTGTGAACTTTATCCAGGACCACATGTGAAGGTTCCCATGGTTCTGGCAAATACGGAAGCTTTCTGCCTGTAATGTTTTCTGCCTTTTTTCTAGAAGCCAGCCTGGATGTGTTGAGTTAGGACAGGAAAACATATGTATAAGTATTTTTTCTCTCTTTAAATCCCAAAGTGTTCACAAGGGAGTTGTATGTGGCTCATTAAGCCTGATATCAGAAAGTCAAAGTATCAGGTAATCACTTATAGAAGGAAAGATCAATGGACTAAACTACCCAAAAAGCCTTTTTTTTTTTTTTTAAATACTGTTTTAAAATTCTCCCATGGGATGTGGGTGTACCCAATATTCTAAGATCAAGGGTAACCATTTGTTAGCTTAAGACCTATGTCTTAACAAAACCAGTACCATTACAAGAAAAGCTTAAAGGCTGGTTCTGGCTGTGAGCTTAAAGACGTGTGGAACACAAACCTACTTATGAAATGAATACCTCATGCCATTTACTCACGTACAGAAATGATTTTCAAACAGTCAGAATACGACAGTTAAATGGAATGATTTATTTTGAGTGCTGGAAATATAACCCTAATTAACTCGCCAACTTCTCATTCCTGGTATATGTGCTGGCTTTAGCTATGACCTAGTTAGAAAGTACGTCTGAGTTTCATTGAAAAATCAAGATTAGTTACTTAGCAAGCTTTTGGGAAATCAGCAATTTTGAGTATAAAGGATACTACTAGGGAAATGGGGGGTTGTGGGAGTGGAGTCTTAGTAAGTCTTTGGCGTGGTCTGCTCTGGGCTTTACCAGTTTCTTGGCATTGATTCTGTGTCATCAACAGATCTGTTTCCATGATTTTTACCCCATTCTTCTTAGGTTTATTCTAAATTCTGAACAGTCTCTCGGGAGACCTAGAGGCAGCTGCTGCTACTTCCTCAAGGGGGTGAGTAATGTACAGGAA
This sequence comes from Sciurus vulgaris, assembly GCF_902686455.1. Taxonomy (NCBI): domain Eukaryota; kingdom Metazoa; phylum Chordata; class Mammalia; order Rodentia; family Sciuridae; genus Sciurus; species Sciurus vulgaris. The sequence continues at coordinate 60,640,746 of NC_136475.1, forward strand.
AAGACACCTCCTGTTATGTGCCCCTGGAAGTGCTAAGCAGTGGCTTCCACCTTCTCCCAGAAGGTTGAAGTTTCCCGGCGACCCTAGGCACAGGTGTTCTGTTTCACATGAATGTGGGTGGGGCCTGGAGGTGTATGTTTTTGAAGTAGCCAAGGGATTCCAACCTGAATTCAGGACAGACAACACCATCCTGAGGTATTTCAAGCACTCTGTCATCTGTCTGTCCTCCAATGACTCCTGTGTTTAACTAAATTGCAGTCTAATTGCTGTTTATCCTTTGCAATTCCTGCTTCCCACCCGTCTCCTCTTCCACGTTCATTCTCTCCCTGGAATGCCCCCTACTCTCCACGTCTACCAGCTAAAACCTCAGTCATCCTTGGAGGCCCCGTTCACTTCGATTCACTTGACACTGCCTAGCGAGGCACCTACTGTGAGCCAGACCTGGCGCTCAGCCCTGGGAAGGCAGAGATGCACACAGCACAGGCCCGGCCTTCAGGGGACTCCAGTCACAGCTAAGGGACATGCAAACCAGGTTGAGAAACCAAAACGTTCTAAGATATTCACTCAAATCAAACGTCTTCTCCCTGGTAGGTAAAAATACAATTCTAGAAACAGGATTAGCCACCAAGCATGAAATACAACCAGTTACCTCAAGCAGAGGACGAGTGAACCCAGGATATTGAGGAGACCCACAAAGAATCCCACAGAGAAATGGACTGTGGTGTAAGCCCCAATACCCTTGACCACGGAGGGAAAGAGAAGCTGAGCCTTGTGTGCAACTGAGGGGCCTCGCAGGCACTTCAGCCTAGATGTCAATACTGCCATCCTTAACTATTCTGGAATAAATAATGGAAAAATGAAGAGGAAAAATAAAAATAAAAAGACTTTAAAGGATGTCAGCCAGAGCAGGCTTCTGGAAGAGTAAGGCTGAGCCAATCCAGGGCTCTAATTTAGACTCTGGGAATAAAGTGTTTTTTGTTTGTTTGTTTGTTTGTTGTTTAATAACATGAACCCATAATGTATCCAGAAAAAACACGATCCCTACAGATGGAAGGGTAAGTCCAGTTCAGACTTATCTAGCAACAATGCTTTGGAACCTTACTGTGGGAACTTGAGGCTCTGATGGTCAAGCTCAATGGGAACAGAAAATGGTAGCAGCCTGACAGCTGGTTTTCTAGCTCCCTGGAACTGCTGCTGTCTCCACAGAAAAGTCGGAGAGAGACAGAGGAACTGGGTAGGGAGCACGGAGCAAGAGATAGAAAACCAGAAGAGAATCATAAAAAGCACAGCAAATCATACGTGGCATGCACTTTTCTAAAAATGTCATGCAGCATTCACTCATTCAGTTGTTAAAATGAACCTATTAGTGACCACTGTTATCTTTATTTTTCAGGTGAAGAAACTGAAGCACAGAGAAGTTAAGTAGCTTGACCCAAATTACACGGCTAGAAAGAGCAGAAGTGGGATTTAAACCACCTTAACCATTTAAAGTCATTTTCTTACTATCACACTAAGCTGTGTTTTAACAGTATTTTAGATGTCTAAGGAACTATAATTATACTAAAAAAAAAAAAAAAAAAAAAACACATTTCCTGAGTATGTATTAAAGGCCAAGAATTAACAAGAATTCCAGCAACTGGGGAGACTGAAGTGGGGGACTGTCAACTTTCAGGACAGCCTGGACAACTTAGGGAGACCCTGTTTCAAATTAAAAATAAAATTAAAAAAGGGCTGGGGGTCAAACATGCATGAGGACTCAGTTTTAGTCCCAGTACACACATACAGAGCTGAGAACTTTATGGTGCTTCAAATGTTGATTAATAAAATCTGATTCCCAACTTGAAGACATTCATAGTTATCATGGCAATAAGTAGGAAAATTCAAAGTAAATCAACATTTAAAAAAAAAAAATCATAACAGCCTGCCCGGTACCGAATGCCTGTAATTTCAACAACTCAGGAGGCTGAGTTGAAGGCCAGCCTTACTTAGCAACCTGGCAAGGCCCTAAGTAACTCAGCAAGACCCTGTCTCAGAATAAAAAAGTAAGAAAAGGACTGAGGATGTAGCTTAGTGGTAGAGTGCCCCTGGGTTCAATTCCCAGTACCAAAAAAAAAAAAAAAAAAGAACTTAATAAATCACTTATTTCTGGCATTCCCCTATTTGGAATTGGTAGAGGAGCTGTTTTATCATTATAAAGTATGGCTAAGCCTACAAGCTTGATGTCATGGAACAAGAGGGTCACGAGGAAATGGCTGGACAGAGTGCATCTGTGTGTGAGCGTGCATCTGGGGGGTGCTGTTACCACCATGACTTCGCTTCATTTTTCTAGATATTTAAAACTACATCACCAAGGACTGTGGCAAATACTGGGGACCGCTGGGGAGGCAGGAGCTTTGTAGATCCACTCACTTGGGAGTCTCTTTTGAAACCAGTTCATTTTAAGTTCACACATCATTTGCGAGTGAACAGTAGTTTGAACTTTTGGCCCGTGAGATATCCTGCCCATTGGTAAGTAAACATGTGTTGGGGACAAACAGTTTTTATACAGTTCTTCATTGTACAGTGATAAGATCTGGGGAAACTTTTTTTTTTTTTTTTTCCCAGTTTAGATTTCTTTATTCAAATATCACACTCAGAAAATTCCCCATCCCACTTTGCCAAGACCCGACATTTGCTCTCTCGTCTGGGAACTTCAATAATTTGGCTTTTGCCTCCAGAATGTCTTAAAAAAAGAAATTTGAATGCTATGTAGCCTCTTGATTTTTTTTTTTCTTCCAGATTATACCAACAGTATAAATGGCTTATAAGGAATACAAATGTACAGGAAGGACCCCCAGCCTGTCAATGCCACACCCAATGCCTCAGCTGAGGCTTGAGAGGAACTGGAATTAAGTCACTGTCTCCCAACCTTGAAATGATCCTAAGAAATAGTCATTGTCACCTGCCCTCCCCCCCCCCCCACTTCTTTTTTTTAATAGAGGAAACTGAGATTCAAGGAGGTTCAGTAATTGGCAGAGTCAACCAGCACCAGACATGGAAGCCACACATGTATCTGACTTTGAAGCAGTGATCTCTCCCTCTTCCCAGAGCTGGGCTGCCATCTTTAAGACATTCTGACTCCCAAAACCTCCTAATGGTCTCCCTAAGGTGAAGGTTGCCCAGACCGGTTTTTGCAGGTTGAAGGGTGGCCTGAGAAGGAACAATAGCTCCATGGAGTCCTGCCCTCAGAAGAAAGGTTTGGGAGTTGCGCTTGTTTCCTTCAAAAGTATGATCACTGGGATGAACAGTGGCTTGGGTATTTTTCCCCCCTCTTTTGAAAAATGGCAAGTAAAACAATACTTGGCTATAGTGTTACCAACCTGGGGATGGGAGCCTTAACCCAGGGGATATTTGACTCTTCAGAGTATTTTACGTAACAATGCATCACTAAACCAAATGGCATTAATGGGTAATCCCTTTTTGCCATGTCGTGGAGTAACAAAGCCTCCCTGCTTTTCTCACACACAGGTAAGGACTGCCCAAGAGCAGAAGTGCATGTGCAGGGTTTGCTTGCAGACAAGCCTGACCTGGAGTTTGGGATCCTTATCTGTAGCCCTTGCTGCCTTTTTAGTCCAGAACTCAAGCATTACTTTCCATAAGAAAAGTAGCCCCTGGGATTCCAGTGGTTCCAGAAAGGCAAAAGGAGAATTCCTGCAGACCTGAGAGATTTATGTCTGGAAGGGTGTCTGTGGTTGGGAGGGGACCTGGTCTGTGCCCCTAGCAGAGTGATAGTCATCCCTGGAAGGGGTACAGGAAAGTCTGAGTCAGCAAGTGGAGGGCTGAGCCCAAGCACTGTGGGCAGTGGCTCTGGGAGGCAGGCAGGGTGAAGGGCCTGGGCTGCCACAGCATTTAAGAAGCTTGTTGGCATGTCGGACAGCCTGGGTCACACTGCCTGCTTGGTGGATCAGGATGCCGGACAGCCAGTCTTCTTTGGGTTCTGCATGGCTTTCTCTGTTGTCTGAGGCCTCTTCAACCAAACCCTCACCTCTGTCCTCCATTTTATCTTTCACCAGGCCCCGACATAAACTCTCCTCTGGGCTTTGTTCACATCTTTCCTGACAGGAGCACCCTCAAGCGTCCACCTGGCTTGCGGTGCTCTTGACAACTTGAGCCCTGCCTCTTACAGGAGGTCTTCCCTGACCACTACCCACTCCCCCCAGGGGATGCTCCGAGTGTCTTCAAACCCACTGTCTCTGTCCCTGGACTGCAGAGGGGAGACAGGGTGGGGCTGAGCAGGCAGGGACTGGGAAGGACAAAGTGTCCTGTTTTCTCACGATCTCCAACATTACCATCTCACAGGCAGGTTAGGCCTGTGTTTAGAAGACAACTGTAAAGCTGCTCTCTTGAACCCTGGTTCAAGGATGACTCCTGGCTCGTTGCTATATGAAGTTAAGGGGAAAATTCTCAACAGCTGGTGTGTCCCCAAAAGGACCCGCTACAGGAGTGTGGTCCAGCGGTATAAAGCTGGATCCTCTGTGCTTCTCACCCACATAGAGGTCTGGGCCTCACTCCCTCTATGAGAACAGAGTTCAGCTGCTCAGGGCTACAGCTGTACACTCAGTCCATCTTCAATTCTGATTTCTGGAGAAGCAACAAGCCAACCCTGAGGTATGGTCTTATGAGCTGCCATCTGGGCAGGACTGTTGTTGTGAGGGACCTGAAGTAACTGGTTGATAAACCCTGTGAGCATTCTCAGCTCAAAAGCCCTGAGATCTCGCTGAGCCAGAGCGAAGAAGACCCTGTCATGGGGAAGGGGAAGCTCCTATAAAAACAACCCATATGATCACAGTTTGATTCTGAGCTTTATGGGCTTTATGGGTGAAATCCAGATGTGTCCCCCTTCCCAGAAGCAAGATCTGCAGAATCCACACATAGTAGTGTGACCATATGATCACTCTAATATTCAGGCAAAAGGCACAAGGAGCAAGGAATCTATCTTAAAACTACCATCAGAAATGAGTCAAGCTACTGTTTATTAGTTTCTGAATCATGCATGACATTGTACTAGAGATAACACCTCAAACCTTCCTAGCAACCCTCCTAGGTAGGTCAGAAGGACCCCAGGTATGGTAAGGCAGCAGCGCCTCATCGGGTCTCCTGGTCTGGGTTTTGTCCAGGTTGCCAAGCTTCCTCTCATGAGCCCTTGGCTACAGAGTTCTTCTAAGGCCATGGGAGGTGAAGGTTACAGAGATCAAGTTATGGTGGAACCCTGCCAGATGTGCAAGGGTGGTCTGTGGGAAAGAAGCAGCGATTCTGGCATTCCTTGAGTTTTGATGGAATGACGGCTAGAAATCTATGGACAATGTTTTCAGAATTGAGAGCTAGAATGGAAGATATTCTGACCAAAGAGAAATATAGCACAAAATATGCAAGCACACACACACAGCCCCCCCCCCCCCCCCAGACGGGAAGGCTCTAATGAGCACCATCATTAACTGACTGTTTCCTATGGGCCTGGTGCTACTGGGTGAGCATTTAGCCTATTTAATCCTCATTACAACTCTATAGGGTAGGTGAGAGCTTCCATCCAAGGCTCACACAGAAGGGTTTCAAAAATCTGTTCCATGTGGGACTCTAAATTGGTGTGACCACTATGGAAAGCAGTATGGAGATACCTCAGAAAACTTGGAATGGAACCACCATTTGACCCAGTCATCCCACTCTTAGGTTTACACTTAAAGGACACAAAAATCACCACACTACAGTGACACAAGTCACATCAATGTTTATAGCAGCTCAATTCACAAAAGCTAAACTATGGAAACAACCTAGGTGCCCTTCAACAGATGAATGGATAAAGAAAATGTGGTACATATACACAATGGAATATTCCTCGGTCTTAAAGAAGAATGAAAATTATGGCATGTGTCAATAAATAGATTAAACTGAAGAATATTATGCTAAGTGAACTAAACCAATCCCAAAGAACCAAAGGCCGAATCTTTTCTCTGATATGCCGATGCTAATTCACAATGCAGGCTGGTGGGCAGAGGTATGTGTCTAGAGGACTAGACACAGGGGGGTGAAGAGAGGGGAGGGGGCATGGGAATAGGAATTATAGTAAAAAGAATCTGACATTGTTACCCCATGTGCATATATGATCGCATGACCTGCGTAACTCTACAACATGTACAACCAGATGACTGAGAAGTTATACTCCATTTATGTATGATGTCAAAATGCATTCTATTGTCATGGATAACTAATTAGAACAAATAAAAAATGTATTTTAAAAAAAGCTGAAAAAATCTGTACTATGATTTACGAGCAGCATGAAGGCATAAGCACCAAGGTTCTGAACTTACAGACCACAGCCTTTGCTCTTGGGATGCTCCAAGATACCCTTTATTTCAAAGCAAAATTTCTAAAAACCCAAAGTGGTTTCTGCCATCTCTAGCAGGCATGGTCCATATCACCACCTGCTGACGGTGGGTTGGACCATCTACATGAACTTGGTACTCATTCCAGGTACATTAATACCAGATTTTAGAGAGACTTGGTCAATGTCCTTTGAGTCCAGGCGTTTCTCTAAACTGAAACACATGCAGGGCTGATGAAGTGCAAGGTCAAGGTTGCCCTCATACCACGTCTCGCATTTGTTCTTACCAGAAATGTTCTCCTTCTCCTAAGCCATCACCTGGAACCCTACAGTGCTCCAGGCTCAGCTGAAATGTCACCTCTGGTGCCCAGGTAGCCCCGACTCTGTAACTTTCTTGAAACTCCTCCAGTAGCCCGGCACCTGGTTCTGTCAAATCCTGGACTGCTTACGTCATTTTATACACGTGCTTCTTAAAGATAAGGATCATAGCAGTTTGATCTCTTCCAAATTCCATCTGGCCCCGGGCAGTCACTTGCTGACTGCTTTGAAGCCAACTCTCTTTAATAGTGGAGGGCTATGCCACTATCAGGCAATCATTCTCAAAGTGTGGTTACAAACACCTTGCACTAGAGAATGCAAATCCTTGGGAATGTGGCTCAGTGGTAGAGCATTTGCCTGGCATGCTTGAGGACCTGAGTTCGATCCCCAGCACTGCAAAATAAATAAATAAATAAATGAATAAATAACCCTAAAAAGGATGCCCCAAACCCTGAGCTCTACTGAATCAGTGTCTCAATGGATATGACCCTTCGTTTGCCATTCAACCATCTTCCTGGAATATCCTTTGAACACTAGTGTTCAAATCTATAAATGAAACCTTGACCTTTAGAAGTACCACTGATGGCAACTACCTCAACCCATACTTTCCTGTTTCCAGTACATGATGAATTCTTTGGCAAAGAGTTCTTTTCTCACAGCCCCAAACACTGGCAGGCTACAGAGGTGGAAGTCTGTGCAAGAAAACATGACATTCTATGACCTCAAAAAAGCACACACCTTAAAAGAGAAACTCTACCCATGGCTAATTAGAGTCATTCTTAATGAGGAAATTATGGAGAGGATTAAAATGCTCCATCCCCTTTTCTCGGCCTCCTGATTTGGCCCTTCTAGAATTACAGAGCTCTGCATTAATCACTTCTTGCTCTTGTTAAGCTGTCTCCAAGCATCAACACATGATGGTTGCCTGGGCATTTTTCATCCTAGCCAATGAAAACTCCCAGGTTATCCTGAAAATTTCTGAGATGACTGAGATGCAAGAAAAATACATGGTAGTCTTTAACAAATCATACAACTGGAGGCAAGCTGGGGGAAAGTTCCGGAAGACTGGGGGTGAAGAGGTGACCTGACCACAATTGTAAGCAAGTCCTGCCAGCAAACTCAGGCCCATTTTAGGAAAGGGATGGTAGTTTTCTCAGACAGAAGCTGGAACCGGGGGCTCATTCCATGAGTGAAGGCTGCCCTTCCCCTCCCCTCTCCAGAATGATCATCGACACTCAAGTGGGCCTGGAAAACTCTCAGTTCCACTCTCAGTTCTTCATGGATCATGGGCCGTAGAGCAAGCCCTCTCATTTATTTGTGCTGGTTTCCTCATCTGTCAATGAAAAATATCCTAGCACCCTGCCTGTCTCACAGGCACCATGAGGATGAAGTGACAAAGGACCCTGTACAGTAGTTTAAAAGTTGCGTGCATGCTATTTGCTAGGCATGGTGCTAATGGCCACGTGAGCTCTCACCCTTCTCATGGCAGTTCTTTGAGGGAAGCATTGCTATTTCCATTTTGCAGAGGAGGAAATCAAGATTCATTGGTATTCTTAACATTTACTGGAAATTAAAATAGACAAACAAAACAGGAAGTCCCTGAAAATGACTGGACCTGTTCAACATGACATATGGTATTTCTAAGGAGCTGTAAGGCAGTTTGTCTAAGGTGAGGTTTTAAAAGAACCAAGTGTGGGCTCTCTCTCATGCTAACTGCACTCCATTAACAGGGGCTGTGAGGTGTATATGTTATGATCAGGATTCTACAGCCACGTGCTGAGAGAGAGACAATAATGGATTGGTGGCAAGACGAAAGCTATTAAATCAGCTAATTTTAATTCCAGAAATTATTCCTGATGCATGCATTCAAACCAGATGTCACTACCATTACTGTCACACAATGCATTTTTTGACACTTAACTGCTGACAAGGGGTGTTTCCTACATATACGCAGGAGAGGGGGTTTTAAAACAATGTGCGTCTGTCCCAGTGACACACACCTGTAATCCCAGCTACTTGGGAAGCTGAGGTAGGAGGATTGATGTTTGAGGTCAGCCTGAGAAACTTAGCAAGACTGTCTTAAAATAGAAAATAAAAATGGCTGGGGATGTCGCTCAGTGCTTTCCTAGTATTGCAAGGCCCTAGGTTCATTTCCCAGGAACACACACACACATATACAGTTTGTGTCTTGTCTGCCTTTGGATCTTTAAAACTGGCTTGGGGAGAAAACCACTTGTATGTTTGTGCATACAAATTTAAATAGCCAGACAGGCTACACACGCTGGGAGCCGAGTGAGAAGAGGCACATGGAGACAGTACGGGGGTTTGGGTAAATGGCAGGGCTCCTGGAAGAGTCAGATGTGGGAGAGGTGGGGAGAGATCAGGACTGCTAGGGAAGCTGGGCTGGGTCATTCTAGGCAAAGGGAGTAGGCAGGAATTCACATGCCAGAGTTTCCAGAATGTGGGAAGTGAGGCTGAGGGGAACACGCTGAGGTCCAATGAAGGAGCAGGAAGGGGATGACATTCAACATTACAGGCCCTAAGTGATGCCCGAAGTAGGCAAGCTCTTAGTCTATTTGTAAAACATCCGCAAGTGATTCATTTCAAATAAAAATCTGAATGGCTGTCCCACTGTAATCTGCTGCTCCTGTTACTCTCCAGAAGAGTGTGGCGCTTGTGACCTCACTCATAGGAAGTTGTTAAAAATACGGTGCCTTGCAGGTAATGAGTGGTATACAAGGGCCTGTGCAAGACACATGCCAGAAAAGTTCCCACCAATCATAAAAGGAAACATCAACTATTTTCAGGGAGGAAAAATGTGCTCATTCGGTGGATGACAAAGATGGCAAGGATCCTAAAGCCTGTGGCACAGGAAGACAGAACTAACTTACAACACGCAGGACAACAAGAACACACAGTGGACTGGAGGAGGAAGGGGGAAATTGTTGAAGTGGAGAACTCCTCTTTGTTGGGGCATAATTCCAATTTGCTGTGGGGACAACACAGCAGCAACCCCAGATGTTAATTTCAGAGGTCCTAGGGGCAGTGGCTTTACATCTTCAGCATCAAATCTGAAGGATGCAACAGGTTTCCAGAACAAATAGACTGGGCAGAAGGGACAGCATTTTGGAATCCCCACAATTGGCGCATGGTTGGAACAGTCATGTGATTTTGATAAGTGTGTCTTCTGTCCTAGCCCTCTCCCTGCCAAATGCCACTGCCCTGAGGTATTCTGGGATGACAGGAAATGCTTAAGCCCAGCTCGGAAGCCAGAAAGCCCTCTGGAGACTCCTACTGTGGGTTTAAAGGACAAGGCATTAGACAAGGAGGTTGTCTGTTATACTGTGAGAAAATGAGCTTGTTTTTTAGCAAGTCGGCTATAAATCTGGGTGTATCGGTATCTGTAAGGTTCTCATGTGCTGTCTTCTCCATGTGCGAGGTGAATGTCTAGAATTTTGTCCACATTCTTAGTTGATGAAGACAAATGAAGAAGACAGTAGTGAGAACGTTGCACCTCCAGGATGTGGGAACCTTAGGGAACAGTCAGCTCAGTCACCCCGTTTTTCCAAGTGAGAGCTTTGCATCACTCCCTGAGGGGAAGCAACGGAACCTTCTAATGGGCTTACAGAATCTTCTGGCCACATTTTGCCGGTGGATTCTCCTCTGATGTCACAGAAAGGGTATTTAGAAGAAAGTACAGCGTGGGACACACTTATTCAGACACACAGCTTGGGAAAGGTGTCATTATCCGTGGAGCCTTCTATTACAAGTAAATCCCCCTAAACATCATTTCCTCCATTTCTATTTCTTTTTTCTATTTTTTTTTTTTTTTTTTTTAAGGAGAGCTGCAGGAGCTTGATATTTTCTTGCAGTTTCCTTTTCCTGACTCTGTACAGGATGAGGTAGCTGTTTACTTTAAGGCTCAGGAGTCAGCCAGCATTGTATGAAAAGCTTTCCCACCAAAAAAAAAAAAAAAAAAAAAAAACAGTCAGACAAGCCCCTTTCCATGATGTTTAAGCAATGAGTAGTACGCGAACAGGCTTGCTTGTGTGCTTGGCCCTGCTCCTGTCTCCTGTAGCAGGAGCCACTCACCTTGGCACTGGTGGTCACGGGGAGGCCATTTCGGGGGAGAGGGAGTAAGGGCAGCATACCAACAGGATCTTCATTGGTCCCCTCCCCAAGCCGCTTTCGTGGCTCCCTCTGATGTTCACCCATGCATGAAATGAAATTTCCAGCTTCCATACAATTATCCAGAAAATGGGGAATAATCAAATTGTCAGGGGTGTGGAAGAGACTGCACTACATCTGTAAGGTTGTTAGCACAGTATCTGAGGGGCGCAATGCTGTGGAGAGCACCAGAGCAGAAACTACCTGAGTTTAGTCACAAATCTACCACTTGTTAGCTGTGGGACCTTGGAGGAGTCATTGTACATCTCAGGACACCCACCTCTTACAGTCATTGCAAAGATGGATCCATGTATTTTTGTATGGGCTTTTCTAGAGGACAGGCATGTAGTGGGTGCTATAAAACTCTCAGTTGCTGTTACTGGCTTGTTAAAAAATATAAACATTAGCTGCTGTGATGGTAGCAAGGAGAGCAGTTATTTTTAACCAGTGGCAGGAAGAGGAGAGTGGTACCGTGAGGGGTACGTCCCCCACAAAGGATTTGCCAGAATCTGCAAAGAATACATATGTGCACAGCTGAAAAGTTGATTTCATTTATAATTTTATAGATAAAAATGAAAATGGTATTCATAAAACTCGTTGCTAAATGAAACATTTGCTATGACTTCTTAGCTATAAAATAGGGCTTAGAAAAACACTGAGACACACCAAAGCCATGGTAACCCGGAAGGATTTCTTTCCTAATCAGAGCTGCATGCTGAGTGAGGCTGGGCCTGGGCAGGGTTACGTCTTAAGAATTTGCAACGATTAAGAGCAGGGCTCTCAGCCAGGCTGAAGGTGAACCCCTAGTCTACAGCCCCATCTTGTTTTGGGAAAAGCCAAGGGCCTAGGCTTCAACCTTCCAGCTACACAGAACATGTGACCAGTGGCCATGCTTCCTGTCCTTGAGATGGCCCTCACTGCCAGAGACAACAGGAAAATCAAAACTTTGGTGGTAACATAATGATAGGCAGACATTATCCTCAAGCTCAGCTTTTATTAAAGTTAGGATTTTTTTTTTTTGAGGACATGTGATCCATTAAAATGTTAATGTCTGATATAGTTTGAATACTTTCATGTTCTTGTTCTCCTTTTCCCTTTTTGTAAGCTATACCCACAGAAGAACATAAAAACAAACATGCATATTTTAAAGAATAATCAAAGAAACTCCCTTTTAGCCATGACCTTCATTGACAAATACGTGCCTGCTGGTCCCTGAAAGCCCCTTCCAACCTCTCTGACTACATCTTTCCCTCTCTGTCCCCATCTGGGGTAATCACCTGGTCCTCACTGTGTTGATTTCTTTATAGTTTCATCACCTATGTATTTAAGGCTAAATGATATAGGTTTAGCTTTGTCTGTCTGGGGACTTTCTCCCCATAAATCATGCTGCATGCATCTTTCTAGGACTTGCTTCTTTCGTTCTACCATTTAACTGTGTGTCCCCCACTTTAAATCACCAGTTCTTATGATTTAGGACTTTGTTCTTAAGGGATTGCTCTTTCTCCTTTAAAAGTCACCTTAGAAAATATCCCTCAAGCATTCTCCATAAAATATCATGACATATGGCATTATTTTCTTGCAAATTGTCGCATTTAGGGAGACTGCAGCCTGTGTCCCGCCTTTTCAATCCAAATATTATTTCCTTACATCAAAGTGATATTTCTGGTAAATTTAAAGATCAAAGAAATGTGGTCAAACCTTTCAGATACCATCTTCCAAAAAGATCACTTTTTTTCTGAGAACTATATCTTATTCTTTTTGCAGTCTTCCTCTCTCATGAAGTCTAAATGTCCTTTTTGATGGAGTTTTAAGTTTCACATTAACCTGTGAGTAATTTGCATAGGTTTTCACATAGCTCTTTAACTTTGTATTCTCCCCTGCCTAAATGCCTATCTGTTTGGATCAAATGGGATTCTGACTCCCATTATCATCTCCCAAAAGGGAGTAAGGGGCATCTGAATATCTGCATTTTATGCTAAACTCAGTGTCTTTAAGTTTCAGGAATTAACACTTAGTTCAAGGAGCTCAATAGAATCCATCCTTCCTGGAACTTTTAGATGCACAGGAATCAGTTTTCGCACTGGACGCATCTACCCATCATCTCAAGTGTCTAGAATGTTCCAGTTTATTCTGTCCATGGCATCCACAAGGTATTGACTTCCAGAGAGCACCTGCACCCACTATGGTCTAGGGCACAGATGCTCTCTGGTTCCTGTGGTAATGGGCTCATCCTTCCCCTAAGAAAGTGGTTTTAAAGCAGCACAGACCAACACAAGACCAGGGGCTGGAGAGAAGGATCTGAGTCACCTGGATATCCATATCTATCTCTACCAGGGGTTGCTCCTTTCCATGTGACATGACCCCTCTGAACCAATCTGCTCGATCTGAAGTGCTCTCACCTTGTGCTTCTGAGGGGTAGGTAGGACCCAAGGTCCCGTGACAGAGTTCTTCCTATGTGAGAGAAGAGGGTCTCTGAAGGAACAGCATGATGGTCCTTGGTTTTCTCCACCTCATAGAAGTATGCCTACCATCCAAGCCCACTCATCTCTCTTCTTTGACTTTCTAAAATAATTTCTGCACTGCTCATTTTTATTCAGAATCACGTTTTATTCTCTGATCCATCTGGGCTAGCCTTACCTCCTTGGGTTGACCAGAAGTTCTATAGACAAGACTTGTGTCTCTTTCTATCTCTGGAATATCTGGTACTTAACTGAGATGCACCAGGAATACATAATGATACTGACTGATACACACTGAAGCAGAATGCTTCCTCCCGGTGGAGGTACCTGTTCCAGGAGTCTTGCCTCTCCTCCTCTATTCTTTTTTCATTTAATTTTTTTTTTAAATATGGAACACTTCACAAATTTGCATGTCATCCTTGTGCAGGGACCATGCTGATCTTCTCTGTTATCATTCCAATTTTATTATATGTGCTACCAAAGAGAGCACATACTGCTCTCTTCTCAACATGTCAGGTTTCAGCTATTCTAACACCTTGGCCACCCCATCCAGCAATCCAAATGATCTTGCCAAACCAGGGAGTTTTCTAGTGAATTCCTTTGCAAATATATCACAGTAGGAGTTGAATTTAGTAAGGTGAACAATTCACACCAAAGACAAATTTTTATTTTCAAGTTTTCTTCCATTGGATCCTATTTGAATTTCCTTATGAAGTTTAACTCCAGTTTACATATATCAAAAATATTTCCCAGGTCTCTAATACACTCCCCAAAAGAAATTTTTAAAAATTGGGTGAATTAGATTGTGTAAGTCATTTAACATTAATAGTAATGTGTCTTACTTGATTGTTGCTAATCTATTTTATCAGAACACTTGTGCCCAGGTTGCTAGGGAACTAAGCTCATTAGACTGTGGAAGTATTTCAACATTAATAGCTATGTGTTGGTTGTTGGTGTGTTTTTAGTGTTAACATTGGTGAATCTAAAAAGTCTTCATGAGTTAAAGCTTGATAAAGGAGGCTGGATTTAAGTTATTATTTGAAAAACAAAAAGCCACAAATTGGCATGGGTCGGATAAATGGTAACAGAAATGAGAACAAAGATCGTTTTCCCAACTCTCTTCATACTGTACCTTCAGTTTCTTCTGGAGGACCAGGGAATGCCCAAATCCAGCCACAGAGCCACAGGCTCAGCTCTAAGAGCCCGAGCCAGGTAATGAGCTTAGTTCCCTAGCAACATGCAAGTGAGTGTCCCTGATAAAATAGATTACAAACTGCTGATGAATCTGGAGTGAATGTGGTATTGGCTCAAAAGAAGTTAATTTGTACCTCCTGTCACACTAGGGGGCCCAACTGAGAACGTTCTTTTTGCTTCTAATCCATCCTGACATTCTCTCTGAAAAGTCATGACAAAAATAAAATGCTCCAATGGAGTCAAAAGTAGATATTTTGCTGGGTGTGGTGGCACACACCTGTAATCCCAGCAGCTCAGGAGACTGAGACAGGAGGCACATGAGTTCAAAACCAGGTTCAGCAACTTAGTGAGGCACTGAGCAACTCAGTGAGACACTGTCTCTAAATAAAATACAAAATAGGGCTGGGGATGTGACTCAGTAGTCAAGTGCTCCTGAGTTCAATCCCCAGTACCTGCCCCCAAAAGTAGATGTTTCAACTTCCTATATTGTCTCTGTAAAAAATAATAATAATAATAATAATAATAATGTCCTTCTAACAGGAAACAGAGGACTTGGCTTTTCATTCTTTTGCTTTCCCTGTACAACTTGGATTGCCTAAAATCCCAGTCCTAAAGAGCTATCCCAGGTACACTGGGCAACACTGCCTATGTAGCCTGGTCACACTACTGTAAATCAACTGCCATTTTACTTATGTCTTGGGATTTGGGTTTGTTTCATCAGTTCTCAGAAGCCTAATATCTTCTGGGCATTCAAACAAAATGAAGTTTCTGGAAGCCAGAAACTGGGTTTGAATCCAGGCTCTGCCACTTCCAATTGTGTGACTTCCCTTTGGATAATAGTCTTATCTCATAGGGTTGATGGGGAGATTCAGTGAGCTAATACATATAAAATGCTTGAAATTGAACCTGGCACACAAGGAGTACTGTATACATTTTTGTTTATATTGTTATTATTGAGCCAAAGATAACCCTGAAATAGAAGAAAATGAGTAGCTCACCTAGATGACCTTCTGCCCTTCCAGGTGTATGAACAGCCTCTAAAGAAAACTACCAGGGGGCAGTTTTGTCCACAATATTCTTAACTGGAACCAGTAGCCATCTCCCCCCACACCAAAGAACCAGTCCCAAAGCATGACCCGCCCTTAGTGACAGGAAGGAGACAGATGCCTACAAGAATTCACTGGAATCTCATGACTCAACCAGCCATTCAGAGGAGCCATGACTGGTAACTGACTTGTGCTAGTCCTAGTTCAAGCTGTAAGTTGAGCAGTCAGAAGGACAAGCTACCTAGGGACACACAGCCAAAGACATGACCTTCACGCTAACCAGTTACAGTTCTAAATTTATTAATAGATTTTATAATTAAGAAACAAAACGGTGTAACAAAGCATTTGTCTTCCATCTGGGTACAACTTCTTCTGGGATGGGCTGGCTCTCAGTCATTTCTTACTTCCTGTCCCCCTCACCAAGCACTTGTGAGGTGACTAGATAGGCTAAGGGGTTAAAGACAATGTGGACAAAGAAAACCACAGCAAAGTTCTTACTCCAGCCTGTGGTCTATCTGCATAAAGGATACTGAAACTGTTACTGGATAAGACAGACGCTAAGAGATTTTGTGACCACCATGTCAAAGAAGCTGTGCTGTGCTTTAAGGAGACAACTTGAATACCTCCTGGTAGATCTTCTGAGGTTGGCTTGTCAGTCATTGAAACTGTTTGACAGCTGGGAGCGGTGGTGCACACCTGTATTTCCAGCTACTCTGGAAGCTGAGGCAGGAAGGTTTCAAAATTCCAGGCTTGCCTGGGTAACTTAGTGAGAGACTATCTCAAAAGAAAAAAGGCTGCAGGTGTAGCTCAGTGGTAGATGAGTTTGCTTAGCAGGTGTGTGGTCCTGCGTTCAATCCTTAGTATTGTTAAGAAAACAAAAAAATAAGAGAGGCTGGGGTTGTGGCTCAGTGGTAGAGCACTTGCCTAGCACGTGTGAGGCACTGGGTTCGATCCTCAGCACCACATAAAAATAAATAAGTAAAATTAAGGTATTGTGTTCACATACAACTAAAAAAAAAAAAGAAAGAAAGAAATAGTGTTGAGTTTGCAACCTGATGTAGAAGGACAACCTTGCAATCACAAAGGCTTTGATGAAGGTAGAGCATTTACCGAATTGAGCTTTGAAAAAGGGAACACCACACGGAAGCATAGCTCGCTGATGTCATCACTGTCTTCATCTCATCAGCAGCAGCTAACGCTGGCCTGGTCTCCTGTGGCTCCCCTGGGTTGCCTGTTCACAGGTCTTTAGCATCAGATTCGGGGGGGATCTTATAAATCTCATAGTCTGAACTCTCAGCGGTCCTCCCCCCATCTCTGAGTGTGAAGGAGGGAATCAACGCCCAGAGAAATGTCTCAGAGCCGCCTCCATGGCAGAAGCTGAGCTAGACCAGAGACTGCTGGCTTATGGAGCCTTCTTCGCCGTCTCCCATGTCCTCTGCAGATGGATAGGGCACGCGTGAACTCACAAGGCTGAATGGGCCGTACCCAGCCCCTGGCAAGGTTTCCAGTGAGAGCAGGAAAGGCCAGCGGGGTTATCTGCAGTATCGGAGACCACTGGAACAAAAAGTTCAGGTTCTACAAGGAAGCCCACTCCAGCCGAGTGACTTCAATAGATGAGGTAGAAGCTTCTCCACAAAAGGCCACGTGACTTTCCCTGTGGAAAACATCTGACCACGGCCTAAAAATAGACATGCTAAATCCTGAAACCCAATAGATGGCGGGTGTTGGGAAGAGATTGGGAGGTCTGACGTCAGTCATGAGGAAACTGGCTTTGTTTGGTGAACGGGTTAGATAACTTGGACCTCTGGTTTTAGATTTCAAGACGAAACTTTTTATTCAGATTGGATCATTATGTACCCATTGAACAGTGAGCAAATGACAGCTGAGGAGGGAGCAGGGCACTTACTGCAACTGGCTGCCACCTAAGTTCTCGTTTCTAATCTGTCCAGGGCTACACGGTCAGTATTTTCTAGAGTACTGAACAGAGTTCTATGCTTTCCCACAAGCAGGCCGGCCTTTCCAGATGCAGTGCCTTCGAAGCCTTCCGCGCTGCCCCGATACTTCTAGGTTCCTGAAACCGCCCTTCTCTCTGCTTTTCATCTTTCCCTTTAATCCCAGCTCCACAGAGCTGGCAGGTGTGCTAAGTCAGCACTTCCTCTATGCCTTCAAGGAGTCCTCTTCCCAAGTAGGTCCACACTCCTCGCCTGACACCGTCACAACACCACCACCAAGTCAGAGTAGTCTTTCTCACCACTTCCCAACGTGAGCCTCCTGTTCCAGCACATTCTGGCATTAGGGATCCATTCCTGCAGACTCCTCCTTCTCTGAACTTTCTGTGCCCTCCCCCGCCCCCACCAGCCACAGGGGACAGAGCGCATGTCTTTCACTCTGCCCCACAGTGGCCCTTCTCTCCCCCAGGAGGCGAGGGTGAGGATTACTGATACGAATCCTGGCTCTCCCACTACCTCTGTGTCATCCTGACCAAGTGACTGAGCCTCCCTCGTCTCAGTTTCCTCATCTGTCCAGAGAACTGGAAACAACACCTACGCCTCAAGGGGCTTACAGAAGACTTATGAAATCAGCTCCATTTGCACAAGTCTTGACACTTAATAGGTGCTTGAAAGTTAACTGTCCTTCCTCTTGATCACATACAGCCTTTATTCCAAGTCAGTTTGCTATATCTTATGTCATTTCTCCGTGAACATGAATTCCTGTCCCAGTCATCTCCCAATGGCACTTAAAAATGTTCTGGCACAGAGCAGATTCCATGATCAACGGAATGGTGTTTTATCCCAGTCACATTCTCTCTACCATAGGCTTCTCCAGCTGTCAGAGTGAGCCAACCACTTAAACACAAGCTTTACCTATCAGCAGGTGCTTCTGTTAGTGACCCAATCAAATAAAAGACAGCACTTGTGCAGAACATGAGAAAGTTCTTCTCTATCCAGCTTTCAGGAATGTGCCCATTTTAATGAAAACCTTCAGGAAATGACACCACATACATAATCAGATTGTATATTGGTAGGTAAAACATCATCAGACCCTCACCAGCTGGGCACCGTGGCACACACCTATAATCCCAGCAGCTAGGGAGGCTGAGGCAGGAGCATTGTGAGTTCAAAGCCAGCCTTGGCAACTTAGCGAGTCCCTAAGCAACTTAGTGAGATCCTGTCTCAAAAAATAAAAAGGGCTGGGGATGTAGCTCAGTGGTTAAGGTCCCCTGGGTTCAATTCCCAGTACCCCCCAAAAAAAGACTCAGGCCAGTTCACAGCTATGGCGGTTTTCAAGCTTTTTTTTCAAGGTGAAATCCTTTCTTTAAATGTTCTCTTTCTTGGAACACTAACACAGGAAGCAGGGGGAGGTGGGGCTCCCTGCTGGATGGAGGAAGAAGCCTGTGGAATCCTGGGCACATATAGGACGAGTGTGTCCACATACATGCTCACAAACACACGTGTGCACACACACACACACACACAGCAACTGAGGCACTTCACAAAACCCAATTTGAAAACCAGCAGCTCTAGAAGATGAAGCCGGAAGTTGAGGGGGCTGAGCCAAAGCACAGGGTCAGACTCCTGGGCCCAGGCCCACTTTCTCCTGCCTTCTCTCTTGAACGTTCAGAGAATGGAAATATTTCCAGAAACAAGGCTGACTCCGCTACTCCCACCAGCTTAAGGGGCATTAATTGTTTTTTTCATTCCAATCTCATTTGAGCCCAGGGAAAACTAAGCCTTCACCTGAGACCCTTTCTCTGTGTCACAGTAAGTGGGGACTTGCGAGAGGGATTCGGGGTGGGAATGTGTGAGTTGGAGAACTCGGACAAGAGGGAAGAGGCTGGAGGCAGGAAAACGGCGTGAACAACGAAGTCTGCTGGGAAGCCTTAATCCCAATCTGGATTCTGTTATAAACAAGTTATGAGATCTCACTGGCCCTGTTTTCTCCTCTATAAAAAGGAAAGACCACTGATCATTAAGGAAATTGAGACACCACCTCACACCCATCACGATGGCTACTGCCGAAAAGAAAAGCAAATTACAACAAAAACCCAGAAAGTGGGTTAGGGATATAGCTCAGTTGGTAGAGTGCTTGCCTCACAAGCACAAGGCCCTGGGTTCAAAACTCAGCAATGCAAAAAAAAAAAAAAAAAAACAAACTCCAGAAAGTAACACATGTTGGCAAGGTAGGGGACAAACTGGAATCCTTATACTCTGTTGGTAGGGATGCAAAATGGTACAGACACCTTGGAAAACAGGACTATGGTATGATCCAGGAGTCCCACTTCAAGGCATGTGGCCAAAAGAACTGGAAGCAGGATCTCAAAGGGATACGTGGACGCCCATTCCATAGCAGCATTATTTGTAATACCTAAAATGAAACCCAAGCATCTGTCCGCAGATGAAAGGATGTACAAGATGTGGTCTAAACAAAGAATGGAATATTATTTGGCCTTTAAAAGGGAAATTTTGACAACCAAGTCACAACAGGGATGAATCTTAAAGACACTAGGCTAAGCCAAATAAGCCAGTCACAAAAAGATAATTACTGTATCGCTCCACTTAAATGAAGCACTTAGTCTTGGCAGAGGCAGGAGGGAGCCAGTGAGGATGAGGAGTTCTTGTTTAACGAACGTGGAGTTTCGGCAAAGGGGCCTGGAGGTGGAGGGTACATGACATGTGGAATACACTTTATCCCACTGTGAGTGAGTTAATAGTCAAGAGGGTAAATATTAGGTGTATTGTACCACAATAAAAAAAATGGCAGTAGAAAAGGGAGTGCCCATATCTTGCAGAGACATTCCTAGCTAGATGGGAGATGACTGATAGACGCAAAGGCATTTTTAAAAAGCAGCTGTCCTATTCGAATGCAAGGTTCCTCCTAAGTGAAGTGACCAGAGGCAGCGACATCTAGATAAAGAGCCAGCAAGCCTCCTTGTCTGCACCAAGCCAGGACGGCAGTACTCAGACTCCACAGGCTGCAGGATGAATCCCACGGGCTCTCGGAGCCCGTCAGGGCCTGCTGCTCCTGAGGCCTACTTGGTTGTGAAAACCTGTGGTGTTTCTCGGAGGGGCTGGAGCTCTCCTGGCCTGTCCACGGCTCCCATGGCGATCCCCCATCACACTCCCATCCCTCAGTCCCCGCCAGGGCACCGAGATGTCCCGGACTCTGGTCATAGGCCTCTCATCAAAGCCGTGCTCTGCTGCCCGCATTTACAGGCCCAGGCCTTCAAGGACACGTGTTAGCTGGCTGACTGAGACACACGGCCTGGGTGTCCAGGCCACCATCGGGCACGAATGTCTTCGGCAGCCATGAGGCAGAGTTTCCAGGAGTCTGACTCACTGGGGTAACTGGTTCTGCCAATGGGAAGCTGGTAACAGCCACAAGGGCTCATTTCACTGAACTCTGTTAAAAATTACTGACGCCACCTCTGTTTGAGATTGTTTATTGGCAAGCGCACGGATGGCCGGGTGGCTGCCTGATCAGCACACTGTCCCAGGCCCTGCACATCTCAATCCACTGTCCCAGGCTCGCACTAAATCAGGCCCAAACCCCTCCCACTCTTAGAAGTGCTGCTGCCCCGACAGACGGTGCGGTCAGTAGGAAAGTGCCCTGCTTCCTTGGCTCTTTCAGAGCTATCTGCTATAGCCAGCTCTTTTAAAAAAAAATCTACCAACAGCCCCCCCCCCCCTTTTTTTTTTCTTTTTGCTGTTCTGTGTGAAGAATCCAAATAAACACAGGAGTTCCTTGAAACTACAATTTCTCTCCTACATTGTCAGCAATCCTCTGCAGTTCTCCTCCTGCTCATGGGGGTCATTAAATCGCATTTGAAAAATGTCTCCAGTTGATTTTAAGGATTTTCCATGCTGTGCTTCCTCCAGGCCTGGCCAAGGGAGATCCTGTAGGAGTCCAGCCCTGTTTCCTTCCCAGCAAAACTCTCCAGGATTTGGCCTCCCAAGCCTGGCAGGAAATGCCAGAGGGTGGGGGATGGTCTGACTGTACAGAACTCACAAGTTTTACAGAGGACAAATCATGGGTGGAATTATTCAAGACAGGTTTTGTGGGATCCAGTTGGAGGGGATGGTTTCGCAGTGGGGATCATAAAATACAAACACACAGAATCTAAAAATGCCTGGGAATTTTATTTCCTGTAACTACAAAAACAAAAACAAAACAAGTCTACCTCTCAGTGTCTTTCCTATCCCTAATAGTCACTGGGTGAATGGGAACTTGGGGAAGACAATTCCTGAATTGCCTTCATTTATCTAGCTGAATCTGACCTTGACCAAGCCCATGACTTTCAGAGTCTAGCCCAACAAGAGAGCTTCCTATAGTACTTGTCTCCTTGCTACCAGTCAGATCTTAGAGAGCCAGGAATTTCTTTCCTTATTTTCTAAATACCCTTGCTTTCTTCCTCTCCCTTCCTTACATCATTTTCTTGGAGGAAGAAGAAGGATACAGGAGAGGTGAGTTCCAGCACTGGTAATCAAGTGAACCTGAGATCCAGGGATCATAGCTAGGTTTTACCAGTCATCTCTTGGCCTCACCCTCTTCCAAATGTTACCCATGCTTTAAGGCCCAGGTTAGGATCTACCTCTGCCTGGAAGCTTTCTTTGCTGCCTTCTGTAGAACTTTAAATGACTCTACATGGCTCCCCTGGCAGAGCGGCCATACGGTGGAATATCACTCTTAACTGTCCAGCAGGGACTTAGCCATGCAATCTCTGTGAATGTAGGGGTAAGAGGTTTTAGCTTTGTAGCCTCAGAACCTAGCACTGGGCCTAGCACATAGTAGATGCTCAATAAATACTTGTATATTCATTAAGATAATTAAAGCTATTTTCTTCAGCAAGAAAACAGTTGTGTGAGAGAGAAAGGGAAAAAGTGAAACACTCCTGACACTGGTTTAATGTTATCTATTTAAAAGTCATCTGGCAACTTGCAATATGAAAATTTTAGATTTCTCATCCAGATCAACAGATATAATTGTTTATGACGATGTCACTTTGAGTAAGCATAATGCCCTTACAAAATAAGAATGATGTCCAGGGTTTTTGAGTTGTGAGAAGGAAGACCTGGGATGAATGAGGCTACTCCATTTTGGTTGGCTTTGGCTTATCCCTTTTTCTGTTCTTTTTGTGGTTTTGTTTTTCTCTCCTATGGCACCAGGGATTGAACCCAGGGGCTCTGTACCACTGAGCCACATCACCAGGCCTTTTCATCTTTAATTTTGTGACAGGGTCTCACTAAGTTGCTGAGGCTGGCTTTGCACTTGTGATCCTCCTGCCTCAGACTCCCAAGTTGCTGAGATTACAGGTGTGTGCCACCACACCTGGCCTTATGTTTTGACAGTTAAATAGTCTTGTAGATTTCTCTCCTTGTAACTCAGGTTACTCTAGCACCCCAAAGAGCACCCAGCACATTGGTAACTTAGTCAAACACATTGGTTTGAATTCAATGGAAAATGTGCTTCTAGAACCCATGGAGAATGACCAAAGCACCTCAGTCAAGAGCTGGAAGACTTAGTACTGGAAAGCCCAAATCACTCTTCCACTGGAACCTGTCGCTCAGTGAGCTGCGGTAACCAGACTTGATGACACTGTGTGATCGGCGTCCACTGGTTTGTTCAATCACCACAGTCGCCATATCAGATCCAGGACCCTCACTTGACCACTTCCAAGTCCTTGCAGGCAGCTGACGCGTAGCACCAGCCTAAAGCTCTATGTAAGTTCTCAAAGCAAAGTTTCAAAAGAGCTATTTCTTCCTCCACACTGAAAACTAAGGTTCACCTAAAAATAATTAATCTCAACATTCTGGCTGCTGTGGGTGACATCATTAAATAGTCAAGGAAGGAGTCTACGTAGGATTGCAACCAGGGCTTTTTTCTGGAATCATGCTTTAGAGTCTCAGTCAAAATTAGGTTGATTGTGGCTGAGAAATTATCCCTACCCCCAAGAAAAATGAAACCCAAGCAAGACTGAACTCTGGCCACCAAACTTAGCTCCCCTTCCCACACAGGCCTGCTCAAATCCTCCCACCTTTCAAAACTCGGTGTGAAGCTCTTTGCTCCACTAAATCCCAAACAGCTCCTCTTGGTTCCCTTGATTTGAAAATCCCCCTACCCTGGACACAACCGTTCAGGCACTTGGCTGTGGTGGTTTGTATAACCTCTCATTCCTTATTCGTGAGCCTTTCCACGTGAGGATTTTCTTCCTTTTTGCTGATACACCAAAACCTGCCTTCATTGGCAAACCATAACTATAGCTGGGCACAGTGGCACACACCTATAATCCCAGCAGCTTGGGAGGCTGAGGCAGGAGGATAGCAAGTTCAAAGCCAGCCTCAGTAATTTAGTGAGGCCCTAAGCCTAAGCAAGACCCTGTCTCAAAATAAAAAACAAAAAGGGCTGGAGATGTGTTTCAGTGGTTAAGAACCCCTGGGTTCCATCCCTAGTACCAAAAATGAAACAAAATAAAATAAATCCGTGACTAATGGTCACTGTAGGAAATATCACTGGTTTTAAAAGTTAGACTGGGGTCTATGAAATGATTCTTCATAAGGTTCTTCATTAGTACATCAAGGTTGTTCAGTGGGGTTAAATTATGACTCACTTTTTTAAAAAATTAGATGAATACAAATGTGTTAAATAAAGCAAGGTGCCCTACTGAGGTGCAATGCATGGGAGAGGGGACCAAGCTGCTTCTATAACTGTGGCTGCCTGGCATTAACCTGAAGAGCCAGTAAACCTCTGACCTAGTTTCTTCTCTCCCAATCCTCACCCTCCCATCACCCAGACCCTAAAATCCGGTTTTGGTCACTATTCTGCCACAGATGATGGTGTCATTCATCCATGGGGTCATTCAATACCATTTTGTGTTTGAAACCGCCACACGGTAAGGAAACCTGACCTTGATCTTCAGTAATGCAGAGAGGAAACACTGCTGGCCCTGAAGCTGTCCATTCCTCTCCCTCCTCAATCACCATGGTGACCTTCCACTGTGGCTTCCCAAGATGCACCACACACAGGGCTTCAGAGTCCTCACAAGAGGATGGACTCCTTCCAGGATGCTGGGCCTTTTGGCAGTGTGTTCAAAGAAAGAATGCCCGTGTGACTCCCTGCCAAGGCAGTGACGTTAGGCAGGTGGGAGATGCATCTGCAGGGGCAGGAGAAGTGATGAGTTCCCTCACAGAAAGGACACTGCAGTGGCTCAGGCAGAAGAAAGGAGCAAGGTCCCACTGGAGTGAGGTCCCAGAGGCCAAAGGAGACACCAGGTCTGATGCTGCCAACGTGGAGAGTCTCTGGCCAAAAGACTTTTACTTTGGTGGACATGGCAGTGCAGACCTGTAACCCTAGCTCCTGGGGAGGCTGAGGCAGGAGGATCACAAGTTCAAGTCCAGTTTGGGCAACTTAGTGAGACCCTGTCTCAAAATAAAATGCAAAGAGTTGGAGGTGTAGCTCGGTGGCAGAGCACCCCTGGGTTCTATCTCCAGTATAGCCCCCCCACCAAAAAAAAGACTTATTTTTCCAAGTCTGATTCTGATAGTGAGCACCTGCCAGGTGTAAGATCCTGCGATCAGTACCGTGAAAGATAAAGATATATATATAGGACCACACATTTCTCAAATGTAGAATTAAGCTCTAGTGGAGAAAAGAAAAGTTTGCCTCCATCATTGAGGCTCCACTACCATCTTGGACTCTGGTTTGTACACACACATGCACTCACACTGACCCGTAACTGTTGGGTATACCATAACACAGAGCAAAAACAAGGGTGGCCGCTTAGTTCTGAAAAGGGGTAGATACTAATTCAACAGGGTCTCTAAGGAAAATTACCTGGGGAAAAATAAAGTGTACATATATATATACACACACATATATATATACATATAAAGTATATATATTATATATATGCTTATATGTATATATATGCTTATCCTTGGAGGATAAGCAGAATGAGATTTTTCAGAAGATATTTCTTATTCTTCTAAGGGATCTGAGGGGTAGATCAGTATTTCTCAGTGTGGATTAGGGGTGTGTGCATCTGTGTGCGTGTGTGATGGGATTTGGGATCAAGTCAGTTGGGAAATAGTAGATTAAACAAAGGTAATCTTTTTCTTTTTTCACTGCAGATCTTCTCAGGGACTCCCGTAAGTACATGTGTACGGAGACTCTGCAAGAGAGGTTGAGATTGCAGTGTCTCAATCTATGGGCCACAGAGTCCTTCATGCTGATGGTTTCTCAAGTGATTGGGATTCTGAGAAACAGCCTTTGGGAAACATTGAACCAAAGAGACTGTGAAATCCCTGAGGTCAGGGACCGGGCCTTGTTTACCACTGTGTCTCTAGCACCTGGCACAGCTCTAGATACATGGGAAAGATTCAGTTAAACAGAATAAGTATTTGATTTGAATGAGTAATTGTTGAATTCTAAGTGGGAAGACTGGCAGTTTGCAACAGCAGGCAATGAGAGGAGACCAAGGAGCCAGAACCCTCCCGTGTTGCCAGCCTTCACTGGGCTCCACACTGGCACGAAGGAGTTTGGGATTTGGTTATCTTTGCCTTCTAACGAAGCCAAACATTGCGAATCCATGGGAGACTTTAACCTGTCCCTCTCCCCCAAAAAAAGAATAATAAAATAGGAGCTTCATGAAGAATGTGTGGGTTCCTTCTCTTTGCTAAGAGAAAGTACCAAATCAAAGATCGGACTCTGCAATGTAGTGAGACTTGTCTTTTGTTTCTCCACTGCCACCTTCTGGTTCCCAGGCACCTACAAAGTAAATCTGAAAATGCCACCTAATGTCTCTATTTCACTGTGGAATTTTAAGCAATTGTTTACATCGTTTACCTCCTATGACGTTACACAAGTTACTCTTTTTCTTTTGACCGGAAAGCAAAACAGAAGTTAAGTGATTTGATGAGCGACAGAAAGTCAAGAGCAGAGCAAGGCTACACCGCATTTGTTGGTTTTTCCAATGAGCAAATATTGGGTTTAGCCATGGGCTTCGTCCAGCTACCTCTGCAAGGAGTTCTAGCACTCTCATCCCTTCACAAGCACAACCTTGAATGGAAAATTCCATGTGTTTAAAAAGAAGATGGTGTTCAAATGCACCCTGATCTCTTCAAGGGTAAAATCTGTTTCACCTTACAAAGTCTGAGGGAAGAATGTAGAAGGTCTAAAATGGATACTTTACCTGACAGTCCAATACCATAAGATCCTACAGTATTCCTCCAGGCTTCCTGGTAAACATACCTTGGTCTGGAAGCAGCAATAGAGTTGGGTTAGGTACGGGTGTTTCCGTGCCAGAGCCAGAATCCTCTTCTCTGTCATTGTGCAGTCCACGTCATCATCCTGAAGGATGACGTCCTTCTTTAAGACCTTCACAGCATATACCTCGTCTTTGCCCTTGAGTTCTGCCAACATGACCTACAATCAATCAAAATCATCTCCATCACTACATTTACGTGGAATCAAAGGCAGAACACAAGTGAATACCAAATCTTTAAAAACTAACTGATGCTTTTCTTTAATTTAAGGTATTATGACAGTATTGAAAAATGTTTAGGGGCCTGGGGCTGAAGCTCAGTACTGGAGCACCTGCCTGGCAAAGTGCAAGGCTCTGGGTTTAATTCTTAGCACTGCAAAAAAATAAAATGTAAAAGTGAAAAGAAATGTTAAAGAAAAATACCCATCTTAATATAGCTACTACAACTCACTCATTCATTTTAATCACTGGCCGTGTACAGAGGAAGTAAAGAGAGGTTCAGTTCACACCTGTTAAAAAATTGTTCATATATACTATCATACTTGCAATTATGGCATAGCAAATATAGGGTAGTACTTTTTAAGAAAACCATTAATTTATAAGCATTTTTCTGCAGGCTCTCCATCATTATCATAGTTACTGATACAATAACTATGTATCAGTTCAAATACTATATTTACTATAGTACAATTTACTTAGTTATCACCCTCATATTAGATACTTGTTATAGCTAATGATTAAGTATTATATAAAGTATACTAAGCATTTTTGCACATAATTTTTTTAGTATCTCTTATATTACATCCTTAAGATAGAAATTCTTAGACGTAGATGAAGAACTAGATATTTTTCACATTTCCTCACTGATTTTTAAAAAGGATATACAAGGCAAGTAAGTGCTCCCAGCCATGTAGAAGTATTTTCCTTTTACTGTGACTTCCTGACATTGCACATTTTCACTTAAAATGTCTGTTTTTTTCTTTTTCTTTTCTTTTTTTTTTTTTTTTTTTTTCTTAGTAGGTGGGAAATGTTTCCTCAATGCATAGAAACTTTTAAAACATTTTATAATTTTTTTCTTTTGGGGTCAGTTATTTGTCTCCTTTGCCTATTTTTTTTTTTTTTGTGCTGTCTTATATTATTTCTTACAAATCTATACATGTATGATATAAAAGATTCTAACCCTTAACTTTCAACAAAGGTTTTTCTAAGATTGTTTTAAAATTTTCTGTTATTTTTTTCTGTCAAACAGAATTAATCTGACTTCATCTGTCTCTAAGGTTTCTTCTTTAGCTCCATAGCTGGAAACTTAATCCCTCCTCCTATGGCTAATTCACAGGTCTATTCTCTTGAAGTTTTCCTATCACTTTATATTTTTATACTCACTTACCTACAAAAGTCAAGGTCTTTCTCTTTTTAAATAACTAACTCCTAAGTACAGCATTCCAATATTTGTTGTCAAAGTTAAAGAGCAACAACTCAGAAACTTCGTAAGGGAATTTGTGATGTTAATCTGAAGACTTTTTACCACTCACAAAAAATACAGATTCTAAAAGTGACTCAAACCTTGTCTGCAATTATTCCTAAGAAACAACCTTAGGGCCTCAGTCAGCAAACTTCCAATCCTGTCTCTGCTGTACAGAAGCCTAGAAACAGTTTGGTCATTCCCCTTGAATCTTGCTCAAAATTAAACCCAGCCCTGCTCGCATCCCGGAGTCATGCCTAAGCCAGAGGCCTGGGGTCTGTTTCTTATTTAGCTTGTCTCTAAAGAATGTGATTGTTTCAGCTGTGGCATTTAAGTTACCCAGTTACACTCCTACCAAGTGATCTCAGAGTGAGATAGGGGCAGGTGAGATGGCTGCAAAACAGGCTCTGTGCCTTGCAGCTTCCCAGAGCTCTTCACTTTGGAGGACAGTGGAATAGGCCTGCAGCTGGGCCAACTGCCTGGCCCACAGTCTTCTGCACCCAGGACTCGTGAGGCCATATGACCTCTGGGAGCTGTCTGGTCCTCAGAGCAGGATCTGTCTGCTCCAGAAGATTTTGGAAAGGTAACTCTCATTGCTTTTTAGGCATGGTTTTGAGAAGATCAAGGGAACAATCGGGAGTCTGCTTTGAAATGCTAACCAGCTTTCTAGGCTATGGGTCCCTTCATCTTTCTAAAATGAACAGGGATCATTTTTGCATCTCACCAGCCATCAGAACAGTGACTGACTATTAATCCTTCACTGAGCACAGCAAAAGGTAAGCCCCACACCATTGTGTTCGTCTCCATGGGGAGACATGAGATAATTATTTGATTCTCTTGCCACATGTAAAGAATAAAAACATCTAGTAAGTGCCTCCCCCCCAAAAAAATCAGTGAAATAACATTTAACTTCTAAAGTACTACTTGATAAGATTTGCTCTGAACCCTAAATTCACTGAGAACAGAGACTTTCAGATGGATCTCCTGGAGGAGGGAAGACAGGTATGGATATTATTCTTGACAGTGGAGTGCAGAGCACGTGCAGAGCCCTTTACACCTCTCACTGTGCTTCTGTACCTACTCTTACAGGATTCTTGCCTTGATTTGACAAATAAGAAAAAAATGAATCCTAACCAGGTGAAATGACCACAGGAAAGCCCAACAGCAATTAACAGTAGAACCAGGGCTCCTAGCCGCCTGGCTTCAGCCCAATTCCCCTAAACAAGCAAGGAAAAAGTAGCAAGACCAGGTCTTCAACCTGGTCCAAAGTGTTCCTCACTGAATCTTAGATTCAACCAGTGAGAAAATCCGGAGTGCTCCACGCGAGGGCCACAGACCTTGCCAAAGCTGCCTTTGCCCAACACCTTGATGAAGTTGAACTCATCCAGGCCCAAACGCTTGGCCTGGCCTTGCCGGACTTCACCATTCTCGCCAGGGCTCGCCAGCTGGCCATCAGTGGACGATGATGCTCGGTGCTCCTCCCCTCGGTTATCAAATGACAATGCTTTCCGGATGTTGTTTTCAAGTTCTTTTAGTTCTAAGGACCAGAGGGTAACAAGATAATGCATCAGTGCACATTTCATGGACCCTTCTCACTGGGACGCAGCATTCATAAGCTCTCAATCGGATTTCGGTTCTTCAAGCAACAAATCCAGGGTGGCTTCCTTTGGTGTGTGCCTTCCTTTGTCCAGCAAGTTCACTGGCACTCAAAGCACAGTCAGGCCTCAGCATGCAAAGAAGAGGAAGACACATGTTATGTCTTTATTCCAAAAGAGATTTGGCCCATTCATAAATAATTTGATGGTACCCCGGGACCTCCAGACTTGTAGGGATTACCCTGGACCAGTATTGGCCTTTTCCTGTTTCATTTTAAGAATGAAACATTCCCTGGGAGCTTCAAGGAGACTGGATGCCCTTGAAGCACTCACTCACCAGCAAATCCCTTTGGATTATACCAAAGCTAGTCATTTCTCTGAAAGCTGCCTTTGACTGGTAGTGTATTCCATGATTCTAGGTGTAGTACAGGAATCCAGGCCTTCACTGGGACTGTGCAGAGTCAGAAAGGAATAAGTACCCTTTAAATTCCCTTTGAAGATTAGAACTATCCAGAATCATCATCACAGACATCACTGATATAATTTTTCCATCGAAGGGGACTAGGAAGCCTTTACCTTCTCAGGTCTTTAATTGGCCTTGATGCTGGATTTTCTCTAAACACTTGTCCCACACAAGGGTACTAACAAAACAAGCAATGGGCTTATCGTTAACAAAGAATTGCTTCCCACAGTGACGTGTTGCAAATTTATCTCTGATGGGACAGGAATTCCTCAGTACAATTTTACAACTATGAGACAATCTCACACCCCTCTGGAGTATGTGACCTGAATTACCTGCAATGATAACACTGGGTGATCCTTTGACCTATTCTATTCGAAGAAGCTTTATAGTTGGCAATTCATTCATCAACATGTACACTTGTCTATAAAATGGGTAGCTTGAGAGTAACCCAATTTTAAAAGATGCTCATGAATAACCAGGATTACAGAAGGGGAACAGAGACTACCTCTGGGAACCCAAATCAGGCATGAGTGACTCAGTGCCACTTGACAGAAAGACCTTTAGCTTCTTTTCAGGACTGAAGCCCTAAAATCCCGTTCAGAGAACCTGGAGAGTTTCTTAGCTTTGGAGTGGGCACCTCTGTGGTGGGGGAGGTGTGTTGGGGAGGAAAGAGATGGGGACGGGCCTCTGAGACCACAGCCATCCCCACACTGATTCAGCAGTTACCTACTAATGCTCAATTGGAACTAAGGATGACTTTTAGTCTCACCACAGAGTGAAAGTCTCAGTTATTAAATAGATTTTAGAAGGCAGAACTTAGATATTTGGGGACACCAATGCTTGAAGAAAATGTCTTTCTGAGTTCTTATGATGGGGGTCTGAGAAACTGTGGCTTATTTCTGTTTTATCACCATGCACATCTGACTAACAGGGCTTTCCCATCCACGAATTCCCACATCACTGCTGGGAAGTTCTGGTGCCTTGACTGACTGGTAACTCCATAAGAACAGAGGTCCCAAGAGGTATTGTGTCCTGCGTGGGGCTGGACAAAATGCTGGGCAGCCACCTGCCCTAAAACCCTCCCTGGGCACTTCCCTCTTATTTGGGGTCTCTACCATTTGACCCAATCTCCTTGAAGTTCCCAGAGGATGTCTCAGCCTTAAAACAAATCAGGAAAAGACCTACACGGGCTCAGGATAATTCCAACAAGTCTGGAGGAGCCATAGTACCATCAAATTACTTATGAACGGATCAGATCTCTTTTGAAATGAAGACACAGAAAGTGAAACGGAGTTACACAAAAAGGAAATGAGACCAGTTATCTTGTGGCCTCAGGACCAGCACATGGCCTCTGGGCAAGAAGGCAGGTCACAAATGATGACTTCCAGAGAGGGGCACAGATCCACCCTTACCACCAGTGAGTTCTTGACCTTGGGACAAATGTTTTTACCCCTCCAACTTTCTCCTCTCACCCTGTACCTGGGGGCAGTGACACAGCACCCACACAGAGTTAGTGTAAGTATAAAACTAGGAACACAACACAAGCAAGCCTCGTAGAGGGAAAGATGATTATGAAATCAATACAGAAAAGGCGTGGGAGGACCTGCCGGGGCTGCCAGCCGTTTCAGCTCTCACAGGCTGTTCTTGAGAGGAGAGGCCTCACACGCCTTGGTCCTTCCGATGACAGAACCCAGGGGTCAAAAGGCAAATCTGAGAGTCTCACCCTGGTCACAAGGGGAGGTGGGTGCTGACTTGGATCGATCTTCTTCAGATGGGGAGCTTCCAGAAGCTGGCTGTGGGGACTCGGCACCAGCAACGAGCTAGAGAGGACAGGAAGAAGGGAGAAAGGCATCAGAAAGGAGGATGAGTCTCCCTGAGGACAAGAGGCATCAAACTGGGGTGACAAAGAGTGTCAGGCACATAGCAGCACTTGCCGAGTTGCTAGTCTGAGAGCACAGATCCAAGTTTCATTTGCCAAACAAAGGGGGAAAATCAACTTTTATTCTATCCAAATGCAATAGGCCTTTCCAAGCAAAGCTCACCCACCTTTTCAATGAAGTTCCCCTCTGTCTGTCAACCCCAGACACTCTCTCATCCAAAGCAACATGACATTGGCTGTCTCTGCCATCTGTCTGGCATTTATTCATATTTTATCCAGCTTTATATCATTAATAATATCTGTATGTGTCTATTGCCTGGGATTTTCTACTCAGGCAGACCATATTTTTTTTGAAGGTAAGGCCTACCAGTACTTTTAACACCCCTGGAGACTTGCACAAACTAATACACATAATAGATGCTCAATAAATATTTTCAGATGTGTTTGATATCTGTTGGCAAATTTTCATGGAACACCCCAGGGAAGTGTGCTTCCTGGCATAGCTCTGGCATATCCACTTTGAGTGACATGAAGCGGGTAGCACTCTGCTCCCTCTGCTCTTGGTCCACCCACTGTGTTCACCTGGCCTTTCTGGCAAAATGAGGGGAAGCAGACCTCCAGCAAGTCTAATGCTCCTGCAAAGAAGACCAGGGGGCGGTACTTCCTCCATCCTTCACACTGACTCAGGTGACCACTGGACTTTTTTCCAGACTTTTTATCAGAAGCATCTCAGGCTGTGAGGTGCCCCTGCAAAGTTCATATGTGAAACAATGCAAAAAGGTTCAGAGGAGAAATGATTGGGTGTGAGAGCCTTAACCCAATCAGTGAAGTCATCCCCTGGTGGGATTCACTGAGCGGTAACTGAAGTGGCAAGGTGTGGCCGGAGGAGGTGAAATTAGGGGCATGACTTTGGGGTATATATTTGTGTCTGACAGGTGGAGATCTTTCTCTCTCTGCTTTCTGATCATCATGTGAGCTGCTCTCCTCCACCATAATCTTCTGCATGATGTTCTACCTCATCGTGAGCCCCAAGGAGTAGAGCCTGCTGTCTATGGAGTGAGACCTCTGAAACCGTGAGCCCCTAAATAAACCTTTCCTCCTCTACAATTGTTCTGGTTGGGTCTTCCAGTTGCAGCAGTGCAAAAGCTGACTAAAACACAACTTGTATTTTAAGTATTATTATTTTTATTATATTAAATAGATATCTTAATGTTATCTGTAACTGAAAAGAAACAAGAAAAAAGTATTTTAAAATAAAACAAGAAAATTCTAAAAGAAGAAGAAGAAGAAGAAGAATCATCTCAGACATAAAAAATCAGGACTATGGTCTCTTAACTAGATTCTGCTCCTTCCTGAATTTCTCCACATCACCTTTGTCCTACCAGGTTTACCAAATATAAGATAGGCAGACGATGGCTCGTTAAGAACATAGGAAAGAAGATAGCTACTGAGTTTTCTTTCAAATGTTCAATGACAACAAAAGAGTCTGTCTTACTTTACTATTGGCAGGAAAAACAAAAAACAAAAAACATCTCTTCTGACCAGGGCTCTCTCTAGGGCTCTTCCATGAGTCAGGCTAACATTGTCACCACAGACTGTTTGCTTAACCTGCCTCTCCTGAGGGGCCCTGGTGTTGTTGGTTACTAACCTTCTGCTTGCAACCCAGTGCCTTGGATCAACAACTGAAATCCTCTTTCTACCAGTGGGATTTAGAGAACCAAGGAGGGACACCGAAAGCACAAAATCTCACAGTTAACCAGAAGGAGGATTTTTTTCTTTTCCTGGCAACTCTTGCAAAACAGCTGTGTTTGCTGGGAATGTAGAGAAGGGGGAGACATTTAAGATGAAAAACAACCCAACTTTCTCTTGAGCGGGAAAAAATCTCTTCTGGAGGCACCAGGAGAAAGACAAGAGCAGGTTTCTAAAACAAGAAGACTAGGAAATGTAGGCTCTTTAGCAGGTACTTGAGGGTCAATTTAGAGAGAACATTTGAGAGTCAAGACTGCAGGAGGTGCCTAGAGGTGGACTCGCTTTTCTAGTGAAGTGCTTGGAAATTCTTGACACCAGGCAGTGAGGGCCACTGCCTGCCCCACCCACACCAGGGTTTCTTGCCTAGGTAACATTGTTCTGATTCTCTCATAGTTTACTTTTCAAAGACCTCTTAAATTTTCTAGGCTAAAACGG
Source organism: Sciurus vulgaris (assembly GCF_902686455.1). Lineage (NCBI taxonomy): Eukaryota > Metazoa > Chordata > Mammalia > Rodentia > Sciuridae > Sciurus > Sciurus vulgaris. The sequence goes on from NC_136475.1 coordinate 60,675,128, forward strand.
ACAAACAAAATGTAGTTGGGCTAAAGAGCTGCTCCAGACGCTTTCAGCTCTGTTCATACCTGAAGGCCCTGACTTGCCAAAATAATGCTTTAGTAAAGGAATCTCTTCCCCATGGCATTCAGAATGTCACAAGAATAGAGACAGGGCTTTGGCCTCCAAAGATAGGCCCAGATGTTGAATGTTGTGGGGCAACGTGGGTTTTCCACAGGCAGCCCAGCACAAACCCAGGCATCTCCCTAGAGCAGAGTGTGGGTTGGGGGAATTCACACACTGAAATTGCTTGCCTGCCAAATCCGGAGGCAGGTAAGTCTACTTCCTTGTCTAGAATTGTTATGCTTTTTCTAGAATGCTAATTCCTCATCTCAAAATGTATGTTTCTTTAACAAACCTCTTGAGGCTGGCTCTGTCATCTCTTCCACCCTTCTTTCTTCCCACTCAGGGTAGAAGCACTCTCTTTTTTTGTACTGGGGATTGAACCAAGGGTACTTTATCAATGAGCCACATCCCCAGTCCTTTTTATTTTTTACTTTTGAGACAGGGTCTCATCAAGTTGTTTAGGGCCTCACTAAGTTCCCTCAGGCTGGCCTAAACTTGCAATCCTCCTGCCTCGGCCTCCCCAGTTGCTAGGATTATAGACATGCACCACCATGCCCAGTTTGGAAGGAGACTTTCATGTAACCTGTCTGACTTCTTTTTTCCTTTCTTTTTTTCTTTAAACACGTGCTGTGTTGAGTAAGTTGCCTCACACCCAGGAATCTTACAGCCTACTCCAGAACACTCAGGAAGCCAGCACAGACAAGCAGGCCTGGAGAGAGCTCCAGAGACACCACCAAAGAGCCACTTACCTTTTTCCTCCTCTGGCCGCTGTTGGTGATTTTGTCTGGAGTGACACCTAGGTCCGCCAGCACTTTGGCGATCCCTCTGGCGTCCACTCCACAGTTGGGAGCCACATTGGTCTCACAGCGTCGGTGGACGTTCATTTTGCAGACTGTAAGGAGACATGGGGGAGAGATAGCCAAGTGTTTATGGCCTAGAGCATTACCATTTTTTAAATTGTAAAAGTAACATGTTCATTTGATAGAATTTGGAAAAATGCAGAAAAATAGAAAAATTAAAATCCTTGCTCATCCCATCACACAGGACCACCTTGCAGAGATAACACTGCTTCTTAGTTACTTCCTTCCAGTCATTCTTTCTACATGTCTGAAAGGAGGATGGACAAACAAAATATCACATTTAATTTTCATTTAGGGGACTAGGATATTGACTCCAGAAGAACCTAACTGATTCCTCTGGAAAAATTTTTAAAAATTCATTTGAATTCTGGACCCAAATGGGACACAGGTCCATAGTCGGCTCCACTCCTCGGCAGGGGTCACACGCATACAGGGCTCTCCACAGCAATTAGAAGAAGACCTCTGGGTGCTTTCAGCAGGGGGAGAGGAAGACAAACCACTCCAAACCAGGTTAGAACATTCTGCTCTTCTCAACAAGACCTGCCCTTAGGAGACACTATTTTAAGAGAGTTTGAACTGCTGGAGATTTATCAGATCCTAACTGACCCAGGAGTAAGGAAATGTCCACGCCAGCCATGCTAAACCTCTGGAGGCCAGGGGAGGACTGAGAAGCATCGTGGAGCAGGCTCGCTGCCCGGCTGAGACCTATGCCAAGGACCGCAGAAGGCCTCCCCTGCCCCCACTCTCCACCCTCACATGCGTATTCCACCATTCTCTACTCAGTACACCCTGTCTGGCTCCCTAGAACAATTGCAAGGTGCACTGAAAGACAAAAAGCATAATTTAAGGAGACAGAGTATCAGAACTCGACTCAGATATGGCAGGCAATGTTACAATGATCAAATTGGGAATTTTAAAACAATGATGAGTAAAATACCTTAGTAGTTTCCACATCTTAAAGGTTTCCACTTTCCAAATAGCTATAGCAATCAAGACAGTGTGGAATTGGCAAAAGAACAAATAGATCAATGGAAGAGAAGAGACAGTTCAGAAAGAGAACCATATAAATATAGTTAACTGATCTTCAACAAAGGAGCAAACACAGTCCTTTTGACAGATGGGGCTGGAATAACTGAACATCCATAAGCAAAACAAGACAAAACAATAACAACAAAAACATCCTGAATCTGGATCCAGAACTTATACCTATCATACAAATTAACTCAAAATGGATCATGTAAAATGCAAACAATGAAACTCCTAAATGATAATAGAGAAGACCATCTAGGGGACCTTGTGTATGGACACGTCTTTTTAGATAACAATACCAAACACATGGTCCATCAGAGAAATAACCGACAAGCTGGACTTTATGAAAATTAAAAGGTTCTGCTCTGTAAAAGGTATTGTCAAGACAATGAGAAGACAAGCCACAGACTGGGGGCAAGTATTTGCAAAAGATGTACCTTATAAAGGCCTGTTATCCAAAACAGTCACTCTCCACACTCAATAATTAAAAAAAAGGAACAATCCAATTTTAAAAATGGGAAAAAGATCTGAGCAGACATCTCATCAAAAAAGATATTCAGATGGCAAATAAGCACACAAGAAGATGCTCCACAGTGTATATCACTAGGGAATTGCAAATTAATACTATTAGATACCCCTACACCATTCTATTAAAATGGCCAAAATTCATATCTCTGATGACACCAAATCCTGGTGAGGATACAGAGCTACAGGAATTCTCATTCATTGCTGGTGGGAATGTAAATGGTACAGCCCCTTGGGAAGACAGCTTAGCAGTCTCTTACAAAATAAAACTTACCCTTACCATATACTCTATAGTCATGGTCAGTACTCCCACACCTGATATTTACCCAAATGAGTTGAAAATTTATGTCCACACAAAAATCTGCACACAGAGGCTTATAGTAGCTTTATTCATAACTGTCAAAATCTGCAAACCATCAAGATGTCCTTCTGTGGGTCAATGGAGAGAAATACGTTGGTTCATCCAACACTGAAATACTATTTAAGCTTAAAAAGAAATGCACTATCAAACCATGAAAAGAAATGGAGGAACAGGAAATGCTCATTACTAGGTAGAAGAAGTCAACCTGAAAAGGTTTCAAATGACATCATTCCAACTATGTGGCCCTACAGAAAAGGCCGAATTACAGAGACTGTAAAAGGCTCTGTGGCTGCCAGGGAGGAAGGGATGAATAAGCAGAGCACAGAGGACTTTTAGGGTACCAAAACTGTCCTATATGATACTATAGTGGTGGATACATGTCATTACATATTTGTCTAAAGGCAGGAATGGTACACCACCAAGAATGAACCCTCCTGTAAACTACTAACTTTGAATGATGATGGTCTGGTGAGGTAAGTTTATCAGTTGGTAACAAATGGGCCACTCTGGTGTGGGATAACAGTGGTTGGGAGACCTACGGATGGGGTGGCGGGGGGCAGGGTATGGGAAATCTCTAATACTATGAACCCAAAACTGGTGTAGAAAAATAACGTCTGTTAAAGCGATTAAAACACACAAAGCTGCTCCTGAAATGAAAGCAGGCAGGCTGGCCCAGACCTCCTGCTTGCCGTGCATCACCTGGTCATGGGCCTGGAGGGAGGGACGGCACAGAGCTCCCCACCTCCACACCAATCCTGGTTTGGAGAACTCAGCTGAGCTACCGAATTAAAGGCAGGGGTTAGGGGGGCGGCTTTCTCGGAATACAAAAACAAAGAAGAAAACTCTGCACAGCCCAGCCATGGGCTGGACTCGGGGAGTTCTTGGTAATGCCGGCTGGCAGCCCAGGGGTGGAAGGCTGATCGCATACTCCAGGCAACAGCTCTGCTCTGAATTCTCATCACACTCCCCTAAGCAACGGCTGCCTTCAGACACTCACTCACCTTCCCTGCTCTGCCCACCAACCCCTGGTCTGCCTCTTTGTGAAGCATCAGAAAGGACAAGAATGAAGGAACCAAATTTAGAGAGTTTTTTGGCAAGTGCAACCGAGTTCATATAATTTGGCCACTAGCGCCCTCTGGTGTTGGAATGTCAGACCTGTCGATTGTGACCGGTTGGCGGAACAGCAAAGTGGAAAACGTTCTTTAGGGGACTTTGCTTTTTATTTTTTAAAAGCCTGCTATCTTCCTAGGAGATCTCTGTAGTTGTCTTGCTATGTTTTTAAACATTCCAATCACATGTCAGTTAAAATGGATGACATGAGATTATGACATCAAAAGCAATGTGAAAAGCCTGGGCAGGTGAGAGCTGAGCTGACTGAGGATGGTCAGCGTGAGATGAGTCAGGCAGCCATGCTGGGAGCACGGGCTCCTGGAGTTGTCGGTGTCACCAGGAGATCGGCAAAGAGAAGTGGATGTGCCAGCTGGCACCAAAAGAAACCTCAGGAGGATTCACGTTAATGTGGTCAAATGAGGTACATGTGTCACCGCCCCCACCTGTCACTAGTGGAGAACACCAAAGCCAAGAGCTGTTAATTCTAGACTGCCAACCCACTCCCCTCCCTAGGCTGCCCTTTAAGCCTTCTCTTCCTAGGATGCCTGTTAACATGCATTTGCACTGGCCTCATCCAAATGAAGTCATGCCAAGAAAGAAACAGAGTTACTGTACTGAGAAAGGGCTCTTCTAAATGGATAACCCTACCCTAACTACCCAGCTATTCACCACCTATTTGTTGAGCAGCTACTGTGTGCTGGGTGGGGCTTCAGCAGCAGTGTCCTCTCAGATCAGCTTGTGATTTGGGCACAGTGACCTTCATCTCCTTTTGGAGAGACCTCATTTCCATGTTTCCACCCTTCCCATAACTGAGATTAAAGCCAGGATTGCAAAAAGGAGGGTCAAAGCAAGCAGAGCCTCTAAGGACAATGGCTAAGTCATGCCTGAGGAGACACTTGGGCCCAGGTATGCTGCAGAAGTTTTCGTGTGTGTAGAACCAAGGCCCTTACCCAAGCAAGGTGAGCGCCATACCACTAAGCCACAGCCCCGGGCTCAACTTTGTAAACCTCCCGCCTCAGCCTCCCCAGTAGCCGGGATTACAGGCCTACATCATGGCACCTGCCTAAAGGTTTCTTCATGTTAGGCTAATTTGAAGGTGAGTCAGGGCAATGGTTCTATTTCATGGCAGGTTACCATCAGCCATGCTATGCTCAGAGTCAGAGAGCAAACAATTAGAAATAGGAAATGTGTGACGGATGATGGCAGGGTTGGGAGGGGGACTGAATGTAGAGTGCCAGGTAGAAGAGGAGATAGGGGATCCTAGGGGTGGTCCCTTGGAGTCATCCTGGGACAAATGTCCCCAGAAAGAGACTTGGGAGTCTGACTATATTGGAACCATAACAACACTTTCCAGACATCATATGGAATGGCCAATTGTCTACTACCCAGAATTCCTCAAAAACTACATCTTGTATCAACCTTCCCTGTGTGAGGGGGACATTCATCATGGTCCCTAGGCACTGCCAGACACCACTGGAAGGGGCTCCAAACCAACCAAGGACTCCCCTATGGCACTGCAGCTCTGAATGCCGAGTTGCTCCCTCATACCTGCTCTCCACCTGTGATGTGGTCCCCCCACACCTTTCCAGGTCTTCCTGTTCCCTCAACTGTAGCTCCAGTCCCATGTCTCCCCAAAAGCCTTTCTTGACCACCCTAGCTGTACTGGACTCTTTTGCCCAGGAATTGTGCACACTTATATTTGACTCATGGCTTGAACTGTGGTCTATTATTTAACTTAATGCCCAGGGAGTACTCTACTTACAGAAGTTTCTAGAAGACTAAAATCATGCTTTATCTCTAAGTTCTCAAAATGCCTTTGCACAAAGTAGGGTGCAATGCTTCTGAGTGTATTTGAACTCTATGGTAATTAGTAGTATTTCTGCAGCACAAATGGAAACTCTCACCCAGAGACCAGAGATCAGAAGATATCAGGGAACTGAAATCCCAAGCTCATGACATAAGATTTTTTTTTCTGACTATACAAGATTAAATACCAATGTTCAAGAAGGCAGAGCAGTCAGTTCGCATGGCTTATTTAGCAACAAACAGACAACAAATAAAAGTATCCTTACTTATGTCCTCCTTATATAATTCAACCACCAAAACAAAACTTGGGTTGTTTTTTTGTTTGTTTTGTTTTGTTTTTTGTTTTTTGGGGATGGGGAGAGTACCAGAGATTGAACTCAGGGGCACTCAACCACTGAGCCACATCTCCAGTCCCATTTTATATTTTATTTAGAGACAGGGTCTCACTGAATTGCTTAGTACCTTGTTTTTGCTGAGGCTGAGTTTGAACTCATGATCCTCCTGCCTCAGCCTCCTGAGCTGCTGGAATCACAGGCATGTACCATTATGCCTGGCAAGACTTGGGCTTTTAAAATAGGACTTTTAGGGCTTTTCTTTCATAATTATTTGTACATATGCATGACGATGCCTGAATGAAGATGTCTGCAGCAGCCTTAATTAAAATAGTGACCAGAAAAAACCAGTAAGAGTCCATCAAGAGGGCAATATTTAAATAGCCTATTAAACTTGCATAATGTGGACTATGAAGCAATCATAAAAAGAATGAAGTAGCTCTGTAAGTCCTGCCTGGAAAAATCAAGTTACAGAACGATGCACATAGGATGCAACAAACAAATATTCTGTTGAGTGCTCATGAGTCAGGCACTTTCTAGCTGCTGGGGAAATAGCAGAGGATGACACACACAAATCTCTGCCTCCGTGGAGCTATTCTCTGATGGGGGAGCGAGAGACATAGACGTAATAAGTAGCATAGAGTTAGGTGTTTAAATGCTATGGTAAAAAAGAAGGCAGAGGAAGGTGATGGAAGATGAGAGGTGAGAGTGTCTGTTTTTAAAAGGGCGCTCAGGGTGGCCCTCACACACGCAGGGGTGGCATTGCATGTGTTGGGGACATGGGGGCGTGGATGTGAGGGGGTGGTGGGCAGCTTCTAGGGTTGCCCCAATGACCATAGCCTCCTGGGATTAACATCCTTAGGTGACCCCCTCTCATTCAGTGTGTGCTGGACCCAGCGACTCTCCTCTAGGTAGAAAATGCCGAGAGCGACGAGATGTCACTTTTTGAGGTTAGGTTACGGAGGCCTGTGGCTAGAGCCTTGGCACCCTCTTTCTTGACTATGTGCTGTGACAGCAGCCAGCTGCCACGTGGGGAGCTACTTAGGAGAGACACACTGGCAAGAACTGGCATCTCAGGCCAACACGCAGCAGGGACCTGAGGCTGCCAGGGCCACATGAGTGAGTTTGGATGTGGATCCTCCGCCAGTCAAGCTTCCAGATGAGACCTCAGCCCCCACTTCCAGCTGGATCTCAACCTCCTGGGTCAAAAGCACCCAGCCAAGCTGCACCCAGACTTCTGACCCACAGGTACTCATAAATATTGGTTGTTTTATATCAGTAAGTTGCAGCAATAGATATTAAAACTGTGTGTGTGTGTGTGTGTGTGTGTATGTGTGTGTATGTGTGTAAGTATTCATGAAGTAAGTACACACAGCCTCAAAAAACACCTAGCAAATCTTTAGTAGCAATTAAGTCTGGGGATGAAAGTACAAAGAGACTACGAAGAAAGACTTTAATGTTTCACACACTGTCACGTTTTGCTCAAATCTTTCACAGTGAGAGCGTATTTGTATATTACTGTGCGCTTTTAATTCTAAAAATAGAAATAATGGTTGCAGTTGTGACAAGGGTCTAGCTATTCAAAAAATAGTAAAGGACTGACATTTTCAAAAAATATTGAGAATAAAAATCTTTTTTTCAAGTGTTTAGTTTTTGTTTTTTTTTAATATCCAAAAAAATTTTTTTTTCTTTTTTTTCTTTTTAGGAAGGAAGAGAAGAAGGAAGGAAGGGAGGAAGACTTTTATCTTTAGGACTCTACCCAGTCACCCCCTGGGGTATGTACCTAAGGTCACTCTGCTTTTATTACTTTAATTACAATCCTCAGAAGACAGGAGGGTATTTGGATGGCAGTAAGGTGACCTGCATTTGATCTCCCAGGTGGGCAGTGACCAAACCAGGGCAGGACAGCTCCCCCAGTTCCCAGGTCTCAACAGGTCACAGATCCCCCAGGGTTCTGTTGTTCACTAAGTCCTGGACAGCAAGTGACACCTGTGTCCTCATTTGTGAATGCAGCCTCAGATCAGAGCAGTTGCTAAGATGGATCTGAGAGAGAGGGGCAGAGGCCAGGAAGGACTTCCCAGGCCAGGCCTTCCTGAGGCACATTTTCTTCCCACCTCAGTTCCAAGCTGCAATCCCAGAGGCCCCTGGACAGCCACAACGAAGCACAGGGCTCTGTGGCCCTGCGGGTGACCGTAAGTTGTGGACAGAGCTCTGGCTCTCTTGTTAAACTGCCCCTCGGCATCTGCTGACTCCAGGGTGGCCATGCTGAGCCGTGAGAGAGCCTGAGCGGAAGTCACCTGGGGACAGAGTGGCCGTGTCTCACTGTGATGGCCCCGTAACTTCTTTGGAGAAGAAAATGACAATTGTAAGGCCCTGGCAGCTCCCTTTGGGAAGACCAACCACAAGTGTCAGCTGAGAAATGCAAGAGCCCAGAGAGGTTCGCTGTGCAGGTAAAGCACAGCTAGGGGAGGTGGCAGGGCTGAGGTCACAAACTGAAGAGTTCAGATGCCCCAGAGCCTCATGACCTAGCACCCGAGCCTTGGAAGTCAGTTAATGGGCTGCGATGCTCAGACAGGCCCAGGGATGAACATGGAGAGCCTCGGACAGTATGGACGCTGGAATCAAGGACAAGAGAAAGGAACGGAATGTTCCGTCTGCTCACTTGGCACCAGTGCTTTTCTGTCCTGGTTAAGGAGCTCAGTTACCCAACAGCTGTGTGAACATCCTCCCAGGGTCTGACCCCTCTGTGGCTGAGGACAGGGAAGGATAACCTAGAGACAGAGGTCAGTCCCCCACCAGTCCCTGGCTATGCGTCCTTGTTTATGTCACTAGTCTCTCCAATCTCTGTTTCCCTGCCAGTCAAAGGTGAGGACAGTCACATAACAATGTTTCCATCAACTTTTGACCCCATAAATGATGGTGGTCCCCTAAGATTATATCACCCGTTGACATTAGAGTCATCTTAGTTTATTAGCACATTCTATGATGTTTGCAAACAGCAAAATTTCCTAAAGAGGTAATTCTTAGAAGTATCTCTGCCCTTCAATAAGGCATAATTGTAAATGTGCTCTCATTAACTAGGGACAGTCCTCAAAAGAGTAAAAACACAATGCGTGAGCCTAGGTGGCTTGGTCAACTGCAGGCTGAAAGGAGAGTGATCAGGAAATCTACGGGTCCTTCTATCTGGGTTCAAATGCTTAAGAAACCTGTTCCAAGGAGTGGGACTGACCTCAAAGCTGAAGCACAGAGCAGCAGCCACATGGCTTATCTGCACAGCACCAGGAGAGCAGGGCTCCAGCCCAGGAGGACCAGCCAGCAGCATCCAGCTATGGTTAAAACCCAGCCGAGTCTCCTGAGCAGGGAGTGTTGGGGAGGGACTAGATCAGAGCAAGATGCAGGACCAAGGTGCCTGGACTTAAGCTTCAACTCTACTGGGATCCCACATGAGTTACTATGTCTCGATTTGTCCTTAATAGTCACAGCTGCAGACCTGCCTTGGATCTGGGCAGAAGTAGGCCATGTTGGCTTCATGGCCATGACCTAGAAAACTTGAGTTTCTTGGTCAAGGAAAGGATGGGAAAAGATAAATAGAGAGAGGAGATTTGGGGGCAAACAAGTGACTCTGTGTGATACTCTGATGTGTTGGATCTGTGTCATTATACATTTGTCTACACCCACAGAATGTGAAACGCCAAGTGTGAACTCTAATGTGAACTCTGGACTTTGGGTGCTAATGAATGAAAAGCCTTTATTTCCTAGTTCCTGAGTAGCCCCACCCCCATGCTGCTCCCCTGGGGTCTTGTGATCACATATTCCACTCTCCTCCCCTTTATCTGAGCAGGCTTCCTGCCAAAGGAACTGAAGACATCATCCCTGGGTCAGCCAAGGACCCAGTCCTAGCAGCAACACCTGGGTATGTGCACTGCTTTCTTAAAATATTCATATTTATGAGATGACGGTATCTTCATTTAGATTTTCATTTACATTAATAATTAATATTGTTTCTAACAACTAGGCATCACCTCATCAGACTCCTATCCAAAGCAGGCTCTACGCTTCCTGGCAACCCCAGTCAGCCTTCCAGAAATGCTCTCACTTCTTTACTAAAATCGTTTGAGATTCCTGATCCACTTTTTTCTTCCTTATCCCTTGTTGTGTTTCACCTCATGCCCAACAGGATTTCAGGTAGGCCCTGTTTTATTCATGGTGATGTGCTAGAAAGGATGCTGGAGAGGGAGACTGGGAAGCTTTCACTGCCCGCCTTGCAGATGCTGGGAAGGTCACAAGGAACCCAGATGTGTCAACAGTCAGCACTGCTTCCTGTACTGGACCAGTATCATCATGGTCCCCCAACAGCTACTCCCAATCTTTGCCACCTTCCCCACCCCTCCCACACTTTCAGTTCTCCTCTCAACTTTGAAAAGGACCACCCATTTCAGAAAATAAGGGAAATCTCATTGCCAGTGTCCTCAACAGATTCAAAGTGTAAATAATGACTTGCCCACTCAGGGTCCCCTGAATCCCCACCCTGACACCCTGACCCCAGAGATACACCTGCACTACCTGGTCTGCAGCCTCCCTGCCATCTTGGTGGGGCTGTCTTACTTTATCCTCACCCCTACCTGGCCACTGCCCCAGCTGTATCAATGGTCTCTTTTCTCTCCTGGTTCTACAAAGTCTCCTTTTCCAATGTTTCCTGACCGTCTAAATATTCTGAAAACATTTTTTCCTCCATTCTTTTCCAGCCTATTGCACATGGGCCTCCATCCCACTGACTGACTAAGACAGCTCCCGCTGAGGTCACTGGTGACCTTCTCATTGTTAAACCCAGTCTTGTGCTTCTCGTCTTACCTCACAGAACCTCTCAAGAGCACGTGGCATCCCTCACCACTTCCTTTTTAATGCTTTTTTTTTTTTTTTATGTTCTGCACACTTTTGGCTTCTACCAGGTTGCTCTTTGCTAACCCCCCCCCCACCCCCGTGAGGTCCTTCCCTCTCATGGGCTTTGCAGGTTCCTTTTTGGACCACGGCAAGTGCCACACCAGCTCCCAAGGTGTTAACTTTGGCTCTTCTCTCTACAGACTTAAGCACTTGGCCCTGAGGATGACATCTACTCAATAGCTGTAACTCCAACCAGATACTGACAAACCCAAATCCCAGTGCCCAGTCTAGACCTCTCCCGCAGTGTTCCATGAGAATTGATTGGACGGCTCCACATCACTTCCCATAGGCACCTCCAGTTACCACATCCCCAACCCATTCCACCATTTTGCCCCCAGCCCTGTCCTCCCTCATGCAGTCCCTGTCTCAGTGACTGATTCACTATCCCCAGTTGGATCTGGCTGCTCTGTCCAACAAATTACTTCTTAAAAATTTTAAGTTATTTTCTTTATTCCTCTACAGCCAGTATCTTATTTTCAATTTTTATAATTTCTCACTGGCATCCTTTCAGTGACTAATGTGTCCATGTCCTCAGTTTATTTCCCCATACTTTGCCTATTTTAAAAGTCTTTCCACCAGGGGAATTTATTAATACATTCAGTACAAACAATAGATACCATTTGAAAATAATCTCCATGCACTATTCTTACCCAATACTTTGCAGTTGCTCATAGTCTAGCCTTACGACAGGCTAGTCCAGCTTACCAAACTGGACTCTTTATTCAGGTTCCCAGAATCTGTTCCCATATGATGTGCTGTTACTTGTACCACCCAGCATACTCACTGGAGCAGACAGATCACAGGAGGGACAGAGTGAGGAACCTGAGACTCAGGGTCCAAGAATCAAGACCCACATATGATAAGCTGTGTAATGTGTCCAAATTACTTCATTTTTGAGCCTCAGTTTCCTCCTGGGACATAGGGAGACTATCACATATGTCACAACCTATGAAACATCAGTAACACATTTCATGTGACAGCACCCTAGCCTGGCTCCTTCCAAGAGTGAGCTCATGAGAGAAAAAGTCCAGTTCATTTCAATTTACTTACTTTACAACCTAATTCCAAAAGTATTTCTTCCCCTCTACTCCAGTATACCCCTCACATTATTCCTACACGTTTGTGGGCTCGTTCTGTCCCCAGTTCGTTAACTGTCTTAAGAGGTGGGTCACACCTTCTTCCTCCACCATGTTTCCCTCCGTGCAGTCATTGGCGGCCTCTGCCAGAGTCCTAACAGAGGTGCACGGTTAGCAACAGGGCTAAGGAGGGCTTGCGCCCAGTGCTCCAGCCAAATCTGGAACTTACTATCCAGGCTCAGACAAAGGTTTTCCACAAATAGGAGAAAAAAGGGGGCTCAGACATTGGGGGTGAGGGGAGGACAGGGAGCAACTCACCTTTACACTGCAAACCCTGCCGCAAGAGGCCCCAGAGCAAGGACCCACAGTGGTCACAGAAGGTGGGGACCTTGTAGTTGTGGATCCCAAACTTGTGGGGCATGTTGACACTGAACCGCTGTGAGCCCACCTGCAGGATGGCAAAGCACAGAGTCAGCAGGCTGACTTCTAGCTCCTCCACGGCCCAGAAGCCTCATCACTGGGACTCTGACAGAACGTCTTCCCCAGGAAGCACCTGCCACGGTAGGCTTGGCTCTGAGACACCAGCTGAACAGAGCCTCCCTCCTGGCCCCACCTTCACTCCTGATGCCCCGACTCCTAGCCTGCTGCATTGGCTGGCTTGGCAAGGCCAGGCCTGCTTCTCCGAGCCTGCCCCCCAGGACGTCAGGCCTTCCAAAGTCACATCACACAGGTGGTGGTGTGCCTCACACCTGAGCCACTCATGAGACAGCACCACGTGCCTTCAGAATTGCTTTGTAAAGAGGCCTCACCCAGCAAAGGGGCTTCCAGCAGCTCCGAGGTGGACACAAGGAGTCTGTAAAGCAACATGTGAACCAGCAGTGTCGTGGAAACCAGGACCATCAGTTAGAACAAGCAATAATTACATGAAGATGGAAACCAAGGACACTAAGGTGTTGGTGCCGACCACACACCAGGCACCACAGCTCAGTGAAGTCCGACCAGCACTCTCTGGGGGAGTTCCCGTGTGACTCTGAGTTCACTGAGGAGGAAATTAAGGCACAGGGAGATTCAGAAACAGGAGAGAAGCTGATAGGCCAGGCTTCCATCCCGCACACCCACGGCAGAAGACATAGACACACAGGAGTGAGCGGGACTCACAGAGAACAGAGAGGCAGAAAGAATCATAAGATCAGAAACAGGAATGCAGGAAAGTGACAGACACAGAGACAGAACACTCCTGAGTTACTGAAGGAAAGTGACAGGCACAGAGATAGAGCACTCCTTTGTGACACCTTGGAAGTGGGGGAAGGGGTGTGAGTCCTCAGCCTGACAGAGCAGGCACGAGACAGGGAAAGCAACTGGTCTTGAGCTCACGTGCAGAAGACCCAAGATGCCCATCAGCAGAGCACCTGTGGAGAGGAGGGAGAGCTGGCGGCACGGTGTTGGGAGCTACGCATATTTGTAGTGCACGTGTACACAGATGTGTGTGTGCACAAGCATCACACAGAAGGTGGCTTCATAGAGGAGTGAACTCAAGGTCAGTCTCCATGGGCAGCAGCACCTGGCAAGGGCACAGTCATCACCGTGATGGATCAGATAGCTGTCACTGAAGGACACTGGCCCCAGGAAGCACGCAATGGTGGCAGGTACACCAGGACAGGCAGTCAACCCCACCAAGCTAAGAGCCCTCCTTCCTCAGTCCCTGGCAGTTTGGACACATTTGGGAACAGATCTCACTGGAGACTTTTCACTGCTCCATCTATCAGGAAAGACAGAAGGAAGAACTAGGTCACGGATCAATTGGGTGCCGTGCATTTCAAGTCTCTATCTCTAACCTGAGTGACTCTTATGGGCCTTTTCCCTCCAAAGAAGCAAGGGAAAGCTTTAGAGCCTGCAGAGGTTCCCTGGGGGTGAGACTTGATGGGCAGCCTGCCCTTGAGAGCAGGACTCGTGCATTCTTTGCTTCCATGGGCCTGGCACAATGCCTGCCATATAGGAAGTGCCCAATCAGTACTCAGTGGAATGTCTACAGGAAGGAAGGAAGTCAGGCAGCAGGCAAGTCATTTCCTTCTTTCATTTTCTTACGAAAGCAGTAAAGGCAACAATGCTCCTTGGTTTATGCCTATAAACCGGGAGTCAAGAGACCCAGGTGCTGGCTTGCCTTTTTAGCCAAGCCAAGAGATGCCCTGAGAACAGCTGTAGCTCTCAGGGCTCCATCGACCCTTCAGGGGCACAGAGGGCTCACTCTCCGCCTTGCCCCCTGCTGCTTTCCAAAGATGGCATGGAAGCAAAAGGAGATGCAAGGAAAGAAATGTTTTATGTGCAAAGATATTATTTGTTTGAACTATTTTTAAGAAGTAGGTAGAAGGTCTCCATAATCACTCCTTTTTAAACTCAGCTGATTATAAATCTACTCAGGGGCTCTCTCTGACCCCTGACTCCAGTGACATATGATTACACAGTATGTATTTTACCCAGAATTAAAAGCACACTTGAAATCAACGATTCAGAAGACAGATGACACCTGCGCCCACAATCGTACCTGTCACCTCCCTCCAACAGGCTTTTTATAAAATCATTCTTCCAATTGCTCATTTAGGGGACACCTGGCTCCCTGCTTACCGTTGTTCATGCTTCCTTATCCCTAACCACCTCCCAAAGCTGGTCTGACACTAGTTTCGAAGATGAAAACACAACGTAGTGCAGAGGTCAAGGGCTCAAACTCTAGAACAGACCACCTGGATTTGAACCCAGCTCTTTCACATACTAGCTGTGTGACATGGGGCAAGTTAATTTGACCTCTCTGTGCTTCTTGTCTCTTTCCTCTAAGATGCAGACGATCATAACATCTATGCCATTAAGGTTGTTTTGGGATTAAATAACATATGCCAAAGTCAGGGCAAGGCAGGTGCCCAGGGAGTGCTGATTACAATTATTAACCTGGTTATTTGTGACTTCTAAGTGTTCCTTGGGTGGTTCACTCCACTCCATTTCCCCATTCACCCCCTTAAACATAAGCTTCCTGCTCATGTGTTGTCTGTCTCTGTTTATTACCTGCATAGAGTCCTGGACACGTACGTCACTTGGCCATGCCAGTGTTTCAATGAGATAATGAAATAAAGGAATCCACATTTTCCTTGTGGGCTTTGGCTCTGGGATCTGCCTGCTCTTGCATCAAACCCACTGAGAGCTATGCTCATTCCACAGATTGTGCTCCACGCCGGAAGACTCTAGACAACTCCCTTCATTTTTGATCAACACAATGAAGGCAGCAGGATCTCAGAGAGATAAGGTTTTCTTGGGGACTGTATTGGAGGTAGTAAAGGGCAGAAGGCCCAGAATTCTAATGTCCTAAATATTTACCTCATCCGGTGTTTCCTGTTTCTTTAATCCAGCACACTTCGTAATTATGAGCTCATGGCATCGCTTGTGGACGACGCACGTGCAAACTGCAAACCAAAAAAAAAGGAAAGCTGAGTGACAGGTGGAGAAGAAAGTTTTCATCCCAACATTGAATCAGGGCTCAGTAAAAGGACAAGGAGAGGCATGCTCCTTCTGCCGCTGAGTCTTCTTTAATATTTACAGCCCTTTATGCAGTTATTTCAAAACATTTTGCCACCAGAATTATGAAGGTTTCTTAAATGCCCTGGAGAAAAATGAAGCAGTTGTGTTCAGGGGGCACTGGCAGTTTTCTTGCTCTCCGAGAGTCCTGATCAACTTTCTCGCTGTGCTTGGCTGAGCTTGGGGACCAGCTTCCTTCCTAGCCTCCTATGGAGCCCCCTCCATGGATGGTGTATTGTCTTCCATGCTCCAGAGTCATGGCAGGGGTGGCTGATGTGAGAAGAGGAACTCTAGCAAGTGGCACAGAAGTTCTTAGGCTTTTTAAAAAAATATTGGGTTGGGTTCTTATACCCCAAACTTTAAATGTTCCACTTGTCAAAAAGTTAGGCTGTAGCTTTGTCGGTAGGGTCATGGGCAATTGGTGGCTGGAGAGGTAAGTCGTTCTCTGTTTGCACACAAAAGACGCAGCAGTCTCCAACAAAACCGACTGGAGCTTCCCTGAGGATGAGACCCAAGTTGGACAGTGCTGGGCTCCTTGTTCCCACCACACAGAAGCCTCAGCATGACCACCCTGCATTTCCATGCTCCCATTGCGTACAACTTGACCTTACATTTGTCATCAATTAACTGAGAAAAAAGAATCTTCAATTCTTTCAAGTGGGCTTTAAAGTTTTAAGAGTGAACCATTCCACAGCAGAGATATAAAAGAGAGTCAGCAAGAACCTTTCAGAGATATTGACTCAAACAAGCAGGTGAGGGAGCTCCTTCAGGCAGAAAGAGAAGAGGTAGCTGATAGGACACAGAGACCTGGCGCAGGACAAATGGGATTTCTAAAGAGCCCCTAATTGAAGCATCACATCTCACTGGGAAAGATCAAAGGACTACCTGCTACTGTGGCACAAAATGCTGGGAGCTTGCTGGAAGGCTGGTGGGTGGGGGTAACCTGAAAGGCACCTCCCATACTTGTATGTGGCCAGATAGGGACAAAGTTAGCAGGGTTCTGCTTCTTGGAGGGGAAGGACAAGCATGCAAATGGTACAGAGTCCCTAAATGTCATCAAACCTGGGACACACCTCCCACAAGTGAGACTGATCTGAACCCAATGAGGGTGTCCAAAGATCGAGTTCATCAAAGACCTCTTACCTTGACACTGGTATCCCTGCTTCCCTATGACACCCCTGCAAAGAAGAAGACAATCCTGTAAGAAAATGAAATTTGACTAAAGGTAAAAAATAAACACACACAGCCAGCTGACTATGGCCACCACCTGGGTTCTATCAAGTGCCACAGAGCCAGCCAAGCACTGCAACTTCACTCCGCCTCGCAAGGCAGCCCGGCACTTGCAGAAGGTGCAAGGTCTGTCAGCACTGGGGCTTGGATGTTACAGACAGCTGTGCCAGCGAGGGCTGCAGTATTCTGGAAAGCTACAAATGACCTGCGTGCTCTGGACAGGCCTTGGACAGTTCAACATTCTCTTCTTCATGGATGTAGTGAACGTTCTCACCTCCCAGGGCCAGGACTCCCTCTCTGATGATGGAGGAGGGCTGTGGCTGGCAGACATATGTCTTGAGAATCCCAGAGACTACCAAGGATTACAGGCAGTCTCTGATCACATCTGGGGGTTCAATCTATCACTTGGGTGAAGGCCAACATTAGAGATCCCTTCCATGGCCAGAGGAGGGTCCCAGGGCAAGGTTGGAAGTCAACACAGAAATCGAACCATCAACAACCCGGCCTTATTCCTGTTCTCAGTCTACCCATAAGAGCTGGTCAGGGGGCCCCCTGCAGTTCTCAGTCCAGCAGCAGGGGCCAAAGTCATTGGGGCCACATCCCAGGAAACCTAGTGCAATGATATTCACCGTAGGCTTAGGGAACACCTCAGCCTGTGAGACCAACCACTTGATTCATGTCTGAAATACCAACAATGGCGTTCAGGCGGTGAGCAGGTGTGGGAATTGAGAACTGTCATAGCTGAAAAGGCCACTGCTTCTGCTTCGGGTGGGTTTCCTCTGAGCTGTGTCATCTCAGGTGTGTCCAGGCCCACCTCAGTGCCTTGTTCTGTAACACCCTGAGGGTAAGATAAGAGACTCCTCCATGCCTCAGGAACCCAGGAGGGCCTCAGGGCCCGATTCAAATGTCCCCTCGCTAGGAAACTCAACTTTCCTCACTCTCCCCTGCTGGATCCACAGGGAGTCAGCCACATCAGCACCAGCTTCAGAGAGCTCAGAGAACTTTCCAGAAAGCCTGGTGGGATGTCAGGAAAAGCATGAGCCTTAGTGTCAGGCTAACCTGGGATGGAACTGTGCCTCTGACACTCCCCAGCTAGAGGACATCAGACGAGTCTCTTCTCCATCTCTGAGAATCAGCATTGTCAGTAGAATGGGGTTAATAATACACCATTCATGGAATAATGGAGACATTTAATTAGATATTTCCAGTGCCCAAAAACAGGACCCGGCATGGGGTAGATATTCTTTAAAATTCCTCCTCCAACCCCAAGACCAGTGTCCCATAGTCTCCTCCACCACTCAAAAGGCCCATTGCCTCGTTCTCTCTGCCTAAGCGTGCTCAGAATCCTAAGTGTGAACGAAGAAATGCCACCTTCCCCAGGCCGCCTTCCCCAGCCACTCCAGACACTGCTGTGTTCTTGCTCCATTTAGATCTCCGCATCCTGGCAGCCGCGGGGTTAGAACATATACTGAAAACTGCTCTCTATTCCAGAGATCAGCAACCAGGCATTGTTTCATTGCATTATAGAAAAATTCAAATATGTATTAAAGTAGAGCAATGGATATAAGGGGCCCTCACATACCCATCACCCAGCTCCAACTAAATCCATGGTGGGTCCACATCATCTCTACCCCAGCCCTTCTCCCCTCCTTCCAGGGTAATTTTTTTTTTTTAAACAAATTCAGATATCATAGGTAATTTGTAAATAGTTCTGCTTGTCTCTCTAAAAGCCAGACTTCTTCTAAAAATGCAACCATATTATCGTTATTGGTTATAAAATTTAACTCCTCAAATATGCTATGATCCTAAGCATAGAGTCCCCAAGAGCCACAAGAATGTCTTTCCATTCATTCTTCCCAGGCACCTCCATACACTTGAACTCTGGAGCAGTCTTCTGTGATCAGATAAAGACAGAATACACATCCATGCTGCTTATTTTCTATTTTATTTCTTTCAACACACGCAGAATTTATTTTATCTGAAATTTATTATTTTTCAATTTCAACAAGAGTTTAAAATCTCTGAGAGTCCTCTACAACCTATTTTTATTAAAGGAAATTCTTGCTGTCATTATCAAATCCTTCAAGATTCCTGTGTCAGCTCTGTATTATGATAAGATTCAAGGAAGGCAATACTTTTTCCTTATCAGGATGTATTTTTTAAACTTTAAAATCAGGACACTAAAAAGATGTCAAAATTACACGATGGAACCACATTCCAACATTCATAATGTTCACACTTTGACTTTTATTCAGGAAATCTCTCCATTTCAAGTTAAAATGCAATGATTTTGTATGGAAAAAAACATTACCTCACTCATTATTGACTTTTATAATAAAATATCCTATTTTATTTACATTAGCACTTTTTGTGTGTGGTGGGGTACTACTGATAAAAAACAGGGCCTTGTACATGTTAGGCAAGCACTCTACCACTGAGCTACATCCCTAGCCCTTTTTTATTTGAGACAGAGTCTCATTAAGTTGCCCAGGCTGGAACTGAACTTGCAATCCTCCTGCCTCAGCCTCCCTAGTAGCTGGAATTACAAATTTACAGGTATGTACCATGACTCCCATTACATCAGCCCTTTTTTTTGGTACCAAGGGTGCTTGGCCATTAAGCCACATCCCCAACCCTTTTTTAATATTTTACTTAGAGACAGGGTCTCACTGAGTTGCTTATAGTCTCAAAGTTGCTGAGGCTGGCTTTGAACTCTCAATCCTCCCACCTCAGGCTCCCCAGCCACTGTGATGGCAGGCATGTGCCACTATGCCCGGTTCATCAGCACTTTTTAAATGAAGTTTCTAATCTCCCCCACACTCCCATCTTATTGCCATAGTGAAGTCATGCCTAGAGGATCCCAGGAGAGAGGGGCTTACCAGATGAAATCTCTGCAGTGGGAGCAGTAGGTAGGCTGCCGAAGGTAGGTGGCCATGAACTTGTGGCCATTGACTTGGTGGACCCTGCGTCTGACGGCCCCTTGCCGCTTCCTTGGCCGCATACGCTCCCTGAACACACGCTCTTCATTGTCTTTAGGGGCTGGGGGAGGACAAGAGCAGAGAAGAAAACAGTATAGGTTAGTGCATCTTAACACTGACCTCTTGCTGCTAGCCCACCCTCAGAGGAGGAGGTGGCCTCAGGTGGAAGGCAGCCTTTGAGCTTGCAGAAGGATTCGGGGCTTTGAGGGGCCTCACCACTCCGCTGGATGGAGTGAGCATACACTGGGGTTGGGAAGACCCAGAGCATACATCCTCCCACTGTGTCCACCTGCATCCTCAAGAGTCCACCCCAAACCAAATTCAGTTTTCAGTAAAGGTGCCCAGTTCCTCCACACACCAGCTGCACGTTTCAAGGGCCTGGGGTTAAAATGCTCAATGTTCAAATCTTAGCTCAACTTCTGAGCTGTGTGACCTTGGACAGATGTTTTTTCCTCCTCCTGAGCCTCTGGGGCATCTCCTTCAATAAATTGGGACCACAGTGCTGATCACAGTGGGCGGTGGGCTGGGAGGAGCTGGTGGTGTGGATTCTCACTACCTAATACTCTGGTTCTGAACAGTATCTGCCTAAACATCTGCCTTCTTCCATTTCCCTTCTACCCAGACTAGGACAACTAAAACCTTTTTCCAAGGTCAAAGGAGAAGGAAATGTAATACTGTGAAAGCAGACACCTGCCCAAAGTCTCAAGACCCACCACCCCTCTGAAGATTCTTTACTCCCTCCATCTCTACGGTTGCCCCAAACCTAAGAATGTTTTGCAAGAGGACTGACAGATGGCAACAAAAGTAATAATGATGATTATAGTTATAGACTCCTCGTGTTCCCCCCAAATTCACGTTGAAGCCTTAACCCCCAATATGATGGTATTTGGAGATGGGACCTTTGGTAATTAGGGTTAGATGAAGTCATCAGGGTAGGATCCTTCCAAGGTGGGATAAGTGTCCAAGAGGAAGACCAAGTGAGTTGCTCTCTGCCACATGAGCATGCAGTGAGACATTTGCAAAACAGGAAGAGGGGCCTCACTGGAACTGGAGTATCCCAGCACCCTGATCTCAGGCTTCCAGAACTATGAGAAATAACTGTCTTGGGCTGAGCTCAGGCAGTGGAGATGGCTAAGAGGCCATCAGGCTTCCTCTGGCAGGTGCTGTGCTAAGTGCATCGCATACAGTAACTCGCTGCATCCTCACGGCTCTGCTTAACAGGTACCATCATCTCCATTTCACAGGAGTGACCACTGAGGAAGAGGGAGTGACTGTCCACTCCAGTTAGCATGGCTCTTAATTGAGAAGTTCTATGTAGAAAATAGAAGAAAGTGAACTAGAGCCCACGCTGGTGAAAACACCCCTCTTCCACGTTCCTCTGAACCTGGAAGCACCCGTGGCCCTGCCGCCCACAGGCGGGGAAGGAAGCAGCCGCCTTATGTGATGAGAGAAGACACAAGGTTCCTCAGCGGCCCCGCCTCCTGAACAGCCTGCTGGGCCCCAGGATCCACCACCAGCAGCAGATCTCTTCAGCATTTCCGCTGCTGTGTATGGTCTCTTTCAAAACACAGCTCCTGCTACATGGGATTTATTTCTGGCCTCTCCATTCTGTTCCTTCAGTCTGTTTGTCTGTTTTGTGCCAGTAAAATAGTGTTTGATTACTGAAGTTTTGTAATATATTTTGAAAATCTGGACATATGATGCCTCTTGCTTTGTTCTTCTTGCTCAGAATTGCTTTATCTACCCAGTCTTTAGTGGTTCTGTATTAATTTTAGGACTCTTTTATTTGTTTCTATAAGAAAAATGCCTTTGAGATTCTGATAGGAATGACAATTTGTAGATCATTTTATACGGACATTTTAACAATTTGTTAACATTGTTAACAATGTTAACATTAACATTAAGTTCCATGAAGAGTCAATGGAACTTCAAAAGGCATGCCAGAATTTACAATGGAGAAAGGATAATCTCTTCAATAAATGTTGTTGGGTGAACTGGACATCCACCTGCAAAAAAGTGAAAGTGGACACCTCCCATACCATATGTGAACATCAACTCAAAGTGGATCAAAGACTTAAAGACCCAAAATCATACAACTCAGAGGAAACGGGGGAAATGATTCTTGGCATTGGTCTTGGCAATGATTTCTTGGATATGACACCAAAAAAGTTAACAAAAGCAAAAACTGGACAAAGGAAGCCATAAGACACTAAAAAAATAAATAAATAAAAAATAAAAAGTTTGCACAGTAAAGGAAACCATCAACAGAAAAGATGACCTATAAAATGGGAGAAGATATTTGCAAACTATGTAACTGATGAAGGGTTCATATCCAAAATATATAAGGAAATTCTATGATTCAATAGCAGAGAACAAAGAGCCCAATTTAAAAACAAGTGGAGGAACTGAACCTTCCTCCAAAGGAAGGCCAAAAAGTAGACGAAAAGGATGGTCATCGTCACTAATTATCAAGACAAGGCACATCAAAACTACAATATCACCTCAGACCTGTTAGGTTGGCTACTGTCCAACAAAAGACAAGCGTTGGGAAGGATAAGAAAAAAGGAATCCCTCTTACACCACAGGTGGGACCGTAAATTGGAACAGTCACTAAGGAAAACAGTATGGTATCCCCTAAAAACTAAAACAGAAGCACTATGTGATCCATCCCTTCTTGGCATACATCCAATGGATCTGAAATCAGGATCTTGAAGAAGCACCTACACTCCCATGTTCACTGCAGCTTTCTTCACAATAATCAAGACATAGAAGCAACCTAAATGTCCAATGATGGGGGAATGGATAAAGTATATTCATAAAAGGATTAGTATTCAGCCAAAAACAAAAAAGGAAATCCTGCCATTTGGGATAAGATGTATGAAGCTGAATGATATGCTCCATCCTCAGTAAACAGTCTACTGTTCTCAGTCCTCAGTAAACAGAAACTACATGATACCACTTGTATGGGGAATCTAAAATAGTTGAACCCACAGAAGCACAGAGTAGAATGGTGTTTGCCAGGGCCAGGGCAGAAGGGAATCAGGGTGATATTAGTCAAAGGGTACCAAGTTTCAGGTATACAAAATGAGAGATCTATTGTACAGCAGAGGCCCTAACAATACTGTATTATGCATTTAAAAATTGCTAAGAATGTGGATCTTACATTAAGTTTTATCACAAAAATAAATGTATTAAATAAAAATTTAAATGCAGCACCCATTGTAAGAGTAATAGATTGTGTGTGTGAGTGGATAGGTGTGCAAATATGCATATACATGTGTGAACAACATATATTGCATATCATGTATAATTTATGCAATACTATATACTGATTGATAATATAGCATATATTACATATAATATATATGACATATAGTTTGCTGAACCCTCTAAAAGTCGCAGACATAGTAACATTTCACCCCTAAATACTTCAACCTTTACCTCCTAAGAACAAAGACAGTCTTCTACATAAGCACTATATCGAAGAAAATTTAACACGAATATAACATATGTAGTATGTAGTTTATATTTAAATTTCCCCAATTGTTCCCAAAATGTCCTTCACAGGTTTTTTTTTTCTTTTCTTTTCTTTTCTTTTCTCTTCATCCAGGAGCTAATTAGAGGTTTTGCATTACACTTGGTTGCCAGATCTCTTTAGTCTCCTTAGTCTAGAACAGTTTCTTTTCTTTCTTTCTATGACACATTCGTGGTGAATGCAGGGTGTTGTGTTACAGAATGTTGCACAACCTGAACTTGTTTGGTTGTTTCTTCTCAATTAGTTTCAGATTAAATGGAAAGAATACCACATAGGTCTATATATCAACAAGTTCAAATATATCCGTACAGATAACCATGTAAATGACATGAACATGAAATGTACAGGAGGAGAAGTGTAAAATAGTCACTCTTATGAGGAGTTTTCAAAATGCAAGGCAGAAGCATCTTGAGATAAGACGGAGGTAACATTTAATACCTAATAAAGAAACATGTTTGTTTAAAAATGATATTTTCTACTATTGACAAGTTACCAGGAAACTGATTTCTTTTTTTACTGCTGGAGGCAATGCCAGGTGACATAAATTTTCAGAAAAAAAATACTACAATACATAGCAAACAGTACAAAGAGATTCACATCCTTTGATCTAAAAATTCCTTAGGAATTACCTGTAAATAAATAATTAAATAGAAACTAAAAGCTATATATTTGTAACTTGTAGATATTCCCCATTGCATATCTATATTAACAAAAAAAAATAAAAATTAAAACCAAAAAACATGCTAACCATGGTTGCATCTGCCTATAATCCCAGGGACTCGAAAGACTGAGGCAGGAGGTTGGGAAGTTCAAGGTCAGCCTCAACAACTTAGCAAGGCCCTAGGCAATTTGGTGAGACATTGTCTCAAAATAAAAAAAAGTAAAAAGGGCTGGAGATACAGCTCAGTGGTAAAGTGCCCCTGGGTTCAATCCCCAGTATCAAAAATAAATAAATAAAAAGAAAAATTTTTTAAAATTTGGGGAGTGGTCTAGTGATATAATTACAGTACATCTATAGCAAGTTTAAGATTGTGAGGGAAGGGCTGGGGATATAACTCAGTTGGTAGAGTGCTTGCCTTGCATGTACAAGGCCCTGGGTTCAATCCCCAGCACTGCAAAAAAAAAAAAAAAAAAAAAAAGATTGTGAGGGAAGATCAGAGCAACATGGGGAAATATGATACAAAACTGTAAAAGCAGAATGCACAATAACACAACCGCAGATAGTACATCCACAGGTTGAAGCTAACAGAAAAAATTAAGCCACATTAGGATGATGGGATTCTGTATTTTCCTATTTTTAAAAATGTTCTCTAGTGCTCTCCAGTGATGTTTTAAAGCTTGCTCTCCATCTGAAGTCGTAGGCAATGCTGCAGGGGACTCCCTGGCATGAAGAGGCATGGAGGGCACCAGAGGTTGCCGTGCAGAGCAGGAGAGATGACAAACTTCATCAGCTTTCCAACTGCCTGTGGATCTGAACTGCATGAACAGCCAGGCCCAAGGGGCAGCCAGAGTGTCCAGACCTGTCCCCTACACCTCTGACTCGCTCTGGAGGATGCTCATGGCTGTCACTGGAGGCACTCAGCCATGCTCAGCTGGTGTGACTGTTCCTTAGCCTCAGTCTGTGAGGCAAAATCAAGGTTGGCTGACCTCCCAGAAGACCCATCCAGCTCTTCACAGATGCTCTGCTGGGCTGCTCCTCTACTGCACAGCAGAAGGGATAACCCCGCGTGGGGGAGAGAGCAACACAAAGCCGGATACCTTTCTTGAAGTTTTCTGTGGAAATGGAAATTCTGGCTGGTCAGACATAATGACAAGAACTCACAAAAGGCATAGGCTGAGCAGCAATGTCCTCTGAAGCAGCCAGGAGACCTGTAGGGACCCCTGGCATGTTTTCTACTTCTTCAAGTAGTCTATAAATTTTAACCTCCTAGGAGCTTTTACACCAATGAATATTTAACAGCCCCAGTGCACAGAAGAACCCACGGCAGGTTTCAGGCAGATGCCTGGAAAAGCTAAAAGGTATCTGCACCCTGCAGTCGAGACTCTGTTTATCTACTCACCTGGTCCCTGTTCCTTGGTGGGGAGACTTCTGAGCCTAGATCAGAGGGACACGGTGAAGACAGAGAGAGGCAGCCCTGGTCCCAAACTCAACCCCACCTTCTCTGGCCAGTCTGGCCACTGAAGTTTTCCCTGGTCCCCTGTGGTCTCCCTCATGAGCCACATCTCTTCCTACACTGAAAGGCGGCCAAGTGAACTGAACTTGGCTCTCACATGAGGTCACAGGCATCTGTTTTGGCTAGGGTTTTTGTTGCTAGAACCAAAACACCCCCCCCCCCCCCCAAATAACTTTGAGCAGAAGAAGTTTATCTGGGGCTCTTAGTTTCAGAGGTCTCAGTCCATAAGTGGCCAACTCCATTGCTCTGGGAACAAGGTGAGGCACACGTCATGGGGGAAGGGCCCAGGGGAGGAAAGCTGCTCAGTTCATAGTCAACTCAGAGAGAGGGAGAGATGGCAAGGGGTCACAGGGAGACGCATCCTTCCTGGACACGCCCCCAGTGACCCACCTGCTTTAGCCAAACCCCACATGCCTACAGTCACCACCCAGTCCATTCAAATTAAAAAGGGCTGATGAGGTTACAGCTCTCACAATCCAATCACTTTACCTCTCAGTATTCCTGTATCAACACAGGAGCTTTTGGGGGACACCTCATATCCGAACTATAATAGTATCCTTGACCTTGGCCTTCTCAGAATCCCTTTCAGTTTAGAAAAATCTAGCAGGAATTTCTAAGTCTCAGGCTTGAGAACCCCTGGAATCCCCCAAGCACTTCCTTCCAAGGTACCTATGGCAAGGACAACCAAACCCAAGTGTCAACTCTAACCAGACACCAACAGTCATGGTATTGGCCACCTACTCTCCATGTTCGGGGTCTTGCACAAGCGGGTATGCTGTGGGGTCCTCTTTTCCCTGAGCTCCTTCTTTTCACTCCTCTTTCTGTAGTATGGTTGAATTTAGGCTTTAGGAGACAAGCCAAATTTTTCCTTTGCTCAAACTTTTTTTATATCCTTGAACAAGTCATTTAATTTGCGGGGGGGAGCGGGGAGGGGGCTTCTGTTTTCTTAACTATCAAGATGAGGAAACATCCTGGCTCAAACCCCTGGCTCAGCTCAAGCCCCAAGCTGGTAGGGGCAGCATTGGCCGTGTCGGAACTTGACCTCTGGGGAGTTTAATTTTGCCTCTCAAGAATTCTCTGGTTTGGAGCTGGAGATATAGCTCAGTTGGTAGAGTGCTTACCTAGCATGCAAAAGGCCCTGGGTTCAATCCACAGCACCACAATTAATTAATTTATTAATTAAAGCATTCTCTAGTTTGACTTTATGGATTTATTGGTTTAAAATGCAAGGTCAATGAAAGGAAAACAAAACAAAACAGGGTACTGAAAATCAAA
Source organism: Sciurus vulgaris (assembly GCF_902686455.1). Lineage (NCBI taxonomy): Eukaryota > Metazoa > Chordata > Mammalia > Rodentia > Sciuridae > Sciurus > Sciurus vulgaris. Next base: position 60,702,017 of record NC_136475.1, read on the forward strand.
GCAGCAGTGCCTTTTATTTATTTATTTTCCCTGAGGAAAATAAGCTATAATATTTTCAAGTGAAACAAACACTTCATGAGAGTGGGTTTTAAATATTAAGTAAATATTTATGTGATGCCAGAGTCCATCCTACATGTTGTACTCTCACAATACGTTAGAAAAAAAAAATCACGTTCAAAACAGGAAAGAGGAAATGGCGAGTAATTCCTTCAGAGAGATGTTTCTAGGTTGTCTGTATCTTCCGGGACTCACACAATGTGCCTCAGAAGCGTGTGAGTGCCGAGGTCTGGGATTGTCCGCGTATTTGATTCAGTGCATAATCTAATCAGAAGTGCACTGGAGGCATTTCAAGATTAGCATCTCAAATTTAATATAAACCATTTTCTTCTTCCTCTTCTTCCCTTTCTGAGTGACCTTTGCTGTGTTCATGGCAGAGCTTAGACTCTGTCCATTTATGAAAATAAACCTGTAGCTAGTTTGTTCTTTATAGGAAAGAAATAAAACGTGTAGATACCACACATCCATCGTGTAGGGCCAACAGCACAGGTGCGACCTGAGAAACAGGTGTCAATGGGAGAAACGGGGCAGGTAAACCCCAGGCCTGCAGGCCTTGCTTCCGGTACCAAGGACACCATGGTGAACAGGGAGAAGGCTGGCAAGAGGGATTTCAGTGGAGGAGGAAGTCTGCTTGCCTCGGTCCACACCCATTCACTCATTCATTCCCTCCTGCTGTAGCATTATGTGATGGAGTCGCAGTGAAGCTTCGGGTACTCAAGGAAAGTCACAATGTCAGGAGGAAGCCACAGAGCAAAACACCCTTCAGGCAATCTGCTAAAAGTTCAAAGAGGGCTCCCAGCCTGGGAAAGCAGCCACTCGGGACACCAGCCAAGGGAGGGGCCAGAGTCCCCGCAGTGTCAGTGATGTTCAGGATGAATCACAGGAAACTGAGCCTTTGCTGAACTCTTGGGCACCTGAGTACTTTGTGCCATGGGGTCAGGTTCTGCCTGTTGTTCACGTTTTGGAACGCAGTATTTCAATGTGGCACTGCAGTGCCAGTCTTCACTGGGTATCTGTTCCCAGTGGTTAGCTGGCAGTTATGGCGAGGGGGGTGTATCAATGCCAAGCAAAGTTTGACATTTCCCTTCCCCCTCAAATAAATAGCAAGCTTTTGCACTGCAGCTGAAAAGGTTATGGGGTTATTTACTGAGAGGCCCACACCCTCCTGGTGCTGTTTATATCAGCTATTCCAATCGTCCACCCAGCAGCAGGCAGAGTTCAAGGAAGGTTGACACAGTGCCCAGACAATCACAGCCTCTCATGCCCAGGGGGCCCTAGCTACCCCACTGTGGGCTCCACGGAGCTGCTCAAGATTACGCACCTGCATGACTTCCCAAAATACCACAATGAAATAGGTTTTTGTTTGTTTGTTTGTTTGTTTGTTTTCTCCAAACTACTTCTTTGCCAAGGAAGTGTTGATCTCTCACTAATTTTAAAATTAAAATTATGAAAAAAATTCATGACCTCTCCCAGAAAGATCCTGGAAGTCCTGGGTAGGGTCTCCAGGAAACTGACTAGGTAGATATTTCTTACTAGACTACCTGGGAAGGAAAGAGAGTTTCAGAGAACTCAAAGATAAAAAGAAGAACATAAAAGGCAAGGGAAGAATGGTAATACACAGGAGATGGAGAAAGAGAAATGATAAGAGTGAAAAGAAATAAAGATGATGTTAAATCACCAAGCCCAGCTGTTAACTAAGTGACCCTCGTGGTTTTCCAGAAAGGAGATGGTTTGTTTCAGGTAAGACAGTCTATGTTCTCTGGTCTTTCAGTTCCCAGTGGCCAAGATATGAGCCTGCTATTCTTCCTCCCTTCCTCCTATTTACCCAAGTGCCTCTCATTTGGGGTAGGCACTGGGGAGATGAACCTTCCTTAGGAAGCCTCACACAGGAACAACCCCAGGGCCCCACAGAAACAGCTATAGTGGCCAGAGCACTTGTGGAACTTGTAGACCTCAGGGCAGGAATGAAGAAATCTATTCCCTTCTCACAGATCAGTCCCCTCTTTAATCCTGAGGCTGCAAAGATTGAAGTTGCTACTTCAGGGTTGTTGTTGTTGTTTTTCTTAAATAAATGTCATTATTTTTACCCTATGGCAAAACCCAGATTAAATCTTATTATCAGAAAACTAGAATGGAGAGGTTAAAATTGTATGTGTGTGTGTGTGTGTGTGTGTGTGTGTGTGTGTGTGTGTGTTAAGAAAGGAAAGATAAAACAAAGTCACAGTGTTCTATATTTTGCTCTTTCACCAGTTTCCTGAGAAAGCAAGATGGTGGTATTTCAGGAAGGCGCTGAGCTTCATCCTGGAGCTGCCTGGCCTTGCTAGCTAGCAGCCCAACCCAAATGATCTGCTAAAAGGAGATTCTTCCTGCACCTGCTGTCCAACACACAAGAGCAGGGCAACCATCTTTCTCTCACTCTTGGTACTTTTTAAAAGCACAAAATCCTCGCCCTTAATTTGCAGCTCAAGAGAAGAACACCAGTTGATTTCTGGGTGAGAACTACCTAAAACTTGACATGTCCTTAAGTAGAAGAATTTCAGGATGATTCTCAACCTCTCCTTTTCTGGTCAGATTTCAAAATGGCTCTGGCACTTAGGAAAACTCTTGGCACACACAGTCTAGCAACCCATCTCCTACATATTTATTTGAATGAAGTGAAAACTTACATTCACCCAAAAGCCTATATGCAAATATTCATAACAGCTTTATCTATAATCACCAAAAAACTGAGAACAATCCAAAGGTTGCTCAACTGGGGGATGAATACTACACACAAATTGGTGTACATTCATACAGTGATATTTTACTCAGCAACAAGAAGGAACACATTATGAATAAAGACAACAAGGATAAATCCCAAAGCACGATGTTGGCTAGGGGGAAAAAAATCAAAAGGCTACATAGACTATATATTCCATTTAAATGATATTCTGGGAAAGGTAAAGTTATAGGCATTGAAAAGAGATCCAAGGTTACCAGAAGCTGAAGATGAACAAAGGGTTTGACTATGAAAGGGAAAGAATAATGGGAGAATTTGAGGGTCATGAAACGGTTCCACATATTAATTATGCTAGGGGTTACATGACTGCATGCATTTGTCAAAATTCGCAGAACTGGATGCTAAAAAACAGTGAATTTTACTGTATGCAAATTAAAATCTATTTAAAAAAGAAAAGAAAAAGGAGAAAAATAAGGAAAGGGACCTATTGTATCTTCAGTCCCCGTGCCAGGAGCTATAACAATTGGAAGAGTGGTCCTGAGGACAGTTGAGAATGAACAGCAACCTGGAGCATTTAAATTAACCTGTCACTGAGGACTCCACCAAGCAGAGGGGTCAGTCATCATGAGTTCAGAGAAAACTGCCATGTCTGGTACGACCTTGCTCCCCTTGGCCATCTGCAGGCTTTTCATTCTTCCTTTCTGTGCACCCACCTCCCCACCTAGGCAAGTCTCCTGACTTGGCTTCCCTCACAAATCATGCTCACTCTCCCCGAGATTCTAATGGCACCAATCTTCCTTGCTTCTGCACATGAGTCTTTCTTCCATCTTCTAATTAAAATCTTTCCCACCCTTTAAGATCCCACTCTTCCATGAAAAACTTCCTTATTAGAACAGTCCACAGAGAGTTCCTCTTCTCTGAACCACCATAGCACCTGGAGTCATTAGCAATCAACTTGATGTTCACCCATTAAACATTTACTCATGCACTTCCGAAGTGCGCCCTGTAGCATTCCTTTGTTTCTTCAGCTAGAGTGCTAGTTACTTTAAGAAATCATCAAGATTCCTTTTGCATCCTTCTCCCGCCTCACCCCAAACCCTCATTGCTAGCTCAAATCATTATTAATTGAGTAAAATATCAAAGTATTGACAATAATAGGTAAGGGAAGCAATGTGGTATTAAACATATTGTGATTCATCTTCTTACAGCTCAAAATAACTAAGTATTTTTCTATGAATACAATGTGATTAAAATGTCTTTTCACAAAATAAAAGCCGTCCCCAGTTCTCACAATTTCACAATCCACAAAGAACCACAATGGCACAGTAAGTACATATACTTCTTGACATGTAATCGTTTCCAGCCTAAGAGTTCTTTCATGTTATAGCACATTGAAATGAGGGTTCCCACTCTCTCCTTTTCAAAAGTACTAATCAAACAAATTTTATATATTTCTTTTCTCTTTTAGAAATTCAAGTATCTTGAATGTGCGCTCTCGGTGGATATTCCCTGTTTTCCTGTATGCTTATGTTTACGTTAAATCATTCAATTTCATTAGTCTTTTAGTCCTGCGGAACAGATTCGCAAGCATATCTGGAGTCCCATGTTATATTCCATTAGGTGTTCTTCGATCATCTGCTAATAGTAAAGGACAAATGGAAAATGCGATATTGATAAAGAAGTATTTGATTGTGAGGAAATTTATCTTTTCTTCAGAAACTTTCTAAATGGCATATGAAGTGATTTGCCTCATCATTGAGCTTTTAGAGGTAAGGAAACCCTTAGTCTTCACCTGGTTTGGATGTACCAAACCTTTGTAATGTCCTGGAGACGTGGGTGAATGCATTTGAAGGTTTTCTTCTCTGTTCAGAACCGCTGGAGCCACATAAGGACCTCTGCACCCAAAGTTCCCTTCATTATGGGAGAGGAACGTGGAAAAGACATGGAAGGGTGAAATCGCTGTCCAAGTGGTAACTTCACCCAAGGCCAGAACTTTCTAGCTATAGCCTAAATGTGTGGGTTGGATATATCCCCAAGGACGCAAAGTAAAATCAGCATGCAAATGCGACCACAGCAGTGAGACAACCCCAAAGAACTAGCCTGTGGGTTCTCAGACTTGACCATGCATCCAAACCTCCTGGAGGCTTATTAAGATATATTTCTAGGTCATCCCCCACCCACTCCGCCCCAGAGTTTCTATTCATCAGGTCCTAGTTCGGGGCCTGAAAACTTACATTTCAACAGACTCTAGATGTGGGTGGGCTTGGAACCCAGTGAATGCCCTCCGAGAACCACTGCCCTGTCTTGCCTGCAGTCCTCTGGGTCACCAGAATTGTGGGAGATGTCTGTGCTGCGAGATGGGAAATGCCCCAGGTCATTCTTCAGCACTCCAGACTGCCCAGCAGTTGAGGCAACCCAGGGCGACCCAAGAGAGGGGCTTCTGAGGCACTAGTAAGATGTCTCCAGAGGGGGACACCGGGGATCTCAGGGGTCAGCCTCTTACCGGGGATCTCAGGGGTCAGCCTCTTACATCCTGTTACCAGGTGAGCAGGAAAGCAGCTCTCGTGGGCAGGTGACCAGCTCAGAAACCGAGCAAATGGCTGAGTGAAGGACGCATGTACAAAAGGGGAATGGTGTCACTGCCTAGGAGGGCACCCCGGCAAATGCAGCCAAGCCTTGCGAGGGACTGAAGGAGCGCCTGGCCCAGGCCTTTACCCTAAGAGGAAGGGGCGGGAGGCCTGGGGACCTGCTCTCTCCCCGCGTGGCAGCACACCTCTCCTTCCGCCCTCCATGCTCTCCCACCTGGGAAGCCTAGAAGCTCTGGTTGTATGATGAGCTTCTTCCTCTGCCCTCCCGGCGAGACACACTGGAGCCTTTCTCCCTATAAAACAGAGGCCACCTGAAAAGACACCCACACCTGGGCCCCGCCTTCAGAGTCCCATTTCAGTGCTCTGGGAACAGCCCTTGGTCCTCATGCAGGGAGGTTTTAAAACTTCCCAGGTGATTTTAACAGGAGAGGAACATGGAGAACCAGGGGTAGAGCAGATCTGGGCTTCTTGGTCCCGAGGCCATTTCCTGCCCTTCAACCAGGGACCAGGGCATTTTTCACAGCAAGGACATGTAAGAGAGCTACAGACAACGGTGTTTAAATGTGTCTTTTTAAATGTAATGGGCAAGAGCACTAGGTATGATTGCAGGGTGAGGCAGAGCCATGCCCATGCCTCAGGAGAAGAGGCGGCTTCTGGGAATCCATTCACCTCCCAATACTCCATCCCCTCCGAGCTCCGCCCACATCAACCAGCAAAAGAGATTCTGCTGGTACCAAAATAATGAGAAGCACTATTGCAGGACACTGGCTCCCAACCCTGGATGCCTAATACCCTCCCCTGGAGAACTCTGAGATCCACCGGTGCCAGCCAGCCAGCCGAGTCTCAAGCATTACGAGCGGAGCCAGGCACCGGGGACAGGTGTCAAGGGACACAGCAACAATGCACTCAGCAGCTGCCAGTGATGTCAAACAAGTGTTTTGGTTCAATGTCACTTTGCAGGGGGATGTGACTCAGTCAGAGATCCTAGATGGCATTCTAGAGGATGAAGAGAGGGCGTGGGTATTCAGACTGAGGGAGAGAGGAAAAGGCAAGAAGGAAACATGCTCTATCTGGATTGAGAGGTCCTCACTTGGAGTCCAGTGATGGACTTGGCTCTGACACTAATCACCTACGTGACCCCTGGAGAGGTCATCTCTCCCACATTGGCCTCATCCTCCCAGAGATAAATTGACATGGAATGAGTCTGTGTTTTCACGTCCCCTTTGGCGCTGAGATTCTCCAGGTGTGTTCCATCAAAATCACCAGGGTGTTAAATGAGCGTCTGCCTAGACCCTATGGCAATGGGGGAGGGGCTCCAGAGCCCCGCACCTGTCAAGTCATCTCACACAAATGCTGAAGTTTGAAAATAACTGGTCTGGGCTCAGCACAGAGGTCGCATCATTTGAGAATTTCATTATCCAAACACTGCTCAGCAATGTCAAGAAGGAAACTGGCTTGACCTTCCTGCCCAAGAAATGAGCTTTCAGGGTGAACTCAGCCTGCCGGGTAAAGCGTATTCTCCAGCTGTAACCTACAGTTCTGTTTGGCTTGCTGTGTTTTGTCCTGATGTTTTACAAGCTCCTAGAAAACAGGAACTGGCTGTCTAATAGGATCTTGGTGTTGTGTGGCACAATACGACTTCAACAAAGCACTTTCAGTCTTCTTTTTCTTAAAAAAAAAAAAAAAAAAAAAAAAGGTATGTGGAACGCTGCATGTCAATGTACTTTCCATCAATCAAACCTAATTTTAAATGTACATTAAATGCTATATTGGGGTACCCTGTGGTGAGTGCTTTTGAAGAGTGACTAAATGTTTTAGTAATGCTCATAATTACACCTTAATTTAACTACTTGGTAAATCTAAATTTTAACATAGCAATTTCAGTATAAAATAGAGATTGCTTTATGCTCCTTTAATTTCAATTTTTACCAGTGGGGCCTAGGGTATTTTCTAATAAATTTTGCTTGTAGTTCATGTCCCTTTAGAATGTATACTTTTAGCAAAAGGAGGAGTGAGTTGAGTCAATGAGAGAGAGAGAGAGGAGGCGGGGAGGGAGGGAGATGAGAGAGAAAAACTACCCGCACCCTGACTTCCAAGGCCCAGGAGCAGCATGATTCAATGAAATGAGCATAATCATTATGAGCTGGAGACCTAGGTTACTAGTCATGTGCCTTGGGTAAGTTCCTTTCATTCCCTGGGATTCAGTTTATCTGTGTGAAGAAGTGCTAGACTGAGTGATTTCTAAGTCCTTTTCAGCTCTGATGTTCTAGGACTTGCAGGTTCTTTGGAGAGCTGACGTTGTCCAGTTTTACAGTCCTAGAACTACACTGTTAGCACTTTTAATCAGGTTGGCACAAATTCAGAGGATACACTGTGAGAAAGCCAAATTCACTAGGTCTGATTGTATAGGTTGTGCACTGCACAAAAGTCCTCAGTCTTTGCTATATTTGCCTCCCACACAGGGTTGCTCTGGCTCAGTCCCAATTTTGTTAGATGTTGCATGGTCTAGCCTGGCCCTAGTGAGAGCAGGACCTTTAAACTTAAAAGCAGTTGAGCACAAATCTGTGGTTAACATCCCAGTGTGGCCCTGTGTCAAAAGGCCTCCCTTCTGGACTGAGAGGAGCCCTGCTCAGGTGTTGAGGCCATAGATACATAATATCCCCTAGTTTCAATGAAGACATAAGGATGAAGTAGCAGTTCTGGAAGCCCAAAGACTTGCAAGGCAGAGGGCCATGAAGTCATTGTGAAGATGGTTCACCTGCTTCCTAGGTGTCCAGGTTCCTGCCCACGACCTGAGGTTAAAGTTGTCTAGAGGCAGTGGTTCACAGTCCTGGTCACTTATCAGAGTCACCTGGGAAGCTGGTGCAGGCACAGACTCCAGAGCCACTTTCCAGTCCCACTGGGTGAAGCTTGAACCTGCCGTTTCAATCGGCTCCCCAGGAAACTCGCTGCAGCCGGCAGAGCAGACAACAAGGCCACAGTGAAGAACACTGGTTTAAAGTGCAGGTCTGGGCATTGGGCGTACACCATGGGAAGGTTCAGGTGCAATTCACAACCATGATCATGAGAGACAACACCGGGGACATGCAAGGACACCACTAGGGGCTTTCTTGTCATGGTGACCAAGTGAACATGGCCCCAGGTAAAAAAACCTCAGTGCCACTAAGTGTGCAAAGAGAGGACCAAGAGTTGAGCCTGGTAGTTCAAGTACATTTAGCCGGGTTCTCCAGGGACTCAAGGAATGCCAGTCCTTGTACTTGTCCACCAACAACTAAGCCTGGTTCTCGAACACGTCTCACCTTGAGCCAGCAGAAGCATGACCGAGAGACCTAGGACACAAGACTGATGTGCACCCCACCCCGGACACAGCCATCTGTCTCTGTGAAACCGAAGTTGTCTTTTTCCCTATGTCTCATTACACACTTGGCCTGCGACATCATCAGACCAGGGATCTGGCAATCCCTGGGGAAACTGGGGCAGAGTCAAGAATAAACCCTGGTAATGACCTTGACAGCTATTTTCTCCTCACTCAGCCAGTTCCTCATGCAAATAAGCTATGACATCTTTATCAGCTATCTTCAAAATTAGAATGTGAGAAGCAGGAATAAATTAGCTCTCAGTGAGTGTAACTGAAAGTCTGCCAGGAAATTTCAAGATAAAGCTCTTCATAATAAAATGTGAAAATCAAACACACTTGTCCAAAGATCAAAGATTGGCCGTTGTCCATTATAGGGTGATAAATGATCTGATCTGTAACACAGTGACCTGTTTTTACTGCTTTCAAAACTAAGCATTAGTTTTTGGTAAGTGCACTGATTTCATTAAAGAAAAGAATAATAACTTCGCTGAAAACTCCTTCAGCCTTTGGTCAAAATTTCACTTTGTGGAAAACTTTTTAGTTAGGCTTCCCAGGTTACCAATTAGGAGCATATTTTCTAAGGATTTATTTTAGGCAAGTGTTTTGCTTCATAGAACTCAGGAAGAAGTTCAAAACGTGAACAGATCTGTAACCATTTGAAAAAAACCAGTAACTCAAAAATGAGGGCTGTACCTTAAATCCCAGTAGATTTCTTAAGGAATTTAAGAAACTAATCATAAAATGCCCAGAAGAAAAATAGCAAAAAGTGTGGATAAAGTAGAATAAATCAGGGGAGCCTCCTCTATCCAATACCAACATTTATTTTATAGTTAAAACAATTAAAACAGTGTAAATTGACTCAGAGGGTCAGATAGGCAAAAAATAAAATAAAATAGACCAGAAACAAGAGAAAAAGTTCAATAGGAAAACCTGGAATGATCATAACATGATCCTAGGTCCACAGGTTGTCAATTGGATGGGGCAGGGGACAGAATTAGATATACGCATAAGAAGCAAAACACCAAGACATTTATTTTAAAAATAAGCAAATATTTATGTGTCATTTAGAGGATATATTGAACAGAATGCAAAAAATACAAGTCAAATATAATCATATTGAAATATAAAATGTCTGCCCAGAACACATAACAAATTATAATGACAAGACCCAAACACTGAGAAAAGACGTTTGCAACAGATAACGAACTCAGACTTCTTTGTTCAATCTATTTCAAAAGCTCCTATCTTCAATAAGGAAAAGTCCTATAACTAAAAAGAAAAATTAGCAAAAAATAGGAACACTTTCTTCTTGGGGGACAGAGAACTGCCAGTAATCCTAAAAGGACCCTCAACCTTAGTAACCAGAGAAACACAAGTTAAAACAATAATCCATTATCGTTATACCATATATCATTATGCCACATTGTACCAACTGCTTGGCAAAAATTAAAATCTGGCATGAGTAAGTGTTGGTGAGGATATAAATAATTCTTACATACTGCTGGCGGGTGTGAATTATTTTAACCCTGTTGAAGAGCAATTTGGCAATAATTGACTAGGCTGATGAATACATCCTATGAGACAGCAGTTCCTTCCTAAGAATACATTCTGGAGAAAGTGGCACACATTTACCTAAAGAGCCATGAAGATGATTTACTACCACTGTTGGTGGTAGTAAAAAATGCAAAGGAACTTAAATATCCACCAAAAAGTGAATGAATAAAAAGTGTGATGTTGTCATAGGAGGAATATCATATAGCAGTTAAAAAGAATGAACCAGGTTTAATATATCAACACAGACACATCTTTAAAACACAATGCTTCCATTAGAAAGGCAAGTTACAAAATTATACATACTGTATACCATTTATATAAAACCTAATTCACAACACAAACATTTATGGACACACAGGTATGTTTTTCTTTAAAAAGCACACATAAGAATAGGCTAAACACCAAATTCACTCAGCCCAGAGGTTATATCCAGAGAGCAATAGAGCAGAAACCCCTGAACTCAAGGGGACTTCAACTGGATCTAATGTTTTATTTCTTTAACAAAGCAAATGAAAAAGATTCAAAGCAAATATTAAAGGTTTGTTAACTGTGAGTAATGAGTATTTAGATTGAGACTAAATTATTCTTATGGTTTCATCTGCTTAAAATATTTTCAACATTTTTAATGCGTTGTGTGTCCATATGCTGGTAAGCGTTTGCCCTGGATTTGCCACACTACGGCACAGCAAGGACTGGACTCAGTTCACTGAATTTGAAGATGTGACAATGAACACTACATCTGCAATCGTCTTGCACAGTAAAACTTGAAAACGGATGCAATCTATAGATTCATTCATTGTTGCTCAGAGCCATTGTTATTAGGCAGGGCCTAACATTTAGGCAGAACATGTTTATACATGTGAGGGATGCCTGAACAGGTCAGGAGGCTGAGGCACTAGGATCACAAGTTCCAGGCCGACCTCAACCACGTGGCAAGATGACTTAGAGAGACCCTGTTTCAAATTAAAAAAGAAAAAGGGTCAGGAATGTAGCTCAGTGGTAGAGCAGCCCTGGGTTCAATCCCCCATACCTAAATAAATTAATTGATTAATTAAAATATTTATTTTGTAGTACTGGGGATTGAACTGCTCAGGGGCAGTCTACCACTGAGCTACATCCCCAGCCCTTTTCTATTTATCTTGAGACAGGGTCTTCCTAAATTGCTCAGGGTCTCACTAAATTGCAGAGGCCAGACCTGAATTTGAGATCCTCCTGCCTCAGTCTCCCAGGTCACTGGGATTACAGGTGTGTGTGACTATGCCTGGCTACCTAATTCATTTTTATACCTCCAAACTTTATCAGGGATAATGGGTGAGAAGAGGAATATAAATTTCATAGCAAGAAATTCAGACTTGATAATCTCACCCCCAAGAAATAACCCTAACCACAATATTTTAGTTCTGTAGAAATGCTGGGTAGAGAATCACCATGGTCACACATCTGGAAGCCTGAATGCCTACCAACCAGAAAAGGATCGAGTGAAATGGCAAGCTGGTAGAATACAAGATGGTAACTGCAAAGACCAGGTGACAAAATGGACAGCTGCTTACTAAAGAGAAACTTTCCAAGCTCACACTGACATGACCCCGTAAAAATATGTCTCCAGGTAGCCAGAGATCAGATGACGTGGACCAGGAAGACAGCGGTGTGGCCATTGTATTATAAACATTATTTCCAATTTTTTTAACAGTTTGATACATTTTTTTTTAGTTTGCATCATTTGCTTCCTAAATATCTCTTTTGGGTTAATAGTTTTTGGGATAAGTCATGTACCATACAGCTTACCAACTCAAAATGTACCATAAACAGAGTTCTGCAAGCAGCTCCACAATTTTAGAACATTTCCATCACCCCTTCCATACCTCTAGTAGGCATCTCCCACCCCCCAGGCCCTCAGTCCTATTCAATCACTAAGTTACTTTCTGTCTCTATGGATTTGCTATTCTGGACATGCCGTATAAATGGACTCATCAATACGTGGTGTTCTGTCATCAGACACTTTTTACACAGCATGATGTTTTCGAGGTCTGTCCATGTTATAGCATGCATCAGTACTTCCTTCCCTTTTATCACTGAATACTATTCCATTGCATGTATATACCATATTTTATGTTCACGGTCCTGTTTTTTATTTTTAAATGAATATACCAGGTGATGGAGAGTGGTTCAGAGTTTTCCGTCCACCCTCTTTGCACATGTATTTCTTTTGGTGGCTGAGAGATGCTAGAGGACTTAACTTGCCAGACTCTAGGTCTCAAGGGTTTGCCAAGCATCTGTGTCAGACAGATGTTTCTGGAGTTCCTGGCTGCTGCCTGAGCCACCCAGTTACACACACCTGGTGCACAGGAGTTGAGACTCCTCTGAGGAGCAGTTAAGGCTTGCACTGGTGCAGAATCCTGAACCGTTCCAGAACACAGTGACCTTTATTCAGACTTTCTTCCCAAGAAATCCCATCAGGAAGGCAGGGGAAGAACTGACCCAGCAAACCTGGTTTCACTGACCTCAAATCCATCCTCTTTATAGCACTCCACCAAGAGCCTCTTACAACTGGTTGTTTCCCTGGATTCCAGCACGAATCTCACCAAGATTAGGGACAGTTAGCTGGCAGGAAGACTGTCACCATCTCTTGCCATCTTTGACCTCCCCGGAATAAGAGCTGGAGGGCTGATGTCTTTGGCAGCTCTGTTCTCAGGGCCCTCACCTTCTGGGCCCTCACCTTCTCTCCCCTCAGGTGGACAGGGTGTCAGCCATACCTGCTTCCCCCACAAAGCCTGGGAAGTGCTGAGCCTGCACATTTCAAGGTTCTGATTTGGTCATTCATAACCCATATCCTTTCCATGAAATTTACATGGATTGGAGCGAAGTAGCCAGAAAACAAATGGGAAAGCAAATAGGCCCAGTGGCCTTCTTGCACAGTTAGTCACAGTTGACCACGTGTGACTCACAGCCACCAACGATCTTATCCAGGGTCCTGTGGTAGTCCCAGGGCCTGGTGGTAGGCAGGGTGTAAGAGATGCAGGTCTCGCCCTGGGTCTTTTATAAAGTAGTTCCACAAACTCTGGTCATCTTGGTTATTATTCAGTCAATATCCTATACATTCTGAGAGGGCCCTGCCATGTTCCCCATCAAGCCTTTTCTTGCACCTGGGAGAATTTATGGCATTAATAAACACAAAATAACTTATACATGGAGAGCATTAAATCTACTCCATTACCCCATTTTGGGGGTTCCTCATAACCAACTATGGCTTCACACATAGGTATAAGTGGCCTTCCTGTGGTGCCATTTAAAGAAATGGGGACACCCTTCTTCAAATGGTCTTCCCCCACTAGTCCTGACAGTCCACCACTAAAAGTCACTCTTTCCTCCCAAGAGGCTGTATAAAATAGAGTCCAAGAGTCCTGGCCTTGGTCCTTTTGTCTGGATTCTAATTCTGGCCTGTACCAGTGGAGCACCGTTGAATGTCCTTTCCGTAAGGTATCTGTGAGGAAGAGGTAATAATGGTATCTACCTCAGTGCTGTGAGGGTCCAATGTGATAACTCATGGAAAGCACTTAGCATAGTATCTGCTCAGTAAATGACAGCTGTGCTGTAGTTACTGTGTAGTGTCACTTCCCTAGGTGAAAATCTCCTCCAACACTGAAGTCCTCCTGGACACCTCCTCGTCTTCATGCATTGATGTGTCAATCATCTCCCTACTTAATAGGGGGAACCAAAGGCTCAGAGAGTGGGGAGGTTGGGAGAGGAGTAGGAAGTAGAAAGACCACAAGTGGAGAGGGAAAGGGCACATGATGACAATGGTCCCTGCTTTACTACAGGCCACCTCTGTTGCCATTGCAAAGTCCTCTAGTGGAAAATTCACCAGCCTAAATGTCAAGGATTAACAAGGGAGGACACTGAAATAAGAGTTTTGGGGTTTTGGATTTGCTTACACTGAAGATTAATTTATACAATGTGGAATGCATAGATCTTTAATTTACAAGTCAGTTAAGTTTTGACAACTATATACAGCTACATAGCCATCCCTCCAATCAGAACAGTCTTTTATGTGCATTCTCGAAAGCATCCTGTACAGAGGTCAAGCTGGGGAATAGCAGCTTGAAGACACAACAGGCCCTGCCCTACAGTGCTAGTACCCTGAGGCCACCCACAACCAGCAGAACAGAAGTAACATCAAGAAGTCAAGATGCAGTAAATGGCAATACAGTAGCAAGGCAGAATGGAGAGCAGCAATGAGCTGTCACCAAGTGATTCAGTCCTAAAAGGATTCGGGGTCAATGAATTCAGGCATGAATATGCATGGCATGGTCTTGTGGGGGCTGAGTATGGGAATAGACCAGAACACCTAGATTCTTCCACACCCGACTCAGACATCACCCTGCTCTGCTTTTGAATCACATCACAGCTCAGTGCCTGTTTCCAAACCTGTAAAACAATAAAGGCAGACCAAACCCTTTCATGTCTTCTGGCTCTAGCAACTTCATCCTGCGCTGGTTTTCTAGGCAGGGCAATTTTGCTGCGTGGTGATTCCAAATTCTCCTTTGTTTACTTAACACAGACACAGCCTCCTCTGCAGCTGTCTGGTACATTCTGCAAACTGGGAACTTTCCTGATAAAGAGGACACAAGAAAGCAGGAGAGGAGGCTTGGTTTACACTAAGATAGTATAACTTAGTGCCATTTTTTATATCCTGGCATGGAGTGAGAACTTTATATTTGTGTCCTTCCCAAAGGCATCTGGGACAGTTAGACTAGAAAAAATTTAAGGGGGGAAAAAGTTCTGGAAAGAAGAAATTTTGGCCTCTGTAGTCTCAATGATTATGAACCTAGGAAAACCAATTCTCATCTTGTGTGTCCAAATTCTAACTAATGTGCAAATGCCAATTCAAGCCCCCTTGAAGCTCTCTCTTAGCCCCAGGTAAGAGGCTAAGAGAGAGCTTAGCCAAGTAAATTCCCAGGGCCCTCCACCTGCACCCCTCTTTTGGCACAAATACAATAGTACCTGCACATAACTCTCCTCCTGGCTGAGATGTTATGGTCCTTTTTATCTTTTGTAGGTTGGGGTAAGTGCTTTCATACGTGGTAAACGCAAAATCATTTTTAATGAATAAATGTACAAATGTCGGTCTGATTTAGGGTAAATTTAATCATGTCCTTTAACAAAGGAATTCACCTCCTACAACATTCGAAAGTGGTAAATTACCTAAAATAAACTCTTAAAGCCATCTAAATCTTTGCTGCTGAGTGCTAGCCACAAGATGCAACCATCCATCTTTGGCATTTACAAAATGCCATAAAAGTTGAAATACTGTCTGAAATAAATGATAATCCTAACTGCATGT
Organism: Sciurus vulgaris; assembly: GCF_902686455.1. Taxonomy (NCBI): domain Eukaryota; kingdom Metazoa; phylum Chordata; class Mammalia; order Rodentia; family Sciuridae; genus Sciurus; species Sciurus vulgaris. Next base: position 60,717,634 of record NC_136475.1, read on the forward strand.
ATTTGTGTAATGCTTTAAAGTATATAAAGAAAAGAACAGCAGTGACTACTTCTGGGAAGTGGGGCTAGGAGGCTGGGGAGGTTGGATATTTTTCATTCTACATCTTAAAGACTCGTAAGTCATGTTAAATATGTCTTACTGTAAGTATGTATGGCATTTAGTGTTTAAAAGTTTAAAAGTAAAGTTTATAAAAAGTTTAATACATACACATAATTATACATATACTCTAATATGTATAATGTGTTATAAAGTATTTTATTATTGAAAAAGCTGAATCTCAAGGAGATTGTTTCCCAACGGTTAATTGCAGAACTGGAAAACAGGGTGTCCTTATGGAACACGGTGTAGGGTGCAGTGGAATTTGTATTCCATTCAGGTTCTAAACCTTCCAATGAGGACTGTGTCATTGATTCGCCAGTAATTTATTAATTACATGCCCTGGGCCAGCCCAGGTCCCACCCTGAGACCTTTCACATAACAGTGGATGTACGTTCCTCATGCATGACATGTCACATGTAATACAACAATCAATATTGATTATAATGAAATTTACAAGAGACTTGCTTATTTTACCACCTAAATAGAATCTAGGGAGGAATATATTGCTCATCCCTTGTATTATATTTTTCATTTGTATAATTTAGAAGTCATCAACCAAATGATAATATGATATTAATATCTTATTCTACCTGTAAATTACTACTATTTACTAATTCTACTGCTACTATTACTGGTAGTACTGGGGATTAAACCTAGGGCCTCACACATGCCAGGCAAGCACTCTATCACTGAGTTGAACCTCCGGTCCCTTTTATTTTATTTTGAGACAGGGTCTCACTAAATTGCCCAGGTTGGCCTCAAACTTGTGATCTTCCTGCCTCAGTCTCCCAAGTATCTGGGATTATAGACGTACTACCATGCTCGGCTCCCAGCTGGCAATTTTTGAGGCATCTCAGGGTGCACCTGACATACAGTCTTTGGCCAAAAATGTTTCTTTAATTGGCATCTTGGGGACTTAACTAGCACAATAATTCATTTTGTCAACTTTTAACAGGTAAAACCAGAATCAAGGTCTCATAGGTATTGCTCGAGATGAATGTGAGAAAGAAAAAAAAAAAAATCGTCATTTGTGTCTGGTCCATACACATCTCTCTGTAAGCAAGAGTGCTCACATTTCATGGGTCATGCCAGGTGTCACACCTCAAAAAGAAGTAACAAACTCAGACTGGCAGTTAGGCTTGGTTTCCAAGAGTTTGCTTTGACAGCTCGTGGGAAAGATGGAGTCACCTCAGACAAAGCTTCAGCTACCTGCAGTAGCCTCTTGCCTGGCTCTCCTGTGTTAATCAGAGTAGAAAAGATAAACCTCTCCTGCACCAAGTGTCTTTTATCCTATTGAACAACTTCCCCACAATCAGCGAATTTATCACCTCCTAGCAAGAGTCAGCCACGGAAAGCCATCATGTTATCATAAAAAGCTAGGGCTCAAGTGCACCTTCAAGGTTGTCTAGTCAATAACTTTCCATCACTTGAAGTCCCTCCATAGCTCCTCCAGTGCATGTTTGAGTTGCCCAATGACCAAACCACTCATGTCAGGGTAAGTGACTTTAGTTTTCAGTCAGTCCTTAGGCCCTCAATGGATGGAACTATGCTGGTTGAATTTCCCCTTCCCTCTACCTTTTAATGTCAACTGTCCATCCTTCAGGATACAGCTGAAGTCCTATATCTTCCTGAAAGCCTCCCATAAACCCATCCATCATAGCCCTCCTTCCACTGCACTGCACAGGCTGGCACTTTATAAACACACGCCAGTGACAAGTTTGATGTCGGTCTGTACTGTCTCCCAACCCAAGCATTAAGCTTCCTGGGCTGCAGCCATGTCTTTTCCTACCCTCAGCTCTCCTTGTGCCATGGATGATACAATAGAGGATGTACTAGCTGGCGGTACAGAAAAGGCCTTGATCACCAAGGTCTAGTCACTATGCATTCGCCATGCGCTGGCTTCCTGAGATTCAAGTCTGATCCCAGCAATCGGGATGGGTTAAAGCAGTCAGCAGATGGCCACATGAGTGCTTTTTCAAGGGACTAACCATGCTGCTGTACCCCCTCCATGCCTGGGAGTGTCTGTTCCTGCTTTTGGTTAATTCCTATGTCATTTGTTTAGTTGGGAATGGTGTCTATTTAAAGTTTTCAACACCCGTAGGTTATTTTTTAAATGTGTTTGAGAGTTTGGTGGGCGCTTGAGGGGTTTGCTGGTATTTGTATGTGTGTGAGTGAGCAAAGGTGAGTGTATGTGAGTGTGGAGCGGGCGTCAGCCTGAGCGTGTGAGAGTGCAAATGTCAGCATCTTCGCTCTTGCCCCAATTGATGTACTCCCTGCCTTTTCCATTTTTTGCTCCTACTTGGATTTACCAAGCCAGAGGTCTACAAATATTTTTTGTTTCACATACAAGCAAAACATTTTTTTCCTTATAAATTATAAAAATGTACTCCTAGCCATTCACACATTAAATATTAAAGCCCAGCATTTTTTGTGGTTGTTTCTTAGGTAAGAAAATGAATACAGATGGAAAGTCTATTGTTTCCAAATCCCAGTAGCTGGTCCTGCCTAGCATGTGCTGTCTACAGATTCCATTCTGGGGCCACTCCCTTCAAGCCACAGCTGCCCCTAATCTGGTCTCTCCCCAATTTCTAGACACACACACACACACACACACACACACACACACACTACTTAGGACTAGTTTTTGGATTCTTTGAAGCAAATATCAGGTGATGAAGTGGAAGAAAGGTCTGAGCTCTTTTGCACAAGACAGAAGCCTGCACTTTGCATTGCTGATACCAATTTCTGGGAGAAAGGAAGGCAGGAAGACAGCAGATGAGTTCTAAAACATCAAGTCAACTAAGCAAGGAGACTCTGAGAGGTTAGACTGGGGGCAGGCGAGGGTGTTCCTGTTTTCTGAATGTACTTGCTGGCAGTTCACTGCCAGCCCAGCACAGAGAGGGGCCAGGTCACACCCACATCCTAGCAATGACAACAGATTCCCACAATGCACAGCAAGCAAGCCTTAAAACTGCATTCACTGCTACTGGAGCCACTTGAGTAAAACATTTTTTAAAAACTCATTGCGTTTTCTTTCAATGACCCAGACTTGAAAATGTGTCTGAAAGTCTTAGAAATCTGATCAAAGAGAGGTGACCAGATGGCACTCTCCAGGAACGCATGGTATAAAATGAAGAAAGAACAGCAAACAGGGGACATAAGGAGGGTGCTGAGGTCTGGTCACTTGCCAGTAAGGCACATTAGGGAAGGAAAAGGAGCCAGGGGAAGGTGGTGGGGGTGGGGCTGGCTAAACACAAGCCTGTCCCTTGTCTGTCCTGTCACACTTGGGTCAAATGTCTCTGACATACCTATATCCATTATTCCAGTGAAGCCCCAAGCGACCTGTGAGTGAGACTCAGTATCATCTGCAGAGGTCCGCGTTCTCTGACTTGTTTTTTGTTTCATCATTTTCCAGGAGAAGCAGCAACAGGGAGCTTTACAGGCCAGCACCTCCTCCCCGCTGGCAGGGTGCTCTGGGCTGGATCTCACCAGGACAGTGGGGTTGGACGAGGTCCGAGCCAGAGCAGAATCAGCCGATTGTGCCCGATTCCTGAGCACTGGTCACAGGTCTCCAGGAGGGCAGTGAGCTCATGTGCACCAGGGAGGTACCAACAAGGTGCCTGCTGGGCCTAAGAAGTTAAGAAAACCCCAGCCTCTGCCCTCAAGGGTTCCCAATCTAAGGCATCAGAAAGCAGGCCAATGTTTTAGAGGCGTGTAAATCAGTGAGAGAGAAAACTGGCACAAGTTAGTAAGTACAGGCTTTCTCAATTCAAACAAATTTGCATATTTGTTTACTTTACCCTACAAAGTTGCCGAATAAGGCCTGATACAAGAAGTCTGTGGTCACATAGTCAGGGAAGGGCAACATTTATGCAAAGACAAGGGATCCATAAGTTAGGAAGGAATACAAATTCGAGGCTAGAAAAAAGTTCATCAACTGAATAAGTATCTACAGCAAGAATGGGCGGGGTGACAACTAACATGTCCAGAAAGTCAGTGGAGGAAATAAGGCAGGAATTTGGGGGTATTTATAGAGTAGGTAGGGAGGATGTTGGTTCCGGTCCACCCAGGACAGTCCTCAACTGGACCTATTTCTCCGACATTGCAGAGAATGAAGACGCCCCTTTCATTCTCAACCGTGTCCTTTCTTTGAGGCTCAACTATGTAGTCACCCTTAGTTCTCAAAAATCCAGAAGCTGCATTGACTTGCCAGATGACGACCCTCCAGGCCAGCTGTCTACACTGGCTTCCACATTCACCCAGCCTCTCCCAGGGGCTAAACACCATCCGCTCAGCCCTGCCCTGCGGCGTGTGCTCCTGTCTTCTCCAGAGGAGATGGCTATGTGTGAATGGAGACAGGCTTCATTCTTCATTTCCAAGGCCACACAGACTCCTGAGACTGTGAGAGGAACAGAGGGAAGAGAAAAAGGGGAGGTGGACGAGGAGGAGACAGACTGCAGTCAGGCTTCTGAATGACAGTGAGGGGGACTCAAGGGTAGAACACCCCCCAAGCAGAGAAGCCAGTGCGGTGGTGAGGAGGGTGACAGACCTTGGTTCCAGTGAGACCTGTGTTCTGCTCCCAGAAACCCATCGTGCCTTACTCAGCCTCAGTTTTCTCGTCTCTAAAGAAGGCATAATATCTACCTTCAGAGTTGGTGTGACATTGAGAATGTTATCATGACAAACTACCAGACACACAGTAGACACTCAATAATGGTAGCTATTATCAGAACAATGATATATACCTAAAAGGAATTTTCTTAAACCAAACCACCTAAAATGCAAAAGCTGTCAGGTTTGACCTCCACCCCATAATATTGTAACTCAGGTCACTCTTCAAGAAACGGGAAGTCATAGGTATATTCTGAAGGGGACCTCTGCAGCATCCCAAGGGACACAGCTAAGGCTGGGACAACAACAGCACCTGTGATAACCACCTAAGCAGGTATTTTTCATTTAAAGGTAATTATGAAACTGTAAACTAAAGGAAAACATTTTTAAAGCATAGATAAGTATGAATGGAAGTTGAATTGTTTCTTCCCAATCAAAGGGAATGACCTCGTTCTTCCCTGGAAACACTGTTTGGTGGTCACTGCCTCAGCTCATCAAAGAAGTCTGGAGCATCTGTGGCATTCAAAATGCTCTCCCTGGAAGCTTTGTGTCCATTCCAGGCTCTGGGCTTGATGCTGTGGATTCCAAGTGGAAGAGGTGGCAGGTGTTTGAAAAATGCCTACTGATTGATTATAGGCCGAAAGTGTAAGAGGGACAGGAAAGTCTTAGCTCTATCCTTGCTGCATTTAGTAAGAACATAGGCCCATAGGAGGCTGTGGGTTGGAGAGAGTCTCTAAGAACTGAGAGGGGGTGTTCCCCACACCAAAGGAAAAATCTAGAGGCCCCCACAACCATGCTTTACAACTCAAGTTAAACATGGCCTTGGGATGCTTAACTGTCAATCTTTGACGAAAGTCAAAGATTATGCAAAAAAGAGGCTGCCTGTGCATTCACTGGCCTTCCAGGGAGTAAGGCCAGGAATCCGGCAGTATTTTCTGAACCCACCCACCGTGGCCACACGGGGGCACCCGAGTCAATGTCTTGGATCTGGGGCCTCCCTCTGTTTTCCTCTCCCTCAAAAAACACGTTGGAGGAGGAGGATGGTGAGGACAGAGGCGCTACTGGATGAGTCCTCGCTTGGCTCACTGCCACCAAGGCAGTGACTCAGGCGGATTGTCCTTGGGTGTTTTGGAGCCGTGTGGGTGCCGGCCCAAAGGCTTCCCCTTGCTTTCTAAGCACATTCCCGGCACTGCCTGGGGCACAGGTTACTGAGTTATCACGAGGGGAAGGAGAATGGACTAAATAAGTGCAATTTTCAAATAAAATAATCTCCAAACCTGATACCAGCAAAGTAAATGAATAACTGCAAAAGAGGACTTTTCTTTTGGAGTTATTCAGACTGGGAACAGAGTAGTTAGCCATTTCTTCAGTGGGTCACAGTGGAATCCTTGACACCAACAGCAGGGTGGCCCTCAGTGCCAGCCTTCTCTGGGAAAAGACACCTGCCTTAGATGCAGGCCGCAGGCTGGCTCCCAAACAGCACTGTACTGGCCTCTCAACAGAGGAGCACCTGTGCCCACGGTACTCCCAGGGCACAGAAGGAGGCCCAAAGTCCCCAGAATCACCAGGTACCAACAGAGTGGGCCTACTTTGAAGAGCATGAGGATACAAACCCACACTGACACTAAAACTAAATTAAGAGGCTATTTAAAATGCAACTTGGATCCCAGAACTCTACTCTAAGTCATGATTTTATTTGAAACTTTTGGAAAAATATTTTACATTTTGCCCATGAACATGGAAGAGAATGCAAATTCTCACTTATTAGAAATTTTGTTTTATGGTGAAGCAGTGCTCAAAGTTCTTAGCTTAAGACCAGCTCTAGGGAAGGGGGTTCCTTCCCTCGGCCTCTCTTATTTGTAGTGAATGAATGGTATTTGGTTAATTAAAAAGTCAAAGCAGAGAATCATGCAAAAATAAAATCTATGAACCTTAAATAATTTAACTGTCAGCATGCATTCAATCTTGTAACATTTACCCGAAAGCAAATAATATATGTGTATTCATTTGCCAGTGACAGAAGGTCAAGATCTTTGAGGCATGATCCCTATTTTGAATTCTGCATTGTCTCTCACAGATAATGGGATTATCTATGATTTCCAATTTTGGTGTCTTTTTAGCAGTACAAAAAAAAATAATCTAAATTCAGAATCTTTTTAGAGCTTATTATCTATACTTTTATTCTTTGTTCTCTCACCTATAATTCAATAGCAATTTTATGATCATGAATCTTTCCATCACACTCTACTTTTCATAGAAAAGTTTTCACGCTCATATTTCATTAAATAAGGCTCAGCGAAAGTTATATGATTACAATAAGAACAAAGACAAGTGAGTTTTGATGAATACATAATTAAAATGACAGGACAGTGCCTAGTGAGAGCAGAGCACAGGCCACCACACTAAGTCCCAGAGCCTTCAAGGGCATCAGTGGGGGGATGTGAGGCAGAGCTGATTTAGCAAGTACAAGCCGAGGACAGGTAGGCAAGCGCCTCCTAAACGGGTGCAAATGTCTGAAGTCACAGACTCGATGCGTACAATATGCCCAAATCATCTAGATATAATTTGCATGCGATCCTTCCAGAAAACACACATGATGCCTGAAACAAGGAGCACCTGCACCCATGGATGCTCCCACCACCAGCCAAAGTTAACATGCGTCTGCCACTGTGCTGCCCAAATCTTGGTTTATGCTGGAAGGAGCCTAGTTACCCTGGGGTTAAAAGACAATCAAAAAGACAGTCACATAGGTTAAAGGTAAAACAACAAAGCTTGTGGAAGAAATCACAGGGGAATAACCATACAACCTTAAGGTAGGCAGCATTTTCTGAATGAGATCACAAAAAAAAAGAGCAACCATAAAGGGAAAAAAAATGATACATTGGACTACCTTAGCTGGGAACTTCTGCTCATCAAAATACACACACATCCCGCCCCTTGGACAGGGGATTGAACTCAGGGGCACTGCTGAGCTATATCTGAAGCCCTTTTTAAAATTTTTTTTTAATTTTTTTTTTTTTTTTTGAAACGGTCTTGCTAGGTTGCTGGGGCTGGCCTCAAACCTGCAATCCTCCTGCCTCAGCCTCTGAGTCACTAGGATGACAGGTGTGTGCCACCATGCCTGGCTCAAAACACATTCTTCAGGAGTAAAAGATGAGCCACAGACTGGAAGAAGATACACACAATCCATATATTAAACAAAGACTCATATTCAAGCTCTATGAAGCTCTCCTACAAACCAATAAGAAAGATAATTCAGTAGAAAAATGGGTAAGAGACTTGAGCAGGTTCTTCTCAAACAGGATATTCAAATAGTCAATACACATTTAAAGATGTACTCAAGAGAAATGCAATGCAAAGTTGTTAGGGAGATGCAAATTTTTTTTAATTGTAAACAAATGGGATACATGTTGTTTGTTTGTACATGGCGTAAAGGCATACCATTTGTGTAATCATAGATTTACATAGGGTAATGTTGTTTGATTCATTCTGTTATTTTTTCCCTTCCCCCCACCCCTCCCACCCCTCTTTTCCCTCTATACAGTCCTTCCTTCCTCCATTCTTGCCCCCCTCCCTAACCCTAACACTAACCCCTCCCTCCCCTCATTATGTGTCCTCATCCACTTATTAGCGATATCATTTGACATTTGGTTTTTTTGAGATTGGCTTATCTCACTTAGCGTGATAGTCTCCAATCTCATCCATTTGCTTGCAAATGCCATAATTTTATCATTCTTTATGGCTGAGTAATATTCCATTGTATATATATATACCACAGTTTCTTTGTCCATTCATCAATTGAAGGACATCTAGGTTGGTTCCACAATCTGGATATTGTGAATTGAGCAGTTATGAACATTGATGTGGCTGTATCTCTGTAGTATGCTGACTTTAAGTCCTTTGGGTATAGGCCAAGGAGTGGGATAGCTGGGTCAAATGGTGATTAAAGCCAGAATGAAATTGAAGGATGAATATATGAACAAAACATGGTGTACACATCTCACACACGCATGCACACACACACACACACACACACACACACACACACAGAGGAAGCACTGAAAACAGGAACTAGAATACACCAATGTTCACAGCACCATTATTCACATCAGCCAAAAGGTGGAAACAACTCAAATGTCCATTGATGGATGAATGGATGAACAAAATGTAGTCTGCCTAGCTATACAATGAAATGCTAATAAGCTTTAACAAACGAGGAAATTCTGACACACATCACAACTTGGGTAAGTCCTACTGCTAAGTGAAATGAGCTAGTTACAAAAAAACAAACACTGTGTGACTCCACCTGGACTGGTCAAATTTATAGAGACAAAGCAGAATGACAGATGCCAGGGGTCAGGGAGGAAGGAAATGGAAAGAGTTGTTTTTAAGTGCCTGAGGAGTTTCCATTTGGGAAGACAAAGTTCTGGAGATGGATGGATGGTAGTGATAGTACACAATGACAGGTGTGTACCAAATGCTACTCTATTCTTTAAAAAAAGTTAAAATGGTAAATTAAATGTTATGTATAGTTTTTTCACAATAAAAAAATAGAATGAAATATGTCCACCAGAAAAGCTAAAGATGGAAAAGAGATGGGTACGGGGCAATTTATTCTCTCTACTGTTGGTGGCGTATAAACCAGGGCAGTCATTTTGGAACAGGGTACCTACAGAAGATGAGCAGCCACAACCTTGTGACCCAGTAAACCTGTTCCCAGGTATGCACTCAACACCAGTATGTATGCTTGTTCACCAAAAGACACAACCTAGAACACTCGCTATAGCATTATTGGTACTACTACTACCGGAAGTTAAAAACAACAATATGCCCATAGTAGAATGGAAAGATAGACTCTTACAACTGGCTACTCTACCACAATAGAAAATGGACAAATGGTACATAGCATGAATGGATCTCAGACACATACCTTGAATGAAATAAACCAGATACAGAAGAGTATATACCACATAAACCCATTTGTTTCAGGTTCAAAACCAAGTAAAACTGTTCCATGCTCTTGGAAGCTGAAGAAGGCAGGAGGAAGGGCATGGCTGGGAAGGAGCATGGAGGGACTGATCATGCTCTGCAACTTCGTCCAGGTGCTGAGCACAGAGTCTTGACTTTGTGAGGTGTTGGCAAGCTGTATACTTAGGAGCTATGCATTTTTCGGTGTCTATGTCACTTTAATCAAAAGGTTAATGATGTTGGTCATATGCAGTGTTGCAAACCATGAAGTATTCAATTACAGAATAGTTTGACACCAAGAGTGGGGGGGAGTAAATGGAACAATGGTGAGGGTAAACACCCCATGCAGCTTCAACCAGAGTGTCGGTCCCCATCAGGGAGCTGTTTCTGTGGGAAATTTAGGTCAGTGATCTCATGCAACTTGAGGGTGTTGTCAGAGCACTTACCCTGATCCCATTCATCTGGGCATCTGATCACATGAGCCTGTTTTTGAATATCTGATATGTGTTCACCTTAAGTATAGACTCTCTGAAAGCAGGAACTTGGGATAATTCTTCTAGCAAAAATCAGAGCACCCAGCACAGAGCCAGGACACCATTACACTAAAACTATATGACAACTATATAGTAAGTTAAATGTGTTATTAGTGAATGCAGGGACTTACAAAAAATATTAAAATATCAAACAGTGGTACACACCAGTAGTCCCAGCTAAGAGGATCACTTGAGCCCTGGAATTTAAGACCAGCTTGGGCAACATGGTGAGATTCTCATCTCCCCCAAACCCCAAACGAAATCCATCTAGGGGCAACATGATTGTCAATCAAAAACTTGAGCTTTAAAGTATGCCAGATTTGGGGTAACTTATGTAACACCCTAGTCTCTGCTCTGCAACCTCAAAGTAGGGACCCAATAAGGTTGGCATAAAGATGAAATAAGTTCTGTGAGTTACAGCTGAGAAAATGGGGGATCAGGGACACAATTTTGTGCTCTGCAGCATCCGGGCAAGTATGGTAAGCTACCTTCTCCTAAATCACATGCACAATCTGACCTCGAGCAGAAGAGAGGGTGGAAGGAGGAATCTGTACACCTTTGCTTGCATTCCATCTTCAAGTCTTCCTGCTGCTATCTCCTGGGCAACTGCGCATCAAGCATTTCTGATCTGTCACCAGGAATCCCTTTTGCAGCCACAAATTTTTGAGTCAGACAAAACCAACCAAACAACAGATGCATTGAGTGGATTCCAGGTGCCATAAATCATCAAGGGGTAGCAGTCTCCTCCCTGCCATGAGGCAGCAGAGGTCATGAGGAGAAACTGCAACTGCCACACCCTCCACAGACCAAACACAAGCATTGTGATTGGCAGTGGGCAGCCAGAACCTTCCTTAGAGCGCCTGCTAGGGGAAGGCTGCTCTGCATCCCGAATCAACAGATGCTTCTTTCTTATAGCGAGGGGCAGGGTGGAGCCTGGGCAGGGCTGGATTCTGGAGTCATGCTCTACATTTCTAAGATTTATTGAGCATCCAACATGAGCCACCAGACACTATTCTGGATCTGCCACTAACTAACCATGTAATTTTTGGTCACATTTTCTGAACACCATAGGCCTTCATTTCTTCATTTTTAAACTAGTAAGTGGTGCCGGGTCATTTTCAAATCTCTTATCATCCCATGATTCTCTAACCCATGTGCTTTCTGAACATCAAAGTTAAACTTCTAATTCACTCTATGACATCTCGTTCTGCTATCTTTAGAGTTCTTGTGTCCTCATTTGCGGGGTGTCTAACAGCACAGTAATTGGGTGACTGATGAGCTGGATGGAAGTGTCATCTATCCTTGAAGAGACTAACATCAGATTTGACAGGTTAAATTTTTCACAATATATTTTTCAGAAACCATAACGTGCCAGCTTTGGTTTGTCCATTTACTGATTCAGTGAATTATCCATGTATTCAACAAGCACTTGATGCCATCTTCACCCAGGCACTGTGCCGGACATTCCAGAAATACCACTGTGGGTGGGTTAGAACAAGGCCCTGTCCTCAGGGGGTTTACACTATCATAAACGCAGAAGCTAAACACAAATCACACAGACTATGCGCTTCCAGGGAGGACGGAGCATGTTGTAGGCAGAGGGGAAGAGGCCAGAAGAGAAAGACGTGAGAGAGGAGAAGAGTTGATTGTGGGATGAGGACCAGAGGTAGAGGGTAGATGGGGTTGGAACTAAAAGAAAATAGCATCGCTTGCATTTCTTAGAAAAATCCCACTAGGTAACCAGTTTCCAGGGCAGAAAGAACACTTAGAGAATTTGAGTTTTCTGTTTGGCTTTGGAAGAAGTCAGAGCCAGGGCTTTATTTAGCATCTCAACCCCTAACCACCCACCTGGGCACACTCGTCCTTCTGCCGCAAAGGGACAGAGGGACTCTGCATCTTTTCTTTGATTCTCCCTTAGTCTTGGTTTCTGCTGCCCATGCAGGAATGGGTGAGAACTGAACATGGCTAAAAAGCCACACAGGGAGAGTACACACAAGAGTAAACTTATTTATATATGGGCATCTTCAAGAGGAACGGCTCTTCTGTCGCTCTTTGGTATCTCAGACTAAGGCTGAAGCACAACTCATTTTTCGCTTTTCCATTCCAATTAGCTGCATATTTTTAGCACGTGTTATATAAGGCTCATCTGCCCAAATTGGTTGGCTTGGGGGCCTTTCTCTCCTTTCATTTCACTGGTGGATTGACCCTCGTGGTAGGATGACGAGCAGATCATGACAAGTCTGTAAATAGCCTGCCCGAGGCAGGGTGGACGGGAAGAGCTCTTGAGATGAAGTGAGGGTTTGTATTTGGCATGCCAGGGCTAAATCCATCCCTTCTAAAAGAGGAAAGCAGAAAGAACGCACAATTCCACATCCAACTGCAGCATGCTCGGGAAGGCTGCTCCGCCTACAGCAAGCGCAGGAGCCGGGGAGCGCGGCTTGCTTGGTCAGGTGCAACCAAGCGCTCAGAAAGAAGTCCCCAGGCTTCCACTGAGGCCTCTGGCCTCAGGTGCCAAGAACTCTGGGGGCTCTGTGGGCTGAAGAATGGTCTGATTCTGATTGTGCATGGACTCTGCACATGAGCTGCAGCCTAAGGAAAAGCAAACCCCGCCCCCCCCCCACAAAAAAAAAAAAAGAAAGAAAGAAAAAACTACCCATTTGTACGTTGATAGGAGGCAGGGAAAACCATGGAGGAGGATTGAGCGAACCTTGCCCTTAGCTTCTCTCTGTCATCAACTCTTACTGTTCTCAGGAAAACACTTGCCCTCTCTCAGGATCAGCAGCCTTGGGTTAAAAATATGTACCATCACTTCCATGCACAGGTTTGGGAAGGGACTAAAATGGGACAATGAATGTATCCAGAAAAATATTGCTACAATCAAACGCAAAGCATTGTTGTGAATCTCAACTGTACTCATGATCACATGTCCCAAGTCCAATTTGCAGAGGTCACTGGGGCTAGGCCACCTCCTTCTAGAGATCACAACATAAAATGAGTTCATCTAGAACCTGGTTCTAACAGAATGAGCCTAGAAAGGCCTGGAGGCAGGGGAGAGGGAACCCTAGAAGTTGAACAGTTTAATGCCAGGGATACTACCTCACAGCCCAAAAGGATACACAGAAGCCAGACACTCTTCCTCACATCCAGGGCTTATAAAAGGCAAGTCTCCATACACTGGGACCTAGGAGTGCCATCCAGTCTCCTTCTCTGGCCTCTCAGCCCATGAAAGTTACATTGGGGGCAATAGCCACCTCAGAAGCGTATGCATGGAACCTCAGATACCTCAAAGACCCTCTTGCTGTCACTACAGAACACTCATTCTAGAGCTAACAAAAAATAAATCTGTATTTTTCCTCAGCATCCATCCACAGTCAACAATTAAATGCTTACCTCTTTAATGAGATGACAAAAATTCCCATCCATTACAGGAGTGCAAATCAGCTCCATAAGAGAGATTGGACTTCCTGCTGATTTGCAGTTCTGGAGATGAGATCTCTCTAGCACCCTTCAGCCTGAGCTACAGAACCGAACAACCATTCCAAGTGGCATGCCCTTGGACCAGAGGTTACAGACTGGTACTTCACACATGTGGTCCTGGTTCAGCACTGGGGTACCCAACACAGTTACAGCCCTTGGGGTCAGGCAGACCTAGATTCACATGCCTTAACTGTGTAACCTTGAGGGAGTCATTTATTCAGCTTATGCATCAATTTTTCACTATAGAAAAAAGACATAATAATAATTGCTTTCCAGGGTGACTGTTAGGATTCAATTAGAATACTGTATACAAAAGTGCTTAGCACAGAGTCTGGCACATTCAGGGAAGTCGATGAATATTGGTCTCCATTTCTTTTCTAGGATCTAATCCCAGGGAAACCCAACTACATTTGCCTATTCCTAAGTGACCTCTTTCAGTCTCCCTTTCCTCTAACAGCCCATCCCATGTACATTCTCTGCCTTTCACGTTCTGTACACTCCTTTCAGCCCAACGTCCAAACTCAAAGTCTATTTCTAGAATCCTTTTTTGTGTCCCTGGTCTGCAGGAAACCCTCTCTGTCTGGGCACTTCCAGCCATGGCTGTCCCTGTCAGTCATTTAACACTCAATACAAAAGACAAGGAGAGAGGGAGGAATAAAAGACACTGGTTTACAAAGCCTTCTGAATCTCATCCTTGGGATTTTCAACTGCAGATGACCCCTGCTCCGTCTACCTCATGGTTTTACTTTAAGAGCAATAAGATAAGCTTATGGAAGAGCCATGGAATCTACTAGTACATCTAAGTGCAAGGTCTCTTCCTCTTCACCATCACTATTACCACCACCAGCAGCATCCTAACTACCACTGCTGCTATCAGTGTCATTGTAATGCCTGCCACCATCACCACCACCCACTACCATTATCACCACCATCACCACCACGGCCGCCATCATAACTACCGCTGCTACCATCAACATCATCATCATGACTGCCACCATCCCCCACTGCCTTCATCATCAAGAACACTATGGCCACCACCATCATTATCACAAAGGATCCTTAAGATATGGACATCACATACCTCATTGATTTTACTTGCTCCTTCCTGACTTGCTGAGTAATGAAAACTTAGGATAGGCCTTTCTTTGAAGATAGGTGTTATGGTGGTTGCCCTGAAATGAATTGTGGATTCCTCTCCATCCCCCTCTCCCTATCACCCTGGCCAGGGCCCTGGAGGAAGGAGAATTCAAAATTAGCCAGCCAGGTTTCCATGCATATCATTGCAAGCCCCAGCAGTCAGCTGCCGAGCAGCAGACTGAAAATTCATGCCTGCCAACCTTGTCATTTCTCAAAAATTTTGAGTTATTTATACTGCACAAGTCTGGAAGATGCAAGTCCCCAGTTGCCTGGGATATAAAAGAAACTGGCACAAATTTCTTCTAGAAACTCCCTACCAAAAGTGAATGGTACTGAGACTTCTAATATTCTGCTCCACTGAATTATCCCAATCTGATTCTGCCCACCTAAAGTAGCCTTGCCTCCCCACTGAACACCAGTATCCCTATGTCTAGGCCAGTGATGAGGATCCCAGTGTCCAGTCTGCTTATATAGAGCCCCTGAATCCTAGCAAGTCCCACCTCTTGCTGGAATTCCTAGCCCACGATGACAGCAGCCTTCTCTCATTAACACCACTGACTTAGGTCACAAGAGCAACCTCAGTCTAAACCCATGATGTCCAGCCTGTGAGCAGCTCATGCTCTCCCTAGGATGACTGCTCAGCTGGGTGGATCTCAGGTCCACAGTCAACACTTACTGATAATATTTGATGATAAAAATGCAGGATACTTGGAAAAGATGGGTGAAATAAGAGTTGGGACAATTTGTTTGCTCATAGGGCCCCTAAAAAGAAAGGAAACCTTTGATATAAGTCTTAAGGCTCAGAAATGAGAAAGTAAATATCTTAAACAGTCCTCAAGTCCTAGCTACCCAATATCAGGCTCCAGCTATTTCTCCCTCTCCTTCAAGGCCTTAGCAAACTTACCCTAGAGGCAGGCTGATACCTTTCAACATCCAGTCCACCGTGCCCAGCAATGTCTGTCCTGGCCTCCTTCAACATTTCCTCTTGGAATCTACCCAGGAATTCAGTCTGCTTAGTCCCGACTGCCATGAGCCCTCAGGTTGGCCCCTTGGCCCCCTATACTCAGAGCTGTCCATATCCCACTGGCTGATGAGCCCCAAGGCCCCCAGAGCTCTGCTGTTTCTGCGCAGCCCTGGTCTGGCTTTGGAATCCATCACTGCCCTCCGCCATCTCTGCCCTCCGTTCAAGTCCTGGGTTTAGCCTCACTTCTCCCATGAATCAATTTCTGTGCAATTCTTTGCTGCCTCTGGTATGGCTAAAACGCTCAGCATTGACGTAACAGTACCATCTCTAACGTTTACTGAGAACTTTCTATTTGCCAAACACCCTTCCACATCCTACAACAACACAGCAGCCTAAAGAGGTAGGGACATGGGGCCTATGATTTTCCCCAGTGAGTTAAATAACTACCTTAACGTCCTCCTACTAGGAAGTGGCAGAGGCTAGATTCCGTCTGTCGTGGAGCCGCCGGACACAACCTCTCCATAGATTACTCTTCTTCAGTGAAGGAGGTTCCCATCAACCTGTCCCACCACGGTCCTTGATGTCCCTTTGCCTTCTGTCCTTCAGTTTCTATTCAAAAACAACTGGCCTAGTGAAGCAAGTCTCAAATTGGACTTCAGGATTCTTCTGGAAAATATGGCATTTTCCTTTGTTGTAAAGATCAAGAAACAAATCATTAGCAATGAAATGCCCAGGCCAGGAACAAACAGCCAGTTCCACTGCCTGTTCCCCAATCACCAGGAAGCATCCAGGGAAAGTTCCTGACACACTTCGGCCACAGGAGGAGAGAGCATGTGACCGGGTGGATTGGATCCATTTGTTTACTGGGAACCAAGGCAGTGGAGGAAACACTCCAACCATCCTCCATCTCCTACTATCTCCAAGGAGCCCAGGAGGCAGCAACCTCATGTTTAAGTGTTGGTTTATTCATACCTTTCTTGGCAAAGCTTCCAATAACAGCCTCTCTTCTCAGTGTCTGTTAACCCCAAGGACAATCAACTCCGGTCAGCTTGGTTCTCCACATTCCTGTTACATTCCAAGCTCCTCCAAACACCTCACCTCTGCTTGCCAGGCTCTCCCTGACTGGAATTTTCTCCCTCCTTCCCTCAGTTCACGGACCTTCATCCTCCAAGGCCCACCACAGCCCCACACCTCCCGGGGCACCGTCTCAATGCCTGGCGGTGTGAGGTATGGCTCTCTGCTCTGCCCTCCCACATCACACAGCCTGTGCTCCCCGTCAGCACTGAATCGCATGCCCTCAAACACTGTATCACAGATGTCTTCTCGACTTCCCTGGAAACAGGAGTCACATGTCTTATACTTCTGCCTCCACCACGGCACCTGAAACAGGGCTGAGAACACGGCACAGGTAACACACATACTCAGTTAGTTTACAGACATGACCCTGGGCTTGGCCCTGCTGCCAAGCCTGGCTGCAAAATGACAATGTCAGACCAGAGTCATGTATACTATCTCCCTCGCTCGGTGTACCTTCTCCGTGGAAGGATGAATTCTGACCCCAGCCCCAGGGAGCTGGGCTTGTGGCTTCTCCACCCAACCATGGCTCTGGGGACAGAAATACTACAGCAGCATGACTGGTTAGTTACCTAGCATTCCCATCTCCTGTTCCAAAAGCTGTCAAAACCTCAAGAGAGGAAAGTGTGTCACAATATCAGCCCAGGGGTCCCAGGGCCTATCATTTCTACATTTTCTAGAACACTTCCAGTGCCATAGTCTCTCCCACAGGAACTTTGTGCGGTGTTCTCCATGCAGTGTGTGATTATTTCCCACCTATCAACAATCATTCTGAGGAAATCCAAAAGCACCATTCTCTCCTCCTCCATTCTGAGCACAAAGGCTCAATTTCTGTCTTTCCTTTATCCTGCTTTACAGAAGGCCTGGTAGTTCCTCCCCTCTTATGCCATGAAGAAAGGGAGCCCTGTAAACCCAGGGATATCGCAACCTGATCTTATGTGCATTTATTACTTCCAATGGCTAAAACGTGAAGGACGTCTTCTCAAGTGAGAGGGATTTAGCACGATGTCAGAGCTGCAAGAGAAGGGTTCAGTGGTGCTTAGTTGTTCCAGCGCATCCCTGCACCAGAGCAGATCTGCACACTAGCATGGCGTCTCAGCTCCGTGATAATCTCCAGGCAACCGACAGCCAGCTGCTTAGCAACCCCAGCTGGAGGATCAGCAGGCACATCTCTATTAGAGAGCTGCTCTGGCCTCCTGGTAAGCGCAGGCCTGAGTAGGAGGCGCCCTGGGCAGCGCTGCCAGGTGCAGACTGGGCCACCCGCACGCTCAGGGCAGGAGCAGCCCAGGAGGAGGTGTTTGGTGAAGATGATCAGAAGAGAGGGAATAGGTGGCAGATTATGCAGGAGATAAAGGAGAAATTCAAAATGGGGACTAGGTGCAATTCCAGGGAGGGCCGTTCATCCCCTTCTGAGGCACATGCTTCTGAGTTTTCTGTCCTCTGGTCTGGATGCTTGGTTTCTGAAACCACTATTTAATAGATTTTTCTGGAAGTCGAGCTCTCCCAGTGACTATGGGTGATAGAAACAAAATATAGGATCAGAGAGGATGGGGTTGATCTTGGACCTAAGCTTTCTGGGCTGGAGATCAGACGCTACCAATTACCCAGCTCCAGAGGCCTGGAAAGAGAGCTTCCAGAGGGACAGCAGCACTTACCTGCTTGCCCCGGGATTGTTGTGTGGCTCAAATGAGAAGATGTGTGTTTAGAGAATATTGTGCCTCTTGATGCAGCTGTAGTGTTAAAATTATGATGAATCAAGGTATCTCCCCTAAGAAGGCACCGCAATGGAGGAAGATAGACGCGGACGCATGAAACCATGTGAAACTCTAAACAGCTGCACGGCAAAGGCTGCTCAGGCTGCAGGAAAAGGGAATCGAGAGGCTGGGCAGAGGGACCCTCAGGGCAACACCTGCGTAGTGGCTCTTAACTTGTCTATGTCCTGAGCCAATTCTATGGAGGGTAATCGTCCAGGCTACAGCAATCCCTGGAGTGAGAGATAACTTCAAATTGAGTCAATGGAAAGAGACACACAACATCGCCACTCCCCCGACCCCGCACCCTGCCTGATCTTTCAACTGACCTCCCAGAGGAACATCAGCTCTTTAGCAACCACGTTCACACCATGGGGTTTCCTTAAAAAAATTACAGTCCCCTGGAGGAAAAAGCCCCTGTGCAGAAAGGATTTGTTTAGTGATTGCAGAGAGCCTGCCTGTTTATAATCTCGTTTGAATCCCTCAGTTCATTTTCCCCAGGTCAGGGGGCATGTAGATATATATTAGTTATATTTCTATTCCCACCACTAAACCAAATATCAACAACAGCCTAGAAATTAATTAACTGTCTTCATTCATTCTACAGTCAAACTAATTCAGCCCAAGGCAGTAAATATGTATTGAGTCCTTTCTGTAAACCAGCAGGCATCGCACCAGGAAGAGAGATCAAACTGTAGCCAATGCTGTCTCCCCACAAAAGTAGCACAGAAGGGTGATAACCCAGTCCCTCTGCCTTTTCTTTACAATGGCACATGTGGAAAATCACATCAGCATAGCAGGATAACTGGATGAAGCTCTACCAACCAGAGGTGACTGACCCAGGGGCTCTGGCCATTGACCACCTTGACACTTTATCTTGTTCTGCCACCTACCAGCTGCATGGCCTTGCACAAGTGACCCAACTACTCAGTAACCAAGTTTCCTTGTCTAGAAAATGGGGATATTAAACTCATTGGGTTATCATGGAGGAACAAAAAGATAATACATGCAAAACCTTTAAAACAGAACCAGCAAATAGTAAGTGCTCAATTAAAGTCAACCATTATTATTCTCCCCCTTTCTTTTAAAAGGCTATTAACTCCTTATGCATATTTTTATTTCCTGTGATCCTTGGCCACAATCTCCCTTAGAGGCCATAGGAATCTAGCAGCTCCAACTCCACACCAGTCTCCTCTTCCTGGGAGGTTTGGGAATTCCACCAGGGCCTTGCTGTGTAAAACCTCATCTCCCTCACACTTCAATTTGGCCCATATCCTTCAGGCTATTTCAGTTCACTGAAAACTACTACTTAATCAGTTTATTTCTATTTTGTAGGTAAACACTTTAGGGCAGGGGCCTTCTCCAGACTTCCTTGAATCCCACAGAGTGAGTGGCTCTCTCTTCCTGTCACCTCCGCTCACCTCAGTAGTGACGAACTGAGATCCTGGCTGGTGGTCACTAATGCCTGGGACACAGGCATGTGCAGAGGGTAGAGGAGAGGAGCTGGCAGTGGGGTGTTGTGGGGTTGATTATTTATAAAAGGCTTTGAGATGACTCACATCCCATAAATTCGCCCATTTAAAGTGCACAATTCAACGGTGTTTAGTATATTCCCAGAGAAGTACAGCCATCTCATAGCTAGGTTTGGAACACTTCACCACCGTAGGAAGGAATCCCTGTAGCTCTCGCCCCCGTCCTCCAATTCCCTGCTCCACTCTCCATTCTGCCCCCTAAATTTGCCTATTCTGGACATTTCAGATGAGTGTTGACACCACAGACACTGTGCTGTTCAGCTTCAGTTGTGCCCTCTCGTGTTTCCATGGAGAAAGCAAGCTCCTCGAAGCCAAGGATGGAGAGACCAGGAAGGGATGCACAGTGAGGTGGTGAAAGCCGCTGAGACCCTCTGGCTTCTGGGACATGCTAGATCAGGTCCCTCCTCTGGGTAGAACACACGGAAGGGCCAGGAGCTGAATCTACGCTTCTACTGCCCTCTGCTCCTGCTGCCCCGCTGAGCCCCGCACAGGATCCTGGGGAGCCTCGGCCCCAGCCTCCCTGGGCCACTGGGAAGGACTCCAGCCCATAATTCCTGTCTGTGCCTCCAGTTTCCAGCTGGTGGACAGATTGGTTTACTACACACAACCATGAAAGCTTCGGGGATTTGGGTTGAATTTGAATCATCTGATTTTAAAGTAACTATAGAAACCTAAAAATGACTTATATGCTGATTTTTTTTTCCCCTCCCTCAATTGCATTTCCTGTCTGAGCTTTTCTGGTCCTTAATCCTACATAATCTCACATGGTTGTCACTCAAGTCTGTGTGTTTGCACATGCTGGCCTTAACAAAAACAGGGACAGTAGGGTCCTTGACCTTGGCTCTCTAACACATGGGGGCGCTTCCTAACTCTGGCCCTATTCTCTAGGCTTTGTAAAATGTGAGGTTTAATCACAAATGTGTGTTATTGGTAACACTGTTTGAGACCATGATCAGAGTTGAACTAAAAATAAGTGAGTTCATGTTTTGGAAAAGAGGGCAGAGTCGGTACACAGTACACCAGAGATAAAACTGAAGCTCAAATGGGATACCTCCACCCCCACCCCATGGTGGGGAAGGACACGCACTGCCTACCCCTTCCCCAGGTGGCTTGGGAAATCCACCTGCAGTACTGAATAAATAAGTGTTCAGCAAGACACTGCATAATGGGGCTTGGCTGTGTTTGGACAGTATACTCCTTTAAAAGCATAGCCTAGAAAGATTCAGCACATCCAAGATTCTCGATTTGTCTAGAGAAATACTCAATTTGAGAAGATGTGGAAATTGCCCAAATAAAACATCAGACATTGCCCAGAACGAAATTTCCTCGACACATATAGAACAAAAGGACTGTTTCTCTCTCCTGTCATAAAAATGCTACATCATAGGCAACTTTAAAGGAAAAATAAGCGGTGACAGGAAAGACCCACTTGAAACCCCCAGATTCTGGATCCTTCCCATCCCGGTCATCTCTCCTGGGAGCCCCTGGCTGCCCCCACTCTCCAAGTGCGACTACCTTTTCACAGGAAGTGGTAGGATCCCCAGACACATTGGCTATGCTGGCCTGATTTTCTCCCTGACGACAATCCCATTCTGAGAGGATGTAGACCCTCCCAGGCTCACCATGGTGGGACGTACCATGGTTTCTCTAGCCCACGCCTGTCTCTAGCCGTGGCCTTGGTGAGAAGAAGCCAGCCACTTGGTGTAACTGAGCCAGCGCCAGCAGCCCTTCTGCTGAGCTAACCAGCAAATGTGGGCAGGATTGGTGCATTTGCTGAAGCCCTGGGGAGACTTGAAAATCTACATCCGCCTCCAGGCGCATCAGCGTCTTTTATTTGTCCTTTCTTGGCTTTTCAGGTAGAAAGGACTTGCTCCCAGAAGGCCCCAGGGAACCTAAATCTGTAATGACGAAAGGCTGAGTTCTTTTGGGTTCGCTCATCCTGAACGGCTGATTTCCAATCTTATTAATATTTAAACCCTTTCTTCTTGCAAATTTATGCCAAGGATCTTAAAGATGTGCTTGGAGGCTAACGACAGATGTGCTGGCTGAACACTTAAAAAAATCTATTTATTCCTAAAAAAATAAAAATGAAAATAAAAAAGACTCCTTGGGCTGAAAGAACAGCATGCCTGACTCCTTCATAATTTTATATTTTTTTTTCCCCAGAACTTCAGTTGTAGGGAAAGAGCAAAAATGTCTTCAGTCTAAAATACACTATGGTAAATTTTAGCAAAAGGATACTTTCTTCAGGGGCTGAAAATAGAATTTTGAGGAGGGAAGACCAAGAAAGAGTTCCATACTGGGCATGCATGTATAATTCCCCCAAACTGGGTGCTCCAAGTGGGTGCTTCTGCATGGCTATTTGTGTATCCATTACATCCTATGTACACCAAGCCAATAAAAGCTACACATGATTAATCTGCCATCATTGAACGACCCTATGGACTCTTAAAAAATTCCTAATCTGATTATGGCTCATTGACTTTAACATGAAAATGAGACTATCATTTGCACTGAAAGTCATATACTCACCTCCCAGTTAATATAACCAGGGGTTTGTATAAAGGGGTCAGTGAGTCAAGCAGTCTCACTTTACAAATGATGAAATTAAGGCCCAGTGTCATTGTCACTAGCAATGGCAGAAGCAGAACTCCATGCTCACAAAAGTCACTAACTCTGTATTTAGTGTATTGTGTGTGTTTTGTTTTTTGACAAAAGATCTACTCAAAAGGCTACAAGTAAGAATGTGGCTACCATCACCCATTATGGCTGGTTTACCCCAGAGTTGCTTGACTGCAGAAAGGAAAGCTTCAGGAGACCCCAGCAGCTGCTATTTATTCTCTGAAGAGTTGTCAGTGGGGAAGACAGGATGGAAGGGTGAGCACTATGGGTAAGCAGGACTCAGGACAGTCCCTGGGGAGCTTCTAATAAGAGGATGCTTCCCACAAAGGAGTGGGCTGCACCCAGCTCTGGGAGGAAGGGGCTTCTCTTCCAACTGTGCCTCCCTGGTGTCACTAGGGAGAGAAGGCTGGGACCTTGAGCTAGATTACCTGCTGGAAATAGTGTAACAGGGAATTCTCTTCTGGGTGGAAGTCAGAACAGACCAGCAGCAGATCTTGAACCCATTTGATGGTTGTGATCTCTGGGAATGCTTTCAAATGCAGACTATTGAAACCAGTGGGTAGAAACTTGCCTGGAAATAGGTAATTAAAAAAAAAAAAAAAAAAATATATATATATATATATATATATGTATATTTATCTGGGGTTGGGGTTGTGGTTCAGTGGCAGAGTGCTCACCTAGCACACACGAGGCCCTGGGTTCCATCCTTAGCACCACATAAAAATAAAATAAAGGTATTGTGTCCATCTACAACTAAAAATATCTATATATAAAAAATACATCCATATGATTCCAACGATTGGAAAAATAGGGAATTACTGAAAGGATCAATGGCTTGCACACTTTTTGACCATGACTTATAGCATTGACATAAGTCAAACAGTACTTTCATATAACAGTTGTTGCACCTAATGTATGATGCACTTCGGTATTTTCTGGTTTCTCTCTCTCTCATCTTTTTCTTCCCTCCCTCCCTCCTTCCTTCCTTCCTTCCTTCCTTCCTTCCTTCCTTCCTTCCTTCCTTCCTTCCTTCCTTCCTTCCTTATACCCAGGGAGATACTTTACCACTATGCTACAAACCCAACATTTTTACTTTTTTATCTTCAGACAGGGTCTCACTAAGTTGCTGAGGCTTGCCTCAAACTTCAGATCCTTCTGCCTCAGGCTCCAAGTATCTGAGGATTACAGGTATATGCTGCTGCACCAAGCTCATATTTTTTTCAGTGCCTAAATCTTTATTTTTCATAACCTACATTTTTTTTCCAAATTAGACAGTTTTATACTGAATGACACAAAAGGAAACTTAAAATTCATATATTTTTAAAAGTTGATTGAGACCTGTTAAATTCATTTGACAACCAACTAATAGGTCACTTGGGGAAATGCTGAACTACACTATCTCGAAGAACCTAGCAAAATGGAATGAAAGTGAGAAAAAGAATGTGCCTACAGAAAAATAAATAAACAAGAAAGCATGGGTTTAAATTCCTCTGGTGTTTTGCATGTGATCTGGTTATTTAGGTGCAGAGAAAAAGGGACCAAACAGAACCCCAAAGGGAATGTGTGCTCATTCAAAAACCAAGCATTCCGAGAGGTGGTAGCCATAATTTAAAAACATCGCGAGTAAGCTGCTGAATCCTTTAGAAGCAAAACATCTGAGAAAATCTCCATGCACATGAATTATCTTCCCTTGGAGAGCTCTAGAGAAGCAGCAAAGATCAGACTAATCTCTGTAGCTTAATTATGCTAGCAATTGAAAGAGCGCGTTCTTCCTTTGCATCTGCATTATTATTTGAAGAAAATGGTTGTTAATTAAAAATGTAGTGAAACTTGTCCAGAGTTCAATGTGCTATCATCCTATAGCAAAGGGGGACCCTGTGCTTCAGGCCAGGCAGGGGGGCTTGCGGAGCATGGTGCCCTTCCTGGCCAAGAGCTTTAAGAGCAGCTGAGGACATGCAGGTGTCTCGTGCCACTCAGCAAGAAGAAAGTTGCATGTCTCTCTCACATTTCTCTGCTTTTTGTCAACTTGGTAATTCAGGTCCTCCTTACCTCATACCTGGATTACTAAAACCTAACCGGAAAGCACAAAGCAGGCTTCCTGTATTTTAAAGTGCATGTGTGTCATCTGGTATGTGGGAGGTTGGGGGTTCCTAGGATTGAAGCCAAGGGCACTTTACCACTGAGCTACATCCCCCAGCCCTTTTTAAAATGATTTTATTTTCAGAAAGGGTCTCATCAAGTTGCCTAGGATGGCCTTGAACTCGCGATCCTCTTGCCTCAGGCTCCCAAGTCGCTGGGATTACGGGAGCATGCCACCATGCCCAGCACCATCACCTGAGATCTCGAGGTATGGATTCTGATTTTGTAGGACTGTGGTCTGCATTAAATCAGATCCCAGACATCCCTGGACCACACTTTGAGTAGCAAAGACCTCAACTTTGGAGCCAAGTGTATTGGGATTTGAATCCTCACTCTGTCACTTTCTATATGCAATACCTGTAGAAAGACATGTTTGATAAACTTGACTGAGGTGAGGTGGTGGTTGCTATCGATGGCAGTAAAGGGCAAGTTCTTTTACCTCTCTGAGCTCGGTCTGCACAGAAAGCCACCACCCCCATCTCTGGGGCCAAGGGTATTGAAGCTCTTCCCTGTACCCTCTTCTCCTCTCACAGTCCTAGAGATGGGGCCCCTACACTTCTCCCTCCTCTCCCCTGCTCCATCTGGCTTTCACCCTGGACTTTTCCTGATCATGCTCCCTCTCAGAGGTAGGGTCCAACAACTGTCCTCAGCTCTCATTCTGACCATTCTAGAATAAAGCTGCTAAATTCTCCTTTGTTCTTCATGCTATTGTTTAGAGCCCCCACCCCCACCCCAAGGTTTTCCCTCCTGTAACTCTGGTTGATCCTCCCTCATCTCTTTCAGAGGTTCTTCTTCCCCTACCTGTCCCACAGTTGGGGCTATCCTGGGCTCCATTCTTGGCTTGGCTTTCTGGCAGATTCTCCTATATCATCATGGCTTCCAGATTATCAATGGGCTAACAATTCCCAAATCTCATCTTACTGCATGGAATAGTCCTCTGAGTGGCAGATCATGGGAGTCACCAGTCTCCAAGACACATCCAACCCCACACGTCCAAAAAGAACCCATCACTTCCTCTGCTGTTCCCACATTCAGTCTCAGGCCCCACCAGCCACTCATTTCTAAGCACTCTGGAACTTACCCTCCAATGACTCGCATCCCTTTCTTAAAGATTCATGCAAGGACTGATTATCTCTCTAAATGAACAGTAAACTCCTTCGTGTCCTCACAGCATCTAGCATGAAACCATATGCATATGTGTAATTTAAGTCGCCAATAAGTTATTTCAGGACTAGAATGTGAATTACTCTTTGCTATGCAAGCAGAGAAAATGGTATCCACTAACAGCACTTGACATTATTAATGGTGTCTACCCAGGAAGAAAAGTACTAGGCTTCATTAAGTATGTAGAACACAAATAAAATCTCAGTAAATAGTGCATGGAGGGGGAAGAAAGAAAAGTGGGAGATCCTTGCTTTTCTAGAACTTGAGGAACAGAAGCTGTGGCTTGCTGGCTTTGTCAGGAAAGTCCTAGAATCATTATGGAAGAAAGGTAAACACTGTGGTGCACTATAATGAGTCTGTTTATACACCTGGCCCCTCTCCCTGATTGTGCACCAAATCCTTGGATGGCAGGGACAATGTCTGCTGGTTTTATTCCCAGCAGCCTGGACAGCACTCAACTTGTTCCTTGTTCAAGCGAACTAATGAGTAGATGGACAGATAAGAACTAGGAGGCCTTTCAGCCAGAAGTTCTAACAACTGGGGCCAAGGAGATCTGGCTAGGCCATGGGATTCAACAGTTCTCAAGTGAGAGCCACCCAGCACAAGGAACAGCAGAGCCCAGAGCTCCCCTGCGCAGGGATGGCTGAGCAGGAGTGTGCACAGGAGTCAGCAGCGCTTGTCTAGCTGAATAAAGGAAACACACTTCTAGGGAGCATCTCCTTGATGTCTGATGGCACCATTTCCTTCCATGATATTCAAGGAACAACCTCACTTCTCTATAAATCTGGAAGTTGGAGAAGACATAACTGATGGCAGTACTTTTTGAGCTCTCTCGTTAAATTAAGCGGCCCCTGAGCACCAATTTCAAACATTTCTCCAATGTCACCCTGTAAACATCATGTCCCCAGAGTGGCCCCCAAAATGTGGGCTTGAATTTCATCAGACTATTCCTGCAGGGCTCTGGTATGGGTGGTAGGGGTTCCCCAGGAGGCTTCCAGGCAGCAGACTGCAAATGTACATGTGGCCCTTTTCCAGACACCAGAACATTTGTCATTTCGGAACCTCCTACCTCCCTTTAAAGCTTTTTTTTCTTAGAAATCTACAATGGGTTAGAAGCCCCCAAGTTCTACCTCGCTGTGCCAGGTACCAAGAATGGGTCCTGGCAGTTCCAGTGGAGATTTCTGGCAAGATATGCTTCTGAGGTTCATTTCCAGCTGTCTGCCACTTCATGCCACCTGCAAAGCCTGTCTCACTGTCCCCAGGGAAGAGCCTTCCAGCCTCCCAAATTATCTCTACTGCCAAGAGCTGTCAGAAGCCTTCTCCTCTGATAAGGGCTGGGGCCCCAGAGTCTTGACCCTTTCACAGTCAGGGCCCTGCAGCATGTGGTAGGACCCCAGCCCCCTCCCTTAAGGGAAGCAGCCCTCCTCCTCACAGCTGAAGGCAGAGCAGGCCCAGGGGGAGCACGTGTGATGTCTTCCCTCTGTCTGCTTCTCTCTCACCCTGCTCCTTAAAGCTGGAGCTCACTCTGAGACAGAGACATGCCTGGCCCTGCAGGGAGGGCCTGGGAGGGCTTTAGCTACTGCTGATTAGCACCAGCCAGAACCCTTAACCCCTCATCTCATCTATGACACAGGAGAGCACCTTCCCTGCCCATCTTCTAGAGTGTGGAAAAGATCCAGTGATGTCATAAAAGTACTTCAAGAAATATTTACCATTTTTACTGATATGATTCTTATTATTGGGACTAGTAGGTGCCACTAGTAGGGGAAAGGAAAAAAACCCCGAAACAGAGTCACTGCCTTAAACCCATTCTCCCAGTGCCCTGCTAAACTGAAACGTATCTGTCTTCCTCCACGTTTTTTGTTTTTTGTTTTTTGTCATCCTGAATAAAAACACTGACCCCACCCCCCCTCCACCACCATCACCAGCACAAGGCAGAAGCAGCAACTGTCTTATCAAGAGCATCTATGAAGACTAACCAGAGACCAGGGTACACACGGTTAATCCCTATAACAATTCTCACTAGGTAGCCACAGAAATAATAATGAATTACTGGTCTTGTTGTTTTGCTTGTAATGCTGGGGATTCAACCCATGGCCTCCACATGCTAAGCAAGCACTGTACCCCTGAACCATCTCCCCACACCTACTGCTATTTGCATTTATCACATAAAAAATTTTAAGCCTGGAGATATCAAAGTAATGGAGCTACCAAGTAGTAATACCACACTGAACACAGGCTCAATTTGAGCACCCTGCCTGTTCCATTGCACCACGACACCTCGATCTTCCCTGAGCTGGGGGACATCAGCAGTCCAGTTATCCTCAAGCCTGGAGGATTGACAGAGACTTCAGTGATCATCTAATCCATCCATCCTGTCTCCAGGCAGGGCTAACAAACAATATTCTTTAAAAGCAAAGTCTCATCTAGTTGCCAGGGTTTAGGGAAAACAGGGATCATGTGTAACCCAGGGCACAATCTCCAGGAAACGGATAGTCGCAGCTGCCTCAAGCCACAGTTGGGTCTCACTGACCTACCATCCCAAGAGCCTGTGCGTGCATCTCACCCTGCTTCTGAGCCCATGAAACACTCGTCATCCCGCTCTGTGCAGGTGCTACCTGCTCCATGGCTCATGATCTCAGTGATTCTTTGTTGAGAGGACAGATGGGGAAGGTTGGAGGAGAGCCGGATAAGGTGTTGATGAGAAAAAGACTTTAATTTTAAGATTACGCGTGTCTTCCTAATGATGATGGATATGCATCTTCCCTGAATTTCCATCAGGGGAAACTTATAAAGAAAGCTCCTTCAGGCTGGAAATGCTGATGGGCATCGTCTCGTGAACAGTGGCAGAATCCAGCAGCTTTGGCTCAGGTCTGAACACAGGCCCACAGACAGGAACTGCTCCCCTAAAATGGGCCCCGCTACCTGACGTGGAAACAGAGCAGCAGTAATGGTTCTAACTTCTCATTTTGTGATCAGATCACTTTTGCCCTACTCCTCTTCTGCACATCCAAGAGCGTCCACAAACCCTCCCTGGCACTCTCCCCCGGGGGCCTTCATCATGCCACATTGTTGCCTGTGTGGCAGAATCAGTGCAGGATCCCCACAGCCTAGACGCCCTCTGCGTCCTGACCGTACCTGTGGCTGCAATCCCCAGCTTGGCTGTGCTCTCTCACATCCTGGGGCCCCTCTTTCCTTCCTTTCACTGCTGGCCCACCTCCCATGACAGAGGGAGCAGAGGACTAGCGTTTGCTGAGCACTTGTTAGGCTCTCTGCTGAGCATCGTTTTATGCTCATAACAAACTTAGTGAGAAAGTGTGCAGCAGCCACGGCTCTGAGATACTGAGAAATGCAGATGAAGAGCCCAAGCTAATGATGGAAGAGTTTGGACTTGAACCCAGTTCACCTCTGTGTGAGGTGCTCTCAGGTTACCCTTTCCGCTGCTGCTCCCCTCACACCCTAGTGCAGAGCTAGGACAGAGAAAGCAAATTCATAACCACCATACCTACCCAGGTCAGGACTCCTGCCATAGCTCTTTCTAAATTCTCCACCACCACCTGCTCCCATTTACCACAGAGTCTGGAACTACATGCAGCCACAGACTCAAGACCAACAAGTTCACAGTGACAATGGCCTCAGAGATGTTTTATGGTGAGGCTCTAATTGTGCATGATTTTTTTTTTTCTTAAACAGCAATTTAGCAATGATATTCCTAGAATCATTAACTATAATTGGAACTACAGATTATTCTTAGGTGTTTTGTTTTGCTTTGTTTTTTAAGTACCTTGTAATATGAGTTTAGATACCCTGCTCATACATTCCTGGGCACTGGGCTGGAGGCACATTTACCGGAAAGGGCCATTTACAGAAACACTGCTCTGTCACTTCTACCTTGCACATAAGCAGAAGTGTGATTCCGGTTCTATTTAAGGGAGAGAGCAGTAGACTGTCTCCATGGCAACCCTAAGCACGTGGAACTGGAACCTAAATAAGGTGTGGGGAAAATTAAGTTGTGGTTGGCCACGTGTCTGCATTCTACCTTGTCACAGGCAGGGACTTGGAAAGTCTGTCCAAAGGAAGCAGACAGGTAGGGTGACCTGGAGGTGACATTATAGGAGTGAAAGAATCCAACAAGTCTGCCATGCATATTGTTCCCTGGATGGCCTTTGTAAATGCCTCCCTATGCAATATGTGCCTCACTGGGGAAAATTGAACAGTGTTTGGGTTGGGGGAAGGGGGAGGAGAGAGGGGAGAGAGAGAGAGAGAGAGAGAGAGAGAGAGAGAGAGAGAGAGAGAGAGAGAGAGAGAGAGAGAGAGAGAGGAGAGAGAGGAAGAACTGCAAGCACACTTTATAGCTTATTTCCCTAGGTTTGCTTTTGCTGACTTTTGTTAACTTTGTTTATTTGCTACTTTCACACCTTTCTAAACTTCAGCCCATGCTCAGCTATGCACTTTGGAAATAACATGACCAATGTCATTCTCACCAGACCTCAAGAATCTTCCTTAGTAAGGAATCACAATGTCTGGAACAGGGCACATTCCTGGGCTATCAGCAAGTCCACTGAACTGTCAATATCACCTCTAACAAGAAAAAGAGCATCCATCTCCCTTCCCTTCCCCACTGCCTTGTGATCTCTGGCAAGCTCATAAACCAATCCAAGCCTCAGTTTCTTGAGGACAATAATCTTCTTTCATCTCATAATTGCATTTGGAGTATCAACTAAGATAATGACTTTGAAAGTGCTTTGTAAAACATAAAATAATCCACAAATGGAAGGGAGTGGTACTATTATCATATTAATAAATGCAGGATTTAATGCAAAGAAGTAGCATCACTAATGACATTACCTTAGCAGAATGATTTGGTGTTTTTCTCTGCCAACCTTTTTCTAAGTTCAAAAAGACAATGAAAGACAGAAGTTTCCATGGCTGGTTGGCTTCAAGGTCAAGGCTCAGTCATGCACTTTAACGTGGCACAAAGAGTAGCCAATCGATTGGACACAGAAATCAGAGTGCTAAGTAGAAAGCTGCCTGAGCAGATGACTGCAGGCTCAGAGCAAGAAGCAGGCAGGAATTCACTGGCTGCACAGCTGCCTGCTCCCTCCTCTCTGTGGTTTTGGCCACGCTGCAGGACAAGTTCCCCACCATGGGAAAACATAGTGGCACTGTCTCAGAGAGGTGCTCCCCATTGCCCCAGTGGGACCTCATTAGCCTCTCTCAGTCTTGTTCCCATCCGGCTGGTGCTAAACTCCCTGTGAGTGCCAAAGAAAAGCAGAGCTATGTAATAGGAGCAATAGCTCTTGGTGGAAAAGACATGGGCCACGCCAATGGGTCCTTTAGGCCCTGGCTCCTCCATGAGATCCCTGAGCACCATCAGCAGCAAGTCTCGGAGCTGATTAGAACTGCAGAACTTGTGGGCACAGGCTCACCTGCTGAATCAGAATCTGGATTGTAGCACTTTGACAGAAGGTCACTCATGTACACGCCCAAGTCCGAGAAGCCATGCTGCTTTGGCACCCAAGAGCTATGGAGGGTGGTGGTGGCAGAGGTGAGGGCTTCTGGGGAATGGCAATGGTGAACACTCCCACCTGCCTCGGTCCTGATGGGTCATGGCAGCCCTGCATCTGGACCATTTAATAAGGAGCCACCCCAGGTGCACTGGTTTTCAGCAAGAAGCCAAGAAGCTAGATTGGCTCCTTCGGATGACAGTGTCCTCTTTTTATTTCCCAGATAACCTGCCACCTCACCTCTGTTCCACTGGCAAGTGGGAAATGCACATCCAGTAGGCTAGGCCTTCATCCTAAAGGTGGGAAAGTGAAGTGGTCACTTAAGTCCCACTTCTTTAGCACCCAGGAGCAGACTAGGCCTTCGAGCCCTTAAACCGTAGAGCCTTGCTCCTGGTCCCAGCAGGGTTACACAGTGCCTGGCCCACGGTGCCCCTGTCCTTCACCCAGGCTCTTTGGCACTTACTTCTTAGTGCCTAGGAGTTATTTTATCTGTTCATTCCCCTTTGTCCAGTGCCTAGGAAGCAGGCTCACAGGGTCGAGGATGAGACTTGGAAACTGAGGGAGGAGGAAGGTAGGTGGAGACATAGCAAGGACCCAGGACAGGAATGCACGCCCCGCTGTGCTGGTGGTGTGGTCAAATACTCAGGAGACTTGGTTCCCAGCCTGGACTGTCCTCCAACCAGCCACCTGCACCTGGAAACTCTCTGAGGTCTCCTATGAGTCCCCTGTCTCAAACACACAGTGATAATCACCTCCCTGCCTGCCAAAGTTTGAAGAAGATGAAATAAGAATCCTTGGAAGAGAAAATTAAGCATTCCAGAGAAATCATTTTGGACAGAGTTTAATTTATTAATATAGATATCAGGTTGTGTTCTCAGCACTTTGCCAACGTTGAACAAAGCTCTGCCATAGGAGCTACTATTATGCATACTTGAGAATGAGGCAACAGAGAGAGCCAGCAGGGTTTTCTCATGGTCATCAGGTGGTAAGGGGGCAGCTCCTCTGGGCCGTATACTTCTTCCCTCTAGATGGAACAGACCATAGCATCATGAAGACCAGCTGGTGACAAGGGAACTTGCTAAATTGCTGAGGCTGGTCTTGAACTTGCCATCCTCCCGTTTTAGCCTCCTGAACTGCTGGGATTATAGGTGTATGCCACCGTGCTCAGCATTGGTTTTCTTAGTGGGCACTGGGATTGAACCCCGGGCATGCTACCGCTGAGCTTCACGCCCAGCCCTTTTTTGAGATCTGGTCTCACTATGTTGCTGCCATCATCTGTCACTGATTATTATCAGGCTGCACAGGAAGGCCTAACACAGTGTCTGATGAAGCCCTCAGAAAAGTGTTCTCCATCCAGTTTCCTCCCTATCAGGGACAAAATCGGCTTACTCCAATTTTTTTCCTAAATTCCACAGGAGAGCTACCACCAGAACTCTTCAGAGAACACCATGGAGGGCCTCAGGGATGTGCTTGACCTCCAAACCCAAACACAAGCCAGTCCATTCAAATGCTTCCTTGATATCCAATTTGCTTGCCTCTAATTCCTGAAAAGTCACTCAATAGGGGGCTGATTTGTTCTTCCCTTTGCCAACTGCCAGTCCACTTAAACCCCTTTTACTCTCCATCAGATGCTCTGTGACATTTAAGGCTTTTCTTTTCTCTAGGGGTTTCTTCATTGCTGATCTAATCACATTGGTGATCCTGACATTTGACCTATTTGCAGCTATTCAACATGCTGGGCGTCCCCTCTGACCTCCCTCCTTCCATCTTTACACTTGGGTCTCCACTGACTTTCTTCTGAGCTGGAGTTGACCAGGAGGAGCGCCCAGCCTGGCCTCCTCCAGGTT
The DNA here is from genome assembly GCF_902686455.1 of Sciurus vulgaris. Lineage (NCBI taxonomy): Eukaryota > Metazoa > Chordata > Mammalia > Rodentia > Sciuridae > Sciurus > Sciurus vulgaris. The sequence goes on from NC_136475.1 coordinate 60,751,059, forward strand.
CTGTGGGAAGATGCTCTCTGTCCTCTCACCTTCACTCAGTCCCACTCCACTTTCTCTGGGCCTGAGCCTGAGCTGACAAGCAGAGGCCCCACGCAGCCCCTTAGGGAAGAATCATAGGCAGAGACCCTGTAACACATTGTCCCAGCCACATAGAGAACAATTCTGCAGCTGGAGCCCTTTGCAGGTTTAAATTAACTGAACTGCCTTCAACTTCCTGCCTTTAGGAATCTATTCTCCACACCTTGACAGTGTCTGGCCCCAAGCAGAGATGCCTGTGCCCTGTGAGCAGTGTAGCTTCCCAGACTCAGTATACCCATGCCTACCAGTAACCAGGAAATGCCCAGCAATCCAGGTGATCAAAATGCTTCAACTCAGCCTTAACAATCATCCAGTTGGAGAGAGTGACTGGCTTTGAGTCCTGCTAATTAAGTAGAAGAGTTTGCACTAGTTTCCAGCATGCTACCATGATCCCAACTCATGCTCCTGTCCTGGGACATGTGGTTAGGAGAATAGGTTAAAGGGCATCATCACTGAAAACAGCCCCCTGCATGTGCACACATCACACAAACACATCCTTCATCCCAGCCAGCCTTGTGGACCAAAGAGCATCACAGAAATTATTTCCCTTTGTAGGAGCCACATCTCACCCAATTTATAACTGAGTCCTGAGAAGCGAGTTGGGTAAACAGGTCAGGCAGATCTGTGTGTTAATGGATGGTCAGGGGCAAGAGCCAGTGGCCATCCATCCACCCTCCATTCCTGCCTCCATAACAGTAGCAGAGTTTTACTGCCTTGTCTCCACCTTCCCTGTCTCGCTCTGTACGCTCCAGCACCAGCAGAGGCTTCAGATGGGGTCCTGGCCCGCTTATTATCCCTCAGAAAGGGCCTGCAGGGCCCAGTGAAAACCCTGCATGCCTGGCTTGCAGGAAAGCACTCTGGGCCCACTGTACTTAAGCTGTTTTACTAGATGGCAGGATGTTTTCAGCTGATTATTAAAGCCACAGTCTACTATGGCCCATCAACAACCAATTTGGCCCCAGTAAAATAGATTGCAATTCCCTCAGCACTAGTCTCCTAGCAATCAGCTCATCAATATACATAATGTTTAGAAGCTGGATATCGATCGTGGAATCTAATGGACTCATTGTTCAGGGTTCAGCTTGACCTCTGGAACAGCATTTTATTGGAACTTCCCTCTCCTCCCACTACCAGACTCCAAAACTGGGTTAGGGTGGTATGTATAGGACAGCAAGTGAGGGAGTTCCTGTGGCTTGGCCATAAATTAAGGACACTCATGACCCAGGGTTTGTCCCCACCAGTGTGAAGTAGCCTGTAACTGCCTGCCCCCAGCATCACTGCATTAACAAGGAGCTGCTGTTGCCATAGGATACAGTGAGCACCAGTAGTGTGATTAACATTGGCAACAACCAGCTAGTCCCTGTGTGCTCTGTGCCTAAAGTGACTTGGAGCCCAAACCAGTGTCTATACAATGGTCAACAGAAGCTACAGGTTCTCCACAGACTCCATGTCTTGACCCTCATACAGAGTACCCCCCCACCCCCGACAGTCCAACGCCACCCAACACACATTCACACATCACAGTGGCCACTCCCAGCCCCACCTTCAAAGGTCCCTATTATCAGAAGCATGCCTCCTTCATAGATCCCTACCCCACACAGGGTTGAGAGAAAAGTGGGCTTTGGGGGCAGAGGGAAGAGGGGCAAGTGATAAAAAAGAGAGGTATAGTTGGGCTGGCTGTCTTGCCACCCTACAAGTCACAGTAGAACTTTCCAGAAAGAGATTGGTTGATTCTTTGCACTCCTGATGAAATCCTTTGGCAGAACCCACTTACAGTAAGCCCTGGCTATTGAAGAATCATCACAAAATGTGGAGCTAAGACTCTTTCCTTCTTGGCAGGGGAAAAATGACCAGAGCTTCTGGTGTCCACACCAAGCACATCTCTCACTGCTCAAAACACTCATCTTACCCAGTCAATAAGGAGACACAATTTGTGAAACACTTTGGTGTCCTCTATTGCATTTTGAATTACAAAGTGGGGAATTATCTCATCCTCACTGATCTCTGCCCTGGATGGACATATAGCTACCCTCATGGTGTCCATCCCAGGTAGGAAACAAACCTAGATTCTTTTAGGTGTCCAGACTTCTAGGTTCATATACATCTGGCTTATTTCCATGAAACTAAGATTTTGCATTTTCAACAGACTCAAAAAAGCTGAAAAGTTTTCTTAGTAAAATTTGGGATCTTACATTTGTTTTGTTTTGTGAGAGTTATATAGAATATTAGCCAGGGTACAACTAAACTCTCCCCAACTAAGTGGAATATATCAAAAATGAATGGAGATGGGGATGTGGCTTGAGGATGTATGAACCCCATTCCCAGGAGGAAGGGTCTGGGTTCTCCAGCACTTGAACCAATCTGAGCTACCTTGCCTTACACATTTTAAGTCATTTTCTGATCTGTGTGCCTAGGCTCACAAGATATCTTGCATGGGGTTGCCAGATTTAGAATAAAAATATAGGATGCCCAGGTTAGATTTCAGTTCCAGAAAAACAAAGGGTAATATTTCTTATTTAAGTATGTCCTACATAATATTTGGGGCATTGTTATATGAAAAATTATGGGTTAAGCTTAAATTCAAATTTAACTGGGTGACCTGGACTTTATCTGACTGTCCCAGTGCTGCCAGCTTTTTGAGCTTTGCTGTCCCCAGAGACTCAGCCACTTTAACCCAAAGCTCCTTCCCAGTGGGATGGCATAGTGAGGCCATACTTGACGCAAAATCTTTCCCCGTATCTCAATAGAAGAAAAAGAATGACATTAACAAAAGTATATTTTTTAAAAGTCTGGCTTATGTGCCTATTAATATATTGAGGAATAACTTCTGAACTGAAAACAGCCCTAGGGTATTTTATTCCAGATCAGGATTCCTCAGAGGACCATTCATTCACTGGTTTCTTTCAATGAAGTCCCTCTAACTTCCTTCCAATCAATTCCCTTGGGCATTCAGACCACTGAAAACATGACTACTGGTAGTGTCTTACACTAAAAAAACCATTAAAGTGAAATCCTTTAGGCTAGAATTTTCCCAATTATTTGGAACTCTGTTTCTGTAGAATTCTTCTGGAAAACAACATGGCGCTACAATGGAATAAGCAGGAACCCTCCTGCAGTATAAGCCCATGGGGAAAACAATCACTGTGAACATCACCATATGAATGGCCTAAGAAGTCTGGCAATACAAAAAACTCTTAGCTGCTTGTTCCAGCATTACCTAAACTTATTTGGTCACCAAGCCCACCATCCTCCCCTTACACTTTCTAATACATTCAACCCTGCAGAGAATGGATATTAGGAACATAAAAGCATTTCTCAAACATAATTCATCCTTGAGTTAGTAGTATTTCTACCCCTTTGTTTAGGTCTGGGACCCTAAATTCTCCAGAAGTCTTCCTAGCCAGGGTTGAGACCTGTTCATTCATGGTATTCCTTCAAGGCCTGACCTAAGTCCCTGACCTCTCCAGCCCACACTGATCACTTACTTCCTTATTTCTCTGACTTTTCATTTTATTCCCAGAATATCTTTTCACACATCCCATCCCTCAGGATATTAATCTAAACATCTCAATTTGACTCTCTGGCTATTATTATCTGATCAGTTCATTTCTCCATATTTCGGCTCCTCACGCAGACTTGACGCTACTTGAGGGTAAGACTCTCCTGCTTTACCATAGCCCCTTTAGTGCAAGATGGAGTGGGTATTCAGTAGGCCTTCCATAAATGCTTGTAGACAGAACGTTTATTCTTGCATGTGTGTTCCATTATTGCAGGTGTCAAAAATAATGGATGAGTTTTCTAGAATAAACACAAACTGGCTTCTCTAACACACTAGGAAAGATGAAAGTTAATCTTGAAGTTGCCTTCTGGGTTTCCCATTGTCTACATCTCACACTAGTCACAATACCCCTGGCACACATCCCAGTTCAAACCAAGTCAGTGGAAGGTTGGAGATTTTCATGAAAGTGAGATAATATCCTAGTTAAAATTAAGTTTAAAATTTCCAAGGATTACATGTGATCTACAACCCAGAAATTCAAATGAATTCAGTTCTCCTATCTTGGCAAATAATACTTCTCTATCCTAAGGCAAAGAGAGCCAGGTACTCTTTTAAAGAACTATGCAAAATGGCTTACTCTCAAACTCTGAAGTCACTATACTCTTATTTAATGTGCCTGGCTCGAGTTCGGGGTTTTATAGACATAGTGCTGTGAGCTCCATGACAAACCAAGGCCAGTGCATTTCCAAATTCTTCAGGGAGCTCTTGTCTTCCACCTTAAGACTTTAACTTTAAAAGAAAAATGTGAGCAACAAAATGGGAATCTCTAAAACACATAATGGGAAATCTCAACCCATTGCACAAATCAACTCTGTATACACTCCATTGTCCCAGAAGCGTAATTCTTTCCATCTCAAGTCAATTATAACATAACCTTCAAACTCCATTTTCAGAGCTTAAAATAAATAGCCTTAGTTTCCAAGGTAAAATAGGTTGATCTCCTGAATGAGCTCCTAAAATATCAGTAATCAACTGATTTCTACAGATCAGTTGTTTTCTAAAATGCATGAAGTCTTTCCATGGTGGCCCTTGGCACACTTTTAGATTTAGTCCCTGAAAAAATTAAATGAGAAACATGTAAACTAACAAATACATTTTTCTAAGTGAACACACAGCCAGAGCTGAGCATTTGGTAATCAGTAAGAAACCTTTTAACATTCTAAAATACCAATGCCTGGCTTATCCCCATCTCAGTTCCCAAGCAACCAATTAGGAATATTCTAGACAGTCACTATTGGTTTTGCAGCACAATTTGTAATAAGTACTGGATCTTGTAACAATATTTATATATCTCAGAAACCTCAGTGAGATTAGTAGGAAAATAACTGTCCAGATATATTCATTAGGATTTGGAGGATCAAATAGCTTCTACTCACTCAGGACTTAGCCCAAATGTCAATTCTTCAGAATTCTTCCCCTGTCACCCAGCTAACACACACCCCGCACTCCCAACATGTTCCATATAGTTCTCCTACCACATTAATTACCTAATTTTGTCTTTTTCAAAGTCCTTATAATACCCACGATATCTTAGTTATTTGTAAAATGTTTATGGTCTGTTTTTTCTCAGCAGAAATTAACCTGGAAGAACTCCTTGCAGTCAGACCCTCTGTGTGGTTCAAGTCTATATCCCATTGCCTAGATTGAGGCTGGCAGCCTAATTTGTGAACCAATTACATATTACATTGTTTACTATAGCAAAACATAAATTAAATAGTGCTTATCACTCTAGCCATTCTTAAGTACATAATTCAGCAGCATTAATTATATTCACATTGTTGCACAACCATTACCATGGTCCACCCCCTGAACTTTTCCATCTTCCCTAACTGAAATATACCCACTAAACAAGAACTCCACCTCCCCCTACCCTCCTCCACCACTGGCAACCACTGTCATTCTTTCTGTACCTGAATTTTACTATTCTAGGACCTCATATAAGTGGAATCATGCAACATTTGTCTTCTCATGTCTGGCTTATTTCACTTAGCACACTGTCCTCAAGATTCAACCATGTTGTAGCAGATGACAGAAGTTCCTTCCTTTTCAGGACTAAATATTCCCTTGTATCTATATACTACATTTTGTTAATCCATTTATGCAAGGGACATCTGAGTTGTTTCTCCCTTCAGCATTGTGAATAATGCCACTATGAACACTGACTTATGAATATTCACTTGAGTCCCCATTTCCAGTTCTTGGAGACACACCAGTAGTGGAATTGCTGAATCAGATGGTACTTCATTTTTCATTTTTTTCAGACACCATACAGTTTTCCACAGTGGCTACAACATTTTATGTGCCTACTAAGCCATGCACAAAGGTTTCTGTTTCTCCACATCCTCATAAATAGTTGTTATTTTCTATTGGAGTTTTTGCTTTTGCTCCTTTTTTTACATTGTATTTTATCTGAAGCAATAGTTCGCACTGAAGTCTGTGGACTGATGAGAAGTGGATCTGATGAGAAGAAACTTTGAACTGACTTGGTTTACTATATAATGCATAGGCAGAGGTGACAGACATCTAAATAAAAATAATTTATCATTTACCATTCATTCTAGGTTAATAGCACAAGGATTATTTCTGATTATTCATAGTTGCCTCACACTAGAAATATAAATGAGCAAAAGGAAAAAGAACCAACTGGGTAGCATTCTCCCCATACTGGTGTCCCTAGTTCTTGCACCTTTTCTGTAAGCAGCCCCAGTCAATAGCAAGTAGAACCTATGGCAAAAAGCTGCTTTTGGAAGCACGAACTTCGGGCCCTGCCACTTCTGGAAGAGCATGAAAGAGCTCATGGAAACTGTGTGGCGTCAGCCATTAAGACTTGGAAGGAAGGAGGAGTGGAAATTGCAGTCATCTGAATGCAATTGCCTGACTTTATCTTTGCCCAACACTCTAAAGAGCCTATAAACATCGGTGGGGGGGAAAGGATTTAATTTCCAAAGACATAAAATTTTCAGAGCTATGTGACCTCTGAGAGAGCAGGGCCATCTGAGAAAACTCTTTCCTGAAGCTCAAATCCAGGCTCAGGGAATGAGGCCACCATCCAAAGCTCCATCTTTCAGATCCTTTGCACATCAGCCTGTCTGATGAACTTGAATCCTGGAAAGAAGGAGTTATGACCTCCTTACCTGCATCTCCCCAGCCCTAGTCCAGGTTTGGCATAGAGCTGGAAATAGATATTGTTATGGTTTGGATATGAGGTGTTCCCCAAAAGTTCATGTGAGACAATGCAGGAAAGTTCAGAGGTGAAATGATCAGATTCTGAAAGATGTAATCTAACCAGCAAATTGGTCCCTTTGGTGGATTAATAATTTGAAAGTACTAATATACTGGGTAGAAAATGTAGGCAGGTAGAATATGGCAGAAGGAAATAGGTCTCTGTGGGCGTGCCCTTGGGGATTATATCTTGTTCCTCCAACTCTCTCTCTCTCTCTCTCTCTCTCTCTCTCTCTCTCTCTCTCTCTCTCTCTCTCTCTCTCTCTCTCCTTCCCATCTACTGTGGAGTGAGCGATTGTCTTCTGCCACACCTTTCTGCCATGAAGGTAAACATCACCTCAGACCAGTGTGATGGAGGTGGCCAACCACAGACTGAACTTCTGAAACTGTGAGTCGATTTAAACCTTTCCTTCTCAAACTATTCTTATCAGGTATGTTGGTCACAGCAACACAAAGTTGACTAAAACAAAAATCTATATCTTGAAACAATAAACAGATATGTGACCAAGATAAGAAGACAGGGGGCTTCCTGCCCACCCTACATCCCTATCCCCACCAGTCTTTACCATGAACTCATAGGAGGCCATGATGGTTACAGGGTTTTCTGCGTAGTACCACTACCCTGGATCTTTGCTACTGGCTAAGACCTAGTCCGTGAGAAAGGGAACATCCAGGGCAGAATGTACCAAGCACTAATCTGTACGTAATAGTATTCGATTCCTTCTCTCTGTTCCCTACTCTCTTTTTAAAAGTTTTTAAAAATTTATTCTTTTTAGTTATACATGACAATAGAATGTATTTTGACATATCATACATATATGGTGTATAATTTTTCATTTTTATATATAATGTGGAGTAACACTGGTCATATATTCATATATGAACATAGGAAAGTTATGTCTGATTGATTCTACTGCTCCCTGCTCTATTTCTATGCTCCATTCCTCCCATTCCACACTGAACTCCCAACAGTAGCATATTAGTAATGCTATTAACTGCCAACTTTGTTTATTGTTCTACAGTTGATGCTGTATTTTCAAATGTATTTGATTATTTGATCCTCAGCATAACCTGATAGGAAAAGGAAGGGGTTATTTGACTTAACCAAAGTACTTGAGTAACAATATGGTAGGGCCAAGACTCCAAAGACCAGTCCTCTTTCTTTTAGTAGCTTTCTGTTCCTTAAATGTCACCCAAGCACATACTAATAACAAAATCAAAATTCCCATCCTTTAGGACCACTTTCAATTACCCAGTAAGAAAGACAGCTCCCAAGATAGATCCTAACCACACATGCTGTGACTAAAAATGATTTCATGTGTTTGCAGCTATTTTAAAATATGTCCACAAACTCTTTCATCCTCCTCCCTTTGAGAGGTAATGCTTAACTCTCCTCCCTTTCAGTATAGGCTGGACTTAGCAACTTGTTTATAACGAGTAAGTAAAGTGAAGTGATGTGTGATTTCAGAAACAAGGTCACCAGGACCAATGTGGTTTCATCCTTGGTCTTAGGTCACTCTCTGTGGAGGCCAGCAGCCACATGTGAGTCCACCCAAGCAGCTCTGTGCACATGCTCACATGGCAAGAAACTGAGGCCTCCTGCCAATAGCCAGGGGAGACTGATTGAAACCTTATGAGTGTGCCTGACCCAGCAGAATCAACAAAGCTAAGCCGTCGCTGAATTCCTGATCCATAGACATTATTAGATAATAAATGTCTACTGTTCAAAGTTGCCAAGTTTGGGGTTAATTTGTTATAAAACCATAGAAACCTAATATCATTTTCTATCACTTAGGGAATATTTATGCTTTAAGAAAAGTAACCTTTAAGAAAATATGCATATTTATATCATTAATGTATGCTTATTTTATTATAATTTTAAGTATATATAAAAATATAGTTTAAGAATTATTCCTATTCTTATTCAGAGATATTCATTTAGCATGTAACTTTCTATAAGTTTTGTTATTTGTTTAATTTACAAAAGGAGCTCATACTATTTGAAACCTACTCTTTGTCCTTTAACAATATTGGATGCTATTTCAAGTCACTAAATACGGAACCATAACAACATTTGAAATAGCTGTGTAATATTTTATTGTGTAAGTATATTTAACCATTACCCTTTTAAAAAGAGAGAGCAAGAGAGATTTAAATTGTTATCTACCATCTGCATCACTGCTGAGCCTGCAGTGGAGTCCCACACATGTCCGTGCCCAACTGTGTTCTTAGCATAAATTGATAGACATGGAAATGCTGGGTAAGAAGAGGTCTATACCTCTAAAATGATTGTCATACATGTTGCCAAATTGCCTCAAAGACAGGCAGATGTCTGTTCTACCAGCAGTTTGTCTGAGAGGCCCTCTCATCATGCCCTGACTGACTGCAGTAATTAGTAAAAACCAATTCTTAACTAAAGAACTGAATCTCTTGGGATGGAGTTTCAAGCAGACCAGTAAGAAAATACTTGGGTGGCTAAGGAAGAAACCCCCAAACTTGGCTCCTTTTACTTCAGTCAGATAGTGTCCAGGGCTGGAGAAGGCATAATCTCTTCCATAAAAGTAGCTGGAACACAGTTGTATAAAACATGGCACATTCCACTTGTGTGCCTCCAGACATTGGGCAATTATCTTGAGCAACGCTCCCTGTGTCCCCTCAGGACCCTCAGCTGCATGCTGTTCTACAACACTAGCTAGTCAACCAACCCTTTGTCCTATATGAGCTTCTCAATTTTTAAAAATAAAAGTTACCCATTTCAATTAGCACCAAATAAGATGGGAAACGACCAAAAGAGGGAGCCTAAGTTCAGACTCAGCAATGATACCTTCAACCATAATTAGCAAGCAGGGTACTACAGAAGTCTACAGGTACTGGATCCATTCCCATGAGACACAGCCTGGGGAGTACTGGGCAAGACTACCCACATCAATGGACTGCTGGATGAATAAAACAAATATTAATGCCTATGCTTCTTAATGAATTTAAGAATGGACAGTTTTCTAGATGATTTGAGTGTATGTTTAATTTTAGGCACTTTTAAGATCATATTTAAGAATATCACCAATATGATTTTTAATGGTCACTGCTTTTTCCTCAGATGACCTCACTTTGAAGGCCTATAGTTACAGACACACATGGGTCACCTCTGGTACTTACAAACATGTATAGAGTTTGTACATGTTCAGGATCATTGGCAACTTTGGGTATTTTCTCTGTATTCCATTTAAATCAAAGTATTTGTATATTTCACTACTTTAATAAAGGATCGATTACTCAAAATTATTGTCACTGAAGGAAAATATATACATTATGCTACTTACCCCAAAAAAGCCAATTTCTTGATTCAAATATGTAAATCTAATATATCAAAAGTCAGGAAAGAGAAATCCAAGAGAAAGTTGAAGAAAACAGACAGGTAGGTGGTCATGACAACTTTTTAGGAGGATTCCTACTTTCAAGGAGACAGAATGAGGCAAAAAGTTCCTTCCTAACCACAGCCACTTAAAGTCCATGACTTTCCAATTACTCCCCTCAAATTTATGAAGGCCACCTCCAGGCAGGGTGTGGAAAACTGACCTGCCTTGAGCTACATACACTTGCAGAAGGTCAAGCAACTCAGACAAGGCAACACTGCCAGGTTGCAGGTGACCCAGGACCAGATCGCTTCATACCACAAAGGAGCAACATCAAGGTCAGCAAACCCCAGCTTATGACCACCATAGAGGGCTGATACCCTACTCAAGAATCCTTCCCCACCGGAGGCCTTCCTGGTGGACACAGATCTACACAGGCATTTCAGTTACAGCACAAATGCCAACTCCTGGGGGAGCCCTGTGCCTGTGTCCCCCACCCCCGCCCTATATCATGGCTCCCCTCTCTCCAGGACCCAGACTTCTATTTTCCTAATACCCTGGAATGGGAACCATGTCTTCTTTCACTGAGTTTCCACAGCCTAGAACAAAGCATAAGGGCTCAGGAACATTTGCTCCAGCTGAGATGGAAAGGCTGACATCACCCACCCCACATACCATAAGGGTGACTTCTCCAAATGGTGAATAAAACATGATTGTTTTGCATAAACTCAGAAGAGAGTTGGGGTTTTTTTCCCCCCTAACCAAACTGATGAAGAATTAATGAGGCTTTTCCTGGTGTTCTACAGTTATTCCCTTTTAAATCACCACAGGGCTGTCTTGCCTTGGTGAGCTACCCCTCCTGTCTCAGCTCACTGCTGCTGGGACCTGCTGGGACTACAGCTGTGTGGGTTCCTGTAGTTGTGTGTGTCCCAAGGCAGAGCTCCAACTGGTCACCGGTGATCAGAGGCCAACACACAAATCAGATGCCACTTCATGAACGTGTGCCTCCTCTACACTGCACAGTCTGGAATAAATTCATCTCATTTCTTAAGACACCTGCATGTCTGTCCATTCTCCTCAGCATATGACCAACCCTTACAATGAATGCCATCAACAAGCAAATCCGCCTTCCTAAGTTCCAAAGTTTATCCCATGTTCCAAAGTACACCCAGGTAGAAGCAAAAACTTTGATGATATTGTTCACTTTTGGAGGGAATACTGAGGATTGAACCCAGAGGTACTTTACCACCAAGCTACCACCCCAGCCCTTTTGTATTTTTACAGGGTCTTGCTAAGTTGCTACAGCTATCCTTGAACTTGCAATTCTCCTGCCTCAGCTTCCTGAGTTACTGGTACAACAGGACCACTCCTGGTATTGTTATAAATGTATATATGTATGTATGTATGTATGTATGTATGTATGGTACTGGGGATTGAACCCAGGGGCAATTTATCATAGAGCAACATTCCAAGCCCATTTTTATTTTTTTTTATTTCAAGACAGGGTCTCACCAAGTTGCTGAGGCTGGCTTTGAACTAGCATTCCCCCTGCCTCAGTCTCCCAAGTCACTGGGATTACAGGCATGTGCCACCACACTGGCTCACTGTTCACTTTTAATACTAACATTCATTGCTACACCCAGGGGAAATAGAAAGGAGGTGCTGTGTGCTAGGGAACGTGGAAAGATTCTTATACACAAACCCTGTTCTCACATGGGCTCCACACAATGGTATTATTAGCCCCATTCTAGAGATAAGGAAACCACAGCTCAGGCAAGTAACTCACTCAGATTCACCTTCCCTGAGCCCCTGCTAGACTGCTCCTCCCCAGAGATTCCTGGATATATCTGTAATACCAATTTCCAGAATATTCAATCTAATTTCCCCTCAATAGTAAGTTTACCCCATTAATTTTTATTGGTCCTTTTATTGGACTCTTAACTTCCTCTCCCTTAAGATGTCTCTACCTGGTATTCATTACTCAGCAAAGCAATACGTTTCCTTAATCTTCCTCTATCAAACAACCTGTTTCCTTAATTGCTGAAAATAAAACAAATTCCAGGCTCCTTCAGAGAGACTACTGAGTGCATGTGGGCTAAAATCAGAGCTCTAAAGGAGACTTTCAAAAACTGCTATCACAACAACTCATCACAACTAATTGGAAGACCTGCATTTATTAAACACCCGTCATGTATTCGCCCTGTGTAATGGAGTGCTTGGGCTACAGAGTGTGGGAAGGAGGAGCAAGACAGTGTTTGCTGAATGCCTGCTATGTCCAGGGGCCATGCACATGTTACCTCTGGAATCTGGAGTATGTCTGAGATTTACAGAGGTTATAAGTCCCTTGGCTGGAAGCAGAGAATCTGGGATTGTGGTCCTAGAGTCCCAAGCTCCACATGCTGCTTGCTATGGTGCTGAGTCCTGGGCATACAAAGAACAGACCAGCTCTGTCCTCAGCTGGAAGCCTGTTTATTCATTAGGAAAAGAACTTATAGTTGAAGAGAGTGAGCACATTGTGGTCATTGACGGTCTACACAAGAGTGGCCTCTGAGGTGGGAAGAAAGGATGCTGGAGAAAACCTCAAGCAGAAGTACATCAGCCAGGCTGTGAGAGAGAGGAGAGCAGATGATCCTGAGGGACCACCACTTCTTGTGATCACCAATCACATACACCTCAGTGGACACTGTCATTCTCTATTGCTAAATCTCCACACACTCTCTGAAGGAATAGATCACTTCTTTCTTTTGTTTCCACCAAACTGATCAGCTGAACACTTTACATGTGACCAGTCCCTTCTCAACTGCCCCTTCTCATTCTTCCATGCTTGAACTTTGCTGTAGATATGGTCTTCTGGGTTCTATGTGGGATGCAAACAGTCAGCCCAACTCAGGGTGCCTTTCAACACTTCTCTGAACAGGAGAATGAGTTGATGGGAAAATGGGCAGGAGGCCCAGGCCAACTTTCATGGTGAATTCCCTGAGCTGCTGTCCTTGAGAAGTCATCAATCAACAGCAACCCCAGGGGGCACATTGTTGTCGGATTCATGTTTCTTGTCACTCTTTCTGCAAAGAGCACAATGATACATATTAAAGTTCCATATTGGTGCAAACTGTGAGGACAATCCATTTGTTATCCATGTGTGTTGGTAAATCCATTCCCTATTAAGTAGCCAACTCTGCTTGAACACATGCCACGTCTACCTCTATTTATACAGACACAGGCTTGAGTCTCTGGAAAGCCATTCTTCTCAATTCTAGGCTACCCACAACATCCTTTAAGCCAGATGGACAGTCCAAGTTGACTTGAGAAGAGTACAACCAAAGAGTCTTGATAGGATTTAAACCACCAATAATCAACAATTTGCCTGGTCCCAAGTCTTCAGCCTGCCTATACTTCACTACATTGTATATTTTCCCTATCTTTAATTTTTTGTGTTGATTTCCTCCTATGAATAAAGCAAGCATCAAGTATCTAGTGAGCCCCCATGTGCCCAGCATTGTGCTGGCACACAAGATAAATTTAAAGAATGGTAGCATGTTATCTTTCACCCATCAAAAAGCACATCAGACATAAAAGGGCCTAGGGAGCAATGTGTTCCATAGGAGCTCAAAGAGAGTGGTCACTTCTCTCCAGGGAGGTCAGCAGAATCTGAGTGTAACAGGGGTTCTATGAGGGAAGGCCTTTTGGACCATGGAAGTATCAAAGAGCAAAGCAGCAAGGTGGCAAGGCACAGAGTATGTCTGGGGACCTGCTTAGCTGGAAAGAAAATCTCTGGAATGACAGATAAGGCTGAAAGTGCAGGCCAGATGTCAACTGTGGAAGGCAGGGCCAAGGTAAGGACTTGATCTTTATCTTCCAGGCAGCAGAAGGATATCCAAGATTTGAGCCATGGTGCTGCTTTGGTTAAGATCAATGCAACAGCAGCACCATGTAGGAGGAATTGGAGTTGGGGGTCACCAGAGGTGGGAAACCTGTGTAGAAGATTCTGAGACATCTGACAGAGAGGAGCTCCTGGACTCTCACAGTTGCCATAGGAATCAAAAAGCACAGCAACAGATTCAAATGGCATTTCCAAGGAAAGCCGCTGGGAAAGAAGGCAGTTCAGCACAACAGGAATATTCAGGGTGGACCTTTGGGGTGCTTAACATCAAAATCCCTTTTCTTTCTGGAGGAATCGCCACTACAAGATTCTCCCCCACCCCACCACCACCTTGGGTCCACTGCATGATTCTTAATGGAGCCAGACCCAGGTCTGCAATAGAAGCTGAAAGAGTCAGACACTCCTTTCCCACTGGCAGCCCCTGTTCAGGTGAGCCCTGTTCAGCTGGGATTTGGAAACTTGAAGGAATAACATGGATACAGAATGGTTAAAGATTGAGCCCCACAATAGGCACCCAGCAGTGATAGCTGGTTCCAGAAGCAGTGGCAATACTGGTAGACTCAGGGGTATAACTGGGCTGGGTTTCCTGTGGCCTGGCAGAGTGCAGCTCTTGGTTCTTGAATGTATCCCAAAGGCCTGTGTGTCGAAAGCTTGGTGCCCAGCCTGTAGCACTATTAGGAGGCAGTGGAACATTCTAAAGGACGGGCCTAGTGGAAAGAAGTTAAATCACGGGAGGCACGCCCTTAAAGGGGATACTGAGATCCTGACCCCGCCTCTTCTCTTCTTTGTTTCCCAGCCACCAAGAGGTGAGAAGTTTCCTCTATCGCACATTCCCTGACATGACATACTACCTCACCACAGGCCCAAAAACAACATGGCCACCCAACCAGGGACTGAAAACCTCCAAAACTGTGAGCCAAAATAAACCTTTCCACTTTTTGATTTATCTCAGGTATTTGTCACAGTAATGGAAAGTTGACTGACATGGAAGATAACTCTGGGCATGGGTGGATGGGGATTTATTACATGATTTTATTTTTGAATTGAAATTTTCCATAATAAAAACTTACAAAGATTAAATCATAACTACCAAAATTAAATGACTATTCCTAACAGTCTAAACACAAATGTGAGAGGGGTTTCAAATTTCTGGTAACTGTGGTTAAGTAATTGCTTCAGGACAAATAGTCAGCAATGAGCTCCGTGTTATTAGGAAAAGCTGGGATTTAGTAAGAACTCTAAACCTCCACTTATTTAAGTGCTTATGGAGAGGGATAAAAAGGCTCTCCAATAAAGGAATCAGCACTGAAGGACTGGAGTCCAAAGAGCACAGAAGAGGAAGGGGCAGTGGTTCTACCCAGTGCAACTCATCAGTTCCAATCTACACTTGATCTTCATGGTAACTGCAGGAGGACCAGTGGTCCATCTTTGTGTGTGTGTATGAGGCTGGTATCTGTCCTGTGACTTTAAGTTCGGTCAGTTCTAAAAATTTAGGGAGTCACAAACATGCTGCTGACTTCACAGACTGAACTTCATACCTTCCAACAAACTAATTTAATTCTATAGCTCCCAGCTCCCCATTTCCAAGGAAAAGCTGTATATAAATCTACTTAAGGCACATCCAACATCCTCTGGGGACCCAGCTAGTGTTAAGAAGAAGAGGTACACCCACAGAGTGGAGTGCTTTTTCCTGTGGCCAGCACCCTATTTAAATGCTTAACCAGAGACCTCAGAAAGAACTTGCTTGAGAAGGACACACACACACGTGCCACACACTCATAGCCAAGGTGGAAAATTCGTCAAGGAAAGACGCAATGTAAGATCTGAGTTCATCTTTAAAGGTGCCTTCTCTTTTCCTCTTTGGCATCACCTGACTTTTTGGAGGATGCTCACCAACTACCTTGACTCAGGGCCCAATACTCACTGTCACTCATGCTTTGTGGTTGCAGCAGCACATACTTCTAAGGTGGAGTCTGCCTTCTCGGCCTCTGTGTATTTCATGCCCTGCTTGGTTGCAGCTCTCAGGGACATACACACCCTGAAGTTCCCTCCTCCAGAACACACCAGACACCCTGAGCCCTGCCCTGTCTGCTGTCCTCATTTTCCTCGAACTAAAGGCAGTTCCTTCTCAGCAACACCATCTGCTTCTATAACAGATCAACACAAGGAGACATGGTCTACAACTGATTAACACTTCATTATTGCTCTCATTTCTAATAGTGATCACAGGCTCCCTCCTGGGAGGCCCCAGGGATGACTCTCAGACCATATGGATTCCTACAAGAATCCTATCTGACCACACAGTCTGGTTTCCCAGGTCAGAGGCTCCTGTCTTTTTGCTCTTCTTGAAGGGTAGAGTGCCATCTGCCCTCCAGGAAACTCTGTACTTTGGAGAGTAAACATTTTAGATGGAGGCTGTGGAAAAGGTCAACTCCCTAGAAATCAAGCAAACCTCGTCTCCACGGAACCACTGCTTCCTCTTCAAAATAGCATTTCCCATTTCTGTAGGGAAACATTACTTCTGCAATTTTTGGACATGGGGCTTCCCTGTGGTCAGGCTTAGGGAACCCTTACTTGCCATAGTCCCATCTAGAGATTCTCAACAAATATAAAAGTGTAGTAGAGGCTCTGCAATCAAGATGACGTTTTAACATCTTGCTTCCTCTAACAACATCCAGTGCAACTGGAGTTCACAAGAACTCTCTTGGGATGTTATAACATCAGTTTGTCAGTCCCAGAGAAACTAATCAGAAGTCAGAGGACAAACCTGTAGCTTTGCACTACTTTTAACTCTTTGCTACCTGTTTCTGAGTCACCTAACACAGGCCAGAAAGATTCACAACTAGTCCATGTTCTGCCTGTAACTTCAGTTCTGGTCTCTTCAGCTGACTCTGGAAATCAATATCCATTTCTACTGATCACAAAGCACAAGAGATACATTCTACCTCCTTCTTGTGTACCCACATGCCCTGCAGAGATTGGAAAGCTAAAACCCCATGCCTCATAGTTCTTGCAGCAAAGTTTCCAGATATGATTCAGGTTGGCCAAGCAGAAGCACTTTTGTGAAATTTAGAAAGCAAGAGTAAGGCAGAGAACACACTTGGGCAGCAAATTGCTATTTGCTCAGCAAGCAAAGCCCAGGAGGCACCTGGTTCTTCTATGATAGTTTCATTAGCCAGTATTCCAGCATCAAGTACCAGCTTCATGGGTACCAGGAGGCAGGACCAGGAGGACATCAGTGTACAGATGCTGCTGATTTTAGCATCCATTTAATTCCCTACAATAAATTCCTTCTTCTTAAGTTTGCTATAATAGATTCTGTTTTCTGCCACTGAAGCTTGAGCTATACCCAGCTCAAGCTGTGCTCCAGCAAAGATGATCAAACTTCTCAGTATCTCCTTGATGACTGTAGGATTCCAAACACAGACAACCATCTATGTTCCATTCACACTGGAAGCCACCTGTGTGGCTGACTGAGGCCAAAATGCTGAAAGCAAAACCTGTCAAGCTGGCTTTCTGCAACGATGCATCTGTCCTGGGTCAGGTCAACTCAGATGTCTGCCTCCCAAGCAGTAATGAGGCTAAAACTGCCTGTGGAGTAGCAGCTTTATGTTATAAGCTACCACAGGGAGAAGCCATATAAAAACCCAGGCAGCAAAATCTACAAGAAATAGCAACACACCTGAATTCTAATTCCTACCCACAAGAAGCTCTGAGTTCCAGACCCCTGTTCCTGCAGCATGGAGATAGTGACATCATCCACTTTATGGGACGAGAACAGGTCTAAAAGGTTTGTGGGGAAAAGTATTCTATTAAAAGATGATATTTTTTAGCACTACTATTATTACTAGCATTCAGATACCATAAGAAAAGTGAGACCTTTTTCTATACTTTTAAAGATACCTGCTAAATACTCATAACTTTTTAACACTCATAACTTTTCAGCACATTGGCATTTAGAGACAAAGTTTTATGAGCTTCATAAAAAGTCAGGACGCTCAAAATGCACTGCTTCCTTTAGATTATAGCCAAGAACTGGAGAGGGTTTTTAAAAAATCATTTCACTTCAATAGCATTGTCAAGACTCGTTGTTGAGTTATTGTTCTCACTTTAGTCCTACAAGATGGCGTCCTTACATGTGCCATACCCGCGGTTATGTAGTTCTAGGGTATTATTGTTGTTATTCTTGTTTTGAAGCAGAGATCGTTCCTGCTTCTAAGGTTTTTGATACACAGAAATCAGTCTGTCAGGTTTCCTCACTGCCAATCTTGAAAAACCACGTCCCCTCTCAGCAAGCCCTTTTCACACACAGTGTGCTTCCAGAACAGATGGCCGTCAGGTAGGAGTCCTGAGGAAGAGACGGTCAACAGGCACCAGCTGGACAAGCTAAAGCTCTCCAAGTTTTGGCCTGCAGAGGGGGAGAGGGTTAGGAACTAGGACAATAAATGGGAAACAAGAGTCACCAGCAGTCAGAGTTCCCTGGCTGAGGTCAGTCCTGCAACTCACTCAGCAAGCACTCTAGGGGACTGCAAGGGAGTTATGCAGTTTGTGGGGCCAGGGCAGGTTGCAGTTATACCTGCCAGTGAGAGCTGGGTTGGTGGCAAGATGCCTAGACAAGCTTCTTAAGGAGGAAGAGGAGGAGGTGAAGGCCTTAAGGAGTCCTATGGGAAGGATTCAGGTACTGGAGGAGAGGAAGGCTCAGGATTTCCCCCACACCTGATTCTTAGAGTGACATTTTCAAGAGAAACCTGGTTAAAACAAAAGGCGCAACTCCACCCAATTCCTTTCAGGTTCCCTAGAGTATCTGGAATATGATTTAGCTTTTTAAGTTGTCTTACCCATGACATTTTGGAAAAATATCAACATTAAAATCAAAGCACCAAAACCCACAAATCTGTGGATTTTTTTGAAACCATAAGTGAAGCCATTTCACACTGTAACATGAAATCATAAGAATTGTTCTAACCCCAAAATATTCACTTTAAGATGTTTGAAGTGTTTGTTTTAGCTAGAGAAATAAATCCCATTTGTCATCAACAATAGGCAAAGAAATTTGGGTAAATCATGACAACACACTGCCCAAATAGCCATACAGGCTGGATGCAATCAAATGGATATGTGAATTTTTGTTGGTAAACTGTTTTTTTTTTTTAGATGAAGCTGAACAGGCTTGTTTTTTGTGTAGGAAGACATATTTTAAAATATACATAAGCCACCCTCTGCAACCCAATGAATAGCAACAGCTTCCCCCAAGGACACTGAAGAATGAACTGCAAATATAAAATGTCGCAGGCAGAAGCGCTCTGAAAGCAAGGCCTTCTGAAGAGAGCTCACTGTATTCTCGAGGATCGAAAAAAAAGGGAAGCTTTGTCAGGTCCCCTTTCCTCCAGACACACACAGCATTTTATTTGGAAGTCACATGGGTGATTAAATTTAACTGGGTGGAGCAGTGAAAAACCACAGTATTAACAACATAATTCGAAAGAGAGAATCATTCTGCAGAGGGCAAGAGATAATTCTGAAAACTTGGGGCCACTAGGTGCTGCTTTCGACGTCCATCTTCAATCCAGGGTACCAAGATGCAAGCAAGTATCTCCCTGCTTGATGTGACACTCTCCCTAATAACCAATATTCTGGAAACTACCTTGATCTTCATCATTTGTGCTCTTGGTAAAAAATTATGGCTCATATGCAACAGGACAAACATGACTTACATAATGAGATGTGCATGTGTCTGTGTGCTTGGTGTGTGTGTGTGTGTGTGTGTGTGTGTGTGTGTGAGAATGTGTATGAGTGTGTGTCTGTGCACACACATACATGAGTGCATGAGTGATATCCAGAGATACATACAAAAGGAAATAGGAGTTACCGCTCAGAAGTAGAACTTGTGTGGGAGAAGGTGTCTTTCACTCTTTACCTTCTATACTAGTTGAATTTTTACTGTAAGTAATGCATTCAAAATTAGAAAAACTAGTCATGAAAATGTTTGTAAAAAATCACTTTGAGAGCCCACAGGCCAGGAAGTCTGAAGAGCTCGTTGCTAGTCTGCCCAGTCGCCAACAGGCTGTAAAAGTGGAAATGTTTCACAGTTATAAAATTCCTAACAGTTTATAAGGCATATGCTCCCTCCCTGTAGTCTTGTCATGTTGTCACAGGTGTCAAGACAGGATCCTTCCTGTGACAGTTACTGTTCCCATCTTGCCTGCTCAGAAATAGAGGTTCTGGAGGCCAAACGACTTGCCTGAGATTAAGAGGCTTGAAGCAGGGCTTCCCAGACTCAAACCTGGAGGGCTTGCACGTGAACCCAGGCCTCCTTCCTGATTGCCATCCTATCTTCACACTGTGAGCCTGGGGTAGGTCACTTCTGGACTTAGTTTACCCAGCAATAAAACGGAGACGTTATCATAGGCATCCATTCAGTAAGTTCATAGTAGCACGTCTATTTTTCCAAGAAGGAAACTGAACTCTGAGCTTAAGTAACTTGGCCAGTGAGAAACAAAACTTGAACTCAGAGCCATCTCAGGCCACTTTCTGGCTGCCACTCCATGAGTTCCTCTCCATCTGACACTACTGCTAACCCTAGATTTCACATCAGTCCTGGTTTACAACAATTTGAAGAAATACGTTCCAGAAACTAAGTGCAGGGAGAGGGGTCGAATGGCAGGCAGTCCATAAATTCACCCACTCTCAATGCATTTGAGATAAAACCTGCTCTGTGTTCCAGAAGGCCAAGAGCAGCCTCATGGATTCCAAGCTGCTCTAAAGAACAACAAATGAACAAACACACACTTCAGTTCTGCAAAGCACTGAGATGAGGGAAGCGACCTCCAAGGAAAGATTCCCAGACCCAAAGCCAAGCCTGACCATCTCCCAGGCGGGGGAGGGCGGCCATCTCCCACCCACTCCCCTGCCTATGCCATGATCCTACACCCTCCTCACACAGTGGCCGTGCAGAAAACTGGGCGTGCCAGCCCAGCGTCCCCTTCCAGTATGACACGACAGGGAGGGAGCAACTCCTTCCTAAGGAGCTGACTGATGTCACAGTAGAAGGAGGGTACTGCATCCTTACACCCACTTTCAGTTCACGCACAAGAATAGCTATAAATGTGTAAAAACTACAGGGTTCATTTAACTCCACATACCTCAAAAAGGCAAAAACCCCACACAGATGAGCAAGGGGGAGGAGACAGTCATGATGGCGCATGCAAGTGTTGGGGTATCCCTAGCATGATGGAGCCCCAAACTCCACACCTGGTTCCTGCAGGGCATAAACTGCTGGCCACAACTGGGGCAGCAGTGGGGGCTGTAATGGGCCTTCCTGGGCCACTGACTCACATCACCAGTGCCAGTCAAGAGGCTATACTGCAGGGAGCTTCAGAGTCCTCCCCAGATTGCTCTGCAACTCTGCAGCTTTCAATCAATGCAAACTCAGTGACCAGTTAATCTCCACAAAATCAAAATCCATACTTAGCTCTATTCATGAGCAATCTGTTTAGGGTAGTCCCCAAATGGAAGGGTTGGAAGGCAGTGAACACACACAATGAATACACAGTATGGCTGGCTGGAGGAATGAGTCAGTCCTCAAAAAGGACTAAAATGTGAATTAGAATACATGAAGATTTTTTTTTCTTTTTTTAACCTAACTAAGACTGAAGCCCAGAGAATCACGTATCTAGGCAGCGACTGGTCCTCCCCACATGTGGCTGTGGAGCATAGACTAAGTCTGGTTTTGCCATTTGCATCAAACCTTATGAATCCTAAGTGACAGTCAGCTTTCTCAACAACTTACAAGTCTTTTCAATGGAGCCTGCTTACCTCCACAAAGACTTGTCCTTCAGAGATGGTGACAGAAGCCAGGGCGCCCTAGAATTAGCTGACTCAGAGTTGTCACCAGAACATTTAAAAGTTCAATGCAAGCCCACAAGGGTAAGTGTGATGTAAGCATAATCATGATTTGAGCCCACAAGGTGAGGTTTTACTTCGGCATACTTCTCCACTGTGGACATGTCCCCAGGGGGAGGGAGTCACTGAGAATTAAAACAATTTCTGGGTAATTCAGGAAAGAAAAATGCCCACCAAGAAGTATTAACATAAGGAAAAGTATCTAGGGGGAAAAAAAAATCAACACTTGTTTATGCCACAGTGACAATTTTCCAAACCTCTATTTTCCCCACAGTAGGTGAACCCAAGTCCCTATGACAACTACGTATTCTTCAGTCCCTGCAGTTGTAGGAGGACCTGGGGCCACAGAAGAACTCATACATTAAGGAAGTGAAAAAGGCCACTGCTCAGATCACCACGTGATGGAGGGCGTCCCAGCATGGATGCTATACTACCCCATGTCACAGAAGCAACAACAAAAGCCCAGAGCTCATGGGTACAGGAGATAGGACAGGGCAAATGACAATGCATGACAACCAAAATGCTTGTGACTTCTCAGCTTCTATGTAGAGGTGCAAACATGATCCGGTCATCCCAAAATTTAAAGAATCTGATCTCCAAATATCATTGATGATGTCATTATGAAATAGGAAGGAAAAACATGAGATAAGTCACCAAAGCCTAAGAAACAACCATCACTTATTAATTCCAACTCTAAACTTGAAAAATAATTTACTCATATTTTGTTTCTGTCTCTCCACAGAAATGCCTTTCCCTGTTAGCCAGTGGGACCAGTCACATCAGCTTCTTTGAAATAACCCATACACCCGGTGGAGGCAAGGAAACATCTCTATTGAGGCTACGGTAATGACGACCCTCAGAGCTCTGTACAGGGAGCCCCCAGGCTATCTCTGGGCTTCTAGTTCATCTGCACAACTGCACGTAGCCCTGGGCTGCCTTGGGAAAACCAATTATAATTCAATCTCATTCCTTCAACAGTAGAGTGTAAGCTTAAGAATACAGACATCAGAGCCAAAAGGGCTGAGTTTGACTCTGGGCTCTACCTCTTACTGTGTGACTTAAGGCAAGTTACTGCATCATACTGGTCTCAGTTTCCTCATCCGTAAAGGTAGGCATAATACCACTGTGCACAGTGATGTTGAGGTAATTAAATAAATAAGTATACATCACATGATCAGAGCTTTACATAACTACAGTTAAGTGTTTGAATTCTTAGTGCTTACTAGGTCTTTGGTAAATGTGCATTAAATAGTTAAACTAAAAATAGTCAACTTTTACTTAGGACTTACTATGTCCCAAGAAATAAGCGAGTCTATAAGAAAACAAGTCACCATGAGCAAGAACAGCCAAAAACTATAAAAACAGAACTGAAAACTTCAGAAGTTGGAATTATCAGACTATAAAACGTGAAGGCTTATAATGTTGAGATAAAGGGGAAAATAAAGGAAAAGTTTAAAAATGTCAGGGAAAGGAAATCCAGTGACTCAGAAGATTTTAAAAAGAACCAAGCAGAACTTCTCAAAATTAAAAATAACAATTTGAAAACTCAGAAGTTTAATATCAACTTAGATACACATGGAGACAGACTTGACCAGTCAGAAGAATTAGTTAACCAGAATGAATCATGGAAATATAAAAAGATGAAAAATACATAGAAGATGTAGGAAAGAGGGTGGGATATATTGGGATTCCAGACACAGAGGGGAAAAGGTTGGGTTCAAGGCAGTATCTGAAGACGTAACAACTGATAATTTTCTAGAACTTTTGAGAGATATCAGTATGTCAGTTTAAAAACTCATTTGATTCTAAGAAGGAAAAATAAAAATCCACATCTAGGCACATTACTATGAAAATCCAAAGACAAGAATAAAAATCTGAGAGAAACCCTGAAAATAAAAACATTATCTTCAAGAGTGACAGACTGATAAATGGCTTATTAATGGCAAGTAATATACAAGAGAATGGAAAGATACCCTTAATGTGCTGGAAGAAAATAACTGCCTATCTAGAATTTTGTTTCACCAAAAAGGAAAACGCCATCCAAGAAAAAAGATGATTGAAAATATTTCCAAACAAATGAAAGCAAGAGAGTTTGCCACCAGCATGGTTCAGGAAGGGAATTCCTAAAGGATGTACTTTAGGAAGAAAATGTTCCCAAGTGCAAGGCTGAAGTATATGAATGAAGAGCAAAAGATATGGTCAACTTATGAATGTAGCTAACAAAACATTGCTGCATAAGATGACTGTAATGTTTTGTAGGGTTTCCTTTAATATAATTAAAAATTTCATCAATAAAGACATGAGATGAACATGGTGAAAGTAAATGTAAATAATTCTAAGTTCCTTGTATTATCCAGAAGAAGGGTAAAAGTTTGATTAATTTTAAAATGTGGTACGTATACATAAATATATTTAAGCAGGCCAGGTGCAATGGCAATCTATAATCCAAGCAACTAGGGAGACTGAGGCACGAAAATCACAAGTTCAAAGCCAGTCTTAGCAACTTACTCTGAGACAGTAAGACCCTGTCTCAAAATTAAAAATAAAAAGGACTGGAGATGTAGCTTAGTGGTAAAGATCCTCTGAGTTTAATTAATTCCCAGTATGTATGTATGTATGTATATGTATACATATAGAGACCATATATATACACATATGAACATATAAATAGAAATATACATAGTAATTTACAAGGCAATTGCTAATAGAATGCCCATTTTCCAAACTAATGAAGAGAGAAAACAAGAAAAAAAAATTTCAATTCAACCCAAAAGTAGTCAAGAAGGTAAAGAAAAAAACCATAACAGGGTCCATATACAAAAACAAAATATTAGATTTAAGTGCAAACATATCAGTAAATTACATGAAATATAAACAGACTATAACCTCCAGTTAAAAGACAAAGACTTTCAGCGTGGATTTTTAAGAATCCAACAGTATGCTCTTCGCAAAATATTGCAAAATATGAAGAATGAGAAGCTGTTGAGTTGGCCAAGAACAGTGATCCAGGCAGAAGGAAGACCATTTTGCAAAGGCCCATGGAAAAACAATACTGACTGGTTAGGGTGATAAGGGGCAAAGATGAAAGAGAACTACAGCCTATACCAAGGCTGGAGGAATAGACTGGGTCAGCCTATACACAGGGCTGGTCAAGAGAGAATGGTAGAATTTGTCCCAAATGGTTGAAAGGGAGAGAACAGGAGGCACCATCTATGGCTTCAAGTTGCAATACAATAGACTTGAGCACAAACACCAAAAGCTAGTGCTTTTAGGGACAAAGAATAAAGAAAGAGTTGGGCTGCTGGGGGAGTAATGGGGTTAGAGAGTGAATCTGGGGGCAAGGATAAGTTAGAGATGACCTGAAATGAACCACAGGGGCCAAGAGACAGAGTTTGTATTCTGTCACAGTAATTTAGGTTTATACATTGCAGATGGCAGGGAAATGCTGAAGGATTTTAAACTGGGAAGTGACTTGATGAGCTGGGCCCTCAAATCCTCTCAGGCAAGACTGCGGAAGATGAAATAAAGGGAAACTGGAAGCAGGGAGATCAGTTAGACCACTGTTGATTTCAGAGCCCTAGCAACAGTTTATTACTCTTTCTATGGGTGATGTACCCTTTCCACAGTGACATGGAACACCAAGTGCAAGTGTTTTCAGGGACAAAAAATAGAGAGCCAGTTGGGCCATTTGAGAAATGATGGGGCTGGAGTGTGAATTTGGGGATGAAAGATGACATAGAACTGAGGATTCTCATTCCCCATTTCCCAGATGGAGAGACCAAAATTTAGGAAGCGTATGTGGATTTTCAACACCCATAGGAGATTATTCTCACTGCTGTTACCAAGCTGTGCAGAAACTGATTTAATTTTGAAATTCTAAACCTGCCCATTGTACTAATTAACAAACATTTATCACTTTCTGAGGACAGTATCTGCCTAACACTACAAGAAATAGAAAAGACTCAGAATATTGATATGAATCGGAAGAGAGATGTCATTTGATTTCAAAAACAGGAGTTTGCAAATTCATAGACTCCAACCTCTCAAGCACTGCTGGCCCCTCTTTAGGCAGAAGGTCATCCGTATGAACATTTCCAGGACGGGAGCCCTCTACCTCCCAGGAAGCAGCCAGTGCTGCTGAAGGAAAAATCTTACCTTGAGCTTTTATTTCGCCTCAGTGGTCTTCTCTGTTTTTCTGAGGCAGAACAAATTAACCTCCTTTCTACATAACCCCTATTCTCAGGCATGCATATCACCACCATGAGGGCTTGAAACATGCAAAGTATCTCTGCTACGAACCCTCCTCTAAGCCTCCAGACCCCTCTCCTTCATGCAACACCAGCACTGGTTTCCAATTTGAAGAGTCTTCATTATGGCTGTAGATGCTGCGTTGGCACACTTCAAATCATAGCAACTGGAAGCAATCAATGAAAATGCTAAGACAGAGATCAGACAACCTGTGGGAGTTTACAATATTGGTGGTTTCATCTTGGACTCAAATGGACAATTTTCTCTGCTATTGTACCAGGAAATTTGCATTTGATGGTTCTTTCCTCCTAGACTCTGCTGCACCATTTCTGCTCTGGGTCTCACCTGGAGGAGCTGCCTTACATGCCCACCTGTCCCTGACACCCATGTCACACACATCCCCAATTCTGCAGTAGCTGAGGGGACCCATGGAGACCAGATGCACCTGTTTGGAGTTCTGTACGTATATAATATGTGGCATATGTATATACATGTACTCCCTCCATAATATATTGATATCTTTTTCCTCCTACTGAAATGAGATGGGATACTCTTACCTGTTAGAAACATAGGCCAAGTGGACATAAGCTAGCCCCCCAAATTAAAATAGGCCAGAACCAGACTAATAGAATGAGGCATTTAACTTCCAAATATTCCCAACTGCCATCTGTTTAGTGGCATATTCTGAAATCTGATATCCAGTGCCAGCAGCCGGCAGAAAGCAAGAATCCTCTCTCTGAAAATGGTGGAATGCAGCTTGTTGAACTATAAGCCACCATCTGCATATTAATCATCAGGCATCTAGAACTTGAAGACAAGGGTCACTTAAGATGGCATTTCAATACAATATGACAGGTGTTGCACCTGAGTTAGATATTTGATATGTCCCATGGCTACACCCTCCTTACCCTTCCTATGTGACTCTTCCAAAGACTCAAGCTGGAGGGTGACAGGAAGGAGGCAAGAAGCCTGAAAAGAGTGACAATTGGCAACTGGCTCAGAGGCAAGTGACAGCTTGGAAAAACAGCCCTAGGAGGCATTGTCTGCATGTCAAGAGAGCATACTTGGGACCTGCCAGCTCACCCCAGCTGAGCTGCCTCCTTTCACATTGGGGCTCGCTGATGGCAGTGTGGGAGGCTGGGGCACGCACAGTTCAGGGTAAGTTCAATGTAATAGCAAAAGGCCCTGCAGCTCCCTCCTTTCACCACCAGCAGGAAAGGAAGCCTTCTGGAGTCATCAGTGAAAACAAGAGTGGCAGCCAGTCCAACAACCCAGGATCCAGCATGGTGACCACAAATCCTACAGGCAGACAAAGCACAGAAGGGCCTCAGGGAGAAACGAGATGTACACGAAGGTCTAGAGCAAGGAGCTGAGAGACAGAAGACTGAAGCAAGTCCAAATTCAAAATCAGAATGTCACCTGCGTAACATGGCTTGATGGAACTGTGAGCATCTCTTCAATGCCAGGTCCTCTACTAGGCATGAACACCACTATGTCATCTAACACTCCCAATAGCACCATGAGGTGGGGAACATTGCCTCATTTTATAGGGAGGGAGGGACTAAGACTCAAGAAGGTTAATGATGGCATTTGTCCAACATTGTCTCCCTCCAAAACTCTTTATACGACAGCCCAATACCTAACTGAAACCGACATATATCTCCTCCCTAGCCTGAATGGCCAAGAGAGGTTCAGCTTTATGGGTTCTAGAAGCCCCCTTGGAAACACTGCTGGGCTCACACTTTAGGACAGGCTGGAGTGACTGGAAGAACTGCTTTTAAGGACACTGACTGATGCTGAGCTGAGAGAAAGGAAGATGGCAGGGTAGAGTCTCAGGCCACCAGGAAGAGAAGGAAGCTTTCCCATGGGGCCAACATTAACTGTTGACATCAACATCTGGCAGAGACAAAGCCTGAGTCTTAGCCAAAGAAAAATGATAAGATTCTCTACTCACATCTAATAAGTATTTATTGAGAGTCTCCCTCAGAGGGCTTCCTGCTGAGGCAGTGCCTCTCAGCCATGTGTAAGGAAGGACCCAAGTTTGTTTCATTTCCAAACAACTACTTGGTCTTATCACACGATTCATACTAGGAATGAGTCACCACGATGAGTTCAACAGCACCCAAACCTGTCCACACCCTGCTCCACAAGACCGGTCTACTGATGTTGCCCTTGGATGTTGTAGCAATGTCAAGTCATCATAAGAATTTCTAAATGCTTCCTCCCAATTTCTGGTCTCATCTCTCCATTGGCCAGTAGTGGGCTGTCCATAGGCTGTGTGATTCTTAAATGTCACTCTAAGGATAGTTGGGATACTCAGGAGTGGCCATCCATATTAAGACAATGGTGTGTGTGTGTGTGTGTGTGTGTGTGTGTGTGTGTGTGTGTGTGTGTGTGTGTGTGCAGAGAGGGCGGGGGGAAGAAGGAAGTCCCAGCAAACTCAGTTTTCAGCTCCCATAAAAACACTGTAAAGAAGTATCTGGGTAGGCCTTAGCAGAGCTGGGCCCTAACTCAGACTTTCCAATTGACCCAAGGTATGACCTTTCATTTCCCCTTTAGGAGATGACAGGTGTGCAACAGGCAGCCACTAAGGGCCCTTCCAGTTCCCAGGTGTCATGTTCTCTGTAGATCACCAACATGCTTCTGCGTCCTCAGCTGACTCTCCAGCATGGGCTGAGCACCAGAGCCCTGCATGCAGCCACCCTTAGCATCACCCAGATGTCAGTCTTGGGTTTTGTTTTGCTTTTTCTTCTTCTTCTGAGACAAGGTCATGCTAAGTTGCTCAGACTGTCCTCAGACTCATGATCCCCTGGTCTCAGCCTCCCAAGTCACTGGGATTTCAGGCATGTGCTGCTATGCCCAGCTAGACATCTCAAGCTTCACATGGCCAAAATGGAACTCCAAATTAGATCCTTCACCTTGTAGTCTCTCTGTATCTGTTCTCCTTCCAGTTGCTCAGAACAAACAGCTTGGAGTCATCCTTGATTTCTCCCTTCCATTCACAATCTACTTCTGGCATGTCCATACAGTCCAAGTCCACATGCTCAAATACACCAAATGCTACTTCTTATCCCCACCACCCTGATCCTGGCCTCTAGTACCAATCCTGGCCTCCCAATCTGATTTGCCTTTGCCTCTTACCTTCTGTCATTGTAAAGGGTCAGAGTGATCCTATTAAATCTGGGATCAGGTCACACTTCTGCTCAGAACACTTCAATGGCCCCCACCTTACTCCAGAGCCAAAGTCAGAATCCTGTGATCTGGAAGCCCTGCAGAGTTGGCTCTCTTCTGCCTCTCTAACCTTGTTTCCTGTGCCTCTCTCTGCTCAGTTGCACTGACTTCCTTGTGTGCAGGGCCTTTGCACTTGCTGTTTTCTCTGCTCAGGCAATCTTTCATATCTGCATAGTTAATTTCCTTACTTCCTTCACCAAGTTCCCAAAGGTCTCCCTGTAAACCTATAATCTTAGCCAACCTCTGGACTGTTCATATTCCTCTTTCTTGCTTTATTTTTTTCTCCTTGGTGATAATTATATAGCAACTGTGACTAGTCTGCAGTCTATTCCCCCCAGTGGAATATAAGCTCCATAAGAGCAGAGATTTGTGTCTGGTTTATTCTCACCATATCCCCAGTGCCAACTATAGTATCTGGCACCAAGTAGGTGGTGCCCGATACATTTGTGGAATTGAGGGAAGGAGCCCTATGGGTCACTGGTCTGGTTGGTCCAAGGTTCTCAGGTTGCCCCTTGTCCATCTGATCAACAAACACCCCAATATCTAAGGGGAAGATTCTAGAAAGTGGGAAAAGAGGCCTGCCTCATCTGTCCAGGTACTGTCTGTGGAAGGCTGTAGAGAAGTCCACTTCTCATCCCTTCAATTCTCGCCACCAGCCTGGCTTCCAAAGCCTATGCTCTTCACCCTCATCTCAGCAAAGGAAAATACCGCCCCCCAGGATGGCGTTTTTACAGTGTAATCCCATGTAAACCCTTCAGCTGCTTACCTGAATCCCATTTAATCTCCCACAGAGATACCTCTAAATCATCTGCTCTCGAGGAGTCAGAAAAAGCCAGCTCCTCCTCAGAAGGTGTTTTTATTGCTCTTACTGCTGAGAAACATGCTTTAATTTCTATCAAGAGAAGCAGTACAAAACAACGGAGCAATTATTTATAGTGTTTTTCCTCAGTACTAGATTATCTAACCACAGGCTTCCCAGAGCATTTAATCTCCAACAGGTAAAAGGTTTTATCCATTAAATGTTCCTCGGACAAAGATCCTGGGCCCCAGCTGCAGCTGCATGTGTGAACCTGCTCAACCTGCCATTTGTCCCCCCCCCAGGGAGGGCATGAAATCCTGTCAAAGCCAGACCATACACAAAGGAGTCTTTCCTGGGGCTGGGAGGAGGCGTTCAAGTCAGACACGGAAGAGGGTCCCAACTCTGGTCAACTGAGCTGCCTGCTTTATTGATCACAATAACTCCAGTCCCTCTGAAAGGAACAGGACACCCCGGAATCTTCAAAGACAAGAAACATGTGCAGGCCCCACTCTGAGAAGTCTCTTCCACAATGCCCCTAAGAACCAGGCCCCACTGTATGCCCAGAGGCCCCTGGGGACAGGTGGGGATCCAGCAGTCTCTCTCCGTGTCCTGGAAAGTCTATTTCTCCTGAGAACCGAGTCACTGGGGTCTACGTCCTTCAGAGATCTAGGGTCTCTGTCAGTTGGAGGGCCCACTAGGTCTCCAGCACTTCACCTTCACAGGGTTGCCACACCAAGGAGAAAGGATGATCACCCCACTTACAAATGAGGAAATCAGGCTTAGAAGAGTCACAGAAACTGCCCAAGCGGGCATGGCTTCAAACCCTTTAAAACTGGACTGGCACAAAGAGTGTCTGGCTCAGGAAACCACATGCCTGACCACAGGACCCTCCTGACTTGACCCCCATACCTCCCTACTGTCAAAACTGCCTCCATGATGCTATACACTCCCAGTGGTAGGTGGGGACTCGGCTCTGCACGACTAATAGGAAACTAAATTATCAACAGCAAAAAGCCTGAACATGAATTCTCCTTCATTAAAGTAATTTAAATGCCAGAATGAAATAGTCAATGTTAAAATATGTAAAAAAAAAAAAATAGGATGAAATGTTTTTTTTTCTTCAATTTTACTTTAAAACAGAACAGCCTCTCAAGAGCATCCAAACAGAAATACCAATGTGGTACTAATACCTGACCATGTGGGCCCTTTCCACTTAAAACAGTGTTCAGACTCCCTTCTCTGGGCCAGCTCATCCCAAGCAGCTCCCAAACTGCACTGTGCATCCGCATGTCTAGCAACCTGGTCACCTACTAGGCCCCTGACCTGCTCCCCAGGATGAGCTGAGTAACACTTGAGGGAGTACACTTAGCCCATGCTGTCCCATGGTCCCAGAGGTAGACCACCTGTAAAAAGTTAAATACAGTATAACATATGATAATGTTAAGAATATAACTGTATTATAATATTAATTGACATGTGCACTAGATTTTGATTTCCAATCTATTTTAATGCACTTGTGTCAATTTTGATATCGGGCAGAATTGAAAACCCGGACTTGATAGGTTAAGGAGGTACCAAGTCCTTGGCAGGTAACTGACACAGATCTAAAGGAAGTCACTGATCCAAATGCCTGGTCTCCCGGGTGAGGATGCTGAAGGTCAGAGAGGAGAGCAGCCCCCCAAGGTCACTAAGCTTTTCCATAGATGATCAGGATGGACCAGACTGCCCAAGTGCAAACTTACTAGGTGTGCTCCTTCAGGTGACCCAACCTGGCTACACTCAGTACAAAAGGAAGAAAAACTGTCTCCATCTCACATAGGTGGTTATAAGAAATAATCAGGAACAGAGCTTAATGAATGGTGGCTTTTTTTAAATGGTCATTAGCAGTATTTTGTGACTTCTATTATTATTAGCAGTTATTAGCAGAATTACAAGAAGCTGCTTTAAATAGGACATAGAACTTAATAGGTTTTATTCCCTCATCTAATCCTCTTTTCCCTAAGGACATGGTTGGAATGCACAGTAACTTGGTCATAATGACAATAACAATGGCAGCTAACATTTAGTACAAGCTGCATTATTCTAAAGCTATTAGAGACTCTGAGTCATTCATGTTGACTTATTGATTTTTATATTTGAAGTATTTAGTCAAATACTCTAGAAAGTGAATATCAAATATTTTTATCAGCAACTGAATCCAGCTGTAAAACAGAGCACCTACCACCAAGAGCCTTGAAGATGGAGAAAACCCATGCACCTTGTAACAAAGTGAACTATTCATCTTCACCCGGCTATGCAATTTAAATGCACAGCTGAAAATTCTACCCATTATTTAACATGCAAAAATCAAGAGAGTTGGGCTAGCAACCACCCACACTTTAGTATAAATTCATTTGTGACTTCCCTTTGTTATCTAGGACTGACTGTGCTAAAAAAGAGTTTGCTTGACAGGAAAGGGGATTGTGTTTGAGTCTTCAGGGCAGATGTTCCTAAGCCAAGCTGAGATTTTAGAGTCACCGGGAGAACTGTAGAAAATACACATAGTCCAAACACCACCCTAAACCAGGCATGTATTTTTTTCTAAGCTTCACAGATAATTTCAGGCTGAAGCCAGGACTGAGAACTGTAGGGATAGGAATATAACCAAGGAGCAGATAAAGAGCCGTGACCACGTGGGTTCACGTGCAAACCTGATCTGAGGGAGGAATTTTTTTTAAGGCTATTTTGTTCTTAAAAGTGGACTTTCTCTGACTAGGGAAGTGTTCAGGAGTCCAACAAACAAAAGTGACCTGGGATTCCCCACAGGGTTACCCTGCAGAAGTGGCGGTGGAAGGACCCCAACACTCCAGGACCCCAGGTGTCTGGGCTTTGGCTCTTTTGCTCCTTCCCTCCCAAGGACAAGATCTGAAAGCCAGCTGACTACCTATCTAGCAGTACCCCACCAATGAACAATTGAAATTCGAATTAAAAACAAGTTGGCACACACACCTACACACAGTAACTCCATAAATCTAACACATTATGAGCCAGTGCTATATGATTTATATGAGAAAAACTATAGACTTCCAATGCAAGGAATCAACGATCTAAATGAACGGAGACATGTCCCTACATTGGTGTTAAGAGCATTCTCTTCAGTTCTCTCTGTTGACCCCATCTCCTTCCCAGTGCTGGTTAACAGAAACACTCTGCAGTGAAAGCAGCCCCATGGATCCGCAGCTACAAACAAAGGTTCGGGGTCCCCACCCTGCCAACTGCAGCAGGGAAAGCGGCTCCAGCATAGAACTGCTATATAAAATACAAATAACTTTTTACTATATGTTTCAAATATTGCTCAAGACATACTTACATGAAAAAATTATTCATAGTTTGTCTAAAACTCAAATTTAATGGGGCCTCCTGGATTTTTATTTGCTGTGTCTGGCAACTCTACTGCAAAGGCCTCACTGTGGCCAGACTGGGAACAAGAAAAAGCAACGAACCTCTTCCATGTGCACAGGGCTTGATGTATATCAGAGCCTTTCAACTCTTTCTCCCTGGATATTGCTGTATGTCTGAAAGGAAAGCAGAACAGGTCTCCTCATCCTCATTGGCCATGCCAGAAAAAAGCAAGTGCCCAGCCTGACTGAAGGTCACGCAGGCCAGGAGCACAGCTGGGTCTCATCATTTTTAAGCACACCTATTCAATTAGCTCAGCAAGGCTCAACCCTGGAGGCACACTGGAAATACCTGGGGAGCTACCAGGCCAACATGTGATGCCTGACCCCGCCCCAAGGATTCTGATTTAGTTGCTCTGGTGTGGGGCCTAGGCACGTTTTTTAAAGTTTATTATGGAAAACGTCAAAGTTATTTAAAGCAGACAATACAGGATAATGAACCCCCAGGGACCCCATCACCTAGCTTCAACAATAATCTACTCATAACCAGTCTTGTTTCATATCCCTATGTTATCCAATAGAATTTTCTGCAATATTTGTGCTGTCCTATATGTTAGCACCTAGCCACAGGTGACCACTGAGCACTTGAAATGTAGCCGGTGTCACGGGGACATTAGTTTTTTCCCATTAAAATAATTTAATTTAAATAGCTATAGGTCATTAGTGGTTACATATTGGACAACATAGATCAATGTCCCCATCTCAAAATAACCCTACGTAGTTAAGCACATACATTTCTTTTTCTAGTACTGGGCATCAAATACAGTCGAGCATGCTAGGCAAGCACTCTACCATTAAGCTACATCCCAGCCCACCACTCAGTTATTTCGAAGCAAATCCCAAACATATTTATTTCAACCTTGTCTTTATAGCTTTAAAGATGATATTCTCAAATATGTTAGCAGATAGAGGGAAAAATTTCTCTTCCCTACACCCTTTTATAAATGAGGAAACAGAAATCCAGGAAAATGTGGGGTCAGTGCAATGAGCCAGTGACAGCAGGGTCACACCTTAATCCTCAATATCCTTTCAACTGTCCCACCTATTACCAGCAGGAGGCAGTGCTGCCTCTCATATCTCTCCAGTGAAGCCACAGTTGGAAGTCAACTAAGCTGTCTTAGTTTATCTGTGCTGCTATAACAAAAAACCTGAGCTTTAGTAACTTACGAAAAGCAAAGGCAAAAAGTACTAGAAATTAGGAAGTTCAAGGGGCCAGCAGGTTCAATCGTCTGGTGAGGGCTCTATGCTTCCAATATGGCACCAGATTGCTACATTCTTGGGAGGGGAGGAAAACTGTGCCTTCTTATTGTGTTCTCCCACAGCAGAAGGGAAAGCAAGCCCCACATGTGAACCTGATCACCTCTTAAAATCCCCACCCTTGGTACTATCACATCAGTGACACCTCAGTTTTGGAGATGATATTCAAACCATAGCACTACTCAGTCAAATATACAATACTGCAACACTCCATTTATATAGAGGACAGATTTTCACTAGCATCCCAACTTTGAGGACAAGATTCTCAACCTTGAATGCCTACCCATTCAAATCACCAGGGAGCTATATTGATGTTCAGGCTCCATCCCCAAAGATTCTGCTTTATCCATCTTGAAATATTCTCTCTTTCTCCTTTTCATCCTCCTCCTTTTTCCACAGTCCTCTCTCATTGATGCCAACATGTAGCCAGGGTGTTGAGTCACTGCTTTAGTCTTTCCACGTAAACCTATCCCATAATCCAGCAGACTTAGCATCACCTGGGAGATGATTACAACAGAATCTCAGAGCCTACCCCAGACTTTATGATTCAGGGTTTACATTTTAATAAGATCCCCCAGATGATTTATATGCTCATGAAAGTTTGAGAAGTACTGCTCTAAAACAATGGTTCTCAAAACTGGTCCTCTGACCTGGAATCTTCAGATTACCTGAGAAGCTTTGTAGGAATGCAAAATCTTGACATTTGCCAAGATCTCCAGAATCAGAAATTCTGGGGTGGGCCCAGCAGGCTGTATTTTAACCAGCCCTCCAGGTGACGTGGATGCATGTTCAAGTTTATACCCGCTCTTCTGGAGCCTAGAGTGTAGCTCTCTATGCCCAAGCAGCGAGCAACAATTATAAAAACAAGTACTTTACATCAAAAGAAAAGCTAAAGTCCTTCCTCAGGTTCCCACGCAAACAATTATACATAAAGGAAGACATCTCTTCATAATCCATAGGAATAGTGGGGAAGAATTAAAGAATAAAGAAAACAACCTGGGGTTCTTTGGCATAGGGACAAACCCTACACCACTCAGACTCCTTAGAAGAACACATGTCAATAATTGATGTTCATAAAAATGTCCAAAGCATTAAACACTTATGTTCAGTACATGGTCCTTAAAAAGCCAACTAAGTTTACATTTTAGAATATTTCTATTGCAACATTTTACATTTCTTTCAAGTGAAAAATAATTGCCTAGAACAATCTATCAAGTATTTCATTCCTAAAAATATGGGGGGTGGGGAGAACAAGAAGAAAGGTTATACCAGGATGGCATGGTGAGGTCCAAGGTCATTCTCTAGAACAACTATTCTTAAGTTTGTTGAGGTCTTGAATTCTTCTGAGAGCTGAAGCAAAGCTATGGACCTTCTTCCCCTCAAATGTGTTACCAGAATATATAGAAAAACTTGCAGGAAACATCAGAGAACTCAGGGACCCTAGGCCAACAGTTCTGATGTAGAGGGTCACCCACTCCAAGGCAGGAAGCAGGTAGAGAAAACAGAATGTGTCTCAGTCGAGGGAGAACCAT
Source organism: Sciurus vulgaris (assembly GCF_902686455.1). Classification (NCBI taxonomy): domain Eukaryota; kingdom Metazoa; phylum Chordata; class Mammalia; order Rodentia; family Sciuridae; genus Sciurus; species Sciurus vulgaris. The sequence goes on from NC_136475.1 coordinate 60,787,557, forward strand.
TCAAACCCAGTCCTCTTTCTAACCAAAGCCTCCACACAAAAGTGGTCAAAGGAAGAGAGGTTCTATTGCTTCCATGGAAGGAGTTCAGGAAATGCCACCTCACAATAACCACATTGAACTTCAAACTCCGGCACCTGGGAAACAGCAGTTGCAGGGAGGAGCTTGGGGCTCCCCTTATCTGCTGAAAGACAAAGCCTCCAAAAGGAACTCAGTCACCATGCCTCCTTCCCCAGGTGCCTCATCATCAGTGAGGATTAAACTCGAATAACAGGAGAGGAGACTGGAGGTCACCACCAGACCCAGACGGACTTTGTTCCAGGCTGTCACCAGTCTTCTCAGGGCCCATTCAGCTTGTCCACAAATCTTTTGCCCTCCCCTAAGTTCATGAGATGCCATGCATGGAACAGATCTGTACATCTTGTTCCTGCTGATCTACGTCAGTGTATTTTATAGACTCAACTGCCAAACTCTCACAGGTCGGAGGGAAAGTTTTCCCTGTACCATACTACTCTACAAGTGAGGAAATAGAAATGTGGAAAAGTGAGGGCCTAGTTCAAATAAGCCAGAGTCAGGGTCACACTGTAAACCTCGATGGCCTTTCTATTGGCCCATCTATTGCCAGCAGGAGGCGGTGCTGCCTTCCATACATCTCCAGTCCAACCAGGCACATGGTTGCCATGCCTCTTCCTTAGTTAAGCCTGGCCCCGAAAGCCCTCTCCTACACATCCAGATGCAGGCTGCAGCTACAACGGCTTGTTCTCCCCATCAGGAAAGATCTTCCAAGCCTTCTAATAAGCCAGGAAAAGTTGGCCAGTTCATCCTTTGAGCCTCCAGGAATCCTGAACAGAACAATCTCTTAAATCCACGGCCTTGCGATGCACTTACTCTGTTTAAACATCCATTTCTACTACTGAATTGTGAACTCCCTGAGAGTAAGGACTGTCTCTGATTTGTCTTTGCATCCCCAGAGTTAGCCTAGTTTGTGAGCATCTAACAAATGAGAAAGAAAGGACAGGAAGGAGGGAGGTGGCAGGGAGAGAAGGCAGGCATTTCTCTGGTCCTCCAAGAGACTCCCACCTGGGGTCCTGATTCATAATGAAGAAGCCATTGATCTTTGCAAGTGTTTTGTTACCCTCATCTTGTGTTCTCAGGCAAGCCCGTGCCCAGGACTAAACTTTCTGCCTTTTGCATATGTGAACTAGTTTTCCTGTCTTCATGTAGGAAGCATCAAAGACTATATTATCTAGGCAATACAGTTAGTAGCCCTGAGGCCCTCTATATGTTCCTGAAGAGTCATATTTTTAGAAGCAAGGTGGCCTAGACCCCAAACAGTACAGTTGAAGCTGAATGCTAATGAGGTGTCAGAGACTTCCAGAAGCCTCAAACACACAAGAACAGGATATACTGTGGGTCCAGTTGCCCTGTCCCACAACCCCCACCCCAGACCCTCAAACCACACATATTATTCCCATTTGCTCTCATCTCTAGCAGCAGGGCTCAAACAAGCAGATAAGGAGGAGCCTGCAGAATAGAGAACCACTAAAATTGTTACTCAAAACAGTTTTCAGTCAAAAATCAATGCTCTGACTTGGGGCAGGAGGATACATGAGTTTTCAGTGAGAACGTAGCTCTCACCAAGCTCTGAGCCCAGCAGCACACTGCACAGGTGATTATGAATGTGTGTGTGTGCACATTTGCATGCACTGTACACACACAAACACAAACACTACCTTGTGGGCAGAACAGAGCTGACTTTTGGTAATAGGCTATCTGCACTCAGTCCTAGCAGTCCCCAAAACCCTGGGCATTATAGCCTGTTCCCATCATCTGCCAGATGACTTGGCTATAGGTTTCCTAGCATTGCAGCCCTAGGATATGGATCCCAGTGATTCAGGTCCAGCACCAGGGACACAGGATACTGGAAGAGCCAGCCAAGAAGACCCTCGGCCCTCAGACTGCATAGGTAGGGAGTGCCTGATGCCTTCCAGTGCACGGTACCACACTCACTCCTGACAGCCCATAGGAGGAGTTAAAGCAGAAAAGCAAAGCAGAACTCAGTCAGACAGTCTTCACGCACTGCTAAGTGGAATGACCAGAAGCTATGTGACTCTCCAGGGGAGGCCAGGCTGCACTGGGGAGAGGGCCAAGAGGTTACACAGAGGCTGTGAGATCTGCCAGGAGGAGGAGGAGGCAGATCACTGTGAGAAGAGGAAGTGGTCATGGTACACCAAGAGGCTACACAAAGAGGAATTTAGAGTAACAGATTTTACATCTATGTAAACCCAAGGCAGAAAAATCCATGAACTAAAAGAACACAAGGGAGCAAAAGTCCCTGGGACGCCTTTCCCACTCTTCAGAGGTAAAAATTCATATGCCTATACAAGCCTACACACACACACACACTATACTATATATATAGTGCATACATGTATATATGTTTTATATACATATATATATATTTATGTGTGTATTTCATTTTACACAAATGAGGGTCATAGTATACCTACTATTCTAACTTAATTTCTTAACCATTTATTTTAAATATTTGTCCTCATTAATACATAAAAATATAAAATGGTTGCTTATTGTTCCATTATATAATGGCACAAAATGTCCCTTAGTTACAGACATTTAGTTTGCTTCTGATGTTTTAATGCTTCAAACCTGGTAATTCATCTCTGTGTTACCTGAGGAGGTTTGCCAGTAGGATAAACCTGCAGCAGATATCTGGGTAAAGGGAAACCAATGTTTCAAACGATATTTGTTGAGCACCTACAATGTGCAAAAAAGAGGTAAGAAGAAGAGCTTTTATTTTAGTGACACTGAAAATAAGCTGGTCTTGGGTATATGACCCCACATGCAAGGAGCATATTTGTAATTGGGAAAGGGTTAAGGATATTTCTACTCTATTTTTTTTTCTTGTATATGTGCATTATAATGAGTATTAAATGTACAACATAATACATGGGTTATAAAACATTACTACAGAACAGGTAATTACATGGCATATTTACTCCCAATCTATTATGCATCAGAAGTTCCTTTCGCTACCTTCAGCACACCCAGTGTGTTATAAATTATGTGCATAAAAAATCACCAGGCACTTTTTCAGAATTATCTCACAGGGCTTGCTAGGGGTGCCTGTGGCGGTTAGAACCAAATTAGTCTTTAGCCTCAAGCCACCCCTAATGTCAGCCCCAGCATGAAGGAGCATTAACATCAAGCAATAGCTCATCCTGCTGTTTTCCCAGCCAGAAAACCAGTAAGTAGGAAGCAGAGCTCCCCACTTGACTTCTGATTTCCTGAAAAGCCAAATTCTCATCGCTCTCCCTACCCAGGCCTTTCTCTGCCTCCACCTTTTTATCAGAAGTGAAAGTAGGACACGAGAGTACACAAGCCTTGGCATCAGAGAGCAGCGCTGCTCATGGTTCCCAGGGACACACTTGTCTGGGACACGGGTTAAGAAGCAGCCAAGGAGAGGTCATCGACCTCTGTCTCCAGGGCTCAGCGGCTCTGGCATGGGGAGGAGCCAAGGCTTTCCAGATGTTCCACTGAAGGGCTGGATAAGTACCAGGGGAGCCCTGCAGATCTACAAAGGGAGCCTGTTCCCCAAGTGTGCAGCATGTGAAGTTAAAAGCTCTCTGGAAAGAGTGCCCTCAAAGTGGGCAGGGCCTTCAGAGACACTTCCAAGGCGACCATCTTCCGCTGGTCCCCTCCCTTCATAACCATGGTCACCATCTTTGCTACAGACCCTCTCCCAGCTCTAACATGCCTATGCATCTCCCCACCACTCCCAGCTCTTGTTTCTATAGCAACAAAGCAAAAGCCAACAGGGTTAGAAAAAGCAGCAAACTTGAGAACAACCACACAGAAGGGCAAAGAAAATAGCCTGGGAAATTCTGGTCTCACCCTAGAAATCTGTCCTCAGAAGAGTGCCAGCCCATCAGGGGGCCCCAGCTACAAGTTTAAAACTGAGCTCTCTGCTCCCAAGGGTGAGATTCTCTTCCTTTTGCTCCACCCACCCTCTCTGGAAAGGAAAAGGCCAGAGATAACACTGACCAATCAACCCCCTGCCTACGTTTACAATTTTGCTTAATAGGGAGCAACCCCTAAAGACAGCATTTGGATGACTCCGTAGCAATGATACCACGACCACCAGTAATAGAACTGATTCTGTCACTCACTGAGCAAATATTTATTGAGTACCTACAAGGTGCCAGGCATTATTCTAGGTTGCTAGCGAAACAATCATAAACAGTTTAATAAAAACTCTTGCCCTCGACTCAGAGATACTATGTCACCTCACTCAAAGTCTAATGGTAGAGTTTATAATTTGTTGTGAATACTTTATGAAGCATGGAGGCAAAATTCAAATCCAGATCTCTGTAACTCCAGAATATCTGCTTTTCTATTGGGTCATGTTGCCTGACGGCTGCAAGATGGTAGTAAACTTTTTTTGAAGACTACTATGTCCCCAGTACTTGGCACAATGTGTAGATATTAGCAGGCATTTAATAAATATTTGATGAAATTTAAAAAAAAAAAAAAAACTCGTGTCCTCAAGAGTTTACATTTGAGGGAAGCAAATAGAAAATAAGTAAGCAAGTAATAATTTCATAAGATACTAAGTAAAATTAAAAAAAAAAACAGCTTCAATAACAAAATGTTCTCAGGGAGTATGCTATGTGTAAAAATGGAAGCAGCGTGGCATCGTAGAGAAGAATCTAGACTTCCTGTATTCCATGTGTACGTGGTTCTTTCACTTTCAAAATGAGCTTCCACACGTCCCCTCATTTTGCCTTCATGAACTGTTGAGGGACTGGAGTAGGAATATATCAGTATGCTCATTTGCCCAAGCAGAAACATGTTTGGAAGCCCAAACATGTGAAACGATTTATTCAAGATTCACCAAGTTTCATTCTTTGGATGTCTATGTATCAGATGACCAAAGAGAAAATGAAAAGATGAGCCCACAAACTAGGGGAAGATATTTGCAACACATAAAACTGCCTCTGAAGCCATAAGGAATAGATAAAAGCATAACAGAAAAATGCAGGAAAGAAGTGAGCAGACATTTCCAAAGGGAGGTCAAAAACCTGCTGACATCTGAAAGTATTTCCAGTATCATTAATAATTAGAGAAATACAAATTAAAACCGCAATGGTTATGTCATGAAGATATATACCAAATGGATATTGTGAACATGTCTTGCAGTAATATTCATTGGCACTGTCACTTTGGAAAACCATTTATCATTACCTAATAAAACTGAATGTACACACACCTATTGAACCATTATTTGGCTCCTAGGGAAATAACATTAAGAAACTATAGTTAGATGCACATGTGCCCCAAACATAGCATTGTCCCTAACCATAAAAACTTGAAAATAATCCATATATTTATGAATAGGAAAATGGATAAGTGAATTTTGTCATACTATATAACGGAATAATAGAAATAATAATGAAGGAATACCAGCCACATACACACCAACATGAATGAACCTCAAAGGTACAATGGTGGATGGATCACAAAGAATTTATATGTATTATTTAAATAAAGGTCAAATGCAGGCAAAATTTAGTATGTTATTTAGGAAAACATACATAGAGATAGTGAAACGAAATTTTAGGATAGTAATAACTGTAGAGGAATAAAGGGTGAAGGTGAAGACAAGACCAGGAATCAGTCCCCAGGGGACTGCAAAGGCACTGGCGATGAACTTTTCTTACACTGGATTATGATACATGTGACCGGGGATATATAATTACAAAATAAAAATAGTGGAAGAGAGGGAGGATGAAGCTGATTTAAATTAAGGACAGATTGATTCAAAAGAAACAAATCAACAGAGGGTATTTTTCCTTACTTCAAACTAAGAAATCATCATTTGTTTTCTAAGGCAAAGAAGATTCCCGAAGGCCTCATGCAGTGTAGGAAATGAGGGCTAAATCTCAAGACCCTAGTTTGATTTACGTTTTAAGAGATTAAAAATAAAAACAAAATAAGTTCCTCTCCAGCCAGAGCTAGGTGTTTCTGGTTGGCCAGACGGTAGAGCCATAATTACAGGCAGGGCGAGGTCAAGCAGCTGCAGGGACATCTGTAATTAAGCAGGTGAGGTCTGTCTCCCAAGCTGCAACCATTCTGCCAAAAGTCCTGGTGACCCCAAACCCACCGGTGACAGGCAGTTCTGGACTCTCAGTGCAGTTAGCCTTCAAACAACACACAGGCCAAATGTGGCTGCTCAGCCATCAGCTGGCAGGAACGTTACACAGTGTGCTTCCTGTGTGCCAAGCATCTGTGCCACCTCCACAGCTTTGCCATTTTGTCAGGACCACAATTACCCCTTAGTTCACTTAACACATACTTCCTAAGCACCACTGTCTCTGGCACTGTCTCCAGCCACGATGGACCTGCACAGATGGAAGCAGACACAGTCCTCTCCTCGACAGGGCTTAGACTGACAAGAGTGTTTGTGTCATTATTTGAATATTTCATTGCCTCCAATCCTTTTTGGAAAAAAAAATTAAAAATAAGGGATTAAAATAAAAGTGAATGTTGTGGCTGGGGCTGTAGCTCAGTGAGAGCTGGCACATGTGAAGCTCTGGTTTCCCCCCTCAGCAGCACCACATAAAATAAATAAATAAAATAAAATTATTCTGTCCATCCACAACAACAACAACAACAACAATTTTTTTTTAAAAAACACAAATATTAGCCCTCGTATAAAAAAGATGGCTCTCTTCTCTTTTAGAGAACAGAGGCCGATGGAGCAAATCCTACAATTGTAGTCTCAGATGGACCTTCCCTGGCCGTAAGGGGGTTGACGCGCTGCCCAGATACCAACTGAAAAGAAAAAAAAAAAAAAGTATGTTTTTAAAAAGCACAAAGCACTGGAAATATTGCCAAAGATTGTGTCTAAACAATGAGACATAATGAGAGGATTTTATAATACATTTTAGTTCTCTGGTAATGAAATCCCCCATCATAACGTGTAACTCAATTATTCAACTTTCATTCCTTTGGTTTTCAGATGTATTTTTAGAAGAGTCATGTGCAAACTTAAGGAACCGACTGCCTACAAGCCGGGCTGTTGCTTCTGTTCTTGCACACGGGGTTCAAGAAAGTCTTAGGATGCTATCTTTCTACAAAGACTGGCCTTGTTTGTTTTTGAGGGAAGGGAGGGTTGTCTTTTCAATGGACATCGATCACCATCAATGGGTAGAGAACTCTAAAGGGAAAATGCCAAGCATCAGAAGGAAGGTCAACGTTAGGGGAAGGTCAACCCTACGGGAGCCCCAGCTCACACAGGCAACACATTGCCCATCGGGGGAAGGAGCTTCCTACCCCAAAGAAAACCTCCTCCCAGGGCAACAGGCTAACGAAACTCTGCACGAGGAAGCAAACCCCGGTCTCTTCCCACTGCTGTGGCTTCCATGAAGACTTTCCTAACTTTGAGGAGGAAATCTTTACCTCACAACCCACATGAACAGCATGAAGTAAGGATGTTTCTCTTAATAAATGAAAGACTTTTGTCACCATGTTTCTTCCTCACAGATGGGCCCTTTCATCAGCATACACTAATGGGCCCCTCTTTAAGCAAACCCAACATCCAAGCCTTGAAGAAGCAACTAGTGATGTTAACAAAAGATTTTTTTTTTCACTTAAAAAAAGTATTCATAGGAGTAGTTCCCACAATTTGGGGTTCATTACAATTGGGAGCTTTCCTAGTTCTTTGGGAACAAGATTCAAGTTTTTAACATTTCCTCTTTTGTCGAAATGTTCAAGAAATATATCTATTCTATAAATAGATGCTAAGATTCAACTTTTCCCCTTTCCCCATTATTTCATCCATTCTTGTTCTCCTTTTACAAAACAGGCCTTGGGTTTTTTAATAAAGTAAGTAGTTGCCTTATTTTTTTTAATATAATACTTTTTTTTAATTTTAATTAAAAATCATAAATTTATATAGGACAATGCTGTTTGATTCATTTTGTTATTTTTTCCCTTCCCCCCTCCCCTCCCACCCCTCTTTTCCCTCTATACATTCCTTTCTTCCTCCATTCTTACCACCCTCCTTATCCCTAACCCTAAACCTAACCCTAACCCTAACACTAACCCCTCCTACCCCCCCCATATGTCCTCATCCGCTTATCAGCGAGATCATTCGTCCTTTAGTTTTTTGAGATTTGCCTTATTATCATTCCATTTGTATATAATCAGGGAAGTTACTTGTTATAAATATTCAGATCTTATAAAAAATTAGAACGAAAACTTTTGTCTACTCTATCAGAAAAAGAACTGCAATTATCCAATCCAGTCCTCCTGCCCAAACAACCTTTCTACAATATTTTCACATGAGCCTTTGGTCCCCACTTGAACAGCTCCAGAGATGAAGAGTTCCATGCTTGCTATTCAACCACTGGCAAGCTCTGCCCATTGGAGGTCTTTCTTAAGTACTAAACCCAGCTTAGATCTGCTTCCCTCTAACTCCCTGCAACTCTTCTGGTCCTAGAGCTGCCCTAAGGAGACACAGAATAAGCTCTCACCACTCTTCCCTTTGGCTACTCTTTAAGTTCTTAAAGATTTACACCGAGGCTCCTGCTCTTTGGCAAGGGTAATTGGATCTGACTTCCCAGTGGTAAGTGTAAGCAGAGATGACATGCTCACTGACTCATACCTACATACAGAAAGTCTTCACTCTGAGAATCCAAAATCCAGAGTACCCATTGAACCAGGCATTTCAGTGCTGTCAATCCAATCCAGTTAAGGGTCAGAAATACCCAGTGATTTGTTCACCTTCAAGGGGCTGGTTGGTAGCAGGGTCAAGAACAGAATCCAAGCTTCGAATTTCAATAAAGGGATTACTGGCATTATACCTTACCATAAAGCTGCACACTGCTGAATTCTGTGTAAGTGACTAGGGCCTCATGCCCGGTGTGAATGAGACCCTGCGATAATCAAGGCTCCCATAGACTTGGTCCAGGCCTCTGTGCCAAGCTCTTTCACACTGGGTTTTGGTGGTCTGCACACGTCTGGTTGCTCATAGGACAGAGAAACCCCCGGTACAGCGATGGTCCTTATTCCCAAACTGGTTCTGTTTGAAAGAACCCATCAGACTGTCAGAAAGGCAGGATGGAGCCCCAGGCTTAGCTTACAATATCACAAAGAGGGACGGGAGCCTCTCTGCACTGAGTTGGCTCTAAACTGTGGGTGCCTCTCAGCTCCTGAGCTCATATCTGCAGAAATCTCTGCCCTGGAATGGTTGTGGTCTGCAGGGCAGATAGGGCACATCATGGACTCTAGTTATAGATATAAAATAAATATATGAGTACATGACTGTAAAGAACAGCAAAAAAGAGCCAGTGGGCAAATACAGTCTTGTGAACTAGAGGGAGCAGGTGGGTAAGCCAGTGTAGGAGGGCCCTGAGGAGGAGGCCAACTTGAAACCTGATTTTGAAAGAATACAGAAGTAGCTGAATAAACAGGGAAGGAACAGGGTATTATAATTGGGGACTTTGTATATATGAGAAGGCACTGAGGTGGTCTCAGAAAGCCCCTAATAAGTACCTGGCACAGAATGCTTAAACATTCAGTCCCATACCTCCCCCCATGAAATTGATTGTACATTGGAATATGAAACAACTGATTATCCAAAGCAAAGTCAGTCAAACACCTTATTTATCACAATAGTTTCCTTCAAAAGTGACACTTTCTCCTGTTATTTTCATTTAGTCATGCATTCATTTATCCAACAAATAAAAATTATGCCCCTAGTGTGTACCCAGTCCTTAATCCAGAACACTCTCTGCACTTCCCCTTCTATAAAAAGCAGGTGCAACCTGCCTATCAGAGGACAGTCACGTAGAGGTAAGTTCTAGCAAGGTCCCTGGGTGAGTTACTTTAATTAAAGCCCCAGGAACCAGGAGAAAATTAGCACAGTGGGATCAAATTCAAGCACCACTCAATACTTCAGGGTATTTATAGAAAAACAAACACAAAAACCAAAATCCAATATCCTGACTGGTGGCTTTTAGAAGGGTGACTTAGTGCTTTGTTTTCATGGTATAAATTGGTTCTTTTTCTCATCTCTGAAGAACACTCATGCTGCCCATTTTGACCTTCTGCACCTACTAAAGCTAGGACTAACACCCAAGACCTGGCATTGCCCAAGCCTCCGAAGCCTTCTTAGTTCTCTTCCCCAGAAGAAAGGAGAACGGGGAGGAGAAGACTCTAAACAGAAAAGGATTCAAAGATATTGACTTTAAAGTGGACTGATGATTGGATGCCAGGAAAGGGAGGAATCAGTAGATTTCTCTCTTAAATAGGAATCAAATAGAAACGGATACTTGCTAAGCAAGGTTCCTAGGGAACAGCTCGAGTCTGCAGCCTCTTGCTACTCAAAGTGTGGTCTGGGGACCAGCAGCACGGGTCTCTCCTGAGAGCTGGTTAGCAGTGCCAGACCTCTGGCCCCATTCCAAGCCCTGAGTCAAAATCTACTTTTTCACAGTGATTCACAGACTTAAACCATTCAATAAACCTTGTTTTCCCCATATGTAAAATAGTGATGATAAAACCTATCTGCTAGATCCATTAAATAAAATATCCCCAATACAGAGATTTGGCTTCAAATTTTTTGTTTCACTTCCCCCTTCCAGGTGCCCAGTTATTTGCAAATTTCTCTTAGGTTTGATTCACAACTACAGGGCTAGAAGGGGCTCCTTGTGTGCGCACATCAGGTCACAGGAGTCCAAGTAGAGTACGTGGCTTGTGGGACAGCCCTTAGCTTGGGAGCTCCTAGCAGGCAGGGACTATGGTTTTTTGTTTTTTGTTTTTTTCTTCGGCTGTTAGCAGGGTGCCTGGCAGACAAGACTCCCAGTATACATTTGTTGAATGAACCAGTAAATCAACTAATTAACTTATTGTGGAGCAAGAACTAAAATGCAGGGCCCAACAACACATATGCACACCTGAAATTGAACTTCAGCTTCCTCTGAGTTCATGCTTCCCAATAATTTAAAAATAATTCACATAGGTCACTAGTAGAAGTCATGGGTGCCTGCTGCAGAGAACACCTCTTCCTTGGAACTACACCTCACCATTATTGTCAGTGTTAGAAAACAGGCAAATGGAAATGCATGGGAAAGAGGTATGGACCACTGGCAGCCCCCTGCCCTACTTAGCTGAATAGAAGATACCAAAACTAGTGAAGTCTTCAGCTTAGAACAAGAAATAGAAGATGCTAGGCTGAGGCAGGAGGATCGTGAGTCCAAAGCCAGCCTCAGCAAAAGCAAGGCACTAAGCAACTCAGTGAGACCCTGTCTCTGAATAAAACACAAAATAGGGCTGTGGATGTGGCTCAGTGGTTAAGTACCCAAGTTCAATCCCTGGTACCCACCTCCCCCCCCAAAAAAAAGAAAAAAGAAAAGGAAGAAACAGAAGATGCTAAGCACTGAATAGTGCGGCCACCAGAAACACAACAGTGAGATTGATGGTCCATCCATTAGATGCAAGCAGGGCTGCAGGCAGGAGCAAGTGACTCCCTGGAGTTAGTGTGCTGAGGGTGCCTTCCATCACTGTGCCCACCTGCCTGTGCACTCAGTAGTCCTCAGTGACAGGCACGGTCTGAGGGAATCCCTAATTCTAATGTATTCTGTTATGTATCAGAGGGGTCTGTTGAGCAGGAAGTATGACCAGAGCCTTGTTCCCAGAGCCCCCTGGCCTTAGATGTGTTGTCCTGTGGATTCAGTGGGTCAATCCTCTCTGATAGGGTTTTCTAGGAACCTCCATAGCCTCTGGCCAGTATTAAGTCACTGTGCCTATTTGTAAAAGATAGGTCACATTTCCACCTAATTCTTTTTTTAAAAAAATTCTTAATAATGTTTAAATGACTCATACACATATATGGGAAAAGAAAACAAAATTATAGGCTAGACAAGAAATGTTCCTTCCTTTCCAAAATCCCCTTTTTCCATCCCCCCAGAGACAATCACTATTGCCAGTGTGGTATGTATCATTGCAAAGAGAGCCTACACACACACATGTAAACATGCATATACACACAGATACACATGCACACATACATGCACAAAAGCACATTCACTTGAACATAATCCCCAAGGAATTTCTATTTATGTTTTTTGCTTCTGTGCCCTCAGCACTGAGTAGAAAAATTGACGTAAATAGGTGACCAATGGATGAATGAGTGAATGAATGAATAAATGAATGAATGAGTGAGTGAGTGCACATATAAATCGAATGGATTTCTGAAAAGTTCAAACTTTGATAAACCAAGTCCTAGCCCTCCTTTATTTGATCTTCTCTTTGGATGGATCACCAGTGGGCAGTAGCTCTGTTTCCTTCACCTAGAAAGAGGATAACTGTCACCACTTGCATTTCAGGCTTGTCATGTGGCTCTAATGGCACCATGTGGGATGAGTGTTAGTGTTATTTATTGACTGCTGACTCCAGGGAGAAACCTCAAGTGGAAAGAAGTTTTCTCGGTGGCCCCATTGCATGCACCCTGTATCACTTAAACACACTACTGTGTTTAGTGGCCTATTGCTTGCCTCTTTCTACCAGAATCTGAGCATCTTGAGAGCAGGGACCATGTTCAGGACCTAAGCTCCTAGGACCTTGCATAAATTAGGTAAGAAAACAAGTGATTCTCCTATGAAGGAATTGAGGGTGGAGGGGAGGCAGAAGAGGCCGTTCAGAGATGTTAGTTCTCACCTCTGTGCACATGGGCACATGTATACTTCTTCCAAGGTTTGCACAAGCTCACACCAAGGGTTACAATGAAGGAAGAAGATAAAAGCCTAGTGTTAGCCCCTTGATTGATGATGGTGAATGCACTTGGTTGTGAAAATGGGAATGTTTCAACAAAGCTAGGTAATAAGGAACATCAATACAACTGTCAGCACTGGCCAATTTTCAGGAGATAAAAGAATAGAATAATTGGTACTGAAAGACAACTCTCTAAATTAGGTTAGATGAATGGAAGTACCCCTTTCTTTTAAGCCAAATCATGAGGACATTAACAGTGGTAAATGATTAAATTATAGGCCACTTTGGCCAAATATGATCTGACCTGCAAACATGAATTTCCCCCAAACAATCTTCTGTCTCAGATGCAGAAATGATATATAACAAGACAACAAGGGCAGAATGGGACAGCACGGGGGAAACACGGGGCCCACGTCCTGATTATGGGCCTATTATAAACCCACCCTTTCTACAAGCTTATTTCTTCCACATGACTATTCCTTCTTCAATTACTTCATTAGTAAAACAGGCATGTAGTCAACAGAAAATATATATTCATGCTCCCATAATGGCAGACGGGAAGGAGGCCCTAGCAGTGATCATAAAGAGCTCTGCTCTCCAAACACTCCTGATTCAATTCTGTTTTTCATCTGCTAATGGTTGGCATTTGGTGTTGTTAACCATGGATGATTCATTTCAGAGGAACTGCTGTGCATCTAGAGGCTATTTGGAAGGAAATGAGGGTTTCTTGGCTTATTTCTCATCAAGCATTTTAGCAATGTCTCTTTGTGACATTATAAACTCCTTGACAGGGGCTTGGTGCTCACTGTTTTCAAGCTGACTCCCCTTGTCTCATCTGGTGCATATGGTCACTTCTAGGAATAAACATTTATTCCATCAGACAAGGAGGGAGCCAAAAATCTGGAAACTAGAGGATCTGCTCCCAGTGTTTGAGTATCAGTGGCAATAAGCAGTTACAATGGGGTGGAGGTGGGAAAGGAAATGTGGGGTACATATTGTAAGATCAGTGTTTTTGAACATCTGTAGTTTGTTATTTTCTTGTTTTCTGTTTCCATGTACTATTAGAGACTCTGACATATCCACAGAGGTCTGGCGAGTCCATGGGGTGAACAAGACCAGAATCCCATTGCCTAAGGCACATCACAGAGAGATGGATCAGCAGCACCTTGGAGCTGGGGTCTGGCACTGAAGTTCCCTGTTTGAGGAGCCGGAAGTTCTCCTTTACCTCTCAGGTCATGTTTCTTATTAGAGACTGAACTGAACTTGATAAGAGAAAGCACAGGGGTATCTGGGCGTGATCTGGAGACACCTTAGAAGGACCGAAGGAGAATGCTGGGGAGGGGAGGGTGATTACCAAGGGAATTGATAAGGGGGCAGAGAGAAGTTACCTAAAAAGGCCAGGAAGGGATGCCTGGGCTTGACATTCTAAACACCTCAGTGCCATCCCTGTAACAGGTGTTCTACCCGATGTCCTAGGATTGATCAAGCTTGGCCTGGGACACTCTTCCTCCTTGGGAGACTGAATAGGAGAGAGGCTTTGACCATGAAGTTACACCCAGAACAACCACCTTCGACTTTCAAACACAGATTAATCATTTATGGCATTTCATTCTCTTGCTTGCATAGCATGAAATTTCCTGCCTGCAATACCGATGACTGTCTTTGGATGTTTCTAGAGAGCACACATCTATTAAATTTATCATGTCTATCCAGCCATTTCTAACAACAACCAAAAAAAGAGCCTCCAAGTTGTCTTGATGATGAGACATAATTCCCTCCACTCAGAACGGCCTCTCCACTTCTTCCCTGACAATCCAGCCTCCCTATCTTTTCCTTTCCAGTCCAAGCCCTGCCTCTTCCTTGAAGTCTTCCTGGGTTATTCCAGTTCCAATTTATTAACTTCATCTTGCATTGTTCTCTAATACTTTCTTCCTGTGAGTCTTGGATTCCTCACTGAATTGCAAGTTCCTTGAAGGCAAGCACCATGTTTTATGATTCCTGTGAGTGCCATCTCTCATTTTCCACTTATCTTCCTGCTTCCCATTCCCCTAAACCCAGCAAGACACCAAGCTGGGCACATTGGTTCAAATGCATTGGTGACTATTGTTCACTTAAACAAATGTTTCCTTTTAACTGTCTGGTAACCATAGGCATTGGATTCAATAATGTAGAATTTAGGAGAAAAAGAGGCAGAATTGTTATAAACTAAAGTTTAAGAGGACTTTGGGATCTGAGAGATGGTATCTAAATATATACTGCTCACTGGCAGAGGAGACTTTCAACCTGAGTGCAGGGTTCTTATGCTTCCCATCAACACAGGACTCTACAGTTCTCTTGCTAGACCATAGCTGGTTTGATCACATCTGTCTCAGTGCAACTTGAGAAAAGTCTAGAAGAGAACTGCAAAGATGAGTTAAGATTTCTAAAATATTCCTTTAGAAAGGTTAAGGAATTTAACGGATTCAGTCTCAAGAAGACAGATTTAATGAGAAGGGCAGTCAGTAGGAAAGATCACTGTCCTGCTAGGAACCGAGTCAGGTCTAGTTTCAGCTCAGGATGTAGTTATGGACCCTCATTCAGAGAGTCTGAGAAGCAGCCAACCTTTCCTGTACTGGGACAAGGCAGCTTCCAATGCTAAGGGAATGGACTTAGGAAAGGGACTCCTGGGTCACCTTTGGATTAGAAGCTAAGAACTGTAACTTTATATATCTATAAAAAGCTTTCTGAAGAAAATAACTAAACTAAAAAGAGCAGCAGGGAGGTCATTACTGTGCTGGCAGACTCATTATGAAGAGTCCCAACTTGGAGCAGGAGCCTGGATCGTAGCCGGCAGTCTGGACCCAGCAGTTTCTCATAATCCACCCCATGACCTCAGGCACCTCACTTGCCCTGTAACCTCCCATGTCCACATGGAGGTAATACTGTCAGGCATTTGGTAAAGCTATACTCTTGACACACATGTTCTCTTGCTAGAACCATAGCTGATTTGATCACATCTGTCTCAGTGCAACTTGAGAAAAGTCTAGACGAGAACTGCAAAGATGAGTTAAGATTTCTAAAATATTCCTTTAGAAAGGTTAAGGAATTTAATGGATTCAGTCTCAAGAAGACAGATTTAATAACTGCTTCCAAATAGATGAAGGGTCTGGGAGAGCAAAGGTACCACATGGTCTCAGTCTGCAAGGAGCAGGCTAGGATAAGTCAGGCTCCTGACACTGAAGACCTAAGGACACAGTGAGTGACTCAGGGGTGTGGGAGAGTGTCCTTCTTGGAATTTCTTCATTTGGGAAGGGTGAGGAAGAAAGAGAGAGGAGGGGGCAAAACTGCAACGTGGCCTGAACTCTGCAGAAAGCAGTCCCTTCGTCCCTGCCAGATATAATGTTCCATAGCTTGCCTCTTTTTTACTCTGCCCTGTTCTTGGATCTGATGAACGTGCCTCAAGTCAGAAACATGCCCTTGAACTGTTTCCTTGAATATCCCACCTGCTGTTCCCAAGGTGACTGCATAGAATTGTGCCCACCTCCCTGTCATTCAGACATTTTTGAGCCATCTCCTGTATTGCAGGGCACTGTACCAAGGAGCTGTCCTTCTCTGCCCCCTATTTGTTGTGGTACTGGCAATTGAACCCAGGGGTGCTCCGCCACTGAGCTGCATCCCCAGTCCTTTTTGTTTATTTATTTTAAATTTTGATTCAGGGTGTCACTAAGTTGCTTGGGCTCACCTTGAACTTGCGATCCTCCTGCCTTAGCCTCCCAAGTAGCTGTGATTATAGGTGTGTGTCAGCCTGGCTAAGGCATTGTGCTTATAGTGACCCTGCCATGGTACCTATCCCAGGTGCTATTATCCCCATTTTATGGGTGAGAAATTCAAAGTTCTACGCTAATAAGAACACAGTCAGGATTTAAATCCAGCTCTGACGGACTCCTAAGGCTCTGCTCTTTCCCAGAGGGTAGACTGAATGCTCTCTGCACTGTGTGGCTGCAGATAAAAGAAGAGGGGGAGGAGTCCTGGTCCCTGCTTCTCATCTTCTACTTCCACAACACACGGTCCCTCCAGAATTTGATTTAACCATATTATTTGTGGTGTATGTGTTTCAAAACTCTTCAAATTAGTCGCATCCTCTGTATGTTATTGGAAAAACAGTTTGGTGAACCAAACATCCCAGTGAGGCCTACTGCCATGTCTACTGTGAGTTTAGACCCTGAAGAACTCTCCCAGTTGAGGCCTGCACCAGGATGGAAGGCAGGGGAAGAAGAGCCTATGAGTCCTTGAGTCAGGCCCTGACCATCTTTCACCTGGAGGCCTGTGATCAATAAAAATCACCATATTATTATAAAGAATTAAAAAAATCATATACAAGTTGTACTATAATAAAGGAAGAAATACTAATACACAGTAAGAAACAATCATTTGCATATTTGAGAATTACTCTTTATGCTTCTATTACCTGGGCTAATCATACTCTGATTTAAATATCTGGTGAGCCCATAGCACCATGCTTATAGGAAAGCCATGTGATTTTGTCTATGCTAAAAGCAAAACACTATGAAGAATAGGAGATAGGGGTTCACACAAGGGCATTCTGTGAGTAGTTTTGCCTTTTGGGATAATGTAGGTAAAGTTTCTAGGCCTGTACCTGTCTGAAAAAGTTCATTTCTTTCAACTCCTTGTACCTGTAGAAATTAGTCAGCTCTCAGCCATGAACTCTGACAGGTGTCTATTCAAATTATACCAAAGGACAAAATCACATGACCGGAAATGACCTTAACTGTCACATGGCTTGACCTTTTGCATCTGGGGTTAGGTTGGCTGGTTTAGCTAAAGCACGCACTGGTCACATCCCATTATGGTGAACTGCACAGGACATGCCAGCAGTGGAATTTTATTAGACAGTTAGAAATCACATTATATCCAGCTCCAGCGGATGGAGACACCCAGGCTTTCTAACAGCATGTTAGCAAGAAAAAAAATCCTTTGGCATATCCTAGAAGAAGAGGGTGTATTTGCACCATCTCACCCCCACACCTTTGTCTAGCTCTTTGAAACGTGCCACTTCTATGAGTACATTTCTCCATTGATGAGGCTGGACCATTGGTCACAGGGGAACCAAAGGATTGCTTGAAGCAGAAGGAGAGAGAGAGAGAGACTTTAGCTGGACCTCATTTCAACTCTTTTCACCCTTTCACAGGACACAATTAGGTATTTTCACTCAAGAAAGGGACTTTGATAAGAACCTGTGTCTACAGTCTATCAATCCAATAGGACATCTGTGGTGACCGTGTTTCCCCCAGGCCCTTCTCCTATGATCCAGGAGGGAATGACACGGTTTCTCATTCTCTAGGTCCTGGTCTCACCCTCCCAACTCTTCCAGAGCCAAAACCACCTCTGGGCCAGGACCTTCACAGTCCCAGCCGCAGGTCTGGGAGAACAGGTAGGCACAATGCAAACACATCCACAGTCAGCTTTGAGGAAGGGACAACTAACTGCAAGTCCACCCACCACCCACAGGAAAGACCCCAAGTCTAAGAACAGCAGGAAAAAAGGAGTGGGAATACATCTTTTCTTCAGAGCAACACATGCCAGCTACAGATTCGGGCATGTGTCAGCATTTCTAAAGTACACTCTATTTTCTTTAGATGAAAGAGATTTAAAAAATAAACTCAGAATTTAACCCAGTGAAAATTATTTTGGCTATTCACATGCAATAGGCCATAGAAGCAAGAAGAATATAAGCCAATTGCTTTTGATTTATTTATTCCTTCATTGTCCATCTCCTTTCCCTCTAACGTAGGAAAAAAATGCCTTCTATAACGCTGCAAGTCGTTAATCTTTTCAAAGAAAAAGAAAATAATCTAAGCCTGCCATTGGCTGTCCAGCATCTTGGAAAAGGAAATACATGTTTAATTAAGATTATAAAAGGATAAAGGGAATTGATTTTTTGCCTATCAAATGTCTCACCTTGGAGGCTGGGGATATAGCTCAGTTGGTAGAGTGCTTGCCTTGCAAGCACAAGGCCCTGGGTCCAATCCCCAGCACTGAAAACAAAAAAAAAAGTCTCACCTGTTTCTACAATTAGGAGGTCACTATAAAACCTTAAGTCTGGTGAATATGATCACATTCTATGTTACACAGATGTTAAAAGTAACTACAAGGCTTCACTCTACTGGCTGCTTTGTTTTATTTTATTTATTTTTATTTATTTGTTTTTTGGAGACAGTGTCTTGCTACGTTTCCCAGTCTGGCATGAGATCCTGAGCTCAAGCAATCCTCCTGCCTCAACCTCCCAGGTGACTGGGACGACAGGTATGAACTGCCTTGCTGGGCTAGATTGCTTTATTTCTTAACCTGGGCGGTTGGCACACTGGTGGCTGCTTCTACTTCTCTTTAGGCCCTTTTGTAGATCTTAAAACTTCATACTAAATATTGCTGCATTCTCAGATCTTCTACAGCAGATTCTATTCTGGGCTGTTCAGTGCTAAGGGCAAAGAAGGGAAATTGGAAATGCCAAAATGGAATTGCAATAAAAAGCAGAAAGTGTTTGCACCCAATACGGAAAGGATGTTTAAAGCTTTGAACCTTTACCACATCACTGAAATTCATTCAGAGGACTGAGTTCTAGTGTGATCCCTAGATGTACGCAATTATCAAATTATTCTGGACCCCTGTTGAGATTGAGCAATGAATTAGCCAAATGAAAACCATCAGTCACCACTCTCAAGTGTATTATTTCACCAGCTCCTTTAAATTTGCTTACATAATCTTCCCTCCTCACTGATCCCTCACCTAGAGACTGTGTCTCGGGTTGTGATGCCCCAGGATTCTGGGGGAGATAGTAAGAAAAGCCGAGCTTTCCATCTAGGAGAGCTGAGTGGCCATCTTTCCCCTTGGAAGATAGCCCCCAAACAGTTTTTTTTTTCTCTCATTACAAAGAGGAAACAGTCACTGTCTCCCAATCTCTCTACCATGTCATTCACACTAACTATTCTGTGGCCCTGTCCAGAGAAAGGAGGACAGGAAAGATGGTCCCCAAACTGAGTTTCAGTCTTGACTCCCAACCCTGTCTAAGCTTAAGTTGGTCAGGATCCTCATGCTCCCGTCTGGATCAGGTTTTGTTTTCTAGCCTTCCCTTCTGCCCCGTTTGCTTCACCACCCCACCCAGCACAAACCCTTAAAAGGTATTAAGAGCAAAGAAAAAAATCGAAAGAAGAGGGAATAAAAAGAAGAGAGAATGAAACTCCAGCTATCAGAGAAAATCCATACACTGTCTAATCAGCCAGTGGGAAGCAGATGTTCCCTCACCCCTGATTCCTCTCTAAGAGCAGGGCTTTTGCTGTGTATAAAACCAGCAAAGGAATCTATAAGTGCTCTAAAGAAGTAAGATCCTGACGTTTAACACCTTATTTGTTTCGTTTCTGAAACCGTTAGACCAACTGGTTTTACTTCCTTCTATGGCACACACACAAACCGCACAGAAGCCTCCTGGGAGCGGCTGCCACTCTGCCAAAGCCTGCCTTGCACACGGCACACAGAAATGCCTGTTTTATTGGCCTCACTTGGTAAGTCAGAAATCTTCCCTCTGCTCCTCCAGTTAACAGATGGCTGGTCCCTTTTGCTACACAATCGTAGCATCTTCAAAATACCCTTTTCCTTTAAAGTATGCCAATTAATTAAATGTCGCTGTGGTATGTCCCAGCCAAGAAGGGAAGGGGCAGACCAGGAAGACAAAGGGTCAATGGAAAAAGACAGGGATGAGAAGTCACGCTCTCCTACCTTCACCTGATGACCCTGAGAGATCGATGATCACATACACTCTTCCTTCTGGCTCCAGATCAATCTGCAATTGAGAAGATCACAGTGCATGTTAGTGCATTGTGTGGACAACCAAAGAGTTCCACAATGTTTCCACCCCAAACTGCTAAAACTGAGAGTCACAGATCCACGCAATTCCTCAGCCCTCAATGTGTCAAGTGAATGAGGAATGAAAAAAAGAATCAACACTGACTGAACATCTATGGTGTCCCGGATGCAGTACTAGGAGGTCTGCTGCATACCCCAAAGGTAGCATCATCCCAGAGGTTCTCAATGGGGTGGATTCTGCTCTACAAGAGACACTTAGCAAACATCTGGAGATGTTTTTTTATTGCTGTGACTGGCAAGAGAATGCCACAACTGGTATCTAAAGGTAGAGGCCAGGGAGGCTGCTAAACACCTTACAGAGCATAGGACAGTCCCCACACCAAAGAATCATCCAGTTCAACACAGCACTAGTGCAAAGGTTGAAAATCCTTTTAGATAGGGAAACTGTGGTCCATGTCCCCAGATGAATGGCAATGTTGAGATTCAATGCCAAGACCATCCAAAGAAACTCCTGTTCTTTATTCTATACCAACTGATTCCAGGAGAAGTAAGAGAAGCACAAGATATCACTCCTGTACTCCAAGTATTTACAGTCTCATCAGGGAGTTAAGAAGCAGAGAACAGTGCTGTACCAGCTCAGTGAGGAGGCACAGAGAACTGGTGACAGACCCAAGGAACCTAAAACTAGTGTAGAAGAGAGCCATCTGTGAAGTCCTGATGAGCAAGAAAGTCAGGACATTCCAGGTGAATAAACAACATAAGCAAAAGCTCAGGAAGGCGTGTAGTGCTTTTGCAAAATGGAGGGACCTGCGTGCCTCCATTGTAAAGAGAAAATCAATACTGCCAACCTCTTACCACTGACCTCTGCCCACCCCATCTTATTCCCTCCCTACCTCAAATCCAGCTAACTACTTGTGCTATGCAGAACCAGCCTAATGAAATCACATAATGAGAGAGAAATCAGAGGGCTGGGTCTCTTGGAGTTAAGACGTCTTTGCAAGGTGTGATCTCTCCTTACAGAAGCTGTGTTCTCCATAAGAGAGGGTAGTAACTCTGGAAAGCCTGGATCACTAAGTCCCCTGGCTAGCCTCTGCCACCTCCACAATCCCATCTGTCTGCACAGAGCTCTAATTGGTTCATAAGTGCCAGGCTCTCTCCCCCACCAAGCTGTGCATTTCTTCAGGGCAGGAACCACTATCTCTGCTCTTTTATTTGTTCCCATTGTCCCCAGCAAGGAGTAGCCACACATTTAGCAAGTAATACTTATTAGGAAAGGCAGTCTGGTGGGTACCTCTTCCTCCTTCAAGGTCAAGGTCAATCATCACCCACTCTCTGAAGCCTTTCCAGAAATGCACAGTCAGAATTCATTACCCTCTCATCTGTGTTCCCACAGCACCCCAGACATGTCCTAATCATGGTTCCTATTAAACTAATACAATGTCCACATCCCATCAACCCTGCTACACAGAGTATAATAGCCATATCTGCATCTTCACTCACTGTCTGTTGGTCAAGAAACACACAATACAGATTCCTGCACTTAGGAAAGGGGTCTGTGTTTGGGACTTCCAGAGCCAATTCTGGGTCACTCACCCCACCAAGCCTTCATCCCCAAGGAAGAAGGGACGCAGGGGTGACTAGGCTCTAAGCCCCACATGTGAGTATCTATGAGGCAAAGAAACCGAACTTGAACTTGAACCCCCACCAACCTCTCACCCTACAAAAGTCCAGTCATCCAGAATCACTTGGGAACCCCACTTCATTGCCAGACTTTGCCTTTAATGGTTGAGAGCATTTAAGCTTTCCCTCAAATTTTCATTTTCATCAAAGGGGACCTTCCATGTGTCATGAATAGGGCTACTGGTGACAGACAGTTCAGATGCTCTGCCAGGAAAGGGAGTAAGAAGGTATAGTGAGAAGGCACTGCCCCCAGGTATCCCACGAGCTGCTCGCTGAGTCTGGAATCCAGATGGGAACCAAATAACAAACTGGTGATTCCATGAGATAACTTTCTTCATCCCTTCCCCCCATGAATCCATGATTCTAAGTTTATGGGTAAAGAAAATGTTCCCCGGAACTCTCGCCACTAGTACTGACCCCACCACAAGTCTTATCCAGCCCCTGAGCTGAATTACAAACAGGAAAACCAACCACTGGCCCTACTGAATAGAGCAAAACCAGAATTCTGTCCCTGCCAAAGTTCAAAACTGTCAGAGGCCCTCTTGCCCCAAAGTATGGAATTTAAATAATGTATGCCTTTCATAGATTGGATCATCCCTCCCAACCCCGCCAGCAAAATGAAACACTTTCTCACATCCTCCAAGCCAAAGATTTCCCACGATTGTGGCCTCTATGGACAAAATACAATGCAATCTGGGAAAAGCAGGGAGGAGGACAGCAAAGGAATGAGACGGAAGCAGGGCCTGTCCGAAGGCGGGCAGTGAGCCTATCTTTGCAGAAGGGGAGTGAGAGCTCGCAGCAGGGAGCACCGGTCATTGACAATCAAACGTATTAGGATATTAACATTCAAGATAGCAATCAGAAACCATTCTAGCACCCTACTGCTGCCTCGGGGCTGGTGAACTGCATTTCCCAACAGAAAAATAGAAATTAAGCCATTAAACATGCCAAAAGCAACAAAGAGCTTTGCAGCCTGGGCAGATGGCCGCAGAGTGCTGGCCAAACCCCAGCCAGCCAAGTGAGGAGGCTCTGAAAATCCATCTAGGGAGGTGAGACCTCCATGGAGATGACTGGAGGGGTCGCTGAGCACAAGAGATGGCAGAGAGCACGGGTGACTTCACGGCCAAATTGGTTTCACCACCAATTCTGCCCATGATTATGTGGCCTGGATAAATGAAGCAGTATAGGTACCCAGCCCTGCACAACCCTGAGAATGCTGTCAATGGACAACAGTACCCAGCAGCTGGCACTACATAAAAGCAGAGCTGCCACCTCATCCAGCCATTCCCAGGGTTAGTTCTGAACCCCTTCTGTGCTCCAGGATCCTCCCAGTTGTTCCAGTGCAGTCCTATTCACCAAATCTTTCTAGACCTTGTACCTTTCCTTGACAGTCTTCCCAGCTACCATCTCTGTTTTCTTTGACAATGTTCCTCTTTCAGGCTACAATGCCTTTGGCTACCCCTCCAGCCAGCGCCAGAAGCCAGGCAGGACAAACACAGCCTTTGGCATCAGACCAGGGCTGAAGCCCAGTGTTGCCCCTTCCCCACTGAGTGACCTCCATGAGCCCTGGCTTCTTCATCTGCAAAATGGATCGTTGAGACGTGCATGCAGAGCACTCAGCACGCAGGAGTTAAGAGTGAGGTGGTAGAAAGTAGACTGGCTGGGTGGGCAGCCTGAAGCGAGCAAGGAATCTCTTCACAGTCTCAGACTGCCTGTCTGGGACATGGGGCTAGTAACAAGTCCCACGGCGTTTGGGCTGTTGTGAGGTTCAATGAGATCCTAAACAGAACAGTTATTACCGGTGCTGTTATTATTAAAAGCCCCAGTCTGCAAATCTTCTGCTTCTTCATCCAGTGTTCTTTGAACTGCAACAAACTTGCCCCAAATGAAAAAGGTTATTTTCTGCCCCAAGTTGATAACATGTTCTTCCAGGACATCTCATGACTCTCCAGACACATTGAGACAATCAAATAAAGAACTGAGTTTAGAGTCTTGGGTGCTACCTATTTTCAAAGCCCTTCACATACCTTGTTTCACTGATTCCATACAATTAATCTATAAGGCAACAAGTGTGAGAAAACTGAGGTTAAGGAAGGTAAATGGCAACTCTGTTCCACGGTGTGCCCCTGGGAGGCACGCCAGCTGCACAACTTCAGGGAGTGTCTCGCACACCCTGTCTCTGGGAATGTGTCCCCTGGGGCTGTGCAGCCTGGAGGTAATGAGCATCATCGTCTAGACCCGCACCCTCAGCTCCTGGCTTCCAGTCCACTGCTTCCTCCAGAGCACACACCTGCTCACAGGAACTCTGCCAGCAGTGAGCAAAATCAGAAGACCTCATCACCCACGAGCCCCCAAGGCAGCCCACTCAGTGCAGCCATCAGTCCTAAGTGATCCAGAGGTGTCTGCATGCCTGGGTTTCGGGGCCATTGGGTTCAAGGGCAGGGAGACCAGAAATTCAAAACTGAGCTTCCTCTTAACCACAAGCTCAACTTTCACCTGAGACCGATAAGCAAACCTTTCCCCAGGACAGCCCACAGGGTCACACGCACCCAATTTGAGTTCTGCTTCCCTCTGCAGCTGTCCTCAGGCAGGAAGCTTGGAGACACGCAAAGGCACATCAGAAAAAGATGAATCCAGAAAGGAGGAGAAGGAGAAAGAGAGGTTTGCGCTGGCCTTGTTCCACCATCGAGGTCCTGGATCTTTGAGTGTTTGTTTCTTTTTCTTTTTCTCTTGGACGAGGGTGGGGAGTGAAGGAGGAGGCGGAAAAGGAGCCATCAAGAGAGACTTAAGGGATTCTTTCCCAAAACAGAGGCCCCTCTGGCCAAGTCCTGCACCCCCTCCATTGCTGGCCATTTTCCCACACCATGGGCACTACAATCCCCAGGACAGCCTGGCATAGCAGAGGTGAGCCACCAGAGCAGGGGACATTCACACAGCAAGCATCTCCTAGTTGCGGCCTGGGGAAAACAAAGCAGGGAAGCACTATAGTTGGCAGTGTTTAAGCTGCTGCTGGTGCTGATTTTGAAGTTAGCAGCTGACTTAATAAAAGATCCTTCATTTGGGGAGGAATTTGCTACTTTATGAGTAGAGTGCACTGACAGGTCAAAAGACAGAGGGTAAACATGTAATATTTTCAGGGTTCCACTCTGATAACAGGCTTGCAATGGCCCTAATTTTCATAAACTAAAGTGGGGAAGAGGATTCTTTCTTTCTCAGAGGCCTTTTGCTGCAGGGTGAAAATCTTATGCATGTTAGTGTATATCCCCGCAGGGCAGGACCTATGCATTCAGCACAAAGGAGAGACTGAATACATTTCTTATGAATGTTGCCTCAATGAATGAATGAATATTATTTTAAGCTACTTCAATATATGTAAAAACTGGATCTGCACAGGTGAATTATGAAGATGATTTACCTGAGAAACCATCAACTTACACACAAACATTCACAGTAGCTTCATTCCTAACAGCCCCAAGCTGTCAACAACACAAATGTCCTACAACAGGTACATGAATGAGCTGGAATGGTATTTCACTCAGTTATACAAAAAAAATGAACTAGAGATGCGATAACATGGATGCTATGCCAATTCCACTTATGTGATGTCCTAGAACAGGCAAAACAAATTTACATGACAAAAAGTTCATGGGTCATGACCCCCTGGAGGCAGAGGTAGTGTGATCCTAAGAGGCACAGGAACATTGGGGCATGACAGAAGCATTCTATACCTTGGCTGCCAGGGTGCTTAGTGACTATACCCATTGGCAAAGGACATGAAGCTGCACTTTATTGAATGTAAACGACACCTCAATGAAGCCATTTTTTTTTAAAGGAAAAAAAAATGAAGTTCTCATTTCACATAAGGATTCCACCACAAGTTTCCTTTAAATAACAAGTCATCTTCCCACCCTTAGAGCATTTAAAATTTCATATTCCGTTTTTAAAAATAAAAAGACTCATTCAGAGTTTTTCAAGAGCACATCTGTCACACAACATAATGCACACCTACCCACGTGGGCGCACACATTCACACACCCACCCACGTGTGCAAACACATTCACAGGCACACAGCTGAGCCACCTTCTCCTGTCGGCTGTGATCAAAATATAATAATAGCAGGAAAACACTTCCAAAATGTAGGTTCAAGAGTCTACTGAATTACTTAAATCTGTCTCTGTGTGTAGCTCTCTGTTTCTTTGTAGATAAAACAAGATAATTAGACCGAGTGCTTTAGAACATCTTTTATTGACCTCAGTAACCTAAATATTTATGCATGTAGGACTGCTGAGATAAGTTATGGTACATCGTATGATACATCATGATGCAAGTCCTGAAAAATGAAAAAGATCAAACTGCACTGACATTATAGAACTACCTCTGGGATGTGATAGGTGGGGGTGGCAGGAGAAGTGAGGCACAAAGTGTTTGTTATGTTCTTCAGCCATAGGGACAAAGGGGGAACCTACGTGGGTGTGTGTGCACGCACGCACACACACACACGCAGTTGTTTTGGAGATAGACTATCTCTAGGAGGAGTCTTAATCAACAGGAAACAGGGGCTGCCTCAAGAGACAGACATTACAGAATGAGAGGAACAGAGATAGGAGAGGAAGCTGATTCTTATTCTTCACTATAAACCTTTTTGAACCATTAGGAGGCTGAAGCAGGAGGATCATAATTTCAAGGCCAGCCTCCACAATTTAGCAAGGCCCTAAGCAAATTAGTAAGACCCTGTCTCAAAATTTAAAAAATAATATAAAAAGGGTTGGGAAGGTAGCTCACAGTAGAACTCCTCTGGGTTCAATCCCTCATATCAAAAAATAAATAAAATTTTTAAAAAATAAATAAAAAATATGTTCCAAGATAACCTGTTACAAAGTTTAAGTTAATATCTTTTTTAAAAAACAAAATGTCCCTTCACTTCACTGCTGCTTCTAACCTCCAAACCCCCAAGAATATAGCCGACTTCAGTTACCAGACACACCTTAAATAAATGCCCCCTCAAATCTGACTGGCAGATTGCTTTCCCATCAACCACAGAACCACTGAGTGGCGCCCATCATCTCTTAGGAAACTCATGTCGTCTGGACCAGAGACCTGTGTTACACGTCCTAGCTCTCAATGTGCTGGAGAAGGAGAAACTCAAGTTAGCACCTGCTTGCTGTCTTCAACAGGACTCGGAAAGGATCCTGGAGAGCTAGCTCCCTCTGATGACAGAGGTTGCCAGAAAACAGATAACTCTGTACATAAATGCCCTCCTGAGCCGGGAAAATATGAAAAGCTACCAAACCTACAGTGGAGAGTGTTTAATGATTTACAAAGCATCCTCTGGCCTGGTCACAATGTAGTGTTTCTGTCTTCTTTGAGGGAAATGGCAGTACGTGACTGTCTACCCTAAGAGGAGGTAGTGAGTGCAAACCACAGGAAAATGTAGCCACTTACATTAGAAAGAGAAAAATTCCCCGCTCTCAATCTGCACTTTGCAGTTTGCATTTTGTTTTGGAACGGTCACTCTCACTGGGTGTATTTGGATATGTGTTTTATTTTACATTTTCTATTTCTTACGCTAATCCAGTGTATCTCAGTGGTGGAGAGGAATGGCTTTGAAGCTAGTCACCAGGGTTCAAATCCTGGCTCTGCCTATTATAAGCTGTGTGGCACTGGCTTTGATTTCCTCATCTGATAGATTGAGAATGTCACTATGATGCCAGAAGGATTCAACAAGATGGCGAAGCTCTTGGAATTGTGCCTGGCCTGCAGCTTGCTGCCCAGACATTAACTGCTGGATTATTGTTATTATTTCCACCCAAACCATGAACATCTCAACAGCAAAGCCACATCCTCCTTTCGAGGGTTCCACAGCTCCTGATCCAATGATGGACACCAGGCAGATAATCAGTAAAGGGACAAATCGACTGAATGAATCCACATGGAGAAAAACTCAGTTAGCAGCTCAGAATTTTGCAACAACAAAACTGTTATCTTTATTCCAGGACTTATCTGTCTGATAACATCACAATCTAGCAGAACCTTTCACCAATGGCTGCTCACAAAGATGACTCCCTTCAAAATTGAACATATTGTCATTGTTATCCAACCCTTTGAGCTCCTCTAGAGGAGAGATTGTTTTATTCATAATAATCAACACAGTTCTAATAAACACTCTTTACTGAGCACTCTGTTATCTGTGCAAAGGAGGAATATCCTTATTCCTAAAAGCTGCGTAGGTGACAAGACTGAGACTCAGAGATTGAAATAACCTGTGCACTTTCTCACACCCTGGAAAAGAGAAGCGTGGATGGAAGCAGGACTCTTCAACACCAGACCCAGCACTCCCGATGTTACCCTGGAGCTTGGCACCTGCCCAGTAGGCAGCAGGTGCTCCAGGAGACTGTGAAAGAACAAATTGTGAGCTGTTCCTGGAGCCCATGCTGTGTGGATAATGATAACAGAGTTGCTTCTTGGACACAAGGGCAATGAAAGTAAAGCCCTATCATTGCCCTCCTGGAGTGCTGGCTTAAAGCACACCAAACCCACAAGCAAGACAGCTGGGCAGCTCAGACTGGGCACAGATGTGATGCAGGCTGCCCGACTTCAGGGAATTAATGACCTCCGGGGACCATTCCTGCATGGTGATATTCTGTACATCAAGTCCTATTTGCCATTGCTTCTCTTCTTTTCATAAAAATTGTGGAAGCATGAAATTTACAAGTCAGAAGTAACTTTGAAAAGACTTGGTTTAAGTTTGCAAAGAAACAAAACAAGGATAATTTTTTTTTTCCTTTTTCCTACAAAATTAGCCAAATTTTCCTTTGGACTATGTATTTCTATGTTATTTGTTAATTAAAATATAACCAAAACTCACTATTGTGATGTGTTTGGTTTTAAAAAATCAGAAAGCTACGTGTCCATTTGTGATGATACACAACAGTCCTCTGTCCCATTGGTCCCCAGAGGGAACTGATTTTAACAGTTCCGGCTTGAGTTTTATTCTCGTGGTCATTGTCAAGTTACTAAATAAAATGCATGTATCTCAATTCCCTGATTTCTTTCTTGCTCTGCAGACGAGATAGGTGAAGATTTAGCTCACTCACAACCTTTTTCCTCCATCCCTCCTTCCATTTCCACAAAATAATTACACATCACAAACTCTCAGTTTCGGGCAGAGGATAAAGCTCAGTGGTGAAGTGCTTGTCTAGCATGCATGGGGCCCTGGGTTAAGAGAGAGAGAGAGAGAGAGAGAGGGAGGAAAAGAGAAGAAAAGAAAGAAAGAGAAGGAAGAGAGAGAAGGAGGGAAGAAGAGCAGAAGACTAGAGAAGAAACGGGAGAGAGGAAGGAAGGCTCTGTCATCTGTCTTTATCTTTGGATTCTCAAGGTTGACAACATTGACATTCTGTTCTCTAATCAGAATTAAGTTCCATGTGTAAACATTGGTTCTAAAATCTGAAAACTAGTTAGTAGTATTTACATATTATGCCTTTGTAAATTGTATTAGCTACACTTTCCACAGGCCCAATGTGGTGACACATAGGCCACTCAATGGATAATGTATCTACCATCAAGTTCAAATGGATTCTTCTTTTTTCACTCTACCAATTGCCTTTCTCAGATCTTGAAGTTTCCCTGGGGTCATTGTCTCTCAGGGTTTGCCCTCTGGAGACCCTCACTATCCTCTCTCCCTTGTCTGCCTGGACTGCCCTCTTAGCTGCACAGCTACAGAGTTGCACGTCTTTTCATTGCTCAGCTGGGTACAGCCACTGTTATTAGAATCCATTATCTTCTTTGTTCTGGATCATTCCCTTGGTTTTGCTAGTAGAGTGCATTCTGATTGAAATACTGATCAAGAGTGGATAGAAAGCCAATTATCAAAGACCTTTCCACCTGTCCTCACACATAATTGATAATTTGGCTAGATACAAAATTCTAGGTTAAAATAATCATCATCTATCAAAACCTTCTAACACCAATACTGTCAATAGGCGGGTGCTGCTTGACTGTTCTGCTTAGTTTGCCTGTTTTGTTTTCATTCTCTGGAAGTCTGAGACCTGTTTTACTCTCTGAGTTTTGAAATTTCACAATGATGTGTGTCGGGGAGTCTTTTCTGATCCAGTGTGCTGAAGGAAACAACTTGTGGGAGATCCTCTTCTATCTGCACATTGAGGCTGGCCTCTTTGTTCTCCTTTTTATGAAATGCTCATGCAGGTGTTGGACCCATAGGCTTGATCTTTAGGTCTCTTACCATGTGGTATACAGATTTCCATTCCTTTTATCTTTTTATTCCATATTCTAGATCTCCTTGATCTTTATCTTGTAATCCTTCCACTGCATTTATTTCTGACAATACATTGAGTTTCCAAAAGTACCTTCCTATTTTCTTGTGGCCCTCTTTTTTTAATTTTTTTTGGTTTATGAACACAACACCTCTCTAAGGATACCAGTCCTAATTGCCCTTAGGGGTAGATGCTCAGAGTTGGGCCTTAGAGAGCAGGAACCCCTGACTAGAAGATGGCTTCCTCTAGAAAGGACACCTCTACTGCTTTTCCGGTTATTTCTAAGCCATGATAGCATTTATTTTTCAAAGCACCTGCCAGTTTTATACCCTGGGAGTCACAGTCTGGCTCTGGATCCCTCTGCAGTGAGAGTGGAGAGCACACGGCTCCACCCACAGGTCCCCCTCAGATGCTCACCTTCAGCCACAGTGCTCATCTGCACCCTCTGGGGAAAGCACAGTCCCCCAGCCTGGTGCCAGGCTCTGCAGACACGCTGGCTCGAGGCAGGCTCTAGGACCCTCTGTCCCTGTTCTGGGCTGTGACTCTTGGGTGCATCGAGCCTGCTCCATCACTCACCACCCTGCCCTCTACTCTCACCTTCGAGATGGTCACTGCAATAGTGTGACGATGGCCTCCCTTTCCTAGCTCTATGGCTACGGGCCTGCCACCCTTCTTCCTCTTCTATTACTTAGATGGAGTTTTTTGGGTTTTTTAAAAAATATTTTTAGCTGTAAGTAGACACAATAGCTTTGTTTTGTTATGTGATGCTGAGAATCGAACCTTGTGCCTCACACGTGCCAGGCAAGTGCTCTACCACTGAGCCACAACCCCAGCCCCTTAGATGGAGTTTTGAGCAGCCAAAGAAACAAACACGATCTCCAAGGCCACCTTGAATGGAAATTCCCAAAACACATCATCTGAAATGATAATATGCAGTGCCGGAGAGAGCGGGGAGAAACAGACGCGGTTCCACACTGCTGATGAAGTGTAAATTGGTACAAATTTTGTAGAGTGTTTTGGCGTTATATAACAAAAAAATCCCTTGACCTTGCAATTCTACTTCTGGGAATTTATCCCAAATTACACATGTGCAAAAAGATTTAACTGCAAGGATGATCGCTACAGCATTTTTTGTTTGTTTATTTGTTTGTACCAAGAATTAAACCCAGAGGCAATTAACCACTGAGTCACATCCCCAGCCCTTTTTATTTATTTTTTTTTATTTTGAGAAAGAGTATCATGAAGTTACCTAGGGACTTGCTAAATTGCTGAGGCTGGCTTGGAACTTGCAATCCTCCTGCTTCAGCCTCCTGATCTGCTGGGATTACAAGCCTGCACCACCATGCCTGTTCACTACAGTAATTAAGAGTATAAAATTACAAAGTAACTGGTTAGTAATAGCAAACTATTTAAATAAGTTGTAGCATATTCAAATTATTAGATACCATATAATCATGAAAAAAATCTTTAGAATCATATTAATAACATGGAATGATATTCACAATATGGTATTACATGGAAGAATTAGATCATAAAGAAATATGTATTCTGTGATCCAGTTTTGTCCACCTAGGATTTGTTTGTTGTAGATGCACACACAAAGGAAAAGAAGGTCAACTACAGAGGAGTGGGATACCGTGTGATTTCTACTTTCTATTATAACTTTCAGGTTATAATAGGTTTTTGCTTTACGAACATTATCTAATTCAATCTCCTCATACACAGGTAAGGAACCTGACATGATGAGGTTGAGTCATCCATTCAAGCACCTAAGCAAACTATTTTAGAGCTAAAAGAAAGAAAAACAAACTCAGTTATCTTAATTTTCAGTTCTTTCAGGCACAAGTTAAAAATGAGACAAATCATTCTAAATTTGCATCTTTTTTTTTTTGGCGGTGCTGGGGATCAAACCCAGGGCCTTGTGCTTGTAAGGCAAGCACTCTACTAACTGAGCTATCTCCCCAGCCCCCATCTTTCTTTTAAAATATAATTTTCTGGTCAAATAGTAACAGCACCACTCAGTTTCAATCATTAATTATGAGTGATAAGTAGCTGGGGTATTCCTCAGTTGGATACACCTTGAACATATTAAGAAAAAGCTTCAAATAACATAAACTAGGTTAAAAATCCTTTGCTTTGATCTCATGTCCTTCTCTATAGGATAATGTTCCTCCAATTTTGTGGGATGACCAGCTCCACATTTTTTTATACGATGTTACCTTTAAACTACCTTTAATGTAACACATTGTCATGGCCATACAGACTTCACTGATTAGGTGACAAGCAAATATTCCCATTAGGAAGTGACCACACAGTGTCGCTCACCCAGCCATCAAGAGCTGCCCTCTTGGTTTCCATGTCATTCTTAGGAGTATTTTCCCCTATTTGTCTTGAACGGTCAATAAAACAGGAAAAAAGAAAAAGAAAAATGCTGATTCTAAGAAAAACAAAGTCCTCAAACTTAGATCATGCAAGCAAGGCCTCAAACTTAGATCATGTAAGTAAGGCAGATCAAAATTAGTGATATTTTCCCTTTAATTGGATATCCATCAATTGACTCTGTTGAATTTTGAAAGAAAAATGTTTAAAACTTTTAGATTTGCATCAAGATGGTAAAGAGGATGTAACTAAGATTTAACAGTTTTTCAATTTCTGGAATGGGGACTACCTTTACACAGAATCTGATGAGCATCTTGGAACATTCAACTGATTTCCATAACTAAATGAATACAGAAGTTTTCAGATACAGATTACACATGAAAGCAGGGACCATCTATCCTGAAAATGGGCAACTCCTGCATCTATTCTGTGCTTGTTTCTACACTCTTACAACATCTGGGCCTTTACAAATGAACAGGTTCATACAGCCAGACACCGTGGAAGCGCACACCAACCTCTTAACTAGAAGGGAAGATGCTGAAGTGCACAGACAAGGGGATCTGAAAACAGTGTGTTCACACTCCACATGTCAGAATGCCACCTCTGGGCGTGGCTTTCTGTCCTGGATATTAGATTTCCACATGCAATCTGGGCCAGGATGGATAAAGGTTCTATCACTTGCCACATGTTTCAGACCCACCCAAGGGATTCTGTGAGCTCAGACCCAGAGTGTGAGGATGGTTTAGGGCCATTACAATTGTTAATTAATTATGAGATGGCAGGGCTTGCAGAAAGTGGAAGAAAGAAACCACTCCCCAGGCACAAAGGAAGTTCTCTGCCTTTCAAGGACATCAAAGGGAAATAAAGTTTAAAACTTTTAAGTCTATGCTTATATCTGTCAATGCTTTGTTTATTACCCAGGGTAGAAGAAACTGGAAACTAGTTTCCTCAATAGACCTTTTCTAATTTGTTTTGCTTTATCTTTTACTTGGCATGTTTTATGCCTTATTTGCAAAAAGGCAAGTTCAAAAGTCTAGATTTAGAGACTATGTGAATTGATTCCAGGTCAACAAGGAAAATCTTCCTGATAATTGGAAGGACCAGCCCTGCACTTATCTGGAACAGAGAGGGAAGTAAGTGTAAAGACCTGGAGACAGGACAGATCTTAGCCTTTTCCAGGAGTCAGTGGAGATGGGAATGACTGGGACCAAGTGGGGGAAGCAACTGGAGCTGAAGTCAAAGAGGTGATACATGGCAAATACTTTACTACGGGTCTGAGTGGCATGGGCAGCCACAGGAGAGTTTGAGCCAAGCAGTGGCATGCTGTGATGCTCCTTTAAAAGGACCCATCAAGATGCTGTGTAAAAAACAAAACTTAGCCACAAATGAGGAAGCAAGAGGGCCTCTTAGGAGGTCATCGCAATAATCCAGGCAAGAAGGAATGGTGTTTTGGAAGGGGTGGTAGGAGTGTAAGTAATGATAGCCAGAGTCTGCATATCTTTAGAAGTTGGACCAAGAGGATGTGCTGAGGGCTTGCTCATAGGGTGTGAGATGAAGAGAAGAGTTAGGCATAGCACAGAGATTTCTGGCCTGAGCAAAAACATGGAACTGCCCTTCACTGAGCAGAAGACCATGTGCAGAACAAGGAGGGCCTGGGCATCAGGAGCAGGTTGATATGGGTTAAATGTACACAGCTGGGGACAACTGGAGACACCAATCTGAAGTTCAGGGGAAAGACCCAAGCTTAAAATATAAATTTGGTAATCCGTGCAGGTAGATTGATGATACAGATCCACAACTCCTGACCCACAATTCTGACAGTCAGAAAATCTTAAAATTTGAAAATTTGTTTGAAGTTTGGATCAAAATCAAATGTCAACAAAACCTGACCTAAATTAATACAAAGCTACTTATTACCTATACTTACTTCACTTAATGTGAATATTTACATATTTGTGATATAGAAATATTAATTCACTTAATCTTGAAGGACTATCGTGAAGGAGTGCTATGTAGTATACAAAATATATGCTCTATCAACCTTCTAAAATCCAAAAAGTGTGCCCTTCTAAACAAATCTGGCCCTGTGGATTTTTGATAAGGGATGTAGATCTGTAGTTTGATCCATGAAACTAGAGGTTTCAAAACTAACCCTAGGTGCCCTCCAACAGAGATCAGGAAGATGAGGACAGATCTGCCCAGATGTCTGAAAAGACCTCAGTACAGAGACCTGACCTCTACC
Source organism: Sciurus vulgaris (assembly GCF_902686455.1). NCBI lineage: Eukaryota > Metazoa > Chordata > Mammalia > Rodentia > Sciuridae > Sciurus > Sciurus vulgaris. Next base: position 60,822,774 of record NC_136475.1, read on the forward strand.
GCCCTGGGTGGAGTCTACTTTGACTTCCCTCCTTCCTCTCTCCAAACCACCACCAAACATACACACTTGCCCCAGACACACAGCTTATAAAGGCTTTGTTCTTTTTTTCAGTTGTTTATCTTTAGAAGAGACATATATATATGTCAAACTCTTAAAACACACATACGTACACACACACACACACACACACACACACACACACACACACACATACACACACACACACATTGTTGTTTTTAATCTAGTCATAACACCGATTTCAGGTACCAACGCACTAATTCTCTGAACTCTTTGCAAGGTGGGGTTTGTGTGGTGAGAAAAAAAAAAAAGGCAGAATGACTGAACCAACGTTTGAAGTTAGCATGAAGATATTTCCTGTGGCTGGGCAGCCTGTCTGCTTGCCGCATGCGATGGCTCTCTCACACTGGCATGTCCCATCCCCCACCACCAAGCACTCCAACCCACAGCTTCCATCAGGATGAAATGAGGGGGCCTGCAATGGGTGCCCCAAGTCCCTGGTCTTCTGACTAGAGTGAGAGGCTGGTGCCCAGACCCCTGCCCCAGTTCCCTCTTATGCTGCAGAGCCACCAAGTCCCTTAGGTGTCGCTTCATGGCCTAAGACAGGACATTCGAAGGAGCAAGAGGACACAGTACCTGAGCCAGGTGAAGATGCCATTGATACATCTGCTGAATGGAGGTGATTACCACTCCATTCATTCTGGGGGTGTGGGGGGGGTGCTCCGCAGTTGGCAGGTTTGCTGAAGATAAGTGGCTTTGTAAACAGCAATGAATAAAGATGAAAACATAATCATACTGCTGAATCCATCCAGCCCACTAAATGGACCCACATTCTTCTGTCTTTTCCAGGGTCCCACTGCCCAACCTCCCCCAACCACTTCTGCCCTGACTGTTCTTTCCTAGTCTCAGAAAACCTCCATATATATCCAAATCTTTGGTCCGTTCAACTTTTAAGGAAGAAGAGAAAGAGACAAGAAATCTCTATCAAAATTCCTGGGAACCCCTTCATAAACAGATGAGCAACACTCAAAAAGTAAGAAAGACCACAGAGAGAGAGAGGGTGGGGATAATTCAATACCAACTGGGAAACTGGTCATTTTCTGCTCTACTTCTGAGTATGTTTGAAATTTTCCAGAATAAAATATGAAGATGAGAAGGAGAAGGGAAGAAAGGGGTGAGAGAGAGAGGAAACCCACGTGAACATCCCACTTGATGAAGGTCAAAGGTCAAGTCCTGTTTTCTTGAAGATCTCAGTTGTGGAATGGGTCCTTGACACCTATCTGGGTCGGACACAGGGATGGATAGCCCCCCAAGTCATGGGTGGGCATCCTGAGTGTTATGATGTCCCCCTGAGGAGACTCCCCAGCTCTTTTCCTAGTCCTCTCATTCAGAGGCAGTAGGTAGTGGTTGTTTTAAAGCCTTGTTCAGGATTTAGAATGATAAGTGCTTTGGAGAAAAGGAGTTGATCCCTTCATCCTTTCCTCTCTTCATAAAAACATTTTCCCTGACTTCAAAGTATGTCTGTTTACCTTCCATGATTGGGGAGGGCTGATGGGACTAATTGTGCTAACAACAGGACTATCTTGCTGGAGCCTGCAAATTATCCCTAGATCCTTTGATTGCCTTGAGATTACCTCACCACAACCAACCCTGGGAAACTTCTACCTGGCACGCTCAGCTGTGCCCTACAGACATCCAGGGGTGCAGACTCAGCACCTCATGGGATGGCCTCTGGCTGTGAAATGAGCCTGCCAACCTCCAAGCAATGCCAAGGGAAAGTCAGCAAGCCCGTGAGCATGTCCTGTGAGGGCCAAGCTCAGCCCAGCCCAGCCCAGCAAGATGCCACGCCCGGGCTCACCCCAGGAGCTGCTACCCTCTGTATGGACACTGAGCAAAATTTTTACCAGCATGGGGACAGAGGCACCTGCACAGAGCACTTGCATCTCAGATGCCTCTGTGGCTGCCAGTACTGCACTTCCTAGCTCTTCTCGGCAAGCACATTTAGAGCACAGTTCAGGGGCAGAAGCAGGCCCCGGAGCAACAGGGACATAAACAAAAGGCAGCCAAAGGAACAGGTGTGGTACACCTGAAGTGCAGTCACAGACAGATGGTAGCTGCTCTCTTAGGAAACCTGCAGGTGGCACTTGAACCAAGCTGCTGGAGGTGCCTGCCACCATGGCCCACTCATGGCGTCCTTTCTGCTCCCAGTCCCAATTTTATTGCTATGGGGTGATTGTTCTGGAGTGTAATATATACCCTGGTACCCATTCAGTCAAATATGAGAAAATCCACTACTACATCTCCTAGAAAGTCAACTTACTCTCTGATTCTTTAATACATTAATCTATCAGTGAATGACAGGCTTTCTGATTTAATGGAATCCAAGGTTTCAATAACCTGCCTGAGAAAGTAAATTCAGCAGCTTAGGCATTTGATGTGAAATATTTTCTAAATAATTCTAGGGCTTTTTTTTTTTTTTTTTTTTTTTTTTTAATTCCAGAAAGAGTAGAAAAAGTGACTGCTGATAAACCTTGCTGTCCATGTATATTGGTTGAAGTCATGGGAAGCATTTTGTTATCAAGGGCAAGTTTCTCAAACCCCAAGCATGACAGTCCTAAGAATCTACCCAAGCCCACTTTTTCCTCGCTAAGTTGCCTGGAGCACAGTGCTAGACAGCAAGGAATGACTAACTTCAGTAGGAGCTCTTTAGGGACAAGGTCCCTATCATCCTAATCTCCCCTGGGCCTAGGATAGTACCTGTTCACTAGGTGGGTTGGGGGAATAACCACTTCACAAAGAAGTGAGTAGAAAACCCAATGAGAAGACTAAATAGAAAATCACTTATCTGTGATCATGTTTTGTTTGGATCATTACACATCAATCACAGGCCCTTTAGGGGAAGAGATGGATAATTATTAATGTGAGTTTATATTCTGCATAAGGGAATCATTATTGAAATAGAAAGTTAAGCAGCAACTCTCCTTAATGGAGAGAAAAGGTTAAGAGGCAAACACTCCTAAGGAAAAAAAAAGAAGTCCGCCTTGTGGGAAAAATGCAGTCCCTAATTAAGGAATTCATTCTGTGTGTGACAAATTCACACCTCTTGCCCCACAGCATCTCCAAAGGCACCCCTACCACCACCTAAGTTGCCAAGTCATCTTAGTTAACCAGGTTGAAATTGCAGATCCTAGGCACAAAGCTCAGAGTCACCCTGGTGCATCCAAACCCAGACAAAAGGAAGAAAGCAACCACACAGAGCTAGAGAGGGCTAGCAGTTACACTCACTTCTGGCCAACAACAGAGTCATTCGTGGAGGATGCTGACCTGCAGACCGGAAGCAGGGAGCCCCAGAGGGCTTGTGCACCTCCAGGCCCTTGCCTTATCTACTGGTGCAGCTTGTGAATGCACCCTTTGGGCTAGTTTCTAATCTTTCCCAAGAGCTCACAGCACTTCTTTCTAGGGTTGGCTCAAGTTTCATTCTCTGTAAACCAGTTGCTCTTAAAATGCCCTGGGTTTTCCTCAAACTACAAAATAATTTTTCTTCCATCTGGAGGTGAGAGGAACACCTAACTTCCCTGATTCCATGTGCCTCTGTACACACAAAAATTGAATATTCAGTAACTGATACATGCTACTTTACACAATGATTTTGGGAAAAAAATATACAAAGAACTCAGAGAGCACTGGAAAAATTCTAGAACATTATAGGCTGTTCTCCCAGTCCCTTCATTTGGAACGTCAAGTCCTTCTTCACAAGTCGCTGTGCCTGTGTTGGTTCCATGACCACTCCTAATGCCATCCCTCAAAGCCTCTGGCCTGCAGTTCCTAGATCTCTCTGCACCCTCCTTAGCACTAATCCAACCAGCACATAGAAACCCAGCCGACCCACCAACGACACAGCCTCCACAACGAGGCCCTTTGCTCCAAAGCACCCCTTGAAACCAACCACAGGGCAACAAAGCAACCCACTTCCTCTGCACTCTTCCCCATGCTCACCACTGCAAATGCCCACTGCTCTGGCCAGGCTTGCCCAGTCACCATCCTGCACAAGCACTCCCACACATGCCAGTCTCCCAATCAGCTCTGAATGCGTTCCTTCCTGGGTCCCGTCCAGACCTCCAGTCCTCCTCCAGCATTCTCCACCTGAGCCACTCCTTTGGCATTGAGCATCATCCAGATTGTCAGGAATTCTCTTTTCACCTGTATGACTCCACAGGTAGCTTCTCTGGGGCATCACCTGAACCCTCTAACCTTCCCAACACCCCTCAGTTCCCAGGGCTAACAAAGCTCCTGCAATTAAGAGCTGTTCAATAAACAGTTGTGAAAATAACAGAATGAATCAAACAGCATTACCCTATGTAAATTTATGATTACACAAATGGTACGCCTTTACGCCATGTACAAACAGAGAAACAACATGTATCCCATTTGTTTACAATAAAAAAAGATGTAAGAACCAAAAAAAAAAACCTTACCTTTTAGCTATTTCCTAAATAATCTATGACTGCCATAATATTCAATCTGTATTTTCCCACTTACTTTGCTTATGAATTTGAGAATTAAATGTTTTTAAGAATTTTCAAAAAAAAAAAAAAAAAAAGTTGTGGCTTTCTTCCATCCAGGTTGTGAAGCTCTATAGCCTCCATTAGCATCTGTAACTGAGCAAAAGGATTACTTCAACTTCTAAGTGTTCCACATTGAATGATATAACTATAGATATCAACAATATTCTTTAAATGCTGCACTTCCTTTCCATCAATCAACCAGTTTCCTAATATTACAAAAAAAAAAAAAAAAAAAAAAAAAAAAAAAAAAACAGGGTGCCTACATCCTATAAGATTGTCAAAGGGCACTGGGACTGGCAGGGGTTCCAGACCTTCCTTAGGAGTTCTGAACACAGAGCTTCCCACCTCCCTACCCCGAGCATGGCTCCCCCAACCCTTGAGGTTCAGAGATGCTAGCTCTGAGATCTCTTATGTAAGACTATCTGTCACCAAGGCCATACAAGCTTTCTGGAGGTGAGGGAGCTTCCATAAGCCCTCAGCCTGTTGCCAGGGAGAAAAAGGTCAGAAGGCTGCGATTCTTGCCTTGCTTCTGTCACTAAGGGCCACATGTCCCAGGACAATCTCTCAGCGCCTCAAGTGTCTCCACTGTGAACTCCTGCAGGGGCAGCACAGAGATCTGCCACAGCCGTGCATCAAACAGAGTGTTTAGATTGACCAACAACTCAACAAAGGAAGAGACAGAAGTTCTCAGTTTGAAAACTTCAACAGCAGTTGTGTCCTGAATCAAGACCCAGGGGCTGATGTTTTCCTGAGGATCTCATTTCCAAAGGAAAAAGTTAAAATCTTCAACTCTGAAACTCCTACTGCCATAAGTCACATTTCTTGCTGGCATTTAACATTCTTCAAAATCCAGCCCTCATCAGAGCTTCCAGGTCTCCCACCCGCTTATGCTTCAGCCATCTCCTCCTACCAAACTCTGCCTTCCTCAGCACGGTTTGTTCCTCCCAAACTCTCCCCTCTAAAAAGTCCAAATAAAACATTTGTCTACCTAAACTTTTGGGTTCACCTCCACCTGGAATGTGCTCTCAATGCTGGAGCCCCCTCACAGGCAGAGCCATACCTAAATCCTTCTTGGTGGGCCCTGGAGATTCCCCTCTCCCCATCAAAGCACATGGAACAGTGCTGGGCACTTTAAAAATGCTCAATAAACTTTTGTTGGTTAAATGATGTCATACCAAGAAAAACCAAAGCGCCATGATGTTTCCATTACAGTCAGTTGAAGAACCCATTGAAGATTCATCCCTTCAGTCATCCCACTATAAACATTCTCCTTTATTTTGCTGTTGAGCTCATCTCAGCCCCGTAAAAGTCCTGCGTCCAGGTTCCATCTGCATTCCCCAGACCAGTGATCACTTGCAACCCCCATTAAACTCACTATTACTTTACAAAGAAACAACCATCCCAGATCTGTACATGGCCCGAAACCATCTTGATGCAATTATTTCCTTGTGTTGTTGCTTCTCTGTAGTCTTACCATTGTTCTTCATTTACCCAGAGAACTATTCTGAAGCTTTATAGGAAAAATGAATTATGACTTGCTTTACATTCTGCACCTCCCAGTGTCCCACCATGGGTTTCAAAGCTCCAGTCAGTGGCTCTCAAGGCTCTGTGTCAAGCAATTTCACAAACCAGCTTGCTGTGGAGTGTCATCCAGATCCAGCCTCAGTCCTTTAACTTCCCACATCCCATCTGCATTATGTGGGTGCTGCCTTACCATCACCTGGACTCTCGTCCCAGGCCCAGAAACATGAACAAACCACATGCTATCCATCAGTCAGCTTGGCAGCCAGCGAGCTGGAATAAGAGAACCAGCCCTGAAACCACAGGCTTGGAGGAACAGATGGGCCACTCAGCTCTGTGGCTAAAGCAGTTGAGGACAATGTGTCCTCTTGGATCCACACTATAGACCTTGACTCATGAGAGTGGCATTCTCCCTGACCACCACAGAGGGAAGGCAGCATCCTGAGCCAGGTGAGTTCTGGAGACAAGAGGAAAAGACAGACCACATGGTATGGAGAACGTGAACTTCAGAGCCCAAACAACTGGGCCCAAGCCCCATTTAGCAACGGCATTACTTCAAGCTAGCCAACAACTCTCTTTGTGCCTCATTCTCACTCTGCAAGCTGGGGGAAAGAATCCCTGCCTTCAAGGGTTGTTGTGAGGGTCTGATGAGCTAATTTACATAAAAATGCACAGAAACTGTGGTAACAGTAAATATTCACCATCATCATCATCCTGGCTATCAGAATGACCTGCCTCCCTCCTTTTGCCTTGTGTAAGCAGGAGAACAAAGATCTCACTCTCAATACAGACCTTCCTGCAATCCATTTCCCCCTCTACCTCCTTCTTGAACTCCAACATTTCCAACATCAAATAGTCCTTGGAGCATTCAAGCCATTGCACTCAACAGGCCTTACTTGCTTTCTTCCTCGGCAAATACCCCGGATTGCAAGCTACTGGATACATTTGGTGGCCAATTCAAGAATGTTTACACAGGTTTTTATGATTAGACCTGTTTTGGAAATATGTGTGGTGAGTGCTAAAGCAAGGGCAAAGGAGAAAACAATGCATTAAAAGCATCAAAACAGCATCATCAAAAGCATTAAAAACAGGGCTCCACCTCCTCGTATTAAAATTGCAGTTGGTCCTTCTCCACCAGAGTCAGAGGTTTGTTACAATCTTCTGTTCTGAATTCAAACCATCAGCTCAGAATGCTGGCTGGGAAGGAGATAAGGCAGATGGGAAAAATGAAGGAGGAAAGCGGGGAAGGAGAGTGGAATTCTCAAGTGTCAGATGAACCCTTTGGATGTTCCCACTTAGTAAGAGTTTCCGAGAACCTTGCCCACCAGAGTCGTGCCTTCCTCAGCAAACATCTGGTCCGACAACTGAGACCCAGGGTCATTTATTCTTTCTTTGCTAAAACTTCCGGTGGGGTATTGATCTCATAAATGTTATCCTCGTGGCACAGATGAAAGTCAACTTTCAAATCCAGAAGGGGGTGTAGGGCCACCAGTCCATCTATCTTCTGAAGCCATAAAGATAGAAATCTACAAAGTCACAAGATTGATTTGTGTTTACAGCTTCAATCCCAAATATTTGGAATGAACATTTTGATATAACAAAAACATGTCCTATGAATGCCAAAAAAATTAAAAACAGAACTTAAATGTCTACATGACTGATGATAATTTTTACCCTACAGGTCAATTGATTATGTGAAATTATTATGAAATTCTTGTAGCACCCAAAGGGAGAAAGTCACAGAATCATAAGTGTGTTGCTTTCTTTTTTCCTGCTGTACTCTAAAAATAAAACTGATTTAAACTCTGCCCAACTTCACAGTTTGGGAAAGAGAAATTCTAGAAAGACTGAGCCTAGTCTTATTGCTACCATAGCTAAATGGAAACTACCTGTAGCCCAGCCTAACCCCCAAGAGCAGGTAGTGGGATGTCCGCCTGAGTCCTTCTACTGTGGAAGAGCCGGTGGAAAGAGCACCAGGCTTGCCTTAAAAGGCAGGACTGTGTTCCTGGCTTCTCCCTTGTTAACAGGGTGGACTCAGACAGACCACTGAACTCGGTTGCACCTCCATGTCAGCAGAGTTTAAGGGTTATTCAGGATTTTAAAAGATAAGGCATTGGAAAGCTGGCACTCAGCAAGCTGTTCAGTCCTGTGACACATGAAGTGCAAAGCCCCATAAGTGAGCTACTGCTACCATGACAAAGTACAGGGCTGCAGCTGGTAGTGTAGAGGGCTGCCAGGAACAAGTCCCTCCCTGTGAGGTGTGTCCCTATCCCAAACACGCACACACCCCACACTCTCTGCAGGCTTTCTATCATTTGAACCATTTCTTTACAGAGCATTTCCCCCACTTTCTGTACCCCTGGGGACTTTCAGAAACATTTATTAAAGAGGTTTACAGAGCTAACTTTTTTTTTTGGATAATCTCTGAATCTCCATGATGATGCCTGCCTGAGATTCTCTCTTTAAAAGTGCTACACCTCTGACAGGAATCACACCTCCCCTCTCCTTCAGACCTCGCCAGCTCACCCTCTGACAGCCAGGGAAGGGACGATTGACAGGAATATCACAGAGGGCCGGGGTGCACTTGGAAGGCAGGGAAGGGGCGGTCTGGCTCGGGGAGCACAAGGTGGCCTGGGGGACAGACCAGGGCTTAGGAGGAGGTTTGTGGAAGACAGAGCAGAAAGGAAAGCCTGGCACCTGAAAAGCAATTATAATAAAAATATGGTAGGATTCTAAAGATAAGGAAAGAAAGATGAATTGAAACAAAACAAAAGGAACGAAAGCCAGGAGTTTCACAAGAAGTTTGGAGTCCAGCCAGCACTGGATTGCTTCCCTCTCCCCTGCTGACACAGAAAGGCAAGAACACCTCTGAGTTAGAGATGGATGCTCAGCACCCAGCCACAAGGATACCTGGAGAAAGGCCACAGGGCCTCATCCCCCAGAAAAAGCATTAACTCACGTCCCAGGGCCACAGCATTCAGACACCCCCAAAAAATTCATGGATACTATGTGGCCTGGTCACTCAGAACTGTCCTTACACTTTCACAGTTGGCTTAGGGCTAAGAGAAGGGGTAAACTGAACCCCTAAAACATAATCCTGAAATCACACTGGGATATGCCACACCTGAAACCTCTGTATTACACAGTGCCAGGTGACAATAACTATAGAATTTTAAATAGATGTGATAATAAGCAAAGACAAATAAATGCAACCCTAAGCAAAGGCGTGCCTATCCGGTACTCCCGGAGCAAAAGCCAATGGTGAAAGGACAGACACCTGACGTGTGTCTTGCTCTCACTGTCAGGTCCATACAGGCGCCCTTCCCATCTCAGCTGCACTTCAGGACATTTGTATCTGTATTGTATCTAGAATCCCAGTGCTGGCCTGGAATGGGTGGGGTGGAGATTGCTCCTGTTTTGCAGATGAGAAATAGAGATTTGAGGATGATGTACCAAAGGCCACAGAACTGCAAAGTGGCAGAAGCAGAGCCAGAACCTAGTATCTACTAGTCATCTCAATGTTCTGCTATAAATGCAGGCTGTTCCTCAACAACCCTAGTTTTTTGTTTTGTTTTGTTTTGTTTGTTTTGTTTTTTTCTTACAAAAGAGATATAGAAAGTGATTTATTTGCTGGAATGGTCTATCAACTAAGTGCCCTCCCCGCATGGGGGGTGGAGACTTTAGCTGTAAACATCTGACTATTTACAATTGCCCCAGGGATGTTCCCTGAGGCTGCCCCCCACCCAAGCCACTGGAAGTGTAGCTTGGGGACTTTCTGAGTCCAAAGCCTTTGCTGAGATCTGATCCCGTCAGGGTGGGACCCTGGAGGAAATAGAGAGAACGCTTGGGTTGGAACACTAAACCCAGACAACCAAATGGCAAGAAAGATCCGGTACTCATGGGACAGGGCCAAGGAAGAGAATGGCAGGACGAGGCGTCCTGGGAAGATACAACTGAGCCACGGAGAGAGCGAAAGATTCAGAATACCCAGAATACCCATCACCAACAGCTCATTTTGGTTATAGACCAAACACTATGCCAAGTGCATTCCTTGATAGACCCTGTTAAAAAGAAAAAAATCATATTCTTGACCCTGAACCAGCCAAGACAGACCAAAGGTGTGAGGCCGGCTGGTATATCAAATTTCCTGCATAATCCTCTTAGAAGATTAACATGCCTTCTTAAATGGTAATGAAGTTCTGGCTAGGGAACCACATTATACCAGAGAGCAATTCTCCTCCCCTCCAGGGAGGGTGCCTGGTTATATGAAACAGGGTGGGAACAGGCACTTCTGACCTGCTCTAACCCAGGGCAGCTGGAGCCGTCTCGACCCAAGAGCTTGAAGCTTTCGCGCTGAAAGGAATTTAGAGAGCCTCCAAACCAACGCCCTGTTGGTTCAGTGTTAGAGAAGTCACAGTGCCACACTCCCCACGCTGAGGATGTGTCATGCAATCCCAAGGTGCCTTCTTGGGTCTTTGCTCAGAAGAGTCCGTCAGAACAACTGCAGCCTGTGGCTAAGATGCTACAGAAGGAAATGGTCTGTAGCACATCAGCGGGGCTAGGACACTTCAGCAACTCCATCGCACCAAATATCCTTGGCTGCTAGCACACTTCCTGAATATGCCTGAGGACTGAGAGAGTCAAGATGCCTGGCTCACGCCCACAGCAGCTCAGTCCCAGGGGAATGAGGGCTCCTCATTTCCTTCCAAACCGGTGGTGATGCAGGATTATCCATCCCTCCTTTTCCACATACGACTACATATTTTGTCTGTGAGCTTGATTTGCTTTCCCAGTTTTCAGCATAAAAGATTCCTAAAATCCCCCTGGAGGAGGCGTGAATTCAGCCCCCAACTGTGGTGCCAGGAAGGAAGGCAGAGCTATGGACCGAGATGGGGGTTTTGGCCTCCAGCTGCAGTCAGGAACTGTCGCCTTCCACGCCTTCCACACAGGGAGCACACCTTCAGAGCCCCTGACAGCCCCTGGGATGGGTGGCAAGACCCCAAGGCTGTTCCAAGACCCAAGTCTATGGTTCTCTAGGGAAATGGCTTCACATCATTCTCAGTGGGGGAATCTAATCAAATCCACCCAGTTTGCCTTTGGCAATCTCCAGTTCTGGCTTCAAGGTTCTTCTCAAACTGGTACCAAAGTCGGGCTGGGGTCCCAGTTGAAGCAAACCTCATCATGATGGCTGGAAGTGGTTATGCTCTAAGTCACTCCAACTTGAAATCTACCTGTCCAAATCCCTCCTTTTCTCAACCTTCCCCCTCCCAGGGGCCTTCTCTGATTGTCCTGTCTACTCCAGGGGCTCTGTTCCCTGATGGAGTTAATTTGTATGATTCATCTTGTACACACACCTCCTATACTCAGTTTCAAATTTACTATGCATGCTCTTGGAGGATTAGCTTTCACAAAAATTCCACTAATTTCAGCTGTCTTTAAGTTAAAAACCAATGCTGGCCTTCTGGAACATGTGCTCTACAAATGGTGTTGCGTATTTTACATTATCTCAACGATTCCTAATAAATGCCCCATAGGTTATTTGCATTTTTCAGAGGAGAATTCAAGCAGGCCATGATGTAGATCCTATTCTGTCTCTGCCCCCCACCCCCGGGCTGCCCTAAGTGGCCTCCAGGACACTAGGCCTGGCTTGGATCAAGTCTCTGGGTGACCTCTTTGTATCTCCCCAGACCTCCCTTGTTATTTTGTGAAAGGGGAGAGCTGGCTCCTGGGGTTCCTCCCAGCTCTAAACTCTCTCATCCCATCTAGTGTCTAGCAGGGGCTGGGCTGGAAGGCAAGGGGAAGACAGAGCCCAGGGGCCGCCTTCTTTCTTCATTAGCACCTGCATCTGCTTCACGCAGATCCATCTGCATCTAGCCATTAACCCCAGCATGCCCTGTCCTGCTAATGCAGTCATGGAGCCACTTTAAGGCCCTTCTTTTTAAAGTGACCTGTGGCCAGCAAGGCCCTGGCAGAGAAGCCAGCAAGCCCATCCCAGGCCCGGGGAGGAGGCATCTGCGCTTCTGAATCCAGTTAGATAAGTGCCTCAGGAAGGTGTAATGGCTTCCTGGCTGGTGATTAGCACACTGGATGAGATAATGCAGAATTCTCTTAAGTTCTGCATCCTGGAACTAGATGCCAAAAACTTATTAACTCCATCCCAAACAAGGCTCATTCCCGGGATGCTAGCTGGGCCAGGAAACCCTAGAAATGGAATTTTTAGTAGAATTTCTTCCAATTTTTGTCCTTCGTGTTTTTTTGCAACCAAGCTAAAAACTTTCCTTAAGGTACTTGTCACCCTTCCAAGGCTTAATAACTCTAATATGTCCACTCAACATTGAAATATTCACCTAGTACACTACTGTTTTTGCTAATATGCTTTGTTTCAAACATCTTTAAATTTTTGTAATTTTAATTACAAGTTATATAAGACCAAAGAAAAACACCATTAGCAAATCACTTTTTTTTAAAGCTGTTGATGGACCTTTATTTTATTTATTTATATGTGGTGCTGAGAATCGAACCCAGTGCCTCACACATGCTAGGCAAGCACTTGACCACTGAGCCACAACCCCAGCCCACAACAAATCACTTCTACTCCCACTACCAGGACTATGATACTATGCCACTGAACTCCAGTTCCCATACTAGGTGCTTTGAAGGTCAACGGCATGTTTAACTGACGTAAGTAGACACTGTGACCACCACTGCACAGCACTTGCTATGTGCCAGGCACTGGTCTGAGAGCGCTTTCCACCCTTAGAGCATTTAAGGCTCAGAACATTGAATGCTAATATTACCCCCACTATACAGAAGAGAACACTGAGGCACAGAGGAACTCAGTCGCCTGCCCAAGGTCACCCAAGGGGTGGAAGGGAAAGCCAGCAGTCATGAGTTTTAGTTCTTCACCATCTACAGTCTCCTGTGTGATCCACTAGTGGGGCGCGGCACACACACCTATGCACCCTAAGTCCTGGTTTTGCTGGTCAAGAGGTCAACAGTTCCTGCTTTGGTCCAGGTTTCAAACTGCCTTTCTGCTGCTCAGGGTAGAGTTTCTGTTGAGACTTGCAGCTTCTGTCTCAATGGCTAATAACAATCCTTTGTGTTTGAATAATGCAAAGGATTTTTCACAAGCACTGACAGATTAACTCCACCATCACCACTACCACTACCACCACCAAACACAAATCCTGAAAATGTTCCTGCCAGGGAAGTAGAAGTATAGATACACTTGACTTACAGATGCAGAATTTCTACTCAGAGACGGGGTTGATTCACCAAACTCACAGGGCTCCTGGGCTTCTCAGGTTTGAGGCTGAGGCCAAAACCCAGGCTGCTAAACTCTCAGATCACTCTCCTTCCCACTTTAGGAAGAGATAACTATAGATAACACCAAGAGATTTCCCCCAGTGATGGAATCCCTTCACAAGAATGAATGAGTATATAAATGGGAAGGAGTTTATACACAGAGGTGTGTGCATATCTGGAACAGCCACCATAATTATTAAAATTTTACTCCTATTTTTAAACATTATTAAAGTTTTAAAATAATATTAAAACCAAGTGGTTTGAAATTCAAGAATCACAGAAGAATGTGCAGTAAAAAGATTTCCTACCATGTACTGCTATTCTAGAATTCCATGTTCCTCTCCAAGTCCTGCTTCTCCCCATGACTGGGCAACCTGTTGTAACAATTTAGAGTTCTCATGTCCTCCTTAGCCTCAGACCCATTCCAGTTTTCCTTGGCTTTATCCATAGATGGTGACTATAGATAATACATGAACATGATACCAATTCAAAAAGAACCAAAAACAATTATAAAGCCTCCCTCTTTTCTCTGGCCCCCAGTTATCCAGAGACTGTTATTCCTTATTTTTTTTTTCCTTTAATTAAGACTCTGTATTTAGAAGCACTTTTTTTTTTTTTTCAACTCAAGCAGCAATCTGTTATACACACCCTTCTGTGTGTTTTCAGTTCCCACTAAATCTTGGACATCTTTATATCAGTATATATACTGCTATCTCCTTCTTTCAAGGACCACATCAAGTTGCTTTGCATGGATGGACCACAAATGATCTGGCAGGTTCCCTCTCACTGTCGCTAGCCAAGGACAGGGTTGCATAACCACAGATAATGACTGAGTTGTCCCCAGTGTCTGTGGGCCCCTTTCCCATACAACAGAATCATACAGGTCACATCTAAACTCCCTTATTACCAGGGTGACCCGGGGCTACATTCTGGCCATAGGATATAAGCAAATGCATGCACAGTAATTTTTATGAACTTTCCTTAAACGTAGGCAGACATGTCCCTTTCATGTTCTCCATTTCTATCTGATCAGAGTAAATTTGTGAGACTTTGAAATGCATAAAGAAAATGACTAAGTGTTCCGTCCAGGCAGACTTCTGTTATCTCAGACTTGCTTTCTGGGTGCTGTTGTACCACTTTGTGAGTGAAATACTATCAATAATGCAAACATGCTATATCCTAAAAATGCAAAGTCATTTTTAAAAAAGCTGGTGGGAGAGTAGGAAAGATGGAATCAGACTGACATCATTATTCTAGGTACTTGTATGATCACACGAATGGTATGACTCTACATCATGTGCAACCAGAGAAATGAAAAGTTGTGCTCCATTCATGTACAAAAATAAATAAATATAATAATAATAATAAAGGTGGTATTGGAGTGGATATTGGTTAATTTTGTATCTAACTGTAGGTTCACCGAAGTATTCCTAATGGATTATAGGTATGTATTTGCTTCTCCTTTGAGCCAGCTCTAACTTCTGTGTCCCCCATTCATTAATGGGTTATAAAATTTTTCCATGTGTTTATTTTATGTTTGTTTGATGGTCATAATTTTATATTTTTAAAAAAGATATATCATTTAATAATCTTTTTCTCCTATTGCCTATATCCTATTTCTCCTCCATCCTATTGCCTGGGACCAAGATGCCCAGGACATCTTGGACAATAAGATAGAGACCACCCTGACAGAAGGCACCCAGGATCCTGTGACCTTGGCTTACCATCACCTCCTTGGACTGCTAGCCAGACTTTTGTGTGTGAGAAAAAATACACATCTCTCTTCCCCACATCACTGTTATTTGGGGTTTTCTGTCACCGTCAAACATAACAATGAGATGACTTCCAAGAGAAATTGTTACTAATAGGCCCTGCAGTGATTTCATCTGTGCACAGCTGCAAATTCTCCTTTACGCTGTTCTTGGCAGATGTCGTTAATCAGTCATGGTGCTTTCTCCCCCCACCCACAGCCCTGACTCAAAATGCTTCTCAAGGTCACATTCTAGGTGGCCATTAGTATCAAAAAGAGTTATGAAGGACATTTAATTACCATTCTTGCTACAGGGTAACAAATCAGTACAAATTTCTTAATCGTCCAGGTTCTAACACAAACTTATCAATTTATACCCTTCTTACTCCTGATAGGACTTAGGGCCAATCACAGGGACCAGAATGAAGGCCTGCAGAGTTTCAGGACCAGGAAGGGTCTCTGCCTTTCTCAGCAG
Source organism: Sciurus vulgaris (assembly GCF_902686455.1). NCBI lineage: Eukaryota > Metazoa > Chordata > Mammalia > Rodentia > Sciuridae > Sciurus > Sciurus vulgaris. Next base: position 60,838,408 of record NC_136475.1, read on the forward strand.
TCTGGGATGCAGCCAGCCCAGAGTCCTTTCCTTCTGTGAGCTTACTCAGTCTCTTACCACATAAATTGTGGCAGGAACACATCACTATGGTGTCTGAAGACTATCAGGTGGTAGATTCTGGGCAGACTGGAGCTGATAGTAATTTAGGAAAGTTGACCCAGCAGTGCAGGGGGGTAGTTAATAAAGAGACCCCCAAACTGTCATGCAACCCATGCCAACCCTGGTTATAGTTGGAGAATGAACTCTAAGCTAGAGCTCAGAGGGACCAGTATCCCTTCCAGCTCCATTCCCCATTGGCTGTGTGACTAGGCCAGACACTTCCTTTCACCAGCCTCGGAGGACCATCCCAGCCTGGGCTTAATGATCCTCGGCCCTAAAATTATCCTTCTCTACTTAGAACAGAACACAGTCTCAGCAGCCTTGAGAGCATCTTCAGCAGGGCAGGCAGGTGCAGAGACAGCCCTCACCCACGCCCACCTCACGCCCTGTGGGCTCCGATCCTGGCAGCTCTGTGGCAACTAGCTCAGCAGAGGCAAGGGGCGGCCCCCATCTGCGACTTCGCTTCTCCAGGCGGTACACAAACAGGAAACCAGGGAGGGGTGATAATTGTTTAATCAGCGCTCCAGCAGCACCTGTTGAGTTTCCTCTAATGATGTGAAAAAGTCGGGCATCTAGGGAATAGCAGTTCCTGATGGTTGTTACTGCTGGTCCTGATGTACCATCAGAGATGACAGCAACAGTATTCCCCAGACAATTTTCTACAGTTCTTTTTCTCTAACCTCCAATTTACAAATGTCAATAAATCCACCAGGTATGTTTTGTGTACCTGCCATGTGCCCCTATTACTGGTGTTTCACTGGTACAAGATACACTGAGTAGTAAAGGAGAAAGAGGGCTTACTCCTTGCCAACCAGGCACGTACAACTTTGGATTGAGGTGCAACCCAGTAAACTAGCCGTAAAGTGGCCATGAGGGGGTCAGATTCTGAGAAACTCAGTGAGGGAGTGACCGCTGTGTGCTGGCCTGACCAGAAGCAGTCCGGGTGCTGAGGTCTGAGGGCAGCCTTGGAGGATGCGTAGGCTCCCAAGAACAATGTGGCCACCACCGAAAGTGGCACAGCAACAGGGTGAGAGTGGAAAAGCTTCCTGTATTTTCAAAGGGGAGACCAGTCTGGATGGAGCAGCAAGGGTACACCAAGCAGCAGAGGGGAAGAAGGTGGAAATGGGGGTGGGGGCGAAGCTGGAGCTCTTAAACTTGAATTTGCTTCAGAATTACCGGCAGGGCTTATTATAGCTTGGGTTTCTGGGCTCCCTCCTGGAGTTTCTGATTCAGGAACTCTAAGGAAGGGGTCTCAGAATTTACATTTCTAACAAGTCTCCAGGTGATGCTGCTGCTGCTCCTCCAGGGTCACACTTTGAGAAGCAGCAGGTTAGACTGTAGTGGGCCAGGAAGGATGAGCAGTGAGGGGCTCTAGGAGGTCTTTCCCCAAGGAAATGGACAGGGACTCGAGGCAGGATTTGTTCAACGCGCACCTGCATTTTTCATTTCAACACAGAGCTTTTCAGCCCTCTTCACTGCTTTCTGGTTTTTTAGAAGATTAGTAAACACTGACCACTACCTACCACGCCTATTCACACTTCCACTTCTCATTTCTGTGTGAAACACACTAAAAATAAGAGAAATTAGCAGCATTGGCCAAGACCAGAAAACCCCGTTCAGTTGAGAGATTTCATCTTTTAAAAGTGCTACAAGAAGCAAGCTGTAGACTTTCCCTTGGTCGCTACCTATGAGTGCCCACTGTGTTCCAGGCATCGTGCTTCACACTTGATGTACGTAACATCTTCACAACCACATCGCCAGGCTGGGATTATCATCTCCATTTCTCAGATGAGAAAACAGAGGCTGAGACGAGTAAAGCAGTTATCACATCTCTAACAAAAGGCTGAGTCACCCTTCAAAACCAAGCTGGGTATCTCCCAAGACCACACCAGCCCTGCATGCTGTCTGTCCTGCTCTGTTACCTCTGCAGGCCTGTAGAAAGCTCTCAGAAGCAGCTTCTGCACAGTCCCGTCGGTCTCACTGAGGGCCACCTGCACGGGCTCCCTAGGCAAAGTGTCCTTGGGGACACAACTGCTAAGCAAGCCCCACAGAAGATGTGAGGGGCAAACTGGGACCCTTCTTCCACATCCCCTGGGATCTCAGCACTAGCCCACCTCCCTTAGACCCCAACACACAGGCTCCTCGCCCACCCTCCAGTCCCCCGTCATCTGCATTCAACCTGAAGATAACTAAGGGGAAAGAATGGAGCTATCTAAGTGAAATAAGTCAGCCACGAAGGATAACTGCTGTGTGATTCAAATGAGGAACGTGGAGAGTCAAATTCCTAGAGGCAGAAAATAGAAGGTGGTTGCCAGGGGCTGGGGGTGGGGGGTGGGGAGAGAATCTTGGGGAGCAGTTGTTTAATGCTGCAGAGTTGTTTTGCAAGATGAAAGGGTTTTGAAAATGGATGGTGTTGATGGTAACAGAACAATCTGAATGTCCTTAGCACACCCAATGGGACACTCAAAAATGGGTAAGGTGGTAACTTTTATGTTCTGTGTATTTCAACACAATTTTTAAATTCAATTAAATAAATAAATGAATAAACCAAGTGAAAGTAGAGAACCAGCTGTCTGGGAGTCCCTGTTCTGCCCAGTGGTGTCTCCTGTGTCCTCGGTCCACTGAGGTGCAGCAGAAAGTGAAAATGAGTGCGAGCTGAGGACAGGATGGGTGGGGGAGCCGTGGCAAGGGCAGTCTGCTGACCTGCGGGGCTGGTGCTGTCCCTCTCATCTGCAGCCACCAGGCACTCTCGCGCAGGGTCTCACTTGGCTAAAGCACCAGCAGGAAATCCCAGAGGGAAACTTCTACAATCCACTTTCTCATGGATGTGCATGTGGATTAAGACCTGGCCCAGTCTCACCTCCTTGAATCTCCCAGGCAGCTGAACACTGGCTTCGAAAAATCCAGCCCTGGAGCGTCGTTTACTGAATTAGCCCATGGAGAATGCAGGTGCATAGACACAGACACGCTAGATGGCTGTATGACTTGGGCAAGTTCCTTGACCTCTCCAAAGGTCCTTTCTTCATGTATACAACAGGACAGTTGTGGTAACAATTCTGTCCCAAAGTGAACTGATGCATGCCACTGCCTCACATCAGCTTTCAGTAAGTGGACATTCTTCCAGAACCTTTAATTGCCAGGGTCTGTGCTGTAGGACTCCTATCCTCCAGGAGTCCTGGCCTAGAGATAAGCAAGTAAAGAACAGACAGAAATAAACAATATCAGAAATAAACAATATAACTTTGTGAGTGGGCAAGAACACCAGGAATGGATACAGGACCCCACCGAGAAGAGAGGACTCATCTCTAATGTGTAACTCTCTCACACCAGGCTCTTATTTCTTAAGAGATCTATGTGTAGTGATTACAAACACAAAAACATGCCACCAGATGGATTTGAAATCCAGGTATCTTGGGCAAGTTATCGACCCTCTCCGTACCTCTATTTTCTGTCTAACGCCTAGGTGTCATAATAATATTGTTTAACTGATAGAGTTCCTGCAAAGATTAACTAAAGTGATCAGAACAGTATCTGAAAAGGAGAACAAGATATTTTGGCTTAGCTGTTCTAATCATTGGGTCTTTGATGCACGTGTGTGTATATTTTCTTCTCTCTCTCTCTCTCTCTCTTTTTTTTTTAAATATATCCAGACTCGTTCTAGAATAGATTTCTAGAATGGCCATTTTTTTCTGTATAAAACAAAACTGTTTAAATGCTCAAAAAGGAGTTGATAAATTTAATTGAAGAGTCTTTAAAAGGCTTAAAATAAAAGCCTGTCCCAAAGCAACAAATAGAGAAGCCTTTTGGAACAATCAAATTTGATTCCAAGTTGTTCTTTCTGTTGCTAACTTGCCCTAATCTCTGATTTCCAGGATCCACACATCAACATAACCAAGTCCACTGACAGAGACTTGAATCCCTCGGTCTCCATATTCTCTAGGTGCTTGGAGGAGGAAGAGCAATCTCTCCTCTCTCAATCAGAGGGCTAAATTGCTTTCCAAGTGAACCATGGCCTTTCCTCATGAGGCCAACCTTCACAGGAGCAGACCAACTCCAAGCCCCTGCAGTAGAGTGCTTTCTGGAACGGTCTGCAGAAGACAGCCTGAAGCTCAGTCCTTTCCTACTCACATCTTCCAATGCTTCGCATAAGACAAGTCATTCTTGACCAGAACCAGGCCTTCTCAATTCGCCTTGCCAACTGAGATTAGGTGCACTCAACCTGAAAAGCCATTAGAATAATCTGCAAACATCCTGATTCAACATTTCCAGGTCCTCTCCTCAGGATTCATGGCAGTAGGCCTGGGCATAATACAGTATTTTTTTCAAAGCGCCTCAAAATAATGCTGATGTTCAGTCAGGGTTGAGACCCATTCCATTATTTCCCCTAACAGTTCTTGACTTTGACTAAACTGCATTAAGTTTGCTCCACTGGCTACAGCATCTTCATAAAGCACTCCCTAGAATCACTATAGGAAGACATTGACTTGTGTGCTACCGAGATGGTGACACAGATGAAATAGCCACAGAAGAGAGAGACATCTTCTTGCAAAACAGCAAATACAAGGCTTGGCTCCAACATGGGACCAGAGGTCCTTCTCCCAGATAGGGTGAGGATGAGGACGTGGGAATCCTGACTTGTAGCCTTGCTCATGAAACAACATTCTCCCTATAGAATCTTTGCAAGTTTATAGAGACTATTTTACAGGACCTCTCCCCATGAAACCAGCATAATATATTTCATGAAATTAACTACACTTACAGCGCATACAATACTTGGGGGGGGGGGGGCGGGCAGCACTCTGTTAATAAAACATTTCAGAAACAATTTACTAAACATTTATTCCATTGACCTAAATAGAGCATCGCCCGCAGTGAGCAAGCCAGCACTCAGAACTGCTGAGCGTGGTAACCATCCAAACCCAGGCCATCAATAAATATTAAAGGCCAACTTACAGCAGAGGACCAGAGAGGGATTAAAGTTAAAAGCATGCCCGTGACCACTCTCTTAAGTCAAATGCGGAAAGCAGGGCCAAAGGGATTCTAGTAAATCCTGCCCACCATCTCTGATAATGCAGTGAGTAAAGCAGAGTCACAAACCACCTTCCAGTGGTGACCCCCACCCCAACGGAGTGGAAACTGTCCATGTCACAAAATTCCAGCAGGAAGCAAACACTGAAAGCTTGGCTGTGTCCGGGGATAGTACTGTCTTATAAGGCCAAACAGATTTTAAAGTACACATCCAACATTCTCATCTCAGGATTTAATTTCAACGTATTATTTTGCATTGCAAAATGGTCACAGCCAAATGACCAGATCATCATGCGTGATTCAAACACATGGGTATGGCTCTAATCTTGTTCTCTTCTGTCTAAACTTTCTCCTTTTCCTTCAGAGGTTGTGGTACTTATTAATATGATTCCTCTAAGAGTCACCACCAGCTGACACATTTTAAAATTTGCATGTGTATTTTAAATTGCTTTGGAATATTGTTTGGAAATTAAGTGCCACTTTCATGACATATTTTACTGTACTTAAAAAAATGTGCATCTAGCAGGGTGCAGTGGTACATGCCTATAATCTCAGCAGCTCAGGAGGCAGAGGCAGGAGGATTTCGAGTTCAAAGCCAGCCTCAGCAATGGCAAAATTCCAGGCAACTCAGTAAGACCCTCTCAATAAAATACAAAATAGGGCTGGGAATGTGGCTCAGTGGTTGAATGCCCCTGAATTCAATCCCTGGTATCCCCCCCGCCCCCAAAATATGCATCTAAGCTATATTTTGTAATACCTTTCATACAATTAGCTAACTAGTTCCAATCTAAGTTGCTCATACTTGACCCAACACTTAAGGCTTCCTCATTAAATAGGTGAGGATAACAGTGGTATCACATTGTATCCAGAGGTGAACTGTGTTCTCAAGGCAGTGACTAAAAACATTGCATAACAGAGATTATCCTAGCAAATCTTACCTCACTCATGTGTCTAGTGATACGTCATGTGTGTGTTTCTACTTCTATATCCAGCAATCTTAATTTGCACAGAAGTTTGAGAACCACTGAACTGGGCTCCTGTGGAAGGAACGAAGGGAAGCCCTGTGCATTAGACCCTCTCTGCTTTCAGAGATCTAGCAAATCCCCAGCGGCTGCTGAGTGGAGCATTCTAAAGTAATCCACCTTCCCTGGAGGGCTTACTGCATTTGCTTTCAGAATTGTGCCTTAATGTATTTTAATTTGTTTGTTGTTGTGAAGATCAACCCAGAAGGCAGAGCCTCCTCTTCAGTGGGAGGCCAGCAGCAAAGGCGTCATACTTGTCCACTCTGTTGAGATCTTCAAGTCACGCTCAAGTTAATTACAGTAGCTTATCCAATCTAAGACACCATCACTGTAAGATGGACACTATTATTTTAAATATTACTAAGAAAGAAAAAAAATGCTGCCAATTAAAGTTTAACAGGGTACCTCTGTGAGATGTGTCTGGAATTCATTGACATTAAAGATAAGAAGAAATGCAGTATTGGTTTTAACCTCAGCTCGGAAGGCAGGTGTAATTATCCCTATTTTTTAGTAAAGAAGAATATGACATTGACCCCAGCCATAAAGAGAGCATAAGCTAGGTCTCAGAATTAGATTCTAGACCAACTCTGGATACCACCCTCAGACCCCCAGAAGTCCCCTTCAGGCTAGGCAACCTGCCCACGGTAACAACCAAGACACACCCAGAGGGTGTCCTCTCTGGGTTTTGCTTTTTTTCCCACACAATCTCCCACTCTGCTGTGCCTTCCAGGCTCCCTTGACCTCTTCTCCACCTTCCCCAGTTGCACTCCTGCATGGCTCCCCACCAGCCCACTCCAGCTGGAGACTGGGACGCAAGTCCCACTCCCACTGCCCTTGTGCCCCGCACCCCCCTCCCCCCACACTGGTCCATCAGCTGGTGCTGTGATCCTACCCACTTCTGCCTGGATTCTAGAGCAGCCAACTAACTGTGGTGTCCCTCCTCTGGCCATCTCCTCAAATTCACCTCCAAATAGTTCATTTTAAAACCTAGTCTCTGATGATATACTAAAAATATTCTAAAATCCAAATTTTTCTGAACATTTTCAGCTTAAAACTCTTTCATTCTAGCCTATAAGATCAGGAAGGGTCCTCCTGAGCCCAGCGAACCAGGCCTCCAGTGAGGGCTGACCCTCTCTATTCATATCAGTTACCTCCCTCCATGTCCTCCTTCAAACTTTGTATGCACAACTGCTTATAAATTCTAGAACATTCCAATGCTGTCACTCATCTCTCTGCTTTTACTTATGCTGTTCCCTCTGTCTGGGATGCCCATCCCCTAGCTAAGACTTACCCACCTTCTGAGACTGGCTGAGAAACTGGCTGAGATGCCTTCTGACCCAGGCATCTGACACATTTTTCTTTTAGCCACATGAATCTGAATGTATTATAATGATCTTCTCTTCTGTCTCATTCACATGGTGGATTTTCTCACTCACTAAAGGAGGAGATGTAACCACGGCTCACTCACACTTGCGAGTGCCTAGCATGGAGTGTGGTGTATAGGAGACAGTTAAGTCCTATTTGTAAGAAGAAAGTAAGCTTTATGGCTTGTTCTACTCCAAATCCTTCCCCAACTTAAGTGTAGGAGTTTTCTTTTGCTCTTCTGACTTAAACCCCCTACTAAAGCTCTCCACAGAGCTTCAGGCATGGACTTGATTTCTGGCCCAGAAGCCTAGTTCTGCCAAGATCGTGGCTCTCTCTTGTCCTTGTCACCTGCCTTTAATCCTTCTGGGGAATGAAGGCTGCCCTTGAACCTCAGTCCAGACAGGGTTATTGACTGAGCTACAGCTTGTAACCAACTACCTTCTGAAACTTCCTTCACATCTGCCAGGTGCCACAGGGTTGCCTGGGCTCCAGGCTTTCCAGGTGTGCCCACCTAGAATATATTCACTAATTATATTGATATTTAATTTCAAATACTTTGGCAGAAAAAAAATAACTGCTTTAAAATGTCAATGCAATTTAAATTTTTAACTTGTATATTTACTATGCATATTTATTTAAATTTTATGTTTTGAATATACATTTAATTTTGTAATTTTGTAGATCACTCGGAATAAGTTGAAACAGAAAAGAAAGTGAAGCTTAGAAATAAAAAGAAATTGAAAAAAGAAATGGAAAATCAATAATGAACGAAAATGCTTACATTCTTAAAAATTGAAAATAATGAGATTTCTGTTGAGCCTGACCCTTATATAATCTGAAATGATATGGCAAATTCTTGATTTAATAGATTCAACACTTAATTACTGATCAAAACAATGAAAATAAACAAGAAAAATATTCTTATCCAATGTGCAACTTGATAATTTGCTGGCTTTCAATCATAAAAAACTTGGGCTTTACAACTTTTATTTTGTAATTCTGAAGGTATATTGGGCACCCTCGGAGACTAGGGACATATTCTAATTTGACTTACAACATTGCAATCTTTGGACACATGGTATGCAGAACTCCATTAGCCTCTATTCTAGATCCCACAAATGGAGGCTGGCATTTCTGCCAAAGCAAGAAGCAGTGACAAGTTTCACTGGTATGAACTTGGCTTCCAAGTTCAAATCACAGCTTTGCTACTTACTAGCTGGATAACATCAGTTTCCATATCTGTGAAATGACATAGTAAAACCTAGCCCCTATTATATGCTCTGTTTATGTAAATTTCTTTCTTATTCTCTAACTACTTTTTATTTGTCCCATCTGCCTTTTACATCTCATTCAGCCTAACCAAGTGGAACAGTGGTTTCCACTGTGCACTTCATTTATACAAATGACCTTGCTGTGCTCCTTGATATTAAGGTTGGAGAAAATCTACTCATTATGACCAGCCTTGCCTTGCCACCCAGGATACCAAGAAGCTGCTCCTGGATTTCTCATTATATCTTTCACTGGAGTAACGTGAACATGAATGTAATTCTGAGGAAATGGGAACAAGTCTATATTCCTGGCTTTTGGCAAAGCAAGAGATTCAGCATGCTCAGCACGTGGCTTTGCTATGCTGGCAATTTATATTCTCCTTCCAGTTAAACAGTTAAATACTGGAGTTCCAACAGGAGGCTGTATTCCCGAGATCTTTCCCAAGGTAGAACACATATGAGATCAGCAGCATTTATACCGAAAGCACCAGAGTTGCCAAGGTGGCCCTGCTGAAAAGGTTGGCGCTTTGATCGAACAGAACAATGAAGTACCATGAAGTCCTTCCTGAGTGTGTGGACTCCAGCCAGCCATTCCAAAATGCTGCTGCACCAGCAGGTGAGCCCTCGAGGCAGGCCTGTTTGGATGCTCACTGTCTGCACAGCTCTGCCTCCTCCCACAGCTCAGGGGCTCCACCAGTCTGCACAACAAATAAATTGAGGGAAACTGCAGTCTCAGTCTGGTGCGTGGAAGAAGCCAGCTTCGAGATCACAAAATGAGGTGTAAGACTTGGTCTTGAGGTCTCAAACAGACACTTCTGAGTGAACAGGTACACTTGGCATCATTTTACTGGGTAAACTGAACTGTCCTGGGCAAGCCAGGATATGTGGCCACTTCAGGCATGGGGAATTAAGTAGCCCTAGTAAGCATGTGGAGATTCGCAGCTAACTCTCTCCCCATTTCCCAGCTGTCTTTGGCAGGGGTTCAGCTCAGTAGTACGGACTAAGCAATGTGACCTGAGAGGTCAGCTGAGTGATGCTGGCTAAAGTGAGCTTGGGGGAGGTTTCCCCACATGATCAGTGGCACTACTCATACCTGCCCAGCCTGTTACACAAAGATGGTGGTAGGCTGTCAGCACACAGCAAGCATTATTCTCTCCTTCTCTCAAGGCTACCTTGTCTGAGCCATGTGTAATGCTCCTAGGTGCTTATTACCTTGCATCATTATAGCTCAAATCAATAGGAAATAGAGCTATATGACCCTCAATGATTTCTTACTGACTTAGATCTTTATCTGTAAAGTTAAAGAACCCTCCTGACTTCTGAAGTCCTTTCTAGCTCCATAATTCTTGACCCAGCCCCTGGGGAAAATGTGCAGTAGCTAATAGCAATGGCTCACCCTTATTGGCTGTAGCAAAAAACCCAGCACTGTTCTCAGCACTTGGCCTGCATTTACTCTTTCCATACTTCCAGTGAGGTGGATGTCATCTAGTCCCATTTTGCCAATGGAGAAGCTGAGGCCAGAGAGGTTAGCTGGAATAAGACCATCCATATCAAAAGAAGATGGTGCCTCCTCTCAAGGACTTCAGGTTTGGTGGTAATTTCAGTTTGATAATATTAAATGCTATCAGAAGACACTTAGTAGTAGACAATGCTTCCATATGTGGCACTTACTAAACACATATGACTCGTTTATATAACATATTAATTCATTTCATACCCTCTACATTCCTAAGAAGTAGAAATTATTATTAACTTCTGTCTACCCACAAAGAAGTAGAGACATGGAGAGGTAAATGACTGTCTAAGACATCACAGTTAGTAAGAGATGACCCTTGAATCCAGGCAGCTGGGCTCCAGAGTCTATCAACTATTATATTCTACCAGTGACACCTGGATGTTTTGTCACCATAGAAAAGGACAACTAACTGAGACAGGCATTAGGGTAGGGATCCTGCAGAAGATGTCAAAGAATAGCTAGATTTAAGGGAAGGGCATTCTACACTGAAGGAACAGCGTGAACAAAGAGAGGTGAAGACAACACTATTGTCACACAGGTGAAGGTGAGACAGAAGGGGATGAAAGTTGGGAGAGTTACTTGGAGATAATGAGCCGTGTTTACTTCTCTATTCAACTTTTCCATTTGCCTGAAATTATAAAAAGTCACACCTGGGAGCTGGGGTTGTGGTTCAGTGGTAGAGTGCCTGCCTAGTACATATGTGGCACTGGGTTCGAACCTCACACCACAATAAATAAATTAATTAGTTAAATAAAGTTTAAAAAAAACTTTTTAAAAAAAATCACACCTGGGTAGGGGTCAGATCTGCATGGACAGGTGTGCAGGGTCCCATAGCACTGTGTAGCTCCTAATTACCTGGGCAGGATCAGCAGATGGGGGTACAAGAAGAGGCAAGGCTGGGGCTGGGGTTCAGTGGTGAAGCACTTGCCTCTCACGTACGAGGCACTGGGTTGGATCCTCAGCACCACATAAAAACCAATGAAGGTACTGTATCCATCTACAACTAAAAATATTAAAAATAAAAAAAGAGACAAAGGAGTCCTTGAGAGGGAATCAGAGCCCAGGCAGTCAGCATGCCTGGTTTGAAGTAGCTGACTATGATCTTTCGACCAGGCCAAGAATCCAGTGTGGACAGGAAGCAGGCAATAGACTGGGAAACTGAAAATGTTCAGGGGTTTAAGGTGAGAGGGTGAGCAGAACACAGGGGAGGAGCATGAGGAGTCAAAGACAGAAGGGCCGAGTCTGAGGCCAAAGGGCACGTGCCAGGATGGATCCAGGAGGGGAGCCCCAGGGAAGGGTCTGGTCTGCCGCAGCAGACATGTTTGCCCAGGAGGACCAGAAACCATGAGGCCAGGGGACCAGCTGGCTCCTCAGTGTGGAGGCTGCAGTTTCTGGAAACCCCAGTGGGAGACCATAAAAAAAGGAAGAGGTGCTGGCCTCAGCTCCTCAGGAAGAGGGAACTGGGCCCCTGGACCTTGTGGCCATGATAGTGCTCCTCCAAACAGGGAGGGTGAGGGGTGCAGACCTTAAAATAAAGTTCAGAAAAAACAACAAATCAACAACAACTATGTCCGAATCGCTGTTCTCATTAGTTCTGTGTCTTGAAATCTCTACTTTAAGTTTTGTATTTCCCCTGCTTACAAGAGAGAGTGTGAAATGAGGGGTGACAACAGCCCCTCCTCCATGGGGTTCCACAGGTGACCCACAAACGATGGATAGATTTATGGTTAATATTTCAATTAGAAATGAGGAAGGCTAATATCCTCAGAGTCTGACATTGGTGCTATGAGAGGAAGATAGGAAGTCAGGGACAGAAGGAAAAGGTCAGTGAACGATGAGAGCCATCCAGGGTCCCCCTCCAGGGACCAGGGCATCAGGTGATATTTGCGGCCTTCCTGAGATCTCTAGCAACAGCAGTGCCTGGTTTCTTCCCCGGGCACTTGGAACCAGGAGAGAGCTTTGCGCTGGGGTCTGCCCTGGAAAAAGGCAGAAGGGGCCTGAGCCGGCATCTCAGTCCACTTCGGCTGGTTGGCCCCTCCCTAAAAGATAGGAAGAAACCCAACCTGGGTGCAATTCCTTCCTCTCCGTCTTGGCAATGTGTTTGCCATTTTCAGAAACAAAAATCTCTCCTTGAATAATTCATTATTCAAAGGAAACGCCAGCCCAGAGCGCTCCACTCCATTTATTCTGGCAGAAGAGCTCACCTCGGGCCGAGTCTGCGTGTTGCTGAAAGGGATCCGCATGAGAAATCGCTTTTTAAAACGTCGATATCCGAGAAGGCAAGCGGAGAGTTTAAAAGGGCCATAATTCATAAATCAATGACGCCGCACTCCTGAGGAAGAGTTCTGCATTGACTGGTCAACAGTTCCATTTGCTGCAAGCTCCAACATCTGCGTCTGCCTGCATCCATAGCGGCCTCCTGAGTAGGAGGCCAGGTTCTCAGAAAGATCAGAAGTCTATTCTTTGGATGTCAGGCACAGGGATGTGGGATTGCTGCAAATTGGATCTAAATCTCTTAGTTTCTGTGAGCAGCCCAACAACCAGAACCAATCCCAATTAAGCAAAACACAGTCGGACACTCATGACTCCGAATCCCCTTTGCCTGGCCTTTCAGAAAGACTATTGACCAGTTAGCAGGAGACCTGTCCCTGTCCTTGATAGGTACCAGCTCAGGTTTTGGCTGAGCCCAGATCCCACTTCCAAACATATCTGCAGTGACATCTGAACAATTGTTGCTGCTGTTGATGGTTGCCAATGGCCTCAATCAAAGCCCAGTGTTTGGCCTTGATTGTGGCTGCGGAAACACAGCCCACACCTGGAACTGGCCGGGGGCCTGCCACCACCACGTGAGCACATAGAACTCAAAGTGAGAGCATCAGTGAGAAAATCCGTAAGCCAAGGCTGCCGTTCCATTCAGAGGCACTTTTTGACACAAACTTCAGGGAAAACAACCGGAAGCTTGGGCTAGTTGGTAATTCTTGTTGCAGAGATACAAGAAAAAGGACCCGGGTCTGTTCTCCAAGTTTCCAAAGACGGGGGCCTTGAGGAAGTCTCAGTGTAATTTCTTCTTCCTTGCTTTCCTCCCCCTGAACTATCTAACCAAACACCACACACTGTAACAGCAAAAGAAAACAAAAAAAGCAAGAACAGCAGCCCAAGGAACAGACCAAGAACCAGGGGGATTCAGAGTTCTGTTTTCACCATTCACCCAAATTCAGCCAACGGAAAGCGTCCTTCACAGCTCTCTCATGGTCAGCAGACAGCTTTCCAGCACATTTTGTTGACTGAATACCACCTTTGTTGCCCTGTTTAAATCTATTCTGGAGCCGGGAAGGGTAAAGAAATTAGTTAGAACACCTTCCTTTTTCAATGATTATGACAAGATGGATATGTTTATAATAAGCATTCTGTTGTTTAATTCCAAAACCAAGCTTTAGAGGAGAAACTATTCTTAACCCCATTTTACGAGTAAGAAAACCTAGGCACAGAGAGGTTAAGTAAACTGCACGAGGTCACACAGATAATGAGTGGCAGAAGTGAGGCATGAACTCAAACAGTGTGACACCAGAAGTCACCATGTGTCAGAGTCAGGAGAAGGAGCTGAATAGAGGTGAAGGGGTAGGAGAGGGCAGTTTCCTCAGTTTCATATTGAGAGACTGATGGCAAGTGGCTAGTGAGAATAATTTAATATTTAATGAGCACTTACGATGTGTCAGCTAAGCATGTGCAGGCATGGAATTATTAACAGCACCCTACGGAATCAGCATCATCCTGCTCAAATATTTGATGGATGAAAAACTGGAGATCCAGAGAGATCCTGCAGTTCATCCATCTAGAGCCAAGGAGCTCATCCAGACAACCAATCAGAGCCTGTGCACTCAGCCACCGTGCTCTTCTGCAGCAGCGGTGGACAGTGAGCATGAGGGCTTCAGCACCCGTCAATCAGCAAGGCCAGACAGGACCACATTCACCCACATCTAGAAAAGGCAGTCGCTAAGGAAAGTGCAGCCACTTTGCACAGCTACCCATACAGATTCTGGGGTCAAGGAAGCTCTTGGGATTTCATTTAGCAAGGGCTAAGTCAGGTGTCCATTTGGTTACTCAGGATCAATCAACTGACCCCATGCTTCAATAAAGAAATAAAGAAAAGATAGGGTATGGAGGGGGAAACGGGGAGTTACAGAAATACAGCGTAATGCTGGTCCTACTGGCCCTTGGGGTACCTGACACTAGAAGGAAGCCAGTCCTGTGGGGAGCAGAGCTGGGCTGACAGCCTGCTCCCTGGTTCCACGGGAAGATCTCTGCGCTGGGACCTTACATCTCCACTGAAAGCCAGAGAGCTTTCCGACTTCAGAACTCCTGGGACTTTTCCATCTCATGTTGTTCCTCTCAGAGGACTTCAACCTTTCGTTATTAGCACATCCCTTTCCCTCTGAGAAGTCAAATATCTAAAAAGGACATAAGGAAACTGATCATCTGGAGTGAGGGGGTCAGCACCGTGAAGCCACTCTCCCTTCTCCTCAAGCCACAGGACAGTGAGAAGCCCTCGATAAACCAATTCAGAAAACTCCATAATAAACTCTCCCTCTGTCACCGGGAGAGCTGAGCAGGGACTACCAAAGTAGGTGGGTGGGGGTTGAGGGCCTGCAACATACATCTGCTCTTCCTTTCAAAGGTCTGGGGACACTGGCCTGGCCTCTCTGAGCAGCCTCCAGGCCTTTTCAGAGGTCTTCAGTCAGTTACAGGCCTCAGATCTCGAAGAGCTGTACTGTCACATCCCCACCACACCACCACCGCCACCATCAAGATCAAAATTAAGCTCTCGGCTGCTTGGTTGGAGAATCCACACCCTTGACAACTTCCAGGGAAGGTTCAGAAGGTGATACAATGTATATTCCCCAATCAGTTCCCCAGAGCTCACTATATCCCCTCTAGATACCCTCCATGTCTTCAGAAGATGAAAAAGGGACAGAAAGAAGTGGAGGGTTACCCGAGGTTGCAAGGACAATGGCCAGGGCCTGTGCAATCCTGGAGGGCCCCGGACCACACTGGAGGCCCTGATAGAGGGGCCATTTCCCGCAGCACCACTTCCTGCCATTGTCCTCCCCTGGAACAAAAACCTTAGAGTGAGCAGCCACTCAGTCACATAGGTTATTTGAATAGATACATCCTACAAGCCTTGAAAATCCGCTCTATGGTCTGATAACAAGGCTAAAAATACCACAGGCTCTATTAGTGAATTTGAGAATCCAAGTCAGACATAGGAACACACACGTGTGTGTTTTTTTAGCACATCCTGCAAGTCTTTCCACGTGCTGCCCCCCTCCACCCGTGTCCACATTCTCCGTCCTCCTGAATCTTGGTTTAAACCACGGTTTTCGTACAACACCAGATTTATTTCTTCAGTATGCCTCATTTGACGGCACATTGAAGCTCAAATTGAAGGATGCTCTCTTTATGTGTGTGTCCCCTTATCCCTCCCTCCCATCAAAGTCCCATGAAACACCTGGTTAGGAAACCATCTGACCAGCCCCACTGCCCACAGCTGAACTTACCCTCCGGGCCCTGGGCAGACCCACCCCTGCTCTGTGGCCCACTGTGCCCAGTGTTGATGACTGGCCTGGAGTCCCCCTGCCCTCCTCACTCTGGTCTCTCTCCCTCTCTGTCTGATGCTATATTTCCTTCCACTCATCTTTCTATGCATTCTCCAAGCCCATCCCCAAACCCATTTAGGTCTGCTCACTGAGCCATGCCTGGAAACGCATTTTGACTAAGCTGAGTCTGAGCGCCGTTCCATTGATCTCAAGCTCATTTCGGAGGCTCAGTGGTCCAGCAGGGCTACAACTGCAGCCAGGCTCCTCCCAGTCTGGGTGACAGCATGTCACTTTCATATGGGCCAGTGCAAATGTTCCTAAACCTGTCAGTGATAGATAAGGTTCGTGCCAGACCATAGTCCGTGTGCAGATTCCCAAACCCATGGTTCACATCTCTGGTGGAAACACCTGGGGATTCTGGACCTTGGCCAAAGTCTCAGGTGACTCACTGGGCAAGTTTGAGAAACACTAACTTCACGGTTAATAGTAGATTCTGGAACTAGACAGCTGGGTTTGAACCAAGCTGCACTAACATGGTGTGACAGGTTACTCACACTGTCTAAGGCCTCCATTTCCACATCTGTAAAACAAGGCTGATCATGGTGGCTCCCTCGCTGGGTTGTTAGAGGATTAGATGGCCTAGAAGGTGTATAAAGCACTCAGGCCCATTCTCCCCTGGCGAACCCCCGGGAAGGTTTGTTGCTATTATTTGATAATGAGCTTGGACACTGGCCACCCCTCTCCCACCTCTGTCTAGTCTTGTCACTGAGCATCCAGTGCCGAAGCCCACCCCAGCTCCAGAAGTGGAGCCGGGCAGCTCTGGTCTGCCTCATCTCCTTGCAGTGGATTAGGTAGTGTGCAGATGGAACCTAAAGATAAAATGGCTGAAAGCAGATCCTAGGAGCAGCCAGAAAGAGATGGAGTAGGCGGAACAGAAACGGAAGTTGGGGTAGAGAATACAAACTTCACTGATGTCACAGTTTTCTTGGAACCCCACAAGTGAGGCAGCTAAACAGCAACTGTCACTTGAACTGTCTCTTCACTGTAACTCCTCCGGAAACTTGGGACACATGCTTCTGGGTGGCCAGGCCAAGGCTACACAGTGATGCTGGAGAGGCCTGCTGGAAGTCCAGCACTCCCTGGAACCCAGAGTACAAGGAGGACCACAGGAAAAAAATAAGTCACTGGAAAACTACAACCGATGTCCCTGCTACATTATCCATTTCACACAAAGATCCCAGCACATGTCTATAGAAAGCACAGGGAGACAAGGGGACATCTACTCACTCCTCAAGGCCCAGCAAGGCCAGGAGACTCCACCCTTAGGCAGCACCAAGGCAGCTTGGCTGTGCCTGTTGCCACAGCAGAGCCCTAGAAGGTACTGGGTCACTATAACAGGTAAGTGACAGATTCAAGGCCACCCCAACCCTTTGTTTCATTTCACTCCAACAGACAGCATAGGCTGCCTCCCAGCTATCCAGGGATACACAGGAGGCAGAGGTCAATTTTGGTTCCTGGTAGAATCATATAATATATGCTCTATTTCCTGGGTCTGGACTGATTGGCATCTAGGCCACCAGAGATCCCCTGAACCAGACACCATCTCTTAATGCCACTGGCTTTAAGGAGAATTCTCACTATGAATTTGCAAAACAAAGCCAAACATTACCAGCAATGTTCAAGTGACACTCAGATGAGCAGGTCATTTCTTAGCAAGATCCTCCTGTCAGTCTCACAGGAGCACCCTGAGGTAGTAGCTCCCATCTTGTGAATCTCCCAGGGTTCACAAACCTCGGCCAGTCACACGCCACCCTCGGTTTTCCCAGGGTATGCTTACTGCTTGCTTCTTCCTTAAGTCACTATATTTTTAAAAGAAATACAATGCTACTCAGGAAAACCAGGATCGCTGGCCATCAATAATTATTTAATGCAATGAAAACAAGTAATATTATTTTAAGGTCCTCTACCTTTGTTTCAAAGAGGAGATAAACAAGTATTGAAAAGAAATCAATGGGGGTCGGGGAAGTGGCTCAGTGGTACAGTGGTTGCCTAGAATGCATGAGGCCTTGGGTTCAATCCCCAGCACCACCAAAAAAAAAAAAAAAAAAAAAAAAAAAAAACATAAAATTGAACTTTGCCAGGTGCAGTGGTGCATACCTGTAATCCCAGTGGCCTGGGAGCCTGAGGCAGGAGGATCGAAAGTTCAAAGCCAGTCTCAGTGAAAGTGAGCCACTAAGCTACTCAGTGAGACCCTGTCTCTAAATAAAATACAAAATAGGGTTGGGGGGTGTGGCTCAGTGCCCCTGAGTTCAATCCCAGGTACCAAAAAAAAAAAAAAAAAAAAAAAAAAAAAATTGACACTGAAGCCCCAAACTGAGAGTTTCTCCTTGATAAAGGCTTGAAAGAAAAATGAAGGGAAAGAAAGAGAAATAAGTTTATTTTTGAGGTATAATTAAGTGCAGTACAATTCCCAGATTCTAAGCACACAGTTCACTGAGTTTGGCCAAATGCATACACTTGTGTAACAAACACTGCAATAAAGACAATATCATCACTATCCAAAAGGTTCTTTCCTGCCCCTTCCCAGCCAAGGACTCCCCTACCACAATGAAAGGCAACTGCCATTTTAATTTCTATCCCCAAAGATTAGGTTCCTTTTTTTCCTGCTTTTTAAACTTCACATTATTGACTTATGGAGTTTTCATTGCTAAATCAAAGTTCTGATCATATTACACTTTTGTAAGTATATGAAAATCTTTGCAATGAAAGATTCTGTTTAAAGGGTAGGACATGCCTTGTCCACATTTTACCTAAAATCTTCTCCAGCCCCTCCAGTGGAATGAGATCTACATCTTGGAGCACCTTGAACTAATGAAATGGAAAGACACCAAATTTGGAAATTGGATTCTGACCACAAATCCCAAAAAGATGCTGGTTACAGCAGTGATTTGCCAAATTTTCTTCCCTGAATTCCAATTAATATGATTATCATTTCATCTCCCCAAAAGGAAATCTAGATTCACAGTCCTTCGTAACTGGCCCAATCCTCCCCTCTTCGGTAGGTTCAGGGCCATACCTCACCCACACAAGTCCCTCCTCCCACTAGGTTGCTATCTACAGGGCCACCTCTGTAGGGACAGTTTTCCTACCTACCTCCAGCCCTACTACGGTCCTTCCTCAGAATCCTACACATAGGCCAATGCCTCCTCTTCTTTCAAATCAAATTTATTCCATATATTTGCACTTGGCCTTCTTTGCCATCTGCAGTTACTTTTCTTTTAATAGAGGTCACTTGATCTCTTCAACCAAATCCTGGGTTTCCTGAAAACAAGCACCGAATGACCCTGATGGAGGCAGAATTAATTAGAACAGAAGCGAGGCTCTGCGCCAGCCAGGAGCACAGGTCTCCTTGGTCTTCCAGGTGTGGCGATGTTCAACAGCCCACCCTGTCCTCTGGTCACCAGAGGCTTTTCTTTCGGCATAACACTGACTAAAAGACAATGGAGATACAGTGGAAGTCGTGGGTGGATGTGTGTGACTGGAATGAAACAAGAACTACCTGCGGGCTGGAACCTAACAAGGTTCAAAGTCACAGCCTTGAAGATAAGGACAGAAATGAGTGGAGGCAGCAGCAGTCTCTTCTGCAAAGGCCTTTTATATGCAGATCTGTGACTTTGCTATCAGATCCCTGGGCCCACCACCAAAAATCCCGGTTCAGTGAGTCTGGAATAGGGCTCAAGGGTTTGCACATTTCCCCAGCCCCTGGAAGATGCTACTGCTGGTGGTCCACACCAAGGGAAAGGCCACCTGTGACCAGAAAACAGGGTGGGCTATTGAACATTCCCACATATAAAAGGCCAAGGAAAACTGTATTCCTGGCTAGCATGGAGACTAGCCTGTATTCTAGTTAATTCTACCTCTGCCAGGAGAGGTGGCATTAAACAGTAAGAAAACTACCTCCACACAACCAAAGGTGAACATGAAATAAGAAACTGCAGATAGAATTAGATTCTCAATGAGGGAAAAGCTGAACCGCAGCAAAAGA
The DNA here is from genome assembly GCF_902686455.1 of Sciurus vulgaris. NCBI lineage: Eukaryota > Metazoa > Chordata > Mammalia > Rodentia > Sciuridae > Sciurus > Sciurus vulgaris. The sequence goes on from NC_136475.1 coordinate 60,858,345, forward strand.
AACCACAGCTCCTGGCCGGGAACCTAGTCCTATTTTCCTTCCCCAGTGGTGTTTCTGTTCCTGGAAGGAGAACCAACAGTAAGGTAAACGTCACAGTGCAGCCTTGGGAGGGTGGGGTGGTATGTGTGTGCAAAGGCAGAGTGATTTTTTTTTTTTTTTTTAATTTTTAAATAAAAAGGCTGACCACAGGACAGCAACCAGCAGGCCGATGCCAACAGAACTGGCCCTCTCACCACAGCTAATGAAAACCCCAAGTATTTGTCCTCAGCAACCAGGGAACAAAGGGGGTTTTGAGAAGGCTGTGTGCAAAGGAGGTGGAAGTCATTCCAGCACTTAGAGCTTCAATTGAAAATAAACAAACAGCCCCAGCCTCCCAAGGACCCAGGCTGCCAAGCACCAGCCTGCGCACACGCCGGCCCATGGGCCAGCACATGGCTATTTATATTTGTAATCCAATTTGGATGGGGAAGGCACACAAAAATAAATTGATTATCTTGAAATTGTAAGAGCAAAATTCGTGGAGACAAAAGGTAATGAAATAATAAAGAGGAAGTACCTGAGGAGGTCGGCAGAGAGGATGTTTCTCATGAACTGTTTCTAACCCAGTTTGCTCTCTGGATTCAGACAGAAGGAAACTGTGGCTAACAAACTGGCAGATGCCATATGCCATCTTGGGAGAGGGGTATGTGTGTGTGTGATCAATCAACCAAAAACACACTCCAGAGATTATATTACAGAGAGTTGATTATCTCAACTCGGTTGATAGCTTGTGAGAAAGAAAAGTGGACACCTCATACAAAACAACCATCCTTCCCCAATCTAAGGGTCAAACAAAAGCACACATTATCCTGAAAAACACTGGCTTTCTATCTTAAATCTTGCTCAGGCCCTGTTCCCTGGAGGCTGGATTTGGCTGTGTCTTTACAGTCATAACAGCCACCATTTAGTAAGCACACAGGATGCACCACCAGGTGGAGATGTACAGTCTGGAAAAGTCATGTTGGTCCTGGAATGGGGACTGTGAGCCCATCTGAAAGATACAGAAACTGAGGGTCCTAATCTAAGTGACTTGCCCAACAACACTCTGATGTCAAATTTGGGTCTTGGGATTTGAACCTAAGTCTGTCTGGGGTTTGTGTCATTAAACCACACTGCCTCAAGGAATGAACCTCAATGCAGCCTCTGAAATCAGCAAACATCCCCAGGAAGTGGGCAGCTAAGCCTGTAAGTTCTTACTGGGCCAGAGTCAGAGAAGGATATGAACGAGAAGACAGCAAGAGGAGGATTGGTGAGGTTTTGGTGGCTTAATCTAGAAAGCCAGCTCAAGAGTCTAGAAGGCAGATTTAGGGAGATATGTCCCCCACCCCACAGACGGCCTATTTGAAGACTGACCCTTGTCACTGAATTTATCTCTGTGGGTACATCATGCAACATTCAAGATTCTGATAAAGCAGACATAACCAAAGATTAGGCTCAAACCTCATTTCCATTTATTACCTACTGATTCTGAGAAAGGATGTCAATGACCTAGAGTTTATAATATTTTTAATATTTCACAGAGCCAAGAAAGCAATCAAATGATCAAGTCTAATCATTTTGATATCACGTCAGTGTGGAGGTTCTGTGTTAGCTGCTGGTGATGAGCAGCCCTGAATCTGAGTACCTGGTGAAGAGAAAATAGCAAACAGGTTGTTGTGAAGAAGTGCAATTTATTCCCATGGTGGGGGAGGGGGAGAGAGGCATGGAAAACTGGGTACGGTTGCTTAAGAAAACTGTGGCTGAAGACAGACTCCCAGGAATAGGGTGGGATGGAGGATTCAGGGAGAGTCGCTGGGTTTCTAAATTAAGTGATTCTTCTTCAGGAGTCTGACATATGACCTGCATAGTGTTTCAGAGGCACTGGCAATTTCTGCAAACAGGGTCCAGAATTTTCCTGCCTCCACTCCAGAGAGCGGAGTCCTCAGTGGCTCGGCAGTGTCAACTGGAATGAACAGGCTGAAAAATGGGAAGAAAAGTATTTTTATGGTTCCTTCGTAAAAATGGAGACATATCATTCCTGGAAAGAAGGGAAGAAAGCAAATGTGCAATCACAGCAAAAGGAAGCCATGCACTACTAGTCGTGAGGAAGAGCTGCTGCTCAGCCCCAGCAGACGGGATGATGGGAGCAGATGACCCCAGGGGCCCCCAGGAAAGACTCTGATGTGACACACACATTCCCCCCAGCAACTGAGCACCCTTGAAGTCAACCCTGCGGAAGTTTGGGGAGCCCCTTTGTCTCCCACTAGTGCCCAGGTAGAGCAAATCAAAGGGACTACTTGAAAGGCTTCTGAGCTGTCCCCTTCTTTCCTAAAGCCTACCCATCACTCCTGTTCTGGGTCATTCCCCTGACCAAGAAGCTCCAGTCTTTTTGCCAGGACATCAGATCTGATTCTGCTCAAGCCTTAGAACTACCAGTTTACACAGAAATATAGCAACAGAGGAACAGGTTAAAAGACACCTTGAGAATGCAATCAACAAAATCCAAAGTGTGGGAAACTTTATAGGACAAATGACTGTCTTCAACCAAAAAAAGAAAGAAAGGAAAAAGGCAAAAATGAAAAAAGGATAAGAAGTAGAAAACTATGAATGATGTGAGATTTAAAAACCATGAGCCAGGGCTGGAGTTGTAGCTCAGTGGTACAGCACTTGCCTAGCATGTGTGAGGCATCGGGTTCCATTCTCAGCACTGAATATAAATAAAATAAAGGTCCATCAACAATTAAAATATATGTATGAAAAACCATCAACCAAATATTATGCATAGACTTTATTTGAATCATCTTCAAATACATCAGGTGTTAAAAGGTTTTAAGATAATTAGAAAAATTTGAACACTGATTAGATATTTGATAATTTAAAGAAAGTCATGCTTTATAAAATGTGATAATGGCATTGAGACTATATAAATTTTTTTTAAAAGTGCCCTATCTTTTGAGGTTGATATATATTTCTAGATGCAATGTGTGATATCATTATGTGAGCTTTATTAAAAATAATCAAATTTGACCAGGCAAGGTGGTACATGCCTTTAATCCCAGTGGTTCAGGAAGATCACAAGTTCAAAGCCAGTCTCAGCAATTTAGTGAGGCTCTATAGAATTTAGGGAGACCCTGTCTCAAAATAAAAAATAAAAAGAGGTAGAGATGTGGCTCAGTAGTTAAGTGCCCCTGGGTTCAATCCCTGGTACAAAAAAAAGAAAAGAAATTCAATCTGGGGAACTGATGGAGAAGGGTAGAGATGGAACAAAGACTTGCCATGAATTGATAAATACTCAACCTGGCAGGGGTAGATTTATTATAATATTCTATTTTTGTATAGGTCTAAACTTAGTAAAAATATTAAGTTTAAAGATAATGATTTTGAATTTTTGTGACAGACATTATAAAACTGTAGTTATGATATAATCCTAATCAAAATAAATCACATTAAATATGCATGAATTAATTTATATTATTAACTCATATGTGAATAGGCACAGATATCTATATAGTTTTATAAGCATAAGGAATCTTCTGAAAGCATTTATAGAAGTTCCTTTATTTATGATAGGGTTACATCCCAAAAAGTCTTCACAAGGTGAAAATACTGTGAAGTCAAAAGATGCATTCAATACACCTCACCTACCACACATGACACCCTAGCCACCCAGCACACTATAGAGTATCAATTATTTACCTTCATTTCCAGGTGGCTGCCTGGAAGCTGTGGTCACTGCCACTGCCCAGCACTACAGGAGAGATTTAGAGAATTGTGTTGCTTTTTGCTAGCCTGGGAATTTGCTAGATGCAAATCTAAAATTCAAACTATAGTTTCTATGAAATGTATATCACTACTGCACCATCATAAAGTTGAAAAGTTGTAAGTCAGGGACTGCCTATATATCAAACTTTTAACTATTAGTACTGTTTTCTGGGGAAGGTTGGGGCTAAAGGGAGATTTTTTTCTTTTTTTAAAATTATACACTTCTGCACTGTTTAAATTTCTTTTACCAAGCATATCTTTTTCTCAAGTCATAAACAGAGCATGGGAGTAGACATGGTGACTCTCTGGACTTCTCCCACCACCAACATCTCACACACACACACACACACACACACACCTTAGCTCTCAAGGACTCTGCAATTCAAGGTCACAGGTCTCTCTTGGCACACAGATGTGCCTTGTTGGGACTCCTCCACGCCCTCACCAACCAACCCTTCTCCTCTTCTGATGCAATCTTGCACACCCACCCCTGCCCTCCAGGCTGACTTCCTGAACTATTTTACTGTATGAAGGCCTTCCTTCTGGGGCAAGCTGGCTGGGACCTGACAATGCTCCACCATGGTGTATGAATGATCTGCAGGCAGCTTTATACATGGTTGGACATGCTGGTTGCTCAATAAAGTTCCAAGTTACTTAATTAATCTTTCTGAGCCTTGTTTTCCCTTTGTGTAAAGTAGAGATTCAGATTCCTACTTCCCTGGATTGCCTTGTGACATAGTCAAATAAAAGTAGGTAAATTTCCTGTACCTATTTCAAAGGTTCTGTCGGATGTACACAAAATAGGGCCACTGAGACTTGCAACTGTAAGTTTTAAGAGAATAAGAAGGGGACCTGAAAATCCACTTGGATCCATACACTTGGAAAAACACTGTGCCCAGGACGGCCCATTAATTTAAATATTAATTGCAGAAATAATGTACTGGGGTCAGGAGGAGCTCTGAAGGTCACACTTTGAATTCCCACTAGGTGGCAGTATTGTTTTCTTGCCTTTATGCAAATAGAGGGGCGGGCCATCTGTAAGGGAAAATAAACATCTTTCTGAAATGGATGATAGGAAAGAAGAAATTTCCTTATTCATTTCCCTATAATGGTAGAATAGAGGTCAGCCTGAGGAAATACACCTGCCTTAATAAGAACCTCCTTTAGTATCCATGATGAGATCCCACTGAGGACACCTCTGTAGGACAGTGATAGGAGTGTTGGCTAGAAAAGTCTTGGGTGGGTGGAGGGAATGTTGAGGGGAAGGGGGGGCTCCACCTCAAAGAAGGAACACCAGCCCCCATTGAAGAACTTCCTAGAAGTCCAAACCATGACTCAACCTTCCACATCTGAAAAGCAACATTCCCATGACCAATGGAAACAGGAGTGTCCCTGCCAGGGACTCCTACAGCACAAACACCATGAATCTGAGGCCAGGCACATCCTCCTGGGAGATGAAGAAGGATGAAAGAAGCAAGGCTGGAAGACAATGCTCTCAAGTTCCCTTCTTAAAATAAGACTGTCCCCTTCGTGGCCCACTGCTCAAAACCCCTCTCTGGCTCCCCACTACCTTGGCACCAAGTCTGAACTTTTCTATCTGGTGGCAACATCTTCAGGAACTGGTCTAAACTGCACCTGCAGGAATTTCAGAGAACAATGGATAACTCCCTCCTGCTACCCTCCTGCTCTCCCAGTCCTCCCAGTAAGGAACATGAGTCCCAAGATCTAAAATCACTTGCTGCTTCCAAAGCCCACCCTCCATTTTTCTCTGTACAGGGCATCAACCATGCTGTATCCCTGCTTTAAAAAAAAAAAAAAAAAAAAAAAAAAAGCCAGGCGCAGTGGCACACGCTGGTAATCCCAGGAGGCTGAGGCAGGAGGATCTCTAGTTCAAAGCCAGCTCAGCAACTTAGCAAGGTCTGAAGCAACTCAGTGAGGCCTTGTCTCTAAATAAAATATTTAAAAGGGCCAGGGACGTGGCTCAGTGGTTAAGCACCCCTGGAGTCAATCTACAGTACCAAAAATAAATAAATAAATAAATTCTTGCTGCCATCTTTTCTCTCCAAAAAGACCATAGCATAGTTCTATGAAAGGAGGGGAAATGTCCCAGGTCAGTAGAAACACTGCAAAATGAGGTTCTGGAGGGAGGAAGGTGGCACCCAGAATAGGAGAGTGGGCCTTTGCAGTCAGAATGGGTTCAAATTCTGACCCTAGACTGAGCTGTGTGACCTCTCTGACCCTCAGTTTACCCACCTATAAACAAAGAAACTACTTGTGAGGATTGGATGTCAAGCAAACAGGGCACTAGACGTGGGCCTGGTATGTAACAGGCACATACACAGCTCTGTGTTCCAGTCCCAGTTCTGTTGTTCAGGGATCTGGGAAGTCACATTACCTCTTGGGCTTCATTTTCTTCATTGGCAACATTGAGGAGTGCAGGGATACAGTGTCTTCTGAGGTCCACTGCAGCTCTGAAACTCTATGCTTCTCTAGAACATTCCTGTCACATTTCTCCCACAGGACCGAGCTGTATATGAGGATGAGGGGAGAGGAAGCCAGTACTGATTTGCCTAAAACTAGCTTCTGTCAACACCTCAAATTTTATCTTCTCAGGGAGGTTTTCCCTCACACCCCTCCCCCTTCAACTAGGTTAAGTCCTAGTATTTTACGCTCTGACAACACTCTATATTTTGCTTTATAATACATGTCCCCACTGTCAACTGAGTTATTAACTGTGGATTATAATCCCCATTGTGCAGATGAGCAGACTGAGTATCTAGGAGCTTTCACTGTTCTTCCAAGAGCCATGCAGCTATAGATCCTGCAGGATCTGTATTGTGTATCCTCATACAGCTTAGTATTTAACATCTGATACATACAAAAGGATATTAGTTTTATTTTTGTGAGTTATGAATGATGAGAAAAATAATTCAAAGAAGCTAGATATCAAACTAAAACTTCAATGTGGCATTGAAAGTCAGTTTGCTCCCTAATGATACCCTCCTGCCTGTCCCTGCCCCAAAGAGAGCACTACCCTGTATTTGTGTTTATTATTCTCTTAATTATTTTCTCTTCTTCACTTTGGATTGAAGAGGAATATACTCACGGAGAAGTGTGCCAAATGATGGCATCTGTGTCCTGCACTATGATAAAGAAAGAGAGCAGGCAGCCCAGGAGTCCTTGGCACCCTTGCCAGTCCAGAGACCCTGCATTCCTCTCACTAGGCCACACTGCTCCTAAAGGCTCCTGTGTTCTATTTAATATAATGAGAATTTTCATGTCAAGGCAGGGGGGTCTTTCCCTGGGCAAGATAGATTGGAAGGGAGGTAAGCATTCTGGGCTCTTTGGAGGAGTTTGCTTGGAGAATTCCAGCAAATAGCCAGAAAAGATCCAGAACCATCTATGACAAAAGACCAAGGCAGGCCTCTTCCAGCAGTGTGCTCCAAGAGCTTCTTCAAACGAAATCTCTGTAATAGAGGGAGGGAATAGAGAAGCAAGAGGCAGAACAGTATCATTCAAACCTCATGTGTGGCTTTGATTAGCTCATCGGAATTAATATTTTTCACAGGCAGGTCTTGATTAAAAGCAAAGTAAGTTTGCAAGCAGACCACCTACTGAAAAAGACTAAGTTTAAGATCAAAGTCCTTTGAGGAAAAGCCTGCGGGACTCTGAGTGAGAGTCTGCACTGGGTCCCTAATGAGGACACCCTAAGGAAGCCATCCTTCCTTCTTTAATCTGCACATTTCTAGTTATTTGTTCCCTTCAGTGGGAAATGGTGGTTTCAGTACCTCTTGGGTCAGGGAGCACATACTGAGCACCAGTGCTAAAACTCAGAGGGGACTCAGATAATGATGTCTGATTCCTGACCCCACAAAAAAATGCCAAAGGAATGGCTCAGGAAGTAAGGAGAGTTTAAGCAGGGCTCCCTCCAATGGTCTCTTCTCAGAAGCTTCACTATTCAAGCCCATGTTATGCATGGAATTCACTGCCTAATTAATTATCCTGGAAGGCTGAATGATAAATCCATAAAGCCAGAGATAAATAAACCCAAGGAGAACTAGTCTAGCACTGGCAGCCACTTCCAATCTTTCCATGTGCATCCACTCTTAGTGCTTCGACTCAACATTCTCCTGAGCCCATGAGGAACCAGAGGCTGAAGAAGGTGAAGAGCTATGGGTCCCTTGAAACTTGAGATAAGAGGGATAAGAAATTCCCTTGAATCATCCCATGAAGCACCAGGGAAGCCTTCCTGTCTCCATGGTAACTTCCAAAGGCTTCACTTCTTTGGAACCCAGTGTCCTAAAAGGAATGCTTGATGTCCCTGAGCATTGCTCTCTTAGTAGCCAGGACGGTTTCTCCTATCTCACTAGGAAAAATGGACATCTACTTCAAGAGTGTGAGCTACTACAACCCTGGGCCCTGCTTGCCAGAGATAATGTTATCCCTGTCACAAATACTTAAGTTCCAATTTTTTCCCCTCACACTACATAGACTGATCTTTGGTTTGCCTTATTATTCTCACATCTCTCTTAATTCTTGAGAACACTCTACACTTTTTAGTGATTTTTCACTTCCAAACTACCAGCTGAGGAACCACACATAGCACATAGCCCACAGATCATATCTGTCCCTGATTCATGCATTCATAATGTAGTCATGAGTTGCCACTTAACGATGGCGATATATTCTGAGAAATGTGTAGTTAGGTGATTTCATCATTGTGCAAACACCATAGAGTGTGCTTACACAAACTAAGTTAGCTATGATGTCACTGTGCAATATAACCTTATGGGACCGCTGTCATGAACGGGTCTGTCTTCAATCAAAGCATCATTATGTGGCATATGACCATGTTAGTAATTTTGCATGGTATATCTAATCACCATAAGGAGAACAAGGACTCCTTGTATCAAAGGAATGAATACACCCTTCCTTGGTCCCCAAAAGGATCTGGAGACTGAGTCTTTCTAAAATGCATGGGTGTGTGCTCATCCAGGGAGGAGCCCATAGAGGACAAGAACAGCAGGCCAACCTTGACCACATACCCCTGCAGCCTCCCTTCATGGAACAAATCTGAATTCAGCTGAAGAGGGGAGGCCAGAGTGGAGCCTGGGCTCTGGACTTCAGCAGCTGATATGCCCCTTGGTGACTTGTCAAACCCTGCAGTTGCTTTTCTGCAACTTCCTGACTCACTTTTGGCAGGAGTTTGAGCAAAGACAAATATGTAACTAATGAGTGCCAGGAACCCACACCCTCAGAGGCAAAGGAGAACAAGACAAGGGAGAAGCCCAGATAGCATTGGGGAAAGGAGCAGGACCCAGAAGATTTGGGTTGAGCATCAAGTATTTTACTCTACCCAGCTGGCAGAATACTGGGGGACCAACAACTGAATTAGCAGTGCTAATCCTATTTTTCCCAGGAAGGTGAGGTAAGTAGGCTTTGAGGTCAGACTGACTTGAGGTTAAAAGCAGCTCTATCCCTGAGTGGCTAGGGCCACTCGTCCTCTGTTTTTCTTCTTTGAATCTCCCTTTCCTCCTAGGAAAGATGTGCAGACTGGATGAGATAACACACCTGCCGTGCCTGCACAAACAGCATATGTAGTAAATGACTGTGCCCTTCCCCTTTCTACATCCATTGCTAACTTTTGATTTAACTCAGAGAATAAAACTGTTTTCTTCTAACATTAAACATTTGAGTGTCACGACCTGCACAATGGTTAATTCAGGAAACCAGATGAGGGGCAATGAGGAATTAGAAAAAACAAACAGACACACAATGAGAAAAACAGCTGGGACCTGGTGGGCACCACAGTCTGATGGAGTGCAATGACCACAGTTCAGCTCAGCACGTTTATGATATGATTTTTATCATAGAAAACATTATTGTGGGAAAGTTTCTACCAAGCAAGTAGAGTCAAGGTCATGAGAATGAGCAGCCCGATCATGATTATCAGCTTATGCCCTTAACTTTCTACCCACAAGCAGCTGGCCTATGAAACTCAAGATAAAGAACTGAATAGCTCTATGGCTGGCACAGTACCTCCTATTGAACAGGGTGTCACCATAGCAACTGGGCTATCTCAATCGGCACCTTCGTACCAAGAGTTCGTCAGAGGGGCATTACCTCTGCCACAGAATAGTTCAAAACCCATAATTCAGTTGCCACTCCCAACACTTGGGGAAATTTTTTTATGTTGGGAGTAAAACCTCAGGGCTTGAGAAATGATTCCCCAATGGACCTGATATGTGATTTCATTCATTCATTAAAAATTGTTAGAAATACCTACTGTGAGTCAGGTAAACGATGTAGGTACTTGGGATATGCTGGTAAACAAGAGAAGGGGAAAATCACTGTCCTTATAAAACCTACATGCTACCAGTAAATAAGCAAATTACATGATATTTTAGATGTGATAAGTACTCAGAATAAATAGCAAGGGGAAGGAGGATCTGGATGACAGAAGGGCACTGTGGTTTTCAGCAGGGTATCCAGGGCATGCCTCACTGTAGGGATATTGGAGCAAAGACTTGAAGGGAGGGGTTAGATCAGAAGTGATTCAGGCAGAGGGCATAGCCAGTGCAAAGGCTGGAGAGGGCACAGTGTGTCTCGGGACCAACATGAAGGCAGTGCAATGGTTTGGAAGGGAAAAGTTCAAAGAGCAGTGGGGGAGGGGAGCATAGGGCAGACTGGACCTTATAGACTGTTACAGGTGGGCTTTCCCCCTCAGTGAGAACCCATCCTGGGATCCTGAACTGAGGGATAATATAACCTAAGATCACATCCTCTGGGGCAGCAGGGAGAGGTCAAAGGAAGTAGAGAGAACAATTAGGAGGCTACTGCAGTGATCCTGGCAGAGATGGAAAAGCATTGACTGGGGTAGTAGAAATGGACAGAGGGGGTCAGATTCTGGATTTCTTTCCTTCTTTGGTCCTCAGTTTCCCAAAGTATAACTGTTTCAGTCCCTCCTTTTCATCTTCCATGGCGGTATAAAAACAGGTGGAAATCAACAATTATACGGAAATATTTGGGGCCACTTCCATTTATTAATAAACTCTCACTGGTGAGGGTATTTCATAAGCCTCAAATGCCATGACACTGCCTGAAACCTGGGGCTGGGTAGACTGTGTGAAGTTCATCTGGTGCGTGCATGCACGCAAGCATGCACGCGCGCGCGCGCGCACACACACAGCATACTCTCAAAGTAGGAAGACAGTGATCCCTGTAGCAAGATGTGCCAGCAGCCTGGCTAGCATACCTCCACCACATGACAACAAACAGCCTATTTTAAGCCCACAAGCCCTCTCTCCTCCTGAGCAAAACAGGGGCTACAAACACAGACAATGGACTTTGGAGGACAATCACATGTGGGTAAGGTTCCAGCCATAATGACTGATACAGTCTCAAAAACCCTTCGTTCCTTCCTTGGGAGTCAGTCCCATGTTAAAGAGGAGAAAGCTGTTGACCATCCAGAGGGCAGAGAAACCCACTTGTGGTCACTGAGAAGAAGTGCCTGCATTGCTATTGTTGTTTTACTATCCTGTTTACCATTAGTAAAAACAACTTCCTTGACCACACCCTGCTGGGACCATGTCATTGTGCTTCCTCAGGTCAGCGTGATACCCTGGACTTGGAGGCAGCCTGAGGAACAGGAGGAGCAAGGTCAAGGCCCCAAGGCACATGGGAAGGGGTACACTGGCTCTGGGGCTGTGCACCCTGGGCGGGCCCCTCTAGGAGGGAGTCAGAGTCAGGGTGACCAGGCGTCCTGGTTGGACTCCTCTCTTGGGAGGCAGGGTTGGAGGCCAGATGTTCCAGAAGCCAAGGCCTATGTCTCCCTGGTCCTGTGACTTCACAACACTACCCTTAGTCAAATGCCACTCCTAATACTGCCTGCTCTGCAGGGTCACAAGAAAAGCTACACCTGACTCCTAATGTTCAGCTCTTCTCAAGGCAGAAAGGCACGGGGTAGAAAAGGGGGCAAGGGGTGCTTAGCAGAGTAGATGAGAGACGGGAGAGATGGGAAGGGAAGGGAATTTAGGGGAAAGATAGAAAAGCTGGGCACACAATCCCTGAAGTTGTGACATGTTCCAGGATTCTGCCCCATGCCGTGTCCACAACTCCACTGGCATGTATTTAGGGAGCTCCTCCACACTGGAAGACTGGAGGCTAAGAAGGCACAAGTGGCCTCCCTGCCAGGCCAGCATCAGATCACCTTCTGTGAGGTCATGAAGCCTGGGAACCTATCACACCCTGACCAAGGAAGTGATAGTCAGCCCAATGCATCCCAGCCAACCACGGCCCTGGGACCCCCAGAAGCCAAATCCCTGCTTTCTCCAACTTCCTGCCCCTCTGAGGAGCCCCACCCACAAAGGCAGAGCAGCCAGGTTCCCCAGATGAGCAGCAGCAGAGCAGGAGGGCACACTCTGGGACCAGAAGGGAATTTCTATTTCTAACTGATGTGGCAGCCAGGAGCAGCTGCAGGGTGACAGCAGCAGACAGCTCTGAGCCTCGTTGGCAGGGATGTGTGCTAAGGGAAGGGTCCAGTCTTCAGGGGCGGAGCCTCAGGCATCTGCTCCAGTGCATCTTCTCTTCTCCTGAGGACGGGCAACTCCGGGCCAGCCCCACTGGGAACCAGAGGAGAAATGAGTTGAGAAATAGCCCAAGGCTGCCGTGGGACAAATAGGGGCTCAGCGATTTGAGTCTCCTTCTCTCCATTTCTGAAGCACCATCACTTCAAAGGCAAAGGTATTTGCCCACTTGGGGACACCCCCTCTCTAGAATTCTAGGATGGCAGTGCCAAGAGGGACCCAAGCATTCAGCTCATTCAAGTCCTGATCTTACAGATGAGAAGAGAGACCCCAGGGCTGATGAAAGGGGAGGCAGTACGTAGCCTGCTCCTTGGCACAAGGTCTTTGGAGTAGGAAGAATGGGTTGGAATCCCATCCCTGCCTCTCAGTGCCATCGACTCTGTTTCTCATGCAGAAGGAGGACGACAGCACCTCCTCACAAAGCTATTGTCAAGAGCAGGGGAGCTGATGCTTGTAAAGTGCTCAGCACAGGGCCAGGCCCGTGTGTGGTGACTGGTACAACCTTTGCCACTGTCTTCACTCAGGGCCAGGAGGAACAAACCTGGATCAGAGCTCCTCAGCCAACACCCCCACAGTACCTCACCCTCCTGAAGCTTGGATGGCTGTTCTTCTGGGGACAATGACATGGCCTTTAGTTGGCCAGTCATCCAACAGCAGAGTGGGAGGAATATAGGTCCCAGCAGCCAAGACAGATCTTCTGCGGGGCTCCTTCTCAAAAAACACTCGCAGTGGCTAAGTAGCCAAGTGCCTGAGGAAAGCCAAAGGGGAGAGGCAGAGGAGCGGGAGGAAAGACACTGAGCAAGGATCCAGTTGACTTCCAGGGAATGACAGTGTACCTCTCCCAGAAACCCTTCCCAGTTTAAGCCCAGATGCCACCCTTGGGTCACCTGCTGCCACCACTCCAGCCAAGTAAGCCAAATCCTAAACACCCAACAAGGAGGGGCTTAATAAGTTGACATAGTACAGGACCCTAGTCTGGCTGTGGGGCAGCTGCTGCTCACTTTACATTGCTCCAGTGTCTGTCCATGCTCAGGACCGGGGGGACATTTGTCTATTGCAGCTCCCATTCCTATTCCCCAGATGTCCCCCCATCATGGCCTTCTTCACACCGTCTGTTCTGTGGGACCCACAACTTAGTCCTATGTGGTGGGAACATGGCAGATGCTCAACTCAGTTTCAATAAGCAACTGTCTGCTGTCGTTTAAATCTCACAACCATGGTCTGGAGTAAGAGTCCAAGGTCAGGAAGACCCCATAAGACCATCAACTCACTAGTCAAAATGATTGAGAAAAATCAGGGCGAGGGAACAAAATCTGCACTTACCATTTACTAGAAGTATTTACTGCATTTCTTTCCCATCAGGACCCTTTGCAGTATCTAAGACATCCTTCCCCAGTTCCTAAATCCCTCCCCAGCTCCACCACCTCCCTTTTCTCTTTCCAACACGCAGACTTGGGACCCTGGAGAAAGCTTTCGAGCAGGGGCAGAAGAGGGTTGGGGTCTCTGGAGAGGAAGGGACACATCCTGCTTGCCATGGTGATGGGTAGCTCCCTGCCCCCCACAATCTCTCCACAGAGTTGCTCCACCTCCCTGTGTCTTAGTCAAGTGAGAAACAGGAACAAAGTTCTAAGACAAGACTAAGGAGGAGGAAGGGAAGAGGCCAGGTTTTAGTCCACGTCACAGGGTGGCTCTGGGAAGAAGGAAGAACCTGGGCCTCGGAGCACGTGTTGTGCTGGCACTGCCTATATCTCCCAGACGCCCATGCAGGGGACGCTGGGGAGAGAGGTCAACCTGCGGCCGACAGGTTCCCTGACCCCACCCGCCGGGGAGGGAGATGGCAGCGCCAGGGTGGAGGAACCTCTCATTAGCTGTCTGAGAGGCTCTTCCCAGCCGACCGCTGGCCGCCTCTGCCAGAAAAAGGATGTGCCTCATGCAGCCTCTCGGAGCCCTCCGTAAACAGACCCACGGCTCCCCACTTCTCCTTCATCCGGAGTCCTTCCTTTTGTTTTCCTTCGGCTCCAAATCCCCTGGATCCTCACCATCTTTGTCACCACAGGGCAAGGAGGACACTCAGCTGGGCCGGGGAAATCTGAATCAGCTGTCCTTTCCACACCAGTGCTCATTCACCATGGAACCCCCCAACTACAGTGGCCCCTGGCATCCCTGAATCTAGAGGCCACCTGGCTGTAGCACCCCAGAGCTAAGGGAACACTGGGAGAGAACACGATAGCACTTTCTTGAAACCAATTCCTAATGCAATCAAACTGGCCAGCCTAAACAATGACCAAAGTTAAATATTTTCCACCCACATTAATCAGCTCAATAATTTCTTAATGACTTCCTAAGAAAAGTGTTTTTTAAAAAAAGCCCTTGTTTGTTTTGATTCGGTTGGTCTCTTTCACCCTTGGTTAAAGATCTCATTGTCTCTGCATGGCAAAAGGCAGCCTGGGCTTTTAGGAAGGAAGAAATAATCTACTGCGGATGGGGCCGGTGCTGGTGACTTGCAGGTCAAGAGAGGTGCGGTTGGAGCTGGCATCCCAGCTTCTCGCTGTCTCAATTTCATCATCTACCTATGCAGGAAAGATAACCATAACTGCCGCTTGCCTAAATCACAGGGTGTTTCTGTGGTTTCAGGGGCAAGTACCATGCTGTGCACTGCCTGGTCCTCCTGTAAAGGTACGACGCCTGAGCAATACTCCGGCTGCAGTGAAAATAATCAGTCATCATTCCACAAGTCCCAGTAACATGGCAGAAAGGATGCCATGTGTCTGATGTCTTAGAACCCAGCTCCAAAACTACAATCTTCCAATCTTCATGAACATGCAAAGCTGGCCATATTTGTACTTTTGTAACAAAAGACTAATGCCATGCCCCCAAAATTAAAAAGTCACAGCCAGTTTTGCATTTCAGACAGAGGAAGCATGACTTCCACCTTCCCCATGCATCTGTGTAGTAATTCCAGATTGTCCCTAACGGCTCTGAGGTTGACCCAGGAAGAGGGGCAACTCTGTGGAGGGGTTGGGCAGCAGAACAGTGCCCACCACTACTGCAGTCTCTCAGAGAGGGTCAGGGCTCATGCTGCTCCAATAGCATCCACTACTATAAGAACCACCTAAGTCTGGGGACAAGGGACAGAAAGTGCTTACCTGTGGAACATTGGAAAGAGAGAGTTTTACAGTCCTAGCTTTTGCAGAATTGAGAATCCTTTGTAATAAGTATGCACCCCTCCTGGGCATCCAGGAATGGTACATGTGAATATGGGGTAGGTATGTGCCCGGAGCCACAGGAGACTGTAAACAATTCACATTTCTGCCTATCTATCCTTAGAAGGACCCCTCCTCCCACTTCCCAGCATTTTACCAGGGTTCTGGAATTTCAGCATTCAGAGACAATATGCACTCAACACCCTATATCTGCTGGATCCTGGCCCCGAGGTGGGATCTCAAGAAGCAAAGCATAGCCAAATACACAGAATGCAAACTTCATGCTTTAGGTAAAATGGCCAATGCCCATGGCTATTGTTTGGTGTTGGATGTCCCACAAAAGCCCACATGTTAAAGGTTTGGTCCCCAGAGTGGTGCCTTTGGGAGGTGATGGAACCTTTGGAAGGTGGGGCCTAGGGGGAGGTCCTTAAGTCACTGGAGGTGTGCCTTGAAGGGGACTGTGGGACCCTGACTTTTTGTTCTTCCTCTTTCACTTCCCATCAGTGAGTGAGCAGTTTTCTCTGCCAACGCTAGCCCCATTGCCATCCAGCGGGCCCATGAGAGACCTAAAAGCAACGCATTTGCCTATTCATGAACTGGAATTCCCAAAACTGGAGTCACAATAAACCTTTCCTTTTATAAGGTGAATATTCCAAACATTTCATTATAGTGACAGAAAGTTGACTAACACACCTACACAAGAGAAAACAACTTACTTCTGTATCACAGGTTAAATAAACAATGCCAGTGAGAAATAAACTACAGTCTCTGGATGAAAATGGTTAGTTTTGCCAGGTATGGTGGCGCATACCTGTAATCCCAGGGGCTTAAAAGGCTGAGGCAGGAGGATCACAAGTTCAAGGCCAGCCTCTGCAACTTAGTGAGACCCTGTCTCAAAATAAAAAATAAAAGGACTGGGAATGTAGCTCAGTGGGCAAAGCACCTTGGATTCAATTTCCAGTATCAAAAGGTAGAGATAGAGATAGATAGATAGATAGATAGATAGATAGATAGATAGATAGATAGAATGATTAGTTTTCACTTTGCCTATTCAGACGCCATGCCATCATTCAGACTGTGCACCAGCAATTGTACATGAACGTGTGCATGCACAACACTTAGATATGCATGCAAAAATCTGTCTCTGTGTGTGTACACATCCACACCTAAGCACAGGGACGGACACACACACACACACACACACACACACACACACACACACACACACACGCATCTTCTAACCCTGGCAAAGGGCAGGCAGTATGGCTGTGCAGCCATTACAGCTAACAAAAGGGGTAGAAGAAAAAAGCAAACACCAAGTACCCATGGAGAGGAAGGGGAGAAAAGTCTCCTTGAAACGTAGCTTGACTCCGTTTTCAAAGCACAAGGTGGGCAAGGATGAAAAGACCTTCATCAAGGGTCCACAAAGGAAGTCAAGGGAATGGTGGGCCCTTGCTGGCTCCCACACAGAGCAAACCCAGCCAGACTCCGGCTGATTAAAATTGAGCTAATCTGATTAGAGAATTTTACATTTGGATTGATTGCCCAGTTCACCAATAAATGGGAACAAATAACTTAAGTCTTGTCCCACAGCTTGGCTGCCAAAATTGCTCAGAATCTGCCAAGCATCAAAATCAGGTTTTGATGAGACAAATGTGTCAGCGGCCAAATGATCAGACGATCAATAAGTATCTGTGGCTAAGCCCTGTTCTTGCCTCATGGAGATATAAAGACAGCTGATCTGCTCTGGGCCTCCAGTGGCAGAGGTGAAGATATAACATTTGGATATAAGAAAAAGTAGCACTAGTAAATAGGTATGAAACTTGTGTTAAACTATATGGTAAATAATGTAATTGTTGTAGCTATTAAAAGAAGAGACAGATAACTAGAGGTGGAATTGGGTTTTCCTTGATCTGGCATGAGAAGGACCCAGAAGATTCAGGTAAACAGAGGGTAAGGGCCATAATTGCTCAGCATCTGTTTTCATACTTTTTTTTTTTTTTTTTTTTTTTTGCAGTACTGGGGATCAAACTCAGGGCCTTGTGCTTGTGTGGCAAGCACTCTATCAGCTGAGCTATCTCCCCAGCTCCTGTTTTCATACTTTTTTGGCCCATTATTCAGAGAGGGAACGAACTCCAGGTGAGAAGGCAAAGAACCAGTTAATATCACATCCTTAGCCCTAACTGTCCCTCCTATCCTCCTAACCCTCTAACCAACTATCACTTATGCTTTTGTGGAAGAAAGGGGGTAAGGAAAAGCTAAAATGTCTCTCGTTTCCCAACCAAGTTGGGGAGTGCCATGAAAGGAGCCCAACTAATGAAATGTGATATGGTTCTGGAATGTTCCTTCCAAAACTTATCCCCACAGGACTCATACATAGGCCATGTCATTTGGAGTTAATCAGATGTTTCTGTAGATAATTAGAGTCAAGCCAGGAGAGGGCAAAGGAAGAAAAGCATTCCCCAAATGTACGTTTAGCAATGTAACAAGCTTTTTGAGGTTCTTAATTGTTTTGACTTCTTTCCACTACCAAAATTGTGAAATTTCCTGAGAGGTCATGTTCACCCATCAGAAAACATCTGGCTGAGAAAGGTGTGAAAAGCTGGGGGCCATTTCGGAGTTCCTTCCCTGAGATCTAGGTCATCTGGCTTTGGGTAACCATCCACCAGGCCTGGCCAGTGCTTTTGCTTCTCGCCAAGGCACTGGCACCCCTTCCAAGAAACAGTTTCCTTCAAAAAGCTTCTGGAGACTTGTCACTTGGAGTTCTAACTCCTCTGCCTAAAACCAGGCCAAGTTTTGTTGTTTGAGGTGTTTCTTGCATGGATCTGCTATTTTCACAAAATTTTCCTATCCCTCGCTGTTTGAAGTTCACCATGATCTGGGAGACGAACACCAAGGCACACAGGATAAGAGAGGTCCTTAAACACCCAAAACTAAAAGCCCTAAGTCCTCCCCAGTAAACTCATCCCATAAAGGAATTCAACACATGGACCCTTCCAGGGGTCACCCATGCTACAGTGGACAAGTCCACCAAAGTTCTGCTAAGAGCAAAGACATATTCTCTATAAGGTTGTTCCTTTGATCCTTAACCAAAATTGGGGTATGCCCAAGTATAAAAGTATGCCCTGTAGTTTGCAGGTTTCAGATTATAAAATTCTTCTGTATGTACAGACTTCAGTATCAGAAGGGTCACACCCAAGTCTTCTATTTAAACGCTCTCCGCAGTGGGTACCTGGCTGATCACATACTCTGCACAAACGCCTATCTCTGAAATAAACACTCTTCCAAATTCTGAACACACTTGAGAATGCACGTGAAGAGGTTAGCTAAAGAGGGATGTTGCTGTGCAGACTCTTTACTTTCTGGTCCTTTTTAAAAAACAATCACAGAGAACAGAAATGTCCTCAGGTAGAGGGTTGGGCTCATTCCCCTCCACCCTCCTTTCAGAAAGAGAATATTTGAGAAAGCTGTTGCCTCCAGCTAACTTTTGTAATAATTATTTACCCAGATCCCTTCAAAGTAAGAAGCACATTTGCACAAGAAGCAAATCCAAAGACCAAAGTAGGGCACGGCAGTGTCATTTTCCCAAATTTTCCCACAGGATGTCAGACTTTTTCTTTTGTCCCACCATTAGGAACTGAAATATAAGTGACACCTGTGGAGTATGATTTGAGAAGACTAGCAAATGCTATTCACCCTAACCAAAAAGCACCCCCTACTCCATGGGCCATCCTAGGGTCTGACATTCCTCATGAGATTGAGTGTTGTGGGTTAAGTGGTGACACCTGAGATTCTTCCTTGGTATTACTATGATTTACTCATCACACTTCTCTCCCTCTGGTTCCATTGATTCTCTAGGAATTTCCCTGGGCTACCAAAGTAAAACGAGAAGGTCTGCAGACTGAAAAAAAAGGAGAAGAGAATAAAACCAACCAATAAGAAGTCACAAGCTTCTTACTCCAGTGAGAAAGTACTAGACTAACGGCTTCTCACACGTCTTCCTTCAGAATCCACAGGCAGATGTCTGCACAGCACTCAGAACTAAAAAGGTAATAAAACATTTGTGCAAGTCCTTTGCATTAATAAACAATATCCTCTTTTCCTTCCCCTGGTTGATTATCTTGGCCTGAAGTTTTTGGATGAGCAGGAAATTTAATTGACAATGGAGCCTACAGACCTATACTTCCATCCACCACAGCTCAACCCAGCAAATTCCCATAAACACAGATTAAACTTGGGTACCTGCCAGCAACACAAGGAAACTGCTGTGTTTGCCAGACTCCTGAAATCTCTCTCCCGTTTCCAATATTTCTTTTAATTTTCCTAGTTGTTACCTGGAGGTAGGAGAAGGGGCTCAGGTTGGAACCAACTTCTGGAATTACAAACTTAATTATTTTTGCTACCCACAGCCACCCAATGCCGTTCCCTTCCCTAAACTTGGACAGGCCCTTCTAGATGAAGTGGGTGGGGTTCAGGAAGAAGGGGAAATCCCCTTCCATGCATTAATGCTCTGTGTTCTAAAAGTCAAACTCTGAGAGCCCAGTTCTGGGAAGCATCTCTGGGGCAGCCCAGGATCCTGCTGGGTGGTCTCTTCTTGGACTTGGGGTAGGGGGTTCAAGAGTCCAGAGTTCTATTTCTAGCACCATAAGAATTTCTGCCAAGATACACAACCTCTTTTCCTAAACCCTTTTCCCCAAATGAAAGGGAAAAGGGGGAAGAACGAGAAAGAAGTGAAAAAGAATGACAGCATTTGGGAGAGATATATGTGGAACTGAATGAAGACCTTTGGAAGCAAACCACAAAAGGTATGGCTATACCACACACTGGCCATGCAGGGAGAGAATGGAATTGAAGAATGAGGGCACTTTGGAGATGGTGACCCTGTGGCTTTCATGCACTAGGGGCTCAAATGAAGCATCCCCTCAGAACCCCATCCAGGGTTCACACCTTACAAACCTGCATACTCCACAGGCTTTGGCCATTAGTTCCACCTTTTAATAATCATGTTATTTTGTATGTGTGTAGATTACACTCTATGTATGATCTATCAAAATGTATAAATGCAGTCTACTGTCATGTACAACTAATTAGAACAAATAAAATTTAAGAACTAAAAAAAAAAAAAAAAAGAAAGAAACCCTCTTCAGAAAGCTTGAGTTCCAGGTTTCCTCACCACATGGAATCTTCTTTAAAAAGAAAAAGAAAAAAAAAAAAAAAGAAAAGCAAACATTGAAGAATTAAGTAAAAATTAATTAGAAGCACATGGTTAATTTTCTCTTAAAGTTTTGCCTGGTTTAAGAACATATGGAGGGAAAGGCATTTCCTCCATCCAGGCTTGATGATTTCTTGAAAACAAGGTCACATGCATGGATGAGTTTTGAGGGTCTAACGTTTAGGGCTGCCCCAGGCCAGAGCCACAGGAAGAAGGCTGTGGCTGCAGTGGCGGCTGGGTTCTCCAGCAGGCCTGCTCTTCCTGATGGTAAGAGAGATTTGAGAGATGCAGAGGTCCCTTTGTCCCTAAGGCAGACAAGTCAAACCATTTTGTGACAGAAGAGCAAGATCACAAAGACTACTTCCTATGTGTTACTTCAACATGAATTCTTAAAAACTATATAGTCTGATCCATTGGCAACACAATGGACAACTATTAAGGTAATAGTAACCCTTACCTTTGGCCTCTGGCATGCAAATAACTTAACTTTGCTTCTAATTGGGAATAAACAATAAACAGATCAAATGTTCTCAACTCTATAGTATACAGGAAATAAACAGAAAAACTTAGAGACTTAAAACCTGCTGTCATGCCCCCCTTTCACTCAGCCTCAGGTCTAGGTTTCCTTTTTGGGTTTGGGAGCCAGGCCTGTCTCTCTCCATGCATCTGGGCTGCAGATATTAACTCTCGCACATATGTACATGGGGGTCGTGCCTAAAGACTGAACTCTCTAGTTGCAACAGAAATGAGTTAGCAGATTAATTAGGGAATTATTTAATCAGCTAATCCTTAATTAAGGTCCTATTTGGACTTTCATTGGCAACCATAATAATTTCTTTCTTTGAACTAAGACCATCTGCCTTCATTTACAGGCTTTTAGAAAAACGTGTGTGAATTTTCTCAGATGGGTTAGAATTCCACCCATCTTGTATTGCATAAGCGTTAACTTAAGTGGGTCCAATATTTTTACTGCTATAGTTTGGATCTTGAATATCCTCAAAGGCTTGGTCCCCGCCTTGGTGCTATTGGAAGATGGTGAAAACATAAGAAGTTGGGTCTAGTGAGAGGTCTTTAGGTCATTGGGGGTATGCCCTTAAAGGGGAACCTAGCCCCCTCCTTGCTTTCTCTTTTGCTTCCTGACCACAAGGGAAGCGATTTTCTTCCACCATATGATCCCACCCTGATGTGATTCTTTGCTCAAAGCAACAAGACCAACTGATCATGGACTTGAAAACTGAGCCAAAATAAATAAATCTTTTCTCTTTATAGGTTAATTATCTCAGGCATTTTGTTCTAGGGACCAAAAGCTGACTAACACATTCACCTACTGACATTTATGTAAACCAGCTTTTTTTAAGACACTGAAAAAAAAAAAAAAAAAAAAAAAGACAAACTAAAAAAAAATTCTTCTTAAGGTAGACGGACTCTGGTTTCTCCAATATTCACCATATTGAGAATACCTAGAACTGTAATGGAAGTACGGGCCTCAGTCCTACAGTGGGTGACCATAAGCCTTTCCAGATAATGATAATGATTCAAGTAATAATCCAAATCCTAAGAGATCACATTTGAGGACATCAAAGTGTCCTTCTAGTTTCGAGATTCTGTAGTTTGACACTAAAAATCAGAAGCAGCCTAAAACATAAGCAAAATGGGGAGACACAGTACTAATTAAGTAAAAAGACTTCAGATCTCAGTTGAGAAATCCCAGGTGTGCAACAAAGATCCCACCAAAACCAGGGACAAACAAAGCTTCCCAATCTGATCATTTCGGCTCTGAATTATTTTAATGAGGTATGTCTAACTTTTCTCTCTACCATGAAAGAAGCATTAGAGTTTCCCTTCTCTCCATATCCCCCACTAAAATAAGTGGATTTAACTCAGTCAGGAATCCTTCCTGACTCCAGGGCTCATAAGTCTGGAAGGAGAACAATGAAAAGAGAACAGAGGGGCCCTGGTACCAGCTGCGGCAGGAGGGGCTTCTACCAGGGAGAGTGGAGAATCAGCCTCCAGATTGGTCACCACAGAATCTCAGTGCCAAGAACTCTCAAGAAGAGGGAAAATCAATGATAGTGAGGCTCTTTGGAATGGACTTCATGGGAGAGAAATAGATTGTGACCTAAGCTACCATTTCCTGCACTAGGCCTGGGTTTGGAGGATGAGGAGGGTCATGAAGTCATTTCAGTCCCTGCCCTTTAACATAGCTTGGGTCTGTTTGCTGAAAGGATTCCTCACCCGAGAAGGAAATACCCCTCCCATGCACAGGCCCCAGGCAAAGCACACCTAAGATCTTCAGTGGACAAATGAGAAGGAACCACTCAAAGGGACAGAGCTGTCTTACAGCACCTGTAATTTGCACTTTGATGACCATTCTGAGCATTATAGCCTGAAGGCCTCTGACTGCACCAAGGGTTCTCATTCTTGTCCTGCCACTTTCTTATCTGTAAAGTGGGTCTATAGTTGTGTGTTAGGTTTCTGGGTAGATTAAATAAGCAAATGCACTGAATGCATTTAGCACTGTACCTGCATAAATTGAGCATTTGACGAAGGATAGCTATTATGTCAATGAAAGAAATGAAGATACGCGTGCAGCTTCACATATGTGGCCCCTGGGAGAGTCACTCACAGTCCATCTTTCAGACCACCATTTCCTTGGCTTTCCAGGCTAGCCCCAAGATAGAGCCACGCATAAGGGACCATGTTGATTCCATTAAAAATATGATCCTTTAAAAGCTTCAAAGAATAAAACAGAGCCCTAGTGTACCAAAGGGGAATTTCCTTCAAGACTCAGAATGAGTTTGAGACCACCCAGCTCATCCCATCCTATTCCCAGGTGACAAAGGTCAGCTGGGAAGAAGAAATATAAAACTGATCAGAGTCAGGAATTTCAGCATAAATCTGGACATTATTCAGTTGGTCACAAGCTTTCCCAACATAGTGGGACCAATTTGGCAGTATCCCCAGATACACAATCACTTCCAACAGGAATAAATTCATGTTGATCCTAGTGGATGAAGGTAGCAGGAGTTCCAAACCCTTCAGAAGATAGCTTGACCAGATGCCATTCTTTTCTCCTCCTCCGTTATTGAGAGTGAAATTTTTAATGTATTGTTAAAATACATCAAAATACTTTAGAAATATTTTTGATATGATAAAACAGTCATGGCATATGGCTGCTACTGCCTTGGAGGGTGGCTGAGTGGAACACACCAAGGAAGGGAATTCAGGTAAGGGGGCACCATGGAAACCCAGGCTGGGATTGACTCCTCCCCATTCCCTGCTAGGCAGCATCTCCCAGAGAGGAAGCAGGGACTTGCTGGGAGTCACTTTACACACAGGGAGACCTGAGTTCTGCTTTTATGATTCTTGGAATGGGCTGATAGGATGCAGATAGTACAGACTCCAGCAAAAAGGGTGTGACCCTGAGGACAGAAAGCAACAGTGTGAAATCAGACAGGGAAGTGCTTATCTCAGACAAGAGCCTGGGGACTTGCTGGAGGCACGGGACAAGCTTGCAACAGACCCAGGCCATCATGGAGAGTGTGAGAGGGAAGAAGAGATCCATGGCCAGAGAGGAGACTAGAAGCCAAATCCAAATCCATCTGACCTAACCGTGAGGAGGCAGCTAGAATCTTCAGTCCGGGAACTTGAGTGTATATCTGAATCTCCACCAGCCCCAGCTTCTCTGATGAGATTGAGATGGTAATAGGACATACTTCTGGAGGTTCTTGTGAGAATGACATTACAATTGTGGAGCAAAATTGCTAGGGACAGAGGGCATACTCAACAAATGGCAGCTATGATAGTATGAGTGGTTGCAAAGCCAGCCTACTAGTACTAGTATGTAACCCATTCTGATTTTTTTTTTTTTTTTTTTTTAAGTAGAAGTGTCCTTTTCAGCTTTCAAAGTGCTTGAGAACTTGTCAGGGACAAGAGCAGGTGCTTTAATGCCTCAGTTAATATAGACCACAGGATTGTGAGCTAAAGGGTGCTGTCGGTAGAGAGAAGGCCAGTTCTGGACTCTGGGATCAGATGTGTTGTTTTCTTTTTTGCCCCTGGATGCCAGGACACTCGGCACCAAATCCAATACCCAGACAGAGTAATTATATGATGCAGAGTGGAAACTCAGGGGGAGGGGAGCATCCACATCCTTTCCTTGGGTATAATCTCACCAGGGCCAGGGAA
Organism: Sciurus vulgaris; assembly: GCF_902686455.1. NCBI lineage: Eukaryota > Metazoa > Chordata > Mammalia > Rodentia > Sciuridae > Sciurus > Sciurus vulgaris. The sequence goes on from NC_136475.1 coordinate 60,883,310, forward strand.
GTCTCTCCTGCGCATGTTCTGCTCCATCAGGGACATGTCCTCAGCCTTCTCTTCTGCAAAAGTGTCTGAGTTCATTTCCCATCATGTCAGAGTCCCCAAAAGCCACACAACTATATCCTGCCACCTTAGGCCCTGGCCAAATCACCTTCATTAATTCACATGTTGGTGTCCAACCCCCATTGATAAAGGCTTTGTTGTTGACGGGCCCATAGTTATTGTGCCACTATATCCTTTAATTCCCACACAGAAAAATGATTTTAGAAAAATGTTCCAGGAAGAACTTTGCCTCCCCTAAGGAGCTGGTAGACATTCCCCTTTCTGATCAAGAAAGCTGTATAATTAACCTGATTTTCATTTCATCCCTGCTGTCCTCAAGCACAGAACAAATCCGGTGCTCAATGAGACCAACTACATTAGCCAATTTCTTTCTTTCTGTGACCTCAATTTTCTATTTATGTTTTCTAATTTTATTGTACAAGGCAGTTTGCAGTAGTAGCCTCCATCCTGGGTAGACAGAAGCAGACTGAGAATTCAGTAAAAGCAAAACATTCTACCCCTACTAGCTTCACATTTTCACATCGCATCTGCTCCAGGAAACCTTCCCGGATCCCTGCAACCCCAGAGACCTCTCCCTCCTCTAATTCCAGCCACTCAAAGCCCTTTCCTGCAGCTCTCTCAAGTGCATCCATCCTCCCTCGTGGACGTAGCTATTGCTTCTCCTAACTGGCACCTAAGCTGAGACTCCAAAGCTACCCTGGTGCCTTAAGAGCTCCCACAGATCCAACCACAGCCACACACTAGGGACTTAAAAACAGCAGGTGCTTCCAGATGACCTGGAACAGAAACCTGCACCCAGGACTTCCCTAAAAGGCCCCACCGCTCTGCAGCCCACCCCCCACTCTAAATGCTGGGTTCCAGAGCATTCACTCAAAAGCACAGGATGCTATGACAAGGATGATCCCTGAGAATGCTTTTAGAAGATTACTCACCAGCACCGACTAGCTATTTCTGTCTTATTCCTGAGATCATAACTGAGGCACTTCTATACTTAAATCAAAAGAGGGTAATAACTGACATTTCGGATTAGAACTAAGCAGTGTGCCTTTAAAGACAGGCTGCAAATTGCTGAACTCGAGGAACCACCAGCACCTCCCAGCCACTGCTGCCCCGGGCTCCCCCAGGAGCTCAGGTGTGAGGGGAGAGGCCCCATCTAAGAGGGCTGGTTGGTCTGGGAAGCCTGTCTGCAGCGCTGCAGCCCAGCTGAGTGCGTCCCCAGCCCTACGCTGACACGGATAAATCAGAGCCATCTGGCTGGCTCCTCTTCTGACACATGTGTCAGCCCTGCACCCAGCCTCCACGCCCCCTCAGCCTAATGCACTCCTTATGCACAGGACCTGGAGCCGGCTCCCTTTCAAAGTGGACCAGCTCATGGCATATTAAAATGATGACCCCGCATACCACTCATTTGTCATTTATTGACACTGCCTTGTTCTAGCATGTTCTTTTCCTGCATATATCTACATCAGGGGCTCTCACTGTAGGGTAGGGGCAGGAGACAGCATAGCGCCCTAATGCAGAGAGGGAGAGAGTCTGGAAAGTCATAGTCAAAGTTACCCTTAAATAGTGGAATTTACTTCGGAATCTTCAAACACCACGTGGGAGGCATGACACGTTTAACTCTTAAAAGCTAGATTTTTTAAAAGGGGAGGACAAAGATTCACATGTGCATATTCATAGCACAATTATTCGTAATGGACCAAAGGTGGAAACATTTTCACTACCCGTTTACTAATAAAGCAAGTGTGTTACCTCTGACACAACGGAGCATTACTCAGCACAGAAAAAGACCTGAGCTCTCGCAACACAGGGTACAACATGAGTGGACCTAAAAAACAATACACACAATGACACAAAGGTCACAAAGTGCATGCAACTATTTATATAAAATGTCCAGAATAGGCAGATCTGTGAGAGATGGAAAATGGGTTGTTGGTTGACAGGCTCTGGGGGAGAAGGAAATGGAGTTAACACAGATGGTGTGGGGCTTCTTTTTAGACTGATGAAAATGAAAATGTTTTATATATTGATGGAGGTGATGGTTGCACAACTTCATGAATATATTAAAAACCATCGAACCGTCCATTTTCAATAGGTGGATTTATGGCTTGGGAACTGCACCTCAACACAGCCATTATGATAGGTCAGGAGGAAGGAGGGGAGGATACAGGTTGGGCACCCTGGCTGCTATGGCTTGACTATGCAATTCCCAAACATGTTAATGATATTTAGAGGTGGTGCCCTTGGGAGGTAATCAGGATTAGATGAGGACTTGAGGGTGGGGCCCCATGGCATTAGTGACTTTACAGAAGAGGAAGAGAGACCCAAGCTAGCACACTTGCTGTCTCACAATGACAGGCCCTCCCCCAACTTACGATGCACCAAGAAGGCCTCACTCAAGGCTGAGCAGATGGCAATGGCATGCTCTTGGACTTCCTAGCCTCTACAATTTAAAGCCAAATAAACTTCTGTTGTTCATAAATTATTTGATCTCAAGTATTTTGTCATAGCAACAGAAAATGAATAGACAGTGGCTTAGATCAGAAGTAACTCATAGGCATGGACAAGTTTCCCCACTTGAAATCCCATAACACCCTGTATAAGCCTGACTATAAGAGGGCCTTCAAGCCCTTGTCCACTAGGAAACTTATTCATATACAAAATGAAGCCATTCCCATTTCCTTCCATATATCCTGAGGTCCTGTTGGCTGTGGCCACTGCCCTGTCCTGCTCCTCTTTCTTCTGGAAGCTCTCTCTTTATCTTGTACATTCTAAAATTCTCCCCACGGTCACCTCATGATATCACTCCCTTGCTCAAGAAATCACACCCAACACCCCATAAAATCCCATCTCCTTCAGGTTAGAAGGAGCCATCAGGAACATAGCCTCCACAATGTACAGATAGAGACACTGCAGCCTGAAGACATGAGGTGATTGACCCAGGACACAGCTTTATTGTCTTTCAGTCACCAAGTGTTTACTGAACATCTACTATATTTTGGGAAGTGTTACAGGCCCAGGGGATACTAAGGTAAAGTCCCTGTCCCTGTGGAGCTTACAGAGCTTACATTCCAGTAGCATAAAGGAAATAAATGCAAATAAACAGATACATATCATTGTTAGTTATCAGGTGACACTGAGGGGACCGCTATCTTTAATATAGTGGTCAGAACAGGTCTCTTCAATGGGGCACCATTTGAGCAAAAACCTGAGCCAGTTAAACATCTCAAGGAAGACTATTCCAGGCAGAACTGTTCTGACAAGGGCAAAGACCCTGAGGTCAGGGCAAGCTAGTACTTCCTCAAACTCTTCATCGGAGGTTCTCACCATGTGCCCATTGCTTGTTTCCTAATGACCCTGGCACTCAGCGTCCTGCCTGATGGCAGATAAGGCTACCCAGTTCCTGAGTGGTGCCTCCAGCACACAGCCAGGCAGTGTGACCACCAGCCCATCCAGCCTTCGTGGTCCACATTAGCCCTCGTCACCCTCAAACGTCTCTGCACCAGCCTCTCCCTTGTTCTTTGACACAGTTGTGACTCTGTCTTGACCCTCACTCATTCAGCACTTCACTGTTCTGAAGTTCCTGCCACTCGGTGCAAAGCTCCCCTCTAATCCCACACCCACCTCCCAGGTCCCCCTGACTAGTCCTCAGAGACGGTTTTGTTTTCTCCAGCATTCAGTTCCATCAAGGCCTGCCTGAATTCTGTCCCTTTTTGGGGGGAGGGGCCAAGGGAGTAACAGGGGTTGAACTCAGGTTAACTGACTGTCACTGACTTTCCCAATTACCACTTTTATTTATTTTTAATGGTTTTACTGAGGCAGAATGAACACATAATGAATCAAGCACACTGAAAGAGTAAAATCTGGAAAGTTCTGATAGACATTTGCACCTATGAAGCCCTCACCACAATGAGAGTTTGGACATTTTCTTGGGCCCCAGAAGTTTCCTCAGAGGCCCTGATCGCCCCTCACTCCTGTCCCGTCCACACACCCTCCGTCTCACAGCAACCACCGCTTTCCTTTCTGTCACCACAGATGACTTTGCTTTTTCCAGAACTTTGTATGAGTAGAATTATGTAGTCTGTCTGCTTTTTGGTCTGGCTTTTTTTCACTCAACGTAATTATTTTGAGACCCATAGTATTCCACGGAGCTACCACAATGTATTTATCCATTCTCTCCTGAGGGACACTGGGGACTTCTCCAGTGTGGGGCTACTTTGAGTGAAGCTTCTATGAAAATGTGTGGACGAGACTTGGCCGAACAAAGGTAGAAATGGAAATTGGCTAATTCCCTTTCCCTGATGGGCAAAGGGTTTGAAGACCCTGTAATCAGGCCTATGCTGGATATTATGGGCTTCCAAGAGGCAAAACTTGTTCCTACCTCTCATTTATCTGGGTAAATACCTAGGAATGGAATGGCTAGATCACATGGTAGGCTCATCTGTAACTTTTTAGGAAATGGCCAAAATGTTTTGCAAAGAGACAATACAATCATTGCTTCTCTGAGTCTGAAGTTTTGTACTTTCCCATCCTCTCCGTCCAGGCCAGCACTTCCTGTCCAGCTAGCACTCGAGCCTGAGGTGGGAGCCCCTCAGTCTCCCCTTTGTGCTCCAGCATCTGGTGTTGGAGAATTGTTTTTTCACGGTCCAAGAACCTAGAAAACAGGGTGGCTCTCCCTCCGATGTGCCAAGGCTTCTTCTTAACTTGACTCATCCCCATTTGTCTCACCAGGAAGTGGCGTCGGCATCATGTTTTAAGAATTCGTTGCCACCCTTCCCTGTGCTTGGGCTACACCGATCTTGGCAGTGCATTGTGTGTCTAGTCAACGCCCAGAAGCCAGTGGTTCCAAGCTAATTAGCCACACCTCTCATTATTCCCAGCAGTGGGGGTTCAAAGCCTCCTCTGATCTTTCCCACTTGGAATCTGCTCTCCATCCTCCTTCTTCCCCCACCCTCCACCTTCTGGAAGTCTCCCAGTGCCAACCATTCAGGCACTTTCAGAAGGGCCATCTAATGAATCCAGCACTGGGGACCACTCCCTCCTCTGATCAGAGAAAACTCAGAGAAAGGGCTCTCTGAGCCCTTTCTTCCATACTCACGAAGCACAGCAGCCTAGCATTTCATTGGACAACTAGTTTTGAGTCCCTGTTAACATGTGTAAACCACAGTGCCAGGGCTAAGGAAAATGGAAAGAGAAAACTAGGGAAAATTCTGCCCTCATATGACATAAAGTCTAGATTGGGGGTGAGATGTGTTTACAATGGAAATATTACTGAGGAACCCGATAACTGCCATAAGAAATCTGAGCTGAATCTAAGGGACGTATGGCCCTGCCCGGCAGGAAGAGAGGGGAACACGAGGCAATGAGCCTTTCTCAGCAAAACGGCACCATCAGTGGTCACTGCAGAATGAAGCGCCATTCCTTGGGTAGGATCGTCTCTGATTTATTTTTCTACCATGTTTTTCACCTAATTTGCCACAAAAACACTTCCCTTCCCTTCCTTTCCTGGGCTTCAATAATATATTTGCATCTATTGAGCACCAGTGTGTACCCCACAACAAGATGGGCAACCTCACCACCTCTGAGGTTCTTCGGGTTCCCAGGAAAGCAAGGATAAAGCGAGGCGCGTTTTGACACAATGGGTATGTGGCTCAAACATGCTGCAAAGCCACAAAAGAGGGGCTGTTAGCGCCATCCCTAGGGGCCTGGCAAACAGCATAGGGGACTGCAGTGGGCTAAAATCAATCCACCATCCAGGCACACTCCCCTTTCCTCCAGGCCTTGCCAAGGCCTGGCCCTATAGCTTCTCCACGCATAGTGCTGCCGTCTCTTCCACCTGGAACTAGCGGTAGAAAGCCCCCTGAAGTCCTAGCAATCAGGTTCCTGTCCAGAAAAGTCCACACACACACACCCCCCCCACACACAGCCCCACGCCTCAGTCCTCAGCCCAGCTTGATGCTGGCAGCCTCTCCTAGCACCGCCTTGTGAGCCATATGGCAGTACAGCTGATGCCGTGTGACGCAGGACAGCTTTGCTTTCCAATACACGTCAGCCCCAGCCACGGGTACACCATGGCATTTAAACTGCAGCAAGGGACCTTTGATTCGGATAGGGAAGCTAAATTAGAAATCTATAACATGTTGGCAACACCTACATGAGGGATGAGCAGGAGGGCAGGCCTGCCCCAGGGTGGGCACAGCACATTGATATTTATTTATCAGACGTCTGGCAAAGAAAGCAGACCAGCCAAGTGGGCTAGGCATGTGTGCACTCTCAGAACCTGGAGCTCAAAGGAATATTTTCCATCCATAGCGACTCCATGAAGGCTGGATCTTTAACAGAAGGAGAAACGGAGATCTGAGGTGGGGAAAGAAAGCACATGTCCCCAACACTCTAGAACAGGTACAGTCACAAGTCTTAAGGGCTGAGATTTCTATTTCTCCCCCAGGCAACTTAGCCACTCAATACGCATATCTAACACTACATACTCACTGTGAAAGCAATTCACTGATCTAGAAGTCACAGGCCGGGTCTCCTTCCCTCTCCAGATCCAAGCAAAGGGAACAAAGTGAAGAGGCTAAGCAGGCAGTAGAGCTGTCTCTACCTAACTTGACACCTGCTTTTCCTTCTTTAGGTACATTTCATCAGCCCTGGGTAAATAGCAACATCTATCCCCAACTTACTGCAGAACCTTCCTGCAAAAAAGCAAATTTGAAGGCAACAGTACCTAGCAATCCAAAGCAGCGTGAATGAAGGTCTTGTTTGTCTCCTAATCAACTAGAAAGACTTTTATGAACAATTGGGGAAACTTGAACATGAATTCAGTATTAGATGATATTTAGGACCTATTGTTGGATTTGTTAGCTGTGATCATGGTTTTGAGGTTATGAAAGAAAATATGCTTTTTTTTTTTTTTTAAGAGATGCAGTCAGAAATATTTGGGAGGGGAATGTTAGGATGTCTGGGATTGGCTTTAGAACACTTCTGCAAGAAAAAAAGATGAAACAAAAATGTTAAAAATCTAGATGGGTAGATGGGAGTTCATCGTTCTACTCTCCCTATTTTTATAGGTGTGAACATTCTAATAAGAAAGTTTAAAAAAAGAAAAAGAGCTGCAGTCAGGGAAGAATGCTACCAGCATACCAGCCAGAGACAGCAAGAAGCTGACTGCAAAGGAAGGATCTGGAAACACAAAATGTAAACCAACAATTCAAGCAGTCTGGGTCAGCCTCAAAGGGGTCTCAGGACATCCTGAATTACAGCCAAACAAAATAATGAACAGACGTAATCATGACTGTATGTCAAGAGGAAATGCAATTATTCCTTCTGTGTACTGAAATCCAAGGGAATAAAGTTTGCCTAAAACCGTGGCCAAAAACGTCTTAGCTATGTTTCTGTTTAGTATTGAAAGGGATATAAAGTTCTATGGAAAACTTCTCAGGGACAGTGGCTGTCCCAGTGCAATCCCTGAACCAGCACTTCAGTATCACCTGAGAACTAGCTAGAAATGCAAACTGTCAGGTTCTGCCTCAGACCTCCCAATCAGGAACTCTGAGGTGGATGGGGCCCAGCAGCCTGTTTTAACTAACTTTCCAGTGATTCTAAACATCACTGGGTCCCTGCTACACACACCGCAGAGGTGTCACATGCCCATACAGTGTTCAGATAAACTCAGCCCTACGCCCTTTGCCTTGACCAGGAAGGCTGGCAGGGGGAGACTGAAAAATACAGGGATACTATTAAATGTGTGCACCCTAAGTTAGCCCCCATAATCCCTGGAGATCCTCCTGCTAAACCTGTGTTCCAAGAAGCCCCCATAAGTAGCAGGGACCCCATCTGCAGTTCAAAGGATGCAAACCCTATTAAAACAGATGAGGATGGTATCCTAAGTGGCTTACATAACCCACTGAGTCCTGCTACTTAACAAGCCCCACCGAGAGGGCTCTAGATCCACTGGCCAGCAGTTTCTGCAGGCACACTGGGGTCGGGGAGGGAGCTGGGTCAGGGTGACTCCACTGCCTGCCTGCCTGTGTGACAGGAAAGATAATATGCTTGCAGGTGCGGGAGTGGAGGAGGGGAAGGAAAGGATGTGCAGAAAAGCAAGTCCCCGCTTCAGTGTTTAATTCCTAAAAATCACAGAACGTTCTAGCTGAATAATGGAGATCGCTGAGACCAGTTCCAAGATTTATAGGGAAAACAGGCTCGGAGAGGTAAAGGGGTTGCCTTAACATCACACAAACAGTGAGTACACAGGAGAAAGAAAGTTCAGCATGGTCCCCTCAACACGGAGGGGAGGAGCAGGGGGAGGGAGGGGGTGTGGAAGTAATTTAGCACAGAGTTAAGGGTACAGACCCTGGAGCCGGATCAAATGGGTTTAAAACTCGGCCCCTCTACTTACGAGCCTCGTGGCATTGGATGAATTAAGTCTCCGTGTGCCTCAGTTTCCTGTTCTAAAAGATGGGAAAAACACTAACTGCCTCACAGCAGGAATAAAGTTAAATCTGAGTGCAATCACATTTACATATAGCAAAAGTCAATAAATGTTAGTTATTATACAGGATATTAACTTATTTTAATGTTAATAGCAGTTAGCTTTGGAAAACAGATTTTGAATGCATTAGTGGTGGGATTACAGAAGATTTTCATGTTCTTCTTTGTAGTTTCAAAAATGTTCCTTCAGTCATATTTTCAAGTCAGTTATGTCCATCAGGGACAAATTATTTAAATTCTGTCTGCCTAGCCTGGTGCTAAATGCTGTGGAAGATCCACAGGCCCTTCTTCAGAGCCCTGACTTCTTTGATTTGATTACAGAAGCCAGAGTTATACACAGGAACTGTTTGGAAACTAGTTTAGTACCTGCTGCCAAGTGCAGATTTTATACACACTCACACACACACACACACACACACACACACACACACACACACACACCCCTGCTTAGCACTCTGGGTCAATGTTAGATAGCATTTTAATTCAATTTAATAAATAATATGAAAACTTTCTCTATGCAGGGTGCTCTGCTAGGCATAAATGGGGACATAGAGAGATCAACAAGACATGGCCCTGTCCTCATAAATTTGCAATCTAGTCAGAAAGGCAGGTGTGTACACATGGTCTTAGTATAACGATATGCCATGATGACAACACCTGTACATTCATGCTTTATTGTCTGGTTGATATTAAGATGTATGAGGAACCATCTCAGTCATGCATGATGATACACAGACCTCAAAACAACCTGTGATGCTCGTATGACCATGACAGAAGAAAACCCTGAGGTACAACAAAGAGCAGAGTTTCACCTGATGACGACAGGTGGAAGGTCCTTCCCAACAGAGAGAGAAAAAAGGCACAGAGGCTGGAAGGCCCAGGGGGACTGGGGAGCCAAAGAGGTGGGCAGGGAAGAGGTTCTTGGTTAAGAGGATGGGAAGAGAAACCAGAAGGGAAGGCAGGTGAGGTACAGAGGCCCTCAGGGCAAAGCTAAGGAAGTGAACTCTCTACTCTAGGTAGTGGAGGGTCACAGGATGCTCCTGAGATGAAGAGTGAGTGACTGGCACTACCCTGGTGACAATATACAGGCTGCCGCTAAGGGTAGGTGTGAAGGCAAAAGGCTACTGAGGGGCCTGTGTGATCGTGCCTGAGAATGATGTGGGACCCATCTGAATGTTGGCCCCAATGCCTCCGGAAGCGCACAGTACTGTCCTCCCTGAGCAGCTCCCATACACAGGGTTGCTCTGGTACTTCCGTGGATTTCCTCATTAATCCTCAGAAACACCCTGTGACACTGATACTATTATATTCCCATCTTGAGGAGGAAGCAAACTTAGGAAGAGAAATCTTAAATAATTGCCCAAGGCCCCAAACAAATGAAGCCTCAGAGAACTCACATAACTTGCCCAGCTCTGTCTCTCTGATCCCCAAGCAGCACCCACCTTGGAACTCAGCTCCCAAGGCTGCGGGGCAGCTCCCCATTGGTGCAGGAAGACTGCAAGTTTGGCTGAGGAAAACAGGAACCATGGGTAGTAAAACTACCAGAACACACACAAGGCTACATATTATCTGATTCCAATGACCTGAAATATCCACAGTATGCAAATCCTGGGAGTCAGAAAGCAGATTGATGTTTTCCAGGGGCTGGGGAAGAGAGGAATGGGAAGTGCCTACTTAATGAATACAGGGTTTCCTTTTGGGGTGATGAAAATATTCTGGAACCAGAGAGTAGTAATAGTTACACAACACTGTGAATATACTAATTGTCACTAGTGGGTGCTTTATGTTATGTGTATTTTACTAATTTAAAAAAATCCTAAAAAAAGAGAACAACCCTTTGGGTGTGGGGGAAAGGGAGTTGTCGAAGATGATATATTATTTGCCATTTGTACTTAAGAATCTAGAAAAATCAGTCATACTGCAAGAACTCAGGCTGTGGACAAGTAAGGTCTCCATTAGTACAGAAAACAGGTTCTCCCCAGAAAAGGCCTTATCCTTTTATGTAATTCTTGGCCCCTACAAATACCTCAGGAAGATCACCATGTGGGCAAAGGTAAGAAGCATTTATATTGTCTTCCTCCCATCAGACTGCATCCTGTCTTGCTTCAGCTCCTGTAATGCAGAGATAGAAAGCAAAGACTTTGGAAACAAAGCAGAATTGGGTTGAAGTCTGGAGCCCATCATCTACCAACAGGTGTGAGACTCTGGGAAATTCACTTTGCTCTCTAAGAAGAGCACCTAAACTCCACAGCATTTTCACATACATTAACTACAACAGTGTTCATAAAGTACGCATTTATTATTCAGTGCTCATTATGTGTGCTACAATATTAAGAACAGGCAATCCACATTGTTTGCATGCCATTCCATACCTCCTGGAATCCCTCTTTGGGGTTGGTGAAGCTCTTGGTCTGTGTCGGGCAGTCATCTGGGTGGTGGAGCCATGTCCTGCAGCAGAGCTGCACCCCATAAGCTGCAGGCCGCATACCAAGGATGCCCATCCCCAAGTCAACCAAGGCTAAGGGGCTAGAACAGGGTGTGACCCAAAGATTCCATCTCTTAGCCAGTGAGCTGCACCATACGACTTGTTTGCAGCCTATATCCTTCCTAAATACCTTTTGTCAGCCAAGTATTGAACAGGCTGGCTTTCCTGAGCACAGACTCACAACAGATAGGGGAAGGTGGTTCAAGAACACATGAAAATCCTTTCCCTCTCTGTTTTTGGAGTCCCAGTAGCCTCAACTACACTGTCACTTGGTTTTCAAAGGCACAACCTCCCTCACTGCCCTTCAGTTGTGTCTGCCGCCCAGTGCAGCACCCACGGTGTCTGCCTGTCTTTCCGTCCCCCTGGACCCAGCACAAAGCCTCACCTGCCCAGCCCAGGCTTCCTGTTGAATCAAATTGACTAATGTGGTTAAGCAGCTCTGAAGAACTAAGCTAGAAACAGGAGAGTAGAGATAATAGATTGAAAAAGCCAAAATACCTGCCTTCCCCATGCAGGCTGAGTAAAGGAGCACCAGGTATTTGAGTCACGCTGAGATCCAAACTTGGATCTCAAAGAGGGCATCTTGCAGAGTCAGGGATGCTGGCAGTTGCCACCTTGCTAGGCACAGGGGTTTCTGTAATGAAATCTGGATAAGAAGAGCAAAGGGAAACTCATGTGAAAGATTGCTCGTGCTCTCTCTCTCACACAGTCTGAAGGTACAGGAGGCAATGTGGGGAGTCGGCTTGGTGTCACATCCTAGTCTGCCACTTACTACGCTGGAGGACCTCAAGAAAACTACCTGACTTCTCCAGAGAAGTCCTCATCTGTAAATTGGAAGTATTGCTGCATCCGTTACAGGGCAGTTGTGAGTTTTACAAGAGACCGGGTATGGATAATGCCTGGCATATATTTATATATCAATTTTTTTTTTTTCTTTTAAATTGCTGACCATGGGGCTGGGGTTGTGGCTCAGTGGTAGAGCACTTGCCTGGCATGTGTGAGGCCCTGGGTTCAATTCTCAGCACCGCATATAAAAACATTAATTAAATAAAGTTCCATTGATAACTAAAAAGAAAAAAAAAAACTTTAAAAAAAATTTTAAAAAAGAATTGCCAACCAACTGGCATCTCAAAACCTTCAGGTGCAGACTGATACACCTGGCTATCAATAAGTTACTATCAAAAGCATGTAATTGTTGCAAATTACATATCTGATAAGGGTTTATATGCAGAATATGTGAAGAACTATAACTCAAAAAAAAACACACAATTTAAAAATGGGTAAAGGATTTGAACAGACATTTCTCCAAAGAAGAAATACAAATGGCCAATAAGCACTTGGAAAAATGCCCAACATCATCAATCATTAGAGAAATGCAAATGATAGCTACTCTCAAAGAAAAAAATTAGAAAATAATAATAGTTGACAAGAATGTAGAGAAATTTAAACCCTCGTACACGGTTGATGGAAATGCAAAATGGTGCAGCTGCTATGGGAAACAGCACAGCAGTTCCTTTAAAAATGAAACAGAATTATCATGATCCAGCAATTCCACTTCTGGATGTATACCCAAAAGGATTGAAGACAGAATCTCAGAGAGATAGTCATACATCCATACACAGAAGTGTTCATCACAATAGCCAAGAAGCAGTAACTACCAAAGGACACTGTCAAGCAAAATGTGATCTATACTTACAATGGAATATTATGCAGCCTTACAAAGGAAAGAAATTGACATATGCTATAACACAGATGAACCCTGAGGACAGTATGCTAAGTGAAATAAGCCAGTCACAATAAGACAAATATTGTATTATTCCATTCATATGTGAAGTACCCACAATAGTCAAATTTATACAGACAGAAAATGGAAGCAGGGGAGATGGGGAGAAATCAGTTAGTGGTTTAAGAGGTATAATAGTCAGCTTTTCATCACTATAACAAAATGCTTGTGATGATTAACTTATAAAGAGAAAACGATTATCTTGATTCAGTTTTGGAAGTTCCCATCTAGGATCAGGTGGACCCCTTGCTTTGGGCCTCTGATGGGCATCAGGACATCAGGTAGGGAGTGGACAGCAGAACAAACTGCCCACCTCATGGCCTGGAAGCAAAAAGGAAAAAGACCAAGGACTCAAGGGGTTCTATGAGTCGTTTCAAGGGCTCTCCTCGGGTGACATAAGGAAGTTCCCACTAGGCACTGCCCCCAGAGGTTCTACCACCTCCCAATAGTGCCACCCTGGGGACCAAGTCTTTAATATTCAGGCATTTGGGGGACATTCAACATCCAAACTGTAGTAAGGAATTTTTGAATTTGCAAGATGAAGAGTTTTGAAAGTTAATTGCCCAATAATACAAGTATACTTAATATCACTGAACTGTACACTGAAAAACAATACAATGGTAAATTTTATGTTACCACAACTTTTTTTTTGACATTCACCAAAAAACAAAAGGACCCCGTCGTTTCATGCTTCATGCTATGTCGATGCAAGAGAATAAGAAACAAATGTGTTGGCCTTGAGAGGTGACCACGTCTGAGGAAATGAGTTGAGCACACGCAAAGCGAAGCAGGGTAAAATTCAACGCGGGTCGGCACTGGGAAATCAGAGACACGCACAATCCACGCAGCTGAAAGTGATGGGGCGCAGGATCTGTGGGAGGCAGCAGGGACAGAGGCCTTGAAAGGTAGGAAGAGTCTGGAAGGACTCAGGAGGGAGGCCGGCATTCCAGGCCTGGGACAGAGAGAAGGATTATGGGGATGAATGGGAAGGTAGGTTCCTGGGGCATTGAGGACATCTGTCTCTTTGCAAAGAAGGAACACACTGAGAAATAATTAGGGTAGTCCAGACAGAGGTGTGTGTCAAGTGGTCTTGAATAAAAGCTACGGAGAAGGTGCGTGCCCTAATGCCGTGCGCTTATGTGACACAGCTGTCACCCTCCTTCTGGTACAAACCCAGAACAGCAGCGGCACCGCCCATGTTTTGGGGAGGTAGACACCCCCCTGCAACGCACTTCTCCTTCTCCACAGAGCAGGAATGGACCCACGCCCAACTCCTCATGGACAGTTAGGAAACCATCATTTCTCCTTCTTCATTCTACAAATATTTACTCAACACCCACTCGGCGCCAGGCACCCTTCTTGACCCTGACAATGGCAAAGACTGTGGAGGGAGCAGATTTGGGAAGGAAAACCGAGAGCTCAGATTTGCACAGCGAAGTGTAAGAAGCCCAGCAGGTACCCAGACAGCAGGGCTCGTGAGTCTTCAGCCCAGGAGGGTGTGGATGGAGGTAAACGTTGAAGAATCATCATACTGCGGGGGCATTGAAGACCACAGACCTGGAAATGGTTGATCAATTTCCTTATAAATAAAAATAAAAAACAGGAAGAAAAATAAAGAGACAGAGAGAGAACATTTCAAAAGCTGAGACAGGCATACTAAGAATGCCTAATTTCCTCAGGGTCCACTGTCTGTTTTCTTTATAGCTGTCACTCGTGGGCACATGATAATTGACATACTCATTTGTGAATAAGAAAAAAAAAAAAAACTTAGCATGTTTTAAGTCCACAGGCTTGTGATTCCATTTATAATGACCTCTTAGGCCATGGATCTTAGCATAGTGGCCCAGGGCTAGGGAGAATAGGTGGAAAATAAATTAGATGCCAAATATACTGAAAAATAGAAATGAGAACTCTGATTCTCGGTTATTGTTCTGCTTCCCTATCTCACCGCTGTTCAAATACTAGGGACACTCTCTCAGGCTGGTCCATACTTGCTGTGTCCGTGAATCATCTCCCTGGAAGACAAGCTTAGAAGGTTGGCAGGGCCCAGCTCACCATCTCCCAGGCATCCCATTAACCACCAGAAACAAAATTAACTAGGCTTGTAAGTGAGATGAGATTTTTTTTTTTTTTTTTTTTTTTTTTTAAGATCATACCCAGTTCCACTTGGGGGAAAGCTATCTGTGCAGACCATAAACATAGGAAAGCAAAACTTCACATCTTTCCACTTCAACAAGAATGCTTCCTGGGATCAGAGATGGGGACAGAGGTCCAGAAAGCAAAGTGAACGATGTGGGCAGGGCAGATAGGGAGAAAGGGATTTACAACACTGATGAGAGAGGGGAGAAACCGAGAACAGATGGGGAAGAGCCTCCTTCCAATGCTGTGATTCTAGGCAGAGTTCTGGAGGCACTATGGGGGAAGTGGGGTGGGCCTGTCACAGCACAGGGAGATGGGGCATCTGTGTGACCCAGGCCTCATCCCCTGGGCTCTCCCCACCATCTGCCTCCATTGCTGCAAGAAGGAGGAGAACAAGCAGAATGGAATGGTTTCTAGGATTCCCATACCAGAGACAATCGTAAGATGGGACTTAACGCAGAGTTCCCAGAAAACAGCTCTCCCTGCCCTGCAAACTTCACCACCCCCCACCACCTCCAGCACTCCACTCATTGCCTAAAATTCTACACAGGGATATTCATTTGTTTGGGTTAAACGAGAAGGTACTTTGGAATCACCTGAAGCACTTTGAATAACATGAATTCTAGGGCACCACATGCAACTCACAGATGACAATCACCAGGATTACAAAACCAGGCCAGTGCATTCTTAAAAACCACTTCATGTGACTCTGAAGCATGGCCAGAATTGAAAGGAAAACATTGCCTTCTCTAGGAAAGTTTTTTGGAAGGCAGTATGCTTATAGAATCTCCAGTGAATCAACAGTCCTAATGACAATCACACTATTGATTGAGAGTGTCCTAGGGTCCTGGTCCTGAGTTACGCACCTTATGAAGATAGCCGGCTGTTTCTCATGACAATCAACACAGTTAGTGTCATTGTTCCCATCTTGCGGAATCTGAGCTCAGAAACATCAAGCAGTAGGTAACATAAGGTTGTGTTGGTTCAGGATTTGAACCCAGGGCATCTGCCTCCTTCCTACATGTCATTTGTATTAGAGGCACTATCTTAAAAAAAAAAAACAATGGCAAAATCCACTATTCACTGAGCTCCCAGGGTCAAGCTCCTTCCTGTTCATTCAGGTCTCTGCGCCCTTCACCAGTCCCAGTGATGAGGTCATTCTGGCACTTAGACCGTCTCTGACCAGGCCAGCTTCCTATGTCTATGGCTAAAGAGCTGACGGAACATCTGTAGGGACCAGGGCCGGAATCGAGTCCTCTGCGGAGTCTGGTAATGTGGATGTGTTGGCTCAAACTATTTGGACTAAACACAGTCTAAAAAGCCTCCTGCTCGGGGCAAGGTTTTGAAAGAAGCAGTCGGGGGAAAATACCCACGCCCACAATACGGATGTGAGGAATAAGTAAATGTACACAGATGTGGCCAGGCAGGGCGGGAGCTGAAAGATAAACCAGAGTTGGCTGGGTGGAAAGAGATGAGCTAACTTCCTACATCAGCTCCTTCTGGTTCCTGTCTCTGGAGTAACTTCAAAGGCAGAAAAGCATCAGATTAGCCTGGGAGACTCAGACCTGTGCCTGAAGGGTAGGATAGCAAGAAGGACTCCCACCCAGTGGCCCTTTGCAACTGTTCTGAGGTATAACTGACAGATAGAAATCATAAGGGGTGCACTGTGATGTTTTGATATACATATATAAATATTGTGACATGATTTCCAGCATCAAGCTAACAGATCCACCTTACCTAGTTACTTTTTTGTGTGTGGTGAGAATATTTAATATCTATTCTCCTAGCAAATTTCAAGTAAACAATGCATCACTATGAACTGACGTCACCATGCTATCTGTTAGGTCTCCAGAATTTATTATTATTATTAATTATTAATTAATTAATTAATCTTCATTTGTATCCTTTGACCAACTTCTTCCCTTTACCCCCAACTCCCTAGGCCCTAGCAAATACTCTGCTGTTTCTATGAATTTGACTCTTTCAGATTCCACATGTGAGATCATGCTGAATTTATTTTCTGGGGCCGACCTATTTCACTTAGCATAAAGGCATAATGTTCTCCAGGTGCACAAATGTGAGGATTTCCTTTTGTAGAGCTGAATAATACTCCATTTTCTGTACCTATTCATCCATCAACAGATACTTGGGTTGCCTCCCTATCTTAGCTATTGGGAATAATGCAACACACATGAGATCACAGATGTCTCTTTGAGATAGTGATTTTATTTTCTTTGTATATCTATACAGAAGTGAGATTGCTGGATCACATGGTAGTTTCTTTTTCATTTTCTGAAGAACTTCCATACTATCTTCTATTATGGCCATACCAATTCACATTCCTGCCAACAATGTCCAAGGGCTTCCTTTTCTCTACATCGATATCAACTGTTATCTGTTGACTTTTTGATAAGAGCCATCCTAAAAGGTATGAGGTTTTAATTTGCATTTTCCTGATGATCAGTGATTTTCAGCATATTTTCAGATACCTGTTGACCGTTTGTGTATCTTCTTTGAAAAACATCTATTCTATTCAGATCCTTTTCCTGGTTTTTTTTTTTTTTTTTTTTTTTTTTTAGGTACCAGGGATTGAACCCAGGGGCACTTTACCACTGGCCACATATCCAGACTTTCTTATTTTTCTATTTTGAGACTGAGTTTTGCTAAGTTGTTGAGGGTCTTGCAAATTGCTGCAGCTGGCTTTGAACTCGCAATCCTCCTGCCTCAGCTTCCCAAGTCACTGGGATTCCAGGCATGCGGCCACCAAAACTGACACCTTTGCCTTTTTTAAAATTGAGGATTTTGTGTTTTCCCATTTTTGTTTTGCTATTGAGTTGTATGAATCTCTTATCAATTAATCCCTGATCACACATATGGTTTGCAAATCTCCCGTTCTATGGGCTGCTGTCTCGTTTTGTTGATTGGTTCCTCGCCGTTTTGGTCTGATGTAGTCTGCTTGTTTATTTTTGCTCTTGTTGCCCGTGCTTTTGGTGTGCTATTCATGAACCCCTGAAGAGGAGATGCAGAGTACCTGGAAGCAGGAAGGCCGGAAGCTCTCCACAATCTCACCCCAGCCTGGCTTTCCAACATCCTCACAGCCTGGGACAGATACTTAAATGCCCTCCGAGGCTCAGCAGAGAGCAAGCACCGCAGGGGCCTCAGTCTTCTTTTCGTGGGAGACCCTCAGTGCACCACAGCCATCCTGGAGCTCTCCACAAGCCCACTGAGAGGACTGGGCTAGAGCAGCTAAGCCCTGTTGAGCTCCTGTGTCCCAGTGGCGGGCACACTGGCCGCCTTCCCAGTAATCCAGCACAGGCTGTATTAGCATTGAGCCACCCCCTGAACCTGCCCCTCTGAGACCACAGCCCACAGCCTGTCAGCAACACCGGCCAGCCCGGGCACAGACCCAAAACATGCACAGGCCCATCTGCATCTGCTGGGCTGGGCTGGCAAGGTCTCCGATCCGATTGGTGAGCTCTGGCTGGGGACTGTGTCAGAACTGGAGAACAGGCCTGGCTCAACCAGGACACTGCTTTCCTCTTGTCTCCCACAGCCAGTCCCATTCTTCTGATGCCTTTGGGCCCCAGGAAGACCCTGCTATTTGACCTCAGTCGGCTTGAGATCCTGTCTCGCTCCCCTACAACTCATGTGGTGCTTTGTGCAACATAAAAGCCAGAAAGTGTCAGATCTGTGCATGCTGGAAGCAAACTATAAACAACTGTAAGGAAATGTTTCTCCGAAGCTTTATGCAGCTAGAGTGCCGGTCCATTTCCAGGGTACGTTGTTTAACCCGAGTTTCCAACTCGTCAAAAACCTCTTCTCATTTCTGGACATACAACAGCCTAGCCTGGCTCCAGCTCCCCGCAGCTCAGCACAGCCTGGTCCCCCATCAGTGTCTCCTTCACAGGCACAATTAGAAGCCATCATTCGTGGTACCGCTGAGAGCAGCTTCCTGATTTTTTTGGTACTGGGGACTGAATCCAGGAACATTCTACCACAGAGCATCCTAACCCTTTTTGTTTTACTGTTTTGAGACAGGGCCAGCCTCACTAAATTGCCTCTAACTTGCAATCCTCCTGCTTCAGCCTCCTGAGTCTCTAAGATTACAGGTGAGAGATCTGCTTCCTAATGCCTCAGTTCTACTCTACAGCTTCCCCACTTAGTTTTGGTAACTGGTAAGCAACGTTATTATTGGTTTAATTTATTTTTTTTGCATGAAGTTCACTTTGGAAAAACTAAAATTGTCTGTAACTCATATATATTTTAATCAGGTGTTTTCAATCAGAAAATGTGATCTGTGTCACCAAAAGTATTACATCCTTGTCAGTAAAGACCGAACAGAAAGCAACTAACATTTCCGAAACTACCATGTAATTTGTGTGTGAGGGTATCTCCTTCTAATGCTGCACTGTCAGACATCTGTGGTCTGGGATGAAGCCAGGCAGAATTAGGAGTTGGGTGCAGACAGAGAGAAGCATGAGATGAGATAGAAGGGGACTGGAGAGAAGGCTGAGAGAAAAGAGACAAGAGAAACCAGCATGAGAAAGGCAGTCCCTTTGGGAGACTCCCAGAGCCCAGGATGGCTGGAGGAGGAGGACGTGCAATAGCTGGGGAGACGGAACAGAGCAGTGCGTCCGAGTGGGTGGAGGAGTGAGCAGGGAGGGATGAGGGGAGATGCTGGACTTTCCCACCCTCCTCTCAGCTGGTTAGGAAGCACCCACCGTTCTGTGCTACTGGGGTGGAGGAGATCCTGCTTCCTTCTGCATCTTTGTCTCTCTGGCTCTGCAACCCCATGCTGTGCCTGAAGCCTCTGCCCCTGTCCTGGCTTCCACGTTTCCCAGGAAGCCCACACCAACCCAGGCGGAGAGAGAGGAGCTGGGGAACAGCTTCACTGCTCCATCAGATGGCAGTCGCAGCAGAAGGGCTGCTGATTTACTCGGCTCAGGGATGACTTGATCACTTTCCAGGGAAGGAGAGTCAATTATTCTTGAATGACTCTAATACGCTGTGGTTCCTTATTCTTGATATTAGATTATGGTGGTATCTCAAAGCTACTTAGTTCACCACAGCCTACAGTTGTGATGCTCATTAAGATGTAAATCCTACTGTCACTCAGGCCTGAAAGGATCTAAGGGTCTGGGTTGTTTTTATTATGGTATAAAATTCATTCATTTCAGTGTACACTTTCAGTCCATGGATTTTGACAAATATATACATTCTCATAATCATCACCACAATGAAGATACAAGATAGAATACTACTCAAAAAATGCCCTGTGCCCCTTGGACCTTAGTCCCCACTGCATCCTGGTAGCTGCTGGCTCCCTCCAACCCTAGAACCCCACCTTTTCTAGATTATCACATGCACAGGATTGTACAACACAGAGCCTTTCATTCTGGCTTCGTTCCCTCAACATAATACTTTTGAGATCAATATCAAGTTTATAAAAGGGATGGGAAGAAACAAAATTTGAAGAGACTGGGCATTGAGTAGGCCATTAAAGGGTACAGACAAATGAAAGTGGGAGTCCCAAAGATACAACCTGTTGCCATTGCAACTGGACCAAGGGCTGCTCCTGAATTCTAAAACTGGCTTACGTTTAGACACAAAATGATACTCCAAAAGCAACATAGGGTAATTCAAAGAACATGAACTTTGGTCAGAAGACATGCACTTCAGTCTGCTATGTGATTTTGGATAAACCCTTAGCCTTTTTGAACTCATAATTTTCTCCTCTGCCCAGTGAGGTTCAGACTCAGCTAATCAAAACACCATGCCTCTCCAGCACAGTGATAGATGCAAAGAAGGACTCTCCAAGCGACTTCCACTGAAGTTATCAGAAAAGACACCCTGTCTTGCCATTCTATGGGTTCCTAAAATAGTAATAGTTCAATTTAAGCCTGGAATGGTTGGTGGCCATTTCTGCCACCACTTGGGAAGACTCTACGAATATAGCCGACCAGAAGACAGTAGCTCAGTGAACAAAGACAGCAATGTGATGATGTCATATAAGCACAACTTTGCTTCCTTCTACCACTGAACCACTACATGAACCAATACAGTCCTTAAATTTGCTTCAACAAATAATACATGAGCCCGGAGCAGTGGTGCATGCCTGTAATCCAGCATCTCAGGAGGCTAAGGCAGGACATGAGTTCAAAGTCAGCTTCAGCAAAAGCGAGACTCCTAAGCAAATCAGTGAACTCCTGTCTCTAAATAAAATACAGAATAGGGCTGGAGAGGTGGCACAATGGTCAAGTACCCCTGAGTTAAATCCCCAGTACCAAAATAAACAAATAATACATGAACACTATTACGTAGAGGTGTTGCAAGAATCATAAAATAGCAGATGATAGAGCCATGTAAGTTACACAGATGAGTGACATTAAAATTCATCTATCTGAGTCTCTAGAAACATGATTCCCAATCCTGAACTTTTCAGAACTATATCTTTTGTTGGTGGTGGTAGTGATGCTGGTGTTGAGACAGAATCTCACTAGGTTGCCCAGGCTGGTCTCAAACGTATGGACACAAGTGATCCTTCTGCCTCAACCTCCCAATTTGCTGGGACTGCAGATGTGTGCCACCATGCTCAGCCTCTCCACTTAAATGTTTTTTTATCTCCAGTGCTTGGGGCTAAACCCAGGTTCTTGCACTTGTCAGGCAATGGAGGGCTCTCATCTTCATTTCTAATAATTCTAAGGCCAGAGGTAAACACATATGACACATGCCATACATGTCAACCAAACATCTAAGATTTCTTTGCATCAGTTAGGCCTTCCTAGACACTCACCCTAACTCTTCCCAAGATACTCAAATTCAATGCAGCTTAGCCAAGACTAGGATCTATGGTTACATAAGGATTAACAAGCTATTGTTTTCATCATAAAGACAATCCAAAATAAAGGAAAGAAACATATCTGGTTAGAAAAATCAGAAAAAGATCCTTGAAGAAGTATTTGAGAATGAATGGGACAGCAAACAGTGGAGAGGGGGAAGGGCATTTAGGGGCAGATAAGACACAGCAAACCCATAGAGAAAGGAACGCACAGTTTTTTCAGAACAAGCAAGTAAGCCCTTTGGCTGAGTTGCATTTTATCTATAGGTGTTAAAAAAATTAATTCAAAAAGACAGAGCAAATATGATGAAAGACTCTAGTTGCTGGGTAAGAAGTCAATATTTAATTCCAAAGCAAAGAGAAGACCCTGAAAGATTTGAACAGGAAAATAACATAATTAAAACTGGGATAATTAATTATTTTAATGAACATAATTAAAATTATAAATCTTGCACTAGTTGTAGAGTGAAGCTAGAGGTGGGGAGAGATTGGCAGCAGGGGCCAATTAAGAGGAAACTATCTCAGCCCAAACAAAAAGTTGCAGGTACCTGCAGTGGGACTGTGGGGCAGGGGGTAAGGCTGCTGGGGCTATCAGGAAACAACAGGCTGGACTTGGGAGGCAGTATCAAGGTCAAGGGGAAGAGGAAGGGTGCAAAGGGTTCAACAGGGAGACCTGAAGAATGGAGGCATGGCCACAATCAGGAAGAAAAGCTCAGGTTAGGATGGGTTGCAAGTCCACTCCTGCACTGGCTGAATTTGGGGTCCTGGGGTGACATCCAGGCTGTGATGTCTAAGACATTTGAAAATGCATACAACTGAGCAGACAGGGTCTCCAGGACCCAGACTGAGGTGAAGCAGAGGTGGGGGCAAGCAGGGCTCTGTGAACACAGCAAGGAGAGCATTCAAGAGGGTGGTGGGAAGAACAGCAGAGGGAGTGTGGTTGAACTTGAGCTTTCAACCCTGGTGTTGTATATGTTACAGCTTCAAGGGAAAAAGGGGACCCAGAAACAACAGATAACTCGGGGATATCTCCATGTCAGGGGTGAGGAGAGACGCCCACCAGAGACAGAAGCGAGTGGAGAGTCCTCTGCCAGACAGTCCTGAGGAGGAGCCAGGTCCTTGAGCAAATTCACCCCTACCCTGGATCCCCTGCCACGTGAATGGGGACACCACTTCCCATCCTGCCTAAGGGCTGTCACAGAAGCTTGGACAGGTGATGTATGACTGAAAGCTCTGAGGAAGAGCACAGAGTGTTCTGGGGCTGGCAGGCCTGGATTGTGCCAGGCTGCAGGCCGGGCGGGAGGGGAGGGGAGGGGAGGGGAGGCTGGCTCCACAGGAGCGTTCGGGAGTTCCTGATTTATCCATGAGATGAGAGAAAGCTCCGGCAAGCAGGCAGCCTGTGAGCCAGCCAAGACGTGGGCCAGGGGTAATTCATGCTCGCTCGCTCACCCACCTCCCCGTCAGGATTTCATGTGGAAGACAGCTGCGTAGGAGGAACATTTGGTCTCAAGTTGGCAAGGCTGGCATAACTACGCTCCCCTGGGGGAAACGTCCAGCCCCTGCAGCGTGCTGTGGGACAGACGCTGGGGGTCAGGTTGGGGCCTGACAGCATACAGGAGAGAAACGTGAGTGACAGCTGTCCGTGCCCCCTAAAGGCAGCTGCGTGCCTGCAGAATGGCCACGCCCCTCTTCCCTGGGTCCACCCCCTCCTGCCCTGCCTTGCTCCCATTCTCTAAGATCGGTCTCAGTGCACTCTCCCCTGATCACCCTGCACACGATGACTCTTACCACCATGGGATTTCTGAAGCATCTACGGCTGCAGAGTCTACAGTCACTTATCGCCATTAACATTCCCACTCATTCTTTCTTCCCACAACACTTCTTCACACCTACTGTACTGGAGGATACTCGGGGGAGGCAGATTGCCTTAGAGGAAAGAGGTTTGGCCTGCTCTGCTCTCCAGAAACTTGGCTGTGAAACAGGTCTAAAGCCCGCCTTCCTCCCCAGGTAACCACAACACCTGGCAGAAAGTGAGGGGAGCCCGCCCAGGTGGTGCACATCTGTAATCCCAGCAGTTCTCAGCAACAGTGAGGCGCTGAGCAATTCAGTGAGACCCTGTCTCTATGTAAAATACAAAATAGGGCTGGGGAGGTGACTCTGTGGTCGAATGCCCCTGAGTTCAGTCCCTGGTACCAAAACTAAAAATAATAAAAAAAACTAAAAAGTGAAAGAAGCCTCAGAGGTGAAGGAGGTCAGGTAATGCTGGAGAAGTCAGAGTAAAGGGACAGAATCCAGGACCAGGGTACTCAGGAAGTCTTCCTGGAGGAAGTGTCTTCTCAGTGTTTGATTTGCCTGACAGACTGATTTCTTCCTGTGCTGCTCTGGCATGAGCATGTGACAGCACTGAAGAAAAATGCTTTAGGCAGTGTGATCTAGAACCAGGAACACAGGCCCTACTGTTACGTAGAACTGCCTTCCAATTCTAAGAGCTTTCTGACCTTGGGCAAATGGCCTAGTCTCTCACAGCGCCAGTTTCCCATCTAAGAAACAGGAATGAAAGTATGTATATGCCAGGTGGATATGGTAAGGAATAAATGGAGCAACATCTGAAAAGACAGGGAGCAGTACAGAGCACATGGTAGGCATACAGTTGTTTTAATTCCCTTCCTCCCCTCCCCCTGCAACTCAAGAATTGTCTTGGCCTTGATATGGAATCTCTTGCCCATGGTCCCCAGCTGGTATCTGTGCTCCCCAAGAGAAAAGTCTGGCCTGCCTTCTTCATCCATCCCCACATGTGTCTTCAAAGTGCACAAAACATTCAGGTTCTAAGGTTTCTCTTCCTTTTGGTCGCTCTGCAAAACCACACTTCAATGAGGAAGGTGGGGTGCAGCGGTTAAATGACCTGTCCATGGTGATCAAAGCTAATGCACAGTCCAACTCAAAGCCTCCAGCTCAGCTCTAAAGTGTACCACCTCACACCTCTTAGGGATTCTTTGATTATTCTTTGTTGGAACAAAATGGTTCTAAGATATCTGTGCATACGGAAGTGACAATCCCTGAGGACTCTGACCAAAAGAAGAGTCTGCAGTGAGGACAGTGTTCAACACTAAGATGTAAACTTCTGCTGGTGGGAGATATGGCAGGACAGCCCCGCCAGAGCCACCAAGCCCACAGCAGGGAAAGACCACACACAGTGTTGTAATCGTAGCACTCCCCCGTGGCTCCTAGGGATCTGCCCACGTCACAGGCTGTTTTCAGCTAGATGCTGGCCTGGCTAGTGACTGAGATGGAAATCAGCATGCAGGCGGGGACTGTCCCCAGGACCAGCCACTGTGGAAGGAGTGATGGGAGAAGGATTGAGCAGAGGGAGCAGTCGGGCTGAGTGGAAGCTGCTACAAAGTTCTCAGGCAAAAAGCCAGAGGTTGAATATTTTCTCTGATATGAGCAAGCTAACCCACAATAAGGGGGTGGGGAGAATAGAAGTTCAGTAGATTAGAAAATGGGGAATGGAGGGAAAGGAGTGGGGATAGGAAAAGGAAAGACAGTAGAATGCATCTGACATATTTTTCCTATGTGTATCTATATATATATGAAAACATCACAGTAAATCCCACCATCATGTACATCCACAAGAATGGAACCCTGACTAGAATACGATATATTCTATGCTTGTATAATTATATCACAATGGATTGTGACTGTCATATAACTAAAAAGTGTCAATAAATAATTTTTTTTTTAAAAGTTCTCAGGCAATCCAAAGGGGAGCCCTGCAGCCACAGTGGCCTTGCGGGGGGGTAGGAGGCTGAGCCATAGACTCCCGTAAGCCTGTCTTTCATGTGCGCTGCTCTCAGGAAGGACAGGATCTTGGTTTCTCTTCTGCTGAGGGAACAGTGGTGGGAGGAGGGGCTCAGTGACAAGCTGTCAGCAGTGACACTCCTGGCCACAGGAGAGTGAGCATGTCAGGACTCTGGAGGAGGGTGGTCCATGCATCACAGAATCTGCCCCACACTCAGTCTCAGGGATTATCTGGACACATGCCAGGGGCCCAGATCCAAAATCCTGCTGCTTCAGGAAGGTGGATCACCCAGACCCAGGTACCTCACTGCCCCTTGGGGCTTGCCTGACTCCGGAGCTGCACCAGAAAGTCACCTCTTCTGTCATGACATTTGCTGATTTCCCACACTCAAGCCACTTGACACAGGCAACCCTTCATTTACATGGAGAAACACATTGCTTTTCTGGATTGCAATCATTATGTAAAATGAGGTTTAACTGTAGTCAGAGAGCTGAGTTTCAGAGCTGAATGTTTTCACTGGCTGCACTTCCCAGCCATCCAACCCCAATGACCTCAACTATGCACTCTTGAACCACTTCGTCAACACCCGCCCCAGCTCCCCTACCCCACACCATGCCATCACTGTAGCCTGTATATAAAACATGTATGGAATGGCCCCTGCCCTTGAGGAGGTTTGCCTGAGAAACTCAGGCCCCCAAGACACTGCCACACACTCCATGCCATACAACATAGGCTCAAGGTGAAACCACTGTTCTGAGGAGGGGTCAGCAGGTTCCCATGGACTCAGCAGAGCGGAAAGAGCTCCAGAGGTTCCCAGTGGAGTCGTCCCTGGAATCCTGTCTCTCTAAGCCCAGAACTCTTCCCACCAGGCTACTTTGGGGAAGAGAGACTCTATCTGAGTGGGGGGAGGCTGAGAGGTGGATATGGTGAGAGGAAGGAGAAAGGGCATTTAGGGCCAGCTGCTTGGCTGACCCCATCACCTCCTGCAAGTCTTTGCTCAACTCTCACCCTCTCAGCAAGGCCAGTGCGACCAGCCTGGGTGCTACTGTGGCCTGCCCACCCCACAGCACCCCAGGAATTCTAATACCCACTACCACACTTGGTATTTTTTCCTTTTCCAAGACCTTCATCGAATCACATACTATATCATCTATTATTTACCATATTGATTGTTTATCTGTCTTCCTTTGCTAAAATATGAGCTCCATGAAGAAAGGGATTGTGTCTGTTGTTGCACTGATGCATACCAAGTTCCTAGAATGATGGAGGGAACACAGTAGACCCTCAATAAATACATGTTAAATGAATAACAGTTGGTATTTACTGAGTACTCACTATATATCAGGACAGGGCCAGTCACCAGGGAAGGTAATGAGTAAGGCAGAACCTCTGCCCTCATAGAGCTCCCAGTCTGTCACTCTGGACCTCCACCCACCGAGCTCTGAGGAAGGAGGAAGCCCCAAAGTGAAGCCCCATATTACTGGGGTGTGGCAACGCACATCAGTAATTCCAGCAATTTGGAAGGCTGAGACAGGAGGATTGCAAGCTGAAGGCCAGTCTCAACAACTTAGCAAGGCCCTAAGCAACTTAGTGAGACCCTGTTATGAAATAAAAACAGGCTGGGGATGTAGCCCGCTGCTAATGTGCCCCTGGGTTCAATCCTTAGTACCAAAAAACCCCCAAAAAAACAAAAACAAAAAAACCACAAAAAGTTAAACCCTCAGGGCCAAAATCCCAATCACTGCCAGACTTTTTCTAAGTAGATTAATTTACTTTTATTATCTATGGTGCTTGTGCACTGCAGGGGGGAAGCTGAGTTGTTTTGAGGGAAACTCTATAACCCACAAAGCCAAAAATCTTTCCTATCTGGCCCTAAGAAAGTAGCCGATTCCTGATTCAGGGCATCCATGAATTAGAATAGATGAATGTTCTCCTGACCATCTACAATTGTACATTATGTGTCATTGTTGGGAGAACTGAGAAAACATTCATGTCATATTTTTTTGTTGTTGTTGTTCTGTGGTCCAGATGAGGAATCCTATTTGAAACAGATAGTAAAAGAGACAAAAAAACAAACAGGAAAATCCCAAATTTTGTGTTAGGTTCCAACTGGGAGAAGAACAGGAAAAATACTACAGAAACATTAAAAGCTGCACGTAGCCTGATTTGGAAGATCCTGGAAAACTTCCTGGAGGAAGTGACATCTAAGACACAATTATTGTCACTGTCCGTATTACTGCCCTAAACAAGCTGTTTGTAAAATGTGTTATAATACGAGCTGACTTGAAATCTTTTTTTCCAAGAGATAGATATCAATGAATGCCATTAACCTAAATAGCATGGACAATGACCAAGAACACTGTATTTGAATATTCAGTAATCTCCTGGTTGTATTACAGGTACTGTGAAATATAAAGCTGCTTTGTGAGTTGAAACCAAAATATGAAAAATCTCAACATATTCAGATACCTTAACATTCTGAGTCTGGGTAGGATGCACTTACAATAGCATTCAGGCTCACCTGCAGAAAAACATGAGTACTTGAGACATATCCGTTCTTGGCAACCCTGTGTAGAGCTCTCTGCCAACCCTGGGATGCCCAGGGCCCCTACAGTCACTCCTCTCCAATGACTTAACTAAACTTAACTAAAACTCTCATAAATATAATTTACACTGATATTCAAATGACTCCTAAGACAATGTGGACATCTCTAGGACATCTGTATTTACCTCACTCATAACAAAATTCAAGTTACTGGAAAGACTTTATGAAGGTGGAATTTCAAGGGCTGTGGCAGACTGCAGGAAAGGCATCCATGGGAAGTGGGAGGTCATCTCTAAAGTCTAATTTGCATCACAGGTAAAGCCTGCAATTATAAAACAATCCAGGTGTTCAAAAGACCCTTGATTTTTAGGCTTAAGGCTCAACTTAGTAATGACATACTCATGACCAAGACCCTTATGTCTCTGAATCTTTTTCTTATCCCTAACACGAATGTCAGAACAAAAGAAATTTCTTTTCTCTGTTTCCTGAAGAGACACAGTAAATGAAAAATTTCCAAATGTTTATTACTCTTCTATCACTCCATCTCCCCGCCCCTCTGGGACTCTCTCCCAGGTCACATATCCATGCATCAAGTCTTCATGGGCCATAAAACCAATGGTCCTGAAACACTGATTGGAAAACCAAAGGGAACAAGGCTGCTCTTTCTAAGTGAATGTTCTTGGCCCAAGAAG
Organism: Sciurus vulgaris; assembly: GCF_902686455.1. Lineage (NCBI taxonomy): Eukaryota > Metazoa > Chordata > Mammalia > Rodentia > Sciuridae > Sciurus > Sciurus vulgaris. Next base: position 60,912,138 of record NC_136475.1, read on the forward strand.
TCAAACTGTGAAAGGTAGATGATCTCTTTAGCAGGTAGCCTCCATCCTGACAGGATGGGAAAACACCGTGCGTCAATCACAGATTAAGATTTTGCATCCTTCCTTTAAGCCATACCAGGCTTTCCTGAGACTACCAGTAATAACATCCTCCTCTCTAGAAACAAAGGCAAGTGCTAACTAATTACAGAAGTCAAGTGGCCCTAAAATTCACCTTCTTACTACTTCCAAACTGTCCACAGCAGCTGCTTCTGCCTTGGAGTTCTCCCAGGATAGAAATCACCTAAACTTCTACTAATTTCACATTCCTATTTCCTTCACCTCGAAAGTTTCATTGACAGCCTTCAAATGATCTTTCACATCCATGGGATTTGGTTTCCTTTTAGGTAAATTTAAGAAATAACATTTTTATCTTCCACAAATATAAAAAAATTATTTCAAAAAAAAATTTTTTTTTAATTTTACAAATAACTGTTTCCCATGATCAGTTGAGCAGACACACTAATTTTTTAGTTTTGTTGTTGTTTGGTTGGTTTGTTTTCTTGGGACAAGTGCCTTGTCAGAGACAAAAGAAACTGGTAGCTTTTGACAGTAAAAAAGTTGTGCTCTCTTAGGCCCCAAACAGCTCTTCAAGCCTGGTGTCTCCAGCTTCATGATTATTCCCCCAGCTCATGTGTGACTTCCCTTTGTCTTTTCCCCTTTCTAATCCAGAGCTAACAAGAAACTCAAAAGCGTCCCTTCTTACGCTAAACTATGAAATGATGACCCTATACACTTTTAAAAAGTGCAAAATATGCCCTGACCCATAGATCTCCCCCATATTAATCTATTATAAGACCACAGATGGATCTAAGACCTGGATACCAGACAGATGAGAACCTAAGTCATTGCCAAATGGGTGGCAGCTCTTCCTCCTGTAAAGGATGACCAGAGTGGACCCCTACCCCAACCCTGATCCAGAGTCAGCATGAATTATTGGATTATCAATGTATCTTCTGCTCAAATTCGAAAAATAAGCCCTAGAAAGGGTGAAGCCTCCAACACAGCCCAGAATCAAAAACAGCTGCATTCCTGAATATTCAGATGCCTCAACCTGTGTCAAACTTGATATAGCCAGGGGTCAGTGATCATAGTCTCACAGGGTCTGAGCAGTGTCCTTTAGGCTACTGTTGTAGTATGGGAAGAAGGAAAATAGGAGGGAGGGAGGAAGAGGGAGAGGGAGAGAGAAAGAAAGGAAGAAGGTGAACACACAAATGCACATGGCAGAGGCTGCAGGCAGGAGCCCCTAGGCTGGCTGGACATCATCTCCATGTTGGCTATGCTATGAGCTTTAGGATCATGCTCTTTGATGATAAGAAGATGCAACAGATCCCTGCTAAGAGGACATGTGCATGAGCTGAGGGTGAATTTCACAGAGATTTCCATCTACTTTCTCTCCCCTCTAACTTGTTCAGTCTCCCTTAAGCTAATGCATGGACAGATTCTATCATGCCCTCCACTGCCCTGGCATAAATGCTGTGATATCAATTCCTTTAAGTCCCTAGGACTTTTCAGGAGCACCTGAACAGGCTTTTCGGAGCACCTTCCTTTAGAGTCCAGGATTCTGAGTCATCCTTCATCATGGTAGTCACCGTCAGAATCCTACCAGTGCAAGTAGAGAGATCCCTGGTGGGGCAGAGGAAAAGAGCAAGGGATGGAAATAGGGAAATTAGTGGGACTAGAGAGAGCATTCCTTGGAAAACAGTGCAGCGCAGGTTAGGAGCAAGTGCTCTAGAGCCACTGTGTGCTGAGTTCAAACGTCTGCACCCTTACTTATTAACATCTAACCACATTACTTCATCTCTTTAACCTTAAAGGAAAGATGATAATACTGAGCTCATATAATTGTGATAATAAATAAATGACACAATGCATGAAAAACACTTAGCAGGTTTAAGGTAGCTGAGAAAATCCAGCTCGGATACTAAAAGAAACTATGAACTGGTAAAGAAAGACCTAAACTCAGAGTTGGACAACCTGGGTTTTCAGTTCTACGCTTGTAAAATGAGGAACTTATAATGAAGTTTCGTCCCAGCAGTTTAGAAGTCTGTGACTAAGATGTAAAGGTTAAAAAGTCACCTGGACATTACAACTGTAATAGAAAATGACACCCAATAGCACATTTGCCAAGGAAGCAACGTGCACAAGAGGATTTAAGAGGAAGGTGTGTGTTTGGATGAGAGAGTGGGGTGCTGCTAGGGAAGCGGGAGGTTAACACAAATGTCCTTGCTTGTGTTGTAACCCTTTGTTTTGCTAGACCAGCCTCCAGGAAAGTTTTTAGTCATCTAGATATAGGGCCTTATATTAGAAAATTTACCCAAAAAAAATCAAGAGGGAGAGATGACTCTTTACCCTAACTTTGATCTTTGCCCTTTAAAGCCAAAACTGATAACACCTTTAATCTTTCTAGAATAGCTTCTCTCCGTCATCTTACTCCCTGGATGGGATACAAAAGACTCTCTAAAAGGATATGCAATCATACTTTAAAAAACTACATTCAAACAGAGAGCAAGGCCTGGTGTGGATAACATACCACCTCCCTGAGCCTAGTTCAAACCAGGGAGGGCTTTAGCTTCCTTCTTGGTTTCCCAGAATTCTGAGACAAGTATGAAAATTCATGCCCCAAATGTGAAGCTGGAAGCAGAGCCCGTGCAATGACAAGAAGCCACAGTCATCAGGGCTCAAATGATAACCAGCACATCTGGGAGAATGACAGATGTTGCACAAAAGCCTGGTCAAATCCTCTTAGCTACCTGGAATGCCCTCCCTTCTACTCTAAATCCTCTTTAAAAGGCAGAGTTCAAAGCCCTGTTCTCCTGGCAGCCTGTACCCATAATACAGTAACCCAAGAGGAATACCCATTCCCACTCATGTGCATGGGGTGGACACTCAGAACACCGCCACTGCTCGTGTCTATCGTTAATACACATCTCGTTCTCCAGAAAGGACTTCCAGGAGGCTTGACAGTATCTCTTGTATCACCTTGCACTTGGTGCATGCTGAATAAATAACCGTGACCTAAATAGATAAGGAAACCATTCTTGTGTACACAGAATTTTCTTCTCAAAAAGGGACAGCACTATTTGCCTAATAAAGATTAACTGTCCCCAGTCATATAAAATTATTTTGCCCTTGGGCAGATAAGAGACCATATTAGGATGTGTTTAGGTATACATTTTTCTTAGAAAATTTGCTCAGCAAATGGCAAGTCTATTAAGAAGACCAAACTAAATAAAGCATGACAATAGTACGTCTTGTCATCTATTCTTAATCCTGTTTCCCATGAGGAAAGGGAGGCCCAGAAAGGTTAAGTGGCTTGCCCAAGGTCACCCAGCTAACGAGTAGCAGTCAGCCCTAGAATCCAGTTTTAATTCCCTTTCCACAGCCTGCCACTGCCCCATAGAAGGCTCTCTACGCTCTCTGTGTCACCTGGGCAAACAGGAGGGCTGACAAGGCAGTAGCCTCTGAGGCCAAGCCTCCCAGGACATATCTGATTCCTTAAATCATCAATATTTATATAATAAAAATACATCCTGAGACTCAGAACTATATAACTGAGATGCCAACACACTGTCCAGACTCTGAAACCAGGCCATGGTGACTGCAGATTCCAGACTGCTTAAACTGCTCAAAAACAAGAACTCAAAGAAGGGTCTCCTAGAAGAACAGGGCATGTTATCACAGCATGAAGAAAATTAAAAGAACATGTGTTGGAATGCTAAGCTCAAAACCAGTGAGCTGTCCTGAGTAGCACAAAATCCACAGTGGGTAGAAGCAAACGGTGAATCATGACCATCCACAGGGCAAACTGGTTAGGAAAAAGGACAGTACCTTCCCCACAAACAGCTCCAAGCAGGACTCACTTAGCCAAGAGCCCAGAAGTCCAGAAGCACATCTGTGTGTTGGAAATTAACACTTAAACCTCAGGCCCTGGAAGACTCCTGAGGCTCATTACAGGCACCCTCTAATTACTACCTTGGAAACACATGTGAACTGGATTCTGGCACTCACGGGGGCCTCTCTTCCCCCACTGCATTTTTTAACAGGGAGGATTCACAGCATTTTGTACCAAGAATCTCAAGGGGCAGAATAACAGCACATGTGAAACATGTGGATGGAAAGCTCCGGGAGGGCAGAAATTGCCTCCTGTCCTGGTTCCTGCCATCAGGAAGCAGAATAAATGCTGTTAACTTATCTTCTAAGTACTACAGTGCATGCCTGGGTTTCCAAAGACAGCAGCAAGGTGCCTTTGTTACATACACAGGGTGGGATTAGAACTCCAAATGGAAGTCAGCCAAGTCACCACCACTGAGTCACACCTGAGCAGCACACCCAGACTCAGAGAGGCAGACCACTTCTGGTACCCAGAAGTGGAAAGGAAGGTGGCCCATCTGCTTTCCCTCTTCTTCCTGTCTCCCAAGGGAGACACCCCAAGACCCAAGTCCCCACCCAAGTTCAGCACCCTCTTCTGCCTAGGAGTAAGTTTAAGCAGCACTTCCCAAAATGTGTTCCTGAGACCCCTGCAGTGTTGGGGGAGGGTCCCTGAGAACTGTTCAATTGTTCTGCAAGGTCAAAATCATTCTCATAATGACAATTAACACATTGTTCTGTCCCTTTCACTCTCAAGAGTGCATAAGTGTGTACCAGGAGCTACATGATGATATTGCAACCGGTCACAGAAGCCAATCAAGAATCCAGCTGACTCCTATTAAGCCAGACATTACTGAGATCTGCAAAAATATAAAACAATGCCATGCTTGTAAGACTTTTGTTTTGGAAAATGTAGTTTTCCATATTTCATGAAAATATGCTCTTCATGTTAACATGTAATGGGTTTATTTTTTAATTAATTAATTTTAAAAGAATCTGTTTTCATTTCAATGTGGTAAATATTGACAGATACAGCCCACATAAACAAAGACTCTCTGGAGTCTTCAATAATTTAAAAATATTTACATTTCAATGATTTAAATTTTGGTCTAGAAACCCAAAAGTTGAAGAGCCATCAGTTCATGGAAAAGAAAAAGGCTCGCCTCCCATCTGTGTTTCTTGAGGAAGTAAATCTGAACCACCCCCCCACTATCAGACTGTATCCATCCTTCAGTGTCTGGTTCAAGGACTGTGCGCTCCACCAAGTCCAGATGACCCAGACCCAGCCCTCTGAGAATCCCACCTCCTGAGCTCCCAGCCACTCGTTTTACTGTGCCACCCAGCATTTCATCATACCCTGTTCTGTGACATCCACTGCACTATTGTCCTGGATTATGTAACTTCAGTTGTTATTTAACTTTCCCCCGTGGGCGTGTCTTGCTTCCCTAAGGTAACTCGGAACTGTGAAAATGGGTCTGAATCCAGCTCTGCCTCTTAACTAGCGGGCTGACCTTGGGCAAGTTACAGAGCCTCAGTTTCCTTGTTTCTAAAAGGAAGAGTAGGCAGACTTCCTGTGCAACCCAGGCAATTGCCTGCTCTTCCAAATACACCTAGCTCAGGATTTTTCCCTTTTCTTTATTTTATTTTATTTTATTTTATTTTATTTTATTTTATTTTATTTTATTTTATTTTATTTTATTTGCATTGAGGATTGAACTCAGGGGCATTTTACCACTGAGCTACATCCCTAGGCCTTTTTATTATTTATTTTGAGATAGTGTCTCACTAAGTTGCTGAGGCTGGCCTCAAACTTGCAATCCTCCTGCCTTAGCCTCCCAAGTCACTAGGATTACAGATATGCAACACAAATTCAGGATTTTTCTGAAAATTACCTGTGAGAACAATCGTGACACCAAGCACAATGCTAGTACACGGGAGGCAGAATTATCTTCCCAACCCCAAAGCCACCAAGAAAAGAAATGACCTTAACTATCATCTGCATGAATGATTAGGTAAATGAGTGAATGATGCATGAATTGACACATCAACTTTGGGTCTCAGCAGAGGACATCTCTAGCCTCCTAATGGGTACTTTTGGAAATAAACATGGACAAAGAGGGCTACTGGCTTTTAGTGAACAAGAATTATTGGCGTTTAGCATGCTGGGGTATACCTAAGACTTCATCTACCCAAATGCCACAGATTTCTCTCGTGCACATGAATTTTATGATCTCAGTATCTTACTGCCTTTTATTGTTCTTCTAATTGATAGAAGAGGGCTCCCACTGCTGCTCCCCAAGCTGATCCCAAGAGATATCAGGAAATCCTGAAATCCCTGGGAGGGATGCCAGGTCTTCCAACCTCCCTGGTGGTTCTTTAGCAGTCCACAGGTTGAAACCATAGTAAGACCACTTCACTTTATCTCGACAATCTCCTTTATCTGAATTCCCCAGAGGGATGGGAAAGCGCCCTTCCCAGCTTGGGGGCTGTTTCTTCTCTCACCTAGAGCACATCTGTCCGATTTTCCTCACCCCTCCAGCCCCTCCCCCTCCCTCTCTCTCTCTCTCACAATCAGTCCACAGATCCACAGGAAGCTGCTGTGGAAGGCTGCTTCTGGGTGGATTCAGGTTCTCCTGCCTGGGACTATGATCCCCGGGGAGGGACTCCAACAAATAAGCCCTATGTGAACCCACTACAGACAATCTGGGAATTTTAATTGTTTTCTGGGGCATGGTTTTGTTTGATCTAGTTTACAGAGAGGGTAGGGAAAATACCCTCCAAGTCACGTCCACATACATGCGCACTTAACAGCTACACAGTCTATATCATGCACGTATGTTTCAGATGTACTACACCTGGAAATATTTGTTAGATAAAATTCCAGTCCTGCCTTTCAAATGTGATCCACCATGGATGTTCCATCCATGACTTGGTGCATATTTACCAAGTTCCCACGACTCACCATTGCTTTTCACAGAGTGGGAATGAGCCCAAGACTGTACTTCCCATGGTCCACAGGAGACGGGTAAAGGGATGTCAGAACTTAGGTCTCCACCAATATTCCTATTAAGAAACAATTTTTATCCAGGCATGGTGATACATGCATGCCTGTAATCCCAGTGATTTGGGAGGCTGGGGCAGGAGGATTGCAATTTTAAGATCAGCCTCAGCAATTTAGAGAGGCCCTAAGCAATTTAGTAAGACTCTGTCTCAAAAATATTAAATTAAATTAAAAATAAAAAGGGCTGGGGATGTGGTTTAGTGGTTAAGCACCTCTGGGTTCAATCTATGGTGCCAAAGAAAAAACTTTAAACAAGATGCATAGTTTGCCCTTCGAGAATAAAACTGTAACATAATAATGAATCGGTACAAAGATAAGCAACATCAATCACTTACACTAGATCCCGAGCAAATTAAACATTAACATAATCATCTCAAAAAAGCCAGAGACCAGGATGGGGAAGAAAGGGGAACTAGTCAAGAGGGTCAAAGCAGAGGGAAGTCCCCAGGCATACAGTTACAATGCCCATCCCACACCTACACAAGAGGACTACTTCATAATAAACCATTTTTCTAAACTTTAGATTGTTAAATAAAGTCTCCAGAGGGGCCGAGGACTGTTAATAAATTTGACCAACACTGGATATCAATACTTTAGAAGACTTTAACTCACATTAGCAAATCCAAGGCTAATAAATTCTGAAATAAAGTGAAATAAAGAAATCTGCTTAACTACTTTTTTTTTTTTTTTTTGTACTAGAGATTGAACCCAAGGGCACTTTGCCACTGAGCTGCATTCCCCAGTCTTTTTTATTTTTGATTTTGAGACAGGGTCTCACTAAGGTTCTGGGGTTGGCCTGGAACTTGTGACCCTCCTGTCTCAGCCTCCTGAGCTGCTGGAATGGCAGATGTGCACCACCAGGAAATCTGTTTAACTTTTATTCTATGTTATTAATTCAATGTGGACCAAAATCATTTGCTCACAGAAGTCCTTTACGGTGCATTTTCAGCCTCTAGCCCTAGAGTTCTTTAGAGTTCCACGGTATCACTGAACTCATCTTCCTGAGTCTGAGGTCAGAATTAGAGTGGTACTTCCTGTAGATCCTGCCCCAGGACTATAAGTTAGTGCAGGGACCCCGGGATCCAGTCACGATCCTAGAATCATAATTCCCTTGTAACTTGAACTGACATACTGACTTGATATAAAAATTGCAAGTTCTGGGTTACCATTTGCTTCTCCCCAAATGGCTAGAGCCTCTCTTTTGTGCTAACTAGTGGTTTCCACTGGGGACAGTTTTGTCCTGGAAGCACGTTTAGTAATGTCCAGAGACATTTTGACTGTTACAACTAGGAGGAAAGTGCTACTGGTGTCTAGTGGGCAGAGACCAGGGATGCTGTTCGACACACTGCAATGCATAGGAGAACCCCCACAACAGAGCTATCTGCCCCAAATATCAATGGTGCAGAGTCTGGGAACCCAACAAGCCTGTGACTTTGGTCTGCAAGGCTGAGACTCATGGCAAATCCACCAAAACAACAAAGCCTACCCTAAAAGGGTTCTTTGCAAGCAGCCATCAGTTTCTCAAGGGATGCGTTCCTATCTTTCTTTATAAGTCCACAAAAGACAACTCCTGAGACTGGGGCACAAATGCCCATCTCCTGGGGAGTGAGCCTATAATACCAGGGCATCCTCTGCCCAGTCTTCTACCCACAGTTAACAGCCACATGAGGCCCACTCGCTGAGTGAGCAGCTTGTGGAAGCAGCCAAGCCAGAGAGTTCCAGGTCTGCCTCCTCCTCATCTGCAGGAACCCAGCACAGAGGCAGGAACTGGCATCTGTGCAGACTACTTCAGCCTTGTCATCACCACCACAGACCCAAGCTGACAGGCAAGAAGCCTCAGGATCCCTTTCCTGCAGTCAGGACAGACTGAAGAATTGAACGAAAGGGGCACAATATGCCCCATGGGACCAGCAGATATGTACCAAGCATACAATATGCTTTTGGAGGAGCCCAGTGCAGATCTCCCTTAAGCAAGCAAAACTCTCCAGAACACATATGCACCTGTGTTTAGCACATGTACCCATGTGTAGAGAAGTAGATAGAGAAGTGAGTGATGGATAGGAAGACTGGCTTATTGACAAAGAGGACAAAGCAGTTGGGAGCCAAGTGTGGCTTCTTAACTCACAAGTCCAGCTCTTCTTCCCATTCAATGTAACAGACACACGAACAACCTGAAGCAATGAGAGGATTGAGCTCCTCCTCCTTCACAGCAGTTACAGCATGCTCATCTGGGCCCCTCCTATTCTGGGGCCAGCAGTGGGCGCCCCATCCTTTTTCCCAAGGGCTTTGGACAGGTGCGGGGCAGCAAGACCATCACACCATGGTACCAGCCTTGACCCCTCAACACAGGAGCAACGACCCTTCCTAAGAACTCCAGTGCTGCCACCCTTAGTCATCACAGGGTGAGTAAGAGACAGATGCAGACAGACAAGGGAGGGAAATGTAGGGTTTGCAGGTGCTTTAAAAATAAAAAACTGAAGTAGCAGTTTAACAGAACTCAGCTGAGAAGGTGGGTCCAGTGCTGGGAGCAGAGACCCCTGGGCCTCAGACCAGAGGGAATACTCAGGGGTGCTTTTGGGTAAGAGGCATTGTAGGGAGCACTGCAGAAAGGGGAGGAAGAACAATAAAGAAAGGCCTTGTGAACTTCCATTTGTCTTGAGTTAACTTTGCTCAACCTGTCCCAAGCCAACAAACCTCATGCTGCTCCCAAATTAAGAGAGAGGAAATAACTAAGTGACCCAAGAAAGGCAGTGTATGTGGTGAGGATAGGTGGCGAGAAGCAAGAAAAATTGAGCTAGCAGTCAGGAGAAGGAAGAAGGGGAGAAACGAGATGACTTGGGCCACTCTGAGAAGGAAAAAGCAAATCTCCTAAGCCAGCGTTCACCAGGAACCAGCCAGAGCCCCTGGTCAGCCCAGGAAGCAAAGCACTACAGCGTGGCGTTCCATGTCGGGGCCCTGGACACCGAAAGGCCCAGACTCAGGCCTTGGTTCACCACTAAGAAGCCGAGTGACCTTGGGCATCATGGTTTACACCCCAAGACGCAGTTTCCTGCTCTGTAAGATGGCAGCTGTGGGGTGTGACATGGTACAAGAAAGGCAGAGGGCTCTCTGAGTCCACCCCACACAGTCCGCCCTTGCCAGCTCTCCTCTTCTGCAGCCCCTCATCATGCAAATTTTATTTCTGAAAGGGATTCCACTCTTTAGAATATACTAGCCTGTTTCTATGGAGACAGGAGACCAACACCGGTAGAAAATCCCAGAAGAGAAGCCAAGACTTTGGGAGAGATGAGCTGGAGCCCCCTGCTTCTCAGAAGCTCCATGACAATGAGGGACAATGAATAGCTTTTTTAAAAAAGGGGGGGAGGGGGACCTCCTCCAAGAAGAGGAATTGAAATTGATCAGAGAGGAAAACCAACTCTAAGGACTCTGAGTTCCCTGGGGCTCCAAAAATCAGTGACATAATTCTGGATTCACTGGCACCTGTCATGGGTGTCAAAGGGTCAGAAAGCACAGAAACGAGAAGCTTCCTCCCAGTGGAGTGTCGGGGGTTAGCCTGCTAGAAATGACAAAGCCAATCAACACATACAGGGATGATCCAGAGAAAAGACACCTACTTCCAGGCGAGGGGCGTCTGCTGGTGGGCACTTCTGTACTCTCCATGCACACAGCTTCACACAGCCAGCATTCCAGAATGTTTGTCCCTGAGTGAATGATTTACTCATTCAGCTCGCACTCTTTGTCACTTGCAGAAAAGCTCCGTGAAGCCCAGTCTCATTTTGAGCCAGGGAACCATTCCAACCTGCTTCAGGAAAACAACAGAGCCCAGGCAGGAATCTACAGATGTTGGCAACCTGGAGACGGAGAGGTGAGACACCCCATGGCTCTCTGTTCACCCCAACACTCACACTGCAGAACTGCCACCAGCTAACTCACATACTCTCAGGCCAGTGGCCAGAGCCTCAGGTCTGTCTTGGTGCTGAGGGACACAGACATTAGATTCTACAAACTCCAGAGATTTCAGGACAGGCTTCCCAGTCTAGAGCCTTATTGAGCCCAGAGTCCAGAAGACATCTACCAAGTCTACACTGGATCCCTCTATTCTCCCATGACCCACATCCCTCACACTTAAAGGAGAGCACCTCTTTAACAGGATTAGTAGTACCAGCCAAGAAAACCTTCAGTAGCCACAGCATAACAGGGTAGGTGGGGAGGAGGACAGAGAGACAGGCACTACTGTAAGTTTTCATAAAACGGAAGGTACTCAAAGACCCATTCTTCATTCTGAGATGTGTCTTTCCCCTTTTCTTGCCATGAGCACAGCGAGTTCTTTCCCACATGCAGTTTTCTCTGCCTGGAACACTTTCCATCTCCAGCTCTTCCCTCGTCCAATGTCTCAGTTTCATTGTCCCTGTCACAGAGCCCCTCCCTGGCCATGCCACCGAAGGCGGGCCTCCTCCCCTCCCCCTGGTGTACTTCTTTGTTGACCTGCACACAACTCAAAGTTCCCCTGGAGCAGGGGCTGTGCCTGTCTTGTCTGCCATTAATCAGTCACTACTTCGCACAGTGTTTGGGCATACTAGCTCTCAAGGCAGGCATATTTAATTATTGAAGTAAATGTTCTACTTTTTCATGAAATAATTATGAAAGTAAATTTGTTATCCGAACTCTTACTTGGTAAAATTAGAAGAACATGGCTTTAGGTCAGTCTGCTTCCCTCTCCAAGGGTGAGGGATGGCAGGGAGGAGGTATTTTACTATTTCAAAACATGCAAAAGTTTGCAAACCAATGGTGTACAGGACAAAAGGTCTTTTGAGCAAATAAAGATTATTATGGTTCCCTCGAGGAAAACCAGACCTGCTTCTGAAACAGGTACCTGCCTGTAAATGGAACTTCTGCAAATCTACATCTATTTCCAGAGAAACTTGCTTTTTCAGAGGTTTTATCTTCATTTCTGATTTACCATTAACAGATGCTAATACCATGGCGTTAGCCTTTTCTACCTCCCCTTTCTGAGCCTGCTATACTTTTTATTATGGATATTTGAATTTTTCAGCCTACAAACATTCATGGGTTCCTATTCAAAGAAATATCAATGGATCCTTTCTTAATGAAGAACCATTTTTGGTTGTATTAATAACTCTCCGCTGTGTTAATGGTTTGAACGTGCACAGGCTGAATTTTCTTACAGCAGGGTTCACGGATGAGTACTGGATGACTCCCTCTCTGTGAGCTCAGCCTCCTGATTGGCAACACAGGAGGAGGATGCACATCCCTGCAGCTAGTGGGACATAATGAGTCCTTATATCTACCCATTATCACCAAGTGTTGCACAACTATGTAGGGCACAGACAAATACATTATTAGCCACCCTCAGGCTTGTGCTCTCCTGTGGCTGTTCCCATCTGGCAAGGTGATCAACTGCAGAGTCCAAGGGCAAGATGTGCAGAATCAGTGCTGCCCTCTGTATCACTGCAGCTTTATTCCAAACTCACCCTTAAATAAGTGTCCACTTCCAAATTCATTCTTAAAAAATCATCCACCCTTCAAAAGATGCTAGAGATGAAGACAACTACAAACCATTTACAGATGGAGAAACTGAGGCCCCGGGAGATGTGCTAGTTCGTAGAAGGCAATACTGCAAGTCAGCAGCAAGGCAGGACCAGGATGAAAATCAAAGGTGTGAAGGCTTTAAAAATCATGACGAGCATCACAGCAAAGAACAGTTTTGTCATTTTCATGATTATTCATCCATTCAAAATAGTTGAGCATTTACCATATGCCATGTGGACTTGCAGACACAAGGAGGTAGAAGTGTGGGGCGAATACAAAGATGAACGATGCCTGGATCCCTATCCACCAAGGAAAAGGAAGTATACTGGAGGAGCTGAACACCCAAATCCAACAAGGACCACACAATTGATACTAGAGCCCAGCAGATGGGAGCCCTGAGGAGGACAGCCTGACTCTATAGGAGCAAGGAGGAGTGGACACAGCTGAATGGAGGAGATGCAAAAGGTTGTTCATCACAGAGGGAACAGTGTGTCCAGTTCCACGTGTGACAGGACATGAAGGGACTACAGGTGACGGTAGGATGAACCAGTGCAATTGGTCCCAAGTTCTGTAGGTCTTGATAAGCAGGGGAACTTTTCCTGGAGGCCACCAACAATCTGGGTCTCCATCAGGACATTTTACAGGGGAAACAGCATGACCAGGTTCAGGTACCAGGAACAGACAATAGGGTAGTGAGAGGGTCACAGTAGCACCAAGGGGCATGGAGACCATGGACATCATTGTCCAGGCAAGTGACAAAGGACTTAACCTTTCACCTGCAGAGCGAAATAACAATGTCAGTCCTGCCACCTTTATGGGGCTAATATAAAGTCATTAGTACTGGAAAGATAACAAAAATAAAGGTCAACATGTTTTGAGCATTTATTTTATTTAACAAAAACTTAGCACATTTAGGCACCATCCCTTGTTCAATGGGTTTTACAAATATTAATTCATTTAATCCTCACAATGAGTCTGTGCACTAGGATTTTTTTATTCTCATTTTACAGATGAGGAAATTAAGACATAGAGATGTTAAGTAAATTATACCAGGTCATCTAGAGGCTAGTGGTAGAGCTGCGACTTGCAGCCAGACAGTACTGCCAGAGTCCTTGCTCTTGGTCACGACATCTACACCTTCTTGCTTGTGATGTGCTCAGCACTGTGGTGAGTTCCCTACCACTGTTGTCTATTACTTTGGTCCTCACAATAATTCCATGAAGTAGGTACTCTCATTCCTGTCTTATAGATAGGGAAACTGAGTCACAGAGTGGATGGGAGCTTTGCCCAAGGTTGCACATCTAAGAAGTGGAATGGACTGGGGAAAGAGGGCTTCTTTGTATTCACACCTTGATGGGTGAGAGGGTCAGGGACCACTGGCATCCTAAAGTGCCTTGACAACATCCTGTGTATCACTTAGTATATATTGGGGGGGACTGTATTTATTGCAGTCACTTTCTCTAAATGCTTTGTGATTGTCCTTACAGGTTTTTCTCAATGACAAATACCAGTCTCCCTGGCAAGTGAACTATTTTTTCATACCAGGAAGTCCTGTGGGTCTCCCCTAAAACTCACGGCATTACCAGGATGAATGTACCTGTTTCTCTGAAGGATAGCAGGAAGAACTTTTCCTTTAGTCCACATGTTCAGGGACACCAAATGAACACCAAAGTTGCACGTAGTAAAAGATTCTGCCTCACTTCCTGGATGAGCACATACTCAGAGGTTGTCATATAGCTTCCCAGAGTGAAGCAAGATGTAGGTCTGCAGCCGGGCATTTAGAACATCCATGAGAGCTCACTGGGTTGTGTTGAGCATCTTGGCACTGAGGCTGGGAATCAGGCTTGAGTTGCAAATTTGTCCAGGTGGTTGCAAAGCCTGTGCTCTTAACTGCTCTCCCCACCCGCTTCATTCTGAAAGCGTGATGCATTAGAGGCTCAGGAGGGGTCAGGGAGGGAGCAGCAACCTGAAAGAAAGGCTGAACACTTGAAATAGTTGTCAATCAGATGTGACATGCCTGTCTGGCCAGATTTTCCTGTCTGATGTTAAAGCAGAAGGAAGAAAAATCAAACTCCCACTCTGTCCAAGCACCCCTGGTTCAACCCCAAACAAGTTAAGCTGTGTCCGTTGGGCAGTAAAACATCCCTAACCCATGGGGGCGAGGGTCTGCTTGTATCAGTGCTGGGAACAGGGATGGCAAACAATGGTATTTCAGTCAGGCCCTGCTGTGCTGATTGGTCCTGGCAAAAACAAGATGTCAGTTAGTACAGTTATAAATCCCTGTGACAGCAACTCCCTAGGCCCTGGGTACACCCTGGGCCATGCTGGAGCCACGATGTCCAGAGACTTCTCCTGCCACTTATTGGGACTGCGAGTCCTGGCTGGGGGCCTGGTAATGGAATCATGAATCTATTGGCAGTCTTTAAAAGAGGAAAACATGCAGAAATTTTATAGGAGAAAACAGAGACCTAAATAAATTCAGCTAAGACCAGACCAGCCAGGGTCATGATTCTAAAGCAGGAAGCAACCCCCCAGCAAGATACACTAGAGGATGTATGGAATTTGACAGGGCACTTAGCAGAGGCTGTGTATCACTGTGGTCAAGGGCATGGACTTAGAAGCCAGACTCCCTAGGTTCAAATCCCAGGTTAGCCTCTTGCAGGCTGAAAGATTTGGGGTATGTTCCTTAAAATTTGGGGGCCTCATTCTCTTACCTGCCATATGAGGATGAGCATAGTAGGAATATCATCTGGTTGTTATAGGAATTAAATGGGTTAATATACAGAAAGCTCTGAGAAGGTGCCCAGCACTTAGGCATTGCTGCATATGTGTTCATTAATAAGATAAATGGGCCTGGGGAAAACACAAGACATGTCTCCCCAGGAGGACATCATCCAGGTTAATGGAGTTGGGGCTGGAGATGAGATGGTTACTACTTTTTTTTTAAAAAAAAAGTTTAGATTTGGAAATCACTGATTTAGGGTCACAGAGAAAAATCAAAGTGCTATTTGACCACATGCCTCAGCAACTATACTAAGGCAGAGACATAGTCTTGGAATCCAGGATGGGATGGGGTGGCCCAGGAACTCTAGAAACTCCTAGGGTGTACTGTGTACTATACTAAAGCTTTCAAACTTCACACTCATAGATATCCAAGATCATCTAGTCTATACCCGGCACAGGAAAGGAATCATGCTGAGGGCCAGAGAAGGGCCTTGTCCAAGGTCACATAGCTGGCAGGTGTAAGGAATGGAGCAAGAGCCCAGATCTGCTAGAACTGGGGCATCTTCCACCACATTAGCCTTCTGGCCTTGCCCCAGGAATGTTGAGAGCCCAGTGTATGAGTCTCAGCCTGTTGGAGCAGCTGCCACTCTGGCCTGGCAAGGCCTGCTGAGTGTGCTGGCCCCAGCCCAGGGTTTTCCTGACCAGCACCTGCCACCAAACTCTGGCATTCCCTAGAGGCCCAAGCCCAATTTCCTCTCTCAGTGGAGTTGAGGAGACTTCAACTCATCTATCTTATTCACTTAAAATGGGCCCCAAGCAGGAACACTAATCCAGAAGCAGCCCAAGAAGTTCCAGGAATCTCAATTGCCTGGTCCAGATGGATTATGTTCCTGACTCAATATAGCATCCAGGGTATATCAGGGTAGCAGGAAAATTCCCCAATATCAATGGCTTGATGGAACTGAAGCCCAAATTATGTGCTCCTTTTCACACAGGACTAGCTCTCCTCCAACCTAGGTTCCTTCCCTCTTGGAACTTTTCTACTTTCAAACCATGGCCAAGACCCAGTGACTGGCTCCTTTAAGCCAAATGAAGAGGAGAGCAACCTGGGGCACTAACTGGCCCAGGACGGTGTTGTGGCCTGGCCTGGAAGAGGCACTTATTCCTTTAACCTATATTCCACTGCCACTGGCCAGAATTTAGTCACATGGTCACAACTGGCAATATCTGGGCATAAAGGAAAAAGAGGTACCATGTGACTGTTTATCCAGGACAAAGGCTTCAGTGGACACATAGGTTGTCCCTGCTACAACTGACCTCTTGGCTTTTGCTCTGTGGCACTTGAGGGTCTGGGACTGGAGCTCTTGTATAAGTCAGCAACTTGTTCAGCCCCAGAAGCCATTCCAGGGAATCTAATGGCCCCTAATGACCAGTTTGTGATGTGAAGGGAGGATGACACAATGGACTTTGGAACTCATTGAGGGACAAGAACTGTGCTCAGCTCCCTGAGGCATCCCCCAGCACCCCTTGCACATTGCCTACCAGAGAGGAGACCCCCAGTGTGTCTGCTGAATGAAGGAAGGGACATGAACACAATTTGCATCCATACAGGGTACCAGGCACAAGTAGCGCTGCTGGACACTGTGGCCTGGCTAGCTGGAGCTTCATGCCTGGGACCCCAGGTCTGCTTCCTTAGCAGCCAGGAACCAAGAAGAGGGGGACAGTCAGAGCCACCTCCCCCTCCATGCTGGCTCTCACGTCAGAAGCAGACTTTCAACTCGTCTGTGTGGGAAGGAAGCAGGAGCTGTTTCCATTTTATTCCATATTCGTCACGAACTGTGTCCCACAGACATAAGAAGCCACAGAAGCAATGTTCACCCTCCCGCACTTCAGCTCCTCAAAAGCAGGGGCTCAGGGAGAAATGTGTGAGAGCAACATCCTTGACTTCCATGAACAGCCAAAGCCTCCCCCAGAAGAAGCCAGGACAGGGAAAACAGCAAAAATCAAAAACAGCTACAAGTTAGCTTTGTGACCTTGGTCAAGTGACAAATTTTCTATGTCTCCACTTTTTCCCCATCTGTCAAATGGAGATAATAAAGGCTGTTCTGAAGTTAGAATGAGATAATCAATGTTTAAATGGTGCTGGAAAGTATAAAGCTTTATATGGGAATATAAGGTATTATTATCCACTCACCCTTCCTGCCTTTCCAGTGAATTCAGATGTTTGGTAACAATTACAATCTTGGCTACAACTCAGTCTTGATGAGCAGAAGAAATACAGCAGCCTCCACATTTAGGAGATGGTGCTATAGTTTGGATCTTAAAGGTCCCCCAAGTGTTGGAGGCTTGGTCCTCCTGGGAGATTCTATTGAGAGATGGTAGAACCTTGAGAGATGGGGCCCAGGAGGGCTGACTAGGGAATTATGGAACCCTGGTCTACTCCTGTTTCTCTCTTTTGCTTCCCAACCGTGAGATGAGCAGTTTTGCTCTGTCACGTGCTTCCCCCCATGATGTGCTACCACAGGCCCAAAGCAACAAGGCCAATCAATCATAGACCGAAATCTCTAAAACAGTGAGCCAAAATAAGTCTTTTTGCTTTATAAGTTGATTATCTCAGGTATTTGTTATGGTAGTGAAAAGCTGACTAACACAGATGAGAACTGAGACACAGGCCTGCACACCCACAGACCTGGCAAGTTCCAGGACACATGCTTCAATGAGGGAAGATGTGCCTGTGAAATAATGCACTGTGACCCCTGGGGGCCTTTCACTGCATTCATCAAAAGCCAGCTTTTACAGACTGGGATATGGTGCCTGCTGAATTGTGAGGAATGAAACTGTCTTAAAATCATAGTGTTCTATTGGCTAGGACCCCTGTCCTTAGGGGAAATAAGCTAGTTCCCAAGTGAAACTGGAAAACAGATTCAATTTCCCACTGACCTATGAAAGGTGGACCAGGTTTATGTGTACCCATTATTATTTGGTATGGGATCTTGAGCAAAAATACTTAGCCCTTCTTGATGCCAGGTTCTTCTTCAGGAGAATAAGTAATTAGGAAGCACTTTGGTAACAAAAAGACACAGTTTAGATGCAAGGTATTTCTTGCTATTAATCAAATCTCTTACCTATGAGTCACCTGCAATGTTCTCAGATTCTCTCATACATGGAAGACGGGGGTTCCATTTTCCTTCTGCTGGAATTTAATTCATTGTGATGGGGCCAACCTGTCATGCAGCCAATACTACATTCTTTCCTCAGGACAAACAGAGATGATGCTACTGGGATGGGACACCGGAGATTGTGACACATGCAAACTTTCATTTAAATCAAAGCGGAACCAAGAGCTAAGATCATTCTAGATGCCAGTCTGACTCCTAGGAGGGTGAAGCCAGGCATCCCAGTTAAGACTGTTTGACAGACCCTGCTTCAGGTTCCCCTGAACCTGAATGACAATGAGCAGAACCACAGAATAAGGTTTGGAAACGAGGGCAGGGAGAATTCAGGGGAAAGAAGCAGCCTGAGAATAAAAAGAAATGGGCACTTTTCGAGCTTTGTCTTCTCACCACCATGCGTGTATACTTATTTCCTCTGTTGGAAGCGGCGGGAGGTTTTCCATTGAGAGTCTAAGACAATCCCGTGTAACACTTCACTTCATAGACACTTTCTCTTGCCAACTACGACAGCAGCTGTGAAACCCCAGTCTGCTGGCCAGTCTGTGGCAGCTCTACCCCGGCAGAGACTCAGAATCCTTTTCCCCAGAGTTCCCACACCTTCTTACTCTGCCCCAGTCCCCAAGCTTCCACCAGGACAGGATTCTGCAGGAGAAATCCCTGGTAGAGATGATTTCTAGCCCTCGAACACTGTTAAATTCCAGAGATCCCTCCCTTCATCTGCTAAAATGACCTATGGAACAGAGTGAACAGGGACAGAGAAGCTCCAACGAACACATCTGACTTGAAGCATCTGAAGGTTGGTATAAAAGCCCCACGCAACACCCAGCCTCAGAACCATCTTCAAAAAGCCCCAGATCCTGCCAGCCACTGCCCAGGACAAATTCATTATCCTGAGCTCCAGGGCAAGACAGAAGGCTTAATCAGGTCAGCAGCTTTTGATCTGAAAATAAGCACCTTCTTGACACTCTGTGGATTATAGGAATTATGCCTGGTAAAGCTACCTATACCACCACCATGTCAAAGGATATTCAGGGATATTCAGCTGAGAGAAATAATTACATAGTCAAATGTTATCAAACCCACAAAATGAAAGCAAGCCCACCCATAAATCCAGAAGTCAAAGCCTTGAGGTTTAACTGAGAATGAGAGGAAAGAAAAAAAAACCAGACAAACCCCAAGAGTTTTCATGCCTGAGGGAGGTTTGGCTCACTCTGCCAAGGTTTCACTGACAGGTAAGGAGGTCAGGAGGGTTTGGGTGGGTTACACCCAGCCCTCTCTGATGGGTACCTATACCCCAGTTTCCAGTCACTCCTGTTTTTTCTGATGAGCTATCGTTTTCAGCTAAAAATTTCCATTCTTGGACTCAGACCAAAGGTAAATTTATTTTGGAAAGTCTGAGCCAAATTCTTCTGCAACTAGAGTTTTAAGCAGGTGAAATAAAGATTGCTGCTTCTCTCCATATAAAATTATGTCCTGAGAGAGCAGCAGCAGTTCGGGCCCCCAGCATTCCCTGGAGCCAAGCTCCGCAGATCAGGGACAAGGATGAGTTAAACATGGTGTATGAAAGACATGCCTGAAGAAATGACACTAAGAAAGGAACTGAAATTTAATTGTGACATGTCCAAATAGGAATGATAGTAAGTCTCTGGTATTTGTAAGCGTTAGACATCTCAAAATACTTCACCTACATTATTTCATCTGTACCTAATGGCTGCCCTGGGGAAAAGAGGAAACCATCCAGGCTCCCCTCTGCCAGATGGTAAAACAAGAGAAAATGAGGGGCTGAGAATTACTTAAGGTCACACTGTATATTAAAAGACCACCATCTTGACCTCTGGTCTTCCTAGGCCAAATTTCATAGCCCTTTAATAAGTATAGAAATTAAACTGTATCTTAAAGTATGGCAATATATTGGCCCATTTTCTGTTACTGTAGCAAAATACCTGAAGCTGGGAATGTTACAAAGAAATATTGGTTAGCTCACAGTTTGGGAAATTGAAAGTCCAACATTGGGTAGCACCATCTGTTTAGCCTCTGGTTAGGAGCTCCTATGCTACACTGCAACATGGCAGAGAAGCAGAAAGAGGAATGGCCACATGAAGAAGACGTCAAGCACATGAAATAGCCTCGTTTTATAACAACCTGCTCTGGCAAGAACTAACTCCATAATAGTAGCATTGATCTCTTCCCAGGACAGCACTCCAGGATGACCTAACCACCTGCACTAGGCCCTAGCTCTTAAAGGTTCTACCTCCCCCCACATCACCACACTAGTGGCCAAGTTTCCAACACACAAACCTTTGGGGGACACCCTCAAAACATGTCCAATCCATAGCAGGGACTAAACTGTGTTATCAATGTGTCTTAGGTGACTACTGTCTGTTGTCTTGAAAAATCAGAGAAAGAAGAAAGACGGTGATTATCAAGCATCCACACATGCCAGACCCACAGGAGGCATCTCTTCTTCACAGCAACTCTGGTGTGATGATGATCTAACCAGCAGAGTTAACATTCGGAATAGAGTGAATCTGTAGACAAAGGCCATGTCACCATGCCATAAGGCCAGGCTAGGGAAACCCCAAATAGTCCCATGTCACAGGTTTTAGAGAAAGGTCATTTTAGGATTTGAATTCTGAACTAATCTTTAATCAGAGTACCTAATAAAAAGCAAAACTAAAGTCTTACCTACCTTCTTCTTTCCAACTGTCCAGTTATTGCTAAGGGAGGGACACAGAAGGGACAGAATACTCAGGAAATAAGGGAAAGAATGAGAAATGAACAATCTATAAGACAGAAAGACTAATTGCTACACATTAAACTAGAAGTTTTCTTGAGATATAATACACTTAAAAGGCACAGATAAGTTTGTTTCTATATTGAATTCTGAAAACAATGAAAGAGAGTGAAAGGAGGAAAAACCCCACATACTCCATACTGCTCCCCACCATGACTCCCCTGACCTTTCTCGAAGCCACATTTATTACCCATATGTCTCAGAGCCTTGCACTAAGTAAATGCTCAGTGAATGAAGGACAGATGGATGGATGGATGGATGAAATAACAATGTTGTCAGAAATAACATCTCCTCCTCCAGGTGGAATTTAAATCTGCACTAGTCTATTCATTTGATATTTAGGGACATATTTGTCATTTTAATACCAGTAATATAAAACAAGCTATTTTAGTTTTATCTTCTGTGAGCATATGGATGAAAGAATATGAATTTTTTTTTTTTTGGTTGCAAGTGAACAGGCTGCATAGCTAAGATAGTTTTCCAAAGAATGTGACAGAAGCCCAATTATTGTCTTTTAAATAACAACACAAAATAAATTGTTCTAGGAAAGAATTTTTACAAGAACAAGTGAAGACTTCTATGTAGGACAATAAAAGAAAATCCAAAGAAGAACCAGTTCCATGTATAGAAGGCCCATATTTTGTCCCCCCCAGAGATTGCAGATGAGATGCCTCCACCCTCAGGGAGCTCCTCATCCAGGTGTTTATGGGCTAGAGAAGAAAATGTAGGCAACAACCAGATGAGACTCTAGCCTCTAACTTGGGGGAGACATAATAACAACCTTCAGGAATATGAAAAACAATGACGTCGAAGCTGAGGGCCAGCACATTGCACTTTTACTAAGAAGGCTAAATTGTAGGGCTCTGAGTTAGGAGTAAGGATTGATCTATGGAGAAAATGCTTTCTCAGGAGGACCTGGATCACAGAAGCTCCTATCCACCAAGGTATTAGCTGACAGCTGACCTCAGGAACCCTAGGGCCCAGAAGTCTTTCTGTGGAATATTCCCCTTCTCTCAGACCTGGCGACGGCAGTTTTTCATCCTTCTGGTCCAAGCATAGGCATTCAAATAATTCCTTCTGGGCGTCATCTGAGGGACAAGGATGGGAAGGGAACAGGGACAAAGAAAGGGGTTCCTCATCCTGCTTTCAACAAGAGAAGCTCTTCATCAATTTCCATGACATGCTGGGGCAGCCTTAGAAGGCAAGAGGCCACAGCCAGGATAGGCACCTGGCAAATACTGCTCACATGGACTGAGCTCATACTAAGGACCAGACAACCAACGAGGGAGGGTACAGAGGCTGTCTCATGCCATCATCACCATTGCCGTCCCAATTTTACAGACGTAGAATTGGTACTGAAGGAATGACATGTCACTGTGCCCAAGAGCTTGACAAGGACCCCAAGTTGGCTGGCACCTAAGCCTCATCACCTGAGAACACACTGATCTCTACCCTATATACCTCAACAGGTGCCTCCCACTTCAAGTGGATAACTCACCTCTGTAATCACTTTGTGGAAAGTGAGCCCCAAGTTTCAGATAGAAAGGGAAGAAGGGAGGAAATCAGGCAGACTCATCCATGTCTCTGAGACTTCAGGTGTCTTCTGAAACACCCACGGGAACGATGAGCCTAGATCAGTCTAGCACTGAAGTGGGAACGGGAAGTGGCTTGAACCAATAGGAACAAACTGCCTTCCCCTGGGACAATGCCTGGGTGAACCCAGCAGGTGGGCAGCAAACCTGCTTCCTTCACTGTGTTGCCTGTTCTGGGGTGCCCCGCTCTGTGCTTCAGCCTGTTTGCCTACCCTCTTGGTATCAAAACTGCCACCCAAAAAGGACCTCTTAGTGTAGGACACTGTGATCCATCTGTCATCTCATGAAGGAGCTGGAGACCTATCGGGGTAGGCTGATGGCAGCAACTTTTTGAGCATAGGTAAGTAAAGAATTCTCTAGGATCGCTACCAATTGTGTGTGTGTGTGTGTGTGTGTGTGTGTGTGTGTGTGTCTGTGTGTGTGTGTAGCAACCCAACTTAACCTTTGAGTACGTTCAGTTTTTCCAAAAATAAGCATAAAAACTAACCCCACCCCCCACACAAAACTGGAATCTTCCCATTTTCTACCCTGTGAGGCAACAACAGTGACTATTCATGGAGCCCCTATTGTGTTCCAGGCCTTGTCCTGGGTATAAGTATGTTTCATGTAATCCTCAACACAACCCTTCACTTCTCTTCCTTCCCCTCCTGTCTTAGTTTCCTAGGGCCGCCATAACAAAGAACCACTAACTGGTGGCTTACAGGAACAGAAATGTATCCTCCCTTAAGTTCTAGAGGCTAGAATCCCCAAACCAGGGGGTCAGCAGGACCCTACTCCCTCAGAAGCCTCTGAAGGAGGCTCCCTCCTCCAGCTCCTGGTAGCCCAAGGCCTTCACTGGCTCCTGACAGCATCACTCCAAGCCCTGCTTCTGTCCCCACATAGCCATCCTCTCCCTGAGTCTGTCTCTATTTCCAAATTTCCCCTTCTTATAAGGACACCAATAATACTGGATTAGAGCCCACCCTAATGACCTCATCTTAACTTGACTACATCTGCAGGGACCTTACTTCCAAATACAGTCACATTCTGAAGTACCAGGGGTTAGTTACATAACTTTTTTTTTTTTTTTTTTTTTTTTTGCTGGGGACACAATTCAACTTATAGCACCCACTTGTGAGAGAGTGATGAGTCAAGGTCATGCAAGATCTCGGTCAAAGCGGAGTGTAGTTTCATCTCTACATTATCCTCAATAAGGAGGAGCAGAGACAAATGCCTTGAGGAAATCCATCACACTGAAAAATGACGGTGCCACGCTTCCGGCAGCTGTTCCCTTTGCGCTCTCTCCCTTCTTCACCTGAGTACTCCTGCACCTTTTTTTACATTGCTTAATATCCTGAGCCCCAGGGAGCCCTCCTGGACCTCCCAGGCTGGGTAAGAACCCCTTCCCACAGGACCTCTCTCTTCCATTTCTCTCTCCTTCAGCACCCCTGTCGCCAACCCTGCAATTTCCCATTCCTTGGGAATTCTTTGAATGTCTCTTCACTGTCAGACTTGGAGCCTGCAAGGACAGGAACCTCTCTGCTTTGCTCAATATGTCCTCACCTCAACAGAACCCTGGCTCTCAATAGGGGCACAGAGGTAAATCCCCTGCTCCTCAGAGGGAAAACTCAGGCAGCCATTTCCCCTTAACCCCAAGCAGTCTGGTCAGTTAACTGGGTTGTTCCCTCACCTCCCAACCTCCACAGGCTGGGCCTGGCTGCTGCCTCACCTCTCCAGCCCAACTTATGCCCAGCAATCACAGCAGACCCAGAGAGCTACCCCCTGCCTACCCGCTAACTCCTCAGCTTCCCCCATGCTCTCAACCCTTATCAGTGTACAAAATGGACATCTTCACCACATCAGATATAAGGGCACCTTCCAGAATGCTAAGAAGCCTCTCCACTTCACACCTTCCATGTCAACCAGCAGCAATACTCCTGAGGATCCCATTGCAGATCTTTAACACTATACCCTGAACCCCCATGTACAGTTCCAATCTGCTGAAACCCTCCAGGACCATAACAAACAAGGCAGCCTGCCTTGGGATCAGCTTTAAACAGTTACTATGGCTTAAACAAGGTTGATTGTGTAGAGAGGACAGGCAGGCCACATCCACAGTCTCTGAGACTTCAGGTGTCTTCTGAAACACCTACAGGAATGATGAGCCTAGATTAGTCTAGCACTGAAGTGGGAATGGGAAGTGGCTTGAACCAACAGGAACAATCTGCCTTCATCTGGGACAATGCCTGGGTGAACCCAGCAGGTGGACAGCAAACCTGCTTCCTTCACCATGTCTACAGTGATGCACCCAGCACTGGTGCTGCTGGGAAAATCCATGGGTCCCTGGACGTCACCACAGCCCATCAGCCACATGGAGGGACTCCTGTGTGGTACCACAGAGGAAGGCCACCTGGCCATACCTCACTCCTTCACTTTGTAACTCACTAATACCTCATTTACCCCTTATCAAGAAACCTTTCTTAAGTCCTAATGGTGCCACTGGAACAATCTGACATGGGTTGAGAGAGGAATTGGACCCTTTTCACTCGTACATGCCAACATCTCAACTGTGAGGTGATACAGACAGGGAAACGAACAAGAAGGCAGAGAGCAAATGCCCCTGCCATGATAAGCATGGAATGCTTCTGGGGCCAGCAGAGGAGAGGGCCCTGGGGAGAAGGGAAGCCCCTCCTTTGCCTGACCCAAGAGTAGGAGGGAAGGGAAGGGCACTAGGCAAAGCTTCCAAGCAGAGGGAAAGCAGAATGTGTTACAGACACAGCAAGCTACTTGTCTTGCTGTGTACTTGTCTCACTTGTCTGAGATGTACGGTGTATATTAAAAATAGAAATAGTTGAAGCTAAAAAAGATTAAATGGGGGCCATTTTAAAAGGGGTCCAGTAATTAGCCAACAAGGTGTAATTTGTTACCACTCCCTTGATAATACAAAACTTTTAACCTGCTAGTAATGGTGAATTTTAAAATTCAGGGATATGAATTCCCTCAAAAAGGAGGTGACCACGTCTACTTTCTAGACCTCATGGCTGTTCTGCCGGTGGCCATACACCCAGCCAGACCCTAGAAATCCAGACAACTCCCTCCCCAGCCTGCCCATGGTCAGCCTTAGGGCAGACTCAAATTGGCTATTTGTCCAGATGGGCTTCTAGGACACATGGCGTTTGCAATTGTGCCCAGATACAAGAATCTGGATTAAAAAAAAAAAAAAAAAAAAAGAACTAGATTTCATCCCATTGCTTTCTGCTCACATTACTGACCTTCCCCCCCGCACCCCCCCAACCCCGCCCTCTTCTTTCCTCTTCCTTTCTCTCTTCCTTTATAATTTTATTTTATTTTTTTCTGGGCTGACTGCTGTTTGCAGCAGCTGCTGAATTTCACATATCTGGGAAGTCCATTAACTTGCTGTTTACTTGTGCTCCACCTCATTAGTGGAGCTGTTGGGCAAACTCAGCCTCTCACCCCAGCCCCACCCGTAGGGAGTCCTCTCCCACTGCCTGGGGCGCTGCCCCAAACCAGCCCCGTCACTTCCCCCACACCCCAACTGGAGATTTATGTTCATTTTGCCAAAATACATTTCTAAATATAATTTGGGATTCTGGTAGCAAATGATCCCACCAAATTTACCTAAGCTGGTTTCTTTCATATAAATCTATAAAGTAACTCATCCGACCCAAAACTCTACTTTAACCACTTTTCCAAAAACTTGCCCACAAAATGAACATGGTCTGCCTGACCTGCAGCCAACCGTTACATATGCATGTGGCACCCAAAGGAGTATTTGTGGAAAATAAAGCCAACACAGACTGATGTCTGCTCGAATCTAAGTTGCTGGAAATTGAAACTAAATCTACAGAAAGATGACACATGCTCAGAAGCTTATTAGAAACTGGTCTCTCTCTTTCTGCTATCAAAAGGTTTCTTTCCATTCACTCTGGCTGGGAATGATGTGAATAAAAGTTTTAATGTTCTCAATATCTTTCAATGTAATAAAAAAGAAAAGAAAAAAGAAAAGAAAAGATGGCATACAGGTCGAGTATCTCTAATCTGAAAATCCAAAATGTAGCCAAGTATGTTGGCTCACACCTATAATCCTAGCTACTCAGGAAACTGAGGCAAGAGGATCACAAGAAGTTTCAGGCCAGACTCGGCAACTTGATGAGAACCAGTTTCAAAATAAAAATAAAAAATAAAAAAGGGCTGGAGCTGTAGATCAGTGGCAGAAAGTTCAATCCCCAGTACTTAAAAAAAGAGAAAAAAAAAAGTTCTGAAATCCAATCTTTTTGATACCAGCATGACAAAACATTTCAGATTTTGGATTTTTGAATTAGGGATGCTCAATCAGTAGAGTGCATACAAATATTCTACAATCTGAAGTGCTCCAAAATCTGAAATATGTTTGGTCCCAAGTATTTTGGATAAGGGACACTTAACCTATATTTAATTGAAGACTCAAGGGACAAAATCCAGTTACCTGCAGAAATACCTGGGTTGTGATTCACCAATAAAAGTTCCCTAGGAATTGGGGTGATCAGTGAAGCTAGTCTGACCATTCAGACCAGAAATGGGAGCCTCAAGGGAAGAGCAGGTCTCTAAAAGAGGAAGCAACTTCCACTCAGCTTCTGAGAAGGAAGGCAGGTTAGAGCCAAGGCCTCCAGGTAAAGATGGCACCTGCTAGGAGGCTACCTAAAGAGTGAGGCAGTCAGGGATAGGATGGAAGAAAGAATTGGAGATGACACCTACCTGGTGCCCATCAGTCTACACTGAGTGGAGAGCAGAAACCGGCTCCTTGCACCTTCATTTCTTCACTTTTGTTGAGGAGTTTGCCATTTTCACCCTGGTTTAATTTTTGCATTGTTTTGTTTGTTAGTCCTTCTCTGTCCTGGCTAAATGGAAGAATAAAGTGGATTTTTGCCCATACTTTGACCAAGAACAATACAGGGTCAAAGCACCATTTCAGGAAGCAGAGAGGGCAATGGATCAACTGGACCAGAGCTCTCCAGAGCTTCAAGAACACCTCAGGACCAGAGCCAAGCAGGATGTGGGCAGACAAGAGGGCAGCGCAAGGCCAGCAGGGGGCACCCCGCTTCTCACCTGTACAGGCCTACAAAGGTGGGGCCCTGACTCTTTGAAAGGAGAAAGTGATTGCCATTAGCTACATCAGAGCTTTTCATTTTATTTGGTGGCATCTTCCAGAGGATTAGAATATCTCCTTTTGATCTCAGGAAGTAATTTCAACCTCAGGGGATAATCTTCATGGACCATGGGCATTAATAGAAAAATGGTCATAAAAGAATTTGCTTTGAGCTCTGTATCAAAACATGGGCCTTGTCAGCAGGTTCAAAACCCAAGAAGGGAAAGAAGTTGCCAATAAAAAGGAAGTAAGGTGTGGGTCCCCCAGGGAGGAACAGGGGATCTCGATGGGGTGAGGGGACACTATGGCCATGTGACCAGTCACATGATCAATTGTCCTGAGCAATCGCTTCCTGGTCTTTACCTGTCAGGTCAAGGATATTAAGAGTTTCTTCAAGCTTTGCAGTGAGTCCAAAATTTTAATGAAAGGTCTGATACTAGAAGGAGAGGCCACACAGCACCCAGATTTCACTCCATGGAACAATTAGCAATCAGCGTTCTCAGTTTCCCATGAGAAGATTCTAGCTGGGTAAGAAAACTGAAATTTTTATTCTTAGGCCTTTCATGCTTCTGCTTATTCAGAAAGACCTCAGTGCTTCTGAGCAAATGAGAAGATGATGCCATGTGGCCCCTACACCCACCATGAGACCCTGAGGAAAGGACAGTCCCAAACCCAAGGTATGAAATGAAGAAATCAGAGCAAAGACACACGAAGCACCCCAACAGACGTTCCATGTGCATGTTTAAGGAGAAAACAGGTACCCTGTCACTGCCTCCTGCCAAAATCGTCAAAAGGATCTGGAAAAACAAGGTGTCTCTTTTGGGGGCCCAGCAAATCAACTGCAAGGAACTGCAGCTGGTTTTGAACAGGGCCCCAGAAAACCTTTTTCATAATTTTTTAAAAGTCATTATTTTAACCACTGATGTGTATAATAAACTCTTGTCAGCCTGACATTAAAATCTGTTCCTTTTCTTTGCTCCCCACCCCTTCCCCACGAGCCCTTGCATCCCACGAGCATGGCACATGTTCTATTATTGTTACTTCAGGATTTCTTCAAGGAGCTCTGTGATGGACAGTTCCTGTGTGCAGTGGCGGTGCATTCATCTAACACAGACACCATCTCCCTGCAGGAAAGGGAAGCACTGGGTTTTTCTTTTTTTCTGTGGGCTGTGAAGGTTTCACTGAAATCACTGTGGGAATAGAGAAAATCCAAAGAGAAATGTTACCAAGATCCTTAGGGGTTAAAGGCAAGAGAACAAACTCAAAAGGAAGAGAAAGAGTGAAAAAAGGACTTTTCTCCTTCTGCTTTCAATAATCTGCATTCTGAATGGTTTGGAGGAGTAAATCCAAGCTCCTGGAGGAAAGTTCCCTGATTCCAAGAAAAAAAAAAAAAAAAAAAAAAAAAAAAAGAAATAAGAAAGAGGAAAGAACTGCCCATCTTGCTTGTACCTGAGTTCTACAAGGGCAGGGGACACAGCCAAAGCATCTTGCATGAATGCTTCGCTCTTCACAATCAAACCAAAGTTGCAAGGACACACTTCTCCTTCCAGAACACTGACTTTCCATGTGAACCCTCTCTTCTAGTAGCTCCCACTCACTCTGAGGGAAAAGTCCACCCTGTTCAGCCTGATAACAAATCCCTCACAAGCCAGGTGCATGCCACCTGATCACAGTTCATTCCCAGACTTGCTCCCCTCTACTCTGGCCAGTCTCACTGTCTCAAGGACATGCCACATTGTTTCCAGGATGCTGGCCATCCACCTGGGATTGTAGTTCCATTTCTTACCCATCTATCCCAACATCCTACTCAT
This sequence comes from Sciurus vulgaris, assembly GCF_902686455.1. Lineage (NCBI taxonomy): Eukaryota > Metazoa > Chordata > Mammalia > Rodentia > Sciuridae > Sciurus > Sciurus vulgaris. The sequence continues at coordinate 60,941,874 of NC_136475.1, forward strand.
GGAGATGAACCTGTCTCTACCTCTCTAACCAAAGCAATTTGGCCTCTACCCTCTGAACCACACAACCAGTACATATGCATTTCCCAGGAAACTCTTGTGTTTCCCACTAGTATAGGTTAGGCTGTGAGTCCTCTGTAATTCCCCTGAAGGCAGGAAACCCAATCCTCTTGTATCTGTTACCATTTTGCACAGTGTTGGACTGACTTGATGCCTTTGGCACCCAATAAGCACAACACGGGTGGAGGTCACACACTCTGGACTTCCTGACTCCTATAGCATCCTTGCTGTCCTATAGCACAGCCAGAAATTTAGATGCAGAGAGAAGCAGAGGCAAGGGAAAAGTATGGTGATAGAAGAAACTAGTTGTTATTTCCAGGTCAGTTTGTTTCCAAGATGGAAGTACTACTTGGCTATAAGTACTGGGCTAGAGAAAGCCTAAATGGGAAGCCAGAGCTATCCCTTGATTTTGGAAACAGCCATAAAATCTATGGGAAGTCCCTGGAGCTGTGGAGTGAGTCTTAGGAACCATGTCAATATGTGCAGCTTAGATGACAACCACAACATTCTATGTTCCCAAGTCAATGACCCCACTCCCCAATCTTCAGAAGGACTGTGGAACCCACCTGTGAGAGTGACCCTCAGGGATTAAAAGTTTCCATGTGACTCAGACTTCTTTCATACAGTGACTCCTCTATAGTGTTCCCATGATTCCCCTGATAATCTCAGTTAAACTCCTCTCCCTACTATCTATACCAAACCTGCCATCTTTTCTAGAACTTATTTTATCAATTAATTATCCTGTCTTTTCTATCTTCTTGATGATCTAAAACTTCCTTCTCTTTCCCCGATTCCCATTCCTTCTCAATTCTCCCTGCCAAACTTTTTAAGAGTGACAGTCAACCCTTATTGCCTTCCTTCCATGCCTCCTTAACCTCTCACAATTTGGATTCTGTCTCAATCACTTCACTGAGAGAGCTTTCTTGAGATCAGTCTCTCAGACAGAACATCAACTGTCAGATCTGTCAGCCTCCTCCTTTCTCATTCTCCTTAGCTGGTGCAAGGCAGGCCAGCCTGTGGGTGCAACAGATTCTCTCAAGTCCCTCCTCCCTGCCTCTCTGGTCTCCTACCCCTGCCAATCCCATGGGTAGTCCCCAAGTTCCACTCTTGCCTGGTTTCTCCGTAGGTCACCTTAGCCACTCCCATTGTTTCAACTATCACCTTGGCAGCCCTGCTTCCAGCCCCAACCTCTCCTGCAGGACAAGCTCAAGTTTCTAACTTTGTGCTGGGTTTCTACATCTGGAGCTACAATGAGCTTTCACTCAACATATTCCCAAGCAAATTTATTATCTTCCCTTTCAAACTTGCTCTCCTCCTGAGCTCCCCATCCTGACTGAAACTCTCACCATCCTCCCAGTCAACCCCACCAGAAGTCTGAGGATAGGCTCTCCTCCGACCATCTCCCACCTACCCATCCATTGCCATCTACCACCAACTTCACACATGCACTCCTCATGATCTGTCTCTGACTTCTCATTCCACGTATTGACATCTGATAATTATGCCCTGATTTACTTTTGCATCTGAAGAGAGACATTGTCTTTATCAGCCATCCCTCCCCAAACCCCTTTAATTGACTCTAATTTCTGCTGGCTGGTATTTGGGTCATTAGCTCCATGGAACAGGGACCTGTGATAATGGGGACAAGGTCACAGCTTTGCAACAGCTTCTCATTCCACGGCCCTTCCTGGGTCCATGCCCTTCAGAGCCATCCCAACCTCCTGCAGACTCTCTCAATCAGTCTCCAATCCTTCCCTCATATTTCTACTGGAAGTAGTTCCTTCCCAGGCCTGCCCACATGTGCTGTCATGACTTTGCACATGCTCAGTTTGAAACACTCTTCTCTGCCCTCTTCTCTATAACTAAAATTCTACCCATCCTTCAAGGCTACATGCAAGTTCCTCCATGGAGCCTCTATAATGCATCAACTCTGCATCAAAGTAGGGACATGTGGTTGGTATTGGTTGGGGTATCGGGGGTGTGTGTTTGCACGAGCATGTGGGTGACCTCCATTGAATTCTTACAGTACAGTGCTTGGTTGGGCCTCTTTTTGCACTGATTCCATCTTTTCCATCAGTTTTATCACTAAAATGGAAGCTTCCTAAAGACAGGAGGTACCGTGAGTTGAATTCTGTCTCCCCAAAAGACATGTTAAAGTCCTAACCTCCAGTAGCTGTGAATGTGACCTGATTTGGAAATAAGGTCTTTGCAGATGTAATGAAATTAACATGAAGTCATGGGCATGGGTCCTATACCTAATGACTAGCTGTCCTTATGAGTAAAGAAGACAGACAGAGGGAGGGAAGATTTCCATATAAAGACACAAACAGAAGTGGAGCTGTGTTAACACAAGCCAGGAAATGCCTGGAACTACCAGAGTCTAGAATTGACAAAGAAGGACTCTTCTCCAGGTTTCAGAGGACACAAGCCCTGACAACACATGGATTCTAGACTTCAGCCTCTAGAACTGGGAGAGATTACATTTCTGTTATTAGAAGTCCCCAAATTGTGATACACTGTTATGGCAGCTCTGGGATTCTAGCACAGGTAAGATCTATGTCTTATTTGCTCTTTGTGGACCCCTCAGTGCCCACAGAGTCCTTGAAACTCATTAACTTCTTAGTGAATATATGAACAAAATGAACCCTGAAAACCAAGGAAATTTTACCATGAGTGAAGATTTTTTAAATTAATCCCTTAGACTTGTGTGTTATATTTCTATTTAAACCATCCTTGTCTAAGATAGAACTACTAATGCACAATCAGGACAACCTCAGAGCCTTGTCCTGGGTCCAGAAAGACTGAGATGGGCTGAGTTTTAAGCCACCTGTCCTCCCTAACCTGCCCCCCACCCAATGCCTTCATGGAAACATCATCAAAGCAGCTGGCTGGCCTGCAGGTGTTCACAACAGGAAAGACTCTGCCCGTTGCAAAGCTGTGACCTTGTCCCCATTATCACAGGTCCCTGTTCCATAGAGCTAATGACTTAAATGCCAGCCAGCAGAAATTAGAGTCAATTAAAGGGGTTTGGGGAGAAATGGCTGATAAAGATGATGTCTCTCTTCATATGCAAAAGTAAATCAGGGCATAATTATCAGATGTCAATACAAACACTGAATGGCTTTCAATTCAACAAAGTGGACACTTGAACCAAAAGCCTTTTAGGAATGACAGTCTGGGGAGAAGGCTGCGAAGATATTAATAAGTTCTTCTCTTTTCTCTTTCTTGAACACACACTGAAAACTGACATGCAGAGAGCATTCCAGAAAACTGTTTGATGGACAGAGGGGAGACACACTCTGAGCCTGTGTTCATTGGTCAGTCAGTCTTCACAATGTGGTGGCTCTAAAAAATACTCATGTGTCACAGGGAAAATCCACAGTCTTCAGAGACATAGCAGGCCAGCAACAGATGCACCCAACCTGTTCTGTGAGGACATCAGTGATACTGGTGAGAAGTTGGGGTCCTGTAACTAAATGCACAAGGCTCCTTCCTCCCATGGTGGGATCAGAAAAACGGCCCTGCCCAGTCACAAATGGACACACCTCCTAGTTCCCAAAGACCCCCACTCAGGTCAGATTATGACTGCTAGATCTCAGTCCAGACCGAAGTTCAACAAAGTCTAGGCTTTTCCCACGGTGACTATTTTGAAGCTTTTTTGGTAAATATGAATTTTCTCCAAAATAAGGTTGCAGTGTCCCTACTGTGCTGGCACCCTAAGGTATGTGCTTCATCTGCCTCAGGGCAGTTCAGTGTGGCTGGTACCAACATTGCTCCCTGAGCTCTGGGAGCTACAGGATGCTCTGTGACTGCCTTTCCACTGTCCCCCAACTCCAACCCCTAAAAAGTGAATTAGCCTCTCCACTGGACAGAATTATATACAGAGGGACGACTGCTCAGACCACCACCTCCCTCCTCCTATCACTCTCACTTCCAGCTCCATGTTACATACTCAACTTTCTTGGTAATCCAGATGATTTTTTTAAACTTTTTAAAAAAACTCTTACATGTATATTCTCTTTTTTTTTTTTTTTTTTTTTTTTGCAGTGCTGGACATTGAACCCAGGGCCTTCTGCTTGCAAGGCAAGCACTCTACCAACTGAGCTATCTCCCCAGCCCATGTACACACTCTTTTAAAAGGCAGTGAGGTAGAGGGAAGGGAAGGGAGGGAAGGGGCAGGAGGGTAGGAAGGACAGTAGAGTGAACCAGACATTATTACCTCATGTAATGTACATGTATGTCTGCATAGCCGATGTGATCCTGCAATATGTTCAATCAGAAAACTGAGAGATGACACTCCATTTATGTGTGATCTATCAAAATATATAAATGCATTGTACTGTCATGTGCAACTAATTAGAAAAAAAAAAGAAAAGTAAAAAGGCAGTGAAGTTTTGGTCTCCAACCTGATCAAACCTTCCTGCAGTGGTCCAGTCATCCACAGGAGCAGCAAGTCCCACATGAGTCAAATGACAACCTGAAAGCCCTGTCCACCCCACCAGAGGAGGTGCTTCCTCTCCCTCTGTGGCACAGGGACTGTGGTGTCATCCTTCCCTTGCTCCACATGTGAAACAAGGCAGTCATGGTCAGGGACAATAGCAGTGAGCCTTCATCTCCCAAAAGGAGCAGCACATCTGATTTGTAGCACCTTTTTTTCTTAGACATCTGACATCCTTTTAAATTACATATTAAAGTCATAAAAATTGAGGGCCACAGGGAACTAAAGAGAAGATACAGGAAAATAAACTAAATATTCACCAAGACACTGACTAATCATTGAATGATGGATCACCATACTCTAGAGTCTTTGCAGAGAAGAAAGTAGATCAAGATGAGCCTGTAAAAACAATTTCCAAATTTTTTTTAAAAAAGCAAGAAGCAAGGGTTGGGGATATAGCTCAGTCGGTAGAGTGCTTACCTTGTATGCACAGAGCCCTGGGTTCAATCCCCAGCACCATAAAAATTTTTTTAAAAATTAAAAAATAAACAGAAAAGCAAGAAGCAGGATAGAGTGCACACTGATTATGCGATTTGTTTTTAAAAGATACACACAAAATATGCTTCTAGAATGCACAGAATATTTCTGGAAGGATATATAAGGAACCATTCTCTGAATGGGTGGGGAAACTCTGGGATAAGACCAACACTCACTTTTAACCATTTGCCTTTTTACTGTTTTAATTTTTCATTCTGTATATTTATTAATTCTTAAAATACATAATTTTTTTTCTTTTTTCCTTTATATTGGTTCTTTTTAGTTATATATAACATTAGGATTCATTTTGACATAATTATAAAAGTGTGGAATATAATTTTTTTCTAATTCAATCCCCAGTTCTTCCCTGTTCCCTCCTCTCTACTCTCCTGATCTTTCTGCTTTTACAGCTTTTTAAAAAATTAGTGTCTCATGGATCTACATGATAGTGAGATTTACTCTGGCATATTCATATACATATATAGCAAAGTTCATACCACTTTTTTTTCAAAGGGTCATACCACTGTCTTTCCTTACCCCATCTCTCCTTTCTCCCCTTCAATCTTCTTCATATACTCCACTGATCTTTCTTCTGTTCCCCTGCCCCTTATTTTGGATATCAGAGAAAACACTTGACCTTTGACTTTTGGGAACTGGTTTATTTCACTAAGCATGATAGTTTCCAGTCCCCCCAAAATACATAAATATAAATATTTACAATATATAACTATATGGTCATATTTAACAACATAAATCCTTGTTAAAACTGATCACATTATCAATTTTTTTTAACAAGGAGAGAGACAGGGAAATCTCTTAAAACCTTAGTTTCACCAATTAGGAAACCAAAGTCCAGAGAACAGCCTGAGGGTCGCTAGAGGTCAGATCTTCTGCCCTTCAGTTCATTCAGTTCTTTCTCCTCTTCCAGAGCTCCCTTTTAATTTGTGGTCTTATCTGGTTGCCCAAGGTTATTTAAAATCTGCTCCTTAGATAAGGGAAGAATCAGAGGTCTTTATTTCATTTACATGACATGCTTTAAACAAAAGATCTATGATCTAGACTTTTTATAAATCAAATTCTATTCCCAATGTGCTGTAAGAGTTTTACTAAAATCACTCCCTTCTTGTAAAGCAAGGAAAGCTTATTAGGTTTCATAAACCCTGCTATTCATTCGTGAGGTTGCCCTGAAACAAACACACCCTATGGTTCACTGGTGCCTGTGACATGTGTTCATGTTTCCTATGTTCTTATTCTCTGGCCACATCAATGATATCTGCTTTGAAACGTGAGCTCCCAAAAGACTGGCAGCAACTCTTATGCTGTTGGTATGCAACCAATGAATCATGCCACATGCCTCTTACAGGCCACTCAGAAGCCTTCTGATAGGACAGTCTTGTTGGCTAATGCACATGGACCCAAGAATCAAGGTACATTCACAATAGGGCAATTTATAAAATTATCACAACAAATAAGAAGAGAGCGGATTCTTCCAACCCAGACAGGAAGCTTTATTTTAGCCTATTCTCTGTTCCTTGCTTTTCTTGATTTACCAATGCAACTGCTGAGATGTTACATAAGTCAGGGAGAGTCTAAATACTTGGTCTCTTTCAAGAAACCCACAAAATCAACATAATCATTTGGTGGTTTAGGCATTTGCCATTAACAAAGCTCAGACTGATGCTCTATTTCTTATGCATAATGTATTTACCCAATTTAAATTAAATTCATTTTGCTCAATTCTAGCCTCTGCTATTTATAAACTTCCAGAAGTTACTTTGTTTGAATTTATTTTGGGGATAAAGGGGAAAAAAATAAAATAAAACCTAACACGGCTTTAAAATAATATTTTAAAGAAGAAAAGAGCTTGAAACCGAAGTCTGGCCATCCAACTTACCTTCCTCTACTTTTCTGGACAGATATGGGCTATAACATCTTACTCGAGAGAGTTCTTTTCTTTTAATATTAATTTTTTTTTTTTACCTATCCACCATTAATTAATTGAAAATATTTCCTTCTGGTCTCCAACTGCTCAGGGACCTCTCAGCAATTTCCTCACCTATAATTATGTTGATGGACTGTGTAACAGGTTGCATCATTATCTAAATCAAATTAATGTTGGTGTGAATATAATGTTTTCCAATCCGAGGGCTCAGGCTCCTCTCTTGGGACCCAAGAAGATGGCCCTAGAGTAGGGTCCCCCAGGAGATACCATCAGAAAGCCAGAGCTGGAGTCCACCAAATCGAAAAGGGGCACACCATTCGAGTCCTCAATCTCCAAGCACCCAGTGTCATAAAGGCTGCCAGCAGACTCCATCACCCTGGTCACCAAAATGCTTCTGTTTGTGCAGTTAGAAGCACAACTCGTGACTAGGCTGCCTTTGCCCAGGCAATTCAAAGCACAGGCCATGACCTAATGAGGAGGGTTTCTTTATCTGAAATACCAGAATAAGGTCCTAAATTTGGGGAATACCTTTCTTCTTTCAGGCAGCCTTGCTAGTTTCTGAAATGCCCAATATCAGCACCGTCAAGTGTCAGGAAACTAGAATCTTCTTCTGATCTCACAGACAAATGGTATGAAACTCCAATAAATGATATTTGAATGCCGTAATGAATAATCTCATGCATGTCTTTGCACATACATCATTCTGAAGATAACATTTCTGGAGGTGGAATTATTGAGTTGGGGTTGTGTATTTTTTGTTTTGATAAAGATTATTGGGGCTCAGAGTATTAACTCAGTGGTAGCTCATGCTTAGCATGTGTGAGACCCTGGGTGTGATCACCAGCACCAGAAACAAAAAACAAAAACAACGATTATCAAAACATCCACTATCGAAGTCTTCTCAATTTATACTCCTGTGGAACATAGATGTCTGGTTCCCTCCATCCTCATTGATAATTTTTTAATGTTTGCCATTGTGATAGTTAAAAAAGAATACTCACTGTATGTTGAATACCTTACTGTACACGTGAGTCATTTGTACTTATTTTTTGCCAGTTACCTTCTTTATGCCTTTTCTCCATTTTTCTATTATGCTATTAATATTTTCCTATTGATTAATTAGAGCTCTTTATAAGTGAAGGATGTTAGTCCTCTGGTTTTCATATGTGACTTCTGACTTTGTTGATGATGGTTCTTGAAGCTGCCAGGGATTTAGGTTCCATTCAGCCTGGGTTTTTTTCATTTTTTGAAATTTAATACATCAATTTTTCTCTTTATGACTTCCAGGGTTTGTGTTGTATCTAGAAAGACCATGCTACCATAAGTTTTTTTAAACTCCTCTCTTTTCTTCTACTACTTTGAATATTTAAATTTTTGATCCATCTGGCATTTACTTTGACCTAAGAAACAAGATATAGATCTAATTTTTGTTTTTCCAGACAGCTACACGCAGTTGTCCCAAACTATTCATTTAATGTCATTTCCTCACTGATAAAAAAGGCCACTAAAGCCAGGTTTAGTGGCACACTTTTGTAATCCCAGCGATTTGGGAGGCTGAGGCAGAAGCATCATGAGTTCAAGGTCAGCCTCAACAACTTGACAAGATTCTCTCCAGATAAAAAGGGCAAGGGATGTAGATCAGTGATAGAGCAGCCAGGGTTCAATCCCCAGTACCAAAACAACAAAACAACAACAACAACAACAAATGAATAAACAAAGGCCGCTAAAGACAAGTTTTCCATGTATACTAGTATCTAGTTCTAAATTCTATTTATAGTATTAATCTCTCTGGCTTTTCAAGTATCATCTTAATTGGCCATCTTTTCAAGTACTACTTAATTATATATAATATGGTTTAGAAAATATAATATCTGGCAAAGCAAGCTTATCTTTATTATTCTCACTTACCCTTACCATTAATAGGATCTTTGCTTCATTTCTATTTTCAATCTGATTATTTTTCTCTAAGCCTACTTTGAATATTCATTTCATACAAACCACCTCACTGTTTCCTCTTACTGTTGGTAACAGCATATCATATGGTATGTATGCACCTCATACACACGTAATGTATATATAACTGTTTCCCACATGTATATTCTATTTCTTTTGTCCCAGTACATAAACTAGTCCCTACAGAATAGGGTTTACTAAAGGAGATGGGAGCAGATGTCCTTATCTTCAGCAGTGTGACCTTTCAAGACCCATGTAATCTGCTGGCTCTATGCTCTGCAAACCCTGAGGGGAGGAGCAAAACAGAGAATATCAAATTGCTGATTTCTGCTCTGGGGTCTAGGTGAAACAGAGCAGAAGCAGCAAAATTATAAAGATGAAAATGCTTTTCTTTGGGCCCCTCCAACTGCATTCCCCTGCTCGAGTCCTCTAGGTCGCTGCTTGCCTCCCTCTCCCCTTTAAAACCTGCCATGCTTTATAGGGCCAGGTGTGTGTTTAGATAGGACAAATGCAAGAGCTCATTCTAAGGACTTCCCTAAATGATTCTCTACATTTTTCATACCAAATCTCCCCTACTTAAAAATTTTAATAATGATAATAACCAGAAGCTGCTACAGTATAACTTACTTTTGGGGACTACTGAGTGGTCAGGGTTCTTTCCATGGGTAGAGAGTGACTACACTGCCAGTCGCACCTCCACTGCCAGTCGCACCTCCACAAACTATTACAGCCATATCTACCACAGCAGAGGGGCCAGTCTCCAGGATACAGGAGAGCACCAGTCTCATCTAAATACTATCCAATCCAGGAAGGCGAGAGTCACATCCCATGTCCTTACAAGGTCCTCCCCTACCACTACATCCCATATCTGGGGAAGATTGCTAGTTGTCTGCCTGAGTATCCATTCTCCCCTTTTTCCTTAGTAATAAACCTCCCAATTTTTATCTATGAACATAAAATAAAACAATATTTCCCAATATTCCTTAAAAACAAGAAAGAGTTCCTTTCTTCTCTTCTTTATCCTGGAGTAAATATGTGATAGCTGGAGCTCTAGCAGCCATTTATACCATGTGAATGAGGGTCACACTCTAGGGACAGTGGAGTAGAAAGCTGGATGGAGTCTGGATCCTAACAGCTTCATATAATATCACATCAGCCCTGATCAAGACTTGTTACCTCTGAAAAAATTAAAACTTGTGTCTTTCAGCTACTAAGTTGAGTTTTCTGTCATGTGCGAACGCTCTTAGCCCCATATGCTGGATGGCACCCTATGTGGTCACCACAGAAACAGGTACAGCACCCTTTCTGGTGCTTGCAAAGGAAGCCTTTCCTTGTCCTCAACTCTGTCTCCCTGAGGGAAGGGGTGTGCCAGTCCTACTCCATTCCTGATGTCTACTCAGTGTCACCGGACACAGTGGACATTCAATAAACATTTGCTGAATGACAAACTCTGAGTGACATGAAAGAAACACCTAGAATTTACATGGTGTTATCAAAAGCATGATGAGCAAAGAAAACTATTTTTCTTGCCCTACGGAACCTGGCAATTTCTTTGTTGGCTTTAATTAACTCCCTGGCACTCCCTCCTGGCACAATGGCCATTATTTGAATCATAGCAGTCAAGTTTCTTCTGCTCTCAGGAAATATATGCTGAGTAACTGGCTAGAAGTGAAGAAAAGTCACAGAATTCAAATGAGGGCATTCGTGCAAGTGCAAAGCTAGCCTTTTTTTTTTTTTTTTTTTTTCTTGTTAAATAAATCATTGTAGTCTACAGTGACTATAAGGAGCTATTTAAACAAGATAGGATCCGACTCAGTCCCAGGCATACAGGAAGTTTTCACCAACATTGGTTGGTCAACTTAATAACAATGATTGCCATTTTCAGCAAAGAACTGATCTTTATCTTTGACACAGATAGAAACCCATTTCTTCCCTTCAGCCAACTGCTGGTTACCTGAGTCCCCAGCCGGCGTGTAGGTTACGAGGCCCTTGGCTTCTCATCACCACCCAGTGCCTTCCTGATCTTTTGGCCAGTTTTCAGACCACAAAGAGCAGTGAAAGGGGAAGAGGAGAAAGCCAGGGGTAGACAATCCACCAGTGCCAGAGGCACGCAGGCATCCTCTGTCCTTCCAGACCTAGCTTTGCCTCACCTGTGACACACTACCTTCTATTTCTTCTGCACAGTGCCTACAGCCAGCACACTGCCAGTCACACGGATTCTATTTGTAATGACAACTGTGCTTAGGTGGGGGCATGAGAGTCCTGTGTAGTCCCTTCTCAGACTGCTGGGCTACCTCGTGCATGTCATGAAAAGCATTCCTACCTCTGACCAGTTGAAAACAGAAAGAAGAACCAAAGCTCAGCCCCAGCTCCTCCTCTGACTACACATCTGGGCGCAGGAAACTGGAACACCAGCTTGACCTGGCCCTGTAGATCGCATGACACTAGCCGGTTGTGAAATCAATTGAATAGGTCCAACCTATTCAATGGTTATTATTAAAAATAATAATAACCAGCCAGGCACAGTGGCACATGCCTATAATCCCAGCGATTCTGGAGGTTAAGGTGGGCAGATTGTGAGTTCAAAACTAACCTCAGCAACTCAGCAAGGCCCTCAGCAACTCAGTGAGACCCTGCCTCTAAAAAAACACAAAAAAGGGCTGGGGCTGTGGTTCAGTGGTTAAGTGCCCCTGAGCTCAATGCCCAGTACCAAAAATAATAATAACAACAACAACAACAAGTTATTTAAACAGATCAGACCCTCTCATTCCCTTCCACGAATCAAGGGCAACATATTTCCTACAGTGAATCCAGGTCAGCTATCAGGAAACCCAGTTTGCCTGTGGTGCTTGTGCTCAAGGGGGCACAGATGGGGCAGATGGCACATCTCGCAATCATGTCTGCCTGTGCCCACAATGCTGAATTTCCTTCACCAAGAGCCATGGCATTTGTACTCATCAAGATTCAAAAGGCTTGATGCTTTAATGTCTATTTAAAAAAAAAAAAAAAAAAAAAAAGATTCAAAAGGCCAAGTTCCTTAAAAAGGGAACCCACCAGTGACTTATATCCACGCAGGGCTCTAAGCAGTTGATGGCGGATGTTACTGAGAGCAAGTCCCCAAGGTGGAGACAGACCATCACATCACTGGAGAGGAAGAAACAGGTTCCCACTTGACTTCACACCTCTGTCCAGCTCTAGCGCAACCTCTCCCTCCCTCCCACCCCCATCGTGAAGCCAGGTGTGCTCTGACGTTGCTTATGGAGTTCAAAGGCAAGGATGTTTACAATTACAGGCTAGTGAGGGCTTGGGTTGATCATGAATTTAGCTTCCCACGACCACCACCACACATGATGGAGCATGGGCTACAAGCCAAGTACAGTGGCATAAGCCTGTAATGCCAACAACTCAGGAGGCTGAGGCAGGAGGATCGTAAGTTCAAGGCCAGCTCAGCAACTTAGTGAGACCCTCAGCAACTTAGTGATATCCTGTCTCAAAATAAAAAATAAAAAGGACTGGGGATGTAACTCAGTGGTAGAGTGCCCTTGGGTTCAATCCTTAATACTGGAAAAATAAAAAATCTAGAGACAATCCCATGTATCACCAACAAAAAATAATGTGATTGAATAAATTCTCCTATTAATAGATGGTGTTACTGATAACATTTGCCTAAAAATGAGGCCCAAAGAAAACCTTAACAAGCATTGAAAAGCAGGAACTGCATGAATAATATTCTATTTACAAGGTGGTAAGAGACAATTAAAAAGAAAAGGAAAACCAGCAGTGTTACTGTCCAATTGTGGAATTTTGTTAAAAATGTCAATCAGGCATTTTGGTGCATACCTGTAGTTCCAGCTACTCCACAGGCTGAGGCAGGAGGGGTAGCTAGTTCCTAAAGCCAACCTGAACAACTCAGTGAGAGCCTGTCTCAAAATTTAAAAAAAAAAAAAAAAATAGAGCTAGGGGTGTAGCTCAGTGATAGAGCACCCCTGGGTTCAATCTCCAGTGTGAGAGAAAGAGAGAGAGAGAGAGAGAGAGAGAATAAGAGAGAGAGAGAGAATGAGAATGAGAAAGAGAGAGAGGGGTGGGGGGAGGGAGAGAGAGGGAATTGACTTGCCAGCTTAACTGTCCCTCAGTGGAAAATGTGTTCTAGCCAAGGATGCGGAAGCAGGAGCATCCAGTACTAAGGGCAGCACTGGATCCCAGTTGAATGTGGTCAAGGGAAGCCCTCAAAAGACCACCTGTGGACTTTAAGATTTTATTCTTTTGGCATCAGTCTTCAGTTCCAGGTCTAATGACTGCCTCACGGTAAAAAGTTCTTTCTGAAATGGCCACAAATCTTGCTCCCAAAATACATTTCCCAGCTCCCATAGGACAGGAAGTCTTGATTATACCCCATCTCTCCTTCTTTCCAACTAGAGTCAAAGGTACTTGAGAATGAAAACCTTCAGCTTCTTCTCCCTGCTGTATGAGGCCCTCACGCAGGTCTAGAATATACACCACCTAGTCCTTTACTTCCCAGGTATTTTGTTTTCCTTATCTCACTTGCTCCCTATTTCTGAGAAAAGAAGGACATGTAGAGACTGAGCCTGAAAATAGTTTTACCCTTTTGATGATTCCAAAGAAAGATGTCTCACATATCCTAATGCTACTTGGCTGACTGCTTGGGGGAAAAAAATTATTCTCGTCTATGGGGGTGCTAATAAGAATCAATTAAAACTCAGCTGGTCTGCTCTGGCACTGAATTACCTTGCAAGACTTGCTTAGCCCATTTGAGAATCAATGAAAGATCTGGAGAGAAAGAGATTCTGCAGCGATAGCAATGTCAACTTACTTTCCCACCTGAACCTTTCAACCAAGCCTTGGCCAGCCAGCAATGTTTCATGCAGGAAGTAAAGTCTCTGCTAGATTTGTCAAAAGGATAAAAATGCCCAAATTTATGGATGTCATTATAAACTCTCCTTCATTAAAAATAAATAAAAGATGTGAAAAATTCTTTTTGATAAAGGGCACTAAGATGAGCACTTCATGACTATGTACACATGACCTCTGATGAACAGGATTTATTTACATGCCAGGAACACCTACTCAAGTCACCAGGGCAGGAAACTAGAATCTGCAAGTCATCTGGGAGCTGAATAATCCCACTACCACCAACACAAGTGCCCTTTCAGAAGCCCCTGCCTCTTGTCCTTAGATAGGGAACTTAGACAAAATTGGCATTCATCGAATGTTACTTGGGGAAAAAAATGAATAAAAAAAATCAAGTTATCAAGTTCAAACTTAAAAAACTGTACACTTTAAATATATAATTTAGCCAGGCACGGTGGTGCACACCTGTAATCCCAGTGGCTCAAGAGGCTGAGGCAGGAGGATTGAGAGTTCAAACCCAGCCTCAACAACTTAGTGAGGCCCTAAGTACCTCAACAAGACCCCATCTCTAATAAAATATAAAAAAGGGTTGGGGATATAGCTCAGTGGTTAAGCACCCCTGGGTTCAATCCCTGGTGCCAAAAAAAAATTAAAAATAAATAAATATATATAAGATTTATTATACGTCAGTGATGTCTCAGTAGAGCTTTTTCAACACAGGTTCAATATGTCAATTTATAATTGTTGAAATAAACAATCTTTTCGTTTTAACAAGTTAGTCATCCCCATTTCTAAATAAGGAAAAAAAATAAATTATGCCCCATAAGAACACAGGTGAAGAATTTAAATAGGGAGGAGAACCCTGGGTCCACACCACCGAGGCAGCACAGCTGGGAGAAGAAACGAATGCAAAGTTTGCTAATAACCCAAGACAGGATAAGTGCCAAATGAGTGACTCAGACAATGCGGGTTACAAGAATGGGGCCGCTGGCTGTGCACCAGGGAGGACCAACCATGCTGCCATTGTGACTGTGGCACACGCATTCCTCGTAGTCCTCAGGGTTCAGATTCCCACAGGTGGTATCCATTTCTGTCCACTGGTGTGGGCATGACAGCTATGTCACCAAGAAATACCCCTATCTCTGGTCTCCTTGGTCTCACCCTCAGGCTGAGGAAGGAATAGGGAGAACAGTCAGCAACACTGTGGAATATATTCCCGGATAAATTGCTCAGGGCACCCAGAGGGGCCTTCATCACCAGGACAAATGCTAAGACCAAACAGATCTGACTGGCACACTGTGGATTCCTACCTGGATGCTCTGAACATTTCATGACTCAGTTTATAGACAGATCTAATAGGACTATTTTCCAAGTAGCAATTTAAAAATCACCTGGTTAAAATTTAGGATAACTATGTTGCCTCATACACTCAATCACAATTACTTCCCACCATGAGGCAAATGAAGAGTGGCCAGAGTAATTATATGATGAAATCGCCATGTCTTTAAAAGACATTTATAGATTGTAATACCCAAGTTACTAGAACATTAACATCTAAACCTCTAAGGTAGGGCCTGAAACACAGTAGGGAGTCAATAAATGTCTGTTGAATGAAGAACAGATATGCTGTAGAACTTCCGAGGATCTAAGTCAACTTTAATTGTTTGACATGTTAGTCTGGCTTTCATTACAAGCACCTTCAGAGAAACCATCTCTTCTTACTTAACTTCACAAGTTGGAAGGTATAAGCTGTTGGAAAGTTGCTATCCTGGGCTCATTTATGGGAAGGTTTTCGACTCTCCCCCCAAATCATGCAACAGCAAGATGAATTACATACATATGTGTATGACAGAGAGTTGGGGCCTGATGGCAGCGGTCACATTGCTTTTTCACACTGTCTTTTTCTTTCCCAGTTTGGTTCTCCATGTCCTGAGCCTGTAAACAGTCCAACTTAATGTTTAACCCTGGGCCCCATAAAACCATCACTCAGAGGAGCAGTTTGGAGCTTAAAGGGCCAGGGAAAGCATCCCCACCACAGGTTAGCTCATATTTGGGATATCAGGAGCATGAGCCTCTTTTTCCATTCTAAATCCCAGTGGGGGAGAGAGGGTCATACAGAGCATGGGCATGCTTATACCATTCTGTCAGCCCTAAGGAACCAGATCTCCTAACTTGAAAGGAACTCTGGCAGATAGTCCATTTAAGATGCTGACGCGCACTATTTGAATTCAATGAAGTTGGAAACCACAGAAGGTTTGCAGCATTAATACCAAAGCACCCCCACCATGACTTGTCTGGTGACTTTGTATCCAAAACTGCTAGGCCTGTGCATGTTGGCCTCACACTTATACCCAAATCCTTCATCTCAACACAACCCTGCTTATCACTGATCCTTTCTCTTTGCCTGCCTCTGAACAGGTATCAAATCTCTCTCAAAATGCTCTACTAATAGAGAGGCTAAGTCTCTTCCAAGATCTAACAGCATGAAACCAAAGTCTGAAAATAGGCAGAGCCTAGATTTGGAAAGGAAATTCCTTGTGTCCTCTGCTCTACAGGACTTCACCTTCCTGTTGCAGAGTCCTTTGGTCAGACTTGAAAGAACTGAGCTGGACCAGTCCTCTCTGCCCTACCTGGAGGAAACCTAGATAAAGAAAGGTTCATGTGCCTACGGAGGTCAATCAACAAATCTGCAGAAGGGCTCCACATATACCCACAGGCTCCGTGCTCCAGGTTCCCTATTCTTGGAGGTCACCAACACTCAACAACCCCTCTCCAGGTAAGTATTCCACATATACCCGCTTCCGTGAATTATCCCAACCCACTCCATCTACTGCCCATTATTCAAGTTCTTCTGCTCCCTGGAAGACTCCTCTGACTATTACAGCTCATCTACCCATGAGCTTGAACTCACGGGAGCCATATTGCTTCTTATCTGTATCACCTGTATTATAACAAATAGACTGAGATTTTAATATATGTACACTTTATTTTCCCAAAGGGACTGCAAACCAAGGGCAAAATTTTCCTTAGCAACACCACCTTTCAACAGTAGGCATGCTGTAAAAGTTTGTGAATTAACTTGGAATAGACGTTAAATAGAAGTCCATGGCTTCCTAAGTGTAGATCCTAGAGGAAAAAAAAAAATCTCAATTCCTGTGGAAATAAACAATTAGGTTTCAAACACTGCCTTTTTTTTTTTTTTTTTTTTTTTTTTGGATCTAATACCTGTCTCTAGCTCACTGTTTGCAGCAGGGCGTTGTCTATGGAAGCCCAGGAGCAGTTTCTATTGTAGCCACATTGCTATTTGCTGCTCGCATATTTATGAAAAATTATCCTTTCAGGACAAAATTTTCCATGACTGGCTTCAGATCCAAAATGAGGGTGTTTCTCTTTCTTTCTCTTTCTCTCTCTCTCTCTCTGTCTCTCCCTTTCTCTCTCTCTCTGTCTCTCTCTCTCTCTCTCTCTCTCTCTCTCTCTCTCTCTCTCTCTCTCTCTCTCTCTCTCTCCTTTTGGAAAATTTGAACAATATCCAGTCAGCTATGTAGAAGCTGGACATTTGTAAAAAAAAAAAAAAAACAATGACATATTTTTTGTCTTCCAGAATCCATGTAAGCCTTTCTTTGGCATGACCGATTAAAAAACAACTAACTTCAAAATGAGAAACTTTCCACTTGTCTAAGCTTCTCCAAGGAAGGACCTTGTTGATAACATTAGACAATGGAATGAGAACAGACCAGGGACAAAAGGAAAATGTATCTCTTCATTGTACTTGCTTTAAGTTTCATAAGTTCTCAAAGTTGCCTTCCTCTGCCCCTGACTCCTGAAATTTAAAGGTATCTGTGAAATAGCATTCACTGAGACTGAGCTAAAACTCAGAGTAATGAAAAGTTTCCAGATAACCCAGGATTAAGTTCTCGATAGCAAGTGATTTACTTATCTTGAAAGAAAGATTCCCTCCAATTTCCCTAAATATAGACACTGGTGCCTTCTTAGTTCTCATCTATAAGATCTCCTCATATAATATATGTTCATCTATGCCCTTACAATGAGAAAAAGAAGTTTGAAAATGACTAGCCACCTTAACTAGTAAATTGATTTTTAAATTTGGCAATAACAGTTGTAAAACATTTGCAATCTGCAGAATGCAATGACATTGGGGAAATTTTTTAAACCTAATCCCTCAGTAAGATTACCAGCTATATTACTACATTCTATATTACTATATTACAACCAGTAGCAACTGTCAAAATAAAGTAAAAAAAACTTAACTTTGTTTTTTGTTCCTTTAATTTAAAAAAAAATGACAATTTAAGAATATCTTGGGGCAGAAATTATATTGTTATATTGTATGCATATATGAATGTGTAATAACAAATCCCATCATTGTGTACAACTATAATGCACCAATTAAAAAATGTGGGGAAAAAAATATATTTGGGGGCCAGGAATGTAGCTCAGTGGTAGTGGGCTTGCCTAGCAAGGCCCGGGGTTCAATTTCTAGCACCAAAAAAAAAAAAAAAGCAAACACAAACACGGGGTATATTTTTTTTTGCATTATATAATAAATAAGAATCGTATGGTATATTCTGAACATTTATGAACACAGGTATACTATTAAAAAGATTTGAAAAAGAAAACCCAAAATTTCAATGACAGACAACCAGCTCCTGAGAAAACCAAAAGAAATAGGTGAGGAAGGAAGAAAACACAAGGGTAGAAACTTTCTGGTTATCACAGAGAGAAAAAGTTTTCCTCCTGGATCAGCAGATGAACCACCAACGTGTCAGATCAGGTTTCCAAAAGCGCCTCAACTCCATGTAAAGTAAAATTGAAATGACAGTGACATTGCAGGGGCAGAGAAAAGAGCAGAAAGGGCTATTGATGTGTTCAGACCAGACCCCACCACTTGGTCAGATCTTCTGTCACCTCACTCACTTCAGCTCGTCCTCCTTGCTGCCCATCTTAATCAGCCATAACCCTGAAACAGGATTTCCCAAAGCAGATCTAAAGCAATCACCAAAGAGACCAGTGCCCACCATTGAGAAGTCAGGTACTCAGTAAGTGGCACCTGACAAGCTCCAGTACCTTTAACTAACTGACTCACTAGCACCCACCTTTTTAAATTCACCTCAGTCCATTCTCCGGGGAAATAAAGACAATCCAAATCTGATGAGGCTATTATTTCCCTTGCTTAAAAATCCTTCACTGGCCACCCATTACCCACAGAATAAAGCCCAACCCCCCAGATTCCTATTCATCTAAAGTGGCCACTCACTCATGATTCCAGGGTTCAATCAGAAAGAAGGGAGGCAGGAAGATATGCTAGCTCAAAGGAAATCTCACTTGTCCTCCATGCCCCTAACTCGCTCCCACACAGAGCTCCATCACAATAAATTATGTTCAGCTTTTCCTTTCAGGTCTCCACTTAAACATGGACACCTTCCAAAAGCCTTCCCAGCACCACTCGTCTAGGATGGGCCCTTATTAAGAGCTCCTGAAGGGCTGGGGATACAGTTCAGTTGGTAGAGTGCTTGCCTTGCAAGCATAAGGCGCTGGGTTCAATCCCCAGCACCAAGCACCCATCACAACACTTGTAATAATGGATATAAACTGGTCCTTCACTTATCTGTCCCACAATTTGAGTGTAAGCCCTCCAAGCCCAGGGTCCATATTTATCATGTTTTGAGTTGTGTCCCCAGGGTCTAGCTTGATGCCCAGCACATGACAGGGCCTCCCTAATGGTTTGTTGAATGAACAAATGATCTAGAAACTCAGAAGAAAAAGGAAAGGCTAGAGAATTATTCCTTCCCTGACTGGCAGTGGCTGACCACAAGGGGATGGGTAAGTTATGCTGTGACTCCTCACCTCTACAGAATGTGGGCTGAGTTTTTCATTAACTACATTTGCAATATAACAACCTTTCATCAAATGGAACAATGCATGTGTCCCCTCAAGAATACAACAGGCAATTACTGTCACTTGCGCCCACTGACAGTCCTTCTGAGTTTTCTTGGTTATATGGATCAGAATCTATTTTACAGTAGAACCACCCTCTTCTCCTCCACTCTCTGGACTTACACTTGGTTTTCCTCTTCTAGTAAAGATACTATCCTTACTGATGTCATTCTGAACTGCTCATGTTAAAAAAAGGGAAAGGCTGCTGGTGGCACACACCTGCGATCCCAGCAGCTCAAGGAGGCTGAGGTAGGAAGATCGCAAGTTCAAAACCAGTCTCAGCAATTTAGCAAGGCCCTAAGCAACTTAGCAAGACCCTGTCTCAAAATAAAATATTTTTTAAAAGGGCTGGGGATGTGTCTCAGTGGTTAAGCATTCCTGGGTTCAATCCCTGGTTTAAAAAAAAAAAAAAAAAAAAAAAAAGCAAGCAGAGGCTCTGAATATTTTTAAAAATTATTTAAATGTTTTAAATTGTTGTGTTGCACTCATCTTGGTTTCTAAAACTCTTTTGTAGAATAACATTTTGATCACTGTAATATTTGCATTGTGAGGTAAACAGTTATAAGAAGCGGACTGCTGAGGGAACCTGCCCAGGTGAGCTATGAAACAGAGTCAAATGCCCAGCAGAGAAGCAACAGGGCTTCCACCTTGAGACTGGGAAGCTAGGTAATGACCAGGGAATGAGGCCTCCAGCGAAGCCATCCCGGAGCTCCCTGCACTTCTCAGGACCAAAAAGACGCCCCCTCCCTTTTTCTAGGAAGAAAAAGGAAAGGATAGAGACTTGACAACTCTAAACAAACAAAAAAACTAAGTCAACAACTGGTGACATTAACCACCAGGATTATGGAGTCAAGGCAGAAAATCAGGGGGAGCTGCTGCCAGGGGCAGTAGCTTCGGGCCTCAGAACCTGGATGGAGGCAGCAACTCTGAGGACAGGGAACAAGATGCTGAGCCACCTTCCCAACCAGTACTTATCCTTTCCCCACCCACTCAACCTGCAGCTGGAAGCTTCCTGGTAGATGGTTGCTTCCTCCCAGGTCCAGGCCCATCTGGGAGCTGAAGGTCAGCTCTCCAAAGACCCCTGGGAATTCTGAGTGGTGCCAGGTGACCCGCAGAGGCCTGAACTCTTCATGCATGACCTTCAGCCCAGCCCCTCCCATCCCCTCCTCCTCTCCACCTGAGATGATTCAAGATAACCATCCAAGTAGACCAGCATGCTGAAAAGGCTGGGTGGAAATAAGGGGCAACCAAACCGGGAAATGCACCACTGAGTTTCCCTAAACCACATGGACCTTGAAACTTGTCAGACCGGTTTAAAATTAGCCAGTACCCAGGAGAATCATTTATAAATGCATCTCTTATGATTCATTTAGATTCACTCCAGTTCTGAAATGATAAATGACAGTGAAACAACTGTTTATCTCCCCAAAATGGGTCACAACTGCCCTCCCTGCCCCTGAGTAAGAGACGGGGATAAAAGCACAAAAGCAGACTTTACAACAGTATCGTTTTTATTCATGGAGGAAAAGGGAAGCTGAGAAGAGCTGAAGGCATCAGCTAAGATGCAAAGGGGCACACAGGGTCTTCCTGGCCAGAGGAAACATTTTCTGGAAAGGACATGCTTAATGTATGTCGACACAGTACTTTCTCATACTGATCTTATTCTGTTTTGCAATTTACAATGTTCTGGATTGCTTTAGGTAACGGATGATGAAGTCCAGTCCTGAGGATTTCTTTCTCCCTGCTGGGCCAGCCTCGGACACTCTGACCTTACCCCTTCCTTTCCTTCTCTGACATTTAACCCACATTGAATTAGAGTCAGGTACATGGAGGTCCCACGTCAAATGGAAATAAAGATCCTGAACTTATAACAGGCATAATCCCAACACACACACACACACACATGCACACACACACACACACACACACACACACACACACACACACACATCATGATACCAAAGATAATCACTTCTCTTGTCCATTTCCCAGACAAAAAGTTCCACCATCTGCTACATTCTGCCTTCAAGGTCAGGAAGATGAGGCCCAGCACTTTCCCCAATCCTCAAGGACATAGAACAAGGGTTTCTATAGACGGATTAGGTCTCCTTCCCTGCTCTTCCTCCAACAGTCCCCTTCTCTTTTCAGGATGCCATCTCTCCTTCCACTTGACTCTCCATGTAAGAAGCTGGAGTTTTATATTTCCTTGGCTTCCAATCTGAGCTTTGGACTGTGCCATAAAATTCCTCAGTGATTTATGACCTGTTTTTCCTTTAAAGCACTAATCTTCACAGAGTGGGGATGCCAGTGTTTCAAATGTGAGGTCCTCTAGAGATATGCTCATTCAGCCTAATGAGTCAGGTCCTGAGCTGCCATTGAAGGTTTATACAAGGACCCTCACCCTTGACAGAACATGGGCTCAGTCATAGCTTGGTCACAAATGAGTACCTGGTTTGTAAGAGTCCTCCTGACTAAAGAAATCAATTTTCACCTATCATTGATATGAGAAAGTTCCAGAGGCCTACATGTCACCCTTTGGATTAAAGAATGCCTTCTCCACAGCACTTGTCTACAGTGCCAGCCCCGGAGAACTCAGGTCATTCAAACACCTCAGTGGGAATGCATTTATCCACCAGGAGGAACCCAGAAATCCTGACTCTGAAACAGGCTCAGAAAGACTCGGAAGTGAAGGGCCAGGGCATGAAAACCCGCAGCCGGTCTCCCCACTTCACACAGATGCTCCAAAAGTTAAGTTGGGAAACAGAACAAGATCGGTATGAGAAAGAACTTGGTAGACACACACTCAGAACTCCGATGATCACACCTGCATTTTGCCAGTAGCTTTTTTATAATCTTTTCCGAAACATACAAGGAAATGAAATATTGAAATGCTCCTTCACAACAGAGTTAATTGGAAACAAGAGTCTGAGTCCTATCAAGTAGCAAATGGTTTCTGAAGAGAAGGAGCAAGAGTTAAATCGCACTTGGATAATATTCACCCTGACCTGATTTCAGAAGGAGAAGGAAGTCAGCGCCTGGACTCGGCCCATGTAATTCCATATGACCGTCTCTGGAAGCTTAACATTGGCTTTGCTTTATAAATGTCACTAGCCAAAGACACAGCAAGGATGAACTCCTAGAATGTCACGGAGAAAATTCTGCTGACAAGGTCCCTGTGCGCACTCCTATTTTCATATACAAATACTGTTCAACCTAAACTTTTCTCTCTTCTTTAGAGTCTGATGCCTATGAACGACACTTGGGATCCTACTTTTAAAAACAAAGCTTTGATTTATGATAAAAACATTAAACCAGAGCAAATAATTAGATCCTTCCTTACCACATCAATCTCCCCTGATTAAAGTCCTACATATTAGTAGGTACCATTTGCTTTAAATAGTAGAAGGAAGATTTTAAGGCAGAGCTTCCAAAATGATCTCAAGAGACCCAAGTACTGTCCCCAAAACAGTGTTGTATGATCAAATGGGTTTGAAAACACTTCTTACTCAATTGCTATCCAGGAAATTGATAGAAATTAGATTGAAGGCCATGAAAGGTCCTGCAGTAAGTGTTTTAGTTTTATTTAATCCACCATTTTCCAAATTTACTTGATTACAGCACTCGTTTTTTATTGTATACAACCTATTGACTTCTTTTATTGTGTGGAACTGGTCCTGGGAACCCCTGCTTCTAGGGAAGAGTAACAATGCAGAGGGAAGAACCACCAGCTGCCCCATAGGCTGATCACATTACCAAAGTAAATGCTTCCTGATGCCCTAGAGAGTTCTGGAAAGAGTGGGGACAAAACCAAAAGAAAAGGCAAATCTGTCAGGGAAAAAAAAATTACTCATCACTGGTTTTACCATCCTCTTGACCCAAAAAGACCAAGCACTAAGGTATAAGCCAGTTAGTTGGCTCTCTCAACCAAAGAGACAAGTTTCAACTTCTGTCAACCCAGAGGGTGGTCTGGTCAACTGCACCAACTTCAATCAATAGCTAAAGAGCAAACAAAATGAGTGAATAGATCTGCCTCATTTACTAGAGATTCTGAACCCATGGTGTTGGCATTGACTATATGACTAATAAACTGACATGCTGGCTGACTAGCTGGGTGGCTGGCTTGCTGACTAGATGGATGCATGAATAACAGGCTTATGGCAAGTAAGCACCTTACCAGGAATCAGGAAACCTGTTTTTCTCACATTTTCTCTAACTTAAGACTTTTTACTTTGATCAAATAACTTGATTTCTGAGTTTTATATTTTTTTCACTCATAAATAAGGATTTAATGAAAATCTGTTATTAGACAGTAGTTTTTCGTTCTTTCCATTGGAGGGGAAAATGTTCTATGGACCTTTATCCCACCTGATCTTCTCTAAAAGAGAGAGAAAAGGACAGAAAAAGAAAGAATAAAAGAAGAAAAAAAGAAAGAATAAAAGAAGTAAATTTGATTCATTTGATTGCCTTTCTAACAGGATAACAACGCTGTCACCAGTATCTTCTGGAACAGGTTCTGGGCCTTCTGGACCTGGCATCACTGGGAGTCTGCATGTGCTCTAAAAGCCCTGTCCTAAAAACCAGGAGACCCAGGTGCTTACTCATCTGCTTCAGTCACCAATTCATCCTTGAACTTCCCTGGGTCTAGTTGTCCTCAAATGTCAAATTGACAAGGAGAACATATACTCGTTATCATTCAACTTTGAGAGAATCAACAGGTAAAGTTCACACTGGTCAATAAATGTAGTAACACTGTGTAATCTCATGAAGGGTGAGGTCAAAATACCTTTTCTTCCAAAGTCCCTGTATTTCCTGGTCAGAAAGTGCAAACTCTCCAGGACTGGCTGAAATGTAGCTCAAGCTGGGAAAACCCACTGTGTATCACAGGGCACAAACTGAACCCTCTAACCTTGAATTCCAATGGTCCAGCCCAGGAACCCTGATGCACCACTATCTGATGTTGAATGCCACTTGCAGGGGTTTTAAGAAATGAGGGCTCTTGGAGAACCAAAGGTATTTCAGCTCATCAGGGCATCTCTGTACCCTTCACTGTTAGGGACTCTGATACAGAGGAGCAATCAGGCAGGTTTTTCAGAACCAGTCTATCATACCCATCCTTCAAGGCCAAGGTCAAAGCCACCTCCACCAGGAAGTCTTTATCAGTCTTCCCCTAGGCAATGCCCACACATCTGCCTTTATGGAATTGCAAATTTCGAGCTTATAGAGGACAAGGAATCCTCTTCCTTACTTTCTTATCTCCATTTCCCAGGTACTCATTAAAAAGTATGTTAAATGAGAAATTGTGTTCTAGGGCACTGTTTCTCTTAAAAAAAAAAAATAGGACTTATAGTAAGACTCAAGATATTACATACTCAAACTTCTGAAACAAAAGTTTTTTAAGGCATTACTTACCCTTACTGTGTCCAAGTGTTCTATTTCCATATTTAAAAATTGCTATTTAAGATCTACTTAATTAGGAATGGGATATAATTCAGTGGTAAGTGCTTGGTATGTATAAGGCCCTGGGATGGGTCACCAGCACCAAACAGAGAAAGAGGAGCAGGGGATAGGGGTGAAGAGAGAGAGAGAGAGAGAGAGAGAGAGAGAGAGAGAGAGAGAGAATGAATATCTATTTGACTTCATGACAACTGAGGAGTCCTGATCCACAGTTTGAAAGACAAACCTATAGTCAAAATGTGCCTCCTCTTTTTCTTATGTCTTTACCCTTTCAAAAAAAAAATTACATCTGTGCAAAAAGCATATAAATTCTAAAAGATCTTAGCCAATTTAAATTTGGAAAGGGTCAAATGATGTTCATATGTCTAAAATCCAAATCCCATTAGAGAAGGCATTTGGAAGCCTTACTAGGTGCAGGACTCACCACAGGGTACCAGTGTATTACACACACACACACACACACACACACACACACACACACACATACAACTGATACTAAAAATGAAATTGATCATCTTGATTCTACACATTTTAATTTTTTCAGCTACTACCTGCCAGATTGCTTTCCAAAAACAGTGCCACTAATTTATTCTTCAACCAACAGGGGAGGACCACATCCAATTTCCCCTTGCTCTCCCTGAAACTGATGAGATCGGTCTTTTCAAGGCAACATTTCTCCCCTTCTGTCCCTTGGGGGCAGGCTCCAAGGCTCCTCCTCTGGGGTCCCAGTACTTTTTGTGTGGGGGCAACAAAGAGCAGGACCCCAGCCTCCCTGGAGGGCAGAACACAGCACTATGCTAATGAGGCTGGGCATAGATGGCACAGGTGGAGGGTGCCTCTGGGCTTTAAAACCCATTTTGATGGGTCTCATGGACTGCAAAGACGTTTTCTCAGTCTAAAGCAGTGCTGTGAATCCCCCCACAAGGGGACAATCACATGACTCCATTTTCCTGCTTGTTTCTGAATCGCTGTCTTATCTGTCTTCCTCCCCTTTTCCCCTTAAAATAGCTGGCTTTAGGGCGTCTGTGCATAGTCATATGATAAGCAGTGATAAAGAAAAACTTTTAAAGAGCCAAGTAGGGATAAGGAAGTAAAGAGAAAGCCCTGTTCTCTTGCATGGAGGGTGGGCTTTTAAGACATCAGTTGCCTAGAAACAAATTTTAAATCTTCAGCACCAACCAACAACCAACCACCTGAAAGAGAGAAGCAGACTGCTTGGCGATCCAGTTATCAAGGACTTGAAGAGATAAGTCTGGGTCCGAGTCTAGTCACTCCCAAGAGACAGACTCCATCCTCAATTCTCCCATTTGTACACTTTGGATGGAAAGGCCATCTCCCTCCCTGAATCCCAAAGCCAGTCATCCTAATTACTTATTGGTGTGTGATATGCTTCCTTTATCAGAGGTTTATGAATCGAGTCTCACAACTTAATGAGGTAAGCTGAGCCAATAAGATGGTTTCCATTTTACAATTGAGGAAACAAAAGCTCAGAGAGGTTAGTTTCTTCCCCAAGGTCACACAGTTCATTAGTGGTAGAGTCGTGTCAGTAAAAAACAAACAAGCCAACTATGAATGCAGTAATTTGTGAATATACACTGGCCTATAAATGCTTGAAAGTGGCAGCAAATACAAACTTGGCAGATCACAGCCATTCCCTATGTAACTCATTATAATGAGACCTACCATCTGCCTAAGACGTATCCCTCAGATGAAAAGCAACCCATAACCCCAAGTGACCCTTGGACACATGGAATTAAATCAAATGAACTCTCTTGCAGCATAATCAGCTCTAAAGTACATAAGCTACAATTTATTTTTTATAATAGAATGAGTTATAACACATTTTCTGTAACACCATGTGATAAGCAATTTTCTAAGCACTATATATGAATTGTATTATTTATTTCAAACAACACTCTTGGATAGATATTACTAGCTTTATTTTACAAATGAAGAAATGAAGGCCCAGAGGTTACACATTTGTCAAAAGATCTCAATGGCTCAATGGAGGAATCAGGATTAGAACTCACATGCCTCTAATGCAAAGCCCTTGCACCTAACCATCATGCCATCTGCCTCAAGGTCTGGTGGCTATGCTGCATCATTTTTTTTTCACCTTTTTCCACCTTTAAGTGTGTGCATGTGTGTCTGCATATGTATGGTATGTGTGTGTATATATGTCAAAATTATTTATAATTCAATGTTAAAATTTTTGTTTAACCCATCCAGTATCTGTTATATAAAAAGCAATATGCCAATGTTAACACAAAAAGGCAAGAGGTTTTACTGCTGGGGACTTTTTTTTTTTTTTTTTTCTCTGCTAGAGAACAGAGAGGAAGCATCTGATCAAAAACACCAGACATCAGTCATTGAAATGCAGGGTACAAGTAGTAAATGTTCCTGCCATTCTGAAGGCCAAAAGAGTTGTAGCCTAGAGCATTCTGGAAATGATTGCCCAAAGAGAGAAAGAGCTGGGTGGGTGGCAGGAGTATTCCAGGAATAGGGACCTAGGGAGCAGAGCACAAAAAAGGGAAAGGAAGCAATCAGGTGTGGTGAATAGAAACAAACCCTCGAGGAGGAGGTTGCTGACCCCAAGGAGAAGGGATTCTCTGGGCAGAGGATGGAAGGTGGGCATGTGTCCAAGGACCTGAGGTCTCACAGGATAAGGAGGCTGGCCTCTGTTCCGCAGGCTACCAGGCTGAGCAGGAGACAAGTGCAGGTTCTGAGTGCCTTGGAAGGGTTAGTAGTGCCATGATCCCAGCACAGCTCGTATACAAATCCCCTGGGAAACCAGACTGATAAAGATATGAAAACCATGACTGTCACCAGGACTTAATACTCAGGCACCTAGAATTTAAATTAGATGTTCTTTTCTAAAATGAAGAAAATGTATTTTCTGAAACAGCCACGCAGTCAGGACTGTGCACCTTTGGCAAAGAGAATCCTGACAGTCCCCATGGCAGGAGGAGAGGCAAAGGGTCCCATGGTCCATCATAGGCTCACAAGGTGGAAAGAACTCTCCGTGTTTAAGGCATGAGGCCTCCATGGCACTGGGGCTCCAGAACAGAGCCCCGATCAAAAAATATGTTTCTTACTTTTGGGTAATGCTGGAATTTGTTTTATAAGAGGCTCTCAGAGGGACAAGATGACAAGAAGATTCACTCCTGGTCACAGTTCATTATCAGGACTGTGGAAGACAGAGGCCTAGATCCCCACCCCCGGCCCCATAGCAAATAAAAATCAAAGGCGCCCAGTTAAATTGAAATTCCAGATAAACAACACACACTGTTCTAATATAATGGAATATTTAGGTCATATCTATAATAAAAAAGGAGAAGAAAGAAAAGTATTTATTGTTCATCTGAAATTCGAATTTAACTGGGCATACTGTATGTCATCTGACAACTCTAGACTCAGGATACCTACAAGAGAAATAGGATGGATGTCACAAAGGAGTAAAGGAGACAAGCAAAGGAGGTGGGGTGCCAAAGTCAAATCTTTTTTATGTACTTCAGTAAGGTGGGGTGAGTCGCCCATGCTCACAGTGGCTCAGCAAGGCAGCACAGAGTCCCTGCTAAACCGCCAGGCACTTCCACCTGTGTGCATCTTACTCCGTCCTCACAGCAGCTGCACAAGCTACTAAGGATAACTAGCACTTACTCTTTTCATAAGTTAGAAAACGGAAGTCCCTGGTGCACACCTGTAATCCCAGCAGCGTGGGAGGCTGAGGGAAGAGGATCTCAAGTTCAAAGCTAGCCTCAGCAAAAGTGAGACACTAAGCAACTCAGTGAGACCCTGTCTCTAAATAAAATACAAAATAGGGCTGGGGATGTGATTCAGTGGTTGAGTGCCCCTGAGTTCAATCCCCAGGTATCTTCCTCCCCCCGCCCCCCAACAAAACAAAAACAAAAAGTTCATGGAGGTTAAGTGAATTTTCTTCAAGTCACCAAGTTACAAAATTGACTAGGCAGACCTCATCTTCCTGAGTAAGTGCTGAGGAAGATTTGGAAGGAAGAAAAGGAATTCACATGGTTGAAGAGAAGAAAAAGCAATTCCTAAGACAGGATCCTTGATGAAGGTTAGAAGAGCTATTTGCTACATTTATTTTTGTTACTTAAACGCAAATTACCTAAACTGAAATCTGAGCTTAAAGATCAAGGGTCTTAACAGACAATTTGCAAGTAAATGTCTGGTTCCTTAGGGGAGTATAGTAATCTTTTCAAAAGCTTGGCTACTCCTCAATTGTTACTCCTTTAGCAATTCAACACTAGTCAAAAGCAAATTCTTGCTCTCCAAATGGAGCTTCTCCAGGCACTGCCCAAATTTGGGCCAGGACAACAGAACAATTGGTGTGCACTGCACTAAAGGTTGGGCTTATATAAGAGACACATGGTAAGAAATGGGACATACACACACCTGGACCAAAGCAAAACAGGCTGTTTTAAAAAAAAAAAAGCCTCAAATCTCAATGTAGGCTCACAAATTAACTTAGGTGATGATCACGTCAAAATACAACACTGTCTCAGCTTTTCAAAGTGCAAGAGGAAAAAATGTATTAGGCTCAACCTATCCCCCTGCTAAGGAAACAAGCCCAGGGCAGCCAATCCATGTTCCCCTCTCCTCCCTTCCCAGGGTGGGAGAGCTGCCTAAGGAGGCCAGCCCTGCACTCTTAGAAGTCAGCAAGCCCCAATTGCTGTGGCAAGCTCATTTTAGAGGGGGAAGGAAGTCAAGACTGGAAAAGGTGTTGCTAGAAACTCCTCTGTTGTTTATTACTAACAAAATCTTCAGACAGAAGCACAATTTGATCTGTATCTCGGAAAAAATATCAAACACAGATCATTACCAATAAGAATTAGTTACCATATTTAGAACTGGCTATGAGTCAAATACTTTCACATTTTATCTAATATTGCAATAACATCACAAGATAGTTACCATTACATTTTACAGACAGACTGGCACAGATAGATCAAATAATTTGCCCAATATCATTTAGCCAAGACTTATAAAACCAGAATTCAAATCCTGATTGACTAATTCCAAAGCCATAGTACTTTTTTTACATTCATGAACTTAGACAAACACCCTTCAATTATATGAAGGATACGCTACAAACTTATTCTCCATCTCTATCAGGGCTATTAAGAAATAAAAGAAAAGAAAAGAAGCTGGAAATGCAGCATGAGAGACTGAAGTTAGTTCTGATTCCTTAATAACGAAGAATGTAACATATTATGAGTGATTCTCTTTAATACTTTGTCCCAAGAAAAGTTCCTAGAACACAGAAAGTATACAATACATTTTTATTGAATGGTTGACTGGATAAGTGACTGGTTGATAGATGGAAGGATAGATTAATGATTGAATATCCATTCTACCCACTCTTCCCCCTCTTTAGATAACAGGTTTTTGTTGTGGGGGTTTTGTTGTTGCTGAGTTCCTACTGTAATCCTGACTACCCAAAATGGTAAAAAAAAATCACCTATCTAACATGTTTTATGTTCTTCTTCCAATTTAGAGGGGCTCCCTTCCCTGTCTAGTTAGATCCCATTTTCTTCAGGGCCTGACTCAAAATCTTACCAAGAAGCCTCTGCCCACTAGCAGAAGGCAAACTAATCACCCCTCTTTTTTGAATTCCCATAGCTCTTCAAATTCACTATTTAATAAAAGGGTGTAAATCTTTATTTCCCAAGTGACCCACTTGAGGAAAGTCTGTTTCTTCTTTTATCTCATTATAATGTTTTTCTCAAAATATGTCCTCAAACCAGGCGCAGTGGTGCAGACCTATAATCTCAGTGGCTTGGGAGACTGAGGCAGGATGATGGCAAGTTCAAGGCCAGCCTCAGCATCGTCTCGAGACCCTAACCAACTTAACAAGACCCTGTCTCAAAAATTAAAAAGTTAAAATAAAAAATAAAAAGAGCTGGGGATGTGACTCAGTGGTAAAGTGCCCTTGAGTTCAATCCCTGGTACAAAAAAAAAAAAAAAAGTCCTCAAACCACTAATTCTTATTGTTTCACAAATAAGAGTGTTCTATGATTAAACATGTCTGGGAAACATCTGGCTTACAGAGATATACAATCCCTTTGCCAGAGACCATCTTGAAGTCTCTTCTATGCTAATCGACATCTAACTCTTAAACATTTCTCAACCTCTTGAATCACAGAGACCTGAAAACATCACAGCTCCTACCCTTTGAAAGACAGTCTGGCAAACACTGGTTAATATGTTCCATCCTTGATGCCTGATGGATGATTCTTTCAGCAACCTAAACTGGTTGAGATAATCAGTGCAGGCAGAAGGCTGGGAGGTACATTCATCGACCCTGTATCATAGAAATTCTGCTTGCTTGTTTAGTTGTTTTTAGAATATCATTGATAGCTCAATAGCTCAATGATACAGAAAGAAGGCTCCATTTAAAAACTAAATTACTTTGTGG
Organism: Sciurus vulgaris; assembly: GCF_902686455.1. Classification (NCBI taxonomy): domain Eukaryota; kingdom Metazoa; phylum Chordata; class Mammalia; order Rodentia; family Sciuridae; genus Sciurus; species Sciurus vulgaris. The sequence continues at coordinate 60,973,518 of NC_136475.1, forward strand.
GTCTTGAACACTAGGTAAAGCAAGCTATCAAAAATAGCTTTGTGGTTTTGATCACAACAATGGAGAAGGATGAGGACAGAAAAAAAGAAGCTGACAGTTTTTCTGGGGTGACAAGACAGCTTTGGGGAGAACAAGAAAGATAAAGGATCAAGGACTGGGTTGAGGATCATCAAGGTCCAAAGAGTAGGATGCAGAGAGCTAAGTCAGGGTCATTGTTAATAGTGACTTAACAGAGCATCTAGACAATGTTATCTCCTGATTTCACAGATGTGGGATCTAAGGTCAAACACCACTGCCTGATAAAAACTACCTGACTCCCCATTCAATAAATTTCCCAGGAAAGGAAAAAAGTATTAGTAAATCCAATCCTGAAGAGGCAAGGAATAAGTATCCCGGGACTTTGAAAGAACTGAACTCCATGTATTTATGTTATTCCTTGATTAATATTGTTATCTCCTACTAGACTTAGGCTGGGGATGTAGTTCATTGGTAGAGAACATGCCTGGTACCTGTTTGATCCCCAACACTGCAAAAAAGTTCAAGTGAAAAAATAAAAAAAGATGAAGCATTAGACTAATCTCCCATGACTTGGTGCCTGGTATAGATGGTATTCAATAAATATTTGCTGAATCAAAGAAAAGATGGCCAGAATAATGAATGAATACATCACTCTGTCCACTGCCTTGGATCTTTTGTGGGGCCTATCATCTTCCTTTTCAACACTGTACCAAATGATGAACTTCTAAGACCACCATCTAGGTCAGTCAGATTAAAGAATGCTGCCTCTTTGAACTTCAAGGAGTCAGACTAGACAAGTGGCCTTTCACTCAACCAACCAATAAGGAGTGGGCTATGTGGACTTCCTGAGCAGCTCATGCTCTGATTGGAGAATGGGGTGCGGGGGCAGGGACTGGCTCCAAGAGGTGCTCTAGTCTAAGAAAATAAACACTGGTATTCGAGAAGGACATAAACAAAATCAAAGACTTGTCCTTAATAATTAATTATAGATTCACCCACCATGACTTTCCAATTCCTTCTTGAGTCTAGGTACATTTTTAGTCTTAAATACTTCTCTGGTCAGGTGTGGTGGCACACTCTCATAATCCCAGCAGCTCAGGAGGCTGAAGCAGGAGGATGGCAAGTTCAAAGCCAGCCTCAGCAACTTGATTACTTCTCAGAGGCAGGAGCTCAGTGAGTGTACTGCTTGCTGGCAAATACAGGTGATTTTTCTCTAACTTTAACTCTCTGAATCTTCAAGGTGAGGTGTGGGGGGGGTGCAGTTGGAGAGAAGGGCGGTCATTATTTCCTTTCAGTACTTGGGTTTGGTGGCAGGTTCCACTTTCTCCTCTTCCTACCAGGCGTGACAGTATGGAGTTCAATCATATTCCCTCTGGAGTTTCCATTTTGTTTGGATGGTGGTGAGTTACAATAACAATAGTATGTTCCAGTCCTCTCAATTCTCCCAGTACAGTACAGACTTTTGGCCATTTCACATGGTTTCTGCCAGAAAACTAAATTCCAAACAGGTGCAGCCCTGCTGATTAGCATTATAATAGATTGTAATTACTTAACAAGCCCATATATACCCAGAGGAACTAGGAAAGAAATGTGTTTTGCCAAGTGTAGCTTTTATTTATGTAAAATACTGCAGGCCTGCTCTGGAGTTCTTGTAGGCAATGTGAAACCCCTGTGAGCTTCGTCTACACCGGCTTCAATGAGCTCTGTGAGTTCAGGGGCTGCCATTTGAAATTTCATTTCTTGTCACTTTGAACTACAACAGCTTTTGTATCTAACACCCTGATGCGAATTTAAACTTGATTTAAAACTCTGTAAATGAGGACATGTGGGCTTATTTTCCTCTCTCCCCTTACCACAGCATGGACACCCAGGCCATGGACACCCAGAGGACACACAATTCCTGCCTTAAGAAACTCTGGACTTGATGGAAATTCTTCAGCTTGGTGCAAATTGCCACACAGACATTCCCTCACAAGGATGTCTTTGGGAATCTCACAGACTTTTATAAAATATCCTTTTCTTCCTCCTGCTTACTTCTTTCAACTGTGCAGAGGGATCATTTAAGGAATCTACTTAACTGCTTATCATGCGGTCTTCTCAACTCCATGTTGTGTTTTTATGCTTCCCAGAGGAAGGAACTATGCCATACACAACATTTTTTTTTTACCAAGTCCCCAATATCTACCATAGTGCTGGATCACAGTGGGTACTAGGTACATATTTACTTGATTAAATTCATTCATTCATTCAACTGGATGCTAGGCAGTATTTTAGATGCAAAGAGGACAGCAGTGAAAAAAACCCTCTACATTTATAGAACTCCTGTACTGGTGTGAGAAATACAAAATAAAGATGAATAAGAAAAATATGTAGTATATGAGATAGAAATATGAGATAAGGAGAAAAAACAAACTTGGAAAGGAATATATAAAACGTTCTGGAACAGGGTGAAATTTTAGATAGGATTGCCAGGAAACACCTTCCTGAGAAAGTAATATTTGAATAAAGGCTTGAGCCATGAAGCTATCCGGGGAAGGAACATCTAGAAATAGGAGATGGAAAACCATAAACACTGAGCAGAAGCATGGTAAAGGTATATAAGGGTGTCGTGTGGGCCAACATGGTTAGAGAGGAAGGAGCAGGCTGAGGATTGTAGGTGACAAGGCCTGAGAGATTGGATCAGGAGGCCTGCCTGGTTGGTCCCACAGATTATGTTTTTGGGGTTTATCTCCTGAGGGATTTTCTGACAAAGTTGGGGCAAGATGGAATCAATTTGGAGGCAGTTGAGTTAATCCAGGTGTGAGATGATAGCAACTGGACCACAGCGGTATCAGCAGAGACCGGGAAAATAATCAGATTTGGGATTTTTTCAGACACAACAGATGTTGCTCACAGATTAGTTAAGGCAGGGGGGAGGTGGGGGTGGTTGAGAATGTCAGGCATCAAGGGTAGCTCTTCATGGCTGTTGGTCTGGACAATTGGAAGAATGGAGTTGCCATTTCTTGACATGAAGGAGATTAGCTTAGATTGGGGAGAGGGAAATTAGGCATATATTTGACATATTGTGTTCAAGATGTCCTTTACACAATCAAATGGCAATGATGAGAAGGCAGACCCACATATGAGTTCTAGAGTTCAAATGGTGGTACAGGCTAGAATTAGGAATTTAAAGTTGACAGCATTGAAAATGGACTTAAGTGCTTGAAATTTGATAAAATTAGTACAGTAAAATCAAAAACATCAGCTCCAAAATATTCCTACTTCCAATTACTTATATGCTTCAATAAATAATTAACTTTTGTCCACAATGAACACCATTCCTAGACCTTCCAAAACAATCTCATTTCAAGAAATTCAATTATTTTCAAAAAAGCAATTTGCTAAGTGTAACTAAATTAAATTTATTTTTAGACTACGTAAGACTTTTCTTATAAATACATTCACAAATCAAGGGGGAAACTATCTTTCACTGGAACATATGTTCAATTTAAGATTCTAAATCTATGAACACACCCACATAACTCTTCAAATATTAATAAAACTGCTGAAATGTTTTGTGGCCAGATCCTTTCCTTAGAGTTTTACAGAGGTTCCTTATGGAATTCTCCCCTCAAATCTAAGAGCAAGAACTGTTAGATTCCCATTTTGCCGATGAAGAAACAAGTTTAAAGGGGCTAAGTCACATGACCAAAGTCATACACCCAGTGAGTGGTAGAGACATCCTATAGTTACAACCCACTGATCCAAGGAGACAGGTTCACTGAGGAACCGAAGATCTCAAATATTCACTAAATCCTCTTGGTGTCAAAGATACAAGAAAAGAAACAGAATACTCGGGTAAAACTTGACTGCCCTAGAGACCTCAGGCTATCTCGAACCTTTTAACTCTAGGGTCCCAAGGCCAGAAGTCTATCTTAGATAGCACTGGGCCAAGAGCTAACCCTTAAAGGAGTGTTAAATAACTATGTATGAAGAGGAGCAATATTGAATTAGATAGAAAGAATTGTAAGAGTAGAGAAGGGAGAGATCTATAGAATCTCAGCAGCTGGAAGACAAACTCTAGGTATAGGTGCCCATAAAGGGTTCATGGATGGACCATCTCCAGCCTTTGCACATAACCTCTGCAGATCCTTCCAGCTTCACTCTGTCTAAAAGAAGATGGAGGTTTTCCTAGACCTCTTAGGATTTCCCCACAAATGTCCTGAAGAAAGAGAGATACCCTTGAACAATGTATATCAACTTGTTGTATGGTTCCCATCAAAAGGAGACTTACCAGGAAGCCTCTTTAATGGCTGCCTGCATCCCCAGGTTCCACCCAGAGCATGAGAACCAGAACACCAGGGCTGTGCCCAGGCGTTTGTTTTGTAAGAATCTCCCCAAGTGATTCTGAGAAGCCAAAGGGGAGGCAGCCCTATTTGGGGTAGAAGAGTATCTCCTGGAATAAGCAGGCACAGGATAACTTTGAGAGAAGCCTTGTTCATGGGCTGCTTCAGAAATTTGCAACAGAAACACTTTGTATACTATCCTCCTGTTTCTCAGAGCAAGCAGGGTCCGAGCAGAATTCCAAGGACAGCTCACTAAATATGCAGATTCTTAGTGATAGTCCCAAAACACGGAATCAACAGCTCTGAAAGTGGGGTCCTTATACTTTTATAGTGATTCTTATGCACACCCAAATCTGAGTAGTATTATTATCTAGTTCTTAGAAAACCTGACCCAATGGAATGGTGTTTTAATGGATTCAGCTTCAAGAACCAGCAAAATCTTTCCTTCTCTTTGTAATGAGTTTTCTCTAAAGCAACCACCTTGTCATCACACCTGAAAAGTCTTCTCATTATGTGACAAATAATTACCTCAGCCTGGCTTTTAAACATTCTAGAATCCACCTCGGTTTTCTAAACTTTCTCCTACTTCAGTGTTTCAAACTACGGCCACCTATCACTAATGATGTCAAGAGGCACCTGGGATGAACTGCTTTTCCTTTTATTTTAGAGCCATATTTGTTTCAAAGTGAACAAAGAAAAATTACAGCTACAAAATCCAAACCTGTGATTTCATGATGAATAGTAGGACCCAAGAAAAGACAAAGAAAAGATAAGAAAAGAATTAATTGGTTAAACTATTTAAAAATAGCACAGGTGCTACTCAAATAGAGTCTCAAATCTGAGAAACCTTGTCCTGCTTGGTCCTAACAGGTACCCGCAGTTTCAGCCCTGCTTGTCCATTCTTCGATCCAAACCACAGATTCTCCCTGCCTGTAGTATAGCAATGCCCATGCCCAGCACACTATCTCCAATTACAGATATTTCTTTAAATGTTACCTACCCTTTCGTGCTTGCTTTCAGGAATCCTGAATTCTTCCAGCTCTCCCAGCACACTCCCTTTTTGAACTTGTTTAATTTACTTAGGGTACCACTCATTTGGAACCTAATTGCTACTTAAATGTCTATATGTATCTATCCTTAGTGTTAGTTCCCAGGAGAAATGCAAGCCCATGAAGAGTAACCCATAGCTTCCCTACCTCTGGATTAGCTACAATGTTAAACTCCCCTGGTGGGATCTGAGCACAATAAAAGAACTGGTAGAACACATGAGAACTGAAGGATAGTAAAGTGAAACAGACATTATTACCTCATGTACATATATGACTGCATGAACCAATGTGATCTTATAATACGTACAATCAGAAAAATGAGAAATTATACTCCATTTACATATGATTTATCAAAATGTATGAATGCATTCTACTGTCATGTACAAGTAATTAGAACGAATTAAAAAAAAAGTGCAACTAAATAAAATATTCTGCCACATAGACAGAAGCAGCCCTTTCTTGCTCTCCACACCCCCTAACTATAGGCCAGACTTCTTTTTTTTTTTAAAGACCATATTAAATATATTCTATACAAGAAAAAGCACATATATAGCAAGAACACACTAGAAGTGGTTCATCTCTTCATCCCTGCCAATGAAGGAGTGCAAAGGCATGACTTCAGGAAATTCTGCCCAAAGATGTGAATCTGTGGGTGTGGCTTGCATGATGGGGATAGGAAAGGTGGCCTTGTCAGCCTACATGCATCTTGTCTCTGTTTCCAAAGGCCAGTCACCTCGGCCCATGCAATCCATGTTCAGTCTGAAGGAACCAGAGTAGTCACAGCATCCTGTCCCAAGTATTTTAATCTGTCCAATATCTGTCTTACTTCACACTTGCTATAAGGCAAAAGAGATAACGATTTTGAAAGCACTTTAAGTTATCACACACAATAAAAATGTCAGAGACACAGCAAATGAATCTGTAGGGAGAATAAATAGAGGAGGCCAGACAAGCTGTTCCTCCCTTAGGCAAGCAGTAAGCATGAGGAGGAGAGAGCCTAACTTTCAACCCACCTGTGCTTGCCATGTGACCTTGATACCCACTTAGTTACTCTGGAACTCCATGTCCTTGTCTATAACACCTGCCTGTGCACTAGACGATCTGGTCTGTGGCCAAACACAGGACAAATTTGAAAACCTTAGAGAATGACAACCAATTGATGCTTTGCTAGAAGTGCTGATGGGGGGATGGGGTATCCTGCTGCACCTCAAGTTTGTGGCAGACCCCAGCATCACAGAGATTGCTCTCCCTTCAACTGATAACCTGTTTTGCGGATGAACCCAGACCTGCTCTCTGCTCACTGTGCACCTTGTCTGCATATCCTCGAGAAGACCCCCGTCTCCTCACTACCACAGGCAGGTTTTTAGTGTTGAAGTCTGCTTCTAAAATTAGTTATTCGTTCAGTCCCCACCCCCACCCCGCCACCAACATGCACTGCTTACAGGAGTAAAAGGACCAAAGGCCATATGTAGAGAGGAAATGGGGAATGGGAGAGGGGGTAGAAGGGAAGAACATCTGTGAAATGCAGTAGAATGGCACTGAATTCTCTGGGATTCCATAAAGGTCTGCCTGCTTTCTGAAGTGAAAGCCACAAATCTCCTAGGGTTGTACTGGTGTGGCTAATTGGAGCTTCCCTGTAAGTCCTGTAACCATGGTTTCAGGCAGGCTACATCACAGTCAGAGCATAAGAAGAGCAGGCTTTTTCCTATTTTCCCCCTAAAACTCTATGTCCTTCAAAAAACATGTAAGGCGATATGCCAAGGGGGTTCATATGCAACCTCTGACCTCTAGGATATTCAGGAAGTTGGCTGTTTTTCAGTAGAAAAGTGATTCCTCTATGTCTTCATGAGGCTCAGGTAACTTTCTGTGTAGACCAAAGAATCTTGAAAACATATTCATCCAGAGCAACCCTTGTCCTAGGTGGAAACATGTAACAAAACTGAAAATACAGAAACTCATCTTCTAATTTAACACCTCCGCTTCCAGAGGAGCTTAAAAAAAAAAAAAAAAAAAAAAAAGCTTGTTCTCTCTGCTTGTCCAAGTGCCAAAATTGAATCTATCTAGTTTACATTGACAAGACCGATTTCCAAGTTCCTAATATTGAACAATGTAATCAATTAACAATTAACTCAGTCTCAGAAATAGTATTTTATCCCACCATATCCTGACAATCAAAACAAGGAAACAATCTAACTTTAAGATTCAAAGCACTGACTTCCATGAAAACACAACATTCTGGATGAACGGGCAATGAATTGGGCAAACCAAGCTCCACTAATGTTTGGGGACTCTAGAGAGGCATCCTGGAGAAGAATACATTTTTTCTTTGTATGTCAGAAGATGAGCTAACCACCATGCAGTAGAATAGAAACAAGCAAGCTTCCTTCTGGAGGGAAAAATAAAGCAACTCCTCACTAGCAGGACAAAGCCAGGACGTGCAAGAAACCTTCAGTCTGAGCTCCACGTGCCTCTCCAAGGACGGAGGGACCCACCCACACACAATCGCTCCGAACCAGCCCACCACGCGCCTGCAGAAGGCGCCAGGTCCTCTGTCAACCTTCAGCACCAGCGGCAGCGGCACCGGGCTCTCCCAACTTGCAAGCCCCCTTCAGTACCCTCTGCCAGGAGGGCACAGAGCGGGCAGAGGGCTATATCCTCTTTCCATGTCCCATCTTTCTCACTCCAAGGTCTATTTCTTCCCAGCTACGAAGTGAAATGTGCCCTTCCAAGGAAATTTGAGACGTACATGCACACACCCCAGTCGCCAACCGAGAAGACCTATGTCCAATGCCTAGGCAGCCAGTCTTTCCCCGGGACCCCAGGGCCAGGTTCCCGTACGGGGAGCGGCCGGACTCACCCAGTCCTCGAAGTGGCGGCTCCCGTTTTGCAGCAGCTCCTCAAACTGGATGGTGCAGTTGGCCACGAAGTCATCGTAGCCGATGGGGGCATCGTGAAAGACGGCCAGCTCGATCTTGCGCCCATTGCACACATCCGTGACGAACTCGTCGTGCCAGGCCGGACTGTTAGTCTTCTGTTTGGTGGCGGTTTGGCCGATGCGCGAGTCGTCCACGTTGAGGGCGATGTAGGGGTCGAGAAGGAAAGTCTGCGGCCGGGGTCCCACCGCATGGCGCAGCGACCAGGCTGTGGGCTTCAAGCTCACGGCCTCGCAGATTTTGATCTTAAGAAGGCCATTGAACACTACCATGGTCGGGGCGAGGAGTGGGGCCCGGGGTCACTCCGTCCGCCCCGAGGGCCGGAATGAAGAACAGACCGCGGGCGCTCTGAGCCACGGGGACTCCTGGGTCCCCTCTCGCTCCACCCCACTCACTCCCTACACCTTGTGGCGTTGCACCCTGGCGCCGGCGATTCTCAGCGAGTGCATGTATTTCCTCGCCGGGTTCCTAACGGAAAACAGGGAGGGGGGGAGAGCCAGGAGACGTCCGTGTTTGGAGCAAGTCTCTCCCCCCCTACCACCAGCGGCACCTCCAGAAGAGAAGAGGAGCTGTGGGCTCCACTGCAAGCCGCGGGGGCTGCCTCGCCGCCTCCCTGGCTCTCCGGGTCCGGGTACCGGGAAGCGGGCGCCGCGCCCGGCGCTTACCTACCTTTCCGAAACATAATCCCCGGGAAATTTCGACTCCGGGAGGGGGGAGGGGGCGGTAGGACGGGGCGGGGACGAGAACCGGGGGCGCAGATTTCAACCCGGATCCTCTTCGCCCACCCAGCGCCTGCCTCTGACCGCGCGGGGCGGGGGGTGGACCGAGGGATGTGCAGTCTATCCGGAGGGATGCATGTCGAGAGGAAATGGTCCTCCTCGGAGCCAAATTTTTAAAAATCCACAAGCCACACAGCCAGCCCGGCCGCCGCCTCCTGGGCGAAGCAGAGCGGTGCCGCAGCCGGCGATCCGGAGGCGCCAGGAGACCGGAATCTTACAGTCGCGCGGGCTCGGGAGTCGGGTGGCCGCCGTTCGGGCTTGGGGCGCAGGCCGGCACCCGGCGGTGCGCAGCGCGGCGGCGGGGCCGGGACTGCGACTCGGCGCGGCCCCACCTCCTGGGCGCCAGCGCCCGCCCGCCGCGCTCCCGGCGTCCCAGCTCTCGGCTGCCGCTCGCTCGCTGCCCGCCAGCCCGCTCTCCCCCGCGGTCTCTTCTCCCTCGGTCGGTGCGCGAGCGAGTCTCCCTCCCTCTAATGCAGGAAATGCGCAAAAGACGTCAGTGTGTGAGTGTGTGTGTGTGTGTGTGTGTGTGTGTGTGTGTGTGCACGCGCGCGCGCGCGCGTCAGTGTTTAGGGAAATAGAAAGTTTTGCCGGTTGGGGGAGCAATACGGGAAAAGTGAGCTGAGGAGAGAACAGCAAAGCGCGGGCCAGCCTGCCTGGGTCGAGCCGGCGAGCCGGGGAGCCCGGCGGGTACCCTGAGCGGAACCCCGGGGAGTGGCGGCATAGGGGTGCGGGAGCGAGAGCCGCGAGCTCTGGATACGTCATTTTGGGTCTCCACCGGGAGACGACCGGGCCGCGCATTTCTGGTGGACTCTGCAGCCAACTCTCTAAGAGTTGGGGATAGAGGAGTGGCGGGGGTCGCGTTGCCCGCAGAAGACTCGGGAACCTCCCATAGTCCTGCCCTACTGGGGCAATGGCTGGCCAGAAAAGCCTGCGAGTATTGACCTGTCATTCTGTCCCGGGACGCTCAGCTCCCTGGCAGTGGGGGAGGGGCCCAGGGAGGGACGGGCAAGGCTCGTGTGAGTTTTTAAACTCGATTATTGGCTCTTCCGCTTGTGTGGGGAGCGCTGTCCCCTTTGGGATCTGTCCTGGACCTCTCTGGGTGCGAGAACTTGACGAGGGAAAGCTGGGTAGAACCCCGGCCAGGCCCGGTTTGGGTGTCTGTTTATATTTACGAAGTGTGTTTTCCTCTTACGCTGGACCCTGTCTATGGCTCTAAGGGGGACCTAGGCTCTGATTAGTGCGCTGACAGCCGGCGTCCGGGCTTTGGGAAAGCGAGGCGCGCTCTCCTGGGGGCGAGTGGCGGTGTCCCTGCTAATTTCCTCCGTAACCTTTAAACTCTCGCTGGAAGCCGCCGCGGCGGCTGGTCACGTGAGGCGAGCCCTGGGCTGTTGGGGAAGAATTTCCTCCGCGGGGAGCCGGGGCAAGGAACGGCCCCGCGCCGGGAGACTGGGAACCTGCGAGGGAGGGGCAGAGAGCGCCCAGGCCTGGGGTGCGGCCCAGCTGGAGCTGCAAGGCTGCGGCGGGAAGAGGTCGACCTGGGAGCTGCAGGGCTTTGAGAGTGGAAAAAGAAACCTCCGCTCTTGCCCTCTGCCAAGTCAAGTCCCAGAGTTTGTAGTGATAGTAGTAAACCGAGTGTTTATCTGGCGGATCTGATTAGTGTAGACCAAAATTTCAAACCTGTCTCCCGATCATTTTTTTCCTCAGTGGAAAAGGTTATCATTGCTTGTGTCTTAAAGGCTTAAAGACGAAGAAGGCTGCCCGTTGGAACAACCGGATCCACACATAGTACAACATACAGCCTCCCCAAAATCATCAGAAGAGTCCCAAGGCCATCTGGGAGTTCCTCCAGCCCCAGAGGAGCACACAAAGTAGACACCTGCAGTCACTACCCGAGAGCTTACTAGTAGTTCTTAGATCTGACTCTGTTGCATGGGGTAGCTGAGTAGAGATGGTGATAAAATGCAGTCTTGGGGACAACTAAAATTGTTCACACGCCAAAAGTCAGGATTTTAAAGTGTGCCTTACATGGACACTTCCACCAGCTGGAGGTGTAGTATTTTAAAACATCAGTTTGACAAAACACTAGCAGAGATATCTCATTGCTGTTTATTTTCTCATTTCTTTGATCATTGGAATTTTTCTTCCTTGCTTCTCAATTCTACCATTGTATTCTTCCTGCCCTTACTGGAGATGGAATCCAAGGAATCCCCTTACCTACCTCCCCAGCCCTTTTTAGTTCTGATTTTGAGACAGGGTCTCACTAAGTTTCTAAGACTGGCCTAGAACTTGCAATCCTACTGCCTTAGCCTCCAGAATTGGGGAGATTACAGGTATGTGCCATACATCTCCTCCCTTTCCACCACTGAGCCCAATTTTCCATCTTCTTGTGGAATGCGATTGAAGGTAATGGCACATAAGGCTTGATCTTCTGAAAATGTATTCAGGAAGCAGGGCCAGCAGGAAAATGAGCTGCGTGAGATACTTTTCAAGCAGGCAAAATTTAAAGAGTACCAATAAACACATTAATCAAAGTAAATAATTTTAATGTAATTTTTAAAATAAAAAGGTAACATTTCAGGATGAACAGACTATCCAAATCTTAAATAATTTTAAAACTACACTAAAATACTCTTTCTATTGCTGAGTTTATTGGCACCTATTAAATTTTATACCGGACCGAATGCTTCATTTGCTTCACCCTCATCTTGGCTCAGTTGAGAAATCTTGAATGCCAAAAATTTATTTAGTTAGGAATCCTTGACAAGTTGGTATTTCATACTGTCTCTCTAACTCACTCTGGCAGGTCCTATCTTACATACAAACAGAAATACATGGGATTTAAAAACCTTGACATAAATCCTTCCTCTTTTGTGTATTAAACAGAAAGTAAGTTTAGAATTAAGGACATACTGAACTTGAACCTTTTGCATGTGTTTGTTTATTTTTTACAAAGGGATTCTTCCTATTTATGCTGGTCCTTGGCTATGCCATTCAGGGGAGCATCAGCTCTGAACAGCATTGCTGCCCAGGTAAGACCCCAAATGTATTAAATAGGGTCTTGTTGCCATCTCAGTGACTATCTTAAAACAGATAACCAACAAACTTCCAACACAACTGGGCAAGGTTACAGAAAGGTGACACCACCTCTTAAGAGGCTGTTATCCATGTGGGTAATCAGACTGCAATTCTCAAAGGCAACCAATACCAGTCTCCTTTTCCATTACAATTTTTAGGGGTACATAAAGACTTTACCAAACAAAATGCCTGCTTTTTAATATTTACATTAAAAGGGAAAATACCCATATTCTACATGTAAACACTGCTTGTTTCTTACCCTTATTACATTCTTATTTCTAAATAAATATCATACCTTCCCACTGTCAAACTTGACCAAATGAAAATATGTATTCTCCAGGAGTATCACGGACATTCCCTTATGTGGTGTTGTTGGGGGAAAATCTTAAGTTCACCTAAAGGGAAGGCAACTCTAAAATAGCCCTCTGCTCCAGATTTCATATGAAAAGAAAAACACACCCTTGCAGGGGGAGACTTAGAATGTAAAATTCCAACCAACGATTCCTACCTGCTTCATCCTTCTTTTGACCCCTGTACAGTGCTAAAGGATAGGACAGTAGTTGGGGTATACATTGCGTAAGATGCCCTTTGGGTTCCAATAATGGCCTCCTTATTCCATAATCATTGAGAGAGAGAAGAAAAATGTAAGAATGCAACAAAGATGATCAAGAGGGGGCCTCTCTCCTTTTGAAATTAGTTGATGGGAAAAGGATTGATAGAGCAGCAAGCATGCGCAGGGCAGTGTAACCAATGTTGCAGTAGATCCAGGGATCAGAGTGGCATCTGTTGCCTGGAGAAGCTTAAGAATATATCATCTAAAAGGTCCTTTGAGCCCGGAGTTCCTCCAGCTGCAAAAAAATGTGGGATGGGCATTGGCGGCAAAGGAAGCAGAGTGTGCAGGGCAGATAGGAAAGGCTGTGGCTATTGGGGAAGAGTAAGGGACCAGTTGAACCTGGCTTTGTGGCAGGTAGTAGTGGGAGATGAGGTAGGTTGGAATCAGATAGTTGAGGTCTGCTAGGGCCTTCAGATTGTGTTTCCTGGAGAGACACTGAAACTTCTGGTGGGCAAGCAGCATAACAATATATAAAAAGACAACTTTGTGACAGATGGATATTTTTCTCTTTTGTAATTTTTTCCTTCAACAGACTTACCTCAAAATAGGGTGTTAGAGAGAAAGAAGATTCAACTCAGAAAATGATTTATACTCTGATAAGAAGAAAAAAAAAAATGAAACAGTCTGTGGATATTGTTTAGATCAGCTAAAGGCAACCAGGAAGGGGGAGCTGGAACCCAGAGCAGCGTGTTAATATTCATGCCCCGGCTGCTGTGCTGGTTGTTGCCATTTATAGAATGTTAATGGGCCTCTGTGAAGGTCTGCCTGGTCAGGGTCTATCAGACATTCCTCACATGCTCCATTGAACAGAATTCAACCACCTGGACCATGGGATGGAATGTGCAGCAACACAATGACAGAGCCCTGCCAGCCAGGCCCAGCTCAGCTCCCAACTCTTTCCCAGGCCCACCTTCCATTGCTGGCTTTTGTCTGGACTGCCGTGACTTCTTATTTTGGCCCCATCTCTGCTCTGAACTCTTTTTCAGTGACTCAGAGGTCAAGCTTCACTTACACCTGCAAGGAGACCAAGGGATCTGAGGTGGCTCCACAGAGATTAAAGATGGAGGAGATGGCCTGGAGCCCTTCTTTCCTCAGTTCTATGGACTGTGAACCCCACTCTCTAGGACACCAGAGGGAAATAACATCACATATATACTCTTCTTTAGTTAGCTGCTACATTGTGTCTTAGGACCTTTAACTACATATATAATCCAAGGGTCTTTACTAAGTACCTGCTACGTACAAGCTATGAGGGCAGGTGCTCGGGAGGATAAGCAGATATTGAATAATTCCTGCTCTAGTCAGGAAGGTAAATAGATCAATTCAGTCAGTCAGGTATTAGTTGGGGTTGGTCCTTCATTAGTCAGGATTGGTAGGACATGTTGCTATAATAAGCTGTCCACAAATCTCAAAGTCTTGAAATGACAAAGGTTTCTTCTCAGATGCTGGGAATTCTGCCCCACCCCAGCATCATCTTTGCTCCTGTGTCCAAGCTGACCAAAGACTCACCATTTGGAACACAGCTGGGGGTAAGCAGAAAGCAAAAGAATATCTGGACAGTCTTAGGCAATTCAATAGTCTCTTCCCCTCCAAATGCTAAATATCTGTTGCTTGCTAGTTGTTAGCTAGAATCAGTCACATGACCCCTCTACCCCAACCACCAGGGAGCTAGAAAGTTCTACCATCTTCCAGGGCAAGGAACCTAGAGTATTTGGTGAGTAGCATTGGAGATTGCCATAGAAACCAATCTCAAATGACTGGTGCAGAAAAATAAATCAAGGTGGCACACAGCAAATGACAGATAAAGGTCCCTGTCAGAAAGTGATGTAGAAATTCAGTAGGAACAATGATTATAGTAAGAGTGGGACTGTCTGATCCCCAATGGCCCTGGGCCACTGCATACAAAAGACTTCAGGTGACATGGGGAATCCTACGCAGTCTCAGAACTAGCAATCACCTACACTCCTTTCTCTTCTCCTTCACATACCGAACCTTAAAGGACCTGCTGACCCTTAAAGTCATGTCAGAACCAAGACAGCACTAAGGAGGCATTTAGATGCAACAGAACAGAGAAGTTTGTTATACTCTACAGGATCTGAGAGATCACTTGTCTATATTCTTATTGTTATTAAATTTCTCTATTAAATTAGGAATATGAGACCCAGAGAAGTTAACTGGCTTGCCAAAAAAAAAAGAAAAGGAAAAAAAAAAAGAAAACAATGCTAATGCTAATAATTAGAGATCGAAACCCAAATCTTATACCTCCTAGTTAAATTTACTACTTTTTTTCCATTGTCCGGCTGGAACCAACACAACACCATTTAGTAATGATAACTTCAATTGCATAATTTCTTAGAAAGAAAATTTCTACAAATCCAAGGTCCTGGATTTAATTTTGCTTCCAAATTAAACTGAACTTATCTCAGTACAATATGATAATACTTATAATACTATATCTATCCCATGTACCACAACAATAATAATACAATTATAATAATTCTCAGGAGGACAATGATATTGATAGTTCTTCCTTAAGTCATTTTGGTGATAAGAATCTTTAAAACAAGAAAGAACCTATGATTTCTCAACTTCTATATTTTTGCATCTTGCCTCCTAACACCAGCATATGTATTGATGTATTTTTGGCATCTGGTGTTATGACACCTGTACAGTGTGTAACAGCTTCTCCCACAGGCTATGGATATTTTATCAATACAGAATGACTGACCTGAATGTTCCCCCTAGGTCATGTGTCTCTAGCACATTCTGGACATTTGACTAATTCATTTCTATTTCTGATTCACATTTCAGCATTAACAAGTTGGGACTCAAGGGCAGGGAATAGTGCCCTTTGTCACTGATAACAAGCATTTAGACATAACAAAATGTAAGGCTAGGACTGATTAAATCCACAAGGTCTATTGCAATAAATACTGGAGGCAGGGTGCCAAATGCTTCCCTCTTCTAAGGTTCAAATCCTCTGTGAACCAGGTATTATTCCCCTACCCGAATATATAGCCTTCCGTCCAGAATTCTCCCACATCCTCACCCTTACTACGCCGCAGAGCTCCTACCTCCTCCTACTAAACCATGACAGTTATTTGGAACTTGTCTAAATTCTGCCACTTCTCTGAAAGGGCTTCAGGTTTGGAGACCCAGCATGACTCTTCTTGACACTCTTAAATTTTATCTTGGATATACCAAAATAACAATATAATTATAATAATTCTCACGAGATGATTATATTGATGAGTTCTTTAAGTTGTTTTGATAAGGGTATTTAAAACAAAAAGACTTCATTGTTTTAGTGACTTTGTGTTCTAGCAACGTTTTGAAATATAAAGAGTGTCACAAATGGCCCTCTCGTCGGTCTTCCCTAGCTCGTCCAAATGAGTGCCTTGAGATGGTTGGCCTCTTCACCCAGAGTCAACCCCAGTCAGGGTAGCTCAGTCCCTGGACCGCAGCTCTGGCCTGCCGCGGGTTCCCAGCTCCGCGAGCCCACAGCGCCCTCTGGCGGAATCGAGCACGCGGGCCCAGTGCTTCACTGGGTTCTGACAGCCCCCGCGCTCTTGGCTCCCTGCGCGACAGAGGGTTGACCCTTCCCAGCCTTACTCTGGCGTGGTTCTCTGTTATAGCTCCCAGACCCTCTCAGGTCGCTGCGGTCCAGGCCAGCGCCGGATAGAGAAGCGAATAGAGACTTGGGTCTAAAGGAGGGTCTAGCGAGTCTAGTATCTTCGGTTTAGCAGCCTGGACTTATTTGATACCTGTCTGAATCCTTTCATTTCGCAGAGCCAGGAACAGGTGGTAGATAGTCCCTGTTTATCTCCCTGGAGGAGGTTTTGAAAGGGACAGCTGCTAGGCTCTGAGCCAGGAGAAGAGAAAGCAACTGGGAAGGAGAGGAGTATGAGCGGGGCCGTGGCCTCAGAAGATTTCTGAAAGCCCTGGAGTAAAAGCACAGCAGACCTAGGGAGAAGGGACAGGAGACAGACACAGGGCATTTGGATATCATGACCACAGGGTCAGAGGGTAGGCGATGGACAGGGGACTCATTTACTCAGCCTCATTCAAGCTATGTGACTTATCCACCCTCTGGAAGTTTTATTTTCTCCAATGTGGACATAGTAGTAACACTGTATAGAACTGTCCTGAGGATTAGTGGACTATCCCGAGCGAATCATCAATTGATGTGCCCTGCACATATAGAATCACATGATAACTTAGCAGCCAAGGGATTAAGTCTGGGGAAGACCACAGAGCTTGGGACTTGATCCGCATGCCCACCACAAGTGAAGGACAAATGCAGTCAGCAACAGCTCGTTCTTTGCAAACACCGTGCTAAAGCCAGGCCTGGTGACACCCTCCTGTAATCCCAGTTACAGGAGGCTCTGGCAAGAGGATGTCAAGTTGGAGACTAGCCTGGACAATTTAGCAAGGCCCTGTCTGGAAATCAAAGCTAAAAAGGGCTGGAATCTAACTCAGTGATAAAATGCCTCTAGGTTCAGTTCCCAGTATTAAAAACAAAAATGCTGTGCCTAGAGTCTTTTGTTTGTTTGTTTGTTTGTTTTAATAACTAGGCTTCTCAAAGTGAAGAACTCTGTTCTTATCATTGTATTGGAGTAACAGTCCATCTATTTGGCAGTTAAATCCATGCTGGGTTCAAAAAAAGTCAATGAAGGAGTTATGGCCCAGGTGTTCCAGAAGCTAAAACTTGAAGGTAAAGAAATTCTAAAGCTCTCCAGAGAGACCACAGAGACCAATTTTGTACTTTTTTTTTTTAACATTTTCAACACCACTGAATCTTCCTTTCTTTTTTTTTTTTTAATATTTTTAGTTGTAGATAAGTACAATTCCTTCATTTTATTTATTTATTTTTATGTGGTGCTGAGGATTGAATCCAGTGCATCACGCATGCTAGGCAAGTGCTCTACCCCTGAGCTACAACCCCAGACCAACTCTGTACTTTTCTTAACTTGATACTTTAGGTCAGCTCCTGAAGCAGAGGGTAGAATCCCAGAAGCCATATGTTGGGGGTTTACTCACTACCAAACCCGACTGTCACTTAGGAAGGAAGAAAGGGTGAGCGTCACTCATCCATCCCACCAGTCATCCTGGAAGCAGATCCCTCCAGATCAGCCACCCCACACCTGGTGCATCCCTCAGCCCTGCTTCTCAGGGACTCCGCTCTGTACGTCGCCCCTCACTTTTCTTCAACCTCTTCCCTTCTACCAGCTCTTTCCCCTCAGTTAGTCTCATCTACCTCAAATTAAATATTTTTAACCTCTCCTCACCTCACATTTCTCCCTCGCTACCACTCAACACTCTTCTCCTCCCCAAACTTCTTACATGTTATTTATTTTCACTATCTCCACTTTCTTCCTACCCACTCCTTCCTCAGCCCACGCTATTGGGCTCACTGAAACATCACTCACTTCCACCCTGCTAAAACCCTTTTTTGTCGTCTTTACCTTATTTAACCACTCTCTGCAGCAAATGATGCAACTCTACCTCCCTCCTTGATGTGCTTTCTTCCTCTGGTTTCCATGACATCTGAGCTCTCCATGTTTTCTTCCGACCTCTTTGGCTCCTTCTATTCCGTTTCTTTTGTTTTCCTCTTCCCCTGCCCATCTCCTAAAGGCATCATTGTATGGGTACATTGCCAAATGCTAAGACAATAATGCACCAGTTTTCTGGATGAGTTGTCAAGCAAGTGACCATTAAGAATGCTATGACTTTAAAGGAAGGAGAGATAGATCCCTGTGGCCGGGCATGGCAAGGAAAGGCCCTCGAGGAGGGGAGGTGGGAAAGGAGCGTGGATGGGGAGACAGGTTCAGAGGCGGAGAACAAGGAAAAAGGCATTCCTGTGGAGGGACTTCCCTCGGACTGCACAGAGTTAAAACTAAGAACAATTTTACCCACTGACTATTAAGCATCGCTTTGGAGCCAGTACTTTTCAGGGCAAGACATAAAGAGAAATGCAAGTTGTGAGTCTCCAGTTTGATATTCCCATAAAATGATTGCATAGCAATAAAAGGTGGTGTTTGGTAGAGGCAAATGTGGTAGGACAGATTCGCAGGGGCTTTCTAAAGGTGACGTGGCTCCTGGGCTGCACTGGTCTGTTCAAATTAGGACAGAAACAGTGCTCTTTCACATAGATCCCAAAATGTATAAAAGCTTAAATAAAAGAGATGTTTCTTTATTTCTTACCTATCCATATTGGGTGACTGAACACATTGGGGTGTCCCTAACCATCCCAGGTTACATAATCACCCTGGGGGTTGTCGCCAACGGAGCCATCCACAGAGAGAAAATGACTAAGGGTCACTCATTCTGCTGAATGTCCCCTTCCTGAGGGGCACTAACTGTACCCCACCTCTGGGTCAGGCAGATATCTTTCAAGTTCTTACCTCGGTGAAGGATTTTCTTTTCAAAGACAGTCTTTTCCCTCTCTTTCACTGAACCTGTTGCACTACACCTCAGGTTAACTTTTGATAGAGGAAGCTTTTCCAGATTTTTTTTTGCAAATGCAAACATAAGCTGACCAAGAAAGCAAGGCCAGATGTGGCTGATGCAGGCCTGGTGTTCTTGGAGGGTGGGAAATGAGTATGGAAGGCTCCTCCTAGATCTCAGAGGAAAGGTGACAGTCCTGCTCAGGACGGGGGGGGGGGGGGGGGGGGGGGGTCCTGTTAACCTCTAGGAGTGGCAACTCAAGGCCCTGTACTCTGGGTCTAGTGAGGAAGGAGCCAAAGATGCTGCCCCTGTACCCTACCTGGGTCCTGCACCTGTATTTTCCCTTTGCCAGGACTCCCTGCTCCAACCTCTAAGTCTCAGTGTGGGTAATATGTCTTCTAGAAGTCTCCTTTGATCCCCCAGTAACCCTGAATACATTTCATTTTTTTTTTTGTCACTGCTGATATACTTGATATACTTGTTTGTTTTCCCCTAAAAAATTGCAGCAGCACTGATAAGTTTGATTTTAGGGTCCTCACAATCTTGTATTCCCTCCAAGGTGCTGTTCCTAGTTTATTTTTGTTTTTTGTTTTGTTATTGTTGTTTTCTTTTCTCCTCCTTAAAACTCTTCCTCTCCTGTCTCCTTTATCTTCTCCCCTCCTATCTTCCTCCTTCTGTTCTTCCTCCTTCCTTCCTTCCCCCTCCTCTTCTCCTTCTCCTTCTCCTTCACTGGGGATGGAACCCAGCCCCTTGCTCATGCTGAGTATACACTCTACCACTGAACTATACCCATAGCTCACTGGTCCTAATTTTGTATTCCTCATTTTAAATTCCTTTTCCCACAGAGGGTTCTTCAAAGTGGTTAAGCTTTGGGGCCCATGAAACCTGGGCCACCATGGCCTTTCCCATATTGTTTGTCTGCTCTGAAGCTCATGTTAGAGTTGACTCCCTATTGTGAGCTATTAAGAGGGTAAGAGGGTGGAAGTTTAATCCAATTATGCTGTTTAAATGTGGGACCTTTGGGAAGTGATTAGGATCAGATAAGGAACCCCCTAATAAATACTGGTGGCTTTATAAGAAGTAAGAGAAAGATCAGAGGAGACACACATGTGCTCTGTCTTCTTGCCATGGGATGGCTTCCACCATCTTGGGATTCTGCCAGTGAGAAGGCCATCAATGACAGAAAATGGGCTAAAGTGTAAAACACAACTATTCTGCACACTCCCTGAATCAGGGACCACGTGTGGGATTCGTAAGGGTTATTCCTAGTGTCTACAGCACATTCTAGGCTCCCAATAGACAGTTGTCGGGTAAAAGAATGAAAGGAAGAAAGGACATGCTCATGCTTAGCTGTCACCTGGGAAATCTGATGGCTGGCCTATCCCTTTAGTGCAGCACCTTGTATGAGAGGAATTAGCTTGGACACTTAGTGACTTTGTTCTAGCATCCTGGATAAATTACTCACCTCTCAATGGGCCTTGATTTATTCAAATATAACAGAGTGATAGCAACACCTTACAGAATAACAAGGGGTATTGAATTACTGGTAGGTACAAGACCTGGCACAAGTAGTTCTCAGGAACTGTCCTCCCTCTGGAACATTTCATTTTTCAATTCTTTTATCACCAACACTGACAGCAAATCCTTTCTCGCAAGGTGGTTCCTGGATAATGGGGTTTGTGGGTGGAGGCTTAGAACACAAAGGGATTTTCCTTGGGCCCAACATCCCACTAAGAATGACCCCAAGACTGGGTCTGGGTATCCCCCTATATACTGCTCCTTCTGGGAGTAAAATAAAGGACTGCATGGGAAATCCAAGGAACTTGAATGATAATATAAATACGAATATAAGGAAACAAATGTGACTTGCCAGCTTCCCCATGCAGCTGTGGTAGAGTTTTATAGCCATCTTAGCCCAAAGAGAACCCTAATTGATGTATCTCCCTCATAGGGCTTTTGAGTGGTAATTATCTCTGTCTCACAGAGAAGAAAGAGAGACTCACAGGACATATTGAATCACATGCTTCAAGGGCCTTGGTTGGCAAGCAGCAGACCCAGAACTATGGCCCAGGTCCATGTCCTTGCTGGACCTGGCCTCCTGTCCCTGTCCTTCTGCACAGGATTGACGCGTACACGGCTAAATTCATTCAAGTTCCCTCCCCCGCTCCTTTACCTTGTGAGAACCAGTGTGCATGTCAATGCAAGACATGACCGTGCTGCCACAACACTTACCATGTCATAGCAGTTTTTCTCTGACAGGAATTGAGAGGTGGTGAATGTTTCTCTCATTCTGCTCTCTGCCTACATGTGCCAAAGCTTGAACATTCAGCAAAATAGGTAGGATATGCAAATGAAGGGTGACTGGGAGGAACATTTTACAATTTATTGCAATACAAGTCCCACTATTCATTTATTAAAATATTAGTAATAACAACAACACCAATAATAATAGCTAACACTATTGGTTGAGAACAATGTACCAAGCATTAGTATTTAACAGTTCTTTTAATCATTGAAACAGCCCATTGAAATAATATTACCATATTTATTTGATTCTAAGATTTTTTTTTTCAAAGATGTGTTTTTTAAAAGCATGGATTTTTTTAAAACACTTTTTATAATCTATGACAAGAAAAGTGCTATCATACTATAATTGATGAGGTTTAAAAAAAATCTCTAAGTAGTATAGAAAATTAGGGTACACTTTACAAATGAAGCTACTAAGGTGAAGAAAAACTAATAATGTTCCCAGGTCAAACAGTAAGTAGGCAGCAGAGCCCGGGTTCATAGGGAAGTGGTCCGGCTCCAGAGCCCACTCGTTTGCTTATATTTTTGTTTGTTTTGCAATTTTGGGCATACTGTAAACATCTTCCCTTGCTGTCACCCATAGGTCTGTCCATAAGAAGTCAAGGTCATGATGACTTCATTCTCTGTAAGATAAGTTATATATATTAATTCACACTGCTATTGTTTTAACTGGCACATGTAACTGTGGTTCTATTCTCTTTCATAGCTAACTCTGAATTTAGATACTCCCCAAAGAAAAACAGGCCAGGTTAGATCAGACTGGATGGGGCTGGGGTGGAGAATAGGCATCAGAAATATTTCCTAAGAGAAATTCTACTCCTGTGATGGCTCTGTAGTTCTTTTGGCTTTAAGTTATTTAAACTCTTCCACTGAAGTTTCTTCAACTGTGAAAGGAGGAACTTGTACCTCTCCCAAACTTTTTTTTTTTTTTTTGAAGGGGGTGCTAGAGATTGAACCCAGGGGGTACATCCTCAGCCCTTGTCATTTTTTAATTTTCAGACAGGGTCTCACTAAGTCACTGAGACCTTGCTAACTTGCTGAGGATGGCCCCGGATTTGCAGTCTTCCTGCCTCCACTTCCCAAATCACCGAATGACAGGTTTGTGCCACTGAGTCTGGCCTCCCCAATGTTTTTGATGTGTACCCCTAACATTTTAAACATATGAACACATATCCTTAATTTAAAATCCTCTTTTTATTTACAAAGAATAAAATTTATTTTTGCACATGTGTATTTCTTTGAACTCTCATGCCACAGCCCGAATCAAAATTCAGAATGGTTTTGTCACCCTCGGGAATTTACTCACATTACCAGTTTGTATTGAAACTGTTCCCCCTGTCTACCCTCTGCAATCACTTCTTAGTTCCTTATCCCAATTGTGTTATCTTTGCAGAATCTTATAAATGCAAAAACACAGTATGTAACTTTTTAAGACTGGTTTCATTCAGTAAAAATGTCTTTGAGCTTCATCTGTATTGTTGAGTATATCAATAATCTATTCCCTTTTATTGTCAAGTCATGATTCACTGAATGAATGCACACTTTTCTTAGCCATGCATTAACTGAGGGGCATTTAGGGCATTTCCAGGATTTGGTAATTATAAATAAAGATCTATAAGCATCCACGGATAAACTTTTGTATTGAGCATGTTTTCATTTCTGCCGGGTAAATATCTAAGATGAGATTGCTAGATTGTATGGTAAGAAAACGTTAAACTATATAAGAAAGTAACAAACTGTCTTCAGAGTCTTTACCATTTCACAGGCCTACCAGCAAGGTATGAAAGTTCTAGTTTTTCTGCAGCCTGACCCACACTTGGTATTTTCATGGGATGGTGGTAGTGGTGGTGTTTTTTAGTCATTTTAAGAGGTGTACAGTAACATCTCATTGTGGTTTTAGTTTTCATTTTTCACATAGCTGGTGATTTTGAGCCTCTTTTCATGTGTTTATCTGCCATCTGCATAATTTCTTGGGTGAAATGTTTATTCAAATATTTTGTCTATTTTTAAAATTGTGTGGTTGCTTCCTTATCATTGAGTTTTGAAAGTTTTATACATATTCTGGATACATGTCCTTTTTTGGATTTGCTAAAATTTGATCCATATTTATAGTTTGTCTTTGAGTTCTTTTAGCAATGTCTTTTGAAGAAAAATGTTTTCCTTTTTAAGTCTAATTTACCTAATTTTTTTTCTTTTACAAATTGGCTTTGTACGATATCTAAGAATTCTTTATAAAACTTATGGTCACAATCATTTTCCTAGTTTGTTTGCTTTTTTTTTTTTTTTTTTTTTTTGGTACTAGGGATTGAACCCAGGGGTGCCAGGGGTGCTCAACCACTGAGTCACATCCCCAACCCATTTTTAGAGACTGAGTCTCACTAAGTTGCTTAGAGCCTTGCTAAGTTGCTGAGGCTGGCTTTGAACTCATGATCCTCCTGCCTCGGCTTCCCAAGGCACTGGGATTACAGGCATGCACCACCACATCCAGGCATTTTCCTAGTTTTTAAACAAACATATTGCATACTTTTGGCTTTACAGTTAGATGAATTATTCATTTCAGGTTAATTTTTCTATAAATTATACTCTGATATATAGGTCGAAGTTCATTTTGGGGGGGATATATATATTTATATACATATGTATGTATATCTTCAGTCTTTTCCTGTTATAGAATAGGTTGTCCTTTGTTCATGAAATCACTTTCATACCTTTGTTAAAAATTAATTGCTCTTTCCAGGTGCAGTGACACACACCTATAATCTCAGGGACTCAGGAGGCTGAGGCAGAAGAATGGCAAGTTCAAGAACAGCCTTTGCAACTTAGTGAGACCCTGTCTCAAAATAAAAAATAAACAGGGCTGGAGATGTAGCTCAGTGGTAAAGTGCCCCCGGGTTTAATCCCCAGTATAAAAATAAATAAATAAATACAAATTAATTGCTCTCTGCCAGTCGGGGTGGCACATGCTTGTAATTCCAATTCCTCAAGAGGCTGAGGCAGAAAGACCCTAAATATGAGGTCAGCAACTTAGCAAGACCCTGTCTCAAAAAAAAAAAAAAAAAATTGGCTAGGGATGTGGCTTAGTGGTGGAGTACCCCTGAGTTACAGTTCCCAGTACTGCAAAAATAGTAATAATAACAATAATCAATCAATCATTTGTGTATGTCTGTTTCTAGACTCTCTGTTGTTCTATTACTTACATGTCTCTAGTTTGACCAATACCATACCCAGCCTTGACTTCCCAGAATAAATTGCACTTGGTGTTGTATTATTAGTTTTACATATTGCTGTACATATTGTTGAGGATTTCTGCCTCTGTATTCGTGAGGAATATCAGTCTAAATTTTTTCTATTCTTATTTTCTAACTTAACAGTGCTTAGAATTTCCCTCTAAACATTGCTTTAGTTGCATGATTTTCATTTAGTTATAAAAATTTTTTCCCTTGATATTTTCTCTTTGATCCAAGGATTATTTATAAGTATTATTTAGATTTCCAAGTTTGGGGAAATTTTCCTCATATCTTTCTGTTATTCCTAGTTTAATTACATTATGGTCATAGAACATATTTTGTATTATTTCAATTATCTTAATTGTAAATTAAATGTACATTTAAATTATGGATTGTTATGACCTGGAGTATAGACTATCTTGGAGGTGATTCCAAAAACACTTAAAAATACTGTGTATTTTCTTGCTGCTGGAAGGAACAACCTATAAATGGGCAATTAAATAATAGTGAGTTGATAATTTTCAGTTCTTCTGTATCCTTGCTGATAGATTCTGTCCACTTGTTCTATTGTTTATTAAAAAGGGAATTTTGAAGTCTGCAGCTACAATTGTGTTTGTTTTTCCTAGCAGTTTTATCATGTTTTGCTTTATATCTTTTGAAACTCCATTGTTAGGTGCGTATACATTTAGCATTGTTATGTCTTCTTGGTGAATTGATTCTTATATCTTCATCCCTGATGATTTTACTTTTTGAAGTCTAATTTGTCTGATGTTAATAAAAGAATTCTAACTTGGTTTTCATTCGTGTTGACATGGTATACCTATTTCCATCCTTTTTCTTTAATCCATCCTTATTATATTTAGTGCAGGTTTTTTTGTAGATGACATTTAGTTGAATCTTGGCAAGGATATATATGCATGTACATTCATTCTCTGGCTTGGCAATATTTTTGTATTAGTATGTTTAGATTATTTACATTTAATTTAAATTTGAATTTAAGTGTGCCAGTTTATCATTTGTTTCATGGTGGTCCTGTTTTTGTTCCTCTTTCTCCTCTTTCCTGACTTTGTTTTTGCATTATTAAAAATTTTTTTAGTAATCCATTTTAGTTTATCTTTTGTGGCTTTGAATATATCTTTTTAGTGATTGCTCTAGGTATTATGTCACACTGTTTGAATTTTATAGTTTATGTTTAGCTAATATTTTACCACTTCAAGTAGAATGTAGAAACCATAATCCTATTTAGATCCCTTTCTTCTCCCCCTCTTTTATTTTGGTTGTTTTATGTGTATGATACATTTATGTGCCTTGAAAACATCTCAAAACAATATTTTAAGTTTGTTTTTAACTGTCCTATGTGTTTTAAAGAACTTAAGAGAAAATTATCTATTATATTGGGATTTTTGCCATTTATGTTACTCTTCATTGCTAATTTTCTAAGTTTCCTCTAGTTTAATTACCTGAAGTAATTCTTTTAGCTCTTTTTTATTTGTTTTGTTTTTGTGATCAGAGTTGCTGGTGATAAATTATCTTATTTTTTTCTGCATCTGATACTATCTTCATTTTACCTTAATTCCTAAAAGCTATTTTTGCTGGACATAGAATTCTTGGCTGATAATCTTTTTAAGCTTTTAAAATGTTGTTTCCACTACATTGTCACCTTCACCATTTCTGATGAAGAATTCACAGTCATTAGAATTGTTGTTCCCTTGTATGCAATGTACAAATTCTTCTGGTTTTCAAGATTTTTCTGTCTCTGGTTTCAGTGGTGTGCTTATGCTGCATCTCAGAATGAAATTCTTTGTGTTTTCCTATTTGGAGTTCAGTGAGTCTCTTGAATTTAGGAGTCAATACCTTTCTCAAAATTTTGAAAGTTTTTAACCAATTTATTTGTTAACATTTTTTTAATTTGAAAATTTTGAATTTGGAAACATAAATTTTTTCTATCCCACTATCATTCTAAGTATTAGAATTAATAAATTAAAGCCTGTCTTTAGTGGATTGCATGGTGGCTCCCACACATATGTCTACATCTGAATCTCTGGAACTTAATATCTGGAATTATGATTGCTACTTTATTTGGAAAAGAGAACTTTGCAGATTAAAATTAAGTTAAAGATCTTGAGATGAGGACATTGTGCTGGATTATTGGTGCAGGTCCTATATTCGATATCAAATATCCTTATTTTATAGGAGTAAAGCAGAGAGAAATTGATGCTGACACAGAGAGGAGCATTTGAAGATACAGCAGAAACTGGTGATGAGGTCACAAGCCAAGGAAGTCAAAGAAGGCTGAGAGCTACAAGTGGGAAGAGGCAAGGAAAGGTTCATTCTGAAAGCCCTTGGGGAAATATAATCCTGATTTTGAACTTCTGGGCCCCAGAACTTTGAAAGAATTTGGATTTTTGTTGTTGTTTGTTCTGTGTTGTGTTGTTTTAAACCTCCTATGTTACAGCAGTCACAGGAAACTAATACAGGGACTTGCTGGATCCTAAAAAGGGAAAGCAGGAGGTAGGAAGAGATGCTCACAGACTCCACAAATTTGCTGATGGTCAGTCTTTTTTCAGAGTCCCAGCTTTGACCCTGAGTTGGCCATTTAGCCTGTGCCTTGCTCCATAGTCATAGACCAACTCATAAGTCTTCTAGTCACATTTTCATCCTGATCCTCACTGCAGAAGTTGTCCCTCAGACTTTGAGGTACACGCCTCTTAGATCCAAGCAATCCAGATTAAATAGTTTGGTAGATTGTTCAATACACACTTTTCTAATCCCTGGGGGTACAACACATAAGAATTGTACCTAGGGGTACAATTCCATAAGAAGAAGAGTACACTTGGTAAACTCGCTTCCAAAAGTGAAAATGTCCAGGTAACTGACATAATTGGAGACTCTGGCAGAAACCAGAAACAGAATAAGTCTGGGACAAAGGAACTAACATTTTTTTTGTGCAACTAACATAACCTGGAACTATTTTAAGTAAAACATATGATTTCATTCAATTCCTGCAAGAATCTCATAAAGTTAACAGTATTATTATTATTTTTTATATGCATGGAAACTGAGACCCAGGCAACATGACATGCCATCTTCCCAAAGCTTGAAAGTGAAGGAGATAGATACAAGATAGTCTAGCTAGTTCCCAAGCTCATGTTTTCTACATTAGGAATTGCTGCCTCCCTGTTCCAGCTAGGAAGCATTCAAGACTGAGGGCAAGCTGGTCATGGTAGTACATGCCTGTAATCCCAGCAGCTCAGGAGGCTTCAACAGGAGGATCGAGAGTTCAAAGCCAGCCTCAGCAAAAGTGAGGTGCTAAACAACTCAGTGAGACCTTACCTCTAAATTAAATACAAAATAGTGGCTCAGTGGTGAAGTGCCCCTGAGTCTAATCCATGGTAACTCGCCCTCCAAAAAAAAAAAAGGCTGAGGGCAAAGGATGGATGAGGGAAGCATCGGGTCCAAACCTCTGCCACTCTTTCCTCACAGACAGAAGGAACATCTGCAGAGTCCCTGGAAAGGAACGACCAACTCTTCGGTGAAATGGTTCTGGACTGATTGTTTTGGATAGAAATGCCACTCTGAGAATGACATAACAGCTTTAACTTACTGGAGGCCTCTGGGACCACTGCTCACTTAAAATGAAAAGACAATAGGTGTATTTGCCTACCTAGGCCTTTAGAGCTTGTTTCTACCCAGGACTGAGTAGAGCCAAAAGTGAAGATGTGAGCCAAGACTTAATTTGAAAAGAGGTGTGACTGTTGACCTTTCCTCTTCTACTTCCCCACACCCCAACACACCCTCCCTCAGCCTGCAGAACACAGCATCCTGGAAAAGGTGCGCTCACCCTGTTTGAATGGGACTCTCTAGAGTGGTAGAAGTAGGAACCAAGCCAGAATTTCCCTTTCCCTTCAATCCTTCTGAGAAATTTCCCGGTAAGCAGTAGATAAGCTTTTAAGATAAAAAGGATAAGCTTACCACAGGAATATAAGGTTCAAACCCCAAGTTTCTGGATGATAGTGCCAATTACCCTCTCATACCCCACAGTTTGGGAAAAGTATGCTTCTTCCTCAATGCCTCGTATCTTCCATAGTCAGTAATTTTCCTCTTCTAGGAAAGGAAACTGTCCAAGTATTCAATTTTCAAAACGAGCAACCATGGGCTTGTTCCTGCAGTTCAGAAGCTGGGGATTCACATCAAGGCTGGTCCCTGCTTCACTGGTTTGTTTGCTCTGATTAACTTTGACATTTACCAGAAACCCTTCTGGTGACCCCCATCCCCAGCAGGATCTATTTACCTGCAGTTCACCTTTCCTGTGATATTTCTCTTAGAACTTGGATGGGATCCAGGTCCCTGGTCCCTGCCTGACCAGTTACCAGCTGTGTGATATGGAATGAATCACTCAGCTCTGAGTCTCAGTGTCCTCAGCCCACGAGAGGCGAGTCATCCCTGCCTCCTACTCAGTGTTGGTCTCAGACCAGAGGAGGTCTGTGAAAGTACACTGACAATTCTAGAGGCTGGTGTGGATGTAAATAATATCTTTGCGCAAATCCTTGGCCCACCAAGCTGACAGCTGCTTTTGTTCAACATTCAGCAGAGGGAAGAGACCCTGATCTCCATTAGTCTGTGGTTTAATGTAGAGAGAACAATTTTTTAAATATTTATTTAAGGTAAGAGCACAGCTCCAATCCATACCTGGTTTCAGCTTTGAGATTCCTAAAACTGGACCTCCAATCCATACCTGGTTTCAGCTTTGAGATTCCTAAAACTGGACCCCAAACCATGGGAGAAAATGCCTTAGACTGTCCATAAGGAGACATCCTTTCTTCTTAGGTAGGAGCCTCCACCTGTTCCATTAAGCCTCAGCTGGACCCTTCTGTTAACCCTATTTAAGGATTCCCTTCTCATGTTAGTTGTGACTTTTAGAGAATGACCCCTCAGTGAGAATCCCAACCTACTTCCACCAGCATTTTGCCTGCTAGAATCACAGAGAAGGCCCCTGACCCCATCATAAGCTGAAAGATACTGGAACATAGCACCAGACCTCATAAGAGCTGCCCACTCCAACAAAACATCTCAGGTGCATTCCATGCATCACAGGATTTCAAACCCTAGTGCTCCTTGGCTGTCCTTCTTGGGACACAGTTAGATTTGTCAGTGACCCTTCAAGTATGCACCTTAGGGTCTGGGACTGTTGCTCAGTGGTAGAGCCTGGCACATGTGAGGCACTGGGTTTGATCCTTAGCACAACATAAAAATAAGTAAAACAAAGGTATTGTATCCATCTATGACTAAAAATATCTTTTTAAAAAGTATGCAGCTTACTCCTCTATTGCTGTGAAATAAATTACTCTAAACCCTCATGGCCTAAAGCTATTGGTGTCTGTTATCTTATGTTTCTCAGTCAGGAATCCAGGGAAAGTTTAGTTGGCAATTCTGCTCTGCATCATTCACGAGGACCCAAATGTCAACCTGATCAGAATTAGATGGTAAACCAACCCACATTTCTGCATCACTTCCACCAAGAGATCTTGAAAAACACCAGACTTTTTGCTCACACGAACAAACTCAGTCTCCCATGCTCTCCTGACCCATCAAGTTATAGTCAAAATATCATTAACAGAAAATAATTTAGGAATCAATAAATGAATCTCCTTATTTTAGGAAAGGGAAATAAAATGAAGTACATTTCCCATAGTCAGCAGGTTTTGAATTCAGTTCCACTCAGCATTATGCTCATGTCCTCCACAGTGTGTCACACAGAGAATGACAAAGGGACGCACCACGTAGGTCACTCAATTATCCGCCAAAGCAGGTGTCTCCCTGGTTCTTTTCCCTGCAACCTAGGTAGGGTACAACATCTCTGGCAAGCCTGTTCTAGTTCCTTCTAATCACCTTCTTTTCTTTAAATTAAAAATAAAGTATAACATTTTTACTCTTTAAATGTTAATAAACCATCTGTTTAATATGTGTTCTAAATCTTGTTGTGGATGGGAAATTTTACAAACCTATGTTTCCTATAATCTACATTGCCTATCTTTGCAAAAAAATTTTTAATACCATTATCTTATTTACTTATTTGATGCTGAGGATCAAACCTAGTGGTAGGCAAGTATTCGACCACTGAGCTACAACTCCAGCCTCTGTAAAATTTTCTTAGCCTGTCTGGCATGGTGGCACATGCCTCTGATTTCAGCAACTTGGGGGGGCTGAGGCAGGAGGATAGCAAGTTTGAGGCTAGCCTGGGCAATTTAGCAAGGTGTTGTTTCAAATCAAAAATAAAAAGGGCAGGGGATGTAGCTGAGTGATGAGGCAGCCCTGCATTCAGTCCCCAGTACTAGTACTGGAAAGAAAACAAATACAACACTTTAACACCATCTTCAGCCCCCTCTCCTTTTCTTCATTATTTCACATAATTTCCCAAGAATGATTCTGTCACATAGTGTGCTTATTTTATGACCGTGGTTTGTATTTGTTCAGACTCAACTCAAGACATACTGACTCCAGTAAATTGTCTAGATAACATTTTCCAATTTTTTTCTATGTCAGACTTGAGTTCCCCTTCATGGCATTTTTCTTTTTCTTTCCAAGTTGAAGATCTTTATCCTTAGAGGAAAAAGAGGCAAATATGGATTACTGTTTTTTCTTTTAACCATCTACAGTTTATTCACTATCTTTTCCAAAGAACAATCTATTCCTTCCTTCTCCACTTTCTGACTTAGAGCATATATGTTAAAATCCTCACTTCACTGTTCTGCCATGGAACACTATTCAGTCAGAAAAAGGAGGAAATAGCTTTGGCAATGATGTGGAATAAGCTCAAGGTATATCACTGAATATAGAACCATAAACATCAGATGCTATCTTTTGTGTAACATTGGAAGAATGAATACAGATTTACAGATTATGATTCATTTGATTTTTTTTTTTTTTTTTGCAGTGCTCAGGATTGAACCCAGGCCTTATGCTGACAGGCAAGCATTCTACCAACTGAGCTATATCCCCAAATCCCCTTCATTTGATTTTAATATGTACATATTTTTACATTTTTGATGTTTCTGAAATTAGAATGTGTTATGTACTAGATGGCATGTCATAGTTTCATTGGCAGGCTTTTTTAGAAATGGCTTTTATAGTAATAAAAACAATAATGGTGCATCTTGCAATTGATGGCAAATAATACATTTATGATAAAATATATTATTTGCATTTGTTTGTATAGGCATAGGATTTTCTCTGAAAAGATTCTCAAGAAACTAGTAAAATAGATTGCTCCTACATAGGGGAACTAAACTAGGTGGCTGGGGAACAGAGGTGACAGAATTTCTATGACATTTCCTTTTGTATTTTTTACATTTTGAGTCACATAATTATGTTAACAAATAAAACATTTGAACAATTCAAGTTTTAAAAGTACAACTGGATGTGAGTTGTTTGGACACCACTACTTTATGCAGAATTGTACACAGTTTTCTGTTCCTTTCTAGAAATGGCCAAAGAGCAGTGGGAAGGTAGAACTGTGCCATTACATGTGCTGCTGTTCATCCGGAGTCCAGCATGGTGCCTGGTCAGGCTAACTCCAACTGATAGGGTTCCTTTCTCCCAAGGTTTGTCACTTGTAAATCATTAACCAGATCTTTGTTGGTCAGAATTTAGTTCAATATAACCATTTCTCTCGTTACTTCCTTTACCTTCCTGTTGATAAAATTTTTCCATAGAGCAAGGCATAAATATATCTGATGTTCTGCTTTTATTAGATTTTGGCTTCCAACACAACCATTGAGCAGTATCTAGGGAGATGAGGATAAAAACATGCTAAAAAGAAAAGAAAAACAGTTTAATTGGTGCCAATGCACTTGACAATAATTGAGTTACCATGATAGCTCACACATGGTGTTTGCTAAATGAATCAGGAGGTGACTGCAAGGAGGGACTAGAAGATCTGGCAATTTTGCATGTCACTAAAACACCATTGCTGATTCATTCCATATTTAGAAATGCAAATACACACTTTTCGGACTACTCTAAAGGTTATATGCACACAGAAAGTCATATTAAATCTCAAGTAAGCCAAATCGACCCTAGAAATCCTGAGTGGTCCAGAATAACCAGTAACTAAGCAGAGCTAACATATCAGGCCTATATCAAAAAGTAGTATTTTTAGGGTCAGAGCTTTCAATCTTGACAGAGATAAAATCCAAGCCAATGCTGGCTGGGTATGGAAAAGGGCAGGTTCCAGGGTGATTATCATCTATTCCTGTTGACATTTGTGGTTCATTCTTATCAGCAGGCTGGTGCAGGGTGAAGCAAGCTTACCACCCAGGAGTAAAATGAGCAGCCTTTGTGGTTTATGTGTTGGGGTATAGCTACAATAATAAATTCCTAGAATTGGGACAGACCAAATTTTATATAAATTAACTCTTCAATAACACGAATAATTTAATGTGCAACAAACATAAAAGTTTTCCTGTAATACCTTCCCAAATTAAAGAATAGACAACTTGTTCCAATCTATGGTATAGAATATGTAGTTTTCTTATTCGAATACCAGATCTTAAGTATTGCTGCTGATCTTCTTTCCCATGCTTTCCCTTCAAGAAGGCTATGCTTTCTCTTTCACACAGGTTATTCTCCAAGGTATATCTTCCATTCTTGTGCCAGATATCCTCAGTTCTTCTAGATCCACTTGCCACCTTTCTTCAACCTGTGTTTTGTCACAGAAGGCTGACCTCTATGGGAAATCTCAAGGACTCCCACACCTACCAGGTTCTAGCTCAGTCTTGCCCCTCGGGATCTCAGGAAGGAAATCAAAAAAGGGGAATGAAGTGAAGGTATTTATTCTCCACTTTTGCCAACTCACGTTGGCTGTGTCCCTTGACCAAAGTTTCCTGTTTCTCTCAAGGAGGCCAACTGTACAGAATTTCCTCCAGCAGCAGTAACCATTCACTCTCCTCTCATCTTTAAGCCCATGAGTTGTAGCAACATTCTCTTGCTTTTCCCTGTGGTCACCTCACCCAGATCCACACCCTCGAGAATAGTTTATTTGAATTTGAAAGGAACATTCATCTCCTATTTGGACCCTGAGTGATATATTCCCCCCCAGGAAACCTAACCTAAATTTGACCAAATGGAATAAAGGGAGCTCCAAACCAGGATTTTAAAAAGTGAGACTTGTAGATGATCCATATCACAATCATCTGAAATTTGATTAAAAGCAGATTCTCAGGCCCCAATCGATTCTACCTCTGGAAGACAGACTGCAGGGGAGAGGGGCGAGTATTTTAAATAAGTTTTCAATTGATATCTAGACACATTAAAATAGGAGAACTTGTCACAAGAATAGATAATTTTAAAAATACCCTGCTAATAAAACTAAAGTTAAAAAAGAAATCTTATCAAAGAACTAGAGTATTATCCTAATCTCCCATTAGGATTCTAAATGGTCTGCCAAATCTCATCAGGAAGCCAAAAATAAAACTAAGAAAACTAACACAAGATAATGACTAGTGTGAATTGGTCTTTCAGTGACTAAGAGACCTTCTCTCAGGATGAAAAAGTTCTTTAAAAGTATGACATAAATCCCAGAGGTCAATCATATAAACATGAAACATTTCTGACTGAAAACTCATTATAAGCAAAATTAAAAGACAAACAATAAAAAACATTTGCAATAAATATCTAAGGAACTTAAAATGGTTATTTCTGAACTCCCCCTCCCAATTTTAGAGTTTTTGGATGGGGAGGTGGGATATTTGCTGACCTCTTTACTCCACCATAGCTGGAAGTCCTGCCTAATTCTTCAAAACAATCAAACCAAACAATCTCAACTGTCTTCCCACAAGACACATAACAAGTAGCATAGTGTTAGTCAGATTTCCACCACTATAATAAATATCCAAGATAATCCACTTATAAAGAGAAAAGGTGTATCTTGGATTACGGTTCTGGAGGTTCCAGTCCATGACTGACATGTCCCCATTGGGTGAGGCAGCACATCATGGCAGGAATATGTGGTGGAACAAAATTGTTCATCTTATGGCCAGGGAGCAAAGAAGAAAAGAGAGCAGAGTCCTAGAATTCCCTTCAAGGGCATACCCCCAATGACCTAAAAACTTCCCACTAAGGTCCACCTCCTAAAGGCTCCCCTATCTCCCAATAGAGACACTCTGGGGAGCAGATTTTCACTACATGGAATTCTATGGAACATTTAAGATCCAAACTCTAACACAACATATTTAATATGCTTGACTTTGCCCTGTCCATTTTTCTGATGAAGATACAAGTAATGAAATAGACTATATGACTAGAAAGGTAGAAAGGATAGATAGGGTGAAGGGGAGAAGTGGTGAAAGAGTTTAATAAACGAAGAACAAGTGAGTAGCTCATTTCTTTCAATAAACCAGTTTTTCAGAACTTCAGGATTAACTTTAAAAAATAATTCTATTAACCAGAAACTTTACTATTTCAAACATCATTAAAAAGAGTCATAATTTATTTCCTTGGTGACCTAAATTATGTCAAAACTCCTTTTGCTTCTCAGACATTAACACCATGTTCCCACTTGTATGGCTCTGTTCAATCAGACCAAGAAACCCTCTGAGTTGACTTTTTATGGACTTGTGCACTGAGGTAGGTTGGATAGGAGTAGAATAGCAGCTTATTGTCAGAACAGCTTCATTCCCACCAACCCCATTGACTGTTACTGTGAACTTCATGCGGATTTCTATTTTCTGATAGAAATGTCTGTGACATATGGTCATAGAGACAAGCAGGCTTTGCCCACGTCCTAAATCTGAACTAAAGAGAAACAATTTACGTTTCTTTTCCTTCTCTTCCTCTTTTCTTGTTTCATCCTTCTTTTCCATCTTTTTCTTCCTTTTCTCTGTCAGTTAGATTCAGGCTTATTCTGGTAATTGTGTGAACACTGCTCTATTCAGGTAGAGGATTCTTTTTGCCCTTTAATTGAGTTGATGCTATCAATATAGTACAGCTTTTTTGTATATCATTAGGAAAGACTTTAATAGCATTATTCTTCTACTGAATTAAGTATACTATATTTAAATTAAAAAACAAAAACAACTCAAATTCTCTTTTTACTGTGTATGAGAAAGTCCGAAGATATTATTTTCAATATATTTTTGAATATGCTCTCATCTAAACTCTGTTACTCTGGACTCCAATTCATCCACTTCATTTGCCAGGAGAGCCAGTGAATTATTTAGGATGCATATGATATTTGAAAATATTTTGAGGGTCATTTGTTTGCAGCAATGGATAACTAATACAGGTTTGGTTGAAGTAGGTACTGCATGGAACTATTTTTTTTTAGTTCTTGAGGTTTTTGACACGCCTACTTAATTATGCTCTGTAAATTTGGATGAATTACTTAAAATCCCTAAGCACTTCAGTTCATCATCTTAAAATAGAATAAATACATCACCTTTTTGTCTCAAAGTTTTTTTGTTTGTTTGTTTGTTTACTGTACTACTTTACTGAACTACTGATTGAACCCAGGGTTGTTCTACCACTGAGCTACATCCCAGCCTTTTCTTAAATTTTATTTTGAGACAGGGTCTCCCTAAGTAACCCCCACGCTGTTCTTGAACTTGTTATTCTCCTGTTTCAGCCTCCTGAATCACACCAGGCTCAAACAGTTATTTTAAAAGTGAAAATAATCCCAAAAAATCTTTAACTAAAAAAGTACTTAAAGACTTTACTATAGAATCTTTAAAATATTAGGCAATTGATAAGTATTAGCTATTGTCATTGTTTTCAATTAATAAATTATACTATATAGTTAGAGTGGCTAGAGGAACTATGAATATCTGGCCTATCTCTTGAAAAGATATGTTTAAGGTTAAGATCCATAAAATGCTGTGTTAAGATACCATATTGCTATAGCTTCATCCTCAGCTTTTCAAATCAAGTGCCCACCAAATGCTATTCTTTTTGTAGTGTACAGAAAACTGTTGGGATCACTTGGTGCTTTCCCACACTCATTGATTTGGAATCTCATGATCTGGGAATAAGAATTGGCATTTAAAAGAAGTACTCCTCATGATTATTAGGTGCATTAAAATATAAGAAGTGGTAGCTAATGATTTCTAGAAACGGGCCTGAAAGTTATGGGAGTTGTAGACCTAGAATCTCCAAACTGACAAAAGTTTGTGATAGAAAGTTATTAAAGGCCCTTATATACACAATATTTACTTTTAAAGTCTAACTCACAGGATCCAACAGCATTTGCTGGATGAACTATCAGGATTTAGGGTATAGTCTAAACAAATAAGCCAGTTACGGCTTAGCTAACTTTTCATATTATTTCCTAAAATGTATAAGTGCCGCTTTCTCCATTTAAAGCATTCCTTTAGAATGCTAAACTAATGTATTTAAAGTTCATACTTTTATTATCTTTCACTGTGAATGATGTCATTTTTCTATAAACAATGTTTTCTGTCTTCAGTGATGCTGGTATCAGGATTTCAGTAATAGTGATTAGGTATTGGTGATTTTGACTCCCTCTGTCAGATAGACTCTTAAAGGACACTTATCTGTGGTTATTTTCTTTGTGGCCAAAGAAGGAACCATTTTTCTGTTTGCTACTATGTTGGCAATTGCCTGTGATAAATTATATATATATATATATATATATATATATTTTTTTTTTTTTTTTTTTTTTTTTTTTTCCCCTTCTGCAGTACTAGGGATTGAACTCAGAGGAGTTCTATGGAGTTCTACTGCTGAGCTACAACTGGGCCTTTTTTTATTTTAAGGCAGGGTCTCCCTAAGTTGCCAAGGCTGGCCTTAGAGTTGAGATCCTCCTACCTAGCCTCCCAAGTACCTGGGCCTACAGATGTATGTCACTGTGATCAGATGATAAATCACAATTCTTAAAGCCAGATTTTATATTTCATAAAGTACTAGAATTTATAATAATGAGAACTTTCATAATTCAATAATTAAAAAATGCAATTAAAATTTGATAAAATATTTGAGCAGACACTTCACCTAAGAAGACATATAGATGGAAAATAAACATATTACTAATAAAGATCATTAGTCATTAGTCAAAATTATTAACCAAAATTATTGTCAAAATACAAATTAAAACCATAATGAAAAACCCTATTTACTTACTGGAATGGCAAAAAGAAATTTTAAAAAAACTGACAATATTAAGTTCTGGCAAGGATGTGGTACAAGTTGAATGATAACTGTACCTTTTTTCATGTACCATTTGGAAAACAATTTAGTAGCTTCTTATACAATTAAACACACACTACATGTTTCAGCTACCTGTTTCTAGATAATTTCTTACAAAAGAGAAATGAAAACATGTTTACACAGAAACTTGTACATATATGTTCACAGTGGCATTACTCATGATAGCTTAATAGTGGAAACAACTTAAATGTTTAACTGGTGAATGGATAAACAAACTGTGGTACATCCATACAATGGAATGCTACCTGGCTGTAAAAAGAAACAAAGTGATACATACAGTGACATGGATTAATCTTAATGTATTATACTGAAAGAAATCAGACTCGAATAGTCACATACTATGGGATTCCATTTATATGACTTTCTGGAAAAGATAAAATTATTGAAACAGAGAGCTAATTAGTGGTTGCCTGGGGTGGAGGGAGGGGTTTGTTGGAGTGATAGAAGGTATAGAACACTATATCTTGATTAATCTTGATGGTATTACACAACTATATTCATTTGTCAGAATAAAAAAGTAGTTTTATTCTATGTAAATTATAACTCAATAAACTTTAAAAAAAGTCAATAAACTTTAAAAAAGTCAAACTTGGACATAGACTGATATGATACACAAAATTCTTCTGAATATGAATGCCAGTTTGTGTGTGAAAGCTCAAGTATTAAAATTATGATTATAGGTATTCCTGGATAAGTGTTTCAGGTAAGCATTTTTCAGGAGAGTTTCAATTTGTTATGCTGGATTATGAATCTAAGATGCTGGATGTAAAATCTAGTTCTAATATAGAGTCTCCAGATGTGTCTCTTTGTAATTTTATTCTAGATTAAAGTAAGTCCAGCCCCACTATGCTGCCATTTATCTTTTTTGGAAACCCAGCCAGCTATGCCATCATTAAGATCTAAATGAGCCCTTTGGGGTTACCATACTTAAAATCTCTGGCCATTTAGTGGAAATTTCAGAACTTTGAGGTGGTCCCTGGACACTACTAATGAGAAATCCACCACAAGATAATGTCATAATATGTCTGCTCCTGAAAGCAATCAATCCTGTGTTTCTTAGTGAATTTGCTAGTCAGAGTGATGAGTAGAAGAGTGGACCATGCAAAAGACACAGCATTTCATCTTTGTTTATGCTTTTTGTGTGTCTTAATCTTGTTTTCTAATTGCATTAATTAAAAAATACCTTGAGATATTAGAAAAACTATAGGATAAACCATTGAAAATTTTAAGTTTCTGCCTAAAGATAGAAATTATATTGTTTCACTATACAGTTACCATAATTTTATTTCCTGGGTATATGTATATGTGTATATATATACATACATACATATATAATATATATGTATATATACATATATATATAATTTTACTTCCTGAGACTATATATGTATGTATATATACATACATATATACATATACATATATATTAAATATATGTAATCCCTTTGATTTCAATTCCTTGAAAAATCTGTACAATCAACTTCTTCAGGCTTAATTTATGCCTCCTCAAGATCCATTTAATACTCAATTGATACTTGGGATTTTAGTCCCTTGGATTTTTCTTCTTTTATAAAAAAGACAGACAAATAAATGCATTTGGGGCTAGAAAAATGGCCTCAATGCTAAGACTAGCATATTGGTATTAGGCTGCTGCTTCCAATCATGTTTAAGAAGTAACAGGACAGGCAGAGTTTGAGAACTCCACCTACTGGTCTATCTTTAACAAGAAACCCATTTCTCACTTGGGAAACTTTGCTTTAGGGATTCTTTGCTTTAGAATCTCTAAGATTTTGCAGGACATCTCCAAATTATTGGTTGAATTATTCTTTGAAGCTCATTGGAACCAATGACTTCTTGTTTAGGAATCAGAGCTTTTCATAGTGAGAAAAGAGGATAGGGAGGAGCTAAAATGGAAATTTATGAAATTAGACTCAGTTTCAGTTTATGCTTCCCCTAATCTGAAACACTCTTCCACCATTCTGATTATATTTGTGAGGGTTCTCCAGAGAAATAACAAATATGATAGACAGATAGATGAGAGGGGATTTATTAAGAGAACTGGCTCATATAATTATGGAGGCTAAATGTACCATAGGCCACCTGAAAGCTGGAGTACCAGGGAAGCTGTAAATATGGCTCAGTTCAAGTTCAAAATCAGGGGAGGTGATGATTTA
Organism: Sciurus vulgaris; assembly: GCF_902686455.1. Taxonomy (NCBI): domain Eukaryota; kingdom Metazoa; phylum Chordata; class Mammalia; order Rodentia; family Sciuridae; genus Sciurus; species Sciurus vulgaris. Next base: position 61,013,683 of record NC_136475.1, read on the forward strand.
ACTCTTAGTCCAAGGCCAAATATCTAAGAAACTGGTGGGCCACAAGCACAAGTCTTACCATACAAAGATCAAAGAATCTGGAGTTCTAGTATCCCAGGGCAGATAAAATGCATGCTCCAGTTCCAGAACAGAGAGAATTCAACTTTCCTCTCCCTTTTGCTCTATTCAGGCCTTTAGTAAGTGGATGGTGCCTGCCCACATTGGGTGAGGGAGGATCTTCTTTATTTAGTCCACTGAGTTCAAATGCCATTCTCTTCTAGAAACGCCTCATAGGCTTATCCAGAAATAATGCTTTGCCAGCCACCAGGCCATCTCTTAATTCAGTCAAGTTGACACCTAAAATGAACTATCATATTAAGTGATTGTCTCTAAGGGGAAAAAGTTTGAATTATCAGAAGTATAGTAGGTTTTAAAAATGGGAACTTAACTGGAGTAGGAACTCTAGATTACTTTTCTAGAATAAGGAAGGATTTTTGTTTTGTTTTGTTTTTTACTCCAGGCACATTTTTGGATTCAGGGACTGGTCTACTGTTGATAATTTTCGAGCATTTGTCAAGCATTATTAGACACTATGTAGGTGAAGGGAGAGGCTGGGGGTGGGTTGGGGATACAAAATGCCCAAGACTTAGTTCCTAGATCTAAGTATCTTATGATTTAGTGGGTGAAACAGTTGCATCTATGTTAAGACTTTTTGCTTCTGTAGAATTTCAATTCATTTGAAGTCAGTACAGAGAATGGCCTTGTTATGTTTCAGGTGGTTAGATTGTATTTTATTTATTGTATTTAGAGATTCAACTGTTTCTGAATGTCTCAAGGATTCAAAGTACTGCAGGGGCCACCATAGTTGAGAAAGAAAAGATCTTCGCTTCAAATTGATGGTACATGGATATCTTTGAAAGTACTGGCTTTGGAGTAAAGCATATCACTAGTTCTGAATTCCACATCTGCAATTTAGTAGTTGGTGTGACTTTATATGAATTATTTAACGTCTCTATAACTCGTTTTTCTCATTTATAGAAAGGGGATTGTAGCAACAGCTTCTTTAACTGACATGTGAGTTAATTACACAAATAAATGTAAAAGCATTAAGTTAGTGTCTGACACAAGGTAGGTAATCAATAAGGGTACATTACCACTACTGTTATTATTATGTTCTCCCTGAGGAGACAAAATGCATAGAGAGAATTTGAAAACATAGACAATAGCATACAAATGATAATAAACTAGTAAGTATCATGGTAAGAGCTATATGTTTTGAAGAAACAAAATAAACAAACCCTGAGCACATCCAAAGCATGTTTTAATTGCTCCCTGATTGCATAATTTCAGGTGAATGTCCAGATTATTCCAGGCCATGTGTCTAAATCCATGAATTTCTTGGAATTCAGCACTTGAGATCCAAAGGTAAACAATAATTTGAGCAAGGTCCTAGACAGAAAAGGCAGTTTTAGTGGCGGGGCCTGGTTTATACTTAACTGATTACAAATATCCTGTGACAGTTCGTAGCGGGAGTGGCTCTCTTGCAAAATTCCAAGGGAAATGTTCTCTGGACAGTTTTACTTGTCTTTGGATTAAATCACCACCTACATATTTTAATTTTAGAGGACTCTGCCCTAAGTTTTATTTTTACCAGATGTTTGATGTCTAAATCTTACCAGAGTTTTCACTTTAGCTTAGCAATCTTTTCTTTCCCAGGTAAAAGGCAAATATCCCTGATGTTAGTCAAGGTCCAACATAAACTGGTTAATCCCTACTTTCTTCCTGACTATGTAGTGTGGCTACTACCTGCTTAACTCAACCCTGGAGTCTAGACTGTATTGCTTGGGTCTTTGTCTCTTGTGGATATATCTATTTTCTAGTCTTGTTTGTAAACTCTCCAGGGCAGGAACTATGTAAAAAAACTGTAGAGCTGGCCACAGTGGTACATACCTGCAATCCCAGCTACTTGGGAGGCTGAGGCAGGAGGATCCCAAATTTGAGGTCAGTCTCAAAATAAAAAGGTCTGAGAATGTAACTCAGGGGTAGTGCACGTGCCTAGTATGTGCAAGGTCCTGGGTTGAATCTCCAGTACTGTGAGAAAGAGAAGAGAAGAGAAGAGAAGAGAAGAGAAGAGAAGAGAAGAGAAGAGAAGAGAAGAGAAGAGAAGAGAAGAGGAGAGAGGCTTTGTAGTATATTGATTCACCTTGATTCCTAATACCCCTACCTTAAATTTGTCTAGTACAATGCAACATCAAAAGGAAATAAATAGTAAATAATTGTGGTTGATTTTTATGATGTGGTTTCTTTTCCCATAATCCTGGACTGTAATGTGTTCCCTAGTATTCTTTCAGGACTATAAATTGTAAAATAAATTATGATTGTAGCAGACATTTACAGACTTTCTGAAACCAACTGCAAAAGGCAACATAAGAATGGAAATTAAGAAAGAAAAAAGTCCCTAAGCAAACTTAGAAACTGATCTTTAGCAGCCAATGATTGAGATAGAAGATTGATTTACCAAGTTTAAATGAGCCCTGCTTTTCAGTATGGAGATTCCTAAGAAAACTTGGAATGTAACCACCATTTGACCCAGCTGTCCCACTCCTCGGTTTATATCCAAAGGACTGAAAAATCAGCTTACTACAGTAACACAGCCACATCAATGTTAATAGCAGCTCAATTCACAATAGCTAAACTATGGACCAACCTAGATGCCCTTCAACAGATGTATGGGTAAAGAAAACGTGGTGCAAATACACAGTGGAATCTTACTCAGCCTTAAAGAAGAATGAAATTATGGCATTTGCAGGTAGATGGATGGAGTTGGAGAATATCATGCTAAGTGAAATAAGTCAAATCCCAAAAAACCAAAACTTGAATGTTTTCTCTGATAAGCAAATGCTGATCCATAGTGTGGGGTGGGTAGGGAAGAATGAAGAAACTTTGGATTGGGCAGAGGGGAGTGAGGGGAGAGGTAGGGTGGTGGGGATGGGAAGGATACAGAATGTCTCAGACATTCTTATCCTGTACACGTGTATGATTACACTACAGGTGTGACTTAGCACACCAGTAAACAGCAGGAGGAATGAGAAGTTATGCTCCACTTGTGTACAATGTGGCAAAATGCATTCTACTGTCATATATAGCCAATTAGAACAAATTTAAAAAATCATAAAAAGAGCCCTGCTTTTATTCCCATCACAAAAATTATCCAGTAAAATGTATGCTCAATTTGGATGAATTAATAGCCAGGCCCACTCATGGGTCATTTCAGTACTTTTGTTTGTTAGGCTCTTCCATATTCAGAGTCCTTGGAAATGAATGAGTAGCAGTGGAAAGCTGCTCTTTAGAATCTTCTAAAACGAATCCATGGGGTTTTGATCAGCTAAGCTCTTATCTAGACTAACAGCAGGCTTATTGTAAAATCTACTTTTACAATTTAATTAGTTTCTGTGGGCTTAGTTTAGAACACCTGGTAAAAAACACGAAACTAAAGACAAGTCATTTTTCATTTCTACTGAACGCTGATTTTAAGACGTGTACAACAGTAAACAGAAAAAATTGATGGGAAGCAATTTTTCTTCTTGTGGTTCTGTGGAGTCAATCCAGGACCTCATGCATGCTCAGTAAGTAATCTACTGCTAAGCGGCATCCTTTCCTGGCTAAATTGCCCAGGTTGGCCTCCAATTTGAGACACTCCTGCCTCAACTTCCCTGGTACCTGGTGTTAAGGGTGGGAAGCAATCCGTTAGTGAAAAAAAAAAAAGGGGGGGGGGGCGTCCAGGGCGTGGAAGCAGGGTTAAGATATTTATACCTGATTGAATTAAAAAGTAGACGCTACTTTTGTGTTGTGGCAAGAGAAATGTAAATGCTGAATCTGGAAGAAGACCCACCTAGGATATTGGGTTACCAGGAATTAAGTCATAGCACTTTTCAGATAATCTGAAAATTAAGTGGGGCAGGGTTTTTCTATTCTTGCCCAAGAAGTACAGGTAACTGGATCTGCCTTTTGCCTAAAGTAAAATAATTAATTGAATATTTACTCTTAGTTTGCCCAGTATCTGAACAGGTAAGGGATCAGTGGGAGTTGAAGGCAGTGGAAACAGGTCCAAAAACATAAGGCAGGCTGAGTGCAGTGGCGTGGGAGGCCGAGGCAGGAGGATCTCAAGTTCATTTCCAGCCTCAGCAACTTTGTGAGGCCCTAAGCAACTTTGTGAGGTTCTGTCTCTAAATAAAACATAAAAAGGGTTGGGGCTGGGGCTCTGTGGTGAAGTGCCTCTGGGTTCCATCCCTGGTACCAAGGGGGCGGGGGGGGGGGGGGCAGTTTGCAGAAATCTACTAGGAAATTCCTGAGAGAAGCAGGTTTTCCAATCGGTCTACTTGGCAGTGTACCAAGCTACCCGAATGACCAAACTAAGTTAGTTAAGAGGCCACGGTTTAAGTCTTCCATTAAGGTAGAGTTCCCCATAGACTGAAGAAGGACTTTAGTTAGAGGCGACAAGATTTGGGTCTATCTAAAAGACTAGTCGAAAAACCATATTTCAGGCCTTAGAAAACAAAGACGAGAAATTAACGGCGTTTTAAATGAAAACTAAAGCTAAGTTGTTTCTCATTTTTTCACTATAAATGAATAATGCAATGAAAAGAACCGTCCTTGATTGTATTTTAAAAATGACAGATGAAAATAAAACGGGTCAAAAGAAAGAGCAAGCAAAAGGGGCAGGGCCCGCATTCGCAGCACCCAGAACCCCACCCCCGCTGCACCAGGGGACACGCAGCTTAGCTGACTCGCAGCCTTGGAGCAAGGATCGCCCCCTACGCTCCCAGAGGATCCTTGCTCCGGCCCCGCCTCCATCCAGCTTGGCTCCGCCCCGTTCCGTCAGCACCGCAACTTGGCTCAGCTTACCTTCTTCTGGGAAAAGCGAGGCGGGACTTCCGGTATTTGAAAAACTTCCGGCGGGAACCGGAAGACACAGTAACACGCACAGAATCCCGGGTCTTCCGACACGCCGGGCGGGAAGGTGAGCTGTGCGTCCGCCTCGGCGGCAGTTCTGCGGGCACCCACGAGCCGGTGTCCGGGCTCTGGCAAGTTTGAGGCCACTTAAAAAGTTCTGAGCGCCCATTTGGGAAGTAACACTCCCCCCATTTTTGAAAGTGAGAAGTAGAAGTGCCATTACATTTTACTATCAGCGGACTGTATCTCACAACTTACACCCGGAGAATGCCTCCTAGCTGCTGCGTGTCACCTGGCGTGTCTCCTAATTGCAGCAGGTCTTAGTTCAGAGGGGCAAAGAGGAGAAAACCTGGGAAAGCTTAGATTGTTTTAAACCTCGAAGGAGCGAAGATGAGGGAGGAAGCACCCTTTCACTCTCAGATCGGGGCCCTGTCTGAATCAGCTGCATCTTCAGCAGTGTGCTGGGCATCTCGGAGGCGCTTGAGTAACTTGAGGAAAGAGATGAATAGGGACCTGTGGGCAACTTTCCTCGAGCCTTCCACATTGCAGCATGTCATTAATGTAATTGGTGTGAAATGGGAAACAAGACTAGTCTTGCTATTTGGGGCTCTGGTTTCTAGTCCTTTGCCATATGTCTTCTTTTCGAGTAACCCATTTTACCTTCTCGAGCGTCAGGCTTCTCATTGATTAAAAAAATATGGCAATACGGCAGGGCTGTCTGATCTCAGAGGCTCTTTCTAACTCGAATTTTGTTTTTATAACTTGGGTGTCTGTGTTAACATTCGAAGCACTTTTGTTTTCCTCTGGGAAACTTCTTTAGCTGCCTTTTAAGAAATTATTCCTCTTCAATCTCCTTGAATTTTAGTGTTCCCCCCCCATTTCAATATGTTTTTGTAGGACTTTTTGCCCCTTGCTTCCACTTTTCACTTGCCCTAATTTAGTACTTCCTTAGTAACATCAAAGTGACCTACAGATTATTGATTTGGAATGTACTCATGTGCCCACAGAAATAAGATAACTTGGAAGAGGGAAAATCCTAGATCGCTGAAGAATAGGAATGTTCTTAATGTGCCTTTTCAAGACTGCAGTGAGTGCCATGTATTGCATTGCCTAATAAGGATAGAAAATAAATTCATATTTCTCTATAGAGGCCATATTTGTATATATTCTTATATTTATTTAATGAATAGTTATAGAGCAACCAGCAAATGCTAGGCTCAGTATCATATGAAAGTGAATAAGACATGTTTCCTTCCTTCCTGTTGTTCACTACATTGAGGGGGATTCCAATAATAAAACAAAATAATAATTTTAGGTTGTTATATATTGCTATCTAAAAGAAATAAATAGGATTTTAAAAAAATATAGTGTAACTGAGAAGCTCATATTAGGCCTAAGGGATGAGAGGAGCTAGACATTTGATGAGCAGGAAGAGTACTCCAGATGGAGTGACCCTGACTTGGGAAAGAATCATGCTTGTTACAGGGAATGGTAGAATGTGACTAGAGTTTAAGAGCTACAAGTGGTAAGTATGATTAGGAAGGTAAGCAGGGGTCAGACCTGTAGGGCATTGTAGAAAACCTTGGTAAAAAGTATGGTTTGATTCTGAGTGAAGGATGAGATGGGAAGTCATTAAGTGTTTTTTATTTTTTTAATAATGTTAATTGTATTTTTTTACACCTTTATGTTTTGTTTTTTTGTTTTTATGTGGTGCTGAGGATTGAACCCAGTGCCTTACACATGCTAGGCAAGTGTTCTACCACTTAGCTACACCCCTATCCCCTCATTAAGTGTTTTTAAGCATTTTCTAAATCATGTCTTAGGATGATATGTGAAGAATGGGTTGTAGGGGCAAGGACATGAAAGCAGGGAGGGCATTTAGGGGATATTGCCATAGTTCAGGTAAAAGATAGGACATTAGTTTGAATGTATCCCCCCAAAGTTCATGTGTTGAAAATTTAATTTGTAATTCATATATTGATAGAATTTGGAGGTAGGGTCTTTGGGAGGTGTTTTTAGTTAGATGAGATTATGAGGGTGGTGCTCTCATGATGGGATCAGTGGCATTATAAAAGAGGGAAAACTCTCTTTCCCTAGTGTGTGATGACTTCAGCCATGATGTGACTCAGGAAGAAGGTCTGCTTCCCAACCACTAGTCTGTGGCATTCTGTAATAACAACAGGAAACAGACTCAAGGACCAAATATACACTGGAGATTGTAGAGATTTAAGATATATTTTGGAGGAAAAATTTATGTGACTTACTAATAGACTGGATATAAGATATGGAAGAAAAAAAGTTTCACAGTGTTTTGACTTAGCAAAGGATGAATATGTTTATTATCTTGATTGTGGTGATGTGTGTACATATGTCAAAACTTATCATATTTGAGAACTTTAAATGTGTTCAGTGTACTGAATGTCATTTGCACCTCAACGAAGCTGTTAAAAAATATTCCAAGCTTCTGGCTTAGCAAATAGATGAATGCTGGTGCCATTTACTGAGATGGGAAAGACTGGAGTAGAATGGGTTTTAGGGCAGGGAATGGTTATCAAGCTTTCCATTCTGGATGTGTTAAATTTTAAGTAACTGTGAGGCATCTAAGTAGTTTCAGAGACAGAAATTTTATTATGTAAATGGAAATCTTAAAGGCGAGTTTTGGGATGGAGCAATTAGGATTGTTAGGAAGGTGATATGGTTACAGTCATGTGCTGAATAACAGTGATGTTGGTGATAGAAGCCAACGATGGATGCATACATGCCTGATGATGTTGTAGCTGTAGTTTGTGTAAGTACACCAATCACACAATAACAAAATTGCCTAATGGTGCATTTCTCAGAATGTGTCTCTAGTTAAGTAACACTTGACTGAATTGAAGACATGGAGATGGCTGGGCATGCCTATAACTTGGGAGGCTGCTGAGGCAGGAGGATTGCAAGTTCAAAATTAGCTTCAACAACTTTTTGAGATGGTGGCTCAAAAAAAAAAAAAAAAAAAAAAAGAGAGAGAAAAAGAACTGGGAATATAGCTCAGTGGTAAAGCACCCCTGGGTTCAATCTCCAGTACCAAAAAAAAAAAAAACGAAGAAAAAACTCAAAACATGGAAATGTTTTGTTTTATTTTATTTTTTTGGGTGCTGGGGATCGAACCCAGGGCCTTGTGCTTACAAGGCAAGCACTCTACCAACTGAGCTATCTCCCCAGCCCTCAAAACATGGAAATGGATGCCGTAAGTTTTATGATATGAAGTAAAAGGACAATAGGAGTGGAGGTGGAAAAACAGATCCTTTAAGGACATTGGTCTTTAAACTGGCACAGTCACACCCCTGGGAGTATAATTGGCATGAATAATTTTTAAATAAATAATTTCTAGGCCTCAGCTTCTCTACATATAAATTCTTTCTAAAAATGGAACTGCTTGTCATTGGCCCGTGTGTTCACACAGATTCTCCTTTTTTACCTCCGTTCTTACACTCATAGTTTTTTCTACTTGTGAAAAGAAATGCTTGCTTTTTACCACCTTTCTATGTTCATTTACTCTAGAGTGTCTAATAAGGGATAGTTGGAAATACTTGTTTCAGGAAGTCTTTAAGACAAGTTGTTAGGGGCTGGAGATATACGTCAGTTAGTAAAGTGCTTGCCTCACGTGCATAGGCCCTGGGTTCAATACCCAGCACCAAAAAAAAAAAAAAAAAAAAAAGAAGAAGAAGAAGAAAGATGAATAGTTTATCAGAATATAAGCCTGCCACTGATTTGTCTTGCCCTGTTTTTTTTTTTTTTGGGGGGGGGAGGGGAACTGGATATTGAATTCAGGAGTGCTTTACCACAGCTACATCCCCAGTCCTTTTTATTTTTTATTTTGAAACAGGATTTCAGTAAGTTGCTGAGGGTCTTGATAAATTTCCACAGCTGGTCATGAATTTGCAATCCTGCTTCAGCCTCTTGCTCTGTTGGGATTCAGGGCATCATGTACCACCATGCCTCGCTTGTTTTTCCCTATTTTAAATGCATTTCTGTTAAGGTTCAAATGTGGAGATAGATTTGGTATATGGTAGTCTGTCACGGAAGTGGGAGGAGGTTTCAAATTAAGATATAATAGCTCCCCCTTCCTTAGAAAATACACGTCAAGACCCCAAGTGGAAACCTGATATCTCAATAGTACTGAACCTTGGATATATGCCATGTGTTTTTTATATGCTACTTATGATAGTTTAATTTTTAAGTAAAGCATAGTAAGAGATTAATTATAAAATAGAACAATTACAATATATTGTAATAAAATTGCCAGCATTGCTATTTGTGCTTTGAGGCTATTAAATAAAATTAGGGTTCCAAGAACACAAGCATTGTGATCTTATGATAGCTATCTAATAACCAAGAGGACTGCTAAGTGAATAATGGGTGTGAGTAGTGTATATGATATGGATATGCTGAACAAAGGGAAGAGTCATGTCCTTAACAGAGTAAAATGGAGATTTCATCCAATTACTTGGAAAAGTGTGCAGTTAAAAACCTAAGGATTGTTTATTTCTGGAATTTTCTGTTTAATATTTTTGAATAGCAATTGATTGAGGTAACAAACTGTAGAAAGCAAAACCCTGGTTAAGAAGGAACTACTGTATGTTGTAGACTGGAGTGATAGGAATGAATGTAAGGTGATCCGGGTGGGTTGTTTGATGGGGAGCAAAGAACCTTCAGATTTTTTCTTTGGGTGTGGTCAGGTTCACCAGAAGAAAAGCCTTCCCATTGTTTAGTCCTAGAGGATAAGGATCTGACTGGTGACATTTTGGGATCTTAATGGAACAAGAGTACTGGGGAATTCTCCATTTAGTATTCAGTCTGTATGGTTCACATGCACACGCTTGCATTTGTCCTCTAGTCTAGAGATTCTATTTTATCTTCTTTGGAGAATAAACTAGACCTTTTCCCAGGGCAGTTGTCTACTGGCATGTTGGGTAGGGGACCTAGAGATACGCCTTTGTGTCAGGTAGCTTATACTTAACTGCCTCATCCTTGGTCTCAAAGGTATCAGCAGTTGCTTCTGGAATTTTGAGTCATGCCTAGGAAAACCTGTGTTTCCTTACACCTACTCAAGATTACTAATAGTTGTCTTTGTATTTTGTAGCACTTTAATAGTTTTATTTTTTGTGTTTTAAATAATTAGTCATTGCAAAATATATTTTTGTTCATGATGGAACAAAACACTTGGAGGTGGAAATTAAACACTTGTTTTTCTTAGAGGAATACCTGATTGTCAATACCTTTTACTGACTGATCTGTTTGGGCCCTGTCCTGATTTGAATTGCCACCCCTGTCAAACAGTCATTTCCTCTGTTTTGTTTTATTTTTATTCTGGTAAATTGCACATAACCCAAAAATCAGAGTTACCTGTTACCTTATGGCCAATATTTAGAACTACTCATTTGAGGAAGGATTACCTGCATAACCATATCTAAAAAAATTGTGAAAGCAAAGATGGGAGGTTTTCCATCTGCTTCCTACAGACTATTTTCCTTTCTGGTTTCCTCTGAGTGCTGTTCTGTCCAGGAGTTCTGCACTTAATGGACAGAGCTGAGCTATTTTTGCTGGGGGAACATGTTCCCATTTGTGACAACTCTCCTTTCTATGAGATATTATTTCCTCTTCTAAGTGGATGTTAGAACCAGAGGCACTATAATATATGACTGGTTTAGGACCTTATTTTGAAGGTTCTAAACATATCAGAGTCTAATGTACTTTTTTATGGTTTGACACACAGTCTTTAGGAAATAAGTCTTTGCAGCCTCAGTAAATTTATTTACTTCCTATATTATGTGATGCCTCTTACTATTTGATTTTTTTTCTAGAGCTGAGGCTTTGAATCATAGTGGCATAGTGATTAATCATTTTATTTAAGTATGAACTATTATTATAGAAGAATGCTTATCTTGTTTTAGGAATAACCTGACTGCTTATTCAGTTAATCAGTACCATTTGACTGCCTGCCATCTTTGTAGTGGCACCTCTACTGTATCCTGTAAGAAGATACAGAAGAGAGAAAATATTTCTTGTCTTTGAGAGGTAGTTTAACCTAAGATTTTATAATTTGATGACTGATAGTATCACTAATAATATTTGTAGAATACTCACCTTCTGGGAACTTATTTTTCAAAAGGTAGCCAGCATTCATGAAGCATTTGAAACCTTTGGAAGGGTGTTTGTTGCTCTTTTAATTGAGGCTACTTAGCAGGGGAAACCAGCATTTGGCTTGTGAATAAGGTTCATGTTTTTTTCCTTTGGCATTTTCTAGCAGCAGAGCTGTTGGAGTGTTATTTTCAAATGGCACATCATTTTGTAACTGAATGACTGTGATCAGACTATTCAAGTCATGCTGATTTCATGTTCATTTCTTCCAGATGTCGTCATTGCCAAGAAGAGCAAAAATACAGGTTCAGACTGCAGTATCCAAAGACGAGTTCTCATACTTCTCAGAGTTGTAAGCTTCTTGGTTTAATATGGTAGTAGGGGAATGAGGCGTATTTTAAGGAGTAATGCATTTGTCTCTTACACACTTAAGTCATTTTGGTGGAAGAAAGCTGTGTGTTTTTCATTCATTCTTACAATATTTATTGAAGCTGTGTTCTAGATTCTGTCTAATGTTGGCGATGAAGTGTTAAATGAGGGAAAAAGTAACCATCTAAATATATAACTTATTTATACTAGAATATAAGCTCCATGAGTACAGGAGTATTTTATATTATGTTAGAGCAGAGTTTCTCAACCTCTGCACTATTGACATTGTGTGCAGAATAATTCTTTGTTGTGGGGCCTGTCTTTTGCCTTGTAGGATGTTTAACTGCATCCCTGGCCCACTAGATGTCAATAGCACCCCTCCCACCATTTGTGACAATCAAAAATGTCTTTAGATAGTGCCGTGTGTTTGTGTGTGTGTGTGTAAGTGTAAATTATCCCCAGTTGAGAATCTTTGCTGTAGAGCATCATATTAAGTACTCTTAAGATATTTGTTAAAGAAATGAGTGATTAATGTTAAGTCATAATAGGTACTGTTAAAAAAAAAAAGCAGAGCAAGGAATAGAGAGCACAGTGATAGTAGTGGAAGGGCATTTTAGATAGGGAGTTCTTTGGCGGATGTGTGGGAATCTAATAAAGTGTGGGAGTTTGGTTTAAATGTGTTCCTCAAAGGTCCATACATAAATATATAAAGGCTTTGTCTCTAGGGTGGTGGTGGTTTTGAAAGTGGTGGAACCTTTTAAGAGGTGAGTCCCTGTGAGAGATCCTTAGTTCATTGGAGATATGCCTTCAAAGGGGATTGTGGGGCTCTGTTCTGTCTCTCTTTGTTCTTGCATTGAGATGTGAACACTCTCTGACATGTGCTCTTTCCATTGCCATCTGTTGCCCTAACCAGAGGCTCAAACAAATGGGGCTGCCTTATCTTGTACTTGAACCTCCAAAACTGAGTTAAATAAAAAAATTCTCTTTATTTAAGTTAGTTGTGTGAGGTACTTTATTGTAGTAATGCAAAACTGACTAACATAGGAGAGAAACTCTATGGAAAGTTCTCAAGGGTTAGCATTCCAAATACAGCAGCAAATCATTTCTGAGATAGAGATGATTTTGATGTGTTCAGGGAACAGCAAGGAGACCACTGTGGCCAGTTCAGAGTCATCAGGTAGAGAGTAATAGAAACTGAGATTGGAATGGGTAGTGTGTAAGGGGCTAGGTCGGGGTCTAGGATTTTATTTGATGGGAGTTGGGAAGCCTCTGGAGGTTTGTGAATAGGGATGTGACCTGATCTGATTTACATTTGTAAAATATCATTCCGAGTTTCTTGGTGGAGAACAGACTGTCGGGGGCAAGAATAGAAGTGGGGGATAAGTTAAGAAGATCATTGTAGAAGCCTAGAAATGAAAATGGTAGGAAATGGTCTAATTGGGATATATTTTCAAGATAAAGGAGATAGGACCTGGTGATGAATTAATTACATTTGGAGTATGAAGGAAAGACAGACATTTTGGGAACAATGGAAGAGGAATAGATGTAAGTGTGATGAAATGAGACTTGTATTTTGGATTTGGTAAGTTTGAAATGATGGTTAGGCTTCCCTCTGAAAGTGGATAGGCAAGTCTTGAACTCAGGAGAAGGTTGTGCTGGAGATATGAAATTGAAGTTCCTGTACCGACCTCAATGACAAGATGACAAGATACCTGAGCTAGCAAGAGAGCATAGAGAGGAGGAGAGAGGGTGAGGACTCATCTTCCTTAGGAGATTCCAACATTTAGAGGGCAAGGAGATGGGGGTAAAAGGAACTAAGGGGAAACTTTAAGCAGGAAGGAGAAACACTAGAGGAGTAGGACTCTCTGAAGGCTTGTGGAAGGACATGCTCTAGGGGTGAGTGCCAGACGCTGCTGAGAACGCACATGTTATGGGGAATGAGAGTTGACTCAGCTGCCTCAGAACTGCTTCATGTGTAACAAAATGGGACCAGCGCTTGTGCTTTCTTCCTAATAAAATCCCTTTACTTTTGGTAGTATTACTATGTGAAGTGGGGTTAGTCAGCACTCCTGCTCAGCAGGTTTAATAAGACTAAGGTGGAAGGGTGTCATCTTGCTCAGTTGGATAACAGGAAGAAACCCTGGTTTTCTAATTCCTTGGTCTTCTAATTCTAGTTCCTTTTAAATCCACTGCTGTTATTATCTAATGATTTTATGTGTTTTATGCTTAGTTTTGGGCATAGAGTCTACCTCTGCAGAGAACTCAACTTTGAGGGTATCAGTGGATCATCCTATCATAATTGTGCTTCCCTGGAACATAATTTAACTAAGAAGTCATTCAGTTAGGCTTTTGGTGCCAAAGTGGAATTTAACTAATCAAAAACCCAGACATTTCTGTTCACTAGTCTCACTGAAGGAAATGGTTATCTTTCACCCCAAAGTGATCTCTTATATTAGGTTAGAAATAGAATGAACCAGGTTTGCAGGAGCATGATGTTCCCTCAACAGAATTCACTGGCTGCTTTTTTTCTGCTTATGTTGTGAGTTTAATGTTTAGTTGTCAAAAAAGTATGGTAGCTGCACCTGATCCAGTGTAGTCAGGATACAATCTTTCTGTGAAAGGAAAAGACAGGTTAATAAAAACAACTGGGCAGGTCTTGGTGTTGGTGTTTTTATATAATTTAGAGTGTTTCCTAGAGTCATTTTCTCTTTTCATTGAATGAATAGCTTAATATAATTTAAATGAATTTGATCAGCACTTCGGAACTTAAGTGCTCTTCACTGTTAAAATTGAAAAGTTAACTTTGACTATGTGTGACATGACCTAGTAAATTGCTTAAGGTAATAAATGATTTTCCACGCCATGAAGGTGTGTGTGTACATGTTTGTCAGTTAGGTGAGAGGAAAGTGGTGAGACCAATGATTTATAGTGTATGATATGCTATAGGGAGGGTCTTTTTATATGCTGATCAACTCTTCTTTTAATTCTTAGCAATAACTTTTCACAGCTTATGCTCATATTATTCCATTTTATCATAAATACCTCTGACTTTATCAATTTTTTAAGAAGCGTGTGTTTGTTTTTTACCTTTGACATTTGGTTTTGATTTTCCTGGAAATTCTTCTGTCAATTTACTTCTAGATCATCTGCCTCTGAAGAAGATGACAAGGAAGACAGTGTCTGGGAGCCCCAAAAGAAAGTCTCCAGAAGCCGCAAGCAGCCAGCTCCCAAGGATTCCAAACCAAAAAGGGTACCTCGAATCAAGAACACTCCACAGATCAGTGATGGCGCAGGGATCGTGGATGTTAAGGAGGAGCCGGTAGGTGCTGTAGCCAGATAGGGGGAAAACTGAAGTGTTTTCCTGATTGGGAATGTTACTTTCTTCTTACACAGAGTAGGATAAAGTGCAAATGACAAAAACTGCAGGGCAGTAGTGTCCCTTCTCGCGAGTCTTAATAGTATCTTTTATATATATTATAAAATAAATATACACACATACTATATATTTTTTGTGGTGCTGGAAATCAGGGCCTTGTACATTCTAGGCAAGCACTCTGCTTCTATCCTGTACTCCTAACCTTCTCTTAACATTTATCATCAGAACCATTATGTTTCTTCTTCTGCTTTTTTTTTTTTTCTTCTCCTAATAATAATGGCAACATTAGCAAGTAGTAAGTGCTTACTGTTAGTCAAGCAGTATGTTGAACATTGCACTCTTATGATTTTTTTTTTTTTTTGGTACCAGGAATTTTACCTAGGGTCACTTAACCTCTGAACCACATTCCCAGCACTCCCCCCCACCTTTTTAAAATATTTTTTTAGATGTTGATAGACCTTTATTTTATTCATTTATTTATATGTGGTGCTGAGAATTGAACCCAGGGCCCCATGCATGCTAGGCAAGTGCTCCACCACTGAGCCATGACCCCATCCCTCCAAGCCCCTTTTAAAAAATATTTTATTTAGAGACAGAGCCTCACTAAGTTGCTGAGGCTGGCTTTGAACTTGTGATCCTCCTGCCTCAGCGTTGTGAGCCTCTGGGATTATAGGTATGCACCAAGGTGCCTGCCTCACTCTTATGATCTTAATCTTAGCAACAACTGTTAAGGCAGGTGCTGTTATTTCCAGATTTTATAGCTAAGAAAGCTGAGGCAAGTGATATTGAGTGACTTGCTCACAGTACATGGTATGTGATGGCACTGGCTTTCTAAGTCAGTACTTTAGGAACTGATCTACTTCTTATGAGTGTTTTTACATTAGCCATGCTCAAGAGTGATGTATATAACCAGTGTGCTGGTTTAATAATTAACACTTTGAAATAATCATCACAAGTACTTAAAATTCTTATGGCTAGCACTTTTTCTGCTTGGAGGCTGATCTAAGTAGGGTCTTAAATAAGAATCAGAAATCTGCTTGATGAGCATGGACTCAGAGTAGGATAAATGACCATTTATTTGGGTTTATTGAAGCTCCCTGTGGTCTAGACACTGTGTTTGTCGTAGTGACAATTGAATGTTTTAATTGCATGGAGCTAAGGTAGTCTGAAGTATCCATCTCACAGTAGGATTCTCCTATCATTGGGACCAAAATATTCCATCTATTTGCTGAGCTTTCTTCTGTTTTGTACATGACAGAAGTTGCTAATCATATTTGCTTTTTCCTTTTCCTGTTCCTCTGTGGCTGATAATTCCCTTTATAACTGACACATTGTTTCTTTAAATATAGCAATTCATTTAATTGGGTTTTTTATTAATTCTTATTGGTTTAGCATCATATTATCTTCATATCTCTTTTCTGATCCATCGTGTTCGAGTAAAACATTTAATACTCAGGGCTAGATAGTATACAGCATTTATAAAATCACGTGAGGTTGGTGGTAGGTGGGCATTGGTATTGGGGTGCTCTTATTATAGTTTCCGGTGTTTTTATTTCTTTATTTTTGTGGTACTAGGAATTGAACCCTGGGCCTTATGCGTGTTGGGCAAATGCTCTATCACTGTGCAATATCCCCAACTCCCCAGGGTTTTTAATAGTCAATAACTCTGGAAAAGTATTTGATAGGAGAGTTAATCTTGTAAGGCTTTTTTCCCACTCAACATAGTTCCCTTGAGAGTCTGAATTTTGGCTTAAACTTAGTTTGGGCATTGTTGATTTTGTTTGTACCATCCGTGTTACTTAAATAACTGGAAACAGGCTAGCATGTGAAATTGTAAGCTCCTGAAAGGCAGAATATATTTATTGTTCTATCCTTAGTACCAAGAGGAGTGTCAGGTTTCCTTCCTTCACCGTCAAACTGTCACTTGGGGAGAGAGAGTGAGGGTGCAGGGAGTAGTCCCTGGATTCCTGTGTAGACTGCTAGGTGGACTCTGATAAAGAACATGCCTGCCATTAACCTGCTGTCATTGTGTTTTCTGTCCTCTCTCCTCCTGTATAAATAGGTGACACATGTAGCCTTTATGATTTTGTGAATGTTATTTTCTCTTCCTAATTTGTTGACTTTGATAATAAATTTTAATCTTTGTTTTCTGGCATATAGACCTATCTTTTATTCATTTTTAAAACAATTTCTAAACAATTCACATGCAGTTGTAAGAAATAACACAGAGGGATTCCATGTACCCTTTATCCAATTGTCCCCAGTGGTAAACTTACTTGTCTTACAAAACTTTAGTAAAATTTCACAATCAGGTTATTGACATTAATAAAATAATTTAGATATCTCTAGTTTTATTTGTGTTTACTTGTATGTATTTAGTTCTATGCAGTTTTTTCACATATTCAGTATCACAAGGATCTTGTTGCCCGTGTATAGCTACACCTGCCTCCCTTCTGCTTCTCCCACTTGCATCTCTAACTCCTGGCAATCACTGATCTGTTCAGGATTGTTATATAAATATAATCATGTAAGTCTTTTTCCCCACTCAACATAGTTCGCTTGAGAGTCTTCCAATTATTGTGTATATCAATAATTTGTTCTTTTTTATTTCGGAGTAGTATTCTGGGGCAGTTGGTTTTTATCTTCTAATTGTCATGTCTTTTCTTTGTGGCTTAATAGAATAGCTCTGTGGCAATTGCTGATGTGGATTTGGAAGAGAAAAAAACCAAATTGGAAACTGTACAGACTCTGAAATCAGCAAAGACAAAAAGGAAAACTTCAGCTCAAAGAACCAAAAAACTGAAAATTGATGAAGAAAAGAGCAAAACCAGCAATTTAGAGGATGGGACGAATAATAGTACAGAAATACCATCAACAAGCACCATGTGGGAAGGTGAATGCAAGAAGGAAGAGAGTGAAGATGACTTTACCTTTGGTCAGTCTCCTTTAAAGAAAATCAAGACTGAAACATGTCTTCAGGGGCAGCCTGTCAAGTTTCCAGCAAATGCCAACAATATTAATGAGGAGGTAGAAATGAACTGGGATATAGTTCAGGTATGTGCAGCCATTTCCTATTAATTTAGTTAATTTAATTCCTTTCTTTTTGAAATAGGGGTTGTGCTGGTTAAAAGAAGGGTTGGAGTTTTCAGCTCTCTCCTCAGTTTGGCCAGTAATTTCTGGATGCTTTGACCACTGGTTCTTTTCTAGAGTATGCTGTTTTGTATTATGTTTTATCATCATCATCAGTTCTTTGGCTAAAGGCTATGAACTTGGTTGGGGTGGGTCTTTGCCATGGTGTTTTAGATTGTGTGAATTCGCTTTCTGTTCCTATAACAGATTCCTGAGATAAATCACCTTATAATGAGGAAAGGTTTATTTTGACTCATGGGTATAAAGGTTTCAGTTCATGGTTGATTGGCTTCATTGCTTTTGGGCCTATGGCAATATACCATCGCAGGAGCACATGGTAGGATAATTTGCTTACCTCTCAGCAACCAGGAAGCAAAGAAAGAGGAGGGTCAGGGTCCCAAGATTCTACCTTGTGACCTAAGTGACTAAGTGACCTTACATCCTCCACTAGACCTCACCTTTGAAAGTTCTGCTGCCTCCCAGTGGTACTCAGGGACCAACCCTTTAACACTTGGGTCTTTGGGGGACATTACAAATCTAAACTATAGCATACATTTACTATGTGGACAGATTGCACTAACAGATTGGGACCTCAAAGGTTCATTGCTTGATTTTTGCTTCGAACTTGTACTGTCTTTCACTGTAAACGCTTAAAAGTCATTTAGGCTATTCCTGCCTCTGTTTGATCATTAGAGTGCTATAATGTACTATGAAAAAGCCTAGCAATCTTTCAAAGGAAAAAAGTTTTAAGAATGTCAACTTGAGATGCCAGAATCCTAACTTTTACTACAGGGGAAATTGGGATGGATTTCTTTCCTTTTTTTTTTTTTTTTTTTCTCCAGGGATGGGGGTTGGCTTTGGGACTAGTAGAGGGAACCTGAAGAGTAACTCATGAGCAGTGAGTCTTAATTTTGTCTGGTCGCACACATTCTGGGACCATTTCAGGGTAGATGAGGTAGCCTTCAGGATGAATCTAGTATGGATCTATGACCCACAATTTGAAAATATTGTCTTTTTAGGTCTAAATGAATAAAGCAAAAGAAGGCGTAGGATGGAACCTAATTATAGTTTGTACCTTTGATTATTTAATTCAGGAACAAGAGTGAGAAGAAAAGTGTGAGGCAACATTCTATTCTTTAGTGGGCCAGAAAGAAGAAAAATCGTTAAAATTTACTATTGACATTCTATTTATAGGTAATAGAAAAGACAGTGTTGGTAAACAAAGACACTTCTCCAAAGGAAAACAACTAACATGCATCCAAACTGAAAGGTAGTAGTAAAGGCTCTTAATGAAGATTTACATAGGTTTTATTTTATTTATCTATCTATCACTGCTCTAATACCTTAAAGTGTTTGTTCACAGATTCGTGATTGACAAGAAATAATACTTGCCATTTACTTACAGATGATTTGTCATGGCTAGGCCAGGCTCCATATCAGGCACTTAATTATTACATTCTTTTATTTTATTATTATGATGATAGAAATTATTAGAAGTAATGTATAACTAAAAAATCAATGATAGCTAAGATTAGAATAGACAGAAACATTTTTGTTTGTATGGTAGGAACTAAAGCAAAATCATCTCAAAGTTAAATATTACTGAGAACTAACTCAAAAGTGTTTGTAGAATTTAGTTTCTATAGGCTATGTCCTTTCTTTAATAGGTATAACTAAAGTCGATTACAGGCTTCAAGGGGAAGTTTGTTCTGAAATTTGTTAATGTGCACTTTTAATTTTTTCTTAGGGGAGATTAACCAGGTTCACTAATGAGTTCTATAATGTAGTAAGATAGCAGCTAAACAAAGTCTTTTCAAAATCTATTCCAAAAGAAAAGTAAGATTACTTGCTGAGTAGAATGAGGAGGGAAAGGTATGTTGAGAGCCAAGAGTCTAGCTGTCCAGAGGGTGAGTGGCAGAAGACAAGCAGAGGTGAGAAGCTTCATTTATAAACCATAGCAACTGTGTCCATTAATTGTGGGAACATCAAGTGGAAGCAAGTCATCTCATTTTAAGACCCTAAAAACATTTTACAGCCTTTGGTCTCCTTGGAAAATAAAGATACACTAGTCCTTTCCTTTTAATTCAAGCAATTTTTTCCCTCCTTCTTATTGAAAGCAAATTTTTATGGTTGAAATCTTGTTCTCAGGGAATCTGGGCAGTCTTATTTATCTGTGAGTTGGTAAAAGTTGTTGTTATAGTTGCCACCTTAGCTGAGCAGCTTGATGACAACTGTTAAGTTCAGTGTTTTCCAGGTAGGCTTAGGGAAATTGCCTGGGAAACTGTTAAGAATTTTTTACTAGTTTGCGTTCTTTTCATTTAATCAAATGCAGTCATCCTTTGTTAACGTCAAATTAGCTTTTATAGACAATCCTTAATTGGAAATGTGGATTTCATTTCATATATATATATATTTTTAAATTCTCCCATAAAAAAGAGAAACTTTGTGTTAGAGGAAATAATTTTGTCTTAAAGTCATATTCCTGCTTCCTAACATGGTTGAGAAAGTGGTTGGTGTTGGAAGAACAAGGAAGTGAGAAGAGCGGAGAGTCAGCGGAACCCAGTCAGAAAATCAGGAGGGTCTGGAACATTTGACTGAATGATGTGTTTCTAATGTTTATATTATCTACCACAAAATATATGCCCAGCTTCTTTTGAGAAATCCCTAATAGCACCTAGCCAGCAAGGAATGGTCAATGAAATTAACTGTAAAGAAATTATTATTATATTATAGAAATGTTATATATCTCTCTCATTCTGTGTACTAGGTCTCATGGCCCCTGCCCACCACCATGCTTGGTCCCCTATTTTTTTCTTCAAGTGTGTTTATGAATTCTAAAAACTCTACTGCTTTTTTAGGAACATCCCCATCTCGTTTGGGGAGGGAAAAACTATACAGCCAACACTTGATTTATTTTTAGGCTTTACATATGAACATATTTGTCTATTTCCTGATCAGGGTCTGGGGATCACTAGATCTCTTGAGCAAAAGCATCCTCCTCATTTTCATTCCTTTCTCTCAAACTGCAAATGTATGGTTATCACCAGAAACTAATTTTTGCTGAAGTCCATTATATTACTATGCAAATATGTAAAAACATCATGAATTTTATAACAATTTAAAGAAGCAAGTAGCTGTAATCAGTTTTTGAAAAAAATTAAACTGCCCAAGGTTGTGTTTCTTTTTTTTTGAGGTTGGTGCATGTAGGGGAGTGGAGCAGTTATGCGCTTCTCAGTAACATTTGCTAAATGAAGGAGATAAAGCAAACAAAAACCTTTTTATTAGCCATTTTCCCCTTTGTTCCAAGAGATGTGGGATTATATGGGGGAAGACCATGCATGGAATGATAAAAGTGTGGGAAGAAGTGGGATGAAAGGTGGCCAATGCCTATGAGCTGATCATTCACTAATTCTACATCTAAATGCAGAACAACTTGGTAGGTGCAACCTGTTTGTCCTAGGAGAGATTAAATAAAGAAATTAGAATTTTTTTCCTATAATTTAACTGGTAGTATTTATTATGGGCTTAATTTTTTTTAAGTATAACACACATACAAGAAATTTATTTAAGTGAATAGCCCAGGATTGTTCAAAAGGGTAACCATATAACCGACTGCCAGGTCAAGAAACAGTGCAATCTGCCTTATACCCTTTTCCAGTTCCTTCTTCGCTCTCTTGTAACCATTCTTCTGATTTCTAACAGCATAGTTTAGTTTTCCTTCTGCAGTCTTTAAGGAAAATTTTGGTGTGTGTGTTAAAATAAGTGATACAGCAAACTAGAGGAGGGTAGAGAGAACAGCAGGATCAATAGCTTTTCATAGCTTTTCAGAAGGGAGGTATGCAGTTGCTGGCTTGGAAGTGATTCTGAATAGAAATCCTCTTAATTCTACTCACTAATTTTTTTTTTTTTTTTTGGTGGTGCTAGGGATTGAACCCAGGCCTTGTGCTTGTGAGGCAAGCACTCTACCAACTGAGCTATGTCCCCAGCCCTCTACTCACCAATTTTGTTTTTTTCTTTTTTTAAAGCAGATGCTTCCTGGATGCTTAAGGATATAGTGTATTTGCTGATTCCTACATGTTTTTTCTTTTAAAACTGAGGGAATGGGAATTTTCATTTGGAGAAGTCAATCTTGGGTCACCCTGGGAGAAGGCATTTTCTTGGAGTTCTTATTTTTTCATGTTGCTGGGGATTGAACCCAGAACCTTGTACATGCTAGGCAAGCACTCTGCCACTGAGCTGCACTTTCAGCCCTCCTTGAAGGTTCTTGACAACTGGAGGGTGGTAGGAAGACACCTTGACCTACTTATCTGCAGTTGTGCTCAGGAAAAGAAGTGAGGCAATTTGAGCAGTTTGTATTTTTGTATGAAAAGTCATCAAGTTTTGCATAAAATTTGAATTTTTGAAGACATATATAACTTGTGAGATTTGGGGCAATTTACTTGACTTCTTTAGTCTTTGGTTTTTGTGTTAATAAAGTGGAATTATTATTGTACCGATCTCATATAATTTAAATGAGTTAATATCAAATGTGTAAGAGAATTACAACATAATAAGTCCTATACAGGTTTTAACATAACACAACAAAAATAACCTCTCTAAAACTTAGAGGTTAAAAAACTCTCTTAAGATTGCCTTTTTTTAAACCTTACTCTCATTCCGATCTATCAGCTAATTAAAAAAAATTAAAGTAATATATATACCCCACACCTCCCCATCCCTAAGTCTTGCTCTCTACTTTTCACACTTAGTTGTATCTTAGTTGTTCACATTTTTCTTTTCTTTTTTTCTGCTGGGGATTGAACCTAGTAGTGATTTACCACTGAGCTACATCCCAGACCTCTTTATTTTTTGAGAAAGAGTCTCGCTAAGTTGCTGAGGCTGGCCTTAAACTTGCGATCCTTTTGCCTCAGCCTCCGAAGCCACTGGATTATAGGCGTGCACCACAGCACCCAGCCACCTCATTTTTCTGAAACACAGTTTGCTGGGCCCTATCCCAGATCAGTTTGTTTTTAGGCAGTACATAAGAATTTGCATTTCTAACGTGTTCTGCTGGTTTGGGACCACAGTGTGTGACCACTGTTGGAGTCATTTACTCAAACGTAACAGCTTACGGGTTTGACTCAGTCACTGAAACCAAGCTATGAACAAATCAGTCCTTTAATGGCTTCTTTCTGAGCATAGAACAAAATTCATTCTCTACAGAATTACCATCCAGCCCCATTTACCTTTCCATTTCCACCACATGTACATTTCAGCATTACCGAACTTTTAGTGATTTAAGAATGTACAGTGGTTTCTCATCACTGATTTCTGATAGGCTATTCTTTCTTCCTGAATTCCTGCCCCTCATTTAGGTGTCTGGAGATACCTTCATTTTTTTTTTTTTTTTTTTCCATTGCTGTGCTCCTGTGCCTCTTAAAATAGTGTATTTATGCTTCTAGAAAAGATCACATTGTATTTTTTTATTTTTTATTTTTTTTGGGTACTGGGGATTGAACTCAGAGGCACTCGACCCCTGAGCCACATCCCCAGCCCTATTTTGTATTATATTTAGAGATAGGGTCTCACTGAGTTGCTTAGGGTCTTACTGTTGCTGAGGCTGGCTTTGAACTCATGATCCTCCTGCCTCCGCCTCCCCAAACCGCTGGGGATTACAGGTGTGCATCTCCATGCCTGGTGATCACACTGTATTTTAACTGTTGATTTCTGTAGCTTGTTAGCTCCTTAGGAGTAGGAAGTTGCCGTGTGTGTGTATGTGTGTTTGTGGTTTTATAATCAAATCCAGGACCTTGTGTGCTATGTAGGCACTCTGCCTCTGGAGTATCCTCACAGCTTTGTTTTTTTAATATCTTGGTTATTACTGGCTTAATATGGCTATTGACATGTAATATGAAGCAAAATAAATGTTTGACAAAATCAACAGAGAACAAATTTTGAAGATTTGAAGTCCCAAAAGTGATGACTGTTCAAATGTAGTTTTGTTAGCTTAATTTCAATGAACAGGTTTGCATAAGCAGCAGCGTACACTCCCTTAACACATGCTATCTGAATTCCTTAGGGCCTAATTTTATCCAAGTGGGAGTCTGGAATTTTAGCTTAGACTTTTTCTTTTTCCTTTTTTTTTTTTTTTTTTTGGCAGTATTGGGGATTGAACCCAGGGGGTCTCTACCACTGAGCCACACCCTCAACCCCTTTTATTTTATTTTGAGACAGGGTATCAATAGGTTACCAACAGTAGCCTCAAACTTGTGATCCTTCTGCCTCAGCCTCCTGAGTCATTGGTGCTTCACAATGACTAGCTTTAGATTCCATTATTCAGGGACAGCTGAGATATTTAGTGTAGTCTCAGACTACACAAGCAATCACACAGTTTCAAAATTAGCATTTTTGTCACTTCCATCTCTCATTACCATCTTTCAGAATCTTGCCTGTCTTTTAAGGGCCAAGTGAAATGCTACCCCTGTAATAGGCCTTTATTACCCAGAGGACAGCTTTTTCTTCTCTCAAGGCATGGTATTACTTACTGCCTGGCATGTGCTGTTTTATTTGTACTTATTTGTATTACTCTTTTATCTTCCTTTTAATATTGCTAACTACTTTGAGGACAGTGAAGTTTGAGCCTCAACTTGGGAAGGGATTTTAAAATTATGGTATGTAGTTAGACTTTTTCCAGTAGAAATCATTGGAGTTTATGTTCAAAAAAAAGAAAAAGAAAAAAAACAAGGGTCTGTGTTAGTTTTTTTTGTTGCTGTGATCAAAATACCTAACAAGGGTACAATTTAGAGGAGGAAAAGTTTATTTGGCTCATGGTTTCAGAGGTTCAGTCCCTGATGGGCCAACTCCATTGCTCTGGGCCCAAGGTGAGGCGAACATGACAGATGGTGGTGGAGGAGTATTGCTCTGTTCCTGGCAGCCAAGAAGCAGAAAGAATGCAAGGGAGGAGCCAGGGGAACAAGATACAGTCCCCAAGGGCATACTCTCATCCACCCACCTCCTCCAACCTTGACCCACCAGTCCAGAGTTAATACCCAGCCCTGTAGCCCTATCAAATTAGGATTGACCAATTAGGTTACAACTCTCATAATCTAATCCTTTCATCTCTGAATATCCTGCATTAACACAGGAGCTTTTGGGGACCCCTCATATCCAAACCACAAGTTCTGATTGTATCTATACTTAAAAAATATAATCAGTGGTGATGCAGAAGGCTGGATGGGAGGTGTAGAGAACAACAATAATGACAACATACTACTATGTATTCAGATAAAAGATTTTCATTAGTGGGCAAGGAGCTCAAGGGGAGGGAACAGACATCTTTCAAGTTTCATTCGCCTCCTTGGTGACAGATTAAATGGGTGTGATAGAAAATCCACAGTGATGTTGATGCTTTTGATTAGAATGCTTTTGGTTACAATAAAACAAAACCTATCTTAAGCTAGTTTAAGAAATAAGGAGATTTATTTTCCTACAAGATAGGAAAGTTGGGGTCATTGTATTTCTACTGTTCTCTCAGCACTACTGTCTACTTTATAGCAAAATAGTTATAGCTTTATGATTTTACATCAATAAACTGTATTTTTTCAGAAGACATTTTACAGGGGCCCAGAGTTCTACCCCATATCTTGAGCTTCATGTTGGTTGGTTTATCTCCTTGGCTGTTAATTCTTATAAAACTACTTGAACCAAATGGAACTGAAGTTGGGATTCAAGCACTGTCAAACCAATAGCTGCTACATAATAAGGTGGTAACCATAGGTTGGATAGATACCTACGAAATCCCTTAAGGTCTCTGTGTGGATGATGATGATGATGATGATGATGACGACGACGACGACGACGACGTCGACGACTGGAATAGTAAATGGGAAAGGTACAGGTTTAAGAGAGAAAATGCTGAAAAGGCGCACTTCTCATTGATGGAGCCACTTTGTGAAGGCCTTCAAGAGTAAAGCACCTGGGGTTGTTCCAGAAACCATTGGGCTGGTTTCTAATGGAGAAGGGGAAGGCAGGATAAGATGAGGCTGATAAGGGAGGCGGATGTCTTTGGGTCATGGGAAGGAGTTTCGGTTTCAAATGTAATGAGAAATCAATGTGGATTTTGACCAAATGACATGATCCAGTGGACATTTTGAAAAGACTGTTCTTGGTGTTGTATGGAAAAAGGAATAGATGAGACTGAGCAGATGCAGTCTGTTTTAGTTGAAAATAGTAGAATTGGGACTGGGGTATAGGGCAGAAGAAACAGAGAGACTAAGGAAGTTATTTCATAGTTAGAGTTGACTGGTTCTTAATGATGGATGGTTTAAGAGTTGAAGGAAATGGAAGACTTTCTTAGCTTGAACTGTTAAGTAGACATTAATTATATGAGGAAAGATGGAGGAATAAGTTTGAGAGGAAGAACACTTTGCAAATGCAAGGTAGAGATGCCTGTTAAGATTTCTGGGAGAGTATATTAAATAGTTGGTGTTTGGAGTTCATGCTAAGAAGAGTCAGGACTACAGATGTAAAATTGATGTCCTTACCAGAGATTTGGTATTAAGCTATCAGAATGGGTGGTAAGATATAGGTCTCGGGATTTTAGATGCCTAGAGAATGAGGTGTACTCCATAGTTTCTGGAGTTTAGCCGTATCTTGACTTGATTTTGTTAGTTGATTGTAATTTTAAAATAATTTTCCCCTGAAAAAAAAATTTTTTTTTTTTTTTTTTTCTCTCCAGTGTTTGGCAGTTCTTGGGCGTGCAGGTTGAAATTATAATAAAACTAAATTCTGTTCTTCTTTATTTTGGGAATGATCCTGAAATTGAGTTTTATTCTTTCTCTTCACCAGGTTGACTTTTCTGCTTACCTGTACATTTTGCTGAGACCTGTGACTCATTTTAAAAATAATTTAATTATTTTGACTGTGTGGTATCTGTGCATGTTACAAAATTTAAAAAAATATAGGTGGATCCTCCTACCTTAATCCTTAGTTGACCAGTTACTTTTCCTGGTCCTCGTTGTGGTCCTCATTCTTGTGAATCATTCCCTATCAATTCATTTAGGGTTGCTTCATAGTCTTAAATGGTTGCACGGTATTCTACTGTATTGGCATATTGTAATTCATTTACCAGTTCCCCATTGTAAATTTAGGTTTTTGATGAATTTTACTATGCTAGAAATAGTTCTTCCAAAAAAAAGAAAGAAAAAGAAAAGGAAAGAAAAATCACTGTAAATGGTATATTTATTTACCAGAGGTGTCAATATTAAGACGAATTTATGGGAGTGGAATTGCCAGGTCAAACAGTATAGTCATTCTAAATTTTGATAGATTGTCAAATTGTTCTTCCTCTAGAGGTTAAATCATTGTATCTTGTCACTAGTGGTGATTAAAAATGCTTTTTCTTTGTACTCAGGCCAAGACAGTGAGTTACTGATACTTGATCTTTGCTGTCACTTTGAGAAATGAAAAGAGCATCATTGCAATATTGGAAAGTGCTCTTCCAGTACATATATGTAATTTATAGTTTCCTTTAAAAAAACAAAACAAAACAAATGGTTTCTAAGTGCCTGGAAAGAATTTTTAATACTATATTTGAAACTGTATAACATAGATGCCTAATTTTCAGTGTTTTAAATCACTACATATCTTTAACTTGTAGGTTTTATCTGAGAGAACTAATGTTGAACTTTGGGTTTGTGCCAACATCATTCGTCTCTTTAATGATGATAACACAATTCCCTTTATTATACGCGCCAGGAGACCGGAATCTTACAGTCGCGCGGGCTCGGGAGTCGGGTGGCCGCCGTTCGGGCTTGGGCGCAGGCCGGCACCCGGCGGTGCGCAGCGCGGCGGCGGGGCCGGGACTGCGACTCGGCGCGGCCCCACCTCTGGGCGCCAGCGCCCGCCCGCCGCGCTCCCGGCGTCCCAGCTCTCGGCTGCCGCTCGCTCGCTGCCCGCCAGCCCTCTCCCCCGGTCTCTTCTCCCTCGGTCGGTGCGCGAGCGAGTCTCCCTCCCTCTAATGCAGGAAATGCGCAAAAGACGTCAGTGTGTGAGTGTGTGTGTGTGTGTGGTGTGTGGTGTGTGTTGGTGTGCACGCGCGCGCGCGCGCGTCAGTGTTTAGAAATAGAAAGTTTTGCCGGTTGGGGGAGCAATACGGGAAAAGTGAGCTGAGGAGAGAACAGCAAAGCGCGGGCCAGCCTGCCTGGGTCGAGCCGGCGAGCCGGGGAGCCCGGCGGGTACCCTGAGCGGAACCCCGGGGAGTGGCGGCATAGGGGTGCGGGAGCGAGAGCCGCGAGCTCTGGATACGTCATTTTGGGTCTCCACCGGGAGACGACCGGGCCGCGCATTTCTGGTGGACTCTGCAGCCAACTCTCTAAGAGTTGGGGATAGAGGAGTGGCGGGGGTCGCGTTGCCCGCAGAAGACTCGGGAACCTCCCATAGTCCTGCCCTACTGGGGCAATGGCTGGCCAGAAAAGCCTGCGAGTATTGACCTGTCATTCTGTCCCGGGACGCTCAGCTCCCTGGCAGTGGGGGAGGGGCCCAGGGAGGGACGGGCAAGGCTCGTGTGAGTTTTTAAACTCGATTATTGGCTCTTCCGCTTGTGTGGGGAGCGCTGTCCCCTTTGGGATCTGTCCTGGACCTCTCTGGGTGCGAGAACTTGACGAGGGAAAGCTGGGTAGAACCCCGGCCAGGCCCGGTTTGGGTGTCTGTTTATTTACGAAGTGTGTTTTCCTCTACGCTGGACCCTGTCTATGGCTCTAAGGGGGACCTAGCTCTGATTAGTGCGCTGACAGCCGGCGTCCGGGCTTTGGGAAAGCGAGGCGCGCTCTCCTGGGGCGAGTGGCGGTGTCCCTGCTAATTTCCTCCGTAACCTTTAAACTCTCGCTGGAAGCCGCCGCGGCGGCTGGTCACGTGAGGCGAGCCCTGGGCTGTTGGGGAAGAATTTCCTCCGCGGGGAGCCGGGGCAAGGAACGGCCCCGCGCCGGGAGACTGGGAACCTGCGAGGGAGGGGCAGAGAGCGCCCAGGCCTGGGGTGCGGCCCAGCTGGAGCTGCAAGGCTGCGGCGGGAAGAGGTCGACCTGGGAGCTGCAGGGCTTTGAGAGTGGAAAAAGAAACCTCCGCTCTTGCCCTCTGCCAAGTCAAGTCCCAGAGTTTGTAGTGATAGTAGTAAACCGAGTGTTATCTGGCGGATCTGATTAGTGTAGACCAAATTTCAAACCTGTCTCCCGATCATTTTTTTCCTCAGTGGAAAAGGTTATCATTGCTTGTGTCTTAAAGGCTTAAAGACGAAGAAGGCTGCCCGTTGGAACAACCGGATCCACACATAGTACAACATACAGCCTCCCCAAAATCATCAGAAGAGTCCCAAGGCCATCTGGGAGTTCCTCCAGCCCCAGAGGAGCACACAAAGTAGACACCTGCAGTCACTACCCGAGAGCTTACTAGTAGTTCTTAGATCTGACTCTGTTGCATGGGGGCTGAGTAGAGATGGTGATAAAATGCAGTCTTGGGGACAACTAAAATTGTTCACACGCCAAAAGTCAGGATTTTAAAGTGTGCCTTACATGGACACTTCCACCAGCTGGAGGTGTAGTATTTTAAAACATCAGTTTGACAAAACACTAGCAGAGATATCTCATTGCTGTTTATTTTCTCATTTCTTTGATCATTGGAATTTTTCTTCCTTGCTTCTCAATTCTACCATTGTATTCTTCCTGCCCTTACTGGAGATGGAATCCAAGGAATCCCCTTACCTACCTCCCCAGCCCTTTTTAGTTCTGATTTTGAGACAGGGTCTCACTAAGTTTCTAAGACTGGCCTAGAACTTGCAATCCTACTGCCTTAGCCTCCAGAATTGGGGAGATTACAGGTATGTGCCATACATCTCCTCCCTTTCCACCACTGAGCCCAATTTTCCATCTTCTTGTGGAATGCGATTGAAGGTAATGGCACATAAGGCTTGATCTTCTGAAAATGTATTCAGGAAGCAGGGCCAGCAGGAAAATGAGCTGCGTGAGATACTTTTCAAGCAGGCAAAATTTAAAGAGTACCAATAAACACATTAATCAAAGTAAATAATTTTAATGTAATTTTTAAAATAAAAAGGTAACATTTCAGGATGAACAGACTATCCAAATCTTAAATAATTTTAAAACTACACTAAAATACTCTTTCTATTGCTGAGTTTATTGGCACCTATTAAATTTTATACCGGACCGAATGCTTCATTTGCTTCACCCTCATCTTGGCTCAGTTGAGAAATCTTGAATGCCAAAAATTTATTTAGTTAGGAATCCTTGACAAGTTGGTATTTCATACTGTCCCTCTAACTCACTCTGGCAGGTCCTATCTTACATACAAACAGAAATACATGGGATTTAAAAACCTTGACATAAATCCTTCCTCTTTTGTGTTAAACAGAAAGTAAGTTAGAATTAAGGACATACTGAACTTGAACCTTTTGCATGTGTTTGTTTATTTTTTACAAAGGGATTCTTCCTATTTATGCTGGTCCTTGGCTATGCCATTCAGGGGAGCATCAGCTCTGAACAGCATTGCTGCCCAGGTAAGACCCCAAATGTATTAAATAGGGTCTTGTTGCCATCTCAGTGACTATCTTAAAACAGATAACCAACAAACTTCCAACACAACTGGGCAAGGTTACAGAAAGGTGACACCACCTCTTAAGAGGCTGTTATCCATGTGGGTAATCAGACTGCAATTCTCAAAGGCAACCAATACCAGTCTCCTTTTCCATTACAATTTTTAGGGGTACATAAAGACTTTACCAAACAAAATGCCTGCTTTTTAATATTTACATTAAAAGGGAAAATACCCATATTCTACATGTAAACACTGCTTGTTTCTTACCCTTATTACATTCTTATTTCTAAATAAATATACCTTCCCACTGTCAAACTTGACCAAATGAAAATATGTATTCTCCAGGAGTATCACGGACATTCCCTTATGTGGTGTTGTTGGGGGAAAATCTTAAGTTCACCTAAAGGGAAGGCAACTCTAAAATAGCCCTCTGCTCCAGATTTCATATGAAAAGAAAACACACCCTTGCAGGGGGAGACTTAGAATGTAAAATTCCAACCAACGATTCCTACCTGCTTCATCCTTCTTTTGACCCCTGTACAGTGCTAAAGGATAGGACAGTAGTTGGGGTATACATTGCGTAAGATGCCCTTTGGGTTCCAATAATGGCCTCCTTATTCCATAATCATTGAGAGAGAGAAAAAATGTAAGAATGCAACAAAGATGATCAAGAGGGGGCCTCTCTCCTTTTGAAATTAGTTGATGGGAAAAGGATTGATAGAGCAGCAAGCATGCGCAGGGCAGTGTAACCAATGTTGCAGTAGATCCAGGGATCAGAGTGGCATCTGTTGCCTGGAGAAGCTTAAGAATATATCATCTAAAAGGTCCTTTGAGCCCGGAGTTCCTCCAGCTGCAAAAAATGTGGGATGGGCATTGGCGGCAAAGGAAGCAGAGTGTGCAGGGCAGATAGAAAAGGCTGTGGCTATTGGGGAAGAGTAAGGGACCAGTTGAACCTGGCTTTGTGGCAGGTAGTAGTGGAGATGAGGTAGGTTGGAATCAGATAGTTGAGGTCTGCTAGGGCCTTCAGATTGTGTTTCCTGGAGAGACACTGAAACTTCTGGTGGGCAAGCAGCATAACAATATATAAAAAGACAACTTTGTGACAGATGGATATTTTTCTCTTTTGTAATTTTTTCCTTCAACAGACTTACCTCAAAATAGGGTGTTAGAAAGAAGATTCAACTCAGAAAATGATTTATACTCTGATAAGAAGAAAAAAAAAAATGAAACAGTCTGTGGATATTGTTTAGATCAGCTAAAGGCAACCAGGAAGGGGGAGCTGGAACCCAGAGCAGCGTGTTAATATTCATGCCCCGGCTGCTGTGCTGGTTGTTGCCATTTATAGAATGTTAATGGGCCTCTGTGAAGGTCTGCCTGGTCAAGGTCTATCAGACATTCCTCACATGCTCCATTGAACAGAATTCAACCACCTGGACCATGGGATGGAATGTGCAGCAACACAATGACAGAGCCCTGCCAGCCAGGCCCAGCTCAGCTCCCAACTCTTTCCCAGGCCCACCTTCCATTGCTGGCTTTTGTCTGGACTGCCGTGACTTCTTATTTGGCCCCATCTCTGCTCTGAACTCTTTTTCAGTGACTCAGAGGTCAAGCTTCACTTACACCTGCAAGGAGACCAAGGGATCTGAGGTGGCTCCACAGAGATTAAAGATGGAGGAGATGGCCTGGAGCCCTTCTTTCCTCAGTTCTATGGACTGTGAACCCCACTCTCTAGGACACCAGAGGGAAATAACATCACATATACTCTTCTTTAGTTAGCTGCTACATTGTGTCTTAGGACCTTTAACTACATATATAATCCAAGGGTCTTTACTAAGTACCTGCTACGTACAAGCTATGAGGGCAGGTGCTCGGGAGGATAAGCAGATATTGAATAATTCCTGCTCTAGTCAGGAAGGTAAATAGATCAATTCAGTCAGTCAGGTATTAGTTGGGGTTGGTCCTTCATTAGTCAGGATTGGTAGGACATGTTGCTATAATAAGCTGTCCACAAATCTCAAAGTCTTGAAATGACAAAGGTTTCTTCTCAGATGCTGGGAATTCTGCCCCACCCCAGCATCATCTTTGCTCCTGTGTCCAAGCTGACCAAAGACTCACCATTTGGAACACAGCTGGGGGTAAGCAGAAAGCAAAAGAATATCTGGACAGTCTTAGGCAATTCAATAGTCTCTTCCCCTCCAAATGCTAAATATCTGTTGCTTGCTAGTTGTTAGCTAGAATCAGTCACATGACCCTCTACCCCAACCACCAGGGAGCTAGAAAGTTCTACCATCTTCCAGGGCAAGGAACCTAGAGTATTTGGTGAGTAGCATTGGAGATTGCCATAGAAACCAATCTCAAATGACTGGTGCAGAAAATAAATCAAGGTGGCACACAGCAAATGACAGATAAAGGTCCCTGTCAGAAAGTGATGTAGAAATTCAGTAGGAACAATGATTATAGTAAGAGTGGGACTGTCTGATCCCCAATGGCCCTGGGCCACTGCATACAAAAGACTTCAGGTGACATGGGGAATCCTACGCAGTCTCAGAACTAGCAATCACCTACACTCCTTTCTCTTCTCCTTCACATACCGAACCTTAAAGGACCTGCTGACCCTTAAAGTCATGTCAGAACCAAGACAGCACTAAGGAGGCATTTAGATGCAACAGAACAGAGAAGTTTGTTATACTCTACAGGATCTGAGAGATCACTTGTCTATATTCTTATTGTTATTAAATTTCTCTATTAAATTAGGAATATGAGACCCAGAGAAGTTAACTGGCTTGCCAAAAAAAAGAAAAGGAAAAAAAAAAAGAAAACAATGCTAATGCTAATAATTAGAGATGGAAACCCAAATCTTATACCTCCTAGTTAAATTTACTACTTTTTTTCCATTGTCCGGCTGGAACCAACACAACACCATTTAGTAATGATAACTTCAATTGCATAATTTCTTAGAAAATTTCTACAAATCCAAGGTCCTGGATTTAATTTTGCTTCCAAATTAAACTGAACTTATCTCAGTACAATATGATAATACTTATAATACTATATCTATCCCATGTACCACAACAATAATAATACAATTATAATAATTCTCAGGAGGACAATGATATTGATAGTTCTTCCTTAAGTCATTTTGGTGATAAGAATCTTTAAAACAAGAAAGAACCTATGATTTCTCAACTTCTATATTTTTGCATCTTGCCTCCTAACACCAGCATATGTATTGATGTATTTTTGGCATCTGGTGTTATGACACCTGTACAGTGTGTAACAGCTGCTCCCACAGGCTATGGATATTTTATCAATACAGAATGACTGACCTGAATGTTCCCCCTAGGTCATGTGTCTCTAGCACATTCTGGACATTTGACTAATTCATTTCTATTTCTGATTCACATTTCAGCATTAACAAGTTGGGACTCAAGGGCAGGGAATAGTGCCCTTTGTCACTGATAACAAGCATTTAGACATAACAAAATGTAAGGCTAGGACTGATTAAATCCACAAGGTCTATTGCAATAAATACTGGAGGCAGGGTGCCAAATGCTTCCCTCTTCTAAGGTTCAAATCCTCTGTGAACCAGGTATTATTCCCCTACCCGAATATAGCCTTCCGTCCAGAATTCTCCCACATCCTCACCCTTACTACGCCGCAGAGCTCCTACTTCCTCCTACTAAACCATGACAGTTATTTGGAACTTGTCTAAATTCTGCCACTTCTCTGAAAGGGCTTCAGGTTTGGAGACCCAGCATGACTCTTCTTGACACTCTTAAATTTTATCTTGGATATACCAAAATAACAATATAATTATAATAATTCTCACGAGATGATTATATTGATGAGTTCTTTAAGTTGTTTTGATAAGGGTATTTAAAACAAAAAGACTTCATTGTTTTAGTGACTTTGTGTTCTAGCAACGTTTTGAAAAATAAAGAGTGTCACAAATGGCCCTCTCGTCGGTCTTCCCTAGCTCGTCCAAATGAGTGCCTTGAGATGGTTGGCCTCTTCACCCAGAGTCAACCCCAGTCAGGGTAGCTCAGTCCCTGGACCGCAGCTCTGGCCTGCCGCGGGTTCCCAGCTCCGCGAGCCCACAGCGCCCTCTGGCGGAATCGAGCACGCGGGCCCAGTGCTTCACTGGGTTCTGACAGCCCCCGCGCTCTTGGCTCCCTGCGCGACAGAGGGTTGACCCTTCCCAGCCTTACTCTGGCGTGGTTCTCTGTTATAGCTCCCAGACCCTCTCAGGTCGCTGCGGTCCAGGCCAGCGCCGGATAGAGAAGCGAATAGAGACTTGGGTCTAAAGGAGGGTCTAGCGAGTCTAGTATCTTCGGTTTAGCAGCCTGGACTTATTTGATACCTGTCTGAATCCTTTCATTTCGCAGAGCCAGGAACAGGTGGTAGATAGTCCCTGTTTATCTCCCTGGAGGAGGTTTTGAAAGGGACAGCTGCTAGGCTCTGAGCCAGGAGAAGAGAAAGCAACTGGGAAGGAGAGGAGTATGACGGGGCCGTGGCCTCAGAAGATTTCTGAAAGCCCTGGAGTAAAAGCACAGCAGACCTAGGGAGAAGGGACAGGAGACAGACACAGGGCATTTGGATATCATGACCACAGGGTCAGAGGGTAGGCGATGGACAGGGGACTCATTTACTCAGCCTCATTCAAGCTATGTGACTTATCCACCCTCTGGAAGTTTTATTTTCTCCAATGTGGACATAGTAGTAACACTGTATAGAACTGTCCTGAGGATTAGTGGACTATCCCGAGCGAATCATCAATTGATGTGCCCTGCACATATAGAATCACATGATAACTTAGCAGCCAAGGGATTAAGTCTGGGGAAGACCACAGAGCTTGGGACTTGATCCGCATGCCCACCACAAGTGAAGGACAAATGCAGTCAGCAACAGCTCGTTCTTTGCAAACACCGTGCTAAAGCCAGGCCTGGTGACACCCTCCTGTAATCCCAGTTACAGGAGGCTCTGGCAAGAGGATGTCAAGTTGGAGACTAGCCTGGACAATTTAGCAAGGCCCTGTCTGGAAATCAAAGCTAAAAAGGGCTGGAATCTAACTCAGTGATAAAATGCCTCTAGGTTCAGTTCCCAGTATTAAAAACAAAAATGCTGTGCCTAGAGTCTTTTGTTTGTTTGTTTGTTTGTTTTAATAACTAGGCTTCTCAAAGTGAAGAACTCTGTTCTTATCATTGTATTGGAGTAACAGTCCATCTATTTGGCAGTTAAATCCATGCTGGGTTCAAAAAAAGTCATGAAGGAGTTATGGCCCAGGTGTTCCAGAAGCTAAAACTTGAAGGTAAAGAAATTCTAAAGCTCTCCAGAGAGACCACAGAGACCAATTTTGTACTTTTTTTTTTAACATTTTCAACACCACTGAATCCCCTTTCTTTTTTTTTTTTA
The DNA here is from genome assembly GCF_902686455.1 of Sciurus vulgaris. NCBI lineage: Eukaryota > Metazoa > Chordata > Mammalia > Rodentia > Sciuridae > Sciurus > Sciurus vulgaris. The sequence continues at coordinate 61,049,606 of NC_136475.1, forward strand.
ATATTTTTAGTTGTAGATAAGTACAATTCCTTCATTTTATTTATTTATTTTTATGTGGTGCTGAGGATTGAATCCAGTGCATCACGCATGCTAGGCAAGTGCTCTACCCCTGAGCTACAACCCCAGACCAACTCTGTACTTTTCTTAACTTGATACTTTAGGTCAGCTCCTGAAGCAGAGGGTAGAATCCCAGAAGCCATATGTTGGGGGTTTACTCACTACCAAACCCGACTGTCACTTAGGAAGGAAAAAGGGTGAGCGTCACTCATCCATCCCACCAGTCATCCTGGAAGCAGATCCCTCCAGATCAGCCACCCCATACCTGGTGCATCCCTCAGCCCTGCTTCTCAGGGACTCCGCTCTGTACGTCGCCCCTCACTTTTCTTCAACCTCTTCCCTTCTACCAGCTCTTTCCCCTCAGTTAGTCTCATCTACCTCAAATTAAATATTTTTAACCTCTCCTCACCTCACATTTCTCCCTCGCTACCACTCAACACTCTTCTCCTCCCCAAACTTCTTACATGTTATTTATTTTCACTATCTCCACTTTCTTACTACCCACTCCTTCCTCAGCCCACGCTATTGGGCTCACTGAAACATCACTCACTTCCACCCTGCTAAAACCCTTTTTGTCGTCTTTACCTTATTTAACCACTCTCTGCAGCAAATGATGCAACTCTACCTCCCTCCTTGATGTGCTTTCTTCCTCTGGTTTCCATGACATCTGAGCTCTCCATGTTTTCTTCCGACCTCTTTGGCTCCTTCTATTCCGTTTCTTTTGTTTTCCTCTTCCCCTGCCCATCTCCTAAAGGCATCATTGTATGGGTACATTGCCAAATGCTAAGACAATAATGCACCAGTTTTCTGGATGAGTTGTCAAGCAAGTGACCATTAAGAATGCTATGACTTTAAAGGAAGGAGAGATAGATCCCTGTGGCCGGGCATGGCAAGGAAAGGCCCTCGAGGAGGGGAGGTGGGAAAGGAGCGTGGATGGGGAGACAGGTTCAGAGGCGGAGAACAAGGAAAAAGGCATTCCTGTGGAGGGACTTCCCTCGGACTGCACAGAGTTAAAACTAAGAACAATTTTACCCACTGACTATTAAGCATCGCTTTGGAGCCAGTACTTTTCAGGGCAAGACATAAAGAGAAATGCAAGTTGTGAGTCTCCAGTTTGATATTCCCATAAAATGATTGCATAGCAATAAAAGGTGGTGTTTGGTAGAGGCAAATGTGGTAGGACAGATTCGCAGGGGCTTTCTAAAGGTGACGTGGCTCCTGGGCTGCACTGGTCTGTTCAAATTAGGACAGAAACAGTGCTCTTTCACATAGATCCCAAAATGTATAAAAGCTTAAATAAAGAGATGTTTCTTTATTTCTTACCTATCCATATTGGGTGACTGAACACATTGGGGTGTCCCTAACCATCCCAGGTTACATAATCACCCTGGGGTTGTCGCCAACGGAGCCATCCACAGAGAGAAAATGACTAAGGGTCACTCATTCTGCTGAATGTCCCTTCCTGAGGGGCACTAACTGTACCCCACCTCTGGGTCAGGCAGATATCTTTCAAGTTCTTACCTCGGTGAAGGATTTTCTTTTCAAAGACAGTCTTTTCCCTCTCTTTCACTGAACCTGTTGCACTACACCTCAGGTTAACTTTTGATAGAGGAAGCTTTTCCAGATTTTTTTTGCAAATGCAAACATAAGCTGACCAAGAAAGCAAGGCCAGATGTGGCTGATGCAGGCCTGGTGTTCTTGGAGGGTGGGAAATGAGTATGGAAGGCTCCTCCTCGATCTCAGAGGAAAGGTGACAGTCCTGCTCAGGACGGGGGGGGGGGGGGGGGGGGGGTCCTGTTAACCTCTAGGAGTGGCAACTCAAGGCCCTGTACTCTGGGTCTAGTGAGGAAGGAGCCAAAGATGCTGCCCCTGTACCCTACCTGGGTCCTGCACCTGTATTTTCCCTTTGCCAGGACTCCCTGCTCCAACCTCTAAGTCTCAGTGTGGGTAATATGTCTTCTAGAAGTCTCCTTTGATCCCCCAGTAACCCTGAATACATTTCATTTTTTTTTTTTTGTCACTTGCATCGGCACGCGCTGATATACTTGATATACTTGTTTGTTTTCCCCTAAAAAATTGCAGCAGCACTGATAAGTTTGATTTTAGGGTCCTCACAATCTTGTATTCCCTCCAAGGTGCTGTTCCTAGTTTATTTTTGTTTTTGTTTTGTTATTGTTGTTTTCTTTTCTCCTCCTTAAAACTCTTCCTCTCCTGTCTCCTTTATCTTCTCCCCTCCTATCTTCCTCCTTCTGTTCTTCCTCCTTCCTTCCTTCCCCCTCCTCTTCTCCTTCTCTTCTCCTTCACTGGGGATGGAACCCAGCCCCTTGCTCATGCTGAGTATACACTCTACCACTGAACTATACCCATAGCTCACTGGTCCTAATTTTGTATTCCTCATTTTAAATTCCTTTTCCCACAGAGGGTTCTTCAAAGTGGTTAAGCTTTGGGGCCCATGAAACCTGGGCCACCATGGCCTTTCCCATATTGTTTGTCTGCTCTGAAGCTCATGTTAGAGTTGACTCCCTATTGTGAGCTATTAAGAGGGTAAGAGGGTGGAAGTTTAATCCAATTATGCTGTTTAAATGTGGGACCTTTGGGAAGTGATTAGGATCAGATAAGGAACCCCCTAATAAATACTGGTGGCTTTATAAGAAGTAAGAGAAAGATCAGAGGAGACACACATGTGCTCTGTCTTCTTGCCATGGGATGGCTTCCACCATCTTGGGATTCTGCCAGTGAGAAGGCCATCAATGACAGAAAATGGGCTAAAGTGTAAAACACAACTATTCTGCACACTCCCTGAATCAGGGACCACGTGTGGGATTCGTAAGGGTTATTCCTAGTGTCTACAGCACATTCTAGGCTCCCAATAGACAGTTGTCGGGTAAAAGAATGAAAGGAAGAAAGGACATGCTCATGCTTAGCTGTCACCTGGGAAATCTGATGGCTGGCCTATCCCTTTAGTGCAGCACCTTGTATGAGAGGAATTAGCTTGGACACTTAGTGACTTTGTTCTAGCATCCTGGATAAATTACTCACCTCTCAATGGGCCTTGATTTATTCAAATATAACAGAGTGATAGCAACACCTTACAGAATAACAAGGGGTATTGAATTACTGGTAGGTACAAGACCTGGCACAAGTAGTTCTCAGGAACTGTCCTCCCTCTGGAACATTTCATTTTTCAATTCTTTTATCACCAACACTGACAGCAAATCCTTTCTCGCAAGGTGGTTCCTGGATAATGGGGTTTGTGGGTGGAGGCTTAGAACACAAAGGGATTTTCCTTGGGCCCAACATCCCACTAAGAATGACCCCAAGACTGGGTCTGGGTATCCCCCTATATACTGCTCCTTCTGGGAGTAAAATAAAGGACTGCATGGGAAATCCAAGGAACTTGAATGATAATATAATACGAATATAAGGAAACAAATGTGACTTGCCAGCTTCCCCATGCAGCTGTGGTAGAGTTTTATAGCCATCTTAGCCCAAAGAGAACCCTAATTGATGTATCTCCCTCATAGGGCTTTTGAGTGGTAATTATCTCTGTCTCACAGAGAAGAAAGAGAGACTCACAGGACATATTGAATCACATGCTTCAAGGGCCTTGGTTGGCAAGCAGCAGACCCAGAACTATGGCCCAGGTCCATGTCCTTGCTGGACCTGGCCTCCTGTCCCTGTCCTTCTGCACAGGATTGACGCGTACACGGCTAAATTCATTCAAGTTCCCTCCCCCGCTCCTTTACCTTGTGAGAACCAGTGTGCATGTCAATGCAAGACATGACCGTGCTGCCACAACACTTACCATGTCATAGCAGTTTTTCTCTGACAGGAATTGAGAGGTGGTGAATGTTTCTCTCATTCTGCTCTCTGCCTACATGTGCCAAAGCTTGAACATTCAGCAAAATAGGTAGGATATGCAAATGAAGGGTGACTGGGAGGAACATTTTACAATTTATTGCAATACAAGTCCCACTATTCATTTATTAAAATATTAGTAATAACAACAACACCAATAATAATAGCTAACACTATTGGTTGAGAACAATGTACCAAGCATTAGTATTTAACAGTTCTTTTAATCATTGAAACAGCCCATTGAAATAATATTACCATATTTATTTGATTCTAAGATTTTTTTTTCAAAGATGTGTTTTTTAAAAGCATGGATTTTTTTAAAACACTTTTTATAATCTATGACAAGAAAAGTGCTATCATACTATAATTGATGAGGTTTAAAAAAAATCTCTAAGTAGTATAGAAAATTAGGGTACACTTTACAAATGAAGCTACTAAGGTGAAGAAAAACTAATAATGTTCCCAGGTCAAACAGTAAGTAGGCAGCAGAGCCCGGGTTCATAGGGAAGTGGTCCGGCTCCAGAGCCCACTCGTTTGCTTATATTTTTTTTTTTTGCAATTTTGGGCATACTGTAAACATCTTCCCTTGCTGTCACCCATAGGTCTGTCCATAAGAAGTCAAGGTCATGATGACTTCATTCTCTGTAAGATAAGTTATATATATTAATTCACACTGCTATTGTTTTAACTGGCACATGTAACTGTGGTTCTATTCTCTTTCATAGTAACTCTGAATTTAGATACTCCCCAAAGAAAAACAGGCCAGGTTAGATCAGACTGGATGGGGCTGGGGTGGAGAATAGGCATCAGAAATATTTCCTAAGAGAAATTCTACTCCTGTGATGGCTCTGTAGTTCTTTTGGCTTTAAGTTATTTAAACTCTTCCACTGAAGTTTCTTCAACTGTGAAAGGAGGAACTTGTACCTCTCCCAAACTTTTTTTTTTTTTTTTGAAGGGGGTGCTAGAGATTGAACCCAGGGGGTATATCCTCAGCCCTTGTCATTTTTTAATTTTCAGACAGGGTCTCACTAAGTCACTGAGACCTTGCTAACTTGCTGAGGATGGCCCCGGATTTGCAGTCTTCCTGCCTCCACTTCCCAAATCACCGAATGACAGGTTTGTGCCACTGAGTCTGGCCTCCCCAATGTTTTTGATGTGTACCCCTAACATTTTAAACATATGAACACATATCCTTAATTTAAAATCCTCTTTTTATTTACAAAGAATAAAATTTTTTTTGCACATGTGTATTTCTTTGAACTCTCATGCCACAGCCCGAATCAAAATTCAGAATGGTTTTGTCACCCTCGGGAATTTACTCACATTACCAGTTTGTATTGAAACTGTTCCCCCTGTCTACCCTCTGCAATCACTTCTTAGTTCCTTATCCCAATTGTGTTATCTTTGCAGAATCTTATAAATGCAAAAACACAGTATGTAACTTTTTAAGACTGGTTTCATTCAGTAAAAATGTCTTTGAGCTTCATCTGTATTGTTGAGTATATCAATAATCTATTCCCTTTTATTGTCAAGTCATGATTCACTGAATGAATGCACACTTTTCTTAGCCATGCATTAACTGAGGGGCATTTAGGGCATTTCCAGGATTTGGTAATTATAAATAAAGATCTATAAGCATCCACGGATAAACTTTTGTATTGAGCATGTTTCATTTCTGCCGGGTAAATATCTAAGATGAGATTGCTAGATTGTATGGTAAGAAAACGTTAAACTATATAAGAAAGTAACAAACTGTCTTCAGAGTCTTTACCATTTCACAGGCCTACCAGCAAGGTATGAAAGTTCTAGTTTTTCTGCAGCCTGACCCACACTTGGTATTTTCATGGGATGGTGGTAGTGGTGGTGTTTTTAGTCATTTTAAGAGGTGTACAGTAACATCTCATTGTGGTTTTAGTTTTCATTTTTCACATAGCTGGTGATTTTGAGCCTCTTTTCATGTGTTTATCTGCCATCTGCATAATTTCTTGGGTGAAATGTTTATTCAAATATTTTGTCTATTTTTAAAATTGTGTGGTTGCTTCCTTATCATTGAGTTTTGAAAGTTTTATACATATTCTGGATACATGTCCTTTTTTGGATTTGCTAAAATTTGATCCATATTTATAGTTTGTCTTTGAGTTCTTTTAGCAATGTCTTTGAAGAAAAATGTTTTCCTTTTTAAGTCTAATTTACCTAATTTTTTTCTTTTACAAATTGGCTTTGTACGATATCTAAGAATTCTTTATAAAACTTATGGTCACAATCATTTTCCTAGTTTGTTTGCTTTTTTTTTTTTTTTTTTTTGGTACTAGGGATTGAACCCAGGGGTGCCAGGGGTGCTCAACCACTGAGTCACATCCCCAACCCATTTTTAGAGACTGAGTCTCACTAAGTTGCTTAGAGCCTTGCTAAGTTGCTGAGGCTGGCTTTGAACTCATGATCCTCCTGCCTCGGCTTCCCAAGGCACTGGGATTACAGGCATGCACCACCACATCCAGGCATTTTCCTAGTTTTTAAACAAACATATTGCAACTTTTGGCTTTACAGTTAGATGAATTATTCATTTCAGGTTAATTTTTCTATAAATTATACTCTGATATTATAGGTCGAAGTTCATTTTGGGGGGGATATATTATTTATATACATATGTATGTATATCTTCAGTCCTTTTCCTGTTATAGAATAGGTTGTCCTTTGTTCATGAAATCACTTTCATACCTTTGTTAAAATTAATTGCTCTTTCCAGGTGCAGTGACACACACTATAATCTCAGGGACTCAGGAGGCTGAGGCAGAAGAATGGCAAGTTCAAGAACAGCCTTTGCACTTAGTGAGACCCTGTCTCAAAATAAAAATAAACGGGCTGGAATGTACTCAGTGGTAAGTGCCCGCACCGGGTTTTAATCCCCAGTATAAAAATAAATAAATAAATACAAATTAATTGCTCTCTGCCAGTCGGGGTGGCCACATGCTTGTAATTCCAATTCCTCAAGAGGCTGAGCAGAAAGACCCTAAATATGAGGTCAGCAACTTAGGCAGCACCCTGTCTCAAAAAAAAAAAAAAATGGCTAGGGATGTGGCTTAGTGGTGGAGTACCCCTGAGTTACAGTTCCCAGTACTGCAAAAATAGTAATAATAACAATAATCAATCAATCATTTGTGTATGTCTGTTCTAGACTCTCTGTTGTTCTATTTACTTACATGTCTCTAGTTTGACCAATACCATACCCAGCCTTGACTTCCCAGAATAAATTGCACTTGGTGTTGTATTATTAGTTTTACATATTGCTGTACATATTGTTGAGGATTTCTGCCTTCTGTATTCGTGAGGAATATCAGTCTAAATTTTTTCTATTCTTATTTTCTAACTTAACAGTGCTTAGAATTTCCCTCTAAACATTGCTTTAGTTGCATGATTTCATTTAGTTATAAAAATTTTTTCCCTTGATATTTTCTCTTTGATCCAAGGATTATTTATAAGTATTATTTAGATTTTCCAAGTTTGGGGAAATTTTCCTCATATCTTTCTGTTATTCCTAGTTTAATACATTATGGTCATAGAACATATTTTGTATTATTTCAATTATCTTAATTGTAAATTAAATGTACATTTAAATTATGGATTGTTATGACCTGGAGTATAGACTATCTGGAGGTGATTCCAAAAACACTTAAAAATACTGTGTATTTTCTTGCTGCTGGAAGGAACAACCTATAAATGGGCAATTAAATAATAGTGAGTTGATAATTTTCAGTTCTTCTGTATCCTTGCTGATAGATTCTGTCCACTTGTTCTATTGTTTATTAAAAGGAATTTTGAAGTCTGCAGCTACAATTGTGTTTGTTTTTCCTAGCAGTTTTATCATGTTTTGCTTTATATCTTTTGAAACTCCATTGTTAGGTGCGTATACATTTAGCATTGTTATGTCTTCTTGGTGAATTGATTCTTATATCTTCATCCCTGATGATTTTACTTTTTGAAGTCTAATTTGTCTGATGTTAATAAAAGAATTCTAACTTGGTTTTCATTCGTGTTGACATGGTATACCTATTTCCATCCTTTTTCTTTAATCCATCCTTATTATATTTAGTGCAGGTTTTTTTGTAGATGACATTTAGTTGAATCTTGGCAAGGATATATATGCATGTACATTCATTCTCTGGCTTGGCAATATTTTTGTATTAGTATGTTTAGATTATTTACATTTAATTTAAATTGAATTTAAGTGTGCCAGGTTATCATTTGTTTCATGGTGGTCCTGTTTTTGTTCCTCTTTCTCCTCTTTCCTGACTTTGGTTTTTGCATTATTAAAAATTTTTTTAGTAATCCATTTTAGTTATCTTTTGTGGCTTTGAATATATCTTTTTAGTGATTGCTCTAGGTATTATGTCACACTGTTTGAATTTTATAGTTTATGTTTAGCTAATATTTTACCACTTCAAGTAGAATGTAGAAACCATAATCCTATTTAGATCCCTTTCTTCTCCCCCTCTTTTATTTTGGTTGTTTTATGTGTATGATACATTTATGTGCCTTGAAACATCTCAAAACAATATTTTAAGTTTGTTTTTAACTGTCCTATGTGTTTTAAACGAAACTTAAGAGAAAATTATCTATTATATTGGGATTTTTGCCATTTATGTTACTCTTCATGCTAATTTTCTAAGTTTCCTCTAGTTTAATTACCTGAAGTAATTCTTTTAGCTCTTTTTTATTTGTTTTGTTTTTGTGATCAGAGTTGCTGGTGATAAATTATCTTATTTTTTTCTGCATCTGATACTATCTTCATTTTACCTTAATTCCTAAAAGCTATTTTTGCTGGACATAGAATTCTTGGCTGATAATCTTTTAAGCTTTTAAAATGTTGTTTCACTACATTGTCACCTTCACCATTTCTGATGAAGAATTCACAGTCATTAGAATTGTTGTTTCCCTTGTATGCAATGTACAAATTCTTCTGGTTTCAAGATTTTTCTGTCTCTGGTTTCAGTGGTGTGCTTATGCTGCATCTCAGAATGAAATTCTTTGTGTTTTTCCTATTTGGAGTTCAGTGAGTTCTCTTGAATTTAGGAGTCAATACCTTTCTCAAAATTTTGAAAGTTTTTAACCAATTTATTTGTTAACATTTTTTTAATTTGAAAATTTTGAATTTGGAAACATAAATTTTTTCTATCCCACTATCATTCTAAGTATTAGAATTAATAAATTAAAGCCTGTCTTTAGTGGATTGCATGGTGGCTCCCACACATATGTCTACATCTGAATCTCTGGAACTTAATATCTGGAATTATGATTGCTTCTTTATTTGGAAAAGAGAACTTTGCAGATTAAAATTAAGTTAAAGATCTTGAGATGAGGACATTGTGCTGGATTATTGGTGCAGGTCCTATATTCGATATCAAATATCCTTATTTTATAGGAGTAAAGCAGAGAGAAATTGATGCTGACACAGAGAGGAGCATTTGAAGATACAGCAGAAACTGGTGATGAGGTCACAAGCCAAGGAAGTCAAAGAAGGCTGAGAGCTACAAGTGGGAGAGAGGCAAGGAAAGGTTCATTCTGAAAGCCCTTGGGGAAATATAATCCTGATTTTGAACTTCTGGGCCCCAGAACTTTGAAAGAATTTGGATTTTTGTTGTTGTTTGTTCTGTGTTGTGTTGTTTTAAACCTCCTATGTTACAGCAGTCACAGGAAACTAATACAGGGACTTGCTGGATCCTAAAAAGGGAAAGCAGGAGGTAGGAAGAGATGCTCACAGACTCCACAAATTTGCTGATGGTCAGTCTTTTTTCAGAGTCCCAGCTTTGACCCTGAGTTGGCCATTTAGCCTGTGCCTTGCTCCATAGTCATAGACCAACTCATAAGTCTTCTAGTCACATTTTCATCCTGATCCTCACTGCAGAAGTTGTCCCTCAGACTTTGAGGTACACGCTCTTAGATCCAAGCAATCCAGATTAAATAGTTTGGTAGATTGTTCAATACACACTTTTCTAATCCCTGGGGGTACAACACATAAGAATTGTACCTAGGGGTACAATTCCATAAGAAGAAGAGTACACTTGGTAAACTCGCTTCCAAAAGTGAAAATGTCCAGGTAACTGACATAATTGGAGACTCTGGCAGAAACCAGAAACAGAATAAGTCTGGGACAAAGGAACTAACATTTTTTTTGTGCAACTAACATAACCTGGAACTATTTTAAGTAAAACATATGATTTCATTCAATTCCTGCAAGAATCTCATAAAGTTAACAGTATTATTATTATTTTTTATATGCATGGAAACTGAGACCCAGGCAACATGACATGCCATCTTCCCAAAGCTTGAAAGTGAAGGAGATAGATACAAGATAGTCTAGCTAGTTCCCAAGCTCATGTTTTCTACATTAGGAATTGCTGCCTCCCTGTTCCAGCTAGGAAGCATTCAAGACTGAGGGCAAGCTGGTCATGGTAGTACATGCCTGTAATCCCAGCAGCTCAGGAGGCTTCAACAGGAGGATCGGAGAGTTCAAAGCCAGCCTCAGCAAAAGTGAGGTGCTAAACAACTCAGTGAGACCTTACCTCTAAATTAAATACAAATAGTGGCTCAGTGGTGAAGTGCCCCTGAGTCTAATCCATGGTAACTCGCCCCTCCAAAACAAAAAAAGGCTGAGGGCAAAGGATGGATGAGGGAAGCATCGGGTCCAAACCTCTGCCACTCTTTCCCTCACGACAGAAGGAACATCTGCAGAGTCCCTGGAAAGGAACGACCAACTCCTTCGGTGAAATGGTTCTGGACTGATTGTTTTGGATAGAAATGCCAATCTGAGAATGACATACAGCTTTAACTTACTGGAGGCCTCTGGGACCACTGCTCACTTAAAATGAAAAAGACAATAGGTGTATTTGCCTACCTAGGCCTTTAGAGCTTGTTTCTACCCAGGACTGAGTAGAGCCAAAAGTGAAGATGTGAGCCAAGACTTAATTTGAAAAGAGGTGTGACGTTGACCTTTCCTCTTCTACTTCCCCACACCCCAACACACCCTCCCTCAGCCTGCAGAACACAGCATCCTGGAAAAGGTGCGCTCACCCTGTTTGAATGGGACTCTCTAGAGTGGTAGAAGTAGGAACCAAGCCAGAATTTCCCTTTCCCTTCAATCCTTCTGAGAAATTTCCCGGTAAGCAGTAGATAAGCTTTTAAGATAAAAAGGATAAGCTTACCACAGGAATATAAGGTTCAAACCCCAAGTTTCTGGATGATAGTGCCAATTACCCTCTCATACCCCACAGTTTGGGAAAAGTATGCTTCTTCCTCAATGCCTCGTATCTTCCATAGTCAGTAATTTTCCTCTTCTAGGAAAGGAAACTGTCCAAGTATTCAATTTTCAAAACGAGCAACCATGGGCTTGTTCCTGCAGTTCAGAAGCTGGGGATTCACATCAAGGCTGGTCCCTGCTTCACTGGTTTGTTTGCTCTGATTAACTTTGACATTTACCAGAAACCCTTCTGGTGACCCCCATCCCCAGCAGGATCTATTTACCTGCAGTTCACCTTTCCTGTGATATTTCTCTTAGAACTTGGATGGGATCCAGGTCCCTGGTCCCTGCCTGACCAGTTACCAGCTGTGTGATATGGAATGAATCACTCAGCTCTGAGTCTCAGTGTCCTCAGCCCACGAGAGGCGAGTCATCCCTGCCTCCTACTCAGTGTTGGTCTCAGACCAGAGGAGGTCTGTGAAAGTACACTGACAATTCTAGAGGCTGGTGTGGATGTAAATAATATCTTTGCGCAAATCCTTGGCCCACCAAGCTGACAGCTGCTTTTGTTCAACATTCAGCAGAGGGAAGAGACCCTGATCTCCATTAGTCTGTGGTTTAATGTAGAGAGAACAATTTTTTAAATATTTATTTAAGGTAAGAGCACAGCTCCAATCCATTACCTGGTTTCAGCTTTGAGATTCCTAAAACTGGACCTCCAATCCATACCTGGTTTCAGCTTTGAGATTCCTAAACTGGACCCCAAACCATGGGAGAAAATGCCTTAGACTGTCCATAAGGAGACATCCTTTCTTCTTAGGTAGGAGCCTCCACCTGTTCCATTAAGCCTCAGCTGGACCCTTCTGTTAACCCTATTTAAGGATTACCCTTCTCATGTTAGTTGTGACTTTTAGAGAATGACCCCTCAGTGAGAATCCCAACCTACTTCCACCAGCATTTTGCCTGCTAGAATCACAGAGAAGGCCCCTGACCCCATCATAAGCTGAAAGATACTGGAACATAGCACAGACCTCATAAGAGCTGCCCACTCCAACAAAACATCTCAGGTGCATTCCATGCATCACAGGATTTCAAACCCTAGTGCTCCTTGGCTGTCCTTCTTGGGACACAGTTAGATTTGTCAGTGACCCTTCAAGTATGCACCTTAGGGTCTGGGACTGTTGCTCAGTGGTAGAGCCTGGCACATGTGAGGCACTGGGTTTGATCCTTAGCACAACATAAAATAAGTAAAACAAAGGTATTGTATCCATCTATGACTAAAAATATCTTTTTAAAAAGTATGCAGCTTACTCCTCTATTGCTGTGAAATAATTACTCTAAACCCTCATGGCCTAAAGCTATTGGTGTCTGTTATCTTATGTTTCTCAGTCAGGAATCCAGGGAAAGTTAGTTGGCAATTCTGCTCTGCATCATCACGAGGACCCAAATGTCAACCTGATCAGAATTAGATGGTAAACCAACCCACATTTCTGCATCACTTCCACCAAGAGATCTTGAAAAACACCAGACTTTTTGCTCACACGAACAAACTCAGTCTCCCATGCTCTCCTGACCCATCAAGTTATAGTCAAAATATCATTAACAGAAAATAATTTAGGAATCAATAAATGAATCTCCTTATTTTAGGAAAGGGAAATAAAAATGAAGTACATTTCCCATAGTTCAGCAGGTTTTGAATTCAGTTCCACTCAGCATTATGCTCATGTCCTCCACAGTGTGTCACACAGAGAATGACAAAGGGACGCACCACGTAGGTCACTCAATTATCCGCCAAAGCAGGTGTCTCCCTGGTTCTTTTCCCTGCAACCTAGGTAGGGTACAACATCTCTGGCAAGCCTGTTCTAGTTCCTTCTAATCACCTTCTTTTCTTTAAATTAAAAATAAAGTATAACATTTTTACTCTTTAAATGTTAATAAACCATCTGTTTAATATGTGTTCTAAATCTTGTTGTGGATGGGAAATTTTACAAACCTATGTTTCCTATAATCTACATTGCCTATCTTTGCAAAAAAAATTTTTAATACCATTATCTTATTTACTTATTTGATGCTGAGGATCAAACCTAGTGGTAGGCAAGTATTCGACCACTGAGCTACAACTCCAGCCTCTGTAAAATTTTCTTAGCCTGTCTGGCATGGTGGCACATGCCTCTGATTTCAGCAACTTGGGGGGGCTGAGGCAGGAGGATAGCAAGTTTGAGGCTAGCCTGGGCAATTTAGCAAGGTGTTGTTTCAAATCAAAAATAAAAGGGCAGGGGATGTAGCTGAGTGATGAGGCAGCCCTGCATTCAGTCCCCAGTACTAGTACTGGAAAGAAAAACAAATACAACACTTTAACACCATCTTCAGCCCCCTCTCCTTTCTTCATTATTTCACATAATTTCCCAAGAATGATTCTGTCACATAGTGTGCTTATTTTATGACCGTGGTTTGTATTTGTTCAGACTCAACTCAAGACATACTGACTCCAGTAAATTGTCTAGATAACATTTTCCAATTTTTTTCTATGTCAGACTTGAGTTCCCCTTCATGGCATTTTTCTTTTTCTTTCCAAGTTGAAGATCTTTATCCTTAGAGGAAAAGAGGCAAATATGGATTACTGTTTTTTCTTTTAACCATCTACAGTTATTCACTATCTTTTCCAAAGAAACAATCTATTCCTTCCTTCTCCACTTTCTGACTTAGAGCATATATGTTAAAATCCTCACTTCACTGTTCTGCCATGGAACACTATTCAGTCAGAAAAAGGAGGAAATAGCTTTGGCAATGATGTGGAATAAGCTCAAGGTATATCACTGAATATAGAACCATAAACATCAGATGCTATCTTTTGTGTAACATTGGAAGAAATGAATACAGATTTACAGATTATGATTCATTTGATTTTTTTTTTTTTTTTTGCAGTGCTCAGGATTGAACCCAGGCCTTATGCTGACAGGCAAGCATTCTACCAACTGAGCTATATCCCCAAATCCCCTTCATTTGATTTTAATATGTACATATTTTTACATTTTTGATGTTTCTGAAATTAGAATGTGTTATGTACTAGATGGCATGTCATAGTTTCATTGGCAGGCTTTTTTAGAAATGGCTTTTATAGTAATAAAAACAATAATGGTGCATCTTGCAATTGATGGCAAATAATACATTTATGATAAAATATATTATTTGCATTTGTTTGTATAGGCATAGGATTTTCTCTGAAAAGATTCTCAAGAAACTAGTAAAATAGATTGCTCCTACATAGGGGAACTAAACTAGGTGGCTGGGGAACAGAGGTGACAGAATTTCTATATGACATTTCCTTTTGTATTTTTTACATTTTGAGTCACATAATTATGTTAACAAATAAAACATTTGAACAATTCAAGTTTTAAAAGTACAACTGGATGTGAGTTGTTTGGACACCACTACTTTATGCAGAATTGTACACAGTTTTCTGTTCCTTTCTAGAAATGGCCAAAGAGCAGTGGGAAGGTAGAACTGTGCCATTACATGTGCTGCTGTTTCATCCGGAGTCCAGCATGGTGCCTGGTCAGGCTAACTCCAACTGATAGGGTTCCTTCTCCCAAGGTTTGTCACTTGTAAATCATTAACCAGATCTTTGTTGGTCAGAATTTAGTTCAATATAACCATTTCTCTCGTTACTTCCTTTACCTTCCTGTTGATAAAATTTTCCATAGAGCAAGGCATAAATATATCTGATGTTCTGCTTTTATTAGATTTGGCTTCCAACACAACCATTGAGCAGTATCTAGGGAGATGAGGATAAAAACATGCTAAAAAGAAAAGAAAAACAGTTTAATTGGTGCCAATGCACTTGACAATAATTGAGTTACCATGATAGCTCACACAATGGTGTTTGCTAAATGAATCAGGAGGTGACTGCAAGGAGGGACTAGAAGATCTGGCAATTTTGCATGTCACTAAAACCACCATTGCTGATTCATTCCATATTTAGAAATGCAAATACACACTTTTCGGACTACTCTAAAGGTTATATGCACACAGAAAGTCATATTAAATCTCAAGTAAGCCAAATCGACCCTAGAAATCCTGAGTGGTCCAGAATAACCAGTAACTAAGCAGAGCTAACATATCAGGCCTATATCAAAAAGTAGTATTTTTAGGGTCAGAGCTTTCAATCTTGACAGAGATAAAATCCAAGCCAATGCTGGCTGGGTATGGAAAAGGGCAGGTTCCAGGGTGATTATCATCTATTCCTGTTGACATTTGTGGTTCATTCTTATCAGCAGGCTGGTGCAGGGTGAAGCAAGCTTACCACCCAGGAGTAAAATGAGCAGCCTTTGTGGTTTATTGTGTTGGGGTATAGCTACAATAATAAATTCCTAGAATTGGGACAAAGACCAAATTTTATATAAATTAACTCTTCAATAACACGAATAATTTAATGTGCAACAAACATAAAAGTTTTCCTGTAATACCTTCCCAAATTAAAGAATAGACAACTTGTTCCAATCTATGGTATAGAATATGTAGTTTTCTTATTCGAATACCAGATCTTAAGTATTGCTGCTGATCTTCTTTCCCATGCTTTCCTTCAAGAAGGCTATGCTTTCTCTTTCACACAGGTTATTCTCCAAGGTATATCTTCCATTCTTGTGCCAGATATCCTCAGTTCTTCGAGATCCACTTGCCACCTTTCTTCAACCTGTGTTTTTGTCACAGAAGGCTGACCTCTATGGGAAATCTCAAGGACTCACACCTACCAGGTTATAGCTCAGTCTTGCCCCTCGGGATCTCAGGAAGGAAATCAAAAAAGGGGAATGAAGTGAAGGTATTTATTCTCCACTTTTGCCAACTCACGTTGGCTGTGTCCCTTGACCAAAGTTTCCTGTTTCTCTCAAGGAGGCCAACTGTACAGAATTTCCTCCAGCAGCAGTAACCATTCACTCTACCTCTCATCTTTAAAGCCCATGAGTTGTAGCAACATTCTCTTGCTTTTCCCTGTGGTCACCTCACCAGATCCACACCCTCGAGAATAGTTTATTTGAATTGAAAGGAACATTCATCTCCTATTTGGACCCTGAGTGATATATTCCCCCCCAGGAAAACCTAACCTAAATTGACCAAATGGAATAAAGGGAGCTCCAAACCAGGATTTTAAAAAGTGAGACTTGTAGATGATCCATATCACAATCATCTGAAATTTGATTAAAAGCAGATTCTCAGGCCCAATCGATTCTACCTCTGGAAGACAGACTGCAGGGAGAGAGGGGCGAGTATTTTAAATAAGTTTTTCAATTGATATCTAGACACATTAAAATAGGAGAACTTGTCACAAGAATAGATAATTTTAAAAATACCCTGCTAATAAACTTAAAGTTAAAAAAGAAATCTTATCAAAGAACTAGAGTATTATCCTAATCTCCCATTAGGATTCTAAATGGTCTGCCAAATCTCATCAGGAAGCCAAAAATAAAACTAAGAAACTAACACAAGATAATGACTAGTGTGAATTGGTCTTTCAGTGACTAAGAGACCTTCTCTCAGGATGAAAAAGTTCTTTAAAAGTATGACATAAATCCCAGAGGTCAATCATATAAACATGAAACATTTCTGACTGAAAACTCATTATAAGCAAAATTAAAAGACAAACAATAAAAAACATTTGCAATAAATATCTAAGGAACTTAAAATGGTTATTTCTGAACTCCCCCTCCCAATTTTAGAGTTTTTGGATGGGGAGGTGGGATATTTGCTGACCTCTTTACTCCACCATAGCTGGAAGTCCTGCCTAATTCTTCAAAACAATCAAACAAACAATCTCAACTGTCTTCCCACAAGACACATAACAAGTAGCATAGTGTTAGTCAGATTTCCACCACTATAATAAATATCCAAGATAATCCACTTATAAAGAGAAAAGGGTATCTTGGATTACGGTTTCTGGAGGTTCCAGTCCATGACTGACATGTCCCCATTGGGTGAGGCAGCACATCATGGCAGGAATATGTGGTGGAACAAAATTGGTTCATCTTATGGCCAGGGAGCAAAGAAGAAAAGAGAGCAGAGTCCTAGAATTCCCTTCAAGGGCATACCCCCCAATGACCTAAAACTTCCCACTAAGGTCCACCTCCTAAAGGCTCCCCTATCTCCAATAGAGACACTCTGGGGAGCAGATTTTCACTACATGGAATTCTATGGAACATTTAAGATCCAAACTCTAACACAACAATATTTAATATGCTTGACTTTGCCCTGTCCATTTTTCTGATGAAGATACAAGTAATGAAATAGACTATATGACTAGAAAGGTAGAAAGGATAGATAGGGTGAAGGGGAGAAGTGGTGAAAGAGTTTAATAAACGAAGAACAAGTGAGTAGCTCATTTCTTTCAATAAACCAGTTTTTCAGAACTTCAGGATTAACTTTTAAAAAATAATTCTATTAACCAGAAACTTTACTATTTCAAACATCATTAAAAAGAGTCATAATTTATTTCCTTGGTGACCTAAATTATGTCAAAACTCCTTTTGCTTCTCAGACATTAACACCATGTTCCCACTTGTATGGCTCTGTTCAATCAGACCAAGAAACCCTCTGAGTTGACTTTTTATGGACTTGTGCACTGAGGTAGGTTGGATAGGAGTAGAATAGCAGCTTATTGTCAGAACAGCTTCATTCCCACCAACCCCATTGACTGTTACTGTGAACTTCATGCGGATTTCTATTTTCTGATAGAAATGTCTGTGACATATGGTCATAGAGACAAGCAGGCTTTGCCCACGTCCTAAATCTGAACTAAAGAGAAACAATTTACGTTTCTTTTCCTTCTCTTCCTCTTTTCTTGTTTCATCATCCTTCTTTTCCATCTTTTTCTTCCTTTTCTCTGTCAGTTAGATTCAGGCTTATTCTGGTAATTGTGTGAACACTGCTCTATTCAGGTAGAGGATTCTTTTTGCCCTTTAATTGAGTTGATGCTATCAATATAGTACAGCTTTTTTGTATATCATTAGGAAAGACTTTAATAGCATTATTCTTCTACTGAATTAAGTATACTATATTTAAATTAAAAAACAAAAACAACTCAAATTCTCTTTTTACTGTGTATGAGAAAGTCCGAAGATATTATTTTCAATATATTTTTGAATATGCTCTCATCTAAACTCTGTTACTCTGGACTCCAATTCATCCACTTCATTTGCCAGGAGAGCCAGTGAATTATTTAGGATGCATATGATATTTGAAAATATTTGAGGGTCATTTGTTTGGCAGCAATGGATAACTAATACAGGTTTGGTTGAAGTAGGTACTGCATGGAACTATTTTTTTTTAGTTCTTGAGGTTTTTGACACGCCTACTTAATTATGCTCTGTAAATTTGGATGAATTACTTAAAATCCCTAAGCACTTCAGTTCATCATCTTAAAATAGAATAAATACATCACCTTTTTGTCTCAAAGTTTTTTGTTTGTTTGTTTGTTTACTGTACTACTTTACTGAACTACTGATTGAACCCAGGGTTGTTCTACCACTGAGCTACATCCCAGCCTTTTCTTAAATTTTATTTTGAGACAGGGTCTCCCTAAGTAACCCCCACGCTGTTCTTGAACTTGTTATTCTCCTGTTTCAGCCTCCTGAATCACACCAGGCTCAAACAGTTATTTTAAAAGTGAAAATAATCCCAAAAAATCTTTAACTAAAAAAGTACTTAAAGACTTTACTATAGAATCTTTAAATATTAGGCAATTGATAAGTATTAGCTATTGTCATTGTTTTCAATTAATAAATTAATACTATATAGTTAGAGTGGCTAGAGTGAACTAGGATATATCTGGCCTAATCTCTTGAAAAGATATGTTTAAGGTAAGATCCATAAAATGCTGTGTTAAGATACCGTATTGCTATAAGCTTTCATCCTCAGCTTTCAAATCAAGTGCCCACCAAATGCTATTCTTGTGTAGTGTACAGAAAACTGTTGGGGATCACTTGGTGCTTTCCCCACACTCATTGATTTGGAATCTCATGATCTGGGAGATAAGATTGGCATTTAAAAGAAGTACTCTCATGATTATAGGTGCATTAAAATATAAGAAGTGGTAGCTAATGATTTCCTAGAGAACGGGCCTGAAAGTTATGGGAGTTGTAGCCCTAGAATCTCCAACTGACAAAGTTTGTGATAGAAAGTTATTAAAGGCCCTTATATACACAATATTTACTTTTAAAGTCTAAACTCCAGATCCAACAGCATTTGCTGGATGAACTATCAGGAGTTAGTGGTATAGTCTAAACAAATAAGCCAGTTACGGCTTAGCTAACTTTTCATATTATTTCCTAAAATGTATAAGTGCCGCTTTCCTCCTCCATTTAAAAGCATCCTTTAGAATGCTAAACTAATGTATTTAAAGTTCATACTTTTATTATCTTTCACTGTGAATGATGTCATTTTTCTATAAACAATGTTTTCTGTCTTCAGTGATGCTGGTATCAGGGATTTCAGTAATAGTGATTAGGTATTGGTGATTTTGACTCCCTCTGTCAGATAGACTCTTAAAGGACACTTATCTGTGGTTATTTTCTTTGTGGCCAAAGAAGGAACCATTTTTCTGTTTGCTACTATGTTGGCAATTGCCTGTGATAAATATATATATATATATATATAT
The DNA here is from genome assembly GCF_902686455.1 of Sciurus vulgaris. Taxonomy (NCBI): domain Eukaryota; kingdom Metazoa; phylum Chordata; class Mammalia; order Rodentia; family Sciuridae; genus Sciurus; species Sciurus vulgaris. Next base: position 61,069,402 of record NC_136475.1, read on the forward strand.
ATATATATATTTTTTTTTTTTTTTTTTTTTTTTTTTTCCCCTTCTGCAGTACTAGGGATTGAACTCAGAGGAGTTCTATGGAGTTCTACTGCTGAGCTACAACTGGGCCTTTTTTTATTTTAAGGCAGTGGTCTCCCTAAGTTGGCCAAGGCTGGCCTTAGAGTTGCAGATCCTCCTACCTAGCCTCCCAAGTACCTGGGCCTACAGATGTATGTCACTGTGATCAGATGATAAATCACAATTCTTAAAGCCAGATTTTATATTTCATAAAGTACTAGAATTATAATAATGAGAACTTTCATAATTCAATAATTAAAAAAATGCAATTAAAATTTGATAAAATATTTGAGCAGACATCTCACCTAAGAAGACATATAGATGGAAAATAACATATTACTATAAAGATCATTAGTCATTAGTCAAAATTATTAACCAAAATTATTGTCAAAATACAAATTAAAACCATAATGAAAAAACCCTATTTACTTACTGGAATGCAAAAAGACAATTTTAAAAAAACGACAATATTAAGTTCTGGCAAGGATGTGGTACAGTTGAATGATAACTGTACCTTTTTCATGTACCATTGGAAAACAAATTTGAGTAGCTTCTATACAATTACAAACACACACTTTACAGGTTCGTCAGCTACCTGCTTTCTAGATAATTTCTTACAAAAGAGAAATGAAACATGTTTACACAGAAACTGTACATATATGATTCACAGTGGCATTACTCATGATAGCTTAATAGTGGAAACAACTTAAATGTTTAACTGGTGAATGGATAAACAAACTGTGGTAATCCCATACAATGGAATGTCTACCTGGCTGTAAAAAGAAACAAAGGTGATACAGTAACAGTGACATGGCATTAAATCTTAATGTATTATACTGAAAGAAATCAGACTCGATAGTCACATACTATGGGATTCCATTTATAGACTTCTGGAAAAGATAAATTATTGAAAACAGAGAGCTAATTAGTGGTTGCCTGGGGTGGAGGAGGGGTTTGTTGGAGTGATAGAAGGTTATAGAACACTATATCTTGATTAATCTTGATGGTATTACACAACCTATATTCATTTGTCAGATACAAAAGTAGTTTTATTCTATGTAATTAACTCAATAAACTTTAAAAAAGTCAATAAACTTTAAAAAGCAACTGGACATAGACTGATATGATACACAAAATTCTTCTGAATATGAATGCCAGTTTGTGTGTGAAAGCTCAAGTATTAAAATTATGATTATAGGTATTCCTGGATAAGTGTTTCAGGTAAGCATTTTTCAGGAGAGTTTCAATTTGTTATGCTGGATTATGAATCTAAGATGCTGGATGTAAAATCTAGTTCTAATATAGAGTCTCCAGATGTGTCTCTTGTAATTTTATTCTAGATTAAAGTAAGTCCAGCCCCACTATGCTGCCATTTTATCTTTTTTGGAAACCCCAGCCAGCTATGCCATCATTAAGATCTAAATGAGCCCTTTGGGGTACCATACTTAAAATCTCTGGCCATTAGATGGAAATTTCAGAACTTTGAGGTGGTCCCTGGACACTACTAATGAGAAATCCACCACAAGATAATGTCATAATATGCTGCTCCTGAAAGCAATCAATCCTGTGTTTCTTAGTGAATTTGCTAGTCAGAGTGATGAGTAGAAGAGTGGACCATGCAAAAGACACAGCATTTCATCTTTGTTTATGCTTTTTGTGTGTCTTAATCTTGTTTTCTAATTGCATTAATTAAAAAATACCTTGAGATATTAGAAAAACTATAGGATAAACCATTGAAAATTTTAAGTTTCTGCCTAAAGATAGAAATTATATTGTTTCACTATACAGTTACCATAATTTTATTTCCTGGGTATATGTATATGTGTATATATATACATACATACATATATAAATATATGTATATATACATATATATATAATTTTACTTCCTGAGACTATATATGTATATATACATACATATACATATACATATATATTAAATATATGTAATCCCTTTGATTTCAATTCCTTGAAAAATCTGTACAATCAACTTCTTCAGGCTTAATTTATGCCTCCTCAAGATCCATTTAATACTCAATTGATACTTGGGATTTTAGTCCCTTGGATTTTTCTTCTTTTATAAAAAAGACAGACAAATAAATGCATTTGGGGCTAGAAAAATGGCCTCAATGCTAAGACTAGCATATTGGTATTATGCTGCTGCTTCCAATCATGTTTAAGAAGTAACAGGACAGGCAGAGTTTGAGAACTCCACCTACTGGTCTATCTTTAACAAGAAACCCATTTCTCACTTGGGAAACTTTGCTTTAGGGATTCTTTGCTTTAGAATCTCTAAGATTTTGCAGGACATCTCCAAATTATTGGTTGAATTATTCTTTGAAGCTCATTGGAACCAATGACTTCTTGTTTAGGAATCAGAGCTTTTCATAGTGAGAAAAGAGGATAGGGAGGAGCTAAAATGGAAATTTATGAAATTGGACTCAGTTTCAGTTTATGCTTCCCCTAATCTGAAACACTCTTCCACCATTCTGATTATATTTGTGAGGGTTCTCCAGAGAAATAACAATATGATAGACAGATAGATGAGAGGGGATTTATTAAGAGAACTGGCTCATATAATTATGGAGGCTAAATGTACCATAGGCCACCTGAAAGCTGGAGTACCAGGGAAGCTGTAAATATGGCTCAGTTCAAGTTCAAAATCAGGGGAGGTGATGATTTAACTCTTAGTCCAAGGCCAAATATCTAAGAAACTGGTGGGCCACAAGCACAAGTCTTACCATACAAAGATCAAAGAATCTGGAGTTCTAGTATCCCAGGGCAGATAAAATGCATGCTCCAGTTCCAGAACAGAGAGAATTCAACTTTCCTCTCCCTTTTGCTCTATTCAGGCCTTTAGTAAGTGGATGGTGCCTGCCCACATTGGGTGAGGGAGGATCTTCTTTATTTAGTCCACTGAGTTCAAATGCCATTCTCTTCTAGAAACGCCTCATAGGCTTATCCAGAAATAATGCTTTGCCAGCCACCAGGCCATCTCTTAATTCAGTCAAGTTGACACCTAAAATGAACTATCATATTAAGTGATTGTCTCTAAGGGGAAAAAGTTTGAATTATCAGAAGTATAGTAGGTTTTAAAAATGGGAACTTAACTGGAGTAGGAACTCTAGATTACTTTTCTAGAATAAGGAAGGATTTTTTTTTGTTTTGTTTTTTACTCCAGGCACATTTTTGGATTCAGGGACTGGTCTACTGTTGATAATTTTCGAGCATTTGTCAAGCATTATTAGACACTATGTAGGTGAAGGGAGAGGCTGGGGGTGGGTTGGGGATACAAAATGCCCAAGACTTAGTTCCTAGATCTAAGTATCTTATGATTTAGTGGGTGAAACAGTTGCATCTATGTTAAGACTTTTTGCTTCTGTAGAATTTCAATTCATTTGAAGTCAGTACAGAGAATGGCCTTGTTATGTTTCAGGTGGTTAGATTGTATTTTATTTATTGTATTTAGAGATTCAACTGTTTCTGAATGTCTCAAGGATTCAAAGTACTGCAGGGGCCACCATAGTTGAGAAAGAAAAGATCTTCGCTTCAAATTGATGGTACATGGATATCTTTGAAAGTACTGGCTTTGGAGTAAAGCATATCACTAGTTCTGAATTCCACATCTGCAATTTAGTAGTTGGTGTGACTTTATATGAATTATTTAACGTCTCTATAACTCGTTTTTCTCATTTATAGAAAGGGGATTGTAGCAACAGCTTCTTTAACTGACATGTGAGTTAATTACACAAATAAATGTAAAAGCATTAAGTTAGTGTCTGACACAAGGTAGGTAATCAATAAGGGTACATTACCACTACTGTTATTATTATGTTCTCCCTGAGGAGACAAAATGCATAGAGAGAATTTGAAAACATAGACAATAGCATACAAATGATAATAAACTAGTAAGTATCATGGTAAGAGCTATATGTTTTGAAGAAACAAAATAAACAAACCCTGAGCACATCCAAAGCATGTTTTAATTGCTCCCTGATTGCATAATTTCAGGTGAATGTCCAGATTATTCCAGGCCATGTGTCTAAATCCATGAATTTCTTGGAATTCAGCACTTGAGATCCAAAGGTAAACAATAATTTGAGCAAGGTCCTAGACAGAAAAGGCAGTTTTAGTGGCGGGGACTGGTTTATACTTAACTGATTACAAATATCCTGTGACAGTTCGTAGCGGGAGTGGCTCTCTTGCAAAATTCCAAGGGAAATGTTCTCTGGACAGTTTTACTTGTCTTTGGATTAAACCACCACCTACATATTTTAATTTTAGAGGACTCTGCCCTAAGTTTTATTTTACCAGATGTTTGATGTCTAAATCTTACCAGAGTTTTCACTTTAGCTTAGCAATCTTTTCTTTCCCAGGTAAAAGGCAAATATCCCTGATGTTAGTCAAGGTCCAACATAAACTGGTTAATCCCTACTTTCTTCCTGACTATGTAGTGTGGCTACTACCTGCTTAACTCAACCCTGGAGTCTAGACTGTATTGCTTGGGTCTTTGTCTCTTGTGGATATATCTATTTTCTAGTCTTGTTTGTAAACTCTCCAGGGGCAGGAACTATGTAAAAAAAACTGTAGAGCTGGCCACAGTGGTACATACCTGCAATCCCAGCTACTTGGGAGGCTGAGGCAGGAGGATCCCAAATTTGAGGTCAGTCTCAAAATAAAAAGGTCTGAGAATGTAACTCAGGGGTAGTGCACTTGCCTAGTATGTGCAAGGTCCTGGGTTGAATCTCCAGTACTGTGAGAAAGAGAAGAGAAGAGAAGAGAAGAGAAGAGAAGAGAAGAGAAGAGAGAAGAGAAAGAAGAGAGAGGCTTTGTAGTATATTGATTCACCTTGATTCCTAATACCCCTACCTTAAATTTGTCTAGTACAATGCAACATCAAAAGGAAATAAATAGTAAATAATTGTGGTTGATTTTTATGATGTGGTTTCTTTTCCCATAATCCTGGACTGTAATGTGTTCCCTAGTATTCTTTCAGGACTATAAATTGTAAAATAAATTATGATTGTAGCAGACATTTACAGACTTTCTGAAACCAACTGCAAAAGGCAACATAAGAATGGAAATTAAGAAAGAAAAAAGTCCCTAAGCAAACTTAGAAACTGATCTTTAGCAGCCAATGATTGAGATAGAAGATTGATTTACCAAGTTTAAATGAGCCCTGCTTTTCAGTATGAGATTCCTAAGAAAACTTGGAATGTAACCACCATTTGACCCAGCTGTCCCACTCCTCGGTTTATATCCAAAGGACTGAAAAATCAGCTTACTACAGTAACACAGCCACATCAATGTTAATAGCAGCTCAATTCACAATAGCTAAACTATGGACCAACCTAGATGCCCTTCAACAGATGTATGGGTAAAGAAAACGTGGTGCAAATACACAGTGGAATCTTACTCAGCCTTAAAGAAGAATGACATTATGGCATTTGCAGGTAGATTGGATGTGAGTTGGAGAATATCATGCTAAGTTAAATAAGTCAAATCCCAAAAAACCAAACTTGAATGTTTTCTCTGATAAGCAAATGCTGATCCATAGTGTGGGGGTGGTAGGGAAGAATGAAGAAAACTTTGGATTGGGCAGAGGGGAGTGAGGGGAGAGGTAGGGTGGTGGGGATGGGAAGGATACAGAATGTCTCAGACATTCTTATCCTGTACACGTGTATGATTACACTACAGGTGTGACTTAGCACACCAGTAAACAGCAGGAGGAATGAGAAGTTATGCTCCACTTGTGTACAATGTGGCAAAAATGCATTCTACTGTCATATATAGCCAATTAGAACAAATTTTAAAAAATCATTAAAAAGAGCCCTGCTTTTATTCCCATCACAAAATTATCCAGTAAAATGTATGCTCAATTTGGATGAATTAATAGCCACGGCCCACTCATGGGTCATTTCAGTACTTTTGTTTGTTAGGCTCTTCCATATTCAGAGTCCTTGGAAATGAATGAGTAGCAGTGGAAAGCTGCTCTTTAGAATCTTCTAAACGAATCCATGGGGTTTTGATCAGCTAAGCTCTTATCTAGACTAACAGCAGGCTTATTGTAAAATCTACTTTACAATTTAATTAGTTTCTGTGGGCTTAGTTTAGAACACCTGGTAAAAAACACGAAACTAAAGACAAGTCATTTTTCATTTCTACTGAACGCTGATTTTAAGACGTGTACAACAGTAAACAGAAAAAATTGATGGGAAGCAATTTTTCTTCTTGTGGTTCTGTGGAGTCAATCCAGGACCTCATGCATGCTCAGTAAGTAATCTACTGCTAAGCGGCATCCTTCCTGGCTAAATTGCCCAGGTTGGCCTCCAATTTGAGACACTCCTGCCTCAACTTCCCTGGTACCTGGTGTTAAGGGTGGGAAGCAATCCGTTAGTGAAAAAAAAAAAAGGGGGGGGGGGCGTCCAGGGCGTGGAAGCAGGGTTAAGATATTTATACCTGATTGAATTAAAAAGTAGAACGCTACTTTGTGTGTTGTGTGCAGAGAAAATTGTAAATGCTGAATCTGGAAGAAGACCCACCTAGGATATTGGGTACCAGGAATTAAGTCATAGCACTTTTCAGATAATCTGAAAATTAAGTGGGGCAGGGTTTTTCTATTCTTGCCCAAGAAGTACAGGTAACTGGATCTGCCTTTTGCCTAAAGTAAAATATTAATTGAATATTTACTCTTAGTTTTGCCCAGTATCTGAACAGGTAAGGGATCAGTGGGAGTTGAAGGCAGTGGAAACAGGGTCCAACAACCTAAGGCAGGCTGAGTGCAGTGGCGTGGGAGGCCGAGGCAGGAGGATCTCAAGTTCATTTCCAGCCTCAGCAACTTTGTGGGCCCTAAGCAACTTTATGTGAGGTTCTGTCTCTAAATAAAACATAAAAAGGGTTGGGGCTGGGGCTCTGTGGTGAAGTGCCTCTGGGTTCCATCCCTGGTACCAAGGGGGCGCGGGGGGGGGGCAGGTTTGCAGAAATCTACTAGGAAATTCCTGAGAGAAGCAGGTTTTTTCCAATCGGTCTACTTGGCAGTGTACCAAGCTACCCCGAATGACCAAACTAAGTTAGTTTAAGAGGCCACGGTTTAAGTCTTCCATTAAGGTAGAGTTTCCCCCATAGACTGAAGAAGGACTTTAGTTAGAGGCGACAAGATTTGGGTCTATCTAAAAGACTAGTCGAAAAACCATATTTCCAGGGCCTTAGAAAACAAAGACGAGAAATTAACGGCGTTTTAAATGAAAACTAAAGCTAAGTTGTTTTCTCATTTTTTTTCACATAAATGAATAATGCAATGAAAAGAACCGTCCTTGATTGTATTTTAAAAATGACAGATGAAAATAAAAACGGGTCAAAAGAAAAGAGCAAGCAAAAGGGGCAGGGCCCCGCATTCGCAGCACCCAGAACCCCACCCCCGCTGCACCAGGGGACACGCAGCTTAGCTGACTCGCAGCCTTGGAGCAAGGATCGCCCCCTACGCTCCCAGAGGATCCTTGCTCCGGCCCCGCCTCCATCCAGCTTGGCTCCGCCCCCGTTCCGTCAGCACCGCAACTTGGCTCAGCTTACCTCTTTCTGGGAAAAAGCGAGGCGGGACTTCCGGGTATTTGAAAAACTTCCGGCCGGGAACCGGAAGGACACAGTAACACGCACAGAATCCCGGGTCTTCCGACACGCCGGGCGGGAAGGTGAGCTGTGCGTCCGCCTCGGCGGCAGTTCTGCGGGCACCCACGAGCCGGTGTCCGGGCTCTGGCAAGTTTGAGGCCACTTAAAAAGTTCTGAGCGCCCATTTGGGAAGTAACACTCCCCCCATTTTTGAAAGTGAGAAGTAGAAGTGCCATTACATTTTACTATCAGCGGACTGTATCTCACAACTTACACCCGGAGAATGCCTCCTAGCTGCTGCGTGTCACCTGGCGTGTCTCCTAATTGCAGCAGGTCTTAGTTCAGAGGGGCAAAGAGGAGAAAACCTGGGAAAGCTTAGATTGTTTTAAACCTCGAAGGAGCGAAGATGAGGGAGGAAGCACCCTTTCACTCTCAGATCGGGGCCCTGTCTGAATCAGCTGCATCTTCAGCAGTGTGCTGGGCATCTCGGAGGCGCTTGAGTAACTTGAGGAAAGATGAATAGGGACCTGTGGGCAACTTTCCTCGAGCCTTCCACATTGCAGCATGTCATTAATGTAATTGGTGTGAAATGGGAAACAAGACTAGTCTTGCTATTTGGGGCTCTGGTTTCTAGTCCTTTGCCATATGTCTTCTTTTCGAGTAACCCATTTTACCTTCTCGAGCGTCAGGCTTCTCATTGATAAAAAAATATGGCAATACGGCAGGGCTGTCTGATCTCAGAGGCTCTTTCTAACTCGAATTTTGTTTTTATAACTTGGGTGTCTGTGTTAACATTCGAAGCACTTTTGTTTTCCTCTGGGAAACTTCTTTAGCTGCCTTTTAAGAAATTATCCTCTTCAATCTCCTTGAATTTTAGTGTTCCCCCCCCATTTCAATATGTTTTTGTAGGACTTTTTGCCCCTTGCTTCCACTTTTCACTTGCCCTAATTTAGTACTTCCTTAGTAACATCAAAGTGACCTACAGATTATTGATTTGGAATGTACTCATGTGCCCACAGAAATAAGATAACTTGGAAGAGGGAAAATCCTAGATCGCTGAAGAATAGGAATGTTCTTAATGTGCCTTTTCAAGACTGCAGTGAGTGCCATGTATTGCATTGCCTAATAAGGATAGAAAATAAATTCATATTTCTCTATAGAGGCCATATTTGTATATATTCTTATATTTAATGAATAGTTATAGAGCAACCAGCAAATGCTAGGCTCAGTATCATATGAAAGTGAATAAGACATGTTTCCTTCCTTCCTGTTGTTCACTACATTGAGGGGGATTCCAATAATAAAACAAATAATAATTTTAGGTTGTTATATATTGCTATCTAAAAGAAATAAATAGGATTTTAAAAAAATATAGTGTAACTGAGAAGCTCATATTAGGCCTAAGGGATGAGAGGAGCTAGACATTTGATGAGCAGGAAGAGTACTCCAGATGGAGTGACCCTGACTTGGGAAAGAATCATGCTTGTTACAGGGAATGGTAGAATGTGACTAGAGTTTAAGAGCTACAAGTGGTAAGTATGATTAGGAAGGTAAGCAGGGGTCAGACCTGTAGGGCATTGTAGAAAACCTTGGTAAAAAGTATGGTTTGATTCTGAGTGAAGGATGAGATGGGAAGTCATTAAGTGTTTTTTTTTTTTTAATAATGTTAATTGTATTTTTTTACACCTTTATGTTTTGTTTTTTTGTTTTTATGTGGTGCTGAGGATTGAACCCAGTGCCTTACACATGCTAGGCAAGTGTTCTACTACCACTTAGCTACACCCCTATCCCCTCATTAAGTGTTTTTAAGCATTTTCTAAATCATGTCTTAGGATGATATGTGAAGAATGGGTTGTAGGGGCAAGGACATGAAAGCAGGGAGGGCATTTAGGGGATATTGCCATAGTTCAGGTAAAAGATAGGACATTAGTTTGAATGTATCCCCCCAAAGTTCATGTGTTGAAAATTTAATTTGTAATTCATATATTTAGAATTTGGAGGTAGGGTCTTTGGGAGGTGTTTTTAGTTAGATGAGATTATGAGGGTGGTGCTCTCATGATGGGATCAGTGGCATTATAAAAGAGGGAAAACTCTCTTTCCCTAGTGTGTGATGACTTCAGCCATGGTGACTCAGGAAGAAGGTCTGCTTCCCAACCACTAGTCTGTGGCATTCTGTAATAACAACAGGAAACAGACTCAAGGACCAAATATACACTGGAGATTGTAGAGATTTAAGATATATTTTGGAGGAAAAATTTATGTGACTTACTAATAGACTGGATATAAGATATGGAAGAAAAAAAGTTTCACAGTGTTTTGACTTAGCAAAGGATGAATATGTTTATTATCTTGATTGTGGTGATGTGTGTACATATGTCAAAACTTATCATATTTGAGAACTTTAAATGTGTTCAGTGTACTGAATGTCATTTGCACCTCAACGAAGCTGTTAAAAAATATTCCAAGCTTCTGGCTTAGCAAACAGATGAATGCTGGTGCCATTTACTGAGATGGGAAAGACTGGAGTAGAATGGGTTTTAGGGCAGGGAATGGTTATCAAGCTTTCCATTCTGGATGTGTTAAATTTTAAGTAACTGTGAGGCATCTAAGTAGTTTCAGAGACAGAAATTTTATTATGTAAATGGAAATCTTAAAGGCGAGTTTTGGGATGGAGCAATTAGGATTGTTAGGAAGGTGATATGGTTACAGTCATGTGCTGAATAACAGTGATGTTGGTGATAGAAGCCAACGATGGATGCATACATGCCTGATGATGTTGTAGCTGTAGTTTGTGTAAGTACACCAATCACACAATAACAAAATTGCCTAATGGTGCATTTCTCAGAATGTGTCTCTAGTTAAGTAACACTTGACTGAATTGAAGACATGGAGATGGCTGGGCATGCCTATAACTTGGGAGGCTGCTGAGGCAGGAGGATTGCAAGTTCAAAATTAGCTTCAACAACTTTTTGAGATGGTGGCTCAAAAAAAAAAAAAAAAAAGAGAGAAAAAGAACTGGGAATATAGCTCAGTGGTAAAGCACCCCTGGGTTCAATCTCCAGTACCAAAAAAAAAAAAACGAAGAAAAAACTCAAAACATGGAAATGTTTTTTTTATTTTATTTTTTTGGGTGCTGGGGATCGAACCCAGGGCCTTGTGCTTACAAGGCAAGCACTCTACCAACTGAGCTCTCTCCCCAGCCCTCAAACATGGAATGGATGCCGTAAGTTTTATGATATGAAGTAAAAGGACAATAGGAGTGTGGAGGTGGAAAAACAGATCTTTAAGGACATTTGGTCTTTAAACTGGCACAGTCACACCCCTGGAGTATAATTGGCATGGAATATTTTTAAATAATAATTTCTAGGCCTCCGCTTCTCTACATATAAAATTCTTTCTAAAAATGGAACTGCTTGTCATTGGCCCGTGTGTTCCACAGATTCTCCTTTTTTACTCCGTTCTTACACTCATAGTTTTTTCTACTTGTGAAAAGAATGCTTGCTTTTTACCACCTTTCTATGTTCATTTACTCTAGAGTGTCTAATAAGGGATAGTTGGAAATACTTGTTTCAGGAAGTCTTTAAGACAAGTTGTTAGGGGCTGGAGATATACGTCAGTTAGTAAAGTGCTTGCCTCACGTGCATAGGCCCTGGGTTCAATACCCAGCACCACAAAAAAAAAAAAAAAAAAGAAGAAGAAGAAGAAAGATGAATAGTTTATCAGATATAAGCCTGCCACTGATTTGTCTTGCCCTGTTTTTTTTTTTTTTGGGGGGGGGGGGGGAACTGGATATTGAATTCAGGAGTGCTTTACCACAGCTACATCCCCCAGTCCTTTTTATTTTTTATTTTGAAACAGGATTTCAGTAAGTTGCTGAGGGTCTTGATAAATTTCCACAGCTGGTCATGAATTTGCAATCCTGCTTCAGCCTCTTGCCTCTGTTGTGGATTCAGGGCATCATGTACCACCATGCCTCGCTTGTTTTTTCCCTATTTTAAATGCATTTCTGTTAAGGTTCAAATGTGGAGATAGATTTGGTATATGGTAGTCTGTCACGGAGTGGGAGGAGGTTTCAAATTAAGATATAATAGCTCCCCTTCCTTAGAAAATACACGTCAAGACCCCAAGTGGAAACCTGATATCTCAATAGTACTGAACCTGGATATATGCCATGTGTTTTTTATATGCTACTTATGATAGTTTAATTTTTAAGTAAAGCATAGTAAGAGATTAATTATAAATAGAACAATTACAATATATTGTAATAAAATTGCCAGCCATTGCTATTTGTGCTTTGAGGCTATTAAATAAAATTAGGGTTCCAAGAACACAAGCTATTGTGATCTTATGATAGCTATCTAATAACCAAGAGGACTGCTAAGTGAATAATGGGTGTGTGAGGTAGTGTATATGATATGGATATGCTGAACAAGGGAAGAGTCATGTCCTTAACAGAGAAAATGGAGATTTCATCCATTACTTGGAAAAGTGTGCAGTAAAACCTAAGGATTGTTTATTCTGGAATTTTCTGTTTAATATTTTTGAATAGCAATTGATTGAGGTAACAAACTGTAGAAAGCAAACCCTGGTTAAGAAGGAAACTACTGTATGTTGTAGACTGAGTGATAGGAATGAATGTAAGGTGATCCGGGTGGGTTGTTTGATGGGGAGGCAAAGAACCTTCAGATTTTTTCTTTGGGTGTGGTCAGGTTCACCAGAAGAAAAGCCTTCCCATTGTTTAGTCCTAGAGGATAAGGATCTGACTGGTGACATTTTGGGATCTTAATGGAACAAGAGTACTGGGGAATTCTCCATTTAGTATTCAGTCTGTATGGTTCACATGCAACACGTTGCCATTTGTCCTCTAGTTCTAGAGATTCTATTTTCTCTTCTTTGGAGAATAAACTAGACCTTTTCCCAGGGCAGTTGTCTACTGGCATGTTGGGTAGGGGACCTAAGAGATACGCCTTTGTGTCAGGTAGCTTATACTTAACTGCCCTCATCCTTGGTCTCAAAGGTATCAGCAGTTGCTTCTGGAATTTTGAGTCATGCCTAGGAAAACCTGTGTTTCCTTACACCTACTCAAGATTACTAATAGTTGTCTTTGTATTTTGTAGCACTTTAATAGTTTTATTTTTTGTGTTTTTAAATAATTAGTCCATTGCAAAATATATTTTTGGTTCATGATGGAACAAAACACTTGGAGGGTGGAAATTAAACACTTGTTTTTCTTAGAGGAATACCTGATTGTCAATACCTTTCCTGACTGATCTGTTTGGGCCCTGTCCTGATTTGAATTGCCACCCCTGTCAAACAGTCATTTTCCTCTGTTTGTTTTATTTTTATTCTGGTAATTGCACATAACCAAAAAATCAGAGTTACCTGTTACCTTATGGCCAATATTTAGAATCTACTCATATTGAGGAAGGATACCTGCATAACCATATCTAAAAAATTGTGAAAGCAAAGATGGGAGGTTTTCCATCTGCTTCCTACAGACTATTTTGCCTTTCTGGTTTCCTCTGAGCTGCTGTTCTGTCCAGGAGTTCTGCACTTAATGGACAGAGCTGAGCTATTTTTGCTGGGGGAACATGTTCCCATTTGTGACAACTCTCCTTTCTATGAGATATTATTTCCTCTTCTAAGTGGATGTTAGAACGGCAGAGGCACTATAATATATGACTGGTTTAGGACCTTATTTTTGAAGGTTCTAACATATCAGAGTCTAATGTACTTTTTTATGGTTTGACACACAGTCTTTAGGAAATAAGTCTTGCAGCCTCAGTAAATTTATTTACTTCCTATATTATGTGATGCCTCTTACTATTTGATTTTTTTCTAGAGCTGAGGCTTTGAATCATAGTGGCATAGTGATTAATCATTTTATTAAGTATGAACTATTATTATAGAAGAATGCTTATCTTGTTTTAGGAATAACCTGACTGCTTATTCAGTTAATCAGTACCATTTGACTGCCTGCCATCTTTGTAGTGGCACCTCTACTGTATCCTGTAAGAAGATACAGAAGAGAGAAAATATTTCTTGTCTTTGAGAGGTAGTTTAACCTAAGATTTTATAATTTGATGACTGATAGTATCACTAATAATATTTGTAGAATACTCACCTTCTGGGAACTTATTTTTCAAAAGGTAGCCAGCATTCATGAAGCATTTGAAACCTTTGGAAGGGTGTTTGTTGCTCTTTTAATTGAGGCTACTTAGCAGGGGAAACCAGCATTTGGCTTGTGAATAAGGTTCATGTTTTTTTCCTTTGGCATTTTCTAGCAGCAGAGCTGTTGGAGTGTTATTTTCAAATGGCACATCATTTTTGTAACTGAATGACTGTGATCAGACTATTCAAGTCATGCTGATTTCATGTTCATTTCTTCCAGATGTCGTCATTGCCAAGAAGAGCAAAAATACAGGTTCAGACTGCAGTATCCAAGACGAGTTCTCATACTCTCAGAGTTGTAAGCTTCTTGGTTTAATATGGTAGTAGGGGAATGAGGCGTATTTTAAGGAGTAATGCATTTGTCTCTTACACACTTAAGTCATTTTGGTGGAAGAAAGCTGTGTGTTTTTCATTCATTCTTACAATATTTATTGAAGCTGTGTTCTAGATTCTGTCTAATGTTGGCGATGAAGTGTTAAATGAGGGAAAAAGTAACCATCTAAATATATAACTTATTTATACTAGAATATAAGCTCCATGAGTACAGGAGTATTTTATATTATGTTAGAGCAGAGTTTTCTCAACCTCTGCACTATTGACATTGTGTGCAGAATAATTCTTTGTTGTGGGGCCTGTCTTTTGCCTTGTAGGATGTTTAACTGCATCCCTGGCCCACTAGATGTCAATAGCACCCCTCCCACCATTTGTGACAATCAAAAATGTCTTTAGATAGTGGCCGTGTGTTTGTGTGTGTGTGTGTAAGTGTAAATTATCCCCAGTTGAGAATCTTTGCTGTAGAGCATCATATTAAGTACTCTTAAGATATTTGTTAAAGAAATGAGTGATTAATGTTAAGTCATAATAGGTACTGTTAAAAAAAAAAAAGCAGAGCAAGGAATAGAGAGCACAGTGATAGTAGTGGAAGGGCATTTTAGATAGGGAGTTCTTTGGCGGATGTGTGGGAATCTAATAAAGTGTGGGAGTTTGGTTTAAATGTGTTCCTCAAAGGTCCATACATAAATATATAAAGGCTTTGTCTCTAGGGTGGTGGTGGTTTTGAAAGTTGGTGGAACCTTTTAAGAGGTGAGTCCCTGTGAGAGATCCTTAGTTCATTGGAGATATGCCTTCAAAGGGGATTGTGGGGCTCTGTTCTGTCTCTCTTTGTTCTTGCATTGAGATGTGAACACTCTCTGACATGTGCTCTTTCCATTGCCATCTGTTGCCCTAACCAGAGGCTCAAACAAATGGGGCTGCCTTATCTTGTACTTGAACCTCCAAAACTGAGTTAAATAAAAAAAATTCTCTTTATTTAAGTTAGTTGTGTGAGGTACTTTATTGTAGTAATGCAAAACTGACTAACATAGGAGAGAAACTCTATGGAAAGTTCTCAAGGGTTAGCATTCCAAATACAGCAGCAAATCATTTCTGAGATAGAGATGATTTTGATGTGTTCAGGGAACAGCAAGGAGACCACTGTGGCCAGTTCAGAGTCATCAGGTAGAGAGTAATAGAAACTGAGATTGGAATGGGTAGTGTGTAAGGGGCTAGGTCGGGGTCTAGGATTTTATTTGATGGGAGTTGGGAAGCCTCTGGAGGTTTGTGAATAGGGATGTGACCTGATCTGATTTACATTTGTAAAATATCATTCCGAGTTTCTTGGTGGAGAACAGACTGTCGGGGGCAAGAATAGAAGTGGGGGATAAGTTAAGAAGATCATTGTAGAAGCCTAGAAATGAAAATGGTAGGAAATGGTCTAATTGGGATATATTTTCAAGATAAAGGAGATAGGACCTGGTGATGAATTAATTACATTTGGAGTATGAAGGAAAGACAGACATTTTGGGAACAATGGAAGAGGAATAGATGTAAGTGTGATGAAATGAGACTTGTATTTGGGATTTGGTAAGTTTGAAATGATGGTTAGGCTTCCTCTGAAAGTGGATAGGCAAGTCTGAACTCAGGAGAAGGTTGTGCTGGAGATATGAAATTGAAGTTACTGTACCGACCTCAATGACAAGATGACAAGATACCTGAGCTAGCAAGAGAGCATAGAGAGGAGGATAGAGGGGTGAGGACTCATCTTCCTTAGGAGATTCCAACATTTAGAGGGCAAGGAGATGGGGGGTAAAAGGAACTAAGGGGAAACTTTAAGCAGGAAGGAGAAACACTAGAGGAGTAGGACTCTCTGAAGGCTTGTGGAAGGACATGCTCTAGGGGTGAGTGCCAGACGCTGCTGAGAACGCACATGTTATGGGGAATGAGAGTTGACTCAGCTGCCTCAGAAACTGCTTCAAGTGTTAACAAAATGGGACCAGCGCTTGTGCTTTCTTCCTAATAAAATCCCTTTACTTTTGGTAGTATTACTATGTGAAGTGGGGTTAGTCAGCACTCCTGCTCAGCAGGTTTAATAAGACTAAGGTGGAAGGGTGTCATCTTGCTCAGTTGGATAACAGGAAGAAACCCTGGTTTTCTAATTCCTTGGTCTTCTAATTCTAGTCCTTTTAATCCACTGCTGTTATTATCTAATGATTTTATGTGTTTTATGCTAGTTTTGGGCATAGAGGTCTACCTCTGCAGAGAACTCAACTTTGAGGGTATCAGTGGATCATCCTATCATAATTGTGCTTCCCTGGAACATAATTTAACTAAGAAGTCATTCAGTTAGGCTTTTGGTGCCAAAGTGGAATTTAACTAATCAAAAACCCAGACATTTCTGTCACTAGTCTCACTGAAGGAAATGGTTATCTTTAATCACCCAAAGTGATCTCTTATATTAGGTTAGAAATAGAATGAACCCAGGTTTGCAGGAGCATGATGTTCCCTCAACAGAATTCACTGGCTGCTTTTTTTCTGCTTATGTTGTGAGTTTAATGTTAGTTGTCAAAAAAGTATGGTAGCTGCACCTGATCCAGTGTAGTCAGGGATACAATCTTTCTGTGAAAGGAAAAGACAGGTTAATAAAAACAACTGGGCAGGTCTTGGTGTTGGTGTTTTTTATATAATTTAGAGTGTTTCCTAGAGTCATTTTCTCTTTTCATTGAATGATAGCTTAATATAATTTAAATGAATTTGATCAGCACTTCGGAACTTAAGTGCTCTTCACCTGTTAATTGAAAAGTTAACTTGACTATGTGTGACATGACCTAGTAAATTGCTTAAGGTAATAAATGATTTTCCACGCCATGAAGGGTGTGTGTGTACATGTTTGTCAGTTAGGTGAGAGGAAAGTGGTGAGACCAATGATTTATAGTGTATGATATGCTATAGGGAGGGTCTTTTTATATGCTGATCACTCTTCTTTTAATTCTTAGCAATAACTTTTCACAGCTTATGCTCATATTATTCCATTTATCATAAATACCTCTGACTTTATCAATTTTTTAAGAAGCGTGTGTTTGTTTTTTACCTTTGACATTTGGTTTTGATTTTCTGGAAATTCTTCTGTCAATTTACTTCTAGATCATCTGCCTCTGAAGAAGATGACAAGGAAGACAGTGTCTGGGAGCCCCAAAAGAAAGTCTCCAGAAGCCGCAAGCAGCCAGCTCCCAAGGATTCCAAACCAAAAAGGGTACCTCGAATCAAGAACACTCCACAGATCAGTGATGGCGCAGGGATCGTGGATGTTAGGAGGAGCCGGTAGGTGCTGTAGCCAGATAGGGGGAAAACTGAAGTGTTTTCCTGATTGGGAATGTTACTTTCTTCTTACACAGAGTAGGATAAGTGCAAATGACAAAAACTGCAGGGCAGTAGTGTCCCTTCTCGCGAGTCTTAATAGTATCTTTATATATATTATAAAATAAATATACACACATACTATAATATTTTTGTGGTGCTGGAAATCAGGGCCTTGTACATTCTAGGCAAGCACTCTGCTTCTATCCTGTACTCCTAACCTTCTCTTAACATTTATCATCAGAACCATTATGTTTCTTCTTCTGCTTTTTTTTTTTTCTTCTCCTAATAATAATGGCAACATTAGCAAGTAGTAAGTGCTTACTGTTAGTCAAGCAGTATGTTGAACATTGCACTCTTATGATTTTTTTTTTTTTTTGGTACCAGGAATTTTACCTAGGGTCACTTACCTCTGAACCACATTCCCAGCACTCCCCCCCACCTTTTTAAAATATTTTTTAGATGTTGATAGACCTTTATTTTATTCATTTATTTATATGTGGTGCTGAGAATTGAACCCAGGGCCCCATGCATGCTAGGCAAGTGCTCCACCACTGAGCCATGACCCCATCCCTCCAAGCCCCTTTTAAAAAAATATTTTATTTAGAGACAGAGCCTCACTAAGTTGCTGAGGCTGGCTTTGAACTTGTGATCCTCCTGCCTCAGCGTTGTGAGCCTCTGGGATTATAGGTATGCACCAAGGTGCCTGCCTCACTCTTATGATCTTAATCTTAGCAACAACTGTTAAGGCAGGTGCTGTATTTCCAGATTTTATAGCTAAGAAAGCTGAGGCAAGTGATATTGAGTGACTTGCTCACAGTACATGGTATGTGATGGCAACTGGCTTTCTAAGTCAGTACTTTAGGAACTGATCTACTTCTTATGAGTGTTTTTACATTAGCCATGCTCAAGAGTGATGTATATAACCAGTGTGCTGGTTTAATAATTAACACTTTGAAATAATCATCACAAGTACTTAAAATTCTTATGGCTAGCACTTTTTCTGCTTGGAGGGCTGATCTAAGTAGGGTCTTAATAAGAATCAGAAATCTGCTTGATGAGCATGGACTCAGAGTAGGATAAATGACCATTTATTTGGGTTTATTGAAGCTCCCTGTGGTCTAGACACTGTGTTTGTCGTAGTGACAATTGAATGTTTTAATTGCATGGAGCTAAGGTAGTCTGAAGTATCCATCTCACAGTAGGATTCTCCTATCATTGGGACCAAAATATTCCATCTATTTGCTGAGCTTTCTTCTGTTTTGTACATGACAGAAGTTGCTAATCATATTTGCTTTTTCCTTTTCCTGTTCCCTCTGTGGCTGATAATTCCCTTTATAACTGACACATTGTTTCTTTAAATATAGCAATTCATTTAATTGGGTTTTTATTAATTCTTATTGGTTTAGCATCATATTATCTTCATATCTCTTTTCTGATCCATCGTGTTCGAGTAAAACATTTAATACTCAGGGCTAGATAGTATACAGCATTTATAAAATCACGTGAGGTTGGTGGTAGGTGGGCATTGGTATTGGGGTGCTCTTATTATAGTTTCCGGTGTTTTTATTTCTTTATTTTTGTGGTACTAGGAATTGAACCCTGGGCCTTATGCGTGTTGGGCAAATGCTCTATCACTGTGCAATATCCCCAACTCCCCAGGGTTTTTAATAGTCAATAACTCTGGAAAAGTATTTGATAGGAGAGTTAATCTTGTAAGGCTTTTTTCCCACTCAACATAGTTCCCTTGAGAGTCTGAATTTTGGCTTAAACTTAGTTTGGGCATTGTTGATTTTGTTTGTACCATCCGTGTTACTTAAATAACTGGAAACAGGCTAGCATGTGAAATTGTAAGCTCCTGAAAGGCAGAATATATTTATTGTTCTATCCTTAGTACCAAGAGGAGTGTCAGGTTTCCTTCCTTCACCGTCAAACTGTCACTTGGGGAGAGAGAGTGAGGGTGCAGGGAGTAGTCCCTGGATTCCTGTGTAGACTGCTAGGTGGACTCTGATAAAGAACATGCCTGCCATTAACCTGCTGTCATTGTGTTTTCTGTCCTCTCTCCTCCTGTATAAATAGGTGACACATGTAGCCTTTATGATTTTGTGAATGTTATTTTCTCTTCCTAATTTGTTGACTTTGATAATAAATTTTAATCTTTGTTTTCTGGCATATAGACCTATCTTTTATTCATTTTTAAAACAATTTCTAAACAATTCACATGCAGTTGTAAGAAATAACACAGAGGGATTCCATGTACCCTTTATCCAATTGTCCCCAGTGGTAAACTTACTTGTCTTACAAAACTTTAGTAAATTTCACAATCAGGTTATTGACATTAATAAAATAATTTAGATATCTCTAGTTTTATTTGTGTTTACTTGTATGTATTTAGTTCTATGCAGTTTTTTCACATATTCAGTATCACAAGGATCTTGTTGCCCGTGTATAGCTACACCTGCCTCCCTTCTGCTTCTCCCACTTGCATCTCTAACTCCTGGCAATCACTGATCTGTTCAGGATTGTTATATAAATATAATCATGTAAGTCTTTTTCCCCACTCAACATAGTTCGCTTGAGAGTCTTCCAATTATTGTGTATATCAATAATTTGTTCTTTTTTATTTCGGAGTAGTATTCTGGGGCAGTTGGTTTTTATCTTCTAATTGTCATGTCTTTTCTTTGTGGCTTAATAGAATAGCTCTGTGGCAATTGCTGATGTGGATTTGGAAGAGAAAAAAACCAAATTGGAAACTGTACAGACTCTGAAATCAGCAAGACAAAAAGGAAAACTTCAGCTCAAAGAACCAAAAAACTGAAAATTGATGAAGAAAAGAGCAAAACCAGCAATTTAGAGGATGGGACGAATAATAGTACAGAAATACCATCAACAAGCACCATGTGGGAAGGTGAATGCAAGAAGGAAGAGAGTGAAGATGACTTTACCTTTGGTCAGTCTCCTTTAAAGAAAATCAAGACTGAAACATGTCTTCAGGGGCAGCCTGTCAAGTTTCCAGCAAATGCCAACAATATTAATGAGGAGGTAGAAATGAACTGGGATATAGTTCAGGTATGTGCAGGCCATTTCCTATTAATTTAGTTAATTTAATTCCTTTCTTTTGAAATAGGGGTTGTGCTGGTTAAAAGAAGGGTTGGAGTTTTCAGCTCTCTCCTCAGTTGGCCAGTAATTTCTGGATGCTTTGACCACTGGTTCTTTTCTAGAGTATGCTGTTTTGTATTATGTTTTATCATCATCATCAGTTCTTTGGCTAAAGGCTATGAACTTGGTTGGGTGGGTCTTTGCCATGGTGTTTTAGATTGTGTGAATTCGCTTCTGTTCCTATAACAGATTCCTGAGATAAATCACCTTATAATGAGGAAAGGTTTATTTTGACTCATGGGTATAAAGGTTTCAGTTCATGGTTGATTGGCTTCATTGCTTTTGGGCCTATGGCAATATACCATCGCAGGAGCACATGGTAGGATAATTTGCTTACCTCTCAGCACCAGGAAGCAAAGAAAGAGGAGGGTCAGGGTCCCAAGATTCTACCTTGTGACCTAAGTGACTAAGTGACCTTACATCCTCCACTAGACCTCACCTTTGAAAGTTCTGCTGCCTCCCAGTGGTACTCAGGGACCAACCCTTTAACACTTGGGTCTTTGGGGGACATTACAAATCTAAACTATAGCATACATTTACTATGTGGACAGATTGCACTAACAGATTGGGACCTCAAAGGTTCATTGCTTGATTTTTGCTTCGAACTTGTACTGTCTTTCACTGTAAACGCTTAAAAGTCATTTAGGCTATTCCTGCCTCTGTTTGATCATTAGAGTGCTATAATGTACTATGAAAAAGCCTAGCAATCTTTCAAAGGAAAAAAGTTTTAAGAATGTCAACTTGAGATGCCAGAATCCTAACTTTTACTACAGGGGAAATTGGGATGGATTTCTTTCCTTTTTTTTTTTTTTTTTCTCCAGGGATGGGGGTTGGCTTTGGGACTAGTAGAGGGAACCTGAAGAGTAACTCATGAGCAGTGAGTCTTAATTTTGTCTGGTCGCACACATTCTGGGACCATTTCAGGGTAGATGAGGTAGCCTTCAGGATGAATCTAGTATGGATCTATGACCCACAATTTGAAAATATTGTCTTTTTAGGTCTAAATGAATAAAGCAAAAGAAGGCGTAGGATGGAACCTAATTATAGTTTGTACCTTTGATTATTTAATTCAGGAACAAGAGTGAGAAGAAAAAGTGTGAGGCAACATTCTATTCTTTAGTGGGCCAGAAAGAAGAAAAATCGTTAAAATTTACTATTGACATTCTATTTATAGGTAATAGAAAAGACAGTGTTGGTAAACAAAGACACTTCTCCAAAGGAAAACAACTAACATGCATCCCAAACTGAAAGGTAGTAGTAAAGGCTCTTAATGAAGATTTACATAGGTTTTATTTTATTTATCTATCTATCACTGCTCTAATACCTTAAAGTGTTTGTTCACAGATTCGTGATTGACAAGAAATAATACTTGCCATTTACTTACAGATGATTTGTCATGGCTAGGCCAGGCTCCATATCAGGCACTTAATTATTACATTCTTTTATTTTATTATTATGATGATAGAAATTATTAGAAGTAATGTATAACCTAAAAAATCAATGATAGCTAAGATTAGAATAGACAGAAAACATTTTTGTTTGTATGGTAGGAACTAAAGCAAAATCATCTCAAAGTTAAATATTACTGAGAACTAACTCAAAAGTGTTTGTAGAATTTAGTTTCTATAGGCTATGTCCTTTCTTTAATAGGTATAACTAAAGTCGATTACAGGCTTCAAGGGGAAAGTTTGTTCTGAAATTTGTTAATGTGCACTTTTAATTTTTTCTTAGGGGAGATTAACCAGGTTCACTAATGAGTTCTATAATGTTAGTAAGATAGCAGCTAAACAAAGTCTTTTTCAAAATATATTCCAAAAGAAAAGTAAGATTACTTGCTGAGTAGAATGAGGAGGGAAAGGTATGTTGAGAGCCAAGAGTCTAGCTGTCAGAGGGTGAGTGGCAGAAGACAAGCAGAGGGAGAAGCTTCATTTATAAACCATAGCAACTGTGTCCATTAATTGTGGGAACATCAAGTGGAAGCAAGTCATCTCATTTTAAGACCCTAAAAACATTTTACAGCCTTTGGTCTCCTTGGAAAATAAAGATACACTAGTCTTTCCTTTTAATTCAAGCAATTTTTTCCCTCCTTCTTATTGAAAGCAAATTTTTATGGTTGAAATCTTGTTCTCAGGGAATCTGGGCAGTCTTATTTATCTGTGAGTTGGTAAAAGTTGTTGTTTATAGTTGCCACCTTAGCTGAGCAGCTTGATGACAACTGTTAAGTTCAGTGTTTTCCAGGTAGGCTTAGGGAAATTGCCTGGGAAACTGTTAAGAATTTTTACTAGTTGCGTTCTTTTCATTTAATCAAATGCAGTCATCCTTTGTTAACGTCAAATTAGCTTTTATAGACAATCCTTAATTGGAAATGTGGATTTCATTCATATATATATATATTTTAAATTCTCCCATAAAAAAGAGAAACTTTGTGTTAGAGGAAATAATTTTGTCTTAAAGTCATATTCCTGCTTCCTAACATGGTTGAGAAAGTGTTGGTGTTGGAAGAACAAGGAAGTGAGAAGAGCGGAGAGTCAGCGGAACCCAGTCAGAAAATCAGGAGGGTCTGGAACATTTGACTGAATGATGTGTTTCTAATGTTTATATTATCTACCACAAAATATATGCCCAGCTTCTTTTGAGAAATCCCTAATAGCACCTAGCCAGCAAGGAATGGTCAATGAAATTAACTGTAAAGAAATTATTATTATATTATAGAAATGTTATATATCTCTCTCATTCTGTGTACTAGGTCTCATGGCCCCTGCCCACCACCATGCTTGGTCCCCCTATTTTTTTCTTCAAGTGTGTTTATGAATTCTAAAAACTCTACTGCTTTTTTAGGAACATCCCCATCTCGTTTGGGGAGGGAAAAACTATACAGCCAACACTTGATTTATTTTTAGGCTTTACATATGAACATATTTGTCTATTTCCTGATCAGGGTCTGGGGATCACTAGATCTCTTGAGCAAAAGCATCCTCCTCATTTTCATTCCTTTCTCTCAAACTGCAAATGTATGGTTATCACCAGAAACTAATTTTTGCTGAAGTCCATTATATTACTATGCAAATATGTAAAAACATCATGAATTTTATAACAATTTAAAGAAGCAAGTAGCTGTAATCAGTTTTTGAAAAAAATTAAACTGCCCAAGGTTGTGTTTCTTTTTTTTGAGGTTGGTGCATGTAGGGGAGTGGAGCAGTTATGCGCTTCTCAGTAACATTTGCTAAATGAAGGAGATAAAGCAAACAAAAACCTTTTTATTAGCCATTTTCCCCTTTGTTCCAAGAGATGTGGGATTATATGGGGGAAGACCATGCATGGAATGATAAAAGTGTGGGAAGAAGTGGGATGAAAGGTGGCCAATGCCTATGAGCTGATCATTCACTAATTCTACATCTAAATGCAGAACAACTTGGTAGGTGCAACCTGTTTGTCCTAGGAGAGATTAAATAAAGAAATTAGAATTTTTTTCCTATAATTTAACTGGTAGTATTTATTATGGGCTTAATTTTTTTTAAAGTATAACACACATACAAGAAATTTATTTAAGTGAATAGCCCAGGATTGTTCAAAAGGGTAACCATATAACCGACTGCCAGGTCAAGAAACAGTGCAATCTGCCTTATACCCTTTTCCAGTTCCTTCTTCGCTCTCTTGTAACCATTCTTCTGATTTCTAACAGCATAGTTTAGTTTTCCTTCTGCAGTCTTAAGGAAAATTTTGGTGTGTGTGTTAAAATAAGTGATACAGCAAACTAGAGGAGGGTAGAGAGAACAGCAGGATCAATAGCTTTTCATAGCTTTTCAGAAGGGAGGTATGCAGTTGCTGGCTTGGAAGTGATTCTGAATAGAAATCCTCTTAATTCTACTCACTAATTTTTTTTTTTTTTTTGGTGGTGCTAGGGATTGAACCCAGGCCTTGTGCTTGTGAGGCAAGCACTCTACCAACTGAGCTATGTCCCCAGCCCTCTACTCACCAATTTTGTTTTTTTCTTTTTTAAAGCAGATGCTTCCTGGATGCTTAAGGATATAGTGTATTTGCTGATTCCTACATGTTTTCTTTTAAACTGAGGGAATGGGAATTTTCATTTGGAGAAGTCAATCTTGGGTCACCCTGGGAGAAGGCATTTTCTTGGAGTTCTTATTTTTTCATGTTGCTGGGGATTGAACCCAGAACCTTGTACATGCTAGGCAAGCACTCTGCCACTGAGCTGCACTTTCAGCCCTCCTTGAAGGTTCTTGACAACTGGAGGGTGGTAGGAAGACACCTTGACCTACTTATCTGCAGTTGTGCTCAGGAAAAGAAGTGAGGCAATTTGAGCAGTTTGTATTTTTGTATGAAAAGTCATCAAGTTTTGCATAAAATTTGAATTTTTGAAGACATATATAACTTGTGAGATTTGGGGCAATTTACTTGACTTCTTTAGTCTTTGGTTTTTGTGTTAATAAAGTGGAATTATTATTGTACCGATCTCATATAATTTAAATGAGTTAATATCAAATGTGTAAGAGAATTTACAACATAATAAGTCCTATACAGGTTTTAACATAACACAACAAAAATAACCTCTCTAAAACTTAGAGGTTAAAAAACTCTCTTAAGATTGCCTTTTTTTAAACCTTACTCTCATTCCGATCTATCAGCTAATTAAAAAAAAATTAAAGTAATATATATACCCCACACCTCCCCATCCCTAAGTCTTGCTCTCTACTTTTCACACTTAGTTGTATCTTAGTTGTTCACATTTTTCTTTTCTTTTTTTCTGCTGGGGATTGAACCTAGTAGTGATTTACCACTGAGCTACATCCCAGACCTCTTTATTTTTTGAGAAAGAGTCTCGCTAAGTTGCTGAGGCTGGCCTTAAACTTGCGATCCTTTTGCCTCAGCCTCCGAAGCCACTGGGATTATAGGCGTGCACCACAGCACCCAGCCACCTCATTTTTCTGAAACACAGTTTGCTGGGCCATATCCCAGATCAGTTTGTTTTAGGCAGTACATAAGAATTTGCATTTCTAACGTGTTCTGCTGGTTTGGGACCACAGTGTGTGACCACTGTTGGAGTCATTTACTCAAACGTAACAGCTTACGGGTTTGACTCAGTCACTGAAACCAAGCTATGAACAAATCAGTCCTTTAATGGCTTCTTTCTGAGCATAGAACAAAATTCATTCTCTACAGAATTACCATCCAGCCCCATTTACCTTTCCATTTCCACCACATGTACATTTCAGCATTACCGAACTTTTAGTGATTTAAAGAATGTACAGTGGTTTCTCATCACTGATTTCTGATAGGCTATTCTTTCTTCCTGAATTCCTGCCCCTCATTTAGGTGTCTGGAGATACCTTCATTTTTTTTTTTTTTTTTTTTTTCCATTGCTGTGCTCCTGTGCTCTTAAAATAGTGTATTTATGCTTCTAGAAAAGATCACATTGTATTTTTTATTTTTTATTTTTTTTGGGTACTGGGGATTGAACTCAGAGGCACTCGACCCCTGAGCCACATCCCCAGCCCTATTTTGTATTATATTTAGAGATAGGGTCTCACTGAGTTGCTTAGGGTCTTACTGTTGCTGAGGCTGGCTTTGAACTCATGATCCTCCTGCCTCCGCCTCCCAAACCGCTGGGATTACAGGTGTGCATCTCCATGCCTGGTGATCACACTGTATTTTAACTGTTGATTTCTGTTAGCTTGTTAGCTCCTTAGGAGTAGGAAGTTGCCGTGTGTGTGTATGTGTGTTTGTGGTTTTATAATCAAATCCAGGACCTTGTGTGCTATGTAGGCACTCTGCCTCTGGAGTATCCTCACAGCTTTGTTTTTTTAATATCTTGGTTATTACTGGCTTAATATGGCTATTGACATGTAATATGAAGCAAAATAAATGTTTGACAAAATCAACAGAGAACAAATTTTGAAGATTTGAAGTCCCAAAAGTGATGACTGTTCAAATGTAGTTTTGTTAGCTTAATTTCAATGAACAGGTTTGCATAAGCAGCAGCGTACACTCCCTTAACACATGCTATCTGAATTCCTTAGGGCCTAATTTATCCAAGTGGGAGTCTGGAATTTTAGCTTAGACTTTTTCTTTTTCCTTTTTTTTTTTTTTTTTTGGCAGTATTGGGGATTGAACCCAGGGGGTCTCTACCACTGAGCCACACCCTCAACCCCTTTTATTTTATTTTGAGACAGGGTATCAATAGGTTACCAACAGTAGCCTCAAACTTGTGATCCTTCTGCCTCAGCCTCCTGAGTCATTGGTGCTTCACAATGACTAGCTTTAGATTCCATTATTCAGGGACAGCTGAGATATTTAGTGTAGTCTCAGACTACACAAGCAATCACACAGTTTCAAAATTAGCATTTTGTCACTTCCATCTCTCATTACCATCTTTCAGAATCTTGCCTGTCTTTTAAGGGCCAAGTGAAATGCTACCCCTGTAATAGGCCTTTATTACCCAGAGGACAGCTTTTTCTTCTCTCAAGGCATGGTATTACTTACTGCCTGGCATGTGCTGTTTTATTTGTACTTATTTGTATTACTCTTTTATCTTCCTTTTAATATTGCTAACTACTTTGAGGACAGTGAAGTTTGAGCCTCAACTTGGGAAGGGATTTTAAAATTATGGTATGTAGTTAGACTTTTTCCAGTAGAAATCATTGGAGTTTATGTTCAAAAAAAAGAAAAGAAAAAAAACAAGGGGTCTGTGTTAGTTTTTTTTGTTGCTGTGATCAAAATACCTAACAAGGTACAATTTAGAGGAGGAAAAGTTTATTTTGGCTCATGGTTTCAGAGGTTCAGTCCCTGATGGGCCAACTCCATTGCTCTGGGCCCAAGGTGAGGCCGAACATGACAGATGGTGGTGGAGGAGTATTGCTCTGTTCCTGGCAGCCAAGAAGCAGAAAGAATGCAAGGGAGGAGCCAGGGGAACAAGATACAGTCCCCAAGGGCATACTCTCATCCACCCACCTCCTCCAACCTTGACCCACCAGTCCAGAGTTAATACCCAGCCCTGTAGCCCTATCAAATTAGGATTGACCAATTAGGTTACAACTCTCATAATCTAATCCTTTCATCTCTGAATATTCCTGCATTAACACAGGAGCTTTTGGGGACCCCTCATATCCAAACCACAAGTTCTGATTGTATCTATACTTAAAAAATATAATCAGTGGTGATGCAGAAGGCTGGATGGGAGGTGTAGAGAACAACAATAATGACAACATACTACTATGTATTCAGATAAAAGATTTCATTAGTGGGCAAGGAGCTCAAGGGGAGGGAACAGACATCTTTCAAGTTTCATTCGCCTCCTTGGTGACAGATTAAATGGGTGTGATAGAAAATCCACAGTGATGTTGATGCTTTTGATTAGAATGCTTTTGGTTACAATAAAACAAAACCTATCTTAAGCTAGTTTAAGAAATAAAGGAGATTTATTTTCCTACAAGATAGGAAAGTTGGGGTCATTGTATTTCTACTGTTCTCTCAGCACTACTGTCTACTTTATAGCAAAATAGTTATAGCTTTATGATTTTACATCAATAAACTGTATTTTTTCAGAAGACATTTTACAGGGGCCCAGAGTTCTACCCCATATCTTGAGCTTCATGTTGGTTGGTTTATCTCCTTGGCTGTTAATTCTTATAAAACTACTTGAACCAAATGGAACTGAAGTTGGGATCAAGCACTGTCAAACCAATAGCTGCTACATAATAAGGTGGTAACCATAGGTTGGATAGATACCTACGAAATCCCTTAAGGTCTCTGTGGTGGATGATGATGATGATGATGATGATGACGACGACGACGACGACGACGTCGACGACTGGAATAGTAAATGGGAAAGGTACAGGTTTAAGAGAGAAAATGCTGAAAAGGCGCACTTCTCATTGATGGAGCCACTTTGTGAAGGCCTTCAAGAGTAAAGCACCTGGGGTTGTTCCAGAACCATTGGGCTGGTTTCTAATGGAGAAGGGGAAGGCAGGATAAGATGAGGCTGATAAAGGGAGGCGGATGTCTTTTGGGTCATGGGAAGGAGTTTCGGTTTCAAATGTAATGAGAAATCAATGTGGATTTTGACCAAATGACATGATCCAGTGGACATTTTGAAAAGACTGTTCTTGGTGTTGTATGGAAAAAGGAATAGATGAGACTGAGCAGATGCAGTCTGTTTTAGTTGAAAATAGTAGAATTGGACTGGGGTATAGGGCAGAAGAAACAGAGAGACTAAGGAAGTTATTTCATAGTTAGAGTTGACTGGTTCTTAATGATGGATGGTTTAAGAGTTGAAGGAAATGGAAGACTTTCTTAGCTTGAACTGTTTAAGTAGACATTAATTATATGAGGAAAGATGGAGGAATAAGTTTGAGAGGAAGAACACTTTGCAAATGCAAGGTAGAGATGCCTGTTAGATTTCTGGGAGAGTATATTAAATAGTTGGTGTTTGGAGTTCATGCTAAGAAGAGTCAGGACTACAGATGTAAAATTGATGTCCTTACCAGAGATTTGGTATTAAGCTATCAGAATGGGTGGTAAGATATAGGTCTCAGGATTTTAGATGCCTAGAGAATGAGGTGTACTCCATAGTTTCTGGAGTTTAGCCGTATCTTGACTTGATTTTGTTAGTTGATTGTAATTTTAAAATAATTTTCCCCTGAAAAAAAAATTTTTTTTTTTTTTTTTTTTCTCTCCAGTGTTTGGCAGTTCTTGGGCGTGCAGGTTGAAATTATAATAAAACTAAATTCTGTTCTTCTTTATTTTGGGAATGATCCTGAAATTGAGTTTTATTCTTTCTCTTCACCAGGTTGACTTTTCTGCTTACCTGTACATTTTGCTGAGACCTGTGACTCATTTTTAAAAATAATTTAATTATTTTGACTGTGTGGTATCTGTGCATGTTACAAAATTTAAAAAAATATAGGTGGATCCTCCTACCTTAATCCTTAGTTGACCAGTTACTTTCCTGGTCCTCGTTGTGGTCCTCATTCTTGTGAATCATTCCCTATCAATTCATTTAGGGTTGCTTCATAGTCTTAAATGGTTGCACGGTATTCTACTGTATTGGCATATTGTAATTCATTTACCAGTTCCCCATTGTAAATTTAGGTTTTTGATGAATTTTACTATGCTAGAAATAGTTCTTCCAAAAAAAAGAAAGAAAAAGAAAAGGAAAGAAAAATCACTGTAAATGGTATATTTATTTACCAGAGGTGTCAATATTAAGACGAATTTATGGGAGTGGAATTGCCAGGTCAAACAGTATAGTCATTCTAAATTTTGATAGATATTGTCAAATTGTTCTTCCTCTAGAGGTTAAATCATTGTATCTTGTCACTAGTGGTGATTAAAAATGCTTTTTCTTTGTACTCAGGCCAAGACAGTGAGTTACTGATACTTGATCTTTGCTGTCACTTTGAGAAATGAAAAGAGCATCATTGCAATATTGGAAAGTGCTCTTCCAGTACATATATGTAATTTATAGTTTCCTTTAAAAAAACAAAACAAAACAAATGGTTTCTAAGTGCCTGGAAAGAATTTTTAATACTATATTTGAAACTGTATAACATAGATGCCTAATTTTCAGTGTTTTAAATCACTACATATCTTTAACTTGTAGGTTTTATCTGAGAGAACTAATGTTGAACTTTGGGTTTGTGCCAACATCATTCGTCTCTTTAATGATGATAACACAATTCCCTTTATTATACGTTATCGAAAAGAGCTCATTAATAACCTTGATGCTGATTCCTTGAGAGAAGTTCGACAAACCCTAGAGGAGCTACGGTAAGAAACCTGGGGAGGGATGAACCTCATGTAAGGGCATAGAGACCTGGTAAGCCAGTGAGGAGAAACTAGGAGGAAGTGTTTGACAGTATATTTTAATACTTTCAATGTTTTGTTTTCTAGAATTGTAATCTGAATGTGGTCCTCTTCTGACAGTCAGCTCTGTTTTACATATTTGGGTGTGTATGACTCCCTCTGCTGGTGTGTATTTTATTATCTTGGGCATGAATCAGCAGAAAGGTGGTTTGTAGTTGAGTATGCCTCAGGGTTGACTGTCATCTTCTGATAGAGGTAATTTACCATTTTTGCTGGGAAAATCAGGACTGCCAGCTGGAAACTCAGAAAAGTACATTTTAGTCTAACTCTTCAACAGCTTCCATAAAACTGTACTATTAATACTGCAGAATCCCTAAATGGAGAGTTCTTTGGAAGTACAGATGGTCTGCAACCTACGATACTTTGACTTAACAGTTTTTTGACTTTATGATGATTAAAACCATAACCATTCAGTGGAAACCATATTTTGAAAATTTTGAATTCTAATTTTTTCTTAGGCTAGCTGTAGGATACTCTTCTGTGATGCTTTCCTTTTATTCAGCTATGTGATCACGAGGGCAAACAAGCCACACTCCACACTGCACTGTGTTGATGTTCTTTCAGTATCAGGAGAATTAAAGTGTTAGTGTCTAGTAAATTATATTTCCTTGAGAGGCAGAATACATTAGCCAACTCAGAAGTGTAAATGACTTGCTAATCAGATGGTCTCAGATATAGATCTTCTAGGCCTGGCTAGTATAATCAAGCATTAGGATATAAGAACTAGAGATTACAAGTCTTGTCTAAGAGGGGAGCCCTTATCTCTAGGAAATCACTGACTCACAATTATCTGCTCAGTTTGCTGGAGTTCCCTATATATAAAAAGAATCTGGTAATCTGGAATTTTATGTAAAGAGTTTCTGGACCAAACAGTCTACAGGGCAATCTGGAAGACCAGTAATTTGCAAATTCTAAGTAAGTTTCTGCTTGATTAAGGGCAAGGTAGTAAAGAAGGCCTGAGAATTTGGGGACCTGAAATTGGGGACAATGTCACAAATAAGAATGGTTTGCTTAAAGTTATTCTAATATTTTATTGTATGTGGGACAAATAGAAACTTTATGCCAAGATTATTATTTAATATTTTCTTTTTCTCAAAAGAGCACTTCTGCAAAAGAGTTTCATTATCTGGGTTCCAGTTAATAGAGGAATACATTGACTGTTACTCAAGGTATATTCCTTGACATAAGTGGAAGCTTTGAGACTTAGAAGGTCTTTTTCCATTACATAGATATTTCTTTTTGTTAATGAGATGTATGGTCTCTACTGTTTCTTAAGTTTGGCATTTTCTTTTTCTTTTTTAGTTGTTTTTTTTAAATTATATATGACAGCAGAATGTATTTATTTTTTATTTTTTTATTTGTCCTAATTAGTTATATATGACAGCAGAATACATTTTGATTCATTGTATATGAATGGAGTATAACTTTTCATTTCTCTGTTTGTACATGATGTAGAGTCATACCATTTGTGTGATCATTTCTGTACCTAAGGTAATAAACGAAAGTTCCTCCATTGTTCCTTTACCACCCTCTCCCTTATGGATCAACATCCACATATCAGAGAAAACATATGGCCTTTGGTTTTTTGGGATTGGCTTATTTCACTTAGCATGGCAGTCTCTAGTTCCATCCATTTACCTGCAAAAGCCATAATTTCATTCTTTAAGGTTGAGTAATATTCCATTGTGTGTAGTACCACATTTTCTGTATCCATTCATCTTTGAAAGGCACCTAGGTTGGTTCCATAGCTTAGCTATTGTGAATTGAGCTGCTATGAACTAGTGTGACTGTGTCACACTAGTATGCTGATTTTAAGGGCTTTGGGTATATGCTGAGAAATGGGATAACTGGGTCAAGTGGTGGTGTTCCATTCCACATTTTCTGAGGAATTTCCATACTTAAGCGCAGCATTTTCTCTAACTAGAATATTGATTTTCAACCTGTTAATTACTACCTATATATGAGAAGTGAAGCCAATGATTCATCTAAAAAATAAAATAGAAAACATAGGGTACAGTTTATATGGTAAAGGTAAATATTGTTTCATGAAACCTTGTTCTGTGTATGTACTGGCTTGCGAGGTAAAATATTTCTCAGTGTGAATGGCTGTTAGAAAGGGAATTAAGTAGTGTAGATCTGGATAGTAAGAAAAATTTCCTGGGTTTTTTTCTCTTCCTTATATGCAGGCCAGCAGGATATTGGCCCTTTGTCTAAATGACCCTGATAGCCTTTTGACCTTGACAATGTCGTGGGTTATCAGGATTATAAAAGACATACAAGTTGTAATTTAAGATTGCATATTTTTCATATTTTTCTTTTAATTGACAATATTCTTTTTTTAAATTTATTTTTATTGTAAACAAATGGGATATATGTTGTTTCTGTTTGTACATGAAGTAAAGGCATACCATTTGTGTAATCATACATCTACATAGGGTAATGATGTTTGATTCATTCTTTTTTTCCTTCCTCCCCACCCCTCCCACCCCTGTTATTCCTCTACAGAGTCCCTCCTTCCTCCATTCTTTGCCCCCCCCACCCCCCATTATATGTCATCATCTGCTTATCAGCAAGATCATTCCTCCTTTGGTTTTTTGAGATTGGCTTATCTCACTTGGCATGATATTCTCCAATTTCATCCATTTGCCTGCAAATGCCATAATTTTATTATTCTTCATAGCTGAGTAATATTCCATTGTGTATATATATATATATATATATATATATATATATATATATACATACATACCACAGTTTCTTTATCCATTCATTAATTGAAGGACATCTAGGTTGGTTCCACAATCTGGCTATTGTGAATTGAGCAGTTATGAACATTGATGTGGCTGTATCTCTGTAGTATGCTGATTTTAAGTCCTTTGGGTATAGGCCAAGGAGTGGGATAGCTGGGTCAAATGGTGGTTCCATTCCAAGCTTTCTGAGGAATCTCCACACTGCTTTCCAGAGTGGCAGCACTAATTTTCATCCCCACCAGCAATGTATGAGTGTACCTTTTTCCCACATCCTTGCCAACACCTATTGTTGCGTGTATTCTTGGTAATCGCCATTCTAATTGGGGTGAGATGGAATCTTAGGGTAGTTTTGATTTGCATTTCTCTTATTACTAGAGATGTTGAACATTTTTTCATATGTTTGTTGATTGCTTGTAGATCTTCTTCTGTGAAGTGTCTGTTCATTTCGTTAGCCCTTTCATTGATTGAATTATTTGTATTCTTGGTGTAGAGTTTTTTGAGTTCTTTATATATTCTGGAAAATAGTGCTTTTTCTGAAGTATGAGTGGCAAAGATTTTCTCCCACTCTGTAGGCTCTCTCTTCACATTGCTGATAGTTTCCTTTGCTGAGAGAAAGCTATTTAGTTTGAATCTATCCCAGTTATTGATTCTTGCTTTTATTTTGTGTGCTATGGGAGTCCTGTTAAGGAAGTCTGATCCTAAGCCGACATGTTGAAGGTTTGGACCTACTTTTTCTTCTATAAGATGAAGGGTCTCTGGTCTGATTCCGAGGTCCTTAATCCATTTTGAGTTGATTTTTGTACAGGGTGAGAGATAGGGGTTTAGTTTCATTCTGCTGCATATGGATTTCCAGTTTTCCCAGCACCATTTGTTGAAGAGGCTATCTTTTCTCCATTGCATATTTTTGGCACCTTTGTCTAGTATGAGAAAATTGTATTTATTTGGGTTTGTGTCCGTGTCCTCTATTCTGTACCATTGATCTTTCTGTCTATTTTGGTACCAACACCATGCCGTTTTTGTTACTATTGCTTTGTAGTATAGTTTAAGTTCTGGTATTGCCATACCCCCTGTTTTATTCTTCCTGTAATGATTGCTTTAACTATTCTGGGTTTCTTATTTTTCCAGATGAATTTCATGATTGCTTGCTCTATTTCTGTAGGGCACATCATTGGGATTTTAATTGGAATTGCATTGAATCTGTATAGCACTTTTGGTAGTATGGTCATTTTGACAATATTAATTCTGCCTATCCAAGAACATGGTAGATCTTTCCATCTTCTAAGGTCTTCCTTAATTTCTTTCTTCAATGTTTTATAGTTTTCATTGTAGAGATCTTTTACCTCTGGTTAGATCGATTTCCAAGTATTTTATTTTTTTTGAAGCTATTGCAAATGGAGTTGTTTTCCTCATTTCCCTTTCAGATGTTTCATCGCTTGTGTATAAAAATGCTTTAGATTTATGCGTGTTGATTTTATAGCCTGCTATTTTGCTGAATTCATTGATGAGGTCTAGAAGTTTTCTGGAGGAGTTTTTTGGATCCTCTAAATATAGAATCATGTCATCAGCAAATAGTGACAGCTAAAGTTCCTCTTTTCCTATTCGTATCCCTTTAATTTCTTTAGTCTGCCTAATTGCTCTGGCTAGAGTTTTGAGAACAATGTTGAATAGAAGTGGTAAAAGAGGACATCCCTGTCTTATTCCGATTTTTAAAGGGAATGCTTTCAGTTTTTCTCCATTAAGAATGATGTTGGCCATGGGCTTAGCATAAATAGCCTTTACAATGTTCAGGTATGTTCCTACTATCCCTATTTTTTCTAGTGTTTTGAGCATGAAGGGGTGTTGTATTTTGTCAAACGCTTTTTCTGCGTCAATTGAAATAATCATATGATTCTTATCCTTAAGTCTATTGACATGATGGATTACATTTATTGATTTACGGATGTTAAACCGTCCTAGCATTCCAGGGATGAACCCCACTTGATCATGGTGCACAATTTTCTTAATATGTTTTTGGATACGGTTTGCCAGTATTTTGTTAAGGATCTTTGCATCTATATTTATCAAGGATATTGGTCTAAAATTTTCTTTCTTTGATGTGTCTTTTCCTGGTTTGGGTATGAGGGTGATATTAGCTTCATAGAATGAGTTTGGTAGGGTACCCTCCTTTTCTATTTCCTGGAATACTTTGAGAAGTATCGTAATGAGTCATTTGAAGGTTTATGAGTTTATGAGTTCTTTGTAGAACTCGGCTGAGAATCCGTGTGGTCCTGGGCTTTTCTTGGATGGTAGGTTTTTAATGGCTTCTTCTATTTCATTGCTTGATATTGATCTGTTTCAATTGTGTATGTCCTCCTGGTTCAGCTTGGGAGGAGCATATGTCTCTAGAAATTTGTCAATGTGTTTGATAGTTTCTATTTTGTTAGAATACAGATTTTCAAAGTAGCTTCTCATTATGTTCTGTATCTCAGTGGTGTCTGTCGTGATATTTCCTTTTTATCACGAATTTTAGTAATTTGAGTTTTCTCTCTCCTTCTCTTTGTTAGTGTGGCTAAAGGTTTGTCTATTTTGTTTACTTTTTCAAAGAACCAACTTTTTGTTTTGTCAATTTTTTGAATTGTTTCTTTTGTTTCAATTTCATTGATTTCAGCTCTGATTTTAATTATTTCCTGTCTTCTACTACTTTTGCTGTTATTCTCTTCTTCTCTTTCTAGGGCTTTGAGCTGTAAATTTAGGTCGTTTAGTTGTTGACTTTTCGTTCTTTTCTTGAATGCGCTCCATGCAATGAATTTTCCTCTTAGTACCGCTTTCATAGTGTCCCAGAGATTTTGATATGTTTTATTGTCGTTCTCATTGACTTCTAAGAATTTTTTTTTATCTCCTCCCTGATGTTTTCTGTTATCCATGTTTCATTCAATAGCATATTATTTAGTCTCCAGGTGTTGGAGTAATTTCTGTTTTTTATTTTGTCATTGATTTCTACTCTCAGTCCATTATGATCTAATAGAACACAAGGCAGTGTCACTATTTTTTTGCATTTCCTAAGGGCTGCTTTGTGGCATAACATATGGTCTATTTTGGAGAAGGTTCCATGTGCTGCTGAGAAGAAAGTGAATTCGCTCGGATGGATGGAATATTCTATATATGTCTATTAAGTCTAGATTATTGATTGTGTTATTGAATTCTATGGTTTCTTTATTTGGTTTTTGTTTGGAAGATCTATCTAGTGGTGACAGCAGTGTGTTAAAGTCACTCAGAATTATTTTGTTGTGGTCTATTTGATTCTGAAATTGAGAAGGATTTGTTTGATGTACAGGAATGCACCATTGTTTGGGGCATAAATATTTACTATTGTTATGTCTTCCTGATTTATGGTTCCCTTAAGCAGTATGAAATGTCCTTCTTTATCCCTTCTGACTAACTTTGGCTTGAAGTCCACTTTATCTGATATAAGGATGGACACCCCCGCTTTTTTACTGAGTGCATGTGCGTGGTAGGTTTTTTCCCATCCTTTCACCTTTAGTCTGTGGATGTCTTTTTCTGTGAGATGAGTCTCTTGCAGGCAGCATATTGTTGGGTCTTTCTTTTTAATCCATTCTGCCAGTCTATGTCTTTTGATTGATGAGTTTAGGCCATTAACGTTCAGGGTTATTATTGAGATATGATTTGTATTCCCAGTCATTTGGGCTTATTTTTGGCTTTTAAGTTGGCTTGGTTTCTACTTTGAGTGGGTTTTTCTCTAAGGTAGTTCCTCCCTTTGCTGACCTACATTTTTGTCTTTCATTTCCTCCTCATGGAATATTTTGTTGAGAACATTCTGTAGCGCAGGCTTTCTATTTGTAAATTATTTTAACTTTTGTTTATCATGGAAGGATTTTATTTCATCTTCAAATCTGAAGGTTAGTTTTGCTGTGTATAGGATTCTTGGTTGGCAACCATGTTCTTTCAGAGCTTGAAATATGTTGTTCCAGAAAGCTTTTAGAGTCTGGGTTGAGAAGTCGGCTGCTATCTGTATTGGTTTCCCCCTATATGTAATCTGATGCTTTTCTCTCATGGCCTTCAAAATCCTATTTTTATTTTGAATGTTAGGCATTTTCATTATAATGTGCCTTGGTGTGGATCTGTTGTGATTTTGTGCATTTGGTGTTCTGTAAGCCTCTTGTATTTGATTTTCCATTTCATTCTTCAGGTTTGAGAAATTTTCTGATATTATTTCATTGAATAGGTTGTTCATTCCTTTGGTTTGTATCTCTGTGCCTTCCTCAATCCCGATAATTCTTAAATTTGGTCTTTTCATGATGTCCCGTAGTTCTTGGAGATTCTGTTCATGATTTCTTACCATCTTCTCTGTTTGGGCAACTTTATTTTCAAGATTCAATATTTTGTCTTCATTGTCTGAGGTTCCACCTTCCAAGTGGTCTCGTGTGTTGGTGATGCTTTCCATTGAGTTTTTTATTTGGTTTATTGTTTCCTTCATTTCCAGGATTTCCTTTCTTTTTTTTTTTTTTTTTTTTTTTTTTTTTAGAATCTCTATCTTTGTTGAAATGATCTTTTGCTTCCTGCACTTGCTTTTTCAGCTTATTGGTATTATCATTCATTGCCTGCATTTACTCTCTTATCTCATCCTTTGCTTCACAAATCATCTTAATCATGTATAATTTGAAGTCTTTTTCTGACATTTCTTCTACCATACTGCCATTGGATTCTATTAATATAGAATCTAGATTTGTTTGGATCATTTTCTTCCCTTGTCTTTTCATGTTGTTCATGTATCTTCCGCTCTAGCAGTACAGATATGGGGTATTGCAGATTCCCCCTTATAGGCTTATAGTGGCCCTATAGGTTTCCAAAACCTTTTCTTTAAGGGGAGATCAATATTAGCAGTGCCCACTTCAGACACTGCAATCCTAGACCAAATAGCCCCTATAAGGATGATAACAATATTGTCATTATAAACAGAATGAGTTCAAATATTATCTTCTGTATAACAAACAGATTTGCAATAAATCTGCAGTTTCTAAGGGAGGACAAAGAGGATGCAGAGGGATGTAGGATGTAGCTGTTAATGGGATAAGAAAAGAATATATAGAAGTTCTAGAAAATAGAAAGGGTGAGAGTATAATAAAAAGAAATTGGATGTTAGCATGCAAAAAGGGAGAAAGAGATTCTGAGGGAAAAGGTATACAAAAGGAAAAGAGAGCAAGAAAAGTATAGAAATAAAAACTTAAAATTGTTCAATAAGGAGAAAAAGAAAATCTACACTATAACAGTCATATAGTATTGAAACCTCCCAGTCTTTAGTAGCCTGATGCGTGAGAGGTACCTGACAATGAGCTTCCAGTTTCCAGCAGGCGTTTCAGGATGGGATTTTCCCCACCTAAAGATTGGAGGTACGACTCTAGGATTATCCAACATGGCCTCTCTGGCTTCCAAATGTGTTGGCAAATGGGGAGTTGCAGCTTGGGGTGTGGACGTGGTCAGCTGGAGGTCCTGGAGGCGGGGTGTGGTTGGTCAGGCAGAGGTCCTGGTGGTTGGGTGTGTTTGGTGTGGTTGTGGGATCCTGGAGGCCGGGTGCAATCAGTTGGTATGGGGTCCTGGTGATAGGGCACAGTCAGTTGGTCTGGGGGTCCTGGCGGCAGGGAGCAGTCAGTCGATGTGAGGGCCCTGGAGGCAAGGAGTGATAGGTCGGGCTGAGGGATCCTGGAGAAGGGGCTCAGTCAGTACGGCCAGGGGTCCTATGGTGCCTGGCTGTTGTCTCAAAATGGCGGCAGCCACGTGTAACCAAACCTGCAGGTACTGTGATAGTGAACTTCCAGGCAACAGCAGGCAGCTGGCGTTCCACTGGCGGTTGGTGATCAGTTTTTTGACTTGACAGTATTTTTAAGTATTTTTTAAAATACAAGTAGATTTAATTTTCTTTTCTATCAATTATTTTTAATCATTATTGCAAACATTTGCCCAGCATTCTAATAATACCCTTATTGAGCAGAGCCTATAAATAGGAATAGGGAATGAAGTAGAGTGAGAACCATTATATATAAGAATCGAGGGGCTGGGTTGTGGCTCAATGGTAGAGTGCTTGCCTGGCATGTGTGAGGCTGTGGGTTTGATCCTCAGCACCACATAAAAATCAATATAAAAAAATAAAGGAAGGTATTGTGTACATCTACAACTAAAATAATTTTTTTTAAAAAGAATTGTATATCAGAGAAAAACATTGTAAAGTGGGGGGAACTACTATGCCCTCTCCTTCCTTGCTTCAATTTATAAATTGATTCCTGTATGTTGGTTCCTGGAATAAGCTTTTCTACATGAAATCCGGTTTCTCTTTAGTGGTAAATGGTATTTAGAAACCAGTTGTGGGTGCTATGTGTGCCTTTCTTGAGTAATGATACTTCCTTAGCAGTGAGCACACCTAATACCTGTAACTTGGTTTCTACGTGCCGTTCTTCTGATTCCAGGGCTGAGGCAGAGAATGTAAAAGATGAGCCTGGAATATCTTGTAGCAGAGAATAAGATACCTTGGGACTCAAACAATGGTGGGGACATGTCAAAAGGATATAGCAGCTAGCTTGAAGGGGTTACTTCTGGTCAAATTTGGGACAATGTGAGCATTAAAATAAATAATGGCAATGGATTATAGCAACTAAATAAAGAAACCACATCTAGAGTGATATAAATAAATCAGTGAGTTAGTAGAAAGCCTAATGAGGAATGGGATAATTACATAGTCTCAAAGTACCTCTCCACAAAATATTAATTGCAAAGGAAATAAAGAGTACCTGTATATTGTGGAGAAACCCACAGACAGCACCTTAATCAAATGATCAAAGTTAATTAGTAGTGGGACAAATCACAATTACTTGCCACCTAATGGGGAGTGGTGAAGGATCAGAGTCACTTCTAAGCTGTTCCCATAGGGAGGCACCACCTGAATATAACTACATAGAAACACCAGAGGAATCCAAGCTTTGGGACATTATACAAAATAACTTGCCTGTAGCATTTCAAAGTTTTAAGATCTTGAAAATCAAGGAAAGCCCAAAATACTATTTCATTTTGAAGGAAACTGAATATGTGAAACTTGTAATTATGAAGTGAATATACTATAAAAAACATTATTTGTATTATTATTATTATTATTATGGTACTAGGGATTGAACCCCCGTGAGTGCTCTATCACTGAGCTACATTCCCAGCCCTTATTACTTTTTTTATTTTGAGACAGAGTCTTGCTAAGTTGCTGAGGCTGGCCTTGAACTTGTGATCCTCCTGCCTCTGCCTTCCAAGTAGATGGGGATTATAGGTGTGTGACACTGCATCCTACTAAAGGACTTTGTTGACACAGTTGATGAAACTTTGAATGTGGTCTCAGGTCTGAGTACTGGATGATGATAATGCATCAGTATTAATTACTTGGTATTAAAGATTGTTTTGTGATTTTGTAGATTTTTTTTAATAGGAAATAACACACTAAAGTGTGTAGGGGGGCAAATTATTCTCAAATGAATCAGGTGAGAAAGATTCTTTTTACCTGCAACTTTTTGAGATAGCCTCAAAAGGAAAGTGTTAATATACAGGTCTTGTGTATTACAAAAGTTTTTATTTTCAGGACTGTTGCAAAGAAGGTTCATAGTACAATCCAGAAAATTAAGAAGGAGGGGAAGATGTCTGAGTGCTTATTAAAAGCCTTGCTGAACTGTAAAACGTTTGAAGAACTAGAACATGTGGTAAGGAACTCTTTTTATCTTTTAATGTAATACCTGAATATATTATGATTTGGGTCTTTTTATAATTGAAGACCAAGACATAAGGAGCTAAAGTTAATAGCCACCATTATTTAATTCATCAAAATACTTGCCCTTTGTTCAATAAATATTTATGGAATACTTTTTTGTGTTAGGCACTTGGGTTTACAGATATGGATAATGTACAATCCTTACCCTCAAGGAATTTCCCACTGAGTGAAAGAAGAGTAGGTCAGTGATGTGAAGCTTAAGGAAGAGGGCTGAACTGGATACATAGACATGAGTGTCGTTCTGTATAGTTGACCCTTCCGTTATTTATTTGTGCGTCCCACATCCATGTGTTCAACCAACCGTTGGTCAAAAATATTTGAAAAGTATTATGTCTATATTGAACAAGTACAGATTTTTTGTTAGTATTCCCAAAACAATACAACAACTGTTTACATATATCTTCTTTGTTTTAGATGTTATGAATAATCTCAAGATGATTTAAAGTACATAGGATGATATGCATAGATTATATGAAAATGTTTTACCATTTTATATAAGAGCCTGAGCATCATCAAATTTTGGTATTCAGTGGGAAGGGAAGGGTGTGCCTGAAACCAGTCCCCCATGGATACTGTGGGAGGGTTGTATTAGAAACTGTGAGAGTGGAAGAACTTACTAAAGTGGGTAAGCAGGTCAGAATGAACCACTGGGCAACATCAGCTTTTAAAGTGAGGAAGGGAAAACCTAAAGAAAAAATGGTCAGAGAATTATGGGAAGAATCTAGAGGTGATGGTACATGGAATGCGGTAGGTAGGGAAAAGAGTTTTAGAAGGAGGGTAACAATCAATAGGTAAGTGTAGCAAGGAGGTTTGGTGAGATAAGGACTGAAAACTATATATAATTAGGGGATCATTATGGGTTTTTGTGATACCATTTTCAGTAAGGTGTTTCTTTTCTAGAAGCTAATAGTGGTGGATTTAGGAATGAATGTGGATTAAGTAGATGCATCCTAAGCAGACAACTTTTAGAGTAGCTTGCTTGAGTTGAAAGGAGGACCTTGCAGTC
Organism: Sciurus vulgaris; assembly: GCF_902686455.1. Lineage (NCBI taxonomy): Eukaryota > Metazoa > Chordata > Mammalia > Rodentia > Sciuridae > Sciurus > Sciurus vulgaris. The sequence goes on from NC_136475.1 coordinate 61,111,496, forward strand.
TAGGCAATTATTAAGATAAGTAAAACTAAAGAAATAATGAATTAAGCTTATATAAAAGTATAATAAAGGATAAGATAAGGCACACACCATCTTCATAAGTATTAGCTAATTAGTATGAATTTATCTCTGAAGGCAGGGGAAAGGGTTGAGAAAAGGATATCTTCAGAATTCTTAGTGTGTCCTCTATTTTGCATCTTAATTTTAGCTTTTGCTTTTTAAAACTGAATCCTAAGTGTTTTCTGCCTTTTTATTTTTTTCCTAGTCTGCTCCCTATAAAACTGGGAGCAAAGGCACCAAAGCCCAAAGAGCAAAGCAGTTAGGATTGGAAGGAGCAGCCTGGACACTGCTGGAGAAGCCTGGGGAGCTCAATCTGCTGTCTTACATTAGACCTGATATTAAAGGTACTAGCTTTATAAAGAGTTCAGCCCTGTTGCCTTCCTTTCTTCTTTCTTTTTTTTTTTTTTTTTTTAAATTTCAAAAACTTACGTGAAAAAATGCTGTCATTTAGTAATGACCATACAAAGGAATATTATAGCATGTAAAGACTAAATGATTCTAATGAAATAGATCCTTATAGACCTGTTGCTTAGCCATTTACCTTTCCTTTTTTTGAAGTACCTGTTCTAGTCTTTTGTCCATTTTTCTTTTTTGTTGTTTCTCTTTTTCTTATGAATTTGTTAAGTATCTTTTAGATAATCTTTTTTACTTAATGTGTGTACCAAATCTTTTTTCTCAGTTTATGACTTGTCTTTTGACTTTCTTTTATGTCATCTCTTGGTAAAAAAGAAGGTCTCAGTTTTGTGGTTATTATTTTTTTATGATAACTGCTTTTTTTTTTCCTTTTTTTAAAGAAATCCCTTTATACCCTGAAAATATAAAGATTCTCTTACTTTGTCTTTTACATTTTTTACTGTTTCTGTTTGTTTAATTACACAACTCAGACCTCCTCTTTATAAAGAATTTCCACACTTGTAACATACATGAAGTATAAATTGAAGCCACACTCCCACACTTCTACTTTCTAAGAAATAAAGTATCTTTTTCTGAAATTTACTTCCCAGTAAATCTTCCTGTTCTTTGAATGAGAAGGACGGAGTAAAGAAGAGGTACTTTGAAGAGAAATCCAAAGAAACTGATAGTTGATTCCTGTCAAGGTTCATTGGTTTTATTGTCAAAATGAAACTGAGATTAAGAATAGTTTTTTACCAGGATTGTTTTTTCGATTGAGTGGGAGATTGATATTCTGGTGATTCCTATTTTTTAAAAACTGTTTATGTTTTTTAAGAATTTTATGTGTGTAAGGTATACAATGTGATTTTTTTTGTTTGTTTGTTTGTTTGCTTTGTGGTACTAGAGATTGGTTCCATGGGCACTCTACTGAGCTGTATCCCTATTTCTTGAAAATTTTGGGAAAGGGTCTCATTAATTTGAAGATTCACCTTGAACTTGTGATTCTCCTTCTTCAGCCTCCCTAGTAGTTGGGATTATAGGTGTGTGCCATCATGCCTATCTCAAAGATGTTTTGAAATATACACACACACACACACACATACACAAACATATACCCATATATGTGTATATATATGCACATAGTTAAATGATTACTATAGTAAAACAGTACTGTATTTGATAATCAAATTAATATATTCTTTATTTCACAGTTGCCTTTTTTGTTCTTTTGTGATAAGGACACCTGAAGTCTATTCTCTTAGTAAATTTCCAGTACATAATATCGTTAACTAATTTTCATTTTATACATTGGATCTCAAGGTTTAGTCAGCTTACCTCACTACAAATAACTGCAACTTTGAGCTATATGCCCCCATCTCCACTGTAGTTTTTTGGCCTTTTGTTGATTCTTTAGGATGGGAGACATAAATGTCTGTAGGGGGCAGCCTCTGATAACAAAATCCACACTTATGTATTTATCTGTAGAGAATAATAGCATGCCATAAACTGTTTTTAATTTTAAATAATCCAGATTTGTGATTTATTGAGTATGTGTGTTTGTAAAATACAGCTGTTGTTCATACACAGTTATCTTAATATCTTTGGAAAAAGACCATAAAGAAAAGGAAAAGCAGAATAGTATTATTTGAATTTGGAGATCGTTTGAAATGAGTAAAATTCAAATTTGTTTTAATTTTTTTAACGTGTATTTAAAGTTAAATTTTTCAAATGGTTGCAATATTTAATATTTTAATAATAGCTGAGGCCATATAGCCAAACCTTAAGGTTAATCACAGTGTGCCCATCAAGAAATTTAATGGAATGGAATGTTGGAGCTTTTGACATGTTACATGCACAAAGATATATTGCCTATTTTCTCCTTATGATTGGTTTCTTTTCCTTCTTCTTCCCACCCCCTTTGAAATAAAGGTCTCCTTATTTCTCACATATACTGAGTCCCTACTGGGTAGGTTTTTAGTAGCCCTGTCTCCTGATTGTCATATGTGGTATAGCTCCTGGAATACATGATAATGAATACCAGGTAGTGATCCTTCTGATCACTTGTTTGAGTAGTTCAGAGCCAATGTAGTTACTGTAGTACTTGCAACGTTCCAGAATTTTCTGTTTGCTTTATTCTTTCATCCTGATCACAAGTATAGAAGAATGATAATTAATTCTAAAGAAACCAGGTACTGCTTTTAAAAAAATTGTAATTTTTTCCTGTCTCACTGCCCCTTCACTGTTTTTGCTGTACAGGTACCACATGATCATTCTTAATTACCGTTTTCTAAAGAAGTATTTTCATTATTCCTCAAGAAATATTTAAGAAACTGAATATTTCACATTTTTTTCTTCAGTGGAAGACACTTCTTGCTTGCCACGGACTAACAAGATTTGGTTGGAATCAAAAGCTATTCTGTGTTGCAGATGAACTCTGTCCTAGGTGATCCAGAAAACCCTCATGTTGTACACAAGGAGTAGCTGATTGTTTTGTTGTATGTAAGAAGAGGTGGCTTAAGTGTAGTAAAAGAGAAATGAAATGTTGACTTTTTAATTTTTGTTTCATATGTGGAGGTCTGGAGAGTCTGTGGCTGGAAGGATTTCATTATAATGAGAGGGATAGAATTTTCTGATTTTGTGGACTTATTTCTTCCTACTTTCACTGAAAGGCTAAACGTTAGGAACTCCCGTTGTCCTTGGCTGTATTAGACCTCTAAAAATCAATTCTCTTTGATTGGAGAAAGAACTTTTTCAAAACACACACGACTCTTTTTTCAATTATTTTCTGGATTGAGAGGGGTATGTGATTTGAAAGATTTTCCCAAATGATTCTGATAATTTCTACCTCCCACTGAGAACCAGTGCTGTAGAGGTAGCTCAAGGTAACTCCCTAGCAGTGGTTTTTAAAAGTCTAATGAGTTTCAGAATCATTTGGGATGCTCTGTGAAATGACACAATCCCATAGTCTCAGGGTGTGTGTGCGCATGTGTGTATGCGTGTATTGAACCTAGAGCTTTGTGCATGCTGGACAGGTGCTCTACCACTGAGTAACACCCCAGTCTGAAATCTGTATTTTTTTTTCTTTTTTCTTTTTTTTTGTGGTGCTGGGGATTGAACCCAGGGCCTTGTGCTTGTGAGGCAAGCACTCTACCAACTGAGCTATATCCCCAGCCCCTGAAATCTGTATTTTTAACAAGTCCTTAGTATGATTTTATTTTCAGGTCTTCAGACGACTTCACAAAACATTATGCTAGAGCTCTAATGTGATTTTAATTATGAAAGGTTCATTAATTACATAAGGTTCTCTAACCATATTCCCCCAATGTGATGGGGGCTTTTCAAAGGATCTTTGTTATAGCAAAGTGTATAATTTCTTCTTTCTGTTCTGTGCATCATTGTAGAGTTCATCTTTACTGACTCATTACCCTGGTGTTCTCATAAGACTTTTGTGTAATGACACTCTAAGGTGGTTTGGATATCCTGGAAGTAGTGCATAGAGAATGGTTTTCTTAGATGAAGGCTAATGTAGGGAGATAGCTAACCCAAGAGCAAGCATTTATTGAGTGCTTACTATGTCAGAGCTGTTCTAGGTCTTTTACATATAATCTTCCACCTTGTAAAGCTAATTCGTTTCTGAAAATTTCTTCATAGAGAAATTCTCTTCAAATGTAAGTAGAATTCCTATTAATTTCAATGGTTTTATTTCTCTTTTAGTTTCTTTAAACACAGTTACTTCAGTAGTTACCATTAACTACTACCATAACTATATTAACTATCATAACACAACAATAACAATAAGGCATTTTTCTTTATTAGTTATGTCATAATAAGTCTGTTTTCCTATTCTCTTTGGCTTTTGTACCTCTTTCTCATTAAAACTGTGCTCACAGAAAAACATACATGAACAAGATACTCAATGCTGTATAATTCAGGCCTTAGTGTAAAACACCACCACCACCACCAAAAAGCTTTTAATGCATATAGAACAATAAAGACAAAGGAAATGAAAGAAAGCAATGCAAATGACATCTGTCTGCATAGTTTCATTTCACAGGGACCATGATATATAAGACTGAGTGCTGTAAATTAGCAAATTTACAAGTACAAAAGCACTTGGAAAGAACATAGTGCATCATTGAGAGGCAGTTTAATTTTGAAGATGAACACCTGCACTAAGCTTTGTTTTGTGTTTGTGAGATTTGAGAAATTCAGCTGGGTCATTGAAAATGTGAATAAATGTTTCATGATCCAAAATGGGAATAGTAATAAAAGTGCTTGTAAGGAAGAGTATTTTTTAACAATTGAAAAAATTGTGAACCTTGGGATATGACTCTTAATACATATTTACCATCACATTTAATTTTTGCAATTACTTCATGAAAGCGATACTATTATTTTTATAGGAAACTTGAGGTGGAGAAGTCAAGGAACTTGCCCAGGGTTCCACAGTTGGTGTTAGAACAAGGAACAGACCAGGCAGCTATCCCCAAACCTGCTTTTTCACCATTAGGCTATACATTATGGAAAGGCCCTACATTATTGCTTTGGGCAGCTCTTTTTTGTTGCATATGGAAGCTAGTCACTGTTATGATATCTTTCTTTCTTAAAAAATTTCTTTAGATGTTGATAGACCTTTATTTTATTCATTTATTTATCTGTGATTCTAAGAATCGAACCCAGTGCCTCACCCATGCTAGGCAAGCACTCACTGAGACACAACCCCAGTCCCTCTTTCTGTCTTAAATTTGTTAATTTAAGATTTTATTTTGACCGGGATTTAATTTAATGTGATAATTGCAGGCATTAAAAACAACTGTTATACTTTGTGTTTTTGTTCTCCCTCTTACCCTTCACCTAAAGGGCTGTCAGCGCTCCAAGATATTGAAACAGGAGTGCAGCATATTTTAGCAGACATGATTGCTAAAGACAAAGACACGCTTGATTTCATTCGGAAATTGTGAGTAACTCTTTCACAGAGTTTTCTGCTTTGTGGGCTTTTGCTCTTAAGGGTCACATGGTTAGTACTAACACCAGTATTCATTAAAACCTGTCTTCAGACTTTTTTTTTTCCCTAGTAGCAGATTCCTTTATTCAAACAACAGAACCTTAATACATAGAACAGATAAAAGAAAAGTTGTTTTAATTGAATTCTGGGCAGGGAGCCTGGAACTTTGCCTAATCATCTCCTTACATCGAGGCACCTCAGTGGAGGACTCTGAAGAACACAGTTTATAAACCATGGAATTACATAATGTATACTAGAGATTTGTGCTTATTTAGAGTGGGTAGCATTGCTTTTTTAAACATGTTAATTGTGATGTATATCCTTAATTTTATAATAGTTGATTTATGGTGTTTACTGGCAATTGGGTTTTCTTGGGAATGTGTGATATGAAGTGTGGATAAAAGAACTGACCTCAGTGAATTTTAGCTTCTGGGGAGAGCAGCTCATCCATTGGTTGCATCACAGTCTGCATTTATGACATTAAAGCTCTTTGCTAGGCCTACTTGGGCTCATGGATTTTAAGCTTCAATTTTAAAAAGACATTAATTTAAAACCCTCTTTAAAAAAATTTTTTTTTAGTGATGGATCTTTATTTTGTTTATTTTTTAATGTGGTGCTGAGAATTGACTACAGTGCTTCACATGTACTAGGCAAGCACTTCACCACTGAGCTAAAACTCCAGCCCTTAAATCCCTATTTTTTTGTACCCCGTTGTTCTTTTTCTGCTATGTGTTAAAAGAAACAGTAGGTTTCTGCAAGAGATCTGCTTTTGCTCTGTGTCCTTCCATACCTCCAGCTGTATGGCTGTGCAGAGAGAGGCAAGGGGATGAACCAGTTGATTGCTATTGCATCAGGGGTTTTGTTAATACAAGGAAAAGAACTTTTCTGTTTTCTCAGTGTCCACAGCAGGAGTGAGTTGAAGTAGAAGTGATTGGATTAAAAATGTGTTTTTGTAAGTAATTATGCTTCTGAAGTTTGGCTCAGTTTTATAAATTGTTATTGGAATCTATTCTGGTACATCCTTTTGTTTCCTTTCTTTTTAGCTTTTAATTGACAGTGACTGTCTAATTGAATTGTTAGAGAAGGGTGGTATTTAGACTAGAGTTGTTGGTCTGATATATGTGGATAGTTTTGGTCTCTTGCATAACTGTAAATGGTATTTGAACTCATTTAGGCATTTTGGGGGGTATTGGGTTGATACATAAACAGTTCTGTAGGGCATATGCTAGCATGGTAGGCAAAGAGTCCTTTTGCTGGATTAATAATACTATTGTTTTCATAATTGGACATCATTAAACAAATTTCACTTGATAATGGCTTAACTTTTTTGCTATCCTTATTTCTGTGTAACTTATTTTTGTTCTCTGAAGTATGTATTAGCTGGGGACATGCTTGTAATTCCAGCAACTTGGGAGGCTGAGGCAGGAGGATCACAAGTTTGAGGCTAGCCTCAGCAACTTAGCAAGACTGTCAAAATTAATAATAAAAATGGCTAGCAATGTAATTCAGTGGTGTAGCACCCTGGGTTCAATCCCAGTACCTAAATAAGTAAATAAAATATTAATTACTGCTTGTTTTTTGAACATTTGTGTACCTGAGCAGGTGCCAAAATAGATACATTTGTATCCAGTCATCTCTGGCAAAAGTGTCCTCAAAAAAAGTAAATGAGAAAGATGTTGATAAGTTTCAGCTCTACCAGAACTTTTCATGCAACATAAGAAACATCCAACATCATCAGGTGAGTAAGGAATGCTTGTGTGTGCTGATGCCAGTAATGATAGTGCTCTGGACTTGCCTGCTCCTTTACTTACTAAGGATTTAAATAGTTTTATGTCATCTGGTTTATTTTTTCTTCATATGCAATTTTTATAAAATATCATCATATTCCCCTGATTTCACAAATGGGAAACTAAAGACCTAGAAATGTTAGTGACACTGAGAATTTTTAGCAAAGCTGACAGTATAACAACGTAGGTATCTTGCTTACTGTCTGGTGATCGTTCATGTTAGACCCTGATTCTCTATATGCTCACTTCTAGATCTTTTCCACATGAAATACACATCAGAGATGTTCATTTAGAATAAAGTGTGAGAGAGCTCATTTAGTTGTATGAGCTGTAGTCATTGTCACTCAGTCTTCTGATTACATTTTCCAGTTCACGAATTTCTTTTTCTAAATGTAGTCATTTAGGAATGCATGTGTACATTGTAGAATGTGATTTTAAAATAATATTGGAGAAAAAAAGAGGAGTTAGAAATCAAAAATATAGGGCTGGGGATATAGCTCAGTTGGTAGAGTGCTTGCCTTGCAAGCACAAGACCCTGGGTTCAATCCCCAGCACCACCAAAAAAAAAAAAAAAAAAAAAAAAAAGAAATAAAAAATATAATAGTACTGGCTTTTATATTTACCTTTGTAGTTACCTTAACCATGTTCTTTATTTCTTCATTTGGTTTTGAGTTACTGTCTAGTGTCTTTTCGTTCCATCCCTAAGGCCCCCCCAGTAATATTTTATGTAGGGCAGGTCTATTGGCCCCTTCATACTTAGTCTTTGTTTATCTGGGATGTCTTAAGTTCTTCTTTTATTAACTTTTATTTAACTGCAGTAAAATACACATAGCATAAAATGTACCATCTTTATCATTTTAAGAATAAGTAATGTTTAATATATTCACATTGTTCTACAACTCAGAACTTTTTCATCTTGCAGAACTGAAACTCTATACCCATTAAACATTTTTCTTTATTTCTGAAGGATAATTTTTCTGCATATAGAATTCTTAAATGATAGTTTTTTCTTTTATAACTTTGGATATTTCATCCACCAGCTAGTGGTATGACTTCCAAGCTTATTTTATTTTATTTTATTTTTTAACTTTCTGTACTAGGGATTAAACCAGGGGTGCTCAGTGGCCACAGAACCACATCTCTAGCCCCACCCCTACCTTTTATTTTTATTTTGAGACAGGGTCTTGCTAGGTTGCATAGGGCCTCACTAAGTTGTTGAGGCTGACTTTGAACTTTCGATCCTTCTGTTTTAGCCTCCCAAACCCCTGGGATTACAGACATATGCCACTATGCGTGGCCCCTTCATAATTTTTAATGAGCTGTCAGCTGCTAATCTTACTGAGCCAAGTCACTTCTTTCTCTCTATTCAGGATTCTTTGCCTTTGTCTTTTGAAATTTTGATTGTAATGTGCCTTAGGGGTCTCTTAGTTTATTCTATCTGTAGTTCATTGTGATTCTCAGATATATATACTAATTTTTTAAAATCAAAATTGATATACTTCTGGTCTTTATTCTTGGCCTCTTTCTCCCCACTTGTGGGACTTACATTATTTAATGTAATGCTTTATGTGTGTCCCACAGGAGCTCTGTTAACTTCTTTTCGTCCTTTTTATCCCTCTCTTCTCAAACTGTGTAAACTCAATTTTCTTACCTTCAACTTTGATGACTTGATTTCTGCTAGCTCAAATTTGATGTTGAACCCCCCTAATGAATATTTCATTTTAGTCATTGTGCTTTTCAGCTCTACAATTTCTATTTGGTTCCTTTTTAAAATGTCTTACTCTTTATTGTTAGTCTGTATAGTGAAGACATCATTCTCTTGGGTTCCTTTAGGTCTCTGACCATGGTTTCCTCCAAATCTGGGCATATTTAACACAGTTGGTTTAAAACCTTAGTTTAGTAAGGCCAGTGTCTCAGCTTCCTCAGGTACTTTTTTTTCCAGTTTCTTTTTTCCTGTTTTCTTGTTTCTTTATATAACTTGGCATCTTTGGAAATCATATTCTTTTACTTTCCCAATGTTGTTGCTGCTGGTTGTGGGTAGTTATTTGTTTTAGTGACTTTTCTGAATTATTTTTGTAAACCTCTAGGCTCTTTTTCATGTTTGATCTCTGAAGTCTCTTTTCCATTAGCTTAGTAAGTAGCTAGCTATTTGCCAGAGATTTCCTTAAAAGTATAGAGTGAAAAACAAATTTTTTTCAAATTCAGCCTTTGTAGATTGGTTCTGTGTTGGGGTACTTCTTCAAAATATAGAGAGGCCATTAGCAACTCTGCCTTATTGTCTTAGCCTTTGCTTGCTGTTTGCATGGAGCCCAAAGTCAGTTAGAGATGAAAGCTTAAGGTTTATTAGAGCATGTTTCCAGCCATAGGTATGCAGGTGCCTACTAGAGTCCCTGGTATACACATGAATTTTTAAAAGATCTTTCCCCCCGAAATATCTCATTTCTTGGCCTCTTTCTTCACTGTTTATTTTATTTTATTTGTTTATTGTTGGTCTGTCTATTGGTTGCCATAGCCACAATGACTGTGGCCAAGACATTTGCCTTTTTTTTTGTATTGTTAACAAATGGGGTACAACTTATTTCTCTGTTTGTACATGAAGTAAAGGCATACCATTTGTGTAATCATATGTTTACATAGGGTAATGGTGTTTGATTCATTGTTTTTTTTTTTTTTTTAATTACATTTGCCTTTAAATACTCTTAAAAAATTTTTCATTCATTGTACACAAATGGGGTACAACTTTCATTTCTCTGGTTATACATGAAGTAGAGTCACACTGTGTAATCATGCATGTACATAGGGTAATTATGTTTGTCTCATTCTATTATTCTTCCTTCCCTATGCTCCCTCCCCACCCCTCATTTTCCTCTATACAATCCATCCTTCCTCCATTCTTGCCTCTCCTCCCCATTATGTATCATCATCCACTTATCAGAGAAATCATTTGGCCTTTGGTTTTTTGGGATTGGCTTATTTCACTTAGCATGATATTCTCTAGCTCCATCCATTTACCTGCAAATGCCATAATACTATTCTTCTTTATGGCTGAGTAGTATTCCATTGTCTGTATACCCCACAGTTTCTTTATCCATTCATGTATCTAGGTTGGTTCCATAGTCTAGCTATTGTGAATTGAGTTGCTATGAACATTGGTGTAGCTGTGTCACTGTAGTATACTGATTTTAAGTCCTTTGAGTATAGGCCAAGGAGTGGGATAGCTGGGTCAAATGGTGGGTCCATTCCAAGTTTTCTAAGGAATCTCCATACTGCTTTCCAGAGTGGCTACACCAATTTGCAACCCCATCAGCAATGTATGAGTGCACCTTTTATAGTAGACAATCTAATTGGGGTGAGATGAAATCTTAGGGTAGTTATTATTTGCATTTCTCTTATTACTAGAGATGTTGACCATTTTTTCATATATCTGTTTATTCCTTGCAGATCTTCTGTGAAGTGTCTGCTCATTTCCTTTGCCCACTTGTTGACTGGGTTATTTGTAAACTTGATATAAAGTTTTTTGAGTTCTATAAATTCTGGAGATTAGTGCTCTATCTGAAGTGCATGTGGCAAAGATTTTCTCCCACTCTGTAGGCTCTCTCTTCACATTGCTGATTGTTTCCTTTGCTGAGAAAAAGCTTTTGAGTTTGAATCTATCCCAGTTATTGATTCCTGCTTTTATTTCTTGTGCTTTGGGAATCATGTTAAGGAAGTCTGGTCTTAAGCTGACGTGATGAAGATTTGGCCGTACTTTTTATTCTATTAGGTGCAGAGTCTTTGGTCTAATTCCTAGGTCATTGATCCATTTCGAGTTGAGTTTTGTGCAGAGTGACTTCTAGAACTCAAATTAATTCAGCAAAGTAGCAGGATATAAAATCAACACTCATAAATCTAATGCATTTTTATTCATAAGTGAGGAATCCTCTGAAAGAGAAATTAGGAAAACTACCCCATTCACAATAGCCTCAAAATAAATAAAATACTTGGGAATCAATCTAACAAAAGAGGTGGAAGGCCTCTACAATGAAAACTACGGAACACTAAAGAAAGAAATTAAAGAAAACCTTAGAAGATGGAAACATCTCCTATGTTCTTGGATAGGCAGAATTAATTTTTTCCAAATGGCCATACTACCAAAAGTGCTATAGAAATTCAACGCAATTGGAAAAAATTCCAATTAAAATCCCCATGACATACCTCATAGAAGTAGAGAAAGCAATCATGAAATTCATTTGGAAGACTAAGAGACCCAGAATAGCTAAAGTAATCCTTAGCAGGAAGAGTGAAGTAGGGGGTATCGCAATACCAGAACTTAAACTAAACTACAAAGCAATAGTAACAAAAACAGCATGGTATTGGCACCAAAACAGACAGACCAATGGTACTGAATAGAAGGCACAGAGAAAAACCCTCATAAATACAGTTTTCTCATACTAGACAAAGGTGCCAAAAACATACAATGGAGAAAAGATAGCCTGTTCAACAAACGGTGCTGGGAAAACTGGAAATCCATATGCAGTAAAATGAAACTAAACCCCTATCTTTAAATACTTTTAACAGGACTGGGGGTATAGCTTAGTGGTAGACCTCAGTTGAGTTTGATCCCCAGCACTACAAAAACAAAAACAAAATTAAAAAAAAAAACAAAGCATTTTGACAATGAATCCCTAGAAAGCTACTTCTGCTCTGGGTAAGTGCTAAGATAGGTGAAACAAAGCAAACCTTTAAATCAATGCAAACTGATTTAAACACAAAATCACAAGTATTTGAGAAGGTCCATATTGCTTCCTTTGGTACCAGGAACCTGGCCCAGGAGTGTGAGATGTGGGCTGTTATCCTCAAGGCCCTGCTGAGCCCCAGAGTCAGGGGTGTAAGCAGGTGAGTTAAAAGTGCTCTCTATGGAAATTATGCAGCTTCCTTCTTCTGTGGGTGGTGTTCTGGTTGAAAATTTTTTTAGATCTCAGAGTTATGAGAATGTTCATTCTGCTAATTTTGTGATAGAATAGTTTTGGAGTTACTGATTTACCATTTTTAGTGATATTCCTGTCAACGTGTTTGAAGTGTAGTGTCCCTCAATTCCAAAAATAGAATATGACTTTTAAAATTAAGTTTCCTCTTTTATCCTGTTTAGTGCTTTCTATCTTGAAGTCTTCTTTGTCTATCAGGATAGCAACCTATGCTTTCTTAATAGAAAATGATTCCACTCTTGCTTTAATCTTAACTCCACAATTATAGGAAATGCCTGTCCTTAGTCCTTCTGCTACAGCTTCCTAGTCATTTGAATTAATGAAACTTATTCTGTAATCTAGTATGAAGTTGGTAGATTTTTCCTGTAAAGGCTCAGAGAGTAAATATTTTAGACTTGTTAGATGTTTTTTTTTTTTTGAAAGTGTACAACTACCAGGTATATGAAAACAGTCACTGGCAATACATGAATGAGTGATCATATGTGTATTTTAGTAGTTTTATTTACAAAAATAGATGTCAGACTGACTTCATCCTGTCAGAAGACAAAATTACAACAAATTTAAAGATCTTAATTAGTTCTTATTTGGGATTCTAGAATGGGGCAACACCTCATATAAAATACAATGACTATTCTGATGAGTTGAGCAGAGGAGTTCGGCTTCATAGTCAAAAACTGGGCTGGGGAAAGCTGAAAGAATGCAAAAAAGCAGATTAGTTGTTTTAAAGTTACTTTCTTTGTAAGTAGTGGAAACTTCCATATTATGCTGGCTAAAACTGTCTTGTTTGCAGATTGACTCTTACTGTATCTTTTACTCTCCTGATTTCTTGGAAGATCAGATAAATATGCTTGCTGGATGACTTGAAACTTGCATTAAGTGACTCCATTTTTGACTTGGACTGTTGGGCCTAGTGCATAAGCTCTGTCCAAATCAGTACCATTCTATAAATTTTATTTAACAAGCTCATGGACCATAGTTTGCTGACTGCTGCCCTAGCATATGACTCAAGAAGGGTATATGCATACAGTGTTCTAAGTTCTGATATGTTCAGATTTTTTTTCCACTTTCTTAAGTTTCTTGAATGTTATTCTATTGTTGCTTTTCTTTGTATGTTGTTTTTAAGAAATCTCTCTTAGATAAAGATCTCAGCTAAAGGTGTTCTCTGTTGCTTTATTTGTTCTCTTTATTGATTTTATGGTTCTTGGAGGATGAGGAGAGATTTCAAATCAGGAAATGGACTGTTACTCTTCTACAAATCTGAAGTCTTCAATAAATCATTTTCAAATTATTTCTCTTCCTATCTGCATTTCACTGTGGTAAAAAGAGGATGATGGAAAGTAGTAAAATGTGTATATATACCACAGTTTCTTTATCCATTCATCAATTGAAGGGCATCTTGGTTGGTTCCACAATCTAGCTATTGTGAATTGAGCTGCTATGAACATTGATGTGGCTGCATCACTGTAGTATGCTGATTTTAAGTCCTTTGTGTATAAACCAAGGAGTGGGATAGCTGGATCAAATGGTAGGTCCATTCCAAGCTTTCTGAGGACTCTCCATACTGCTTTCCAGAGTGACTGCACCAGTTTGCAACCCCACCAGCAATGTATGAGTGTGCCTTTTTCCCCACATCCATGTCAACTCTTATTATTGCTTGTGTTCTTGATAAAGCCATTCTGATTGGTGTTAGATGAAATCTTAGGGTGGTTTTAATTTGCATTTCTCTAATTACTAGAGGTGATGAGCACTTTTTCATATATGTGTTGATCACCTGTATATCTTCTTCTGTGAAGTGTGTGCCCAGTTCCTTAGCCCATTTATTGATTGAGTTCTTTGTATTTGGGGTGTAAAGTTTTTAAGTTCTTTATAAATTTTGGAGATTAGTGCGGTGTCTGAAGTGTATGTGGAAAAGATTTTCTCCCACTCAGTAGGCTCTCTCTTCACATTATTGATTGTGTCCTTTGCTGAGAAAAAGCTTTTTAGTTTGAATCTATCCCATTTATTGATTCTTGCATTTATTTCTTGCACGGTGGGGGTATATATACACAATGGAATATTACTCAGTCATAAAGAAGAATAAAAATTATGGCATTTGCTGGTAAAGGAATGAAATTGAAAAATATGCTAAATGAAATAGGACAAGCCCAAAAAACCAGAGGCCGAATGTTTTCTCTGATAAGTGCATGACAATATATAATGATGGGGGGTGGCAAAGGGAAGAGAAGAATGAGAGAACTTTGGGTGGTGTAGAGGAAGATGGGGTGGGAGGAAAGATAGTAGAATGAAACAGTATACCCTATGTTTATGTATGATTACATGAATGGTGTGAATCTACATTGTGTACAACCATAGAAATGAAAAGTTGTACCCCATTTGTGTACAATGAATCAAAATACAGTTGGTAAAAATAAAGAAGATTTTAATAAAAAAAAGAAAGTGGTAGAATGCTTTACTGTTTATGTGATACTTAGCTTCCATCATTAAAAATGTAATTTTTCGGGCTGTGGCGATAGCTCAGTTGGTAGAGTGCTCTCTTTGCAAGCACAAGGCCCTGGGTTCAATCCCAAGCACTACAAAAAAAAAAAAAAAAAAAAAAAAAAAAAAAAAGTGATTTTTCAAAAATCTTACAATAGCACAGACACAAAAATATTTTATTCTTGTTGTATCATGACGAAACTCTTTAATTATCCCAAAGACTTTTCTTTAATATTATTATATTTTGGGTCGTATTTGAAGTATAGAGGTGACATGGCCCTTACCCTCAAAGATTTGAAATGTTTTCCTATTTATATTCTAAAAAGTTGTCAATTTTAATTTGTATATACTGTATTTATCATATTAGGTGAAGTGTATGCTTTCAGTAATTTGAAAAAATGTTCATACATTGATATTTTACTTGCCAGGTTATTATTGATGGATATAGCAGAAGGAAAAAATAATTTCTAATAGTGGGTACTCGTGACTAAGCATCCTTAATTTCCTTTTTCAGAAATGAAGATGATGTCATATTTTGTCCCTTCTGTGCTTTTTAAAATTTTAATGAAACTTTGAAAAACATGCAATTTTATTTTACTAAAACTGTCCTTTTTAATCTCTGCTTGAAAATATTTTGTTGGTCTCAGCATTTTAAATAGTGTGTTTAGTCCATGTGGTATTCCGGGTTAGTTTGTGACTAGATTTAAGTTTGTGATTGACACTGTCTTCTAGATGTAACAGTACTGAGGCCTGAGAAAGTAAACCTTTTGGGGAATGTCAGTTTTGAAAAACAGTCCTGTGTTTTAAGAACTTTTTAGGTTATTTTGAATGCAAGAGGGATGATGTCACAAAGATAGCTTCCTAATCCCTACAGTGCTGAGGCCTTGTGTTCCCAGCTCTGAACCTTCTTTTTCAGCCTCCACATAAATATCTGAGGATGTAGTACCTCGGAATACAGAAACCTATGAAAATGATGGAAGTCTGTGGTAAAGGAACAGCATTACCTATAATTTCTCCAAGTGTTGAGGAGCTAGCTGTTATGCCTGTCTACTAAATTAATCACTTTGGCTGAAACTTGTTTTCATTCTCTGAATTGGTCCTTAGTGGGGTATTTTTTCTCACATGAATTTGTAACTTGACCTTCACATTCTCTCCTGGGATCTTCTATTCCTGTTCTTTTTTTGCTGCTCCCTTCACTGATCCAACTTCCTTTGCCTTTCTTACTACCTATTTCCTGTTCATTGTTGACATCTACAATAATTCTGCTTTATCCCATTACTTACTTTCAATTTCAGTTTATGCCTTAAATTCTGTTCTTTCTCACATTAAAGAACTTGCCTTCTAAACCAGGCACCGTGGCATTTGCCTGTTATCCCAGCTGCTCGGGAGACCGAGACAGAAGGATCGAGAGTTCAGAGCCAGTCTCAGCAAAAGAGAGGCCTAAGTAACGCAGTGAGACCCTGTCTCTAAATAAAGTACAAAATAGGACTGGGGATGTGGCTCAGGGCTCAAGTGACCCTGAGTTCAATCCCTGGTACCTGCCCCCCTGCAAAAAAAAAAAAAGTATTTGCCTTCTATTACTAGTTTGTTTAGTGTTATCATGAAGAACTGGTGGATTTTGTCAGATGTTTCTGAATCTATTGATATGATTGTAAAATTTTTGTTTTTTATTGAATTGATATATGAATTGATTTTTAGATGTTAAGTCAACTGGACACTCCTGGAATTAATTATACTCTGTTCTGGTGTGTAATCCCATTTATATGTTTCTGGATTTGAATTGTTATTGTTTTGCTGAGGATTTTTCCATCTATATTCATAAGAGATATTGGTCTGTATAAGTTTTGCTTTCTTTTCTATCAGTGTAATATAGGCCTCAGAATTGGGAAGTTTTTTCATCTCTTATATATTTGGAAAAGTTTAAGAAGAATTGCTATTAATTCTTCTTAAAATGGTGGAATTCCATGGTGGAATGTATTAGTTTGAATACATTCTTGGTAAATTAAAAAATAAATAATTGATAATAGCTCTTGGCTAAGTTGCTGCCTAATTGGTTTCATAAATTGACTGAGCCATAAATGTTGACTCATTAAATTTATCATTTATATATTTGTGGATTATCAGTCTTTACCATATATGTTTGTGCTCAGATTTTGGCAATTAATCGTGGAGAGAATTTGAAGATATTGACAGTCAAGGTCAACATTTCTGATGGAGTGAAGAATGAATTCTGTAGGTGGTGCATCCAAAATAGGTATGTTTATATATTTCTATCAGATTTCCTTTCTAAAGTTCCATATTGATGTCTTTATGTACTGATATGAAAGATGTCTATGATGTTTTACAAAAAAGCTAGTGTCAATGTATATAGTATCTTCTTTGTTTTTTGTTTTTGTTTCCCTTTTATTTCCTTTTCTTTTTTGGTATGGGGCAATTGAACACAGGGCACTTTACCACTCAGCTACGTACTCACCCCTTTTTATTTTTTATTTTGAGACGGGGTCTCACTAAGTTGCTTAGGACCCAAGTTGCTGAGAATGGTCTCAAACTGGTGGTCCTCCTTCCTTCTGAGTTGTTGGGATCATATGTGTATATCACCATGCCCAGGTATATTTAAGAAAAATAAGTACATGTGTTGTGTATGTTTAAATAGAAAATATCTGGGAGGGTGCATAAGAAACAATAATGATTTCTCGGAGAAGAACTTTTACTTCAGTACAGTCAGTACTGCATAACAACATTTTAGTCAATAGTCAGTGACTATATATGCCAGTGGTCCCATAGGATTATTATAGAGCTGAAAAAGTTCCATTGCTTAGTGAACACATACCCGAAGAACAGAAAAAGGAACTGCAGGAGAGAAAAAAGAATGCCCAAGAAAATTCAAAGTGAAGGGTTTAGTAGAAGCTTTTACAGACCTCAGCAGGCTGTTATAAAGTTTGAAAACATGGACCCCAATGCTTTAATTTTTTTTTTTTTTAATTGGGGATCAAACCCAGGGCCTCATGTACGCTAGGGAAATGTTCTACCATTGAGCTCCTTCTCTCGCCCTGGAAAGTTTTGTGTTAACTGAGAGGACTGATTGTGGTTCATTACCTGCTTCTAAGCAAATCTATGATTAAAAAAAGGAGAGACAAACGAAGTAAACCATCATAGACATACATCTGGAAGGAATGATTCCTCCTCAAGAACATCTCAGGAGGTATTTCAGAAGAAGGCATTGTTATCAGAGAGGGTGACAACTCCATGCATGTTGCTTTTCTGAGGACCTTCCTGTGGGACGAGATGTGCCTGGGCTAATCTGAATACTGTGCCTTAGTTTTTTAATAAAAAAATTTAAAAAGTATAAAAAAAAATAGAGAAAGGCTTATAAAATTAGAATATGCAGAAAGAAATTATTTCTGCATAGCTGTGTTTGTATTTTAAACTAAGTGTCATCACAAAAGAGTCAAGAAGTTAAAAAAAAATAAGTTCATAAAGTAAAATAGTTAAAGTAAGCTAAGGTTAATTTATTATTGAAGAAAGAAAAACATCTTAAAATAAATTTAGTGTGACTTAAGTGTACAGTGTTTATGAAATCTATGGTAAATATACAGTAATGTCCTAGGCCTTCATATTCTCTCCCCAGTCAGTGACACCAAGAATAACTTTCAGTTCTGCAAGGTCCATTTATGGTAAGCCCCCTATACAGGTGTACTGTTTTATTTTAATCTTTTATCCTGAATTTTTACTGTATTATTCTGTGTTTACATACACAAATACTTACCATCTTGTTACAGTTGCCTACAGTGTTCAGTACAGTAACCAAGTTTATAACTAGGTTATAAACTAAGTTTATAGGCAATAGACTATCCCATATAGCCTAGCTGTGTGGTAGTCTATACCATCTTGATTTGCAGAAACACACTTAGGTGTTTGCACTGTGACAAAATTACCTAACAGTGCATTTCTTATAACTTATCCCCATTATTAGGTGATACATGACTGTACTTTTCTGTACCATTTGACTCTTTTACAAAGAGCATATTTTCCCTCATGAAAAATAAGTTAAACATCATATTGTATATAGTATATCCGAAATGTTTTACTCATTAAGGATGATTGAAACAAAAATGTGATTAATAGGGTATTACATTATAAATCTTTAAACAAATTGTATGTGGTTTACCTAAAAAACTTTGCATGTTAAGGGTGATTGAAATAAACATTAAACTTATTGGATATTTCAGTGACATTTTTAAACTTATTAAATTTTTTGTTAACCTTTTTAGTTGTTAAGGAAACCATTTAAACTAGCAACACAGTTTTGTATAACACTTTTGACTTTTAATTTTAACTTTCCTAAATGTATCTGATCCTCACAACAATCTATTTGATTGGTACAGCAGATTTTGTCACCACCATGTGACTAATAAGAAAACAAAGATGTAAAGGAGGTTACCTAAATTTCAGATATGCTTATCACCAGCTGCCTCTGTGTGAACTTAGTTTAGAGAGCTTGCTGCAAATACTACTTGAAATGTTAGATGTAGTATTCTTTGAAAAGTATATGTGCTATATACTTTGGTAAATGGTTCCTTCATACAACATAGTTCTTGTGTCAGGTTTACTGGAAGCCGGTTGCCCAATGCAGTTCCACAAAGGATCAACTTGCTGATTCACCAAATAATATTCAACAAGTAAAACTTAATTTGAATGTTAATTAGTAGGTTAATTACTCAATTATGTACATACAATGGAATTTTGTGCAGCTTTTAGAAAAAGCTGAGATTGAGCCGAAGTTGAGATTAACATGTTTTAGTAGGTTAAAAAGATAATTATTTATAGTATAATTTCATTAATGGCAAATAATTTGTCTATGTATATAGAGGAAAATGCCTGAGAAGATAGTAAATGGTTTATTCCTTGGTTTTGGTATGAGATTTTAATTTTCTATTTTATACTTTACTGTGTAATTATCACTTTCTGCGAATGCTTATTTCCTTTGTAAATAAATAAATTTCATCGAAAATAAAAAGAATAAATATCTAAAAGAAATATTAGATTGAAGAATTTACATTAAGATATGTTTTAATTTGAATTATAATCAAACTCTAAAATGGTTTCTTAGAAAAAATAAAATCTTGTGAAGCAGACATGTATGAGTTTCAATTATGTTATATTACTTCCTACCCATGTTGCCATGGGTATGTTACTTAATTTCATTCTCAGTTTCATTGTCCTTAAAGTGGTGAATTATACCTTCCTTATAAATTTAAGAGAATGAAGTGATACTCTGTGTAATTTTGTAGCTTAATGCCCCATGTAAATAGGCCTTTGATAGTATCACAAAGTGATTACCTAGTGGTGAGATTATGGTCCCATTCCTTTCCTAGAAGTGTTTTAGTAAATAGGTCACAATAAATTGGGGACAACTTCTGACTTATTTTCCTGAAAATATTCCTAATTATTAGTATCAGTCAGTCCTTAATAAAGAACTATTAGTTTTACTTTTAACTGTCTTTATACTCAGTAACTATCAGGGAATGTTTTTCTGTATAGTGATGTAATTATTTTTCCTTGGCTTAGCTGTATTTTATTTTTTCCCACTGCGCTTATTTATATATTAATTTTTGGTAGTGGGGATTGAACCTAGGTGTGCTTTACCACTGTGCTGCATCCCCAGCCCTTTTAAAAAATTTTAAATTTTGAGGTGGGATGTCTTGCTATATGGCTTATTGGGCCCTCCCTCAGTTACTGAGACTGGCCTCAAACTGTGATCCTCCTGCTTCAGCCTCTTGAGTTGCTGAGATTACAGGTGTATTCCACTGTCCCCAGCTGGTATTGTCCTTTTAATTATACTCTTTCCAAAAAAAGGATTGCATTTCCTAGTTAACTAATTGGTGATATTATTTAACCTACAATATAACATGCTATGTAAATATGATATAGTAATATAATTTTTAATTAAAAGGTTTTTTTTCATGTAGAGCTGAAACATTTTTCTGGGAACCCTTGAACTATTCTCAAGGACATTTTTTTCTTTTTTAGGGCACATTTGACATGGTTGCTTAATGAATCTTTTTGTTTTTTACTCTTTACCTCTACTTTTTCCACTTTCCTCCCTCATATACTCATCCAATCAGGTGCATATTAGATGTTGGAGATCCACCTGGAAACTTGAAAAACACACTGTGTGTCCTTGAAGACCATGCAGTTTAATGAGGGAACACTGAATAGAAGTATGGAGTACTTGTAAGAGTTTGTGTCACAGAACTCAAATGTATTTGACTTGGCATGTATGTAGGTCAGAGCCAGAAGAGGGAGGAAAGGCAGCAAGAAATGAGGATGGTGATCAGTGTGGACTAGGTGACACTTAGTTTTCTAGGTATACTAAAGATTTTGTTTTTTCATCTTTAGTGGGAATCTAATAAATGTTTTAAACAGAGGAGTGTCGTGATCAGATTACATTTTAAGATCACTGTGACTGCAGTATAGAAAATTATTTGAGAAGAACTAAGAGTAGATGTGGTGGAAAGAGATGATGGTAACTTGGACTAGGGTAGTAACAATAGGAAATAAGTAAATAGATTGTAGCAATGTTTAGGAGGTAGAGTCTACAAGAGGTAAGTGGGACAGAGTATTCCGTTAACTGTGGATGAATTGATTAGGGAGAGGTGACGTGAAGCATGGCATTTGTATGGCTGGAACAAGGAGATAGATGATGGCATCACTTATTATGCTATAAAGAGATAAAGTACCATATAATTAGGGCAAACGATAAGCTGAATGGAAATATTGTTATTATCTAAGTTAATTAGAATAACAAGGAAGAATTGAGTACTAACATCTTAGTATTAAAAAAAATCTAGGTCCAAATCCAACAACTGAACAGTTCATAATTGGTAATAGTATGTTGCTAGTTCAAGAGGATAAATATGAAGAGATTTTCTAATCTTGTCACGTGTTGTAATAGTTATGTTTGTGAAAACTCCAATAATCCAAATTTCTGCATTTGCTCTTTAAACAAAAACATATGTGAGGGAATGATCTCAACAGTTCCTGTTCATGACTTGGACTGTACAAGTGGCCAGGATCTGTAATTTTGAGCTTGCAGATTTTTGTCTTTGACCTGATGAGTAAATTCTGTTCTTTAAAATTGTACTAATTTTTGTTTAGTGGTTTTAAGGAGAACTGTCTCCTGATTCCAATTCTTTTTTAAATGTGGAAAACAAAAGCTGGATGGAGAAAGCCTTTTTCTATCTTAAGTATAAGAAATGAGGACAGTATATTTCTTTGCCAAAGTAGAGACTATTTCTTTGTGCAGTTGGTGAACAAAGCATGTCTCTGTCAAAAACATATAGTTTAGGGTATGGGTTTTTTCAGTTGTTTATAGTACTCTCCTGGCCCTTGCAGGCATTTGAGTTTGTGGTTCCTGCCTTTTTTTTTTTTTTTTTTTTTTTTTGCTTTATTTGCATATCTCATATGACATGTGTTTCATATTGTGGAATTTGGTTTAGGTGAGGTCCTTCAGTTTTATTCAGTGGTGGAAGAATCAGGTTTTGGGATAATATTCTGTAAGGCAAACCTATTGTGTTGCTTTAAAGATATAGTATAGTAATAAGGTCTATGAATTCATCATACTGTTTCAGGTCCCTTGTGCTAATTTCTGTGAATAGCTTCTAGGAAGCTAAGGAAGCAGCATAAAGGGAAGGGGCATAAATTATTGTTGTGTAGGGAAAAAAGAAGCTTCTGAAATGCTGGATATCAGTCGAGCTGTTATCTTTCAGGACGGAGTCTAGTGGTCTAAAGGGCAACTGAATGGATGTAACTGAGACATCTTCAAGAGTAAAATAGACCCACAGTACTCTGTTCCAGGGAGGAGAGCAGAGCAGTTGAAACCAAGGGAGGATTTTGAGGTTTGAAAAAGATCACTGGAGAGCTTCAAGAGGATATGCATAGGTAATAGTAGGATTTCTGACTTTTTCCTGTAACTAGTGGGAAAACCTTTGTTCGGGTTTTAAGGGGAAGAACCTTAGCAGACATCAGGTGTATTCATTTAAAAAAATCACTTCAGTAGTCTTCCTGCCTTAAGCACTATCTTCCTAGGCTATTATCCCATAACCCAGAACTGTGTTTCCTCTCCTAACTAGCCAGTCTCTATAGCAGGGTATATAAAACCATTTATAATCTTTCCACTGCCATATATTCTAGCCTCTTCTTCCTCTGACTTCATCCTGCCAGTTTATACCCTAACAGTACTAATCTACTTGCAGTTACTTGAATCTATCATGTTCTTTCTTGCCTCTGAGCTTTCTGGTATGCTATGGTTTCTTCTCAGAATGATCATATTTCTTTGTCTTACTTGGTAAGTGCAATTCATTTTTTAAAATACTTTTTTAGTTGTTGATGGACCTTTATTTTATTTATTTATTTATATGCAGTGCTGAGAATTGAACCCAGTGCCTCACATGCTAGACAGGCACTCTACCACTGAGCCACAACCCCAGCTTACCACAATTCATTTTTAAAACCTATCTCAGGTGTTTCTTCTGGGAAGTTTTTCTTGATATTGAATTCTCCAAATTAATAACAATAACAGCAGCAGCACCAAGTGCTTAAAAAAATTATAAGCTCCTTACATATTAATTCACAACACTGAATTAAATATGATTATTACTCCTATTTTATAGATGAGAAATAGCAGATATGGTTAAATAAATCTCCCAAGAAAGTAATAGAGTAGAATTTGAACATAGACAGTCTGACTCAAATCTTGCTTTTCACTAAGTATGTTAGACTGCTATCACCCTACTTTGAGCTCTCTGTACCTTATTTTGCATATTTCTAGTATTAACTTTTTTCATGGTTTGCATTTTAAAAAAATTTTTGTCCAGTGAAAGCAGAACTTGTGGCTAATTCTTGTCCTCAGGTTAAGGTGACAGTGGGGCATAGTGGAGATTTGGGTGGAAAGAAGGATATATATCCTGCCTAAAAGAGCTTTTATTCAAATTAAAAAAACAAAATTATTTGTAACTACAGTAATGTCCTTCTATGGAAGGGGTTTAGTTGTTTGCTATCAGGTAACCTTTGGAATGTCACAGTGTAATTGCTTGTACATTTACTCACTGAAGCTTAGTTCATTTCCTTGCCTGAGATGAGTAAGGGAGATGAGAGGACCTTTAATGGTGGACTAGAAAACATTAATATTTTGTTAATGTATTCTCAAGAGCCATTGAAGGACAAGAGCAGAATTGCTGTAGATGGATGAAAATGCAGACAGGGTAGGATTGAATTCATCCTTTTTAGCTTGTGTTTTTCTCTTCAATTCTTTCTTCAGTGTTCACTTACAGTTGGTTCTGTGGCCTTTACATTCCTCAGTATGGGTACACATGCCCTCCCCACTCTCCCAGAGCAAGGTGACCTGAGCAGTTAGGTTACACTTAAGAACTGCCAGAGGTGAGTTTCAGTTTATCCTTTGCTCAGTCTCCTTTAACTCTCATGAAGAGATAAAGAAAAGGGAATAGAAGAATCAGTGATTGTCTTAGCTTTTATTACCATGACAAAATGCTATAGACTCTCTTAAACAACAAAATTTATTTTCTCACAGTTCTAGAGGCTAGTAAGTTCAAAATAAGGAGTTGAGTCACTTCCTTTGGGGGTCAGGCAGGGTGGGTATTCTTCCTGTTTTATAGACAGCCACATTCTCTCTAGGTCATCACATAGAGAGGGAGAGAAAGCAAGCAAGCTCCCTGGTGTCATGACCTCATCTAAAGCTAATTATCTCTGAAAGTCCCTGTGTTTAGATGCTATCACAATAGAGATTAGGGCTTCAATATAGGAATTTGGGGAGGGGCACAATTCAGTTCATAGCAGTACTGTTAGTTCATAGTAAAAATTTTTTGATGACTTTCTTGGATCTTGATATTTTGGTTATTACTAATAATGCTTTGGAGACTCTTCCCAGAAGATTTTTTTCCCCTTTAAGTTTTATGTCTGACCATAGTTACTAGGTTTTTAAAAATAAAAACTCCAGATGTCATAGTAACAAGTTCCAGACACCACGCCTCTCCTTACAGATTATGTTACTTTTGCTTCAATAAAGGCTTTTCCCCCTTCCCTATTTCACACTCTCCTTCTTCCAGGTGCCCTTTCATGGTCTCATTATTGTCACATCAGATTTGGTATGGGCTTTTTTTTTTTTTGCAGGTGGAGACCACGTGGCTTTGCAAGACCAGAATTAATGAAGATCTTACATAATTCATTGGATGATTCCTTTAAACGCCTCATTTATCCTCTCCTCTGTAGAGAGTTCAGGTTCGTATTTTGTCTTGCTTAATTTTGTGTGCTCTTTATTATGTAATGTACTATTAAAGCATATATTAACTATTTGTTGATTGATTAACAAAGTCAAAGAACTTAGAATCACAAAGTCTTAAATTCAAGCCTTGATTTCAATCTGTACATAAGCATAAGTCTTAAAACTTTGTTGTTAATTATGATATACTTTTCAAGCTGGACCGCTTAATGTAAACCCTCTCAAATTCTGCAATAATAGTCTTGCATTTTGACAACAAAGCCAAATAAATGGTTTTATTGATTTGAGATTTGGCTTAGAAGAAACAAACGGAGAAGTTACTTGGAGTCAGGTTTTAGAGGTAAGAGAGCCAAAGAAAGCATAGGGAGGACATGATAAATTTATTACTGTGAAGAGGGAAAGCTGATATGTACATTATCTTCTCTAAGGGGGAGTTTTTTGGATGAAATATAATCAGCAATGATGAGCAAATATCAGGACATTATTAAAATAGCCATTTAAAAGGACTAATAGAAATTCTAAGAGCAATAACAATGAAAACTACAAAAGAAATGGGGTGTAGATTGTTTTAGATGAGAAGATGGAAAGAAAAGAAATGTAGGGAGGCAAAATCCCTCCACTTCCATTTTCTCCAGCCTCGGTCCTGGTAGTCAATCTTTAAAAAGTAGCCATTCTCTCATATAGTCTTTCCTGTGTGCAGTGGATTTATTTCATTCCTACTTTTTTCCCTGAGTTTCAGCAGGGGCTACTTGGGAATTGAGATTTCTAACTATCTCATCAGCCTCACTAGAATTTCTAGGAGACTGTATACTGTTTGTTTGTCTGTTCCTCGTTTGCTGGGCATGACCATTGAGTTCAGGGTGTTCAATGAGCAAGTACTCTTAAAAGTTCCGTAACTCTCTTGTTCAATTTCTTTTTTATCAGTGACATTCAGATTCTTGTTTCAGCTTTTTTAGCTGAGAATTTCCCTAAAAATAGTGTTTATTTTGGAATTGTTTCAAATTTATGTTAAGCAACATCTCTTGTTTTTGGTGGTAGGGCATAAAATTTAAAGATAGGGAATTCAGTTCTTAATGAAGAAAAAATTATCTTATTTTAAAATTTTATTCCTCTTTTATAGTTGTTATTAACTTATTTTTTTTCATGTTTCATGTTATGTCCAGTGACACTTTTGACATATTTGCATCTATTTGATATTTGGGTGGCTTTACTGCATGTGGAATAATTTTGTTCAGATTGAATATAAGCAGTTTGTTATGGGATTGTCTAACATATAATCTGACAGTGAGAAATCCAGAGTACTTTCCTTCTCTTTTTCCTAATTACCTAAATAAGTACAGTTTGCAGACATTGTCTGGAGGTGTGTCTTGATAGAAATACTTCCATGAACAGCAGTTGAGGAAGGCAGTCCCAGTAGGTTTTACTTTTTTTTTTTTTAATAAAGGAAAATACTTTCTTTTTCTTTTTCTTTTTTTTTTGTTCTTTTTTAGTTATACATGACAGTAGAATGTATTTTGACGTATCATATATAACATGTAGTATAACTTCCCATTCTTGTGGTTATACATGATGTGGAATTATACTGGTCGTGTACTCATATATGAACATAGGAAAGTTTATGTCCGATTCATTCTACTCTCTTTCCCTTTCCTATCCTCCTTCCCTTTCCCCCATTCCCTCCTGTCCAATTTGGTGAATCTCCACTCTCCCTGCCCCCACCTATTACGAGTCAGCATCTGCATATCAGAAAGAACATTGGACCTTTGGTTTTTTGGAATTGACTTATTTAACTTAGTATGATTATCTCTGGTTCCATCCATTTACCAGCAGATACCATAATTTCATTTATTCCATTGTGTATATGCACCACAGTATTTTATTTTTGTAATTAAAAAGAAGTTTGTCCTAACTGTGGGAAAATGGAAAGAATCAGTAAAGCACAAAGGGTATAAAACATGTTATTTTGCTAGAGATATCCATTGTCAACCAGAGTTTTCTTCATTTTTATGCACATTATGAGACCATATAGGCTATATTATTTTGTAGTCATTTTATCCAGTTGATTACATCCTATGCATAAACTGCTTCTGCATTTCTTATTTCCATGACTCTCATGATCATTTGCCCATTTTTCATATCTACTTCCTTTATCCTCCTACCTTTTCAATTACCAAGCACTGTTTTACCATCTTGTACTGTATCTTGAATTGTTTCCTTCTCTTTATGTCCATGGTTATTGTCTTAGTTCAGGACATCATCATTTCTTGTCTCACTACTATATTAGTGTCACAGATGATCACTGCCTTCTGTCTTTTCTAACACAGATTCTACATTGCCATTTAAAATTCCCATCTCTTTATTTTATGCTTGTCTACTTAAAATCCTCTAATATATCTTCTTTGTCTCCAACATAAAACCCAGGCTCGCCAGAGGAATACACATGGCCCTGTGTGATCTGGATTCTTCTTGCTTCTATAGCTTTTATATGTTCACTCTTTCTTTTTATTTTAGCTTATGAAAGTACTTGCTTTTTCTGAGTCATTTCCCTTCCTTTTATCTACTGTTTCCCTCTTTTAACTCTTGATTTACCTGAACTTACAAAGTTTAGCTGTCCTTCCTAGGGATTCCTGTTAGCTTAGCACTTAACAATTATTTTAAATTTGCCTGTTTACTTTTTGTTTCTTCCACTGCACAGTGGAAATCAGGGCAGAGAATCTTGTCTTTTTAGCTTCATCTCTCTTATACCAGTTGCAGTATCTTATATAAGACTGTTAACAAATACTCAAGCAATAAATAAAGAGTAGATTTAGAAATACTCAGAAACATAATTTTTCCTTTGTTTGACTGAATTTAGAGACAATGATAATGAAATGTTTAGAGAAGATGAGAGAAATCTTTAGAAAGTAAATTAAATTTAATCAGTAAAATAAATTAGTTAACTGTGTGCATCTTCATAAATGTTGATATTTCGCTTCAACATTGATATGAAATGTGCTTTGAATGACTTACATGTTCAGATTTCTTGTGTGGTCAATAGCATGTATACTTCACACAGTCTAAGAGAGGTCATACTCTGTAAATTCTTAAGAGTTTCAGGAAATAGTATGTTGAGAGCCTCTATTAAGTAGGTCAATGGCATAAAACTTGGTTTTCAAATGATTTTAAACCATAATGGACATATATTTTTATCCTAGAACATCTTAATAAAGCACACTTAAAAAATAACTTCTCTGGATAAAACTGAGAAGTTATTCATATTAGGCACAGTTCTGGATTGGTTCTTATTCTCTGGTTATGTCATGACTGGGAATGACAAAGGGGTAGAGTGGAGAATAGAATAGAGATGATGACTGGGATATTTAAAGGTGAAGATATAAAATATAATAGGTTATCTATGATTCAGTAATTTGTCATTCTTATTTTGTGTGTATATTTTTAATAATTTGAGAAGATTTAATTTGACATCCCACATGACATGCGTCTTTATACTTTTTTTTCTCACATACATACATATGTACACTTTATCTTAACTAAAAGGCCAAGAAGTAATACACACACACACACACACACACACACACATCTAATATATGACTTTTTTATATAGCAAAGAGCAGACAGAGAAGGAAGGTAGGTGTGACAAATTCATAGGATTGCTTCAAAATTTTTGTGGTATCATGTATTACTGTGACTAGCAAAAATAATATAATTTTTGTATGTGATGTTTTTCTTTTTAACTTATTTTGTTATAAGGACTGTTCCTGTGAGGAATAATGGTACAAAATAAATTCTGTCCTTTTCCCTTTCCATTTATTTATTTGCTTATTCATTTATTTATTTACTTTTCATTTCTGAAGAGCCAAACTGACATCAGATGCAGAGAAGGAATCAGTAATGATGTTTGGACGGAACCTTCGTCAGCTTCTTTTAACAAGCCCTGTTCCAGGTCGTACCTTAATGGGAGTGGATCCTGGTTACAAACATGGTTGCAAATTAGCTATAATTTCTCCTACCAGTAAGTTCTCTTTTAGCTTTTCATATAAAAGTTGTTTGGTCTGTTGTTAAGTTTTACTTTATAGATTTCATGAGGATGTGGAAATAATGTAAAATTTTGAGGCTTAGAAAATGGTTTTCTTACAGGGATATGAGAACCAGAGAATCAAACTTCATACTTCTTTTATTTGTTGATCAGTGTTCTTAACATATGACCATCATTTACCTCCTTCCCTGTTTCTTAGTGGAGAACTGAAGATTAACTAGGCTCAGACTTGAGATCTCTAGTTACAGCCTCTTTTTATTTCTATATTCTCTTTTCATCTTATATTCTGTAGCCTTTTCATTTCTCGTATAATTTATGAAATCATTTCTAATATTTGTCCTACAAAAAAAAATTTACAGTGACTGCTTTAGGAAACACAGCTGTTCATTTTATTATTTGCCAGTTCCAAGTGCCTATTTGAAAATATTTTATAATTTATAATATAGTCATAGTTATATTTATAATTTAAATATAATTATTACTAATATAATTATTTCTAATGTAATTTACTCTATATATAATTTATAATTAGAAAAAGATAATCTATTTTTCTCGATTGTTAATTGTTAAAAGTTCTTTTTTAAAAATTTTGTTGCTTCTTTGTGTTGTGTTCTATTTCATTAATTTATGTTTTTAACTTTATTATTTTCTGTCTTCTGCTTTCTTTGGAATTATTCTGTTGTTTTCCTCACCTCCTACATTGTTTACCTAGATCACTTATTTTTGTTAGGTTATTACCATCAAATATGTATGGAGTTTTAATTAAAATAATATTTGTAGTCAGAAATAAAATATTTTCTGTATAATACAGTACAGAAAAGTGCAGTTCTTAACTATATAGCCCAGAGATTTATACTAAGAAACAATTCTTATATCTACAACTAAAAAGAAGGAAATGAATAGTATTGTAACAGTGTTTAGTGTATAGTGAATATTCAGTAAATGTTAGTTTTTACTATTTTGTTAACATTAGGTGTACTGAAAACCATTTCTCTTTTAAACATGGCATATAAACCAGTTAATGGTTTTGTGTAGCAAAATAAGTGTTATAATCCATATCACTTTGAAAGTAACAGTATTTCAGAGGTCTTAGGGAGAATCTGATCTAGTGAATATGAATGATTTAGATTGCATTTGAAAAGATAAGCCAGTTGCCTTTTCTGTTACAACCTGCTTAATCAAAACACTGGTGTTATATTTTGTAAGTTCACAACAAAATGGCTTTTTCTTTTTTTCTTTCTTTCTTTTTTTCATTTTTTTTAAGGTCAGATACTTCATACTGATGTGGTTTACTTGCATTGTGGACAAGGCTTCCGAGAGGCTGAGAAAATAAAGAGGCTTTTGCTGAATTTCAAGTATGAGAATAAGTAATCTTTTCAGTACTTCACTGGCCCAGGCAATCAGAGATTCCTTTGAAACCTGAAGTAGGAGGGAGGGGTCAAGGAAGGTGCCTTGGTGAGAGAGAAGGAGGCCTGTATAACAAACTGAGACAAACTGCTGGTGAACTGCCTATGAGGACTCCAGACAAGTGCCACTTCCTCTCTCTTTCACAAATAGTGGGCAAAAATGAGCACTTATTTCTTCTGTTTGGCCTTCTTTCCTTTCCTCCTTCCTTTACTCCCTCCTTTCCTTCTCTGAGGAATGGCTGTAGTATTAGTTAAGAAGTTTCAGAAATAGACAATGTAATTCAGTCATAATGTCTTTATTGTGTCTTAGAATGCCCCAGAATTTACCTACTGCCTTTTAATTTTGATTCCTTGTCAATGGGAAGAAAGCTGACTGATTCTTCTTGAGATTGAATAACAGTAAACTATTTCTTCACTGCCTCCTATACCAAAGGCAGGGACAGCATCTTTTAATCTGTGTAAGTCTGTTTCCCTTTGAAACAATGGAAAGATTACTTGAATATATGAGAGAATAAGAGCAGTGTAGGATAGTATTTGTGCATTCTGTACATTTTCTTTGGTTGATTTCAGAGCATGTCTTGAACTCATCCAGTTTCTCATTCTGTTTCTGCCTTGAAGCTGCAGCACAGTGGTGATTGGAAATGGAACCGCCTGCCGGGAAACCGAAGCTTACTTTGCTGACCTGATAATGAAAAATTACTTCACACCACTGGATGTTGTTTACTGGTAAGGATGTTAGGAATATTTGTTTTCTTGGAGAGCCATGGGAGCTTCTAAAGCTCCTTTTGTGATAAATTCTCCTTTCTCTTTTTTAAGATATGTGTCTTATTTGTCCTCTCCTCCCAGCCTACCTCTTTCTTTTCATAAGTTTTGTAGAATTACATGAAGTGTCTGCCCCTTGGAGAAATTTAGGACAGGAATGATTAGAGCGGAATGGGTCCTGAATCCTCTCACAGAATGAGCGTATTAGGCCTCACCTACTGTGATTTTCCAGGCTATGCATGGTGTGTGCTTGGGGCGGGCACTAGTGCTAGGTTAGCAGTTATAGATTGTGCATAACTGCCTTCTCCCAAAGATGAATCATTGCCCTTTATTGAGAGCCAAGGTAAAGATTATGAGTTTAAAAGTATTTTTGATGTTCCTTTCTCATTTGTCTTCCTGGTTATAAGTTTTCCTTTTATACAGGCATACACATAACTTCTGGATAGTTGTGGATCAGTTTGACTCAGATTCTTTTAAGACTTTCTAGTAGTTCTGTTTCCATTCTCTATTGTTTTCCCTTTGGACCTCAAATACCCAGGATTATCCATTTCAGACTATAGTGAAATAGTAAGTCCTATAGAGTTTATTTCTAAGAGAGAGGGTAGAAGTAGTGGTGGGTATTTAGGGGACAGTACTCAAGAGCCATTCTCCACTGCTTAACTACAAATGTCAGCTGATAAATAGGGGACTGATAGGATGAATAAAGCAAAATAAATAAATAAATAAATTAAACCTACAGAAGGAAGAATTCTAGAATTCATTTAGGTAGGCTAGAAAGTATAGGCCAGATATTTAGTGCAATATTCTAAGTGCTTAGAGTGTATTCAAAGTAAGTTAGGAAAACAAACTCAGGGTGACCAGAGGCGATTAGGAGAACTTTAGGAACAAACTGTAGATTCCATGTTTCAGGAAAGGTCTGGATTGAAAAGTTTACCTCAGCTTTTTTCCTTCTCTCTCTTGAGTTATTCAAGTTGGCCTGGGTAATACTGTGGATCTTCCTATTTTGGAAACTGAAAACATGTATTTACTCACTTTGAGAACCTAAAATAAGCACCTGACATAACTGATTCTGTTTTTTTTTTTTTTTTTTTTTTTCTTTTCTTTTTTTTTTTTCTGGTAACTTTGATTTCTTTTTTACTTGTTCATGTTCATTCGATATAAATATCTTGGGTACATTTGTAATATTATAAATACAACTTTCAAATCATAAAAAATTAAGTAATGTAAACATTCTGAATTTCATCTGAGTATTTTGGGAATGGGGTACTGGGCCTTGCACATGTCAGGCAAATGCTGTACCATTGAGCTACATCCCTAGCCCTCATCTGATATTTAGATAGTATAGTATTAGAAAGGATGAACCATGGAAAGACTAATCTGGATTCACTTTTTCTTTTCATCATGTACTAATTATGGAAGGTTAGAAGAGTTTCTCCGTTTAGCTACACATTTTCATTTTTAAAATGGGAAAAAGAGCTGGGTACATGGAATATGCCTATAATCCCAATGACTTGGGAGACTGAGGCAAGAGTATTATAAGTTTAGGCCAGCCTGGGCAACTTAGTGAGCCTGTCTCAAAATGAAAAATAAAATAACCGGGGAATATAACTCTGATAGAGCACTTGCCTAGTCTGCAGGAGACCTTGGATTCAATCCCCAGTAGTACAGAAAGCAAACAAAAAGAGAGTTTACAGTGACTGCTTGAAGAAATTCAACTGTTCAACTTCATTTTATTTTTTTCCAGTTCCAACTACCTATTTGAAGAAACTGTGTTTTCTCATCTAACACTTTGAGGTTATGTTGAAATTGAAATCACTATGCTTTCTCAGGCATTTTTTTTTTTTTTTTTGGTACCTTCTCAACAAATAAGCTGATGTATATTTTCATATTCCTTTCACTCATCCTGAAAAACCTTTCCCAGTGGTATCTACTAGCACATTCCCTCTGACCTATTCCTTCCAACACTTAGACCTTGACTTGCTGCAGTAGGTTATCAGTCTATCCTATCTTAATAACATTTCTATCATGACCCATCCATCCACCTTTTCGCTCATCTATTTCTCTCCCTACTCTTAAAATACCCATATATTATTGGGGAAGTCATCCAAAGCTTCAAATCAAGTTGCAGAATGTAATTGAGGCTCAGTTAGTTACTCAGGTTTAAAAGTTGGAAGTGTTCTTGAAAAATTGCGCTATTTTATATATCATTTAAAGTGTATGATAGAATGATTTGCTGTTTTCAGTCTCCTGGCAGATAGCAGGTACTCAGTTTACTATATCTTAATATTTGTTTCTATTAATGTTAAATTACTACCCTTGATTATTTTTAAACCTTTTATTGCTATTTTTTCTTAAGTAAAAAAATAGGGATTTTTTTTGGTGTGTGTGTGTAACAATGGTGAAATTTATTGAAATGTAGAAATGGTTTAACTGTTTAGGAGACATTTGTGTTTATAGGTAATGTGTCCATTGTGTCCTTCACTGAAGCCTTCTCAGATCAAAAGACCATACTTTATTTATATCTCCTTTACATTAAGAATATTACTTATGTGTCTATCTTGACAAATGGTAATTTTATAAGTATTTATTAATATTATACATTTAATCTTTTAGTCAAATGTATCTTCTTCTTAAGACTATTGACTGGAATTATTATAAGTATCACTTACCTGAAATGCTTGGGATAAGAAGTGTTTTAGATTTTGTTAATTGTTTTGGATTTTAGGATATTTGTAAATACATAATGAGATATCCTGGGGAATGGGACCCAAGTCTGAACACAAAATTTATGTTGCATGTACACCTTATATACATGGTTTGAAGGTAATTTCATACACTGTTCATAGTGTACCTGTGTTTTGACTAATCTGTCACATAAATTCAGGTGTGGAATTTTCCACTCTGGTGTCATGTCAGTACTCAAAAAGTTTCAGATTTTGGAGCATTTTGGAGTTTTTGGATTAGGGATGTTCAACCTGTATAAGTACCAAGTATAGAAATTTCTCTTCTGCATAATGCTTTAATAACTCTGACTTTATGCTCTATTTTTTCTTTTTTTAAAAATATATTGTTTTAGTTGTAGGTGAACACAATACCTTTATATTATTTTTTATGCTGTGCTGAGGATCAAACCCAGGGCCTCATGCGTGCTAGGCGAGTGCTCTACCACTGAACCACAACCCTAGCACCTATTTTTTCTTGATATGAAAATTTCTAATTGACAACTTAGAGTTTCCCAAAGATAAATGATGACTTGGAAATAAGATAATGATATGGTTAGAGTTGTTTATTTAATGTACTATGAAAGATCTAAAAATAATATTTATTATTTGTTATCTAGTATTTCAGACTTTGGTAAGATTAAGCTAAATGTTGCTCAGAATCACAGCATTTTGTGTATTTTGAACTATCACAGATATACATGAGGCCACTTAAATCAGAAAATGGAAGAGAACATTTTGTTTTGTTACTTCAGACCTTGTGTTTAAGTTTAATGTTTCTACTCTGAACTCTGCAACATACAGATGAATTTGAGTAGGCAAATATAGAAAACAAAAATGAATTATTTTTGCTTTCTAATATCTTTCATTAGAACAGTGAAAAAATTAGAAAATAGATTGAACTGAGAAAGTATAGTGTGTGATGAAAGAATGAAAAAAAAAGAAGGGATGCTATTGTGGAGACTGAGAATAGGTTTTCAAGCTTAGCCATATACATGCGACCTAGTGAGTGAAGGCCATGGCCTTGATCAGATCATATTAGGAAAAAAGGCCTAGTGCTAGACACTTGTGAAACTCACATTGAAGCCCATTCCAGTAAGGTACCAACCTTTAGTAAAAGAATTTGGTCTTTCTTTAATTTAAGGAATCATAGTTTTGTTGCTTGAGATGTACCTGCCAGAGTTTCTAGCTCAATTACAGGGAATTCGCTTGAGCCTTAAAGGGTAACTCACTTGTAAAAAAAAGGCTTGATAGCAAAGCCAGTGTAGTTTTTTTTGCCTTAAAATTTAAAAGGCCAACTTTTTTTTTCCTTTAAAGGTATTAAGAATGTTATGCAGGTTAATTAGAAAATATAGATATATGGTAAAATTTTCTGTTTCCTAAATTGCTATTTATGTCTTTGGCTATATTTCTGGATTTTTGTTTTATTTTAATATTGTTATCATCTTTCCATGCCAACAAACATACTCTACCTCATCATTTAAAAATTACTACAGATACATTCTTGTATAGTTGTATCCTGTTTAGTCATGCCTTATTCAAAAGCTTGGATTTTGTAGTCATTACCATTATAAGCTAAGCTAAAGTAAATTTTCTTGTGCTTAGATATTTGCATGTACCATATTTTCTTTAGAATACATTCTAGGAATTAGAGTATGAGTTTAAAGGGGCATCTTACCTCTTCTACCTGAAAAATACTGAAATAACAAACTTAGAACACTTAGGTTGTTTCTATGCTGCATTTTTCCTGTTTTTCAATGTGTTAACCACTTCAGGATTCTGCTGTTTAGAAACATTTATATTGCTAGTATATATAAAGGTCCGCATAGAGAGGGAAGAAAATAAAGCATTTTTTAATTGTCAAATACATTAAAATATGCCAAAGACTATATAAGTTGTATACAATTTAAAAAGAATAAAGTGAATATTTTTGTTTCCAGCTTTGAAGCCTCTTCTGTGCTTTTTCTTTGGATTGTCTTTTTCTACTTACCCTCTTTCTACACCCCATGTAATTTCTTGTTTTAGTCAACTTTTCATTGCTGTGACCAATAGAGCTGCTGAGAACAATGTAGAGGAGGAAAAGTTTATTTGGCTTACAATCGCAAAGGTCTCAATCCATAGACAGATAACTCTATTGCTCTGGGCTGGAGGTGAGGCAGAACATCTTGGTGAAAGAGTGTGGTGGAGAAAAGCAACTGAAGACATGGCACTAGGAAGCAGAGAGCTTCACTTACAAAATATATACCCCAAAACACACCCCAGTGACTTACCTTCTCCAGCCACACCATGCCTGCCTACAGTTCCACCCAGTTAATCCATTCAACTGGATCAATGCACTGATTAGATTAAAGCTCTCATAACCAAATCATTTCACCCCTAAATTTTCTTGCATTGGCTAACACATGAACTTTTGGGGGCACCTCATATCTAAACTACTAACACTGCTATTTTGAATTTTGTGTGAATTATTGCTTATTTAAGAAAATTAATTCTAAAGCTGCATATATGTAGGAAAGTTAAATTCTAAAACTGCATATTTCTTTGGAAATACTTTGCCATGTTGTCTTCCAGAATGATTTCCAGTTCATACTCTTAGCAATATGTCTGATCCCATTGTCTTGTGGCATTGGTTATTAGACAGTGCCTGTTTGTTCTGCTGTTTTTGTTTTGATTTGCACAAACCGAGTTGAAGTCCCAGTAGCACCATTTATTAACTAATTCTTTGACCTAATGTTGGATACTTAAGCTCGCTGTAATACAGTTTCTGTATCTATAAAATGGGACAATAATAGCACCTGTCTAAAAGAATTGTTCTGAAGGTAAAGTGAGTTAATATATGTAATGCGCTTAGAATAGCACATGGTACATACTTGCTGTTATTATTAATGAGGTCATTTGATATTTGTATTTTAATTTTTCATTGACTGGGGTGGTCAGGGATAGCTTATTTATATCCTTTGTTCATTTCTTCTTCTGTTCCAGGTTTTCATTTCATTCAATGATTTGGGAATGTCTTTATATATTAATTATTAATATGTCATGATTTTTGTAAATTATGGAAATAATTCCCCCCATTTTTGTTTATAATTTAATCCTTTTATATACAGAATTAAAAATTTTATTTTCTCAGATTTATTGTTTTACTGTTTTTGAGTTTTGTATTATGCTTGAGTCTAGAATATTAAAAAGTATTATATAGTAATTGTTGAACATATGAACCTCTCATATATCTGGAATGGCAATTATTTTAAAGATGCAAGCCTCTCAAGCTTTTATTTTCCTTTTCTTGAAGTCTTTTACTTTTTCCTTGTGAAGCCACAGACTTACTTACATGGTTGCTTGAAAGCTTGATTCTGTAAGAAATTAAAAATTGACTTGAGAACCTTAGTTTTAGATAACAGAAGTAGAGACTAGAAAACACTTAATCTGAGGAAGGTTTGAAAAATCAAAGAATGGATGCTGCTTTCCCCACCCCCTTGTTCTTAAGGTGTCCTCGTTCACCCAGCTGTTCTGTTTGGTAAACTTCAGAGCCCCCTCGTTTATCCCCTTTCTTTACCTCTCCTCCTTTCCTTTTCCATTTCCTTTCTCTTCCCTTCTCTCCACTTCTACTTTGTACCATAGTTTAGTCATCTCCTATTGTTTGGCCAACTGGGTTATTTCAGTCTTTGTTTCTAAAACTAGTGGTACAGACTTACAAACCATAATTTTAATATTTATTTACAGACATATTTAGTATGGTATTGGTTATGAGTTGAGGAAGGAAGGATATTTCTGTTTTTAAATTTATCATTGATACCCAATATTATTTATATATTGATAAGAAAATGAAGTATTGATTTTTGCCATTAAGTAGCATTTTATGTTGCTTTATTCCATTTGTAATTTATTGGAATTGTTAAATCTATGGGGTGATTTTTTTAGATCTTCAAAATTTTAGCCAGTACTCTTTGTACATTGTCCCATTCTCTCTCTGTTCTCATTCAGAAATTTTAACTATATGCATATTTAGCCTTCTCACTCCATTCTCCATGACTTTTAAGCTCTCTCTTCATTTTTTATCTCTTGTCTCTCTGGACTGCTTTATGGTTGATTTCTTCAGGTCTTTTTTTCCTGGTTCACTAGCTTTTTCCTTAGCTGTTGAATCAGTCAGTTGAATTTTAAATTTCATTTGTTATATCTTTTGCTTTTGAAAATTATTTGTTTTTTAGCTTTATTGAGAGATAATTGACATATGACAAATTGCAGTATATGTACAGTCTACAACTTTATGAGTTTGGACATATGTTTTTTTTTTTTTTATCTTTTTTTTTTTATTGTAAACAAATGGGATACATGTTGTTTTTCTGTTTGTACATGGCGTAAAGGCATACCATTTGTGTAATCATAAATTTACATAGAGCAATGTTGTTTGATTCATTCTGTTATTTTTTCCCTTCCCCCCACCCCTCCCACCCCTCTTTACCCTCTATACAGTACTTCCTTCCTCCATACTTGCCCCCCTCCCTAACCCTAACTCTAACCCTTCCCTCCCCCCCATTATGTGTCAACCTCCACTTATTAGCGATATCATTCGTCCTTTGGCTTTTTGAGATTGGCTTATCTCACTTAGCATGATATTCTCCAATTTCATCCATTTGCCTGCAAATGACATAATTTTATCATTCTTTATGGCTGAGTAATATTCCATAGTATATATATACCACAGTTTCTTTATCCACTCATCAATTGAAGGGCATCTAGGTTGGTTCCACAGTCTGGCTATTGTGAATTGAGCAGCTATGAACATTGATGTGGCTGTATTTCTGTAGTATGCAGATTTTAAGTCCTTTGGGTATAGGCCAAGGAGTGGGATAGCTGGGTCAAATGGTGGTTCCATTCCAAGTTTTCTAAGGAATCTCCACACTGCTTTCCAGAGTGGCTGCACTAATTTGCAGCCCCACCAGCAGTGTATGAGTGTACCTTTCTCCCCACATCCTCGCCAACACCTGTTGTTGCTCGTATTCTTGATAATCGCCATTCTAATTGGGGTGAGATGGAATCTTAGGGTGGTTTTGATTTGCATTTCTCTTATTACTAGAGATGTTGAACATTTTTCCATATGTTTGTTGATTGCTTGTAGATCTTCTTCTGTGAAGTGTCTATTCATTTCCTTAGCCCATTTGTTGACTGGACTGTTTGAATTCTTGGAGTAGAATTTTTTGAGTTCTTTATAGATTCTGGAGATTAGTGCTCTATCTGAAGTATGATTGGCAAAGATATTCTCCCACTCTGTAGGCTCTTTCTTCGCATTGCTGATAGTTTCCTTTGCTGAGAGAAAGCTTTTTAGTTTGAATCTATCCCAGTGGTTGATTCTAGCTTTTATTTCTTGTGCTATGGGAGTCCTGTTAAGGAAGTCTGGTCCTAGACCAACAAGGTGAAGATTTGGACCTACTTTTTCTTCTATAATCTGCAGGGTCTCTGGTCTGATTCCGAGGTCCTTAATCCATTTTGAGTTTAGTTTCGTGCATGGTGAGAGATATGGGTTTAGTTTTATTCTGTTGCATATGGATTTCCAATTCTCCCAGCACCATTTGTTGAAGAGGCTATCTTTTCTCCATTGCATATTTTTGGCCCCTTTGTCTAGTATGAGAAAATTGTATTTATTTGGGTTTGTGTCCGTGTCCTCTATTCTGTACCATTGATCTACCTTTCTATTTTGGTACCAATACCATGCCGTTTTTGTTACTATTGTTTTGTAGTAGAGTTGAAGATCTGGTATTGCAATACCCCCTGTTTCACTCTTCCTGCTAAGGATTGCTTTAGCTATTCTGGGTTTCTTATTCTTCCAGATGAATTTCATAATTGCCTGCTCTATTTCTGTAAGGTACGTCATTGGGATTTTAATTGGGATTGCATTGAATTTGTATAGCACTTTAGGTAGTATGGCCATTTTGACAATATTAATTCTTCCTATCCAAGAACATGGAAGATCTTTCCATCTTCTAAGGTGTTCTTTAATTTCTTTCTTTAGTGTTGTATAGTTCTCATTGTAGAGGTCTTTCACCTCTTTTGTGAGATTGATTCCCAAGTATTTTATTTTTTTCGAGGCTATTGTGAATGGGGTAGTTTTCCTAATTTCTCTTTCTGAAGATTCATCACTTATGTATAAAAATGCGTTGGATTTATGGGCATTGATCTTGTAACCTGCTACTTTACTGAAATCACTTATGAGTTCTAAGAGTTTTCTGGTGGAATTTCCAGGTTCCTCTAAATATATAATCATGTCATCAGCGAACAGGGATAGTTTGAGTTCTTCTTTTCCAATTCGTATCCCTTTAATTTCTTTGGTTTATCTAATTGCTCTGGCCAGAGTCTCAAGAACGATGTTAAATAGAAGTGGTGAAAGAGGGCATCCCTGCCTTGTTCCAGTTTTTAGGGGGAATGCTTTCAGTTTTTCACCATTTAGAATGATATTAGCCATGGGCTTAGCATAAATGGCCTTTACAATATTAAGGAATGTTCCCACTATCCCTATTTTTTCTAGTGTTTTGAGCATGAAGGGGTGCTGTATTTTATCAAATGCTTTTTCTGCATCTATTGAAATAATCATGTGATTCTTGACTTTAAGTCTATTAATATGGTGAATGACATTTATTGATTTCCTGATGTTGAACCAACCTTGCATCCCTGGGATGAAACCCACTTGATCATGGTGCACTGTCTTTTTAATATGTTTTTGTATGCGATTTGCTAAAATTTTGTTGAGAATTTTTGCGTCGATGTTCATTAAGGATATTGGTCTGAAATTTTCTTTCCTTGATGAGTCTCTGTCTGGTTTAGGTATCAGTGTGATATTGGCTTCATAGAATGAGTTTGGGAGGGTTCCCTCCTCTTCTATTTTATGGAATACTTTGAGAAGTATTGGAATGAGCTCTTCCTTAAAGGTTTTGTAGAACTCGGCTGAGAACCCATCTGGTCCCGGACTTTTCTTTGTTGGTAGGCTTTTGATGACTTCTTCTATTTCAGTACTTGAAATTGGTCTATTTAAATTGTTTATGTCCTCCTCATTCAGTTTAGGCAATTCATATGTCTCTAGAAACCTGTTGATGTCTTCGTAATTTTCTATTTTGTTGGAGTATAGATTTTCAAAATAGCTTCTAATTATGTTTTGTATTTCCATCCTGTCTGTTGTGATATTTCCTTGTTCATTCCGAATTTTAGTGATTTGGGTTTTCTCTCATCTTCTCTTTGTTAGTGTGGCTAAAGGTTTATCAATTTTGTTTATTTTTTCGAAGAACCAACTATTTATTTTGTCAATTTTTTGTATTGTTTCTTTTGTTTCAATTTCATTGATTTCAGCTCTGAGTTTAACTATTTCCTGTCTTCTACTACTTTTGGTGCTGTTCTGTTCTTCTTTTTCTAAGGCTTTGAGCTGTAGTGTTAGGTTGTTTATTTGTTGAGATTTACTTCTTTTATTAAATGCGCTCCATGAAATAAATTTCCCTCTAAGTACTGCTTTCATAGTGTCCCAGAGATTTTGATATGATGTTTCTTTGTTCTCATTTACCTCTAAGAATTTTTTAATTTCCTTCCTAATATCTTCTGTTATCCATTCATCATATAATAGCATATTGTTTAATCTCCAGATGTTGGAATAGTTTCTGTGTTTTACTCTTTCATTTATTTCTAACTTCAATCCATTATGATCTGATAGAATACATGCTAGTGTCTCTATCTTCTTGTATTTGCTAACATTAGCTTTGTGGCATAATATATGGTCTATTTTAGAGAAGGATCCGTGTGCTGCTGAGAAGAAAGTGTATTCACTCTTGGTTGGATGGAATATTCTATAAATGTCCGTTAAGTCTAAATTATTGATTGTGTTGTTGAGATCTATGGTTTCTTTGCTCAATTTTTGTCTGGAAGATCTGTCCAGTGGTGAGAGCGGCGTGTTAAAATCACCTAGTATTATTGTGTTGTGGTCTATTTGGTTTCTGAAATTGAGAAGGATTTGTTTGACATACATAGATGAGCCACTGTTTGGGGCATAGATGTTTATGATTGTTATATCTTGCTGATTTATGCTTCCCTTAAGCAGTATGAAATGACCTTCTTTATCCCTTCTGACTAACTTTGGCTTGAAGTCCACATTATCGGAAATGAGGATGGATACTCTAGCTTTTTTGCTGAGTCCATGTGCATGGTATGTTTTTCCCCATCCTTTCACCTTTAATCTATGGGTATCTTTTTCTATGAGGTGAGTCTCTTGCAGGCAACATATTGTTGGATCTTTCTTTTTAATCCATTCTGCCAGTCTATGTCTTTTGATTGATGAGTTCAGGCCATTAACATTCAGGGTTATTATAGAGAAATGATTTGGTTTCCCGGTCATTTGGTTCATTTTTAAAATTTTGTTTATTTATTTGTTTGACACAACTTGTTTCCTCCTTTATTTGACAATTCCTTTAGGATAATTCTTCCCTTTGCTGATTTGCTTCTTTGTTTTTCATCTCTTCCTCATGGAATATTTTGTTGAGAATGTTCTGTAATGCTGGCTTTCTTTTTGTAAATTCTTTTAGCTTTTGTTTATCATGGAAGGATTTTATTTCATCGTCAAATTTGAAGGTAAGTTTTGCTGGGTATAAGATTCTTGGTTGGCATCCATTTTCTTTCAGGGCTTGAAAAATGTTGTTCCAGGACCTTCTAGCTTTTAGGGTCTGGATTGAAAAATCTGCTGATATGCGTATTGGTTTCCCCCTGAATGTAATTTGGTTCTTTTCTCTCACAGCCTTTAAAATTCTGTCTTTATTTTGTATGTTAGGTATTTTCATTATAATGTGCCTTGGTGTGGGTCTGTTGTAATTTTGTATATTTGGAGTCCTGTAAGCCTCTTGAACTTGATTTTCCATTTCATTCTTCAGATTTGGGAAATTTTCTGATATTATTTCATTGAATAGGTTGTTCATTCCTTTGGCTTGTTTCTCTAGGCCTTCCTCAATCCCAATAATTCTTAAATTTGGCCTTTTCATGATATCCCATAGTTCTTGTAGATTCTGTTCATGATTTCTTACCATCTTCTCTGTTTGTTCAGCTTTGTTTTCAAGGTTAAATATTTTGTCTTCAATGTCTGAGGTTCTGTCTTCCAGGTGTTCTATCCTATTGGATATGCTTTCTATGGAGTTCTTAATTTGGTTTATTGTTTCCTTCATGTCAAGGATTTCTGTTTGGTTTTTTTTCAATATCTCTAACTCTTTATTGAAATGATCTTTTGCTTCCTGTATTTGCTCTTTTAACTGTCGATTGGTGCGATCAATCAATGCTTGCATTTGCTCTTTCATCTCATCATTCAATGCTTGCATTTGCTCTTTCATCTCCTCGTTTGCTTCTCTGATCATTTTAATTATGTACATTCTGAACTCCTTTTCTGTCATTTCTTCTGCCATGCTGTCATTGGGTTTTATTGATGTAACATCTAGATTTGTTTGCAGCATTTTCTTTCCTTGTTTTCTCATGTTGTTCAGATATCAGTGGACCGCTGAGATATTGCAGATTTCCTCTGTTGATTTACAATGACCCTGAAGATTTCTATATATATCCCCTCTTAGCCTTCAGTAGGCTGAAGTCTTGGAGGAGGTTGATAATGCGGTGTTCCACAAGGAAGCTGCCTCTCTAGGAGTGGTGGCCTTCAGGTGGGGTATATTCCCTGCTAGTGGGCAGAGGTGCCTCCACTTGTTGACCAATGGTCATCCAAAGGGGACCTAGGCTGTGGGCTGAGGCAAGGCCTGTTTGGGCCTGTGTCTCTGGTTTTACTGTCCTTGTGGGGAAACCTCACCAGGCAGGGAAGACTCACCCAATGGGGAGGTCTCGCTGGTCAGTTTCCTCCTAGAGGTTCCCCTCAATTTACAGCTACTGCCTGGGCTGGGCTGCCTTCCTCTGCAAAGTTTCCAGGGGCC
Organism: Sciurus vulgaris; assembly: GCF_902686455.1. Lineage (NCBI taxonomy): Eukaryota > Metazoa > Chordata > Mammalia > Rodentia > Sciuridae > Sciurus > Sciurus vulgaris. The sequence continues at coordinate 61,155,330 of NC_136475.1, forward strand.
CGGCCCTACCTCCTGGGCCTGGGAGCCTCACCCTTCGCAGATGAATCTCCTTAGGCTGCCCCTCCTCAGAGAATTTGCCCATAGGCCTGGAACCTTCGCTCCGCCCTAAGCCTGTGTCTGTGCGGCTCTTCCACCCAGAAGCCTCCTAGATCCTGGGACCCTGTTCTGCACCTAATCGCCTGGCTGCGTGGCCCCTCCTCTGAGCAGCCACCTGTGGCCCCGAACAATTGCTCTGAGTCCCAGAGACCCGCCACAGGCCTCTTCCTCCAGACAGCCGCCCAGTATGCCGGTGCGGTCACTAGGAGTCCATGAAACTCACTTCGTGCCTCCTCCTCCCACCAACCACCCGTAGCCCGGGGCAATCAATCACTCCGAGTCGAAGTGACCCTCCCCGTTCCTCCTCCTTCTCCAGATAACCCCCCGGGTGTTCAGGAGCAGTCCCTCTGAGTGGCTCTGAATCCACGTGACCCGCTGCATGGGTCCTCTGGGCACCGCCCGGAGCTCTGGTGTGGCCCCTCAAGACCAAGCGTCCCACCACGCTTCTCCTCCAGGCAGCCCCCCTGTGTTCAGGAGCTGTCACTTTAAGACCAAACAACTCACCGCTCGCCTTCTCCTCTGAGCAGCCGCCTGGAGCGCTAATGCAGTCACTGCGAGTCCAAAGGACCTGCCGCGCTCCTTCTCCTCCTTCTCCTACTCCTCCGGGCAGGCCCCGGGGTTCAGAAGTGGTCAGGGTCCAAACAGCTTGCCACGCAGCCCCTTCTCTGGCAACCGCCTGTAGTTCCCGTGTAGTCACCCGAATCCAAGCGGCTGCTCCTCTTCCTCCTCGTCCTCAGGGCAGGCCCCGGGGTTCAGAAGCGTCGTTCTGATTCCAAACGGCTCGCCGCGCGGCTTCTCCTCTGGCAACCGCCTGCAGCTCTGGCGCAGTCTCTCCGAATCCAAGTGGCCACGCTCCTCTCCTCCTCCTCAGGGCAGGCCCCGGTGTCCTGAGTCCACACAGTTCTCCCCGCCACTCCTCCCCCGGGCAGCCGCCGGAGCCCCAGTGGCTGCTCCGAGTCCCAGCGCTGTGCCAAGCGGCCTCCTCTATGGCGCTCCAGCGGGGGGAGGGGCGTCTCGCCGGCAGTTCTACTTCACAAAGTTTCCTGCGTTCCGGGACCCCCGTCCCATCCGGGATGCCCCCCCAGGGGGTGAGAGTCACCCGGCTACTTTGAGTTGGTCCCAAGCGTCTCAATATCTCCTCTCTTGAATCCTGAGTTCTGGAGCAACACGTAATGCAGCCACCCTCTAGGCCGCCATCTTGAAAAAACCTGGACATATGTTTAATCTCCTGAAATTAACCACCATAATCAAGATAATGGACATATCCACTATCCTCCAAATTTCCTTCTACGTTTCCCTCTCCGCTTCTTCCTTCTCCCAGGCAATCTCTAATTATCTTTCTACAGTTATAGAAAATCAAGAGTTTGTGTTTCTACACCTCGATATAACAGAATCATGTAGTATGTATTCTTTTATCATTTCTTTCACTCAGTATAATTATTTTGAGATCCATATTGTTGCATTTGTTAGTAATTTGTTTTTTTATTGCTGAGTTATATTCCATTGTATAACTATTTTACTATTCGTTATAAATATATTATTATTCATGGGTTGGTGGGCATTGGGGTCAGTGCCAGTTTTTGTCTATTACAAATAAAGGAGTGTGAGCATTTTTTAAAATAAGTCTTGTGAACATCTGCTTTCATTCTCTTAAACAACCATGTGTGGAAAGGCTGTATTGTATGGGAAGTATGAGATCAGCTGAAGAAACTGCCAAATTATTTTGCAAGGTAGCTGTACCATTTTATATTTCTACCAGTGGTGCATCCAAGTTCTGGTTTCTTCATATCCTCAATGGAATTATGGAATTATGGCTAGTGCTTGGTATGGGCAGCTTTATTAAATTTAGCTATTTTAATGGATTTGTTGTGGTTTTAATCTGTATTTTTGTAGTGATTAATGATGTTGAGCACCCTCATTTGCTTTTTTGCTATCACACATCTTCTTTAATGAAGTATCTGTTCAAATCTTTTCATTTAAAAAAATTGAGTTGTTTTCCTTCTTATTATGAAAAAATAGTAGTTTAAAATGTATTCTCAATGCAAATCCTTTCTCAGGCATATTTAAAAAATTTTTTTTGGTCCCAGGAATTGAACCCAGGGGAGCTTAACCACTGAGCCATATCCCCAACCTTTTTTATTTTTTTGTTTTGTGATAGGGTCTTGCAAAGTTGCTTATAACTTCACTAAGTTGCTGAGGCTGGTTTTGAACTTGGGATCTCCTGCTTCAGCCTTCCTATCCTTTCAGGAGTGTACCACCATGCCTGGCTCAGGCATGTTTTAAAAACATATACTGTTCTGTAGCTTTTCAGTTTTTTAAAAACAGTATTTTTTTGACTAGCAAATAATTTTAATTTGGATAAAATACAACTTTTTGGTTTTTTAATAATAGTTTTTGTTTTTTGTCTCCTATTTAAGAAGTATGTGGCAAAACCAAGGTTGCTTTAATTTTCTTCTCTTGTAGAAATTTTACAGTTCAACTTTCACTTAATTTTTAGAAGATTGACATCATCCATATAATTTTTAATTTTTAATTTCTGTTATATTTTCACCTGTAGAAGTTCTATTTTTCATATCTGCTTAATTATTCTTAAAGTTTTCAGTTGTTTCTTAATATATTTTCAAGCCTATCTTTTACTTCCTTAGCCATGTGAAGCATTTTGTTTTACAGTGTTTGAGATAATTCTAATCTACCACCCTTGCAAGTTGAATTCTGCTAAGTGTTGTTAACTGCTGGTTCTGCTTTGTGGTGTTTTGTTTTCTTTTCAGTTTTTATTGTGAACTCCTGTTTTTCTTGGGAATTTTTCTGTTGGAATTCATTGAGACCTGGATTGATTGAGTTGCTTCAAAGAGGATTTGCATTTTTTTTTTTCTACCGGGTGCCTCTAGATGCTGCCAGTCTGGATCACTTAAATTCTTAGTCTGAATTTTCTTCTGACTGCCCAGGTAGTGTGAATTTTGGATGCAAACTAGAGAGATGACTTGTGGCTCTATATTCTTTCTCATCAGAATTCTGTACACATCAGCCTATGACAAGGTTTGGGATAGTCTGGTTTCTTTGTGATCTCCCGAGGTAGGATGTAGTGAGTTTATTTGTTTTATCCTTATACCAAAGGCTTACTCTTTTGGGGACCCAGTTTTACCTATGTGAGGGAAGGTGAAGGAATCTCTTTTTAACAGCTGTCTAAGGTGGATTCTAGGTTTTGTCTTCTGTTCCTCTGGTTCTGTAAAACTGGGAGGCCATGAAGCTGGAAAATAAAATTCACTCAGTTCAGCAGATACCCTAAGCTGAAAGTCAGCCTCAGAAATCCAGCTTCCCGTATGTATTGTATTTTTTTTAACTGGATGCACCTAAGAAGATATATTAAGGATTTTTAGTTGTTTTCAGAAATAGGTTAACTCAGGTGGATAATCGTGTTTTATTACTGGGAAACAGAGGTCACTGTTTGGTTTTTCTATTTAAATTTCTTTTAAATTTAAAATTTGGTGTTTTTCGATACAAAAGGCATAGATTAGTTCATAAGAGAATATTTAATTGGTATAATTATTTTTGATCACCTTTGTTTACACTTATAAGAATTACTTCTTTCATTTATTATAACTTGCAAGATGTCTTCTGAAACATACATGATATAGCTTTCATTCTCTGGCAATTTTATTTTTTTTAAGTATGCACAAAAGAGAGATTTTGAAAAAAATCCAGAAAAATACAAAGAAGAAAATAAAAATAATTTATAATCTCACTTCTCAGAGAATGGCATTAATATTTTAATGTAAACATAAAAAATTAGTTATTTTATGTGTTTTTTTCATTTAACAAGTACTGATCACATGTAAATATTGAATTGAATGGGTAGTCTTAATAAAGGATAAGAAGAAAACTTCTTCTTTATTACCCCAACTCTTTATTTAATTAATGTTTAAATGAACTCAGCTTCATCTCTGGTTAAGTAATGGGCAGTTCTCATAACTTTTTCAGTCTCTCCTAGTCATCAGGTCTTATTTCAGCAACTGAAATATTTTCTCTAGTAGAATAACCAGAGCTCCAAACATCATATAAGTTAATTTCTTTATCAGTTCTGTTTCATCCTGGGAAACACTACTTTTCTGTAGGGGTTTGCAGTTGGCATAGTTAGCCTCTCTTCCTTTCTCCCTCCCTTTTTCTTCTCTTCCCCAAAGTATTAACTGAATTTTCTCATCCCTCCAAGTTTCTATCCTCATAGTTGAGGATAATAGGGAAAAGGAAGCATTGTCTTAGGAAGTTGCAATTAGAAAAATGAAAATTAAAACCACACTGAGATTCCATCTCACTCCAGTCCGAATGGCAATTATCAAGAGTACAAGTAACAATAACTGTTGGTGAGGTTGTGGGAGGAAAGATACATTCATACATTGCTGATGGAACTGCAAATTGGTGCAATCACTCTGTAAAGCAGTATGAAGATTCCACAGAAAACTTGGTTTGGAACCACAATTGGATTCAGTTATCCCACTTCTTGGAATATACCCAAAGGACTTAAAATCATCATTCTATAGTGACACGGCCACATTAATGTTTATAGCAGCTCAATTCACAATAGCTAGATTGTGGAACCAGCCTAGGTGCCTTTCAACAGATGAATAGATAAAGAAAATATGTTTTCTATATATACAATTGAATATTACTCAGCCAAAAAGAAGAATGAAATTATGGCATTTGCTGGTAAATGAGTGGAACCAAAGACTGAATGGTCTCTCCGACATGTGGATGCTAACACACAATTAGGTGGGGGGGAAGGAAGAAGTTAATTGGATTAGACAAAAGGGTATGAAGGGAAGGGAGGGAGGTTGGGAATGGGAAAGACAGTAGAATGAATTTGACATAACTTTCCTATGTTCATGAGTAACCAGTGCAACTCCAAAAAAAAAAAAAAAAAAAAAAAAAAAAAAAAATAAATAAATAAATAAATAAATAAATAAATAATTCAACCAACCAACCAAAGGATTTATAGTAAGAAAAATAAAAAATAAGAAAAATTAAATGGAAGTTGGAATAGCTGTACCAGTTGAGGATAAAAATGATATAGCTTTTATTCTCTGGCAATTTTAATTTTTTTTAAAGTATGCTCAAAAGCTGCTAGGGCCCTCCGGGGTCTGCTTTTTTTCAAAAGACATCTTAAGAATTTTTCTTCAAAATTTGTTTTCTTAGTTTCCCCCATTAGGAGGCTGTGACATGGCAGTTATTCTCTCCAGTGGATCAGTTGTGGCGTTCCTTCTCCAGAACTGGGCTGCAGACAGTCTACTCATGTGTGGGTCACTTTACTACTCAGTCCTCTTGGACAGTATCTCTCTCTTTTTTTCCCACCACATTTATTTTTATTGTGCATTATAGTTGTACATAATGAGGGGATTTGTATGTTACATATTCATGCACGCACACAATATAACAATATAATTTGACCAATATCAATCCCTAGCACTTCACTTCTCTGCTGTCTCCCCATCTCTCACCTCTTGGTCTCTTTCCTCTACTGATCTCCCATTGATTCTTTTTTTTTTTTTTTTTTTGGTACCAGGGATTGAACCTAGGGACGCCTAGCCACTGTTTTTATTTTGAGACAGGTTCTCACTAAGTAGCTTAGGGCCTCACTAGGTTGCTGAGGCTGACTTTGAACTTGTGGTCCTCCTGCCTCAGCCTCTTGAGTGCTGGGACTAGGGTCATGTGCCACAAAACCCTGTTTCCCTTTGATTTCCATGAGATCTGTACCCTACTTTCTTTTCCTTTGCCTTCTCTAGGTTCCACTTATGAGAAAGCATACTACCCTTGAACACCACCTAAGTTTGGTTTATTTTGCTTAATGGATAGTCTCAAGTTCTATTTTTACAAATGACATAATTTCATTTTTTTTAATGACTGAGTAAAATCCATTGTGTGTATATACCATATTTAAAAATTTTTTTTCCTGCCTCTGGATTTATTTATACAAACAGCACAGGAGGATACCAGTCCCTGAAGACAGGGGCTCAGGGGTCACACCAGTTCTTCTGTCCTCACATTCACAGAGGTTTTTACTGTGCAGGAACCTGGGCACCTTGGAAGCAGGAACAGGAGCAGGAGCTGGAGTTGCAGCCTGGGTCTTGGCTTGGTCTTGGACTTTGGCCTTTGGCCGGCACAGCCAGTGCTCCCTGGCCATGTGGGCACGAACATGCTTCCTGTGCTTGGCATGGGCAAGCAAGGCAGGGCAACCAAGTCTGCGGCTGGCACCCTTTGGCATCTTGGGCGTGACCGCTTTAGAAAGACTAAAGCCTTGATAGCTTTGACACATGCACTCATGGCTTTGGCATTGTTTGCCTGCATCTTTTTCAGGCCCTTCTTGCGCTTCTTGTCAAAACCCATATTTTTCAGGAACTTGGGGTCTACCCCCTTAAGACATTCCTATCTTTGTGATCGGGGTTTCTGTGCCATTTTGGGGATTGCTGTGCGTGGTGTGGTTCTTGGACTTGGCCATGTCTGCACTGTAAGCCGTCGCTCCCAGAGCGGTTGAGACTGGAAGAGGAAGAGATACCACATTTTCTTTTTCTATTCATCCATTGATAGACACCTAGGCTGATTCCATAGTTTGGTTATTGTGAATTGTGATGCTGTAAACATGGGTATGCAGGTATCACTGTAGTATGATGACTTTAATTCTTCAGATTAAATATGGAGAAGTGATACAGCTGGGTCATATGGTGGTTCCATGCCTAGTGTTTTGAGGAACCTCCATACTGATTTCCATAGTGGTTGTACTGATTTATAATTCTACCAACAGTGTAAAAATACTCCTTTTCTCCACATCCTCTTCAACATTTATTATTATTTGTATTCTTGATGACTGCCATTCTGACTGAGGTAAGATAAAATCTCAGTGTAATTTTGGTTTGCATTTTCCTAATTGCTAGTGATGTTGAACCTGTTTTTTTCATGTATTTGTTGCTATTTTTATTTCTTCTTTTGAGAAGTGTTTAATTCATTTGCCCATTCATTAATTGAATTATTTCACTTTTGGTGTAAAATTTTTTTGAGACTTTTTATATTCTAGATATTAATCCTTTGTCAGAAGAGTAGCTAGCAAAGATTTTCTCCCATTCTGTGGATTCTTTTCTCACATTCCTAATTTCTTTTGCTGTTCAGAAGGTTTTTAATTTGATGCCATCTCATGTATTAACTCTTGGCACTGTTTCCTCACCTTTAGGGGTCCTATTGAGAAAGTTGTTGCCTGTGACTTTATGCTGGAGCGTTGATTCTGTGTTTTCTTCTAGGAGTTGCGTAGTTTCTGTTCTAATTCTTAGGTCTTTGATCTATTTTGAGTTGATTTTTGTGCAAAGTGAGAGATAAGGGTCTAGTTTCATTCTTTACATATGGATAACATTCTTTCCAGCATCATTTGTTAAAAAGGCTAGACAGAATCTCTTTAAAGCCTACCATGTATTTCCTCTTATAGGCTGGCTCATTTGCTTCAGGCATCCTTGCCTACTCTCAAAGAGGGATCAATAACTTATCTTCAGCACAGCTTTGTTCCCTTTTTAATTCTCTCTCTCTTCCTTTCTGGTATTCTTGCACCATTCTGTTTATTTTCATCTTCCATTTCCCCTTTATACTTCTGTGTTCTTACAAGTAGCTCTTGCTGTTCATCTCTCTTTTTGTTTGAACTCAGAGGCACGCTATCACTGAGCTACATCCCCAGCTCTTTTTATTTTATTGTAAATCCAGGTTTCACTAAGTTACTGAGGTAGTTTTAAACTTGTGATCCTGCCTCAGCCTCTTGAGTTGCTGGAATTACTCACTAGGATTAGAGGAGTGCACTATGGCACAGGGCTCTTGCTGCTTTTTTCTCTAAGGCACATTTAACTTCCAGTACTCCGAGGAGTGTTGATGAAGCTCACATAATGGTCTCAGTGAAGTCCCTCTGAGTTGGCATGTGATGCATGGAATATTTTTCCCCATGAAGTATTGGCCATGTGTGTACCCCACGTGTGATGGCATAGCAGGAGGAGTACACAGCATTCCAGCCATCTTCCTTGAAACATTTCCTCTTGCAGCTCTGTAATTCCCTCTAGTCACTCCTCCTAAACATATGCCTATTTTACAGGACAAGGGTGGGTGATTGCTAATGTCGATGAAACAGGCCTTTGTGTGGGACTTTTGCCAGAATAGAAACGTCTCATTACATGTTTTTTCATATTATCAGCAGTTTACTGGGCATGCAAACGGTGGGGAAGGACCAGTATTATGTGCTGGGAATAGAAGCAGTGAACCAGGAAAAGTCCCTGCCATCTTGAAGCTCTCATTCTAGTGGGGGAATATAGGCAAAAACATAACTATGAGTGTGAAATGATAAGTGCATGAGCATTTATATACACTATGAATTAGGAATAAGTTCTATATAGGGAATTAAAAGCAAGGGATAAGGATAGAGAGTAAGAAGTATGATTTAGATAAGATGTAACAGATATTCTCATCTCTTGGTGATAGGAATTCTGTTTGTGGGTGTGGTATATCAGATTCATTTTAAGAATGCCACCCAGACTAAAGTGTGAAAAATTTATGTTCATATCTATCCATATCATGCAGATTATTATCCTCCTTATTCTCATGTCATATAAGCTCTGTAGAGCCATGTTTTTCAAATTGTAAATTGCAACCCATTGGTGAGAGGTGAAATCAATTTAGTGGGTTCTAATCAGTATTTTTTAAAGTTAAGTAAAAAAGAATATATAGCGTATATCTTATGTAGCAGACTAAATTTTGTCTCATGAATATTTGTGTGAGCTGCAGATATGTGTTGTGTACCAGGTTGTGATGTAAAGTGTATTTGTTATTGTCCCTGATGATCAGAAGAGTTTGAGAAATGTTGTATGAAATCCAGTAAACTTTTATCCTTTTAAAACTTTTTAAATTTTGAAAATGGAAAGTTAAAGAGAGAAGATTACTCTGTGAGAGTCTCTAATAAGAAGGTAGGAAACTCTTAGAAATGTAATTCAGACTACCTTATAAAATTCAAAAGATCCTTATAAGGAAAGGAAATAAGGTAATTTTTTATAGAACACTTTTAAATATGTAAACGTGACTAATATGCTTCGTCAGTAAAATCATGAACCATGGCCCTTTCCAAATTCTCTGGCAAAAGTTAAATTAATAGAATTTTTAAAATTAAGACTCTTCATGGGGGCTGGGGAGATAGCTCAGTTGGTAGAGTGCTTGCCTCGCAAGCACAAGGCCCTGGGTTCAAATCCCCAGCACCACAAAAAAAAAAAAAAAAAAAAAAAAAAAAAGACTCTTCATGGTACAGAAAACTTTCCAAGCACTTTGGTTATTAAATTTTATTACAAGGAAAGGGCTTCTAGTAGGCTAGTTCAAAGATGCACTCTTGCTAGAAAAATGTTATGGAAAAGAGAATGTAAAATAATAATATAAAAGATAACAAGAATGTTTAGATGATTGGTTTTTAAAATGAGTTGGATATTAAAGTATATCAAAAAATTGTTTAAACATGTTATCAAGAATGCTTTTTTCCCCTAGAAGATTATGAATTTTCTTTTCCAAATCAAGTTTGGAAAGAATTTTATATTCATAAATTTTTCTAAATTTTTTATTTATTTTTTTAATTAAAAATCATAAATTTACATAGGGCAATATTGTTTGATTCATTCTGTTATTTTTTGCCTTCCCCCCATTCCTCCCACCCCTCTTTTCCCTCTATACAGTCCTTCCTTCCTCCATTCTTACCACCCTCCTTATCCCTAACCCTAAACCTAACCCTAACCCTAACCCTAATGCTAACCCCTCATATCCCCCCCTTATATGTCCTCATCCGCTTATCAGCGAGATCATTCGTCCTTTAGTTTTTTAAGATTGGCTTATCTCACTTAGCATGATATCCTCCAATTTCATCCATTTGCCTGCAAATGCCATAATTTTATCATTCTTCATGGCGGAGTAATATTCCATTGTATATATATATGCCACAGTTTCATTAGCCATTCATCAACTGAAGGGCATCTACGTTGGTTCCACAATCTGGCTATAGTGAATTGAGCAGGTATGAACATTGATGTGGCTGTATCTCTGTAGTATGTTGATTTTAAGTCCTTTGGGTATAGGCCAAGGAGTGGGATAGCTGGGTCAAATGGTGGTTCCATTCCAAGCTTTCTGAGGAATCCCCATACTGCTTTCCAGAGTGGCTGCACTAATTTGCAACCCCACCAGCAATGTATGAGTGTACCTTTTTCCCCACATCCTCGCCAACACCTATTGTTGCTTGTGTTCTTGATAATCGCCATTCTAATTGGGGTGAGATGAAATCTTAGGGTAGTTTTGATTTGCATTTCTCTTATTACTAGAGATGTTGAACATTTTTTCGTATATCTTTTGATTGCTTGTACATCTTCTTCTGTGGAGTGTCTGTCCGTTTCCTTAGCCCATTTGTTGATTGGATTATTTGTATTCTTGGTGTAGACTTTTTGAGTTCTTTATAGATTCTGGAAATTAGTGCTCTATCTGAAGTATGAGTGGCAAAGATATTCTCCCACTCTGTAGGCTCTCTCTTCGCATTGCTGATAGTTTCCTTTGCTGAGAGAAAGCTATTTAGTTTGAATCTATCCCAGTTGTTGATTCTTGCTTTTATTTCTTGTGCTATGGGAGTCCTGTTAAGGAAGTCTGATCCTAAGCCAACAAGTTGAAGATTTGGATCTACCTTTTCTTCTATAAGATGCGGGGTCTCTGGTCTGATTTCAAGGTCCTTGATCCATTGTGAGTTGATTTTTGTGCAGGGTGAGAGATAGGGGTTTAGTTTCATTCTGTTGCATATGGATTTCCAGTTTTCCCAGCACCATTTGTTGAAGAGGCTATCTTTTCTCCATTGCATATTTTTGGCACCTTTGTCTAGTATGAGAAAATTGTATTTATTTGGGTTTGTGTCCATGGCCTCTATTCTGTACCATTGATCTACCTGTCTATTTTGGTACCAATACCATGCCGTTTTTGTTGCTATTGCTTTGTAATAGAGTTGAAGATCTGGTATTGTAATACCCCCTGCTTCATTCTTCCTGCTAAGGATTGCTTTAACTATTCTGGGTTTCTTATTCTTCCAGATGAATTTCATGATTGCTTGCTCTATTTCTGTAAAGTATATCCTTGGGATATTAATTGGAATTGCATTGAATCTGTATAGCACTTTTTGTAGTATGGCCATTTTGACAATATTAATTCTCCCTATCCAAGAACAGGGAGATCTTTCCATCTTCTAAGGTTTTCTTTAGTGTTCTGTAGTTCTCATTGTAGAAGTATTATTTTTTTTGATGCTATTGTGAATGGGGTAGTTGTCCTAATTTCTCTTTCTGAAGATTCATCACTTATGTATAAAAATGCATTGGATTTAGTGAGCATTGATCTTGTAACCTGCTACTTTACTGAATTCACTTATGAGTTCTAAGAGTTTTCTGGTGGAATTTCCAGGTTCCTCTAAATATATGATCATGTCATCAGCGAACAGGGATAGTTTGAGTTCCTCTTTTCCAATTCGTATCCCTTTAATTTCTTTGGTTTGTCTAATTGCTCTGCCTAGAGTCTCAAGAATGATATTGAATAGAAGTGGTGAAAGAGGGCATCCCTGCCTTGTTCCAGTTTTTAGGGGGAATGCTTTCAGTTTTTCACCATTTAGAATGATATTGGCCATGGGCTTAGCATAGATGGCCTTTACAATGTTAAGGAATGTTCCCACTACCCCAATTTTCTCTAGTGTTTTGAGCATGAAGGGATGCTGTATTTTATCAAATGCTTTTTCTGCATCTATTGAAATAATCATGTGATTCTTAACTTTTAGTCTGTTGATATGGTGAATGACATTTATTGATTTCCGGATGTTGAACCAACCTTGCATCCCTGGGATAAAACCCACTTGATCGTGGTGCACTATCTTTTTAATATATTTTTGTATGCGATTTGCTAAAATTTTGTTGAGAATTTTTGCATCGATGTTCATTAAGGATATTGGTCTGAAATTTTCTTTCCTTGATGTGTCTCTGTCTGGTTTAGGTATCAGGGTGATATTGGCTTCATAGAATGAGTTTGGGAGGGTTCCTTCCTCTTCTATTTTATGGAATACTTTGAGAAGTATTGGAGTGAGCTCTTCGTTAAAGGTTTTGTAGAACTCGGGTGAGAACCCATCTGGTCCCGGACTTTTCTTTGTTGGTAGGCTTTTGATGACCTCTTCTATTTCATTGCTTGAAATTGATTGATTTAAGTTGCGTATGTCCTCCTCGTTCAGTTTAGGTAATTCATATGTCTCTAGAAACTTGTTGATGTCTTCGAGGTGTTCTGTTTTGTTGGAGTACAGATTTTCAAGATAGCTTCTACTTATGTTTTGTATTTCACTCGTGTCTGTTGTGATATTTCCTTGTTCATTCTGAATTTTAGTAATTTGAGTTTTCTCCCTCTTTCTCTTTGTTAGTGTGGCTAAGGGTCTATCAATTTTGTTTATTTTTTTCAAAGAACCAACTATTTATTTTGTTAATTTTTCCGATTGTTTCTTTTGTTTCAATTTTGTTGATTTCGGCTCTGATTTTAACTATTTCCCGTCTTCTACTACTTTTGGTGTTGGTCTGCTCTTCTTTTTCTAGGGCTTTGAGCTGTAGTGTTAAGTCGTTAATTTGTTGATTTCTACTTCTTTTGTTGAATGCACCCCATGAAATAAATCTTCCTCTAAGTACTGCTTTCATAGTGTCCCAGAGATTTTGATATGATGTTTTTGTTCTCGTTTACTTCTAAGAATTTTTAAATTTCCCTCCTGATGTCTTCTGTTACCCATTCATCATATAATATTGTATTATTTAATCTCCAGGTATTGGAGAAGTTTCTGTTTTTTATTCTGTCATTTATTTCTAATTTCAATCCATTATGATATGATAGAGTACAAGGTAGTATCTCTATCTTCTTGTATTTGCTAACAGTAGCTTTGTGGCATAAGATATGGTCTATTTTAGAGAAGGATCCACATGCTGCTGAGATGAAAGTGTATTTATTCTTTGTCAGATGGTATATTCTATATAAGTCAGTTAAGTCTAAATTGTTGATTGTGTTATTGAGATCTATGGTTTCTTTATTCAATTTTTGTTTGGACGATCTATCCAGCGGTGAGAGAGGTGTGTTAAAATCGCCTAGTATCATTGTGTTGTGGTCTATTTGATTTCTGGAATTGAGAAGGATTTGTTTGACATACATGGATGAGCCAATGTTCGGGGCATAGATATTTATGATTGTTATGTCTTGCTGATTTATGCTTCCCTTATGCAGTATGTAATGTCCTTCTTAATCCCTTCTGACTAGTTTTGGCTTGAAGTCCACATTATCTGAAATGAGGATGGATACTCCAGCTTTTTTGCTGTGTCCGTGTGCATGGTAGGTTTTTTCCCATCCTTTCACCTTTAGTCTATGGGTGTCTCTTTCTATGAGATGAGTCTCTTGCAGGCAGCAAACTGTTGGACTTTTCTTTTTAATCCATTCTGCCAGTCTATGTCTTTTGATTGATGAGTTCAGGCCATTAACATTCAGGGTTATTATTGTGATATGATTTGTATTCCCAGTCATTTGACTCATTTTTGTTTTTTGACAGGATTTGGTTTCCCCTTTATTTGGCTATTCCTTTAGGCTAGTTCCTCCCGTTGCTGATTTGCATCGTTGTTTTTCATCTCTTCCTCATGGAATATTTTGCTGAGAATGTTCTGCAATGCTGGCTTTCTTTTTGTAAATTCCTTTAGCTTTTGTTTATCATGGAAGGATCTTATTTCATCGTCAAATCTGAAAGTAAGTTTTGCTGGGTATAAGATTCTTGGTTGGCATCCATTTTCTTTCAGGGCTTGGTAAATGTTGTTCCACGCCCTTCTAGCTTTTAGGGTCTGGATTGAAAAATCTGCTGATATACTTATTGGTTTCCCCCTGAATGTAATTTGATTCTTTTCTCTCGTGGCCTTTAAAATTCTGTCTTTATTGTGTATGTTAGGTATTTTCATAATAATGTGCCTTGGTGTGGGTCTGTTGTAATTTTGTATATTTGGAGTCCTATAAGCCTCTTGTACTTGGTTTTCCATTTCATTCTTCAGATTTGGGAAATTTTCTGGTATTATTTCATTGAATAGGTTGTTCATTCCTTTGGTTTGTTTCTCTAAGCCTTCCTCAATCCCAATAATTCTTAAATTTGGCCTTTTCATGATACCCCATAATTCTTGTAGATTCTGTTCATGATTTCTTACCATCTTTTCTGTTTGTTCAACTTTGTTTTCAAGATTAAATATTTTGTCTTCAATATCTGAGGTTCTGTCTTCCAGGTGTTCTATCCTATTGGTTATGCTTTCTATGGAGTTTTTAACTTGGTTTATTGTTTCCTTCATTTCAAGGATTTCTGTTTTTTTTTTTTTCTTCAATATCTCTAACTCTTTATTGAAATGATCTCTTGCTTCTCGTATTTGCTCCTGTAACTGTTCATTGGTGCGATCATTTAATGCCTGCATTTGCTCTTTCATCTCCTCATTTGCTTCCCTGATTGTTTTAATTATGTACATTCTGAACTCCCTTTCTGACATTTCTTCTGCTGTGCTGTCATTGGGTTTTATTGATATAGTATCTAGTTTGTTTGGGATATTTTCTTCCCTTGTTTTCTCCTATTGGTCAGATGGTCAGATGTCAGTGGGACTTTGTGATATTGCAGAATTCTTCTATTGGCTTATAGTGTCCCTGTAGATTTCCAGTGTATCACCTTTCTGCCTTCAGTAGCCTGAAGTCTTGGAGTAACTTGATAATGCAGTGCTTCCAAGGAAAGCTGCCCCTAGCCCGCTACTGGTTCCAGGACTTGGAGCTGGCTCTGTGTGGAAAGGCTGTCACTGGGGGGTCTGCTCCGAGAAGCTAGTCTGGAAAGGCGCTTCCCGCCGAAGGGGGCCGGGCTGCGGGCTGCTTGGGGAAGTCCCTGGCTGCCCTGTCCTGGTCCCTGAAGCAACCTGCGGGCAGGAACTCGCCGCCCTGGTTCAGGGACTTGAAGCTTGGGTCTGTGCAGAAAGGCTCTCACTGGGGGGCCTGCTCTAAGATGAAGAATCTGGCCCTGTGGGAGGAGCCCACCGCCAGAGTGCGCAGGGCCACCTGGGGAGGACTCTAGCTGCTCTGCCCTACTCTAATAAGCCACCCAAATCCGGGCCTTCCGCCCGGACAGTGCTTCACCGGGTAGGGGAGACTCACCCCGAGGCTCTATTTTAGTCCGAGTCTCTAAATGCCTCCCTTCTTGAATCCTGGGTTCTGGAGCGACTGGAGATGCAGTCACCCTCGAGTCCGCCATCTTGGATCCTTTTCTAATTTTTTGATGTCTACTAGTATCTGATATCTGATTTAGTGCTTGTGTATTTAATCAAATTATTCTATATGGAACTATTCCAATGTGTTCTGAATATGGCACATTGACTTCCAGGGGCTTTGCCACCAGAAAAAGTTTTGGAGCTAAAAGTAAACCAGTCTGTGTGTGCTGATTACAGACTTCTTGCCACGTGTGGATTTCCCAAGGACATAAACAAAGCTGAAAAAAAGACAAAGTAAGCAAGATTGTGTGTAAGAGGCACTCACTGATCTAACAAAACTAGTACTGGAAGAATAAAGTTTGAGGCCCTTTTATGCTATACTTCTAATGATTATCTTAGGGAAAAGAGAGTTAGAAAAGGAATCCCATTGCTTGTAGATAATCCTGACTGATTGTCATAATCCTAATGTGGCTAAGAGAAAAGTGGAATTGCTCACTTCTTGTTTTGATTTGTGAGATAGAATGATTTTAGGGCTAAAGTAGTAGAATTGGTATCAATTAAACTAGAACATAATTAAAATAAGACGATATTAAGAAAGGTGTTTCTTATCTTTTGGCCCAGATGAAACATTTTCTGAAGTTCTGAATGGATTTATCAACACAGTTTTGATAATTGGTAATTATTTTGATAATTGATGTGGCTCCGAAAAGGATGTTAATTAGCTAATGGATTGATGTTTGGTGCGAAGGCCCTAGAGCCATGCCACAGACACCCTGTCAGTTAATATTGTAGTTAATAATTTAGTCAAGGTTTGGAGGACATTGAGGTTTGTTAGAATCAATATCTGAGTAATTTTGAAAGACTTTATTTTTTGAACCTGATCTTACTCTGTGCAATATTGGATAAGTGGCTTTTGCGATGCTAAGAGTATATTTTGATAGAAATTTTGATGGGTTGATTTCTAAGATTTCTTCAAACTCTGACCCTGGATGATTCTATCAGAATAACATGCAGCAGATTTCCTCTGCCCTGAACAATCTGGACTTTTTTTCTTTTGCTTCAGTTTAAAGAAATTAATTTTCCAGCCAATCAATAAGCTTATCTGTATAACCTACAATATATCTAGCCATGTAAAGCCCATAATGTTGTGAAGTTAATACTGTTTTACATGGAGGAAATTTGTGGTTGCTGTTATTTGTCCCTCACTAGTGAGTACTTTCCCTTTTTTACATAGGAAACTTTCCTGATAATGATGAGGTCCATGCATCAACCCAGCTTGGACAGCCCAAGTTGTTTTCTGGACGTTTCTTTGATTATTATGCATAATGACAAGGTGATTTTAACATTTAAATTTCTCATTTCTCTCTACAGTGATGGCTTGAGAAGATGTTAGTGACTTTGTAGAACTTTGTTGCCTGTCACCTATTGATGTACCTCTCTATTTCTGTGATTATAATGAACACTAGCATCTTGTTGATTAAGTTTCCTTGATGAGATGTTTGTGCTATTGAATAAATTTGAACATAAATTCATGTTCCTTTTGTTGAAAGGCTAGAATATTTTTAAAAACATGTGTTTCAATAGACCATTTCAGTGGAGCACAGTGACAAAAGAAGCATAAGGAATAAATAATTGGAGTGTGTGTGTGTCTTTGGTTTTAAAATACTGTCTGGATTTGAATTCAGTTTGACAGTTTTTGCTCAAAATAAAATATGTTTTACCAATTTTGTAACCCATGAGTTTTTGTGTCCCTAAGTCCAATTTAAGTATCTGCAGGAGTTATCCAGCCCACCCTTTACAATAGCCCTTCTTGCAGGTCTTTGTTTATTGACTTAGATTAGAACTGGCCTAGAGCCCAGTGATGGTCATTTCTCATCTTAAGGTTTTTGGTTACAGATCTGCTTTTGTTGCTAGTTCCAATACAGATTCTTGATTGTTTTTGTTAGTTTTATTGTAAGTTCTTGCCAATGATACAGTGTAATATAACCAAAACAGATGTTCTGTTTAGACAAGTGTATTTGCTCTAACAATCTAAAATGTAAATTAAACAACAAAGTGTTCAGCATTAATGTAATAATTGATGAACTTGTGCATTTTACGTGATTTTTGATAACTTTTAGAAATGAAAGAAACAATGCCATATTTACGGAGTTGTTTAACATTTTTTCTCTGTCCAGTTTCAGTTCGGGTATGTATAATTTTACACTCCTGGGTACTTTTCCAAATTGATATTTTATTGTGATTTGGAAAACAGAATAGACTTCACCAATTTTATATATCTATAGTTCTATTACTTCCAAAAGTGCCTATATCAGTAAACAGCACTTTCTGTCATAAAGACATCAACTGAGTTTTAAAAGATAGTTTTTAGAATTCTTATGTATAAGTCAAATAATTGTATGTATGACTTTCTATTAATGATGTTCTTGGTAAAATTTAGAAACCATAGTATAGGGTTGTGAAGCCCACCTTTTGGAACTTTCAGTAATCATCTCTGTATCATCAACACTGACATGTAGTGCATACAAGACAAATGTGTTAATATTAAGTAATTTTAGCTCTTCTTTTTGAAAATCATAGTTCTTAGAGTAAATTAGATGTGTAAGGGATAGGACTACAATACTGGTTGTTAATAATGGAGCCATTTTTACTTTGAGATGATTAACTCTTTAGCATGTTCTTATTCATGTTTTCAACTTTTTTTTTTTTTAAGAAATTGATAGACCGTAATTTTATTCAGTTTTTACATTTGGTGCTGAGAATGGAACCCAGTGCCTCACAAATGCTAGGCAAGCACTCTACCACTGAGCCACAACCCCAGCCCCTGTTTTCAAATTTTTGATGGCATTAAATAGCTTGATATTTTCCTTCACCTTTGGTCAATACTTTTAAAAGGAAATACTCAATTGGTCATTGAAGAATATTTTAAAATTTTTCTTATTTCTATCATTTGGGTTGTGGAGAATTACTTGGTTGTCTTTCTCTCATTTCATTTTGCAGTAGGAAAATTCAAAATTGCTGGAATCCTTTGCTGAGAGCCTTTTTATTTGGTTATACAGGACTTGGAGATTAAGGGCCAGACCAGATAGCTGAAAATATGAGTTCTTGAATCCACCTTATTTTTGTTTTTGACCAGGGTTGGGGCAAGGAGGCTTTTGATTCTAATGTATTTTATGTGGCTAATTCTTTGTCTTATGCTCTCCTGACTTATTGAAATATACCACTTTCAAGTTCTCCACATCCGTACATTTCTAAGGTTACACCCAGCTTAATTCCTATTACTTTTCCGCTTCATAGCACTTGCATTTGAAAGAACCCAAACGTGTGGGTTCACATTATGATAATGAGGCTTTAGGGGTGTGGGGATTAAAGATGTCTCAGGTCTAGTTGCAGAATAAAGTTCAGAAGCACTTGTAAAACTTGTCTGATTGGTAGATTGAGGTGCTTTTATTTATTCACTACTCATGCAGCATTAATCCGTATTTCATCAGGTACCTACAGTGTTGTAATTCTAGATGTGACCCTGGGTCTTGATTTACTTCAGCTCCGTTTTCTTTATTAATGTGCCATGAAAGAGGTACATGAAAGATAGCCAACATCAAAGCACCTTTTAAAGTAAAATGGTTGATAGGAGTTCCCTGGTATTTAACATTGTCTGTCAAATGTTTCAGCTGGTTTGCTTCCTTTTACAAGCTATTGCTTGCTGCACTAAAAGAAATTTAAAGCAGTTGTTTCACGTTTTGAGGGGGTGGTCAGGTGGGGGAGGGTACTGATGGTGATGATGGCCATGGTGGTGATGGAGTGGCAGTTGTGAGCCAGGGAAGAGTGTAAATGAGAGTTTGAGAACATACTTTTTAAAACTGTGCTTCTCCCAATATCGTTTTCATGTCTTTCTGTGGGTTGGGATCTTTAGTGCAAGACTTTGCTTGTGGTTAGAAGGCACTCATCTTGGCTATCAGAAGGTGGAAGAGGGTAGCCAAAGAAAATCTTCAAACCTCTGTGAAAGAAAGAATAAAAGACCACATCAGTATCTGATTCAGAAATTTGTTTGAACAACTAAAGTTCATAGCCTGTTTATCCTTTACTGAGCGGTAGGAGAAAAAAGCTGTTAAATGTAGTAATGTGGGAAACTGAATCTAAAGAAAGAACGAAGGAAACCAGACCCAGAGAAGGCTTGCCATATGTATTATGGAATATTTATTTTCCCACTAACACATCTGTTAGAGTCTGTTGTCTCTGTTCTGGGCTGAGAGATGATCTTCTTGTAGCTAAGATTTGAAACTATTTCCTTTTTTGTTTCACAAATATTAGTTGACTGTTTTTCACTACTCAAGAAAAAAAATATTTAAAAGCCTTTTACTTTTTAGATTCTCAGCAGGATTATCTCTGGATCTATTCCTATCATCTTTACCATAGTTCTGAACTCTAGTGAAGAATAGACATTATGGAATGTTTTAGAAAGTGAAATTTACTTCTCTTCAAATTTTTCCTTTGTTTTGAACTTACTAACATAACTTTGACTTGTAGAGGTCTTTAAAAATCTATTGTAATAAAAACTTTTGTAAATAGTATTTGTTAGTATGTATTTGTATAGCATTAAAATACTTAAAACTTAGCATACTTTCCTGATATTCTCTAATTTGTTTATAGTTTCCTGCTTACCTTTTTATTCATCTATGGTATGAAAATAATTTTCAGTTCAGCCCTGGTCATGGCACTTTATTACATTAAAGATTTTGGTCTGTGAAATATAAGAAATCAATGCTCAGGTGGCACAAAGGATCTTGTTAATGGCCTTTTCTTTTCAAGGAAGGCAGATTATTTGAGTGATTGTAACTGTCAATATAGAATGAGTGACAGAGGTCTCTTCTGGGGTTTTTAAAGAGAGATTGCCTAGTATGTGTGAGGAGTGAGAGGTATAAGCAGTTTATTTGGCATTTTAATCTGTGCTTAAATAAGGAAGGAGGGGAGAGAAAAATTTTGCTCATTTGCTGATACAGGCCATGTCGAAGAACATCTTGCTGCTATTACCATACACCATACATGGTCACCCCTTGCATTTGACTCTCTGGGGTTGGGAGATCAATATTAGGAAATAGGCAGTAGACAAAAGCTGTTCCTCTGCCCCATTCACAGTTAACAGCATCTTCTTTTACACACAGGATATGTTCCTTTGGTAATTTGATATGACATATTATAATCATAGGGAATTGGGAGACAATGAAGCAGTCCTGCTTAGAAAGTCTTCAAGACCTTGTTTTTTTAGCACTTTAACTTGTCTGAGGTAGAATTGCAGACTCCTTTGATTGACTTATGACTTGTGTTTTTTATTTATTTTTTATTGTATTTTATTTTTTGAAGATTCTTTTGTGTTTCCCACCTTGTTTAGGATCATCATAGTTATAACATATAAATTGGCCTAGTATTGTATGTGCTGTTGTTCAAATGTGTTAACTACAAGTTAGTCTAAAGTTTGATTGATGAGGTTCATCATAGCCAAGGATCCTTAACTGATATTTATTAGTTACTTGGTGATAATCAATTTGAACATGCAAATGAATCACAAGCTTAATAGTTGATGAGTTTATTTTTGACTGTTTGTTTTATGTCTTCTCAGTTACTTTGTTTACTTAAGATTCATACTATTCTTCAAGCATTTTTCTTTTTTAAATTTTTTTGCCTTTTATTTTTACAGACTGCATTTTGATTCATTGTACACTAAGGGGGTACAACTTTTCATTTCTGTGGTTGTATGCAATGTAGATTCACATCATTTGTGTAATCATATATGTACATAGGGTAATAATGTCTGGCTCAGTCCACTGTCTTTCCTTCCCCCACCCCATCCTGCCCCATTTCCCTCTACACAGTCCAAAGTTCCTCCATTCTTCTCTTGCCCCTCACTCCCCCGTTACATATCATCATCCACTTACCAGAGAAAACATTCAGCCTTTGGTTTTTTTGGGATTAGCTTATTTCACTTAGCATTATATTCTCCAGCTCCATCCATTTACCAGAAATACCATCATTTTACTCTTCTTTATGGCTGAGTAATACTCCATTGTGTATATATACCACATTTTCCTTATCCAGTCATCAATTGAAGGGCATCTAGGTTGGTTCCACAGTCTAGTTATTGTGAGTTGAGCAGCTATGAATGTTGTTGTGGCTGCGTCACCGTAGTATGGTGATTTTAAGTCCTTTGGGTATAAACCAAGGAGTGGGATAGCTGGGTCAAATGGTAGGTCCATTCCAGGTTTTCTGAGGAATCTCCATATTGCTTTCCAGAGTGGCTGCACCAATTTGCAACTCCACCAGCAATATACTAATGTACCTTTTTTCCCACATCCATGCCAACTCTTATTATTGCTTGTATTCTTGATAATAGCCATTCTGATTGGGGTTAGATGAAATCTTAGGATGGTTTTAATTTGCATTTCTCTGATTACTAGAGATGATGGGCACTTTTTCATGTATTTGTCGATCACCTGTATATCTTCTTCTGTGAAGCGTATGCCCAGTTCCTTAGCCCGTTTATTGATTGGGTTCTTTGTATTTTGAGTGTAAAGTTTTTTAAGTTCTTTATAAACTTTGGAGATTAGTGCTGTGTCTGAAGTGTGTGTGGAAAAGATTTTCTCCCACTCTGTAGGCTCTCTTTTCACATTGTTGATAGTTTCCTTTGCTGAGAAAAAGCTTCTTAGTTTGACTCCATCCCATTTGTTGATTCTTCTTCAAGCGTTTTTAATTTTTCCTTTCAACACAGTAATTTTTATGAATCAAAGGACTGTACAGGACCATAAAAGAAATTTGATAGCCCATCCTCCTATCTTGTGATAGGTCTGAATTAGCTAGTTCCATTGTTTAAAACCATGCCACCACCATCACTGACATTGTCATGTTTCACTCCCTGTTTTAAGGTACCCTCAGCAATATATTTGGGATATTTCTGTTTCAGAATTCAGATGTTGTTTTTGCCAAAACTGTGGGATATAGATACAAAGAGACCTCTGTAATGTCTTCAGTAATGAGTACTACTTTGAAGATGTCCATTACTGCTCAGACTATATGCTCTAATTTCTAGCATTTGATGATTTCCTTTCAAGGTCCTGGGCTTATTTTGAATTACAAGAGAATTTATTTGAATTACAAGAGGATTGAATTACAAGAGGTTACACAAGAGGAGCCCAGTTGCCCGATTTCTTTCTGTCTCCTGTCCTTTGGTGGTGGGGGGTCTCCTACCTTTCAAGCTCTTTGAGAGATTCTACATCTGTCTCTCAATGAGAGATAGTACTTTTGTAGAGTTTAGACTCCAGTGGAAAAAAATAATAGCTAAAAATTCTATCTTGAAATCAGTCTTTTTTGTTTTTTATTTTAAGGGTGCAGAAAGCACCTTTCTTTCGTTGGGTGCAGAAAGACTGGAAGGATATTAAGGACCGCTGCTCTAATTTTCAGATGTGGGAATTGATGTTTTCTCATTCATGGATTTTAGCAGGGAAGTATGAAGAGTAAATAAAGAAAGTAGACTTAAGGATATCTCAGGAACACATTGGATATCTTAGATCTTTCAGGTTTGATTCGCTTCTACCAATCTTCATTTTTCTTTTCTTTCTTTCTTTCTTTCTTTTTTTTTTTTTTACTGCTCCCCTCCCCCCCGCATCTTTCTTCTAACTACCTTTCCTTAGTGAGAAGTGACAGGTTTATGCTTAGTGGAAAAATGTAAAATGTATCTGTCTTCTTGAATTTAATATCTTGGGAGAAAATCTGTCTCCAAAATCTAGTGTACACACAACATCTTTTTTTTGGCATTACACAGAAGTGAAATATTTCATTTTAATTCCTCTCCACAATTAAAAAGCCTGATCTTATTGTAGTATCACAGTTACTGTCATTTTAACTAACATAACTTTAGGAATTTACTGGTTATGATAATAGCTTCTTTTTTTGACTATCAAAATTCATTTACTCATTCAACAAATTTTGTTGATTATACCAATCTTTGTTAGATCCTGTGGAGTTAGAAATTCATAAAAACATGTCCAGTGACCACTTTATATTCAGTTCAGTGACCTATTCTATGCCCCAGCTACTCTGGACAATCTTTTCATTTTGTATACCGGCGTTTATTCTACCCCCTTTTCATAGTCTAACTTATAGTTGTGTTATCCATTCTTCCTATGTGTCCTTACACCTCTTCCTTATTCTTAAAGGTAAACAGCATTCCAAATGTTTTCCTCATCCTTTTTGTCTTCTCTGTATTCTTTTTTTTTTTATTATTATTATTATTTTTTTTAATGTAAACAAATGGGATACATGTTGTTTCTCTGTTTGTACATGGCGTAAAGGCATACCATTTGTGTAATCATAAATTTACATACAGTAATGTTGTTTGATTCATTCTGCTATTTTTTCCCTTCCCCCCACCCCTCCCACCCCTCTTTACCCTCTATACAATACTTTCTTCCTCCATACTTGCCCCCCTCCCTAACCCTAACTCTAACCCTAACATTAACCCTTCCCTCCCCCCCATTATGTGTCATCCTCCACTTCTGTATTCTTTTTCTTGATAATTTCTTCATCAAGAGACAAAGTGATTCATCTTTTACACCTATGTGGGTTCTAAGTCAACACCATTAGTTTCAAGTTCTCTATAGAGACCTTAAGTTAAATGTCTTGTGCTCATCTCCAGTATCATTCTGATGCCTCATATCTACCCAAATTTAACTCCTTGCTTTGGGCCCAGACTTTTTGTTTTTCATCCTTTGTTGATGGGCTAATAGTTCTCTTGGGCATAAAACTTGTTATCTTTAATTTCTTATTCTCTTACATGCCATTCAAACTGTCATTAAGTTCTTTTGATTGTCTCTGGAGTGTTTCTCCCATTTCTTTCTTCCCACCAATATTTCCTGTATGCCAGTTTTCTTTCTTTGAGATAATAAGACATTCATGAACTAGCCTCAGCCTACTTTTTCAGTATAATCTTTTGGTACTCCCTTCTCAATCCAAGACATGGTATCATCATTCAAACATTCAAAATCTGAGTCTTCCTGGTTATTTTTACATTGAAGATGTCCATTACTGTTCAGACTATATGCTCTAATTTCTAGCATTTGATGGTTTCCTTTCAAGGTCCTGGGCTTATTTTGAATTACTATCCACTGTTTATACAAGAGGAGCCCAGTTGCCCGTTTCTTTTTCTGTCTCCTGTCCTTTGGTGGTGGTGGGGGGTCTCCTACCTTTCAAGCTCTTTGAGAGATTCTACATCTGTATCTCAATGAGAGATAGCCTTTGATGCTGTTCATTCAGGACCCATATAATTTTTAGAGTCATATATATAATCAGTGGTTTACTTATTCTTTATTTATTATAAGATTTAGCACAGTTATCATTACATCCTATATTTATTGACTATAAATTAAAATAAACCCATTTTTAATGTTTTATTTTTCAAGGTTGTTTTGTTTAAATCTTATGATCTACTCCTATTACTTGCAATGACATTTGGTTCCTCTTTTCAATGACTTCATTTAATGCCCTTTCCTGCATATCAAGTGTTCTTAGATCCTAACAATTCCTATGTGCCAGGTAAATTGGAATATTTGTTCTTTGAATGTGGGTAAGGAGTTTTTCCTACCGCTTTTGTAGTTAAGCACTCAGCCAGGTTTAAATTACACCTTTATCCCTTACTGTCACAGTGACTATGCTTAAGTTACTTAATCTCTCTGTGTCTCCTCATCTTTAAAGTGGGGCTAATAATAGTTATCTACTTTTTAGGGTTTTTTTGAAGGTTAAACTGGATAAGACATTAAAACTATTTAGAATAGTGTGTGGCATATAGTATGCAATCAATAAATGTTAGTTGCTATTTTTATTTTAACTACTAAATATATAATAATAATAATTGTTATTATTGATTACACTGTTTTCTTCCCTTAGAATACCCTTGCTTCATCCTCTGCCTATTAAAATCTTAACCTGTCCTTCAAGTCCTCAGATTCTATCCTCCATAAAATTTCTTCGGTGTTTCAGGTTGGGATCAATCTTATCCTGCTTTGTATGCCCCTAAACTTCCTATGGATTTCTACTAAGACACTTACCATGTAGTCCTCTTTATACTATACCAACTTGTGTCCCTGTTATTTGGAAAATCATTTTCAACCAATCAGGGAGTCATTGTCTTTCATCCTTTCAGAATAGTACCTAATTCCCTGCTTAACCCAAGTTGGCACTCTGAAGTTTGGATTGATCGTAAAGCTAATCACTACCTGCATTCCCTGCCTGTACATAGTGTGCATGCGTGCACACCCATGACTGTTCAGTAAAGGTACTTTCACAAAGGTTGTAGAGGAAACAAAAAAAAATAAATGGTGGTTCTTTCCTAGGTGATACCAAGTGTTATTCACATACTTAAAAGCATTTTGAAGTGTATACAATAGAGGTAACTTAAAACAGTAATGATTAAATGAGTTGTGTCCCCACAACTCAGTTTAAGACATATAACATTATCAATTTGTATGAAGCCCTCTGTTGCTCCCTTTTCATGTCTTGCATCTTCCCTTCCACAGATATTTACTGTCTTGAGTTCTGTGTTAATTATTCCCTCACTGTTTTACATGTTACCTCCTGTATATAAACAGAAACCTATTGCATGTATTCTTCTGAGTTGCTTTTTTTCCTATGATTATTTTATATGTAACTGTGATTCATTCATTTTCAGTGTTGCATTATGTAATTATACTTCTCCCCCCCTCATTTTAGAATTGATGGATATTTGAGTTTTTCCAGTTTTGTTGTTTTTGGGTGTCTAAGTTCATTTATTATGTCTAAGTAATTGTTTTATTGAGATATGCTTTGTAGACTGACTAAATCTAGCTAACATATTCATGACCTTACATATTTATGATTTATGTGGTAAAGCATTTTTTATATCCCTTCTTTTAGATTTTCTCAAGAATAATATAGTATTAACTCTAGTCACCATGTCATATGATACCTTTTTTTAAACAAATTCCTCCTAGCTAAAACCTTTGCTCCATTTTTATTTAGATTGTCTTTTTAATACTGAATTGTAACTCCAAGAAGAAATCACAGGGTCAGCACTCCAACATGTAGGCACAAGCAATGACTTCCGAATTGATAGGACCTCGAAAGCTCAGGAAATAATACAAAAAATAATAAATAGGGTGGCTTCTGCATAGCAAAGAAAAAATTAAGAATGTGAAGAGAGAACCCACAGAATGTAAGAAAATCTTTGCTAAAGGACTCTTCTGACAGAGGATTAACATCTAGGATACATAAAGAACTCAAAAAACTTACCACCAAAAAATGGACCAAAAATCAGTAAATGGGCAAATGAACTAAACAGACACTTCTCAAAAAAAGGAATACAAATGTCTAACAAATATATGAAAAAGTGTCAGCATCTTCAGCAATTAGGGAAATGTAAATCAAAACTACACTGAGATAGTGTCTTACTCCAGTTAGAATGGCAGCCATCAGTAATACAAACAATAATAAAGGCTGGAGAGGATGGGGGAAAGGAACACTTTTACACTGTTGGTTGGGTTGGAAATTAGTACAGCTACTATGGAAACCCGAACAGAAGTTCCTCAAAAGACTAGACATGGAACCACCATATGACCCAGCTTTAACACCCCTTGGTATTTATCCTTAAGAATTAAAGTCATCATACTATAGCGATACATGTATACCTATGTTTATAGCAGCATGATTCACAAGATCCAAATTATGGAACCAGCCTAGGTATCCATTAATGGATGAATGGCTAAAGAAAATGTATTGTATATGCACGATGGAGTTTTATTCAGTCATAAAGAAGAGTGAAATTATGTCATTTGCAGGAAAATAGATGGAATTTGAGAGCAGTATGTTAAGCAAAATAAGCCAAATTCAGAAGGTCAGGGTGGTATGTTTTGTCTCATATGTGGAAGCTAGAGAGAAAAAAAGGGTAAAAAAAAAAAAAAAGTGTGTGTGAGTATGTAGGTGGGGTCTCATGAAAGTAAAGGAAAGGGACCAGGGGAAATTCTGGGGAATGATACTGACCAAATTACATTGTTATATTGTGTCCAGTATATAATGTAACAATGAATATGTATAGTATCTACATATATGTAACAATGAATTCCACTATTATATGTAATTTTAATGCACCAATGAAAAATATGGAATAAATATTGTGTTGTAAAAGTTCTTTATAGTTTTGGATTTTAGTCCTTATCAGTATATGATTTGTAAATAGCTTCTACCATTCTGTGGATTATCTTTTTACATTTTTATGTAAATGTAAGCACCAGAATTTTAAATATTGATGAAATCTGATTTGTTTTTTCTTTTATTGTTCAGACTTATTGCCATATGTAAGAATCCTTTGCCAAATCCAGGACATGATTTGATATTCCTGTTTTCTTCTGAGAGTTTTGTAGTTTTAATTCTTTTATTCAGATCTTTGACTGATTTAATTTTTGTATGTAGTGTAAAGTAAGGTCCAACTTATTTCTTTTTTAAATTTTATTATTTATTTAGTTTTATTTATTTATTTATTTTTGTGGTTGTAGATGGACAGCATGCCTTTATTTTGTTTATTTTTATGTGGTGCTAAGGATCAAATTCAGTGCCTCACAAGTGCTAGGCAAGCACTCTGTCCCTGAGCTACAGCCCCAGCCCCCAACTTAATTTTTCAGTTGTTGCAGCAACATTTGTTTACAAGACTACTCTTTCATTTTTTGGATGCTCTTAGTGCCCTGCCAAAATCACTTGACCAGTTGTGTGAATTTGTTGATTCTCAGTCCTATTCCATTGATCTGCAAATCTTTTCTTGTGCCAGTATTACACTGTCTTGATTGCTTTGGATGTATATTAAGTTTTGAAATTGAAAAGTATGAATTGTTTACTTTGGTTGCTTCAAGATTATTTTGACTAGTTAGGTTCACGTTTAGTTCCTTTTGAATTTTAAAATTAACTTGTTGATTTCTACAGAGAAGGCAGCCAGAATTCTGATAGAGATTGCTTTGATTAGATAACTTAGTTTAGGGATTATTGCTATTTTTATGAGCATGTGTTATTATTCCATTTATTTAGAGACTCTTTAATTTCTTTAAATAATGGGCTTTAGTGTTCAGAGTATAAGTTTTATACTTCTTTTGTTAAATTTATTCCTAAATTTTTTTATGCTATTGGAAATGTGATTTTCTTTTTTTATTTTTGGATTGTTCATTAAAAGTGTGTAGGAATACAATTGGTTTTTATAATTGATCTTGTATTTTGCAACCTTGCTGAACATATTAGTTCTATTAGTTTTTAAGTAGATTTCTTAGGATTTTCTATAGACAAGATCATGACATTTTAAATAGGGGTAGTTTCATTTCTTCCTTTCTACTCTGTGTTTCTTTTCTTTATTTTTCTTACCCTGTTGTCTTGGCTAGAACCTCCGATGCATTATTGAATAGGAGTGGCTAGAGCAGACATCTTCATCTTTTTCCTGTTTTAGGGGAATGCAGTCTTTGACCATTAAATATGTTGACTATTGAGGTTGCTTACATGTTCTTTATCTTAGTTTGTTAAATGTTTTTATCAGAAAAAGATGTTGGATTTTGTCAAATATTTTTTCTGTGTTTGTTGAAATGATTATATAAGTTTGTCTTTTATTCTGTTGATATATTGAGTATTCTATTTATTGATTTTTTAGATACTAAAGCAACCTTGTATTCTTGGGATATATCTCCCTTGGTCATGACTTATAATTCATTATATGTTGCTACATTGGTTTACTGATAGTTTATGAGAATTTTTGCATTCATATTGTAAGAACCATTGGTTTAGAGTTTTTTTTTTTTTTTTTTTTTTTTTTTTGTGTTGTGTGTCTGATTTTTATACCAGGGTAATGTTGGCTTCATAGAATTAGTTGGGAAGTATCTCCCCCCACTTTTGGAAGAATGTGTGAAGTATTAGTATTAATTGTTTTCTTCTCTATTTCCCTTACTTTTTCTTTTCTTTTTTCCTTCTTTTTATTTTGGAAACAGAGTCTCACTGTATTGCCCAGGTTTGCTTTAAACTCCTGGATTCATTTAATTCTTCTGCCTCAGCTGCTCAAATAGCTGGTACTGTAGGTATGTACTACTGTGCCTGACTGTTCTTTCTTTTAATTATTTGGTAGAATTCAGTGGTAGAGCCGTACTTTTCTTTGTAGGTAGGTTTTTTTTAAATTGCCAATTCTTTGTCTTTTATTTTTTGTCTATTCAGATTTTTTAAAATCATTTTCTATAGTTTGTATTTTTCCAGGAGTTTGCCCATTTTATCTAAGTTAATTATTTATGGGCATTCAGTCGTTGTCCTTACTACTTTATATTATATGTATATATATGTATATATATATGCATGTGTATATATAGTTTGATTGTTTCTGTGTAAGGTCAGTAATAATGTCCTCTTCTTATTTCTGACTTTAGTAACTAAAATTCTTCACTGCCTACAAATTCACAGCCTATTGATTTCTACTCGATTATGACATTTGGAACAGCTTTGTTTTGACTAATAATTGTCAGGAATATATTTTTATTCTTTTCCTTTTGTCCCTTTGGTGTTTCATGTTTTAGACACGATAGTTCCTCTTTATCTACAGGGAATATGTTCCAGGACACCCAGTGGATGATCTAAAACTGCAGATAGTATTGAGCCCTATAGATACTATGTTTTTCCTATACCATACATACATACCTGTAATAAAGTTTCATTTATAAATTAAGCACAGTAAGAAGTAAGTTAAATTAGATATTTACATTTAAAGAGATTTAGTTGCTTGAATATAGTTGTATTCTTTCTCTAAAACTTTTTGAAGTCATTATTCTGTGATATATCCTTTTCTAAACTATCCCTTTATAGTCTATTCAAAACATAAGGAAGCTGTTTCCTTGGCTGATTCTTAAGAAATCTTGGGCATTTCGTAAAACTGTAAAGTGGAAGATTGCTACCTACTTACCCTTAACTCTTGTTTCCCAGTAAGGTACTGTGGATAAAGGAAATGAGAGGCATGACCTGGGGCTTTGAGCCTCATCTAATCTCTCATTTCTTTCTCACTTCACTCAGCAAACAACTGGATTGATGAGTACTACCATCCTAGCTTTTGAAATTACTGTAAGTGTTGGCATGTCATTTTTTTTGCTCAAAAGCGTATCATATAGTAGTGTTCAGGTAAGTGTGATGGATAATTAAGTATTCAGTAGACTCTTTGAAGGAACAGTAGTGCATTGTAGAGCTAGATTTCTGGATTCTAGGTTAACTTTGATAATTTACTAGTTTTATGTTCTTGGTGAATTACTTAACCTTTCTGTTTT
The DNA here is from genome assembly GCF_902686455.1 of Sciurus vulgaris. Classification (NCBI taxonomy): domain Eukaryota; kingdom Metazoa; phylum Chordata; class Mammalia; order Rodentia; family Sciuridae; genus Sciurus; species Sciurus vulgaris. Next base: position 61,186,069 of record NC_136475.1, read on the forward strand.
TTTATTTGTTAAAATGGTGATGGTAATAATATTAATAGAATTATTGTGAAGGCTAAATATATTATTGTAATTCAGTGAATCTAAGATACCAATTTGAAGACACATTTTGTGTATTTTAAGGGAAAAAAAACCTGACTATTAAATTATGTCATTGTAATTTCTTACATATTGAACATTTTAAATTATCTAGACATAAAATACTTTATACATAAAAAAATAAATCAAGTAAGATTGACCAAGTTATTTCTGAAATTCTATATGTATTAAAAAACTGAGTTCAGAGTTAACTTTGGCTTAAACTCAGCAGGAAATTTCTGACAAATTAATGCTCAGTGACTTAGCTGTAGATTGCTTAAAGCTTGTCACGCCAACCTTCCTTACTCTGAAATAGCTTTCATCTATTCTGATGGATCCAGCAGCCTTTTCTGCTTTTAGTTGACTTGTAACCTACTTGCTATTTTGACTTGTTTTAGTACCACAACATATTACAATGAAAATTCTCACTAATATAAACATTGAGTTATAATTGAAATTGAATGTATTGCAAAGTAGTGTGACACAAAAATAGAAAAGATATCAGTAAATATAATAGAAAATGCTAAAACAGAGCTAACCATATAAAAGATAGAAGAAGCATGGCCAACCAATGGGAAGAAAATATGTTTTAATGATATTTGAATTGATTTTTAAATGTTTGATTAATATTCAGTGCTGATGAGTGTGCAATGAGCTAGATACCCTCATAGATTGTGTATGAATTAATAAAACCCTTCTGGAGAGCCTTTAATTTTTTTATTAAGTTACAGTTTCTTTTACTACTATAGTATGCCATCACTCATTTACAGTATACATATTTTTGGTCTGGGTTTTATACTTTTTAAAATTTAAAGACTAGAAAACATATGCTAACATGTAAGCTCCACAGGTACAGGGGATATTTGGCTATTTGTTTACTGGATTATCTAAGCATAGAGCAATACCTAGCACGTGGTACACCCTCAAATATTCCATAACTAAGTTAAAATATTCTGTATACACAGATCTTATGAATTCCAGTGTACCTTATTTTACATTCACATTTACAAAATTCCTTTCCCCTATAGAACCACTTTAAAATTTCTTACTGCACATATACTTAGCTTTTAAAAAAATATTTTTTGTGAAATTGGAATGTGTTTTATTATACTTATATGCTTTATATAATGACAGTTTAAAAATATTAGTATTGCTTTTGAGGAAATATGTACTTCTCTAAGTATTTTAAATAGTATAGAATATTCCAACAAGCAGTGTAGAAAATCATTTGTACCCTACCATCCAGGAGATCCAGGAATAAAATCATTATTATATTGGTGAACATGATCACAGATTTTTCTTTTTTATGTATATGTGAT